>NC_142895.1:15865000-17242500 GCF_054131105.1 Drosophila navojoa | reverse complement strand
AAGCAGCAAGCAGCAGGGGCAGTGGCGGTGGCTAAGGTGGTGGCGGTGGTGGGGGCTGCGGCACGGCAATCCCCAGCCGGCACCTTAAAATAATGTTACAAACTTTTTGGCATGTAGCCCAAGTACGGTGCTCCCAGATCGGAGCCCTGTATGCGATTCAATTCGCCAGCACAGCGATGGGATGCGACTCCGCTTTATTCGACTGGCTGCAGCCAACAGCGACAGAGTCAACAAATTGGAGATCACGGTTTTCATGTACTACATGCAAATTCATTGCTACTGTTGCTCTCTGTCCAGCCACAGCCACAGCCAGTCTCAGTCACAGTCACAGCTACAGCTACAGCTACAGGTCTGGTCTCTGTTTGGGCCTGCCTGACTGCCTGGCTACTGTGTGTATCTGTATCTGTATCTGTATCCATAACCATAAAGCCAGGCTGCAGCCGGAAGAGCGCAACTTAAATAAACAATCGCAACAACTAGTAGCTGCTGCCGAGGTCCACGGTTCGCCCAAACAGCCAGCCAGACAGTCGGACAATCGGACAACCAACGAAACCCAACGCAGCCAAACCAACTTCAAGTCATTCACAAAAGCAACATGAAACGCTTTGATACCCTGCATTATAAACAATCGGGCATACCGACAAGATTATGTTCTGTGTCTATATTGCACTAGTTTTCAGTCCCTGTCCAGATCCATTATCCAATCTATTTAAGCTGCTTCCATGTGCGAATTGGCTCAAATGTCATTTTGATGCAGCTGTCAATTATTTTCACTATCATACGATATGCACCTGGAAATGTATTTATTATTATTTTCAAGCGAAGAAAGGTGCAAGGACAGATCACAAAACTTTCGCATACTTCAGGGAATTCATCTAGAATTCAGCAATTCGAATTCCCAATAAATTTCCAATGACTGAAGAGGACTCGATTCTCTTGCCTATGGCAATCGATGGACCCGCTCAGCCATGGATGGCACTTTATGCTAAATAGCTAAACTGTTTGATCAGCTTGTCCGACTATCGAGTATTCGTCGCCTTTTTGGGTGCTCCGAGCAGTATTTAGCCACTGGCGACAGGAAACCACCGAAAGCCGCCGGCTCCTACTCCTCCTCCCAGGCAGCGCACGTGGCTAAACTGGCTGACAGGGGACAAGACGAGGTGACTGGAATTGCAATTGGCCTAGGGATTCGGCTTCGGATTCGAATTCAGATTCAGCTTGTAAGACGAGGCACGGCCTGGCGTTGCAACAGCATCATGATGTACTAATAGACGACACACATACGTGGACATTGGCGCCATTAAGCTGGCACGCTAAATTGACGGCGCTACAGTCACACACACAGTCATAGACGCAGTCACCGTCACAGCCATACAGTCATACATTAATACACACACACACACTCACGCATACATTGTCTCATATATGAATGTACATATGTATGCATGCAAGTAGAATTTGCTTTCCCTTCCATATGCTTCCATAAACAAACGCATCGATCTATTATTGACTTGATTTCTGTTTATCCCGACCCAATAATTTTGCATATCGCATATCAATGATTGCGAGCGAGTGTAAATAAAGCTTCGCTTTGGTTTCACCAAATACCTCGTGCTGAGACACTTTTTTTTTACATGTATGCATGTATGCGTGTGTGTGTGCTTATGTCTGCCATCGATGAACAAAGGCATAATTTTGCACATTGTGTATATTTACTTAAGAATTATTATTGCAAAAACTATGTATGTATATAAACTTACCTGCCACCTACAAGCTGGCGCGGCAAATCTGTAAATTCTTGGCTGATCAGATTTCACAATCACAATTTCACTTTTTATTTTTAGGACACTTAGAATCGAGCACCGACTCTCTCAAAGCTTGCGTTGGTTATGTGCTGCGACAATTTTTTTCCAGTTCGATTATATAGATTATTCAGAAAGTGACGCCTAATCGAGTGCAGAGCTGCCTAGTCGATAGAAAAGCACATCGTTATCGCAGGTTATTGAATAATAAAGTGTTTCCAATTGATCCAGAGAAAGAGATGACACTTTTTAAATAAAGTGGCATTGGAACACAAATATAATAAATATATAATAATAATGTAAATTCCCATTTCACAATGCACTATACAATAATATATTAAAAGAAAATCATTTTTTGATCAATATAACACTTTATTGGCCTTCAACATCAAATAAAATTAAATAAAGTCAAATATATTAGAGCTTAGTTGTGGTTCAAAATATGAACTACTCAGAAAAAGACAAAAGACAAAAGACATAATAAAAAAAAAAAAAAAATAAATATATATTAAAGAAAAATAATTATGCAGATAATACAAAAAATAATAAATAAAATTTTTTAAAATAACATAAATAAAAATATTATTATATAAAACACAAAATATTATATTATTTATTTACATCATTTGTAATTATATTTTTGTTTTTGAAAAGGCAAAAGCGTTCATAACATAATATAAAAAATAAATAAATAAATATTAAAGAAAAATATTAATGCAGATAATACAAAAAAAAAAAAAAAAAAAAAAAAAAAATCAATAAAATTTTTTTTTAAATAATTTAAATAAAAATATTATTATATAAAACACAAAATATTATATATTTTAAATTAATAAATATTAAAGAAAAATATTAATGCAGATAATACAAAAAATAATCAATACACACAAAATATTATATTTTTTATTTACATCATTTGTAATTATATTATGTTATAACATAATATAAAACAAAAATAAAAATTAAAGAAAAATAATAATACAGATAATACAAAACATAATGAAATTTTTTTGTATAATATAAACAAAAATATTATTATATAAAAAAATATTATATTATTTATTTACATAATTTGTAAATATATTTTATATTTTGTTTAAAATTGAATAGGTTCTTATAGAACTTCTTATTCTATTTTCAATTAAAGACGTATTTGTATGGTACCTAAAAATATCCCTCTATTTCTATTAGCCACAAGAGAAACAAATACTTTTTTAATATCAAAACATATATATAAATAAAACTCAAATAAAATATATTAAATAAACGTAGCTTATATCGATTTTAGCTAATGCCATTATTTTGCACATTCAATTAATTTGCATAGCAATTAAAATCAATAAAACATTTTAAGCTAATATTGATTAAGAAATAATGCCGCTTTCTTGACGTCACAAAGTGAATATCGAATGTGTGGCAGTTGCGCTATCTTTGCATGCCGCACACGCAACGCTTCATATATCGGCACTGTAAACAAATCGAAAAGCTCTTTCTGTCGTCAATAATTCAAGTGAAAAGTTGACAGACGAAAGAGTTTCGGATGTGAGCATATCAAATTGGTGAGTAAGCCGTGGGTCGCAGATCTGCATAAGCCTGACAAATACATATGCATGTCTGCTGTATGAATGTATGTATGTTTATACATATGCATACATATTTCTGTCAACTCGCTGGCAATGGGCTAACAATTTTGTGTGCCATTAATTTGCGGCATGTAGGCCATAAATTCCAGTTGCCACTTGCCGCTTACAATGAAGCGCCCGGCTCGGCCCAGCCCGGAAACGCGACTCGAGAAATTTGTAACAAAAACAAAATAAATATCAAAAACAAAAAAAAAGCAAACATTTCCTGTGGGCTGCAGGTAGCGCTTTCCTCTTGAGATTGGCCTTAAAAATTATTTATATTTATTTTTTATATTTTTGTTGTTAGAAAATCAAACAATTAACCTCGAACTTGCGCCTTGTTGCTGCCGCGCTTACAACATGTTTGAGACATAAAAATTTCCAATTAATTTTTGTTTTTGGTTTTCTCGGTTTGGTTTTGTTTTAGTGGCGACGTCTACAAACTTCCACGGAACGCCAACGGAGACAGAAACCAAAAAAAAATAAAAAGGCAAAAACAAAAACAAAATTGTCACAGCCGCCGTTTACAAATAATTTTTGTTTCTTTCGGCTCTTTGGGGTTTTCAATGGAAACGAAACTCATAAAACATGGCCAACAAGCCGGCCAAGCGGCCGCCACACAAAATACAATAAAAATCCACTCACACACACACACACACACACGCACACATACGCTAAATGTCGGCCAGGCCCCGCTTACCGATCCAGCCCCATGCCCCACCCTCGAATCGCTTAGGCAACTTCAAACGGGAGCAATTAAAAATTGCTACGTTTTTTTTCTCTCTTTTTTTTTATATGTATTTATTTTCGTTTCGTAAAATTTGATGAAACACTTGACTAGTCGATGCCCTAACCTTACCTTGGCTTGCCCCCCACCTTTGCTTCCTTTCAGGAGACAAAGTGTCGCAGCTGCCGCTAGAGAAGGAGACGCGAAGTGCTCAAAGCGAGAACTCGGCAGATGAGCAGGATAATCGAACAACATTAATGACAGAGAATACATACATACTTAGAGATGCATACTATATGTAAATACATACATATGTATGTATATAGTCATAGACCTACATTTGCATTGACAGCTCAGCTGCTTTTAGTATGCGATGTTGATGTGATTATTGTTGAATGAATTCTTGTGAATCATGTTTGAATTGAACCATTAGCCTAATTGCGATCTTATACAAAATCAGTCTGAATCATATATGCACCGATTCATGCTTCGATTCGATTGCTACTCAAGCGACATTTTGATGAGCTAAGAAAACTCTACGGGCATCGTGAGTAACTTAGTCTGTTCTCATTGACGAAAGTGGTTTAATAATTGTTCGATAAGCAGCTCGGCTAGGCAGCCATGTCTGTGCCGGGCCTCGTCATGTTGCATGCCACATGTGTGCCTTCCAGCACTCGGACTCGCACTCACATTCGCACTCGCCCTCGCTTGACGCTTCGGCTTGATAATAAAAGTTCATTAGGGACGCTTCAGAGCGTCTAATATCGGAGGGTTGCCCGGTCGCCTGCTTGGCTTTATTGCCAATAAGTATTGACACATAAATTCATAATTAATATTTGTGGCAAGACGGCGAGCGGATTTCCATATGCTCAAGCTAGTCGACATACATGTACATATGTGGCAAGTGTCTTTGCCATTTGCAGCTGCCTTTGGCAACCAGGAAAAAGCACTTCACACACACACACACACACACACACACACGCATTTACACACAGCACACATACATATATACATACATATATAATTTGGGCAAATATTTTAATTATTTTATTTTTACAGTCGGCAAATGTCGAGTGCCACGCCCATGCTCCACCTGCACAGGCGAAATCCTTTGGACCCATTTGTCGTTGCGTATGATAAAATTTTATCGCTTGGAAATTTTTCAATTTTCCCCAAAAGGAGTGCAGAAGCAGCGACCTGCCAGATAATGATGATGACGATGATGTCCACGATAATGATGATGATGATGAGCATGTGAATGGGGATGTGGATATTTGGTAAGTGCAGCGCATGCTGCATGCAAAGACGTGATGCCCCTTATTAAGGATAACAACCCGCAACACAGGACACGAGTACATACAAGTACAAGCAGCTTCGCCCCCCTCCGGGGAGGGGCACTAAAAAAAGGACATGTTCCACTTGAAAAATAACAATTTCATTCAATTTTTGATCATTTGCCACCAGAAATGGCAAATCAAAAAGCTATAAAAACCAACAACGACAAAGGCCCAGCGACCGGCCAGGACGAAAGGACAGGACCCAAAATGCTTGCGCCCTGCCCAGGAGCTGCTTCTTAAACGGTTCGAGGGCGGTTTTTGTTGCCTCTTTTGCTGCTACTTCATGTTGTTGTTGTTGTTGTTGTTTTTTTTCCTTTCTTTTTTGGTGCTTTTCTGAGGCAAGGACCGCTTGTTGGCTTTAAAATTGAAATGACACACGCACCGAGCTCACCCACACCAACAGGCAGAGGCAGAGCCACAGCCACACACAGAGGCCAGGCAGCCCCCATTCGGCCCACTTGCATGTGATTGAGTCGTCGGCCAGCAGGCGGCTGTTCCAAATCCTGCACGCAAAATTTATGTTGCATAAAATTTTTCAATGAATTTTATACCAGGAATTTGACTTGGTTTTACATTCGGCCGTCGCTTTGCCACGGCAATGTCTTCAATTTTTAGATGACTTTTGTCTACGCACGTGGCATATGGAGCGTAAACCATTCGCATTCGCATCCAGATTGAGTTTGCCCCCACCCCTCACGACACCACCACCACCAGCACCAGTAGCAGCGGCAGCAGCAGCGGCAGCCCAGCGGTGGGACAGTGTCATCGCAGCAACCACCAACATCAGCCGTATCGAAATCTAAGCCAAACACAGGTCATTCCGCATTGAGTCTCAGGGCCTGAGCTGTGCGGCTCGACCTATGAGTGCGGTCTGTGCCACAATGTTGCATGTTGTGGGATTTGGAGTGGGAGTGCGAGTGGGTGGGAAGGTGGTTCGTTATGCCAATATATTCGCCATTCACTAACTGATTATGCTTGAATTTTCAATAGATATGTTTAATATTTAAATTTTAATTTGATTAAGCAGAGAATTATTGACTTGTTTTTTTTTTATGTAGATCTAAGATTATTCTAAATATATAAAATAAGATTAATTTAAATATATGTATGAAAACATTTTTAAAAATATGAATAAAAGAACACATTTTCAATAAATTGCTAATTAATAAATTAATTATTCATAAATAATAATAAATCTGTAATAATATTTAAAAATATAAAAATATTTATTGTAAAAATAATGTAAAAATATTATTGTATTTTAGGCAGTCTTTAAAATCAGAGCATTGAGACCCATTGATCAGTTAATTAAATATAAATATCATTGAGTAATAAATAATTCATAGTATATTGTATAATATTTAATACTCATAGTATTTAGTATTCATAGTAAGTAAAAATAAATATTTCTACACTTCTCTTTCTAGAATCTCGTTGGCCAAGATCAATGCGACTCCCGGCTGAATGAATATCAACAATCGAGTCGTAATGCTGGCAAAAGCACTTCAGAGGCATGGGCATTAAAGCATTCGAGACAGTCCCACGCAGGCACGCAGGCCAAAGTCATGCCAACATTGAGGATCGTTTTCTTAAATTAATGCTTACAAAATGCAAACAGCAGCAGCGAGGCAGAGGCAGAGGCAGCGGCAGTGGCAGCGGCAGCGGCAGCGGCAGAGACTGAGGCAACTGCCTTGAGAGCCTGGACATGAAAATGCAAAATCTAAACACTTGATTGTTGTCAATACGCAACAAGCGATGCTCGGCGCAGTGCAGTGCCACAGTGCGCAGCAGTGGAGGGGCAGGGCGCAGGCGCTAAGACACGACGCGATCTGTGGCCGTGCACCAGGATGGGGCACTTGGGGATTACGTACAATTATTGCATTTTGCTGTTAAACAATGCGAAGGTGTTGCGAGGCAGGTAACGCCGCCCGGGGGGCATGTAACGAATTTGTCGCTGTCTGTCGCTGTTTAGCTGCGGCCAGCGAGGTGTGAACAACAGCGGACGCTAAATTTAGACGAGGGGACGGCGGCACAAGCAGCACCAGCAGCAGCAGCAGCATCAGCAGACGACTCAAAAGGTGCACATTCGGGCTAAATAAATCAAAAATTTGGCTGCTATGCGGATGGGACCACCAGCGTCTGATAAACAACAACAACAGCAACAACACAAAAGAGTAAAAAACACAAAAATACAAAAAACCACAACAGACAGAAATGCGGCAAGAGCAGGGATTGAGGCAGAGGCAGCGGCAGAGGCAGCAGCAGAGGCACAAACACTGGCAAGCAAGGGGCATGCAACCTGCTGCGCATTTTGACTGCTGTGTTAAACGCCTCGACTACAACTAGGCCTAGCCCCCGCCTCCGCTCCCGCTGCCGCTCCCACTGCCGCTCTGTAATTTGATGAGGCCAGCGAGTTCTTGAGCTCGTAACTCATGTGCGCTGGCTGGCAGGCTGACTGGCTGGCTACTTGCAACACGTTGTGGCATGGCTATCGATATCAAATCGATTTGCCTGAGTTTTCCAACTAATTTGTTGGCCTCGCATTCTAATGGGCAGGTAAAGCAGCTCATTAGGCTAAGAGCGGTTGAGGCGCGTTCAGTGCCTTTTTTTGGCCAAGATGTGTAGAGAGTGGAGTGAAAAGTGAAAGTGCCGCCCGGCCTGCTGCGTTTACAGTTGTAACGATCCTGTGTGATCAAAGAGTGTGTGAGAGAGAGAGAGAGAGAGAGAGGGAGAAATGGGAAATGGGAAAGAAAGGCGTCCCATCCATAAATCCATGCCCGAGAAAAACCTTCGAGGAGTCGACGCAGTTCTTTCTCTTTGTTTTGACTTATTACAAGCGATTTGTCAACATTGGACATGGCCAGCAGTGGCCTATCTATCCATCCATCTGCATCGAGTCTATACGAATTCTATGAAAATAATCATCGAATCACTGCACACAATGCGCTCTCCTCTCTGCTCTTCCAATAACTCGCAGCAATGGAGCTACGAACGTGACCCAGTCCATATTGTATCTTACCCTTTTCTCATCTTGTTTTTCTGTTGCCTCATTTTTGTTAGTTCTTGAATTTGTTGCATTGGCTGGATCATTGGGCAGCATGGGAAATTAATCGATTGCCATTGATTATGAGATTTACTGTGGTTCTATTATGAATCGCCTAACAATTATAGTTATTTACTAGAACATGTTCTATTCTCTCACACTAATGAAAAATTGATAGCAGAGTAAAACTCTTGAGTGAAGTATTTTGGGATATTTATATTTATTTATAATGTGAAGCCTGGGAATTCCTTTATGAATGACTGATAGATGGTAGCTAAGGCTTTCTCTTTCGAAACTTATTTTAAAGCCTTTGCTCTCACCAACCGATCTTCGACATTGTTTATTCAGAATCAAAGCGTCCTTGAGAGGAGACCCAAGATCTCCTAATTTAAAACAGAAACTTGTAAACAGTCTTGGCCAAATTCACAATAAATATGTATATATATCAAATTAGAGTTAATATGAGGCACTGCAAATAATAAATATTATTTTACTGATCGTATTACGATTCCAAAATTGTATTTTTGTGTTCCTTGCAAACATTGAATTCATGCATTAGATATTATATATTTTTCTTTTATAAACCATTTGTTATGTAGTTATGTATGTTTAATAAATATTTTATATAATTTATGAGACGACATAGACGCAAATTTTAAATTAACCGACTTTTAACAGAATCTAATAGCAAATAAAGTGTAATACCATTGATTGAATAATTTAGAAAGTACTATTTTCAAAATAGTCAAAGTTGACTGTGAATCTCAAGGCTGCGCTATTCTGATGATGTGCAGAGTATAGAGGCTCACAACAAAGGCAAGCAGGAATACAGTTAGAAGAGATATGTATATGTATGTATGTACATATATAAAGTAACTAAAGTATGTCTTGTATGATATCAAAATAGAGTTTTTCTTTATCATTATGTATATCCATTTGAATAGAAACATAGCAGAGGTACATATATATTGATCAAGTAACGGAAGTATGTTTACTATAGGATCTACATATAAATTGCCTATCAATATATCCACATAGTCAGCGTAGCATTTATATATAAGTTGATATTGCTAATTAATGTTTAACTCAATTAATTTCTTGAATGATTTATATAGTTGTTCAGCTTTCAATTTGATGTACTTCCTTCTATATTCAATGTCTGCTGTGGATCAGTTTTGATATACATATGTAGTTCATTCTAGTTGATTCTCAACTTGTTGGCGCCTGTTCTTTTAGGTGTTTTATTTTGTTTTGCTGTTGTTGTTGTTGTCTTTTTTCTGGCCTTTTGTCGATATTGTAGAGTCGAATCGGATTGCGCTGGCTGAGACTTTCACTGCTGCTTACTCATTTTATTGCCCTGGGCCAAATAAACAAATTACTTGCCGCGTTCTGTTTGATTTCTTTTGAACGGGCCCCGAATATTTACCACAGCCTCAATAAATTCTGCAGCGCTGCATTCAGCGGCGTTCATTGAAAACGCTGCGCGCGCCTCTTGTTTAGACAACAATTTTCATTGTTGACTTTACTTATTATGTTAATGAGAGAGCCAACGAGCCAACGACCATCCAAATGCTGCTCTCGATCTGCGTCTGTGTCTGTGTCTGTGTCTGGGCCTTCGGCTGTGCCTGGGTCCGGGCACCCAGCGATCGTGCCGTGGCTGAAGGCGACGTGGGTGCGGGTACGGCTACGGCTACGACTACGGGTGCTGGTGCGATAGAGCGATGTGTCTGACGCGTGGCGACGCGCCTGTTGACATTCTGTTTGACATTATTGACACACAAGTCAACGACAACAGGAACGGGGCCAATCAAGAGGGCTGCGGCGATGCTCGGCTAGAGATAGGGCCGTCGTAGCGATCAGCTTTTGATTGCCAGCGCCTGGCCAATTAGCTGCGAAAGTTCCAACAAATTTGAATGCGATGCGATATTAAGATCTTCAATAAGTTTATGACGAAACTTTAAATGAACACAATAGCTGTACGGCATGGGGAGCAGGCGACGATGAATGCTGCACTGTGAGATACCCTGTAAAAGAAAGTTGAAATCTATATAGTTGAAATTGAATTGCTTTTAATTGTAATAAATAAATAAAAGTATATACGAACTAAATACCAGGCGAATAGGTAACTGAATCGAGAATGCTGCTCTACAACATACCCTGTAAAAATGATGAATTATGGATTAAAGCGATTATTACTTATAAGTACTTACCTGAACAAGTTAATTGATTTACATATATATTAAAATGTTGTATGGAATACCCTGTAAATGATGATTAAAATATAGATTAAAATCTGTTATGTTTGCTTGCTTAAATATGTAAAAAATATATGATAGTACTTCCTGAAACTCTCTGTTGCTTATGCAGTGCCATTTGGCATACACATTATCACGCGCTGTATTGACACGGGGTATACAAATTTTATATATTTATATAGAGGCGGCTTGGATTCTTCTGGAGTTGCTTTCGAGCCGTAGCTTATCTGCAATTTGGCGATCGTAACAGTTTTGACAAATCACACACACACACACACACACACACACACACACACGCACATGCTGAGTGACAGAGATGCCGCTATTGTTGAGGCGATTGGCCAGTGGAGGGCTCGGCGGGCAGGCAGGCAACAGGTACAGGGGTACCTGCCCAGAGCCGCAGTGTCGGCCGCTTTGAGCTTTATTTTGATTTTAATCTAAAACACACAAATCGTTCATTCTGCCCGCTGCCTGATGCCTGTGACGAGCTGCCTCAACGGCGACGGCGACGGCGACTGCGCACAGTGGAGCAAAAGCGTGAATCGCAAAGCGAAGCGCAGCGTTTGTGCTGCCGCCCACGGTGCGCAGGGCCCCCCCTTCTCTGGCCTGCTGCCTTCCTCTTATGGCTATGGTGGCAGGACCCAGCCCTTGCACTGAATGACATTTTTATGATGCTGACGCGCGTTGCTCAACACGAGCCGGGCCACAACAAACCGCCGACAACAACAACAACAACAACTGCAGCCGAGCGTGTTTTGCATGCATAAATAGCTCTGGCAGCAAAAGAAGCTGAAACCAAAGAGCCGGGGGGAGCCACTGGAGCTCGCTCCAGCTTGTTGTTGCAGCAGCAGCAGCAGCAGCCCAGGCTCACCTAGAAGGTAAAAGGGAGGAGGCGGCGTGGTTGGCTAAGGGGCTTGGTTGATTGAGTTGACAGATTTGCTTACTTGTTTACAGAAAAAAAATTAAAGAGATGGAGAGAGGGAAAAATAAAGAACTTATTAATATTATATATAATAATATTTATGTGTGTGCGGTTTAATTGGTTGTCGGAATACCTGACAGCTTGAACTGGAACTTGAACTGGGGCCAGCATACATAGCTGCTGCCTGTTATCAGAACGGCTTACTTCAGTTGATCACGTTTTCAGGGTGACATGCGAAGGTGCAATTGGAACTGGAGCTGGAGCTGTAGCTGGAATCGGAATTCAAACTGGAACTGGAGCCAGCAAAATCAAAAGTGGATGAGCTGCATATCGGGCTAGAACTAGATGCAGTATGAGCAGCAAACGGAACTTGGCATGGAACTGGAAGTGGAACTGGCGCTTTAGCTGGAACTACTGGTAGCCCTAGAAACCGAACCACGTGCAGTTAAAGTACGAAAAGAAACATACCATCCAATTTGTTTGCATTTAAATAGAACACAGTGATAGAAACTTGAAGCTGGAGTAGGAGCATTGACGTACAACAAACTCATTTCAATTCATTGAATCAGTCCAATTCCTAGTATAAGGTGAGTTATACATACATACATATTTGTATTTCTATATTCTCTATGCTTTCGATCCTCTGTTATTACATTAAATGAGAAATTTGGCATTCACAGCTTTTGTGAACTAGTATATTCGTAGATAAATCGCAGCGTCTACGCGCGCTTACAATTGATTTGTCACAAGAATTTGAATTTGCATTGGCCCATTGAACTGGTCAGAGATTTGGCATAGTCAAATCAATCAAAAGGCCACAACGTGGATGCATTTCGCTCGGGCCATTGCAACGGTCTTGCCCAGTGCATTAAGCCCGAGGCAGATCGAATCGCGGCTCAAACTCCAACTCAAGCCAAACTCCAACTGAGACTCAAAGTCAAAGCAAACAGTTTTGCGATCGTGTCACGTACGTGGAATTGGGCTGGCTTTGGCAAGGTGCCGTTGAAGATCAGTGACTGCGACTGCGACAGCGTCATCGACATCGGACGACGTTTACTATAACGAATTTGGTTAATTTTTATTGTGATTTCCTAGAACCGAACGAACGGGCAAAACTCCCCCGCTCGCCCATCCGCCCGCCTGGTCTCGGCGGCCCAAGCAAATCAGGTAAATCACGAAAAAGTGTCGGCGGACACGCGCCTCTAAAAAGCCAGCGAACGTTCCAATCGAATCGAAATGCAAATTATGCAATGCGGCAACGTTCTCCCGCGCTCGCCGCACTTCAGACGGGAGACGAGCGCATGGCAAGCGGCACCGATCCTCAGTCGGTCTTTTGCTCTTGTCTCAAGTCATTGCGAGTCTCTGGCCATTGTGGACTCTGCTCTGCTCTGCAGTTAATTTTTAACGACGCAAGATTTGTGCATTCAGGCGCTACAAATTGTTTATTGTAGGCCCCATGGCCCCGAAAATGTGCACAAGCATTGCCCTCAGCCCCGCCACTCGCGAACCACTCATTTCCGAATCAAATTTGCTCTGGTCAGTCCTCAGTCCTCAGCCAATGCTCTCGGTGTGTTGTCAGTTTTGTCAGCTCGGGTCTTTGGGGCACATTCAATCACGTGGCGGTGTCACACCGCTCATCTCGGCTGAGTGTGACTTACAGTTACACGCCTCACGCCCCTCACATTGCCAAGGTTCCTAAGGACAATATCTTGAATTGGAGGGTATCCGAAGGGAAACACTATTATCTAATACTAACCTTATGATTACGTGGCAATGAGACGATGCCTAACGGGTTCATAAAGACATACGGAAGTATTTCAACGGGACTGCTGCCTTGAAGATCGGTGATCGTTTTCTGTCTATCTGTCCTTTCCGCTATATCTATATCCATATATCTCCCCACATCTGTCATTATATGAGAACAACTACAATAGCTGACATTTTCCATAAAAAATGCTCGGTTCCTGTTCCGGTGTTAGCCAAGGTTAATAATGATCGCTGATCAAGCTGCCACATTGCGTGGCATTTATAAGCCTTTTTAATGCTGCGCACAATTTGTCGAAATTAATTGAGTTATCGGCTAATAAGCCATTGGGCCCAAAAGACGACGCGTTGCCATCATTAATAATTCTCAAAGCGTATTGCCACCCCAAAAATAGCCAGCCAGCCAGCCAGCAGGCCAGACCGGCAACATCTACATCCACATCCACATCCACATCCACGCGCACTGGGGGAGTCCCAGTCTGGCGTGGCGATCGGCGCATTGAACAGATCAATTATCGTCCGGCCTGCTGCCCCTGGCTGTTGCTCTCGCTGATGCTGATGCTGATGCTGAAATGCCTTTCTCATTGGGGCGCATAATCAGGAAGGCGAACGGGAACAGCAGCGACAGCCGCTATATAATTTTGGTTTGGTTTTCGTTTTCTTTTTTTGGATAAATCACGCAAAGGCAGAGCACAAATAATCTATCACCTGTCAGCACCTGTCATTCAAGCGTCGCAGTTGCGATTGGCAGACCAAGCAGCGCACACACACATACGCATGCGATGGGCCACATGAGGCACGCTCGCGTTTGCGTTTGCCTTTCGTTCATTTCATTTCTTGCTCGGCAGCAGAGGCAGCCAACCCAGCCAGGCAGCCCGGACCGGCCGGGCAGCCAACAGCCAACAGCCAGCCATCCATCCATCCATCCAGCCAGCCATCCAGGCGTCTGCCATCGAGCCATCGAGCCATCGAGGCAGCAGCAGTTGCCTCAAGTGTCAGTTTGACATCATTAATCATGCGATTAGTTAAGTGGGTGTTCGTTTATATGAATTTCTCACACAGCATCCTCCACGTTTGCTACTTATGTAAAATCAGTTCCGAGCTGTTTAATTTGACGTTTGAACGCATGATTGCATTTTCAATTTGACAACTACGCACAGCAGAGCACGCACACTGGCCCTTTGCCCCTACACTAGCAGCACCCTCTCTCTCTCTCTCTCTCTCTCTATCTCTCTCCCTGCACTGCTCAGACTCTCTTACCTCACTCTCACCTCCTGCCGTGTGGGCCTTGGCTATTGGAACTTCCTCTGCGGCTGCTGCTGCTGCTGTCAAAATAATCACACGTACAATTAGCATGACGACAAGCTCATCAATTTGTATGACCAGACAGGGCACAGCGTTCGATGCAAAGAAGAGAGAAAGAGAGAGAGAGAGAGAGAGAGATAGATGGGATATGGTAGAGCAAGGGACTTAGTTATGTAGGCAGCATTGGAATTCGAAATATGCTTTCAGATTTAAGCGCTCCTAATATAACTAATTAGAAATTAGCTCTACTTGACACTGGCAGTTGTCTTCAGACTTAAGCAAAGGTGTATAGAAAGTTGCATTAATTTCTTCTTCTTTGCAGAAAATGGAATGGTATTAATTCAAGAAATTATTGAAATAAAATATATATAAATAAAATAAAAATAAGATTGTACTATTAATATAAAAAATGTCTTTCTTTGATCATTCCCTGCATTTTACATCTGCATAAAATTAAATTTTTTTTTATAATTTTCATACATTTCGCTTGCTATTAATATCAATTTTTTCGTTCGCAGCATCTGGCGAATTCCTTTGGCAGCCCCAGTGAATAGACAGACAATTGAGTGTATTGGCAAATAGTGGCCGCTAGTCGCTGGTATCGCACTTGCATCTGTTGTCAGTTTGATGCTGTCTGGCCATTCATTCATTTCAGCTGGTGTCCGGCGCGCCGTGCAAACAACAACTTCGAACCTCGGAGCATTCGGTGGCTGGTCGCACATCAATTTTGCGCATCGTCATCTAACGTGTGGACCACCAGCCAAGGCCCGGCAACACCTACAACGACACTTCATAGACAACGATGAATGCCCCGCAGCCAGCGTCAGCAGTTGATGTTGGAGTTGAAGTCGGAGTTGGAGACTGACCGGGAACAGCAGTTTCAGCTCCAGCTACGACTTCAGCTTCAGCTTCAAGCTTCAAGCTGCGGCCCCGAGTATCAAGTGTGTAATTAATGTTTTATTAATACAAGCGACAAGCGATCGCTGCTAGCAACTGGAAGGGATTGGGATTGGTCACGGGACGCAGGCAGCCAGGCGGGCGGACGGACGGACAGGTAGGCCCCGTGGTGAGTGGAGTTGAAGCTCAGGTAACGACATTCGCGTAGCTAAGATGAACAGCAGTCGAATTGCAATCGATGCAGCAGCGGCAGCGGCAGCGGCAGCTCCGAGTCCCGGCAAGATTCATATGCACAAAGCCCATAAAATATGTGGCCTGGTCCACCAGGATTTTTGCATGCCACCAGAGAGAGAGAGAGAGAGAGAGAGAGAGAGAGAGAGAGAGAGAGAGAGAGAGAGAGAGAGAGAGAGAGTGAAGCTGGGCTCAGTTTCGTGCGCTTAAATGAATTACCAGATTAATGGACAGCATAAATCACATTATCGCTTCGGCTTGTGGCCCCAAAACACACGCAGGCTGCATCTAGAAGCGCGCCCGAGGATGAGGCTGGTGCTGGGATGGTAAGGAAGAGAGGCGAGACGAGACGGGGCCATGGCTGGGGCGGCCTTTGTGGGCGGCCGCTCTGTGGTGTTTTGTGGTCTGTGGTGTCTCTGTGCCCGGTTAATGATGCTGGATGCTGGTTGCTGGTTGCCGGTTGCTGGAATGGCATGGGCAAAATTTATTGAACCATTGCCTAAAAGTCCATACACGGGCCACGGGCTCAGCTCCGCAAGCTGATTCACTCAATAAAAAATAAATGCCAGACAGAAAGAGAGAGAGAAAGAGAGCGGCGCATAGAAAGGGATAGAGCAACAACAATACATTTGGGGGACAAAGAGCGAGAGAGAGAGTGAGAGATCGAGCGGGGCAGAGCGAGCGGATCTGAGATCGGTACAAAGACAAATCACACCTTCTGCATTTGTTGAACAAAATAAATCTCGTAATGAGTTACGATAAGACGACGATTTCGACAGCTAAACAAATCACCTGCAATTGATCTTACGTACGCAAATCGCAAAGGCTCGACAGAGGCGTAGCAGAGCGGGGGGTGGATGGCTCTGGGGATCTGGTGTTGTGTTGGGCGGCGAGCGATCGCGTTGTGCATAATGCGCTTTAAGAGGAATGCCTGCGATTTCGAATACTGGAGCAGAGCGTATAGACTGCGGACGGCCTGTTGTGGCCTGGTGTGGTGTGGACAATCAACAACCGAACATGACATTTATTGACTGCACTGCCTGAAAGTATAAATTACGAATGAGTGGACGAGGCAGCGACGATCGTGCCTGAGTGAGATATGGCAACGTTGGTCAGTTTAAGCCAGTTCGATGCTAACGCCCCAGGACATTGGCCCACTATGCAAAGCATACAGACATATATGGAACTGTTTAGCCGATCGCACACGCACTCTCCCTCTCCGTCTCTCTCTCTCTGCTATTGCTGTCTCAGTCTGTTTTCCTTTCGGGCGTTCGGGCTGACAAGTAGCCAGCCCGGCTGGCAAATGGGGGACCAACCACAGCGATGGCCGTGCGTGCCGTTTCTTAGTAGTCGAATATAGTGGATTGTGATAATGATCATGACAGTCTATATAGTCGCTCGAATACTGCCTAATGACATTTGTCTCGACACACACACGCACGCACACGGTGCGACCTCTCGCTGTGTTTTTATACCTTGGGTAAAATCAAAACCAGTGGCTAAATTGCAATAATAAGCCACCTTTATAAATCGGCCAGAGAATGACCACAACAACAACTGCCACGCCGTTGCTATGGCTTCTTTTTTTTCATTTTTGCGCTAGTCTATGCGACTATTTGTCTATTGCAAGCCGGCGGATCAGGCGGCGGGGCGGCGCGGCGGCGGTGGCTTCGCCGCGATGGATTCGTTCGCTGCTCTCTGCAATGCGAGAAACGCCCTCAGTAGGTGGGCGACGGCAACGGCAGCACTGACTACCGATTATAGTCACACTCCGCTCGAACGCCAGCAGACGAGCAGAGGCATCGAACGGCGCCCAATTGAGGGCGTCTTAAATGGGATGGGATCGACTCTTACAGAATAATCGAATAGAAGTCGGAAGAAGAGAAATTATATGACTTATTTTTCTAACTTCAAATTAAACTGCTAAAATTATTTTCAATATTGTTTTTTTTAATTTTAGTTTCAATAATTAAAGTAAAATCTTCTACAATTCGTTAAATTAAATATTATTATAACAATTTTTCAATTTCATTATTTTAATAGTATGAATATACTATATATGTAAATACAATATATGTATATAAAATAAAATTATTAGTTATATTTATACATGATTTATTATACATTATTTTAGCATATTTAATTTAAATAATTAGTTATATATTTAATAATTAATTTTTCGCTTTAGTCATATTAAATTTATTCTTAATTAACAATTTTAAATCAATATATAGTTTTCTTTTTTTTCAAATTTTTAGAATATAAAATAATATTTTAATCCAATTTTTCTATAAACATGTATATTCATTTTTAATTTTTTTTTACCACTTGGCGCCCACTAACCGCGCTAGCGTTTAGCGCTCCTGTTGCCAGCTACTAGACGTTGCGCTCGCACTATAAATTTTTGACAGTTTGAAAAAATTGCGATTCATTGTGACCCCTATTGTGTTCCGTGTGGCTGGCAGTGCCACTGATCAGCGATCATAGAGCTGCCTGGCTGGCTGGCTGTGACTGAGCCTGGGGTCTACAGACTGGAGACTGAAGACTGAAGACTGCAGACTGGAGACTGGGGCTCGAAGTCCGGCTGCGCGTTGTGTAACACGAGCCAACGAGAGCCCGGGTTCTGCCCATACACATAATGGCACTCTGGTGGGCCTGGAGCACGACGGCGACTTTGTTGGCTTTTGGCTGGCTAAAAGGTAAGCGGAGCTATTGTCGTTGTCGTTGTTGTTGTTCAATAGAATTGTTTGCCAAGAATTATGCTTTATTGATGATGATAATGATGTCCTTGTGGCCGGCTTCTGACCACACCGAGCATTACATTCCTATGTAAGCGTTCAAGATTCCCGGAATGCAGCGCACGCCATAAAGCTCATTTCAGCTCGTCAGCCCCTCTCTCCATCTCACTCTGTCTCTCCCTCTCTCTCTCTCTCTCTCCCTCTCTCTCTTTCTCTATTCGCCTGTCTGGCTTGTGGTGTCGCATAATAAAAATGCCATAAGTCAATATCAGGAGCTCGGGAGAAGCACGGGCGCTGGCCGACTCCAAGTGCGTGTGTGTGTGAGTGTGTATAGTCCGGGCCCAGGCCCTGGCTCGCGACACTTTCTTAATGAGCTCCAGCCCCCTGCAGACGGAGCAGGGCATTGTCTTTCGAGGGTCAACTTTATGTGTTCGACATCGGCAGCTGCACTCGACGATGATAATGTGCCAATGCGAACGCTTCATTTTGATATGATTAATTAATGCAAAGATCGTTGCTCTAGCGGCGGAATCGGGGGCCACCGATCGACGCATGCATTACGACCCTGTATGTGTAATGTTTGCTCAGCAGTTAGTTTTAATTGAATGTGACATTTCAATAAATTGATAAGCCCCGCTGCACTGCCACTGCCCACTGCCACTGTCTCCTGTCTGATCTCTTGGCTCGTCTGCGATCTCGTGCCGTACTCCACAGCTTCCTCCAACTCCAGCGAGCACTGAGCAGTCCATCCGCTTTTGGTGTTAATATGATCAACGGCAGCTCATCAGCATCTCAACTTAGCTTCGGTTCGTTTTCAATTATCGTTTTTTGTCTTTCACGTCTCTTTCTCGCCCGCTTACACACATACTCCTACTCTTTCTCTCTCTCTCTCTGTCTTCATCTCTCCCGCTTTTTTATTGCCAATGAGCGGCGCTGATCATCGCCGATCGCATGGCAAAAGAGCGTGTGAATATGAATATGATTGTGAGTGCGATTGCGAGTCCGACTCCGATTCCGAGTCCGAGCGTATTTCAATTGCAGAGACAACAGCATTTTAGTTTAATTGAAAATGCTGGCTTTTTATATTTCCATCATTTTAATTTCCTATAGGAGTCAAGCAGATGCATGTAAAACAATTTGAATGATCCGTCGATCACTTAAATAAGCATGCAAGATGCAGACAGCAACCATCGGGGCGTTGGGGAAAGCTATTAAAACTGAATTAAAAAATTGAGCCTACTTTGCTCAATGCTAATTATAGCAGTTAGATTGAAACTGATATGAAAGAATTCATTCACACTGACAGTTGTATTCCTTTATATGTGAATAGATGTACATACATATGTGCTTACCGATCTTTCGATTGACTTATTGAACATAGCTAGATCAACTTATATGTTCGGCTTGATCTTGAAACTGAATGAAAGTGTGATCTATGATCCATAATCTATTATATATGATCTGGGTCTATGATGTGAGCTATGATCTATGGTGCAGGATCTGTGATTTATAAACTGTAATCATATATTTATCTCTATTATTCATTCAATATTTCTTTAGTTCTTCAAATCCTAACAATTAAAAGTGATTTTTTAACTGCCCGATTAAAAATAAAGTCCATTTCATCTTGAGACGGAGAAACTTATCCGATATCGAGCTGTATTTTATTGCAATTACCTATCATCTATTCAGCCTCTTGGCTTTGCAGCAATCGTATGAGGGAGCTGGCAGTGTGCACCAAAAATAGTATACGAATAGAGATCGGGTCAGATCTAATGTGCTACATACTATCAAGGTGGTCTCCCAGGCTGGCACCGGGTGCATTGTGGTGTGTCGTGTCGGCTGCAATTTTTATGATTTTTGTTCATTTTTATATGTTTATTTGTTGCCCAGTTGTGTGTGTTCTGTGTGAGCGAGCGAGACGGCGCTAGAGGGGTCAAAGAAGAGAGAGAGAGAGGGAGAGAGGGAGAGAGTGAGAGCGTGAGTGAGTGAGAGCCCATCATTAACCCATTAAACTTCCGATTTGCCGACAGCGATAAACGATGCCGACGGCGTCGTCTTCTAGCGTTGCTCTGCTTCTTCTATTACGAGTGTGTGTGTGTGTGCGTGTGTTCTTTTTTAGAGTTTGTTTTTCGGTATTTTTTTTTTTTTTTTGTTTTTATTTTTTTTTTTTAATGACATATCGTAAAGATTTGTTAAAAGCCGTCGCACAGATCTTTGAAATGCGCTATGCTTCCTGCGTCCATGAGCTAATTTTGTTGATGCGTGAAAATATAACGATAGGAGCAGAGATCACACAGAGAAAGGGAGAGTGGGAGAGAGAGAGAGAGAATGGGGCGCCGTTGCAACTTCGGGTAACCTAAGAAAATGCCCCCCCCCCCATGTAATTGAATTGGAAGTGGACCACCCAACTGGCCAACTCAAATTGAGCAAATATAATTTCGCTATAAATTATGGGTCGCAAAATGTAAAAACCTCAAAATATTGAAACGTGTTCGAATTGTTGCTGCTTGCTGGCCCACCCCAGAGCGATCCGCCGGGAGGGCCTCCTCCTCTTGGCTTCAACCACAAAAATGCAAACGAATGCAATCAATTTTTTGTTATGGCCACGACTTTGCGGCGTTTTGCTCGCGTTTTTGATTGAAAATTGTAAATAAATTGTATAAACGTCATCTACTCGCAAAATGCAAATATCCAGAGATCCGCAGATCCGCAGATCTACAGCGAGCCAGGACGGTCCAGCAACGCACGTTGGCTACTCTGGCCGGGCTCAATTGAGCAATTTGCGAGAGACGACGCATAATTGTGCCACGTTCGCGCTGAATGATTTGCTCAAAGGTGGGGCTGGCCGTCTTTTGGGGCATCTGCTGGCTCAGTTCGGAAGCCGCTGAGAAACCGCAGAGTATCGTGATTATGGCAAGCGGCACTGTTGATTATATTTACTTATGTTTATTATTATTATATAGATATATGTATGTATATACATATATATACAGTAAGTATTAGCGGGTTCATTATGTTTATCATTTAGACTCTTTTTCTTGCAGTGGGGCCGGCGCCAGCCTCTGGCCAGACCTCATAATGATCGCTACCGGTCTTGGGGGTCTCGGGCTTTGGATGTTAGGTGTTGGCTGTTGGAGCAGCTCAAAGATCGTTCCACTTTGCCTGCTTTCCGGCCAACTCAATTTGTTAGCTGGTCCAGATGTTTTATTAAATATAAACTATGAAAAAGGCACACACGCACACACACACACATACGCACAAAAACTTTGGCCATTCGCTGACTGCTTTTTATGGTGGAAAGGTGAAAAGTTGTTAGTCATATTAATTGTTTGGGGGAAAGCTTAAACAATATTAAATCTTCAACTTTGAACTGAAATTTCTCCGAAATCAGCTGGAATTGCTGGCTTTAGAAATGTGTTTGTGTTAATAAAAAATATTAAAAAAAAAAAACATTTTGCAATTTACAGTTTATCCAACTAAAAGTTCAGTAGAAGAGATTTATCAAAGAAATCAATGAAGATAGGATATAGAGGGCAAAAGAGTGAAATGGAAAGAGAAAGAACAAGGAAGTGAAAGGAAGACTGCAAGAAAGAAAGTTATAGAGTGATAGGGGGAGATAGATATAGAAAGAGATACGTATAAACGGAGAGACTGAGAGAGAAAGAGGGAGCTCGTGAGATAGCAAAATTATAGAAATAGATAAAAAGTATGAGAGAGCTCACTAGATTAAGAAAGGAAAAACTGCATACATATCTCCTTTGTGTGAGAAATAACTAAGTTCAATTTTCAAATTTACACTTACTATTCATCAATTATTAATTTTAATACCAAATCCAAACTAGATCAATAAATGATCATCAAAATCCCAAATGAATTACTGATAATTCAGCTCAAGAAACAAACCTTCTCTCACCTGTTAGCTGATGCCACTGACTAGGCCAGAGCTATGGGGTCGGCCCTTTTTCGCTGCAGACCCTAGGGCCTAGGCATACATTAAGCTGCCACAGCAATCAGCGATCGGGCAGCACTATCTGTGTGCCAGAGGCGCCATGGGTGTACGTTTAATGTGATTTTTTACACAGAAAGTCGTTGCGATTGGCGATCGGGCAGATCGCTGATCGCTTGCTGGGTAACACCCCAACAATAGTGAAAAAGTAAACAAAACGCGAATGAAAATTAAATTAAAATGCTGAAAAATGGAAAATGGAAATGAAAATGGAAAAGGTAACAGGCAGGTGACGCTGACGCTGACGCTGACGATGACGGAAAGGAAACCGTCACATGCGAAAACAAAAGACGTCGCGAGGCTGTTACGTTGAGCGATCATCAACAAGCGACGGGAACGACGAGCACATAAGCTCTACATAGGTGTAAGTGGATATTATACAGGTATAGATATATATATATATATATATATATATATATATATGTATATGTATGTGTGTATGTGTTATATATGCACATATAGAGCATTGTAAGCGTGTGTGTGTGTGTGTGTGTGTGCTGAGTGTGGAGTCAAGTGTGGTAAGGCCTTTTTGCAGAGCTTCAGTAGTTCCCTCATTTGATGTTGTCTATTGTGTGGGACCTTCCCCTACACGTCTCCTCGCACTCACACACACACACACACACACATGCATGTATGCAGTTGCTGTCTCTGTTTGGCCAAAGGGGGCATTGCGTTGATAGCTCGTATGTAACAGGAGACATGCTCTACTGAACATGAGGTTCGATTAAATGTTAATGTTGGTTAACTTTGGGGTTTTTCTTTGGCTTGTGTTTTTGTTATTTCTATTCGCTCTCACTACCTGTCTCTGTCCCTCTCTCTGGCTGGCTGTGTGAGTGTGCATCTATTTAACTACCAAAACTTGTCTACGTTCACACATAAAAATCGCATACATATCGAAGGGGGTCTGCTGTATTTTTTTATTTTTAATTTTATTTTTGTTTTTTTCGTTATATTCGGTTTATTTTGGGTGGCTGAAGGGCAGGCGGGGGCGTGAGGTGCTTGCTGCTTGGTTGGCTGGCGCGCTCAAACGTAATGAACGACGCATCTTCTCGAACCGCATCGGCAGGAGGAAGGGAGAGAGATGGGTTGCCTACTCACTCACTCTCTCACTCTCTGCGTCTCTCTGGCGCATTGCGTAGCGCGCACTGCGCAGTCGTGGCGCTGCCTCTCGCTTTTGCCATCTCGCTCTGCCGCCCACGCACACGCGCCTGCGAATGCTTTTCGGCTGCACTTTTGGCTGTTGCTGTTGTTGTTGCTGTTGTTGCTGCTGGCAGGTGTTTGGGAGCTCGTCTCGTTTTTGAACTCAAAGTCAAGTAGTCATTGTTGTTGTTGTTGTTGTTGTTGTTGTTTGTCTTTTGCACTTCACTTCACTTGAATTTTGCATCGCTTGGATGCTTCTTCGCTCAGCTCAGAGCAGCTTGACTCGGCCTGACTTGGGCTCAGTTCAACTTGGTTTGCTTTGGGGTTTTTGTTATTTTTTGGTTTCTGAGTTGGGGGGGATAGACCTGGTCGTAAATTTCTTTAGGCCTCAGTGGCTGTTGTTGTTGCTGCCTATTAAAGTGCGATTTGTTTAATGATTTTCTACAACTCGCTGTATAAATTTTCCATTTGAAATTACCTACATGCGAGACGAAAACCGAGCCGAGAAACTGAACAACTGAGCGACTGAGCAACTGCGTTGCCGGCCCAGACAGACGCTTCAGTTGAGTTTTAGGAGTTTTGGAAATGCGCATGAAAATTAAGTGTTTTATTATGCAAAAACAAACCACCAACAACAACAACAACAACAGCAGCAGCAACAATACTGATTGCGCCTTGAGACCCCCAATGTAAAGATCCCCCCGCACAGCGCCCCTATTAGCCAACCCTTGACTGAGTTACGCTTTTGGCTTATGTTTGAACTTTTGCTGCGCTTTAAATTCCACTTGGTCGCCGTTTCATTTTAGTTAGTTGGTAATATTAGCGGCTTTAATTAATGGTCCACTTGGCTGGTCTGCAGCCAGACATGTGTGTATGTGAATGTATGTGTGTGTGTGTGTGTGTGTGTGTGTGTATTAAGCAATGAACTGATTTGCATTGAGTTTACCTCCAGCAGCGGCATGGGAAATTAGTTGAACTGAAACGAAGCTTATTACCAACTATTGCTGGGAACTGGCCAACTAGTAATAGCCATACATTGTAGCAAGCCTTAGCTCTTGGCTTAAAAGAGAGTGGCTTTAAAAGGCCAAGAGAGAAAGAGTGTGAGAAGAGTGAGAGAGGGAGAGAGATGGGTAGAGGGTATATAGAGATTCTACTGGACTGTTTGTTAAACATGTTAATCCATCTCCCCGATAACTCTTTGTGAATTAGGGAGAAAGCTTTTATTCCGAACTTGTTGCATTTGCCGACCTAATATCATATCATTGGCTCTGATAGTCTTGCCCGTCCGATCAATTCGATTCCAATACATTACAAGTTGTTTATAAAAGAACCAATTGCAGTCGAGTCTCGATAATTTGTATCCTTTTAAATCGATAAATCGAATAAAAATTCTATCCCCTTGAACAAAATCCTTTCTCGATAATTCTCGATAGTTTGAATTTCTGTGTAAGTCGAAAAAACCGAAACCTATCGGCTCTCGACTGTATCGACTGTATCGTGTAATTTTGTACATGTCTTCTGATGTTCAATGCTTCAGCTGTCTTACATTTTGGTATATCAACTGGGAACTGGGAACAACAACAACAACTTTCAGCTATTGTTAACGAAATGATGATTTATGAATCGTTTATGCGAACTCTTTCTGTAATTTCCAATTCTCAGCCATTAAATTGGCAAAATGGCTTTCTCTCAGTCAATGGGCCGAAGTTGGACGCCCAGCACTTGTAAAGACCCGAGCCAATTGCTGCCATTTACCACACACATTACACGATGCGAGCAAGCCAAATAAGCGCCAATCTATAAGGTCGACGACGACGACGACACAAGGCAGGCAGACTGTATAGCCATTGTATGTATGTATGTGTATTGCATGTCTATATAGGCTAGCGATACTAGACTATGGCGCTAGCCTTAAGAGGTGGCAATCAAACAGCCAAAGAGAACAACAACAACAACAACAACAACAGCTACTACTAATAATAATTCAAATTGTAACACATGCGACGTCTTGGCCAGATACTTTGAAGCAGAGCGAAGGAGATGGCCTCAGTGTTGGTTGCCTGAGCTGGCTGAGGGAGGAGAATTGCAGCGACTTCTTAGACTACTTTAGGTATGTCTTCCATTTCTTCTTCTTGTTGCTGCTGTTGTTGTTCTTCTTCTTGTGGCGGTTCAGCAAGCGGCGTCATAATTTTGTTGCCGCTGATTTATGCCCGAAGGCATAATGACTGGAAGCAATGGAGTATGCATTACATACAGAAGTCCATTGCAAATGCGGATTGAGAATAGGGAATGAAGAATGCGAAATGAAGACTGCTAGTTGGCGGATTGATGAAGATGGAGATGGAGATGGGAAATGAAAGGAAATGGTAGATGGAAGATGGGAATGAAGATGGAGCTGGTGGTGGCGCTGGTGGTGGGGCGGTGTTATTGTTATTGGGGTTTGGCCATACATCAAGGGAGCCGTAAACGCGAACGGCGATTCGCGTGATAGAACAATGTAAAAATTATGAACGCTTAAAATATGGACGAAAGCCCTGCTGCCGCCTGAAAGATGCATGCATACATATGCATGTGGCACGGTCAGCGAAATCTATGTACACGAAATAATTGATAAAACAGTGATCCAATAGCATAGCAGCCGGAGCAGCTAATCCATCCCACTTTGCGGCATAAATTACACGGCCCTCCGTTGGCCAAACGCGATTAGCTTGGCGATTGTGCCTCTAGACGGGGCTAGCCAACCCTCCGGATTTGGTTCAGTGGCTCGCTTTAATGGCCACCTCTGAGCTGAGCTCTCATCGACTCCACTCCAGTCGGCAGAGACTGGGCATGGACTCTGTTTAAGAATATGAATTGCTTTCAAGAAATGTATTAATTTCAGATAATTTTGCATTTTATGTTTTATTTATGATTGTAAAGTGTTCTAAAATATTTTTAAAAAAATATTGAATTTAATTTTTGTCACTTGGTAGATTTCTTATACTTCGTATCATTTCAAGTGAGAGTTGATATACATATATATGTGCGGTATATCCAGAAACTCTGCTCTTAATTGCTAAAAGCCAATAGGCTCGTATTACTCCTTGAGCGAGCATACAAAGCTCTTCTTAAGCTGAGCTCCCACTGCAGTTCTTCGATAGCTATAGAGATCATATGAGTTTATTGCTTTCATTTGGATTTGTATAATTGATATTTATATAATCTATTTGCTTTCTATATTATTTTTTGAGTTTGAGTAATTTCATGGCCACCTAAATAATTCCTATGATATAATTTCAAAGATCCACATAGAAAAAGCTTTATCCCTGTAAAACTAGCTTGAATCAAAACATATTAATATGGAAATAAATCAAACATTAAATTAAAAATGAATCAATTTTATGTAAATGGAAAGTATGTCTAAAAGTTGAAATATATATCATTAAAAGTAGTATATTTAATCGAATGTAAATAATTAAAATAATAAATAAACAAATAATAAATAATGTATTATTAAAAATATATTTATAAAGATATTTATATTGATTTATTTATTTAATTATTCACATATGTATATGTAATTAAAAAATAATTACAATTATATTATATTGCTAATTATTGTTCATATTTTAAAGCTTTCACTTTATCAATTATTACTAATTATTGATTTGATCATCATAGCCATTTTCAATAATTATCGATTTTGCGACTCCCGCCACTCGATCGATAACGATAAATGCTCGTTTCGAGCAGAGCTTGAGTGGAGGTCTGTGAAATCTATTTAGCGCTTTGGCACAGCCCACAAATTGTTCTCTCCTCGCCGTCCGCTGGCGTCCGCTTTGTCCGCATTTTAGAAAGAAGTTGGGCCAAAAGACAGCCAATGGAAAGCAACTTCCGAAACGCGGCCAGAACAATGGGTCATAGATCAAGTTTTAATGTGGACGCCAACATCGTTTGTACCGTACAATGAACTTTCAATACAAGTTGCTAACTGCTCCCCAAAAAGAAAAAGAAACAACTAAGCAACAACAGCAACGAAAAGTATAAAATAAAAGCGTCACCATTCACATTTTCACCGCACATACATACACACACAGATATATATATTTGAATATATATAATTATGCTCACTCGTACCATCTACCTGGTATATAGAGATATAGTCGACTTTTGGCAACATTAGCCAATTTTTGATATACACATTTGCCATTCTCCAATGATAGCCCAACTCTTATAGCTACTATATATCTCCGAGTGTGTACATATATACATATTGTCTTCCTCCTCTTCATCATCTTTTTTTTGTTTTGTTTTGTTTTTAATAATTTCTTGTTGTTGTTCGCGCTGCTTTTATGGCGACGTCGACTGCGCGTCTTTTGATTGGTTCAAGCTGAGAGTGTTTTTATTTTATTTTGTTGTTGTTGCTTTGTTATTTTTTTTTTTTTTTACATTTTTAACGAGCTCTGATTTCGTGCTGTTGTTGTTGTTGTTGTTGTATTTGTTGCTGTTGCCACGTTTATCGTCACCGCGATCAGCGAGTGGGGCTGAGCCGTCAGTTGGCTATAATAATTTCTTTATGGCTTCTTTATAATAATTCACCTATACGTTGACGGAACGCAATTAGCTTGCCTAGTTTCCATAGATTCATAGAAGAGTCAGCTCCAGTGCGTGGTCGTCGCCGCCTCAAAATGGCACAGAAAAAAAAAAAAAAAAAAAAAAAACTGAATACAGACACCAAAAACAACACAGTCAACCAACCAACCAACCCAGTCAACAGCAACAACAACAACAACCACAACAAAGTTGAGAACAACGTGACTTCGATGCTCAGCACTAGATTAGCTGCAGCATTCCTCGTATATCATTCCGGCTGGGCTAGCCAAGGGGGCGGCAGGGCGAAGAGCTCAGTTAGTCAGGAGCCAAAAGATGGCGAAACGTAACAGAAATCATAATTTTCTCTAAGGATGTCGAGCAGTTGCGCAAAGCGCTGATCTGTCAACTCGATAGCCGCGCCACGCAACTAATGAAGATCTTCTGCTGCCGGCCATGGGAAACAACATTTGATCGGTCGAAATGGAAAAACCTGCACATCACGAATGCCCACTTGAGGAGCTGCCGAGGCGGCCGAGGCCAGCTGAGGGATCTATCAAAACAAGCAACGAAATGACCGAGCAGCTGCCGCAATGACTTTATTCGCTAGACCTCGACGATCGCATTTAAATGTGAAGCGATCGACGGAGCGATCGATGGTTCGATTGATGCGACGGCGACCCCTGCATAACTTCCTAATTACATTACACGACCGCAGTTGGCAGTCGGCAGTCGGCAGTCGGCGGCAGTCGGAGGTCAGGAGCTGCTGACAATCGCACCTGTAGCTTCAGAGCGCGCGCGCTCCTCATTACAACCGCCGCGGCGGGGGAGGGGTGCGAGAGTGGACTCATTGCGGCTTTGGCGGTGGCGGCTACGCTGGCATTTTAATTGAAATTGTTTGTGTTTTTGGCGTTTGTTGCGCTTGATTGATTTAGAGCGAGCCTAGCTGAGGACCCGCAGCGAGCAGCGCCCCTAACAACCACCGACAGACAGCAGGAGAGAGAGAGAGAGAGACAGAGAGAGAGGGAGCGAGCGAGCGAGTGAGTGGTCGCTGCCTGTACACCTGCCTGCCCGCTGGCTGACTTCTGGTTGAGCTAACTGACAGTCGCGTAATGAAATTCCGAGCGGCGTGCGGCATGCAATGCAATGCGATCCGCTGGCCTTTTATCCCTCACCCTGATGACCCTCACCCTCACTTGTTAGTTCCCATTTCCCAGTTCCCAGTTCCCCAGTTTGCCGCTGCCGCTGCCGCTGCCGAGTGAACGATCTTGTCCGTTGATCTTTTTGGTGCATTGGCTAAGTTAATTGGTTGTAAAACAATTTTTCGAATTAACATAAAAATGTTTCATTGGAAAAAATATTGCAGACACAATTAACATTTACTCGATGCCAGTGCGAGTGCAACTTCAATTCCAACTCCGACAGCGACTGTTTCAATATGCGGGCACTTAGCGGATCCGCTCTAGCTAGGGAATGAATGTAAGGGTCCCGAGGTGCGCACTTAGATCGATTTAGACTAGACCTCTGCGCTGTGCAACAAGTTAGACACATTGAGTTATCAATTAACTTCCGTCTGCCATTATCGATATTGTGTTGTTGTAGATAAATGGTTGGACAGCAGCTAAACTGGGTTCGATAAGCGCAGCCAAGTCTAGAAGGTCGGGCAGATATGATTGTTGGATTCCGCTTCAAAACACTAAAGTTCTCAAAGGGAAAAGAGTTGATTGGTTCTGCCTTAGCTACTCTGGCATTGTTTTGTGTCGGAAAGACTTTGTATACTCACTTGAAGAATTTATTTATTTATTTATTTATTTAGTAACAAGTTAACATTAAATTAAATCTAAGTAAGGGCTTAGCACTTTTCAGCAGGGGCCATCGGTACTTGAAGTATAATAGGTCGAAATTACAGCACAAGAGACTTAAAAATGCCAAAAAGACTGAAGAAAAGTGAATCGCCAAAATAAATGGATATATTTATTATTTCTATTCTTTTTATTTCTATTTTCCATAAGCAAATGTATTAACAATAACTGGATGATTTGAGATCAATCTATATATTTACATATTAACAACTAACTCTGCTCTCTATTTGGCAAACCCGGGACATGAAATCTTGTATATCTTTCAGAGCTTTTCAGCTAGAACTCAAGTCGTAACATCTATTTAGAAACCCAGTATATGAGCTGCACAAATGACATTTTCTGTGCCTTAACCACGAGTCTAAAGCCATCCCTATCGAGCCATATATATAACATGTATAATAACTTATTTTTCATCATCAATTGCAGTGCAATTCGAATGGGATAGACAAATGCGATATATTGACGTTGTCATTGTTATCGTTATCGTATTTGTCACATCGCTAATGTGTGATATGCAATGTACCGCAACTGACAGCTACAAAACAAGAAAGCCAACACCAAGAAAAACAACAACAACAACAACAACAACAAAATACCCAACCAGGCGGACAATTGAATTGTTTTGGTTGCATGTGCCCGCAACGGCCGCAACACCCGCAACAGCAGCAACACCATTCAACCGTACAGTGTCCGCGACCCGCGGCCAACAGAATGCAAATTGAATGAAATGCTAATGGAAATGAATGCGAGTATATGGGAGTACATTGAGTGCAGGCTGCGCACAGACGCGCGACCCGCGCAAATAAAGACAATGAAGGCAACTTTTATTGGTTCCATTCGATGATCAGACGTTCAGCTGAGGGCCAAACGCGCGTCCGGTGTGCCAGTCGTCAGTCCTCAGTCAATTGTGTGTCTCGTTTGTCTGTCCGTCTGTCTGTCTGTCCGCGTCTGTTGGTCTGTTTGCGGCGTACTTAGTGACACCATTAACGCCGCCTCAACATGGCCCGGATCGACTGGCCCAGCTACCAAACAACAACACACATTCACATCCGGCGCATGCGCAGATGTCGACAGACCGGGGTCCCTGCCTCGGCCGCGATCGTTCCCCAGTTTGATTGATTCTGTTTCAATGTAGCGCCTTTCTCTTGCCGCAGCCCGTTTTATTGTTGGCCGCTTGAATTTTTATTGCAATCGGTGTGAAATTTCACACCGCAATGCTTAAATGATTCCGAACACCCTTTCAAGCCATTTTTCACTTCTTTTTTTGGCTCGCGAGTGAACGCCAGCAAAACAAAGCGCAAATGATATTTGTAACGAGCAAAACAAAGCCCTGAACTCTAAGACTATATATTAAAATAAAGATTCGATTATCATAAACTGATTTCAGATGTAGCCGGCTTTCATTAAAGATCAATAGCTATAAGAATGGAAGGTTGGGTCCGAGAGAGAGAAGACATATCAACTCTGATTCAACGACTTTTCAACGCTATTGCTCTCGACTCTCTGATAATTTTTAGTGACTCACTTTAGTCATAACTTCAAAATTTATTAAGGTGTCTGCGAAAATTTTACAGGACAATGGACGCACTCCCAATGTGTGGAGTACGTCCACAAGCAGGAATTAAATAACTACATAATAACAACTACCTCCATAGGACGCTGCGCTTAGGGCGCGGATTGCGGGGACTACGTGGACCCTCCTTGTTCAGAAATGCGAGCGTCAAATTACGCTTGGCCGGCGATAGGCCCGAACGTGAGGTGGGCCGCATACCCTCAATGCTGCCCAGGCTACTGTCGATGACGACGCCATTGCGGCGACGGCCCGACCTCAGCTTATGCTTCGGCTTGAAGACGGCCGGACGGGTGCGTAGGGGTGCCGGCTCCGGCACGAATCGGCGATGCAGCGATGGCTGTGCCAGCTCCAGCAGCCGTGCGCTGATCTTGTACGCTCGCTTTACTCTTGGCTTTGGATGTGGAATGACTCGAGATCGAGAGTTGTGCAGGCTACCGGCCTCCAAGCGCTCCGGATCATCGATAGCCTCGTCCCGCTCCAGATCTTTAGCCATGCGCGCCTGCGAGCGCTTCATACGCAAGCGCCGACAGCTATTGGCTGTCATCACCTGCCTAGACTTTGTCACCAGTACTGGGGTAGACTTTGACTTGAGTTTCGGCTTTGTGACGGACGGATTCGGTCGATAGGCAGGACTGGCGTCACTTTGGTACTTGTAGGCCAGACGCCAGGGAATCTTCTCACGCTTCTTGGACGCTGCAGTCTTGGTGCGGCTCACTTTGGGATGGATGCCGCCGGCGGTGAGGCGCTTCGATTTCTTCTTTGGTTTCTCCTCCGGCACAATGCGACAGCTGTTCGAGCTCTTCTCCTTCGGCAGCTTGACACTCTTGGTCTTCTTCAGGATGCCCGGCCTCCTGGGCTGTGAGGCAGCGCTGGGTATTGGCGTCTGGGGCCAGCTGGGCGATTCGCTCTTTGCCCTCTTCGGCGACAGCTTCATGGCCACCGTGGAGGGGCGCACAGTATTGCCGGCACGCATCCGAGGCTGCGACGGCGCCAGAGTCAGCTTGGCCGTCTGCAGTGCCGGACGGGACTTTTGGTTTTTCACAATCGGCGTTTTGGGCTTCGTCAGTTTCGTCAGCTTCGTTATCTTCGTGACATTCTTGACCACCGATTTCCGTTGCACGAGCTGGGCGATCTTCGGCTTCTTCTGGAACTTCTGGCTCAAGATCTTGGGCGTGACGAGTGTGGCCGGACGGCCGCTTGGCTGCTTCTTTATGAGAAACTGATTGGTGGCTTGAGCCGCTGGCTTGCGCTTGATCGCCTGCTTGCTCTTGTTGCGGATAGCCGGCTTGGACATCTGGACGACGATCTCGGACGGCTGGCCACGTTTTCGCAAATGATTCTGGTCGATGATGACGCCCGTGAGGCTCTTCGCCTTCTTGTCGTCGACGGTCATCTTATAGGTTGGCGATTTGGTGGGCGATGGAGAGCGCGGCAGCGGCTTTTTGGACCGCATGCGCTTCTGCTGCAGCATATCGTCGAATGCCTCCTTCGAGTGTGTTATCTGTTTGGTCATATCGATGCGATCCGGCTTCACATAGAACATGTGTCCGTTGTAGTCACCCACGTGGCCCTGACCATGGCACTCCGAGATGACGCGCGCTACAACACGTTTCATTTCCGAACGATTTAGGTTAAGCTGATTGGCCAGGTTTTTGGCCAGCGCCTTGAGGGCGCCGCCAGTGCCGGCCATTTGAGATGAGTTCCATATATTCGCGTTCATTTTTCTAAGCACCTTTTGAATTTGGCTATGTGGACTTTTTTGATCTCTGCACAATATGAGAACTCCAAATGGTAAAATTTACGTTCAATACCGAAAAGAAAATACGTTAAGAAAACAATTAGCAATTTTTAACTTTTTTTTGTTGTGACATAATAAACTCAAAATAAATATGTATATGTTCTAAAATAAAATAGTAAAGCAGCAAAAAGAGCGTGCACAGAAACCAAAGCCAACTCTGTTAATGAGCTTGAAACGTGTGATTCGACGTCAGCTACACTCGAAAAATCGAATACAAAAATCGAGTAGGCAACGAATCGATAACTTTGTATATTTGATTGAAATTCTTATAATAAAAATAGTTTATATTCATATTTCTGCGAGCATATTGAAGCGAGTCATTTTTGGCTAGTTCAGGACGTCTTCTTGGTTGGAAAATGCCCCTCGGCTTGTGCTCGTTTGCTCTCAGCTGCCTCGACGGTTGCAGCTGCGCAGTAGCCACGTGCGAGTGCCTCGCTGTTATCAATGGGCCACTGGCTAAAGGAGCTCGAAGTAGTTAGCGAGGGCCAAGCGGATCCTGGCCGCAAAGAAAACTACGTACAAACGAGCCCAAAACAGACAGACAAACAAAAACAACATGACACACACACACGCGCACACACACACACACGCACACTCACTCGATTGGTCATGTTGAAGAAAAGTTATAAATGATTTCATTATAGCATTGCAAGGGTCATCAGCATTCGGGGCCTCATCATCGGGGTCTCTGGTGTCTCTCTGGGTCAGGGGCCTGCACTTGTTCGTGCAGCTGCACAACCTGTGGCACCTTGACCAGGCAGGTGAAGGAACGAAGGCGCAGAGCATGCAGCACGCTCGCTCGCCTTTTAGGGGTGGGAAAAATGATTTACGCAACGAGCGGTGCAGCGCCTCAGCTCCTTGTGGATGGAAGTCGTGGCAGTGGCACCCTTTATTATATACATACATATATGAGACTTGGTTCAATACATTCCGCTATCTGTCTATAGACCACTCTCTCTCTCACACACTCTTTGCCGTCTCTTTCGCGCATGCAAGAGTCGTTTGGGCCACTTAACTGTAATTAGGGCTTTTCAATATTATTAATGATGATGGTCGCTGGCAACGTCGCTGAATATGTGGGAAATGCATTGCGAATTGATGACGACCCCGACGCGTTGCAGACAACCGGCAAGCGGCAGCAGTAGCAACAACAACAGCCGACAATGGACAATGGACGACGGACGATGGACGGCCAAACAACGCAATGAATATAAAATGCTAAATGCAAAATGCAAACACGCAAACCGAAAGCGCAACAATTTTCGAACTGCAATTTTTGCTCGCTCTATTTGACTTTTGTTTTGTTTGTTTGTTGTTGTTGTTGCTGTTAGTGGTGGTGGTGGTGCTGCTGCTGGTGGTGGTGGTGGTGGTAGTTTGTGGTCAACCATCCAACCATACGTTTTTAGCGTTATCAGTGCAAAATAATCTTTCAATCAGCCCTATGCAGCGACGTCGTCATCATCATCCTCACAGTTCGCGTTGTTGTTGTTGTTGCCATTCAACGAAGCATGACCGCAATTGTTGCAGCAGCACCAACAACAGGATGACTAGCCAAGTATACATGTGTGTGCATGTGCATGTGCATGTGTGTGTGTGTGTGTGCGCATCAGAACATCAGCAGAATAATAACTGCAACAATTATAATAACAATAGAACCCTTGACTGCTCGATTGGCTTCATCCCACACAAGTTCATCCTTATATTTATTTTATTTTTTTGGTCAGTGGCAAGCGGTCTTTCATCTGAATGGAACCTATAAACAGGTTAAAGGCGGACAGTACTCCGGATAAGACAAATATCACTACACATTTACACAGACATTGTTTGGAAATCATCTATCCCTATAGATATAGTGAAATATTGCTTAGTTTGTAATTGGATTGAGATGAATTCTCTAATAAAACTTTTGCAAGACATTTATTCTTTTTTATAAATTTAAATATGATTTATTTTACTTTATTCTTATTTATTTAATATATTTTCATATACATATTTGTTCAATAAATAGTACTGTATTAAATAATATAATTCCAATATGATAATCAAACAGAAATGGAATATCTCTAGCTGCAAAATCTTTTCCCTTTATGCCAATTTAAAATTTTTTTATTGAAAATTCCATATTTATTCACTCTTATTTCATAATACAATATCCACTCAATATTCAATAATCAACCGTAATATCTTTAGCTGCAGAAAATCTCTTCACTTTATGCTAATTTAGATCCCATAAATTCTGTTGCCGAAGAGCCTGTTGAACAATTTAACAAAGGAAAATCGCTCGCATTTGCATGGAATGTGCTGCGCAATGTTGTCAATACCAATATGCCCAAGTTGATAGCTCCGATACCCAGCGTGCCCCTTGTGGCAAGAACATTTTTTCATGCATGCAACGAAACAACAGCGTTAAATTCCACGGAGAGTCAAAAGTCAGGGCAAGGAAAAAATTGAACGTAAACCGAACCAAACAAGTGGAAAGCACAAAAAAAAAAAAAAATAAGAGGTGAGGAGAAATTGAAGCAAGAGAAAAAATAAGAAAAGCAAAACGATATATAATAATAAAGAAACTGAAACAGAAACTGAAACAAGCTCATAATTTAGCTCGGTAAAGTTTTGCGCCTTTTGTTCGGCTGCTTTCACTAGAAGTTATTGAAAATCGCGCAAGGGTTGCGCCCCGGCCGAAGCGTCGAAAGGGTTCGAAATTGAAAAAGAAAGCGCACGTCAGGTGGGGTGAAGTGGGTGGCCCGGCGAGGGCGCAGGATGGCGTCTCATTTATGCCGGGGTGTGGGTGATTTAGTGTTAAATAAAAACTTTTAAATTGCCATTTGATCGTTTGTTTAGCGACAATAATGTCGTCGTTGTCGTTGTCGTTGTCGTTGTCGTTGCCGTTGTCGTTGTCGTTGTCATCGCTGTGCAGCAGCGACCCATAGGCCGTTGCGTCGCCGTTGCTCTTCAATTTTCAGGCAGTGACAGGTTTATAGGTCGGCTCACAGTTCGCCTGCAAGTCGGCTCCGCCGTGACAATGACATTGTTTCGCCTGACAGTTGTAGCAAATTTATTGAAAAGGTGTTCCTTCGTTTTCAGTCCTCTCTCTCTCTCTCTCTCTCTCTCTCACTCATTCTGTGTGTGCGCGCTTCCTTACAGAAATTGTCAAAAATTTATTGATATGTTGAAATTGCTCCCCCATAAACGAAAAGGAAAAAATACAAACACTGACAGCTCAATTTTTTTCATCGAGTCTTCTTTTTTCGCATACCTCGCTTCAGTTTGCTGTTGTTGTTGTTGTTGTTGCTGCTGCTGTATTTTGTTCATCTGACTTCCTTTTGGCTCATTGTAGTAAATTTGACAGCAATTGTTTTGTTTGACAGCTTGTCGTCTCGGCAAAATGATGATGTCAATATGCAAAGCAGCCAAAGCCAACGCCAGAGCCAGTCGCTCCATGGCCCAGAGAGCGTGGCCAACGCGAATTTGCATTCGGCACAAAGGGGGCGAACACTTTCAGATGAGTTATTGAAGCGTTACCCATTGCTGCCAGTTGACGAGCTAGTTTTGACATGTGCGACAGTTGTACTGCTCCAAAGGTTCTTCAACCGATCAATATGGATATTTGAGCACAATCTAGAAGCATTTCCGCTCTATCGTTTATGAGTAAAGTCTGTGCATCTGTGACTCTTCCTCTATAATACGTGAATTCACAGACTATTTATTCCCTACTAGATCAATTGTACTATCACTATTTCTACTACTATTATTATTATTACTATGTCGACTACAACTATTTCTACCAGTACTATTTCTACTACTACTATTTCTACTATCGCTATATCGTCTACTACTATTTATACTACTGCTATATCTACTACTACTATTTCTATTAGTACTATTTCTATCTAATACTACTATTTTTACAAGTACTATTTCTATCTACTACTACTATTTCTATTAGTACTATTTCTATCTACTACTACTATTTCTATTAGTACTATTTCTATCTACTACTATTACTATTACTTTTTCAACTACTACGATTACAACTACTATTTCTACTACTAATACTATTTTTACTACTACTACTATTTCTACAACTACTACTATTTCTACTACTACTACTATTTCTACTACTACTACTATTACTATTACTTTTTCAACTACTACGATTACAACTACTATTTCTACTACTAATACTATTTTTACTACTACTACTATTTCTACAACTACTACTATTTCTACTACTACTACTATTTCTACTACTACTACTATTACTATTACTATTTCAACTACTAAGATTACAATTACTATTTGTACTACTACTACTATTTCTACTAATGTTTCTACTACTATTTCTACTACATGTACTTGCCAAAATCTATTTCCAGCTGAGATATTCAATTGAATCAGCTGCCATCTGAAACGCAAATAAACCATGATCCCAACAGAATACAAATGTGACCCACTGCAGCTGCTGGCCGTGGCAGAGAGCAGCGAGACTGATCACGCAATATACAATCCACACATGCAATCCACACTGCATTTTGCCATTGAACTTTGCTGGCATAACTTCAGGTAACTTCAATTTGCTGGCAGATCTGAGCCCATGCCTAACGACAACGCAATAACAGCCACCATTTTTTTAATTTTTATGTATGTGCTGAGTTTCGATTGTTATCCACACACACACATGTAAAGAGTTGGAGTCAGGCGCTGAGCCACAGCGATATTTTTTATGAGACTGTTTCATTTTTCGCTTAATCGCACTAGAAAATCTCTAGAAATGCTAGAAGCAGCTGGAGAGAGACAGAGAGCGAAAGAGAGAGAGAAAAACAAAACAGAAAAAAAACGAAAAAGAAGAAGAAGAAAAAATTGCCGAGCGTTCAACTTGAAAATATGCCAAAAGACAATTGGTCGTCGGCTCTTGGCTGTTGGTCGCAGCGTTAAGGGCATGGCCCAGGCCTAAAGCCGGGCCGAAGTCTATTCACTGTCTCAGTTTTGAGACTCAGCCTTAGTTCTAGTTCCAGTTCGAGTCGCAGTCGCAGTCGCCAGAGTCTTTAAGTTTTCTTCAATGTTTAGCGAAGCGTGAATATTATTAGAGAGCGGAGGCGCAGACGAAAGTCAAAAGCAGCAGCATTTATTAATAATTACCGCATAGCATTCGACAAGTAAGGTAGAAAGAGTGAGAGAGCGAGGCATAGACAGAGATAGAGAGTGGAAGAGTGGAACTGGGAGAGCCAGAAGTGGGCCCTGAGTACATACTCTTAGTAAGAAATTTATTTGTTATTTATCTTTTTGGCATTATGCATGAATAACAATAAAATTATAAGTGAATGCCGTTGTTGTTGTTGTTGTTGCTGCTGCTGCTGCTGCTGGCATAAATAGTTAGTCAGAAATGCGGCAGCATAAAGCGTCATAAAAATTATAGCAAGCCATTCGCTTGTTGCCAGGTTCTCAGGTGGCAGCCAGCAGCAGAAGCTGCAACAGCCTCGGCTCCGGCTCCGGCTACGACACCGACTCTGACTCCATTCTGGAATGGCAGGAAGGGGGTCTCTGAGAGTTCAGTCAATAGATTTAGATCACTTTTGGTAGAAACGCTGGGCACAAAGAGCCATAAAAATAATGAGCCCAGCACGATGATGGCGACAATCATGAGTAAATAAAGCAAAAAAGCGGAGGAAACAGAGACACAACAATAGCAGCAGAAAGCCCACAGCTAAAGACAGAAGTATATCAGGCTATTGTAAGCTAATATTTAAGTAGCTTAAGAAAAAAGTGAATACAGATATAATACAAATGAATATATAGGCGTGGATTACTAATCTTCAGATAGAAATAAGAAGACGCAGACAATTATACAGATACAGATACAGATACATAGATATAGTTACATAGATATAGTAATAGTAATCACAGTTACTAATTGAGCTGATGATGGTGATGCTGTGCCTCAGTCGCAATTTTGTTTGCTCTTCTGGATGCCACATCTTGTGGCTTTTGGACATTTGACAGCCTGTATTATCAGCATGTAAACAGAATGTTTTTCTTTTTTGGAATTTGTTTGATTGCGATTGTTGTGGAGCGCTCTTTAAGGTATTTGTTATTTGTTATTTGGTCGAGCGGGCGGGCGGGCAACTTACCAACTATTTAAACGAAATCACAATTTATTCTCGGAAATCAGCCTCATTGCTTTGGCATGCACTGCCACTAGCCCTGACACTGACTGAGGCAGAGGCTGAGGCAGTGGCTGAGTCTGCGCCTAGCACCCGCTGGCGACCCCTACTCCCCCACAGAGAGCCGTGGTGTGCGTTGCTTTTCGTGGACAATGCTATCTTATCGTCAGAGCCCACATCAAAGCCAGAAATCTTTAAGAACACAACACAAAATACACATACAAATACGTAAACCGGAGACACCCCCGCCAGCCGCTTCCCGTTTTCCAACTGCCCGACTCCCCGTCTCTCCCCACTCCCAACACACGCAAGCCTGAAGTCTGATAAAGTTCAAACAAAAGAGATTTGAGAGCAACAAAAATACAAGAAGAAGAACGACAGCAACAACCAGACGCGCTTATCAAACTGAACATGTGTACTTGCTGTGTCCATGCATCTATGAGTCTTGTAAGGGATCTTATTGTTGTTCAGAGAATAACTATTTGATATTTGCATAAGATCAACAGGTGCCCAGTCGCTTCGGCAATGCGACAACGTCAGCATCCAAAACTGTCCCCAGTTCCACAATTGCGACAGACATGTGGATTTGTATGAATATAGATGTAGGTGAATATATATAGTATGGAGATGTATATGTTCTGTGTCTAAAATCATTCAATCATCTTTAACCTAGATTGATTGGATATAAGGATTGCGCAATCATAACTGCACTTCCTTAAAATACTAACGATCTACATTCAACACTCGCATATATAAGTTCCACATAGGTTCCACAACTGTCTAGACTGCTCGTTATCAAGGAGCAGTCATTAAACTAATCATCACTCTTGCGATTCATTGCGTTCCATATACGTAGCATCCACAGCACAGAAATCGCATGTAATTCAAAGCTGGAAACAAAACTCAACGTGTAGGGAAGTTGATTTCTTACAGCTCTGCTGCATTTGAGAAATTTCAATAATTGAGCCTCATTAAAAGTGCTCGGTAATAGCAGTCGAATAATGTTAAGACACACACACACATACATACATACATACATACATACATATAAAGAGTCAACACTTCCGATTATGAAATTTCGTTTGACAAAATGCCAGAAAAGTGTCGTTACAGCGATTGTTATTGTTGTTACTGTTGTTGCTGTTGTTGTTGCTGTTGCAAACAACGGTAATCATAACATGGAAATACGTACTGGTGGTATCTATAATGTAATTACTGGCAGATCGAGGTGACTGCGGTAAAATTAACTGAACATCGTTGTTGAATTCATGCCGTTGGAAAATCAGGTAAAAATCCAAAGCGATCGCAGCGACAGCCGAAAGAAACGTCGACAAAAGGCGCTGCCAGCGAAGTCGACGATGGCGACGACTCATTAAAACAATTTTAAAAAATAATACAAAATAATTACAATAAATTATGATTACGCTTGACAGTGACAGTGGCCACGAATGCTGATGATGGCTGTTGCCACAGTGCCTGGAAGTGTGTAGTTGGGCATGGCAACAGCAACACCAACAGCAACAGCAACAGCAACAGCAACTGGGAAAGATACTTAGGCGACGTCGTCTCGGTGTGGAGCGTCATCGTCGCCGTCGCCGTCGCCGTCGTCGTCGTCGTCGTCATTGTGCAGGTGCAAGTGAGCCGCGGCGTCACTGGCTAGTGACGATGAGCACAAAACAGTAACAACAACAACAACAACAGCAACAACAACAACAGCGGCAACAACAACTACGACAACGACACCCAAGAATCGCTCAACTGTGGCCAAAAAGTTCGTTGTTCATTTGTGCGCTGCTTTGGCTTCATCTACTTCTACAGCGACTATTGCTACTTCGGCTGCTGCTTCTTCTTCTTCTTCTTCTTCAGCTAGTACTTCTGCTTCTTGTGCTGTTTCACATTCACAATTTAATTCAATTCAATTTGGCCACAAAAATAATTACGACCTGTCCAGGCCGACGCGCAGCGTGTGAGCCAAAGCGATGCGGCTAACTGCTTCAGCAGCGCCATCCAACGGCGTTGACATGTACTACATGTACCCACCTTCGAGTAAGTGTGTGTGCGTGTGTGTGTGTCACTGTGCTGTTGTAGGCGCTCTTATTGAAAACAAATCACAGGCAACAAAAGCCGTTAACAATCGACTGATGGCAGACGAAAGAAGGGCATTTATCAAAAGGTCATCAAAATCCAATCGACAGCAACAACAACGACAACAACTATTATATGGGAGGAGGAATGGATCGTGCAACATGATGCATGACAGATCATGGATCAGCATGGCAATCCGTCAGTTGGCTCTGTCGAATCTTGTCAAATGCACGACATAAAAATCTTTGTCGAATCGTTAAAAATGCATCATCATCAATTTTTGATGCATATTTAATGTACGACGCTGGCTGGGGCCCAGTTGGTGTTGCCACCAAATGGGGCATGTGGCCGGTGTTGGCGCTCCACATTAACTGCAAAGTGCGACATAAAAATTGATTTAGTCGGCGAGTCGGCAAATGCCAAAGCAAATAGATGTTGCTGATATACTCAATACATATATGTATATATATGTATATGCATGTGTGTGTGTCTGTGTGAGTGAGTGTGAGTGTTGCACATGTATACAATTAAATCATCTGTCGGCCGGCGCATTATGGCTCAATTAGGGGCGTTAAATTACCACACAGGAGATGGGGGTGGAGGTGGAGCAATAGCAGTGGCAGCAGGAGGAAGAGCTAGAGGCTGGAAGGCGGGGGCAGAGGCACAGGCGGCGGCAACATGCAGCTATCAGAGACGCTGAAGAAGCACAGGATATCCTGGACACGGCTTTTGTCGGCACACGCCCAGGCACTGAGGCCGATTAGCGTCCTGGTTAGCCGCAAAGTAAAGAAAAAATTGGAGAGAAGGAAAATGAAACAGCGGCATAAATAGAATCGAAATGGAACAGGTAACGCGCAACGTGCAACAAGTGCGTGCGAAAATTCACATGTCAACATGAAAATGGTTGAGGCAACCGCGACCGCAGATAAGCCAGCGTGTCCGCCCTTCCCGGAAAGGTCCTTGTCGGCTGCCTTTTCGGGCCGCATTTGGTGTTTGAGCAGTTGCAACTTCTTGTTACAAATTTCGAGAGATACTAGCTCGGCAATTGGATGTTGACTATTTACCTGAGCGTTCAGTCAGTGATGGGAGGGGCGGGGTAGTGGTAGGCGGTGGTGTATGGGGTTTGCGCACTCTTGGTATTTCCGGCTCATGCCCAATAAAAGCCAAGTCAGGCTAACTTTCATAAATTAGTCATTGAACTCAGCCAGCCAGCCAGCCAGTCAGCCGGCTGGTGAAATAGCAACAATAAACTAAATGCGAGCAACACTATAAACAACAACAACAACAGCAGCAACAACAAGCAGACATAACTAATTTTTTTGTTATAGTGTGAACCTCACACTAAAGCTTAAAACAATATACGCACAGGGCACTGAGAGATCTACATAATCATAATGGTCTCGAATTTACGCTTTAATAACTTTTTGGCTATGCGCTACACGCTTTTGTTCCGGGCATATTGCAGTGGATAAGCCGGAGGGGCGTTTTGGTGAAAATTTTCCAAGTATTATGTAAATTATTTAAAAACTAATCAAATATATTTCCGAGAAATTGTACAAAACATAATTTAATCGAAAAAGTATTTTTTCTAAAATTATTAAAATTTTTACTGAATTATTGATCATTTATTTTAAAATATAAATAATAAAGTAAATTAATAAATAATATTAAAAATAAAAATATATTAAAAAATAAAAAATAAAATAAAAATAAAATCGTATTCAAAGTATTTAATTAGATTGTCTTAAATTTAAATAAAAAATAAAAAATATTAAGAAAATATAAAAAAGATTAAATGCTATACTATTGATTAAAAAAGTATAATTAAGTTAATAAAATTTGTTATTTATTGTAAAATAGTATTATTCAATTTTTTTTATATTGTATACATATATTACAATAATAATAATAATAATAATAATAATAATGGCATTAAAATTTATCTTAAGACAAATAAATATTATGTATAGTTAACAATTTTCAAATTATTAATGTTATATACTACATAAAAAATTTGAAAATTGTTAACTATACATAGTACGTATTTATCTAAAATTAATTTTTAATGCCATTACTTTTAAGCAAATATGTGCTGAGATTAAATACATATAATAACTAAAGCTTATTACAAATAAATATATCTAACTAAAATAATATTTCTTTTTATTGCATTTATCTAACCATCTAAGCGGCTTTTATTTCCAAATCATGTCTGCTGATGTACAAAAAAGGTTTAATTTATGCAAAAAATGAAAAAAGAGAATAGTAATAATCAAAAACTGAAAACAAAAAATAAAAAATAAAACGTATAAAAAACCTAATATGAATAAGCAACTTGGCATTATAAATGCTTCAAAAGAAATTTGGGTTATGGGCTGCGGGTGGAAACGCGGCCCGGCCAAGAGCCATTTCCCCATGTGTTTCCCATGAACCACGCTAATTAGCCAAATACAAAAACCCACCGAAAAAAAACCAGCTAAAATAACTCGCGTACACCTAAATCTAACAATGAGCATAACATTTCAAATTTCAAATTCCAAATTTTTATGTTTATTTACCAACGTTCATATATACATATATATAGATATAAATGTATATATAGATATAGAGATATGTATATGAATTTTTGTTAATTTAAATTAGGCGCATTCGTCCAGAAAACGAAATTCCAAAATGGCGTACAGTCTGAAGCAGGTGGAATGCGGCATTCGAGGCAAGTCTACATAGATAAGACCCAAAAACCCAAGACTCGTGCGCACTTAATGCGTGCCCGGGACGCACTATTTAGTGAGGAGCCAAAGGTGTGGGGGGCGGGTGTGGTTAGCAGAGCCCTACGCGCTTCGCTGACTGACTGACTGACTGGCTGACTGGCTGAGTCAGCTTATCCAACTTCGAGGCAACTGTACGACGACTTCGTTTGGCATATTTAAATTTTAAGCCAAACTCAGTTCCAGCCCAAGTAAAACCAAACCGAACCGAACCGAACCAAACCGAACTGAGCTGTGCTGTGCTATGCTGTGCTGTGATCCATGACCATGATGCGGTGCCAAGGCGCTGCTCGTGCTGTTGCGGCGTTTGTAGTGGCTGGCGCCATTTTTGATAGTCGCGTTTATGATTTGCCAAAATAACAAAAACTTTCTAAAGCTGCGCCGCAGCTGAAAGCCAAAAGCCAAAGATCGAGTTCAAACGCTGCGAAATTCGCCAAGTCATTTGCATGCGCAGGCGCTGCCAGATCACAAATATGAAAGAGCAAAACCATGTGGCAACTACGTATGAGTATCGAAGACCTACAAAACTTTCCAAATTTGCTGAGGACACAAGAGAAATGGAAAAAAAACGAAGCATATCAGCTTTCAAAGAATGGAGCAACTTTTTGAGGGATTCTTACCTCAGAGTAGTAGCTGCTGAAAGCTCTGCTCAAAGACCAAGTTTAATTTTCTGTAGCTTCAAGATTTTTCTTTTATTCATTTCGAATTAGTTTCGTTATCATCTGACACTTGACAACTGACTTGCTGAGTGCTGCAGTTGGGGCGCGCAGATTTCATTTGTCTAAAAATACGTAGATGATCGCATATAAATTATAATTGAAAATATCCATATATGTGTCTACTTGTGCATGCAATCTCTGCGACAACAACAACAACGACGACAACTGATAAATAAAAATCTGCTAGTGCTGCTGTTGTCATCAGCCCCCGGTCAGCTATACGGAGAGTGAATGCTGCCCTGGTCTCTGTCGCCCCGTAACTCTTCGTCTCGCTATCCACTGTCTTGGGCTGGATCTGTGGCTGGCTGGCTGGCGCACTGCTGATGACTTGATTTGAAACTTGAAATGATATTTTAAGAAACTAATGCAGCCATAGCTCGACGACACAGCGCTGCACATTGCTCCCTGCTCCCTGCCCCTGCGGCGTGCGGCAGCTCCTTCAGATCGTGCTGCCGCCTCGTAGGCATGTTAAATGTCATTTAATAGTTGACAGTTGCACTTGCTGCTTGTTGTTGTTGTTGTTGTTGTTGTTGTGATTATTGCAGTTCATTTTTTGTGTGCTGTTCCTCTTTCCTTAGTTTTTTTTTCTCTTTTTGTCGTATATCTAGAAAAATTTATGTGTAGGTGGTTTTAAATTTATGTCGTCGTTGTCGCCGACACCGAAACAACTCGCGAAAAATTCTTTAGAATCTGTTTCGTTTTTCTTCAATAAAACTACATTTTATAGTTTACACAAATAAAAGAACAGAAAAAAAAGCGAAATTGTATATACGAAGCTCTCTCATGATAATCATGCTGATGATGATTAGCTTAAGCCTTGGTGCTGATCACATGACTTATTGATGACATCCTGTCCAACTTTGCGCTGTATTCGATAAGGCTGAAAAGATGATACGAAAATGCCCCAAAAGCTCAAACAGCAAATGCATATCGCATATGCAAACAGCAAATGCATAAACCGAATCAATGAACTTCTACAAGTGAAACCACTTCAATTAATGCCAGCTGTGTGAATATCTATTTATTTGTATACTTGTTGTTCATGAAGTAAAGTGTGAGGAAAAAAAAAACGAAATAAAATCAGGAAGTAGGCCTGGAATTGATTGTTGACTTGAATTTATCTCGAGACGTTGCCTAAAGAAATTGATACGGATGCCACCGCTATCGTCAGTGCTTTTGTTGTTTGGAACTGTCGACTAAGTATCGCCATTGGCCTTGGACTTGCCGTTGAGAATTTCTTGCTTCAGCTCTAGATAGCTCTCCAGTACGACATCGTTTTTGCGCTTCTCGGTTTTTAGCTCCCAGGCGAGACGCACTAGCTCGTTGGCCAGCTGCTCGGGGTCGTTGGTCAGTTGGAGCACCTCCTCGGTGCTGGAGCAGTTGCGAAGCGATTGACGCATGTTGTTGGCTGGTATGGGCTGCTTGAATGGCAGCTTCATCTCCTGGGCATAGTTGGATGGCTTGATGATCAGCTGTTTGAGCATCTGGGCGTATTCCTGATGCCGTAGTTTGCGCTGATCCAGCTCATTGATCCGGGAGCGCACATTCTCCAGCTCGACCATGCGCTGCACTGGCTCCGGTGACTCCAGCTTGGTGTCGCTATGCACGGCTTGGGCGAGCTGAGCGGCCGCCGAGATCTTTGTGGGTCTCTCTCCTTCGTCATCTTCGTTTTTCTTCTGATCATGGTACTTGCGTTTGGGGAAGCGCTTGGACACTATATAGGCGCTGCGCAATGACTGCATCCAGGGTTGAGAAAACTTAGATAGCGTAAACATCGTGAAACACTAAATGGAAAATTTTGCACTTGCTCTCAAAAAATTCAGACTATAAAAAAATTACGTAAAATTTCGAGAAAACAAAAATAAAACACAAACACGAAAAAAAAAAAAAATCTAAAAGATTTCTTGAAAAATTATGAAATGCTTATTACCCAAATGTAGGAACGAAACTGAATGTATTCCCAGTCTGGGCTCGAAGCTAGGCGTTTCAATTTCCATGGCCTACTTAGGGAAAAAAAAATTAAAAGTCTACTAGATTGAATAGAAAAAAACAGAGCGGAAAAAATGTTTGTGACTAAGTGTTGATGTGTATTGATGAACTGCTTGATTGAGTGATTGACAGTTTTCAATCATATATACTCAAATATGTAAGTGCTTGATTGACATGATACGATATGTATTAATTAAAGCATATCAGCTATATTTCTCTATCGAAATCGTATATAAACTGATTGACTGACGGACAGTCATCAATCATGGCAACAATATTGTATTTTTATTGACTGATGATTAGCTAACTGATTGATTGATTGATAGCTATTCATAGTCCCTGACCATTCGATAAAAATTTTGCATATTATCGACAGCAACTAAAACCAAATTAGGAAACCCAAATGAATTTTTTCTTTTCTCAAGGCTTAGCCTCGTTTTCTATATAATTAATTTACTCTCTCTCTCTCTCTCTCTCTCTCTCTCTCTCTCTCTTTCTCTGTTTGATCCAATTTAGGAGCATTTACAAAATAGTGTATTATCGATCATTATATAGACTTGCAGCCATATGGGCCAAAGTGCGGAGTTTGTCGTGCCTGTTGGCAACGCACGCCATACGAACATTATTCCATCAGCCCCCCATGCCGCAACGATCCTGCACATTATTCATCATACAGCAACTGGAGAGGGTGTGCTGAGCCATAGGCAGAGGCGGAGGCGGAGGCGGAGGGGAATCGAAGCGAGCTTGAGCCTGAACAACTTCATCAGGCTGCAGCACATTTTCGCTATTTTCACATATTCGATGAAAAATTATTTATACGTCTTTGTTTTATTTCTTTCTTTTTTTTTTTTTTTTGCTTTGCATAAATAGGAATGGGCAGTCCCATTGGCTGGCTGGCTGGTTGGTTGGCTGGCTGGCTGGCTGGCTGGCTGGGCTGCCAATTCGTTTCAACAGGCAAAAGTCGTCGCCGTTGCCTCGTCGTCATTTTGATTGATTTGAATGTTACGTTGAGTGCGCGACGCTGGCAGCGCTGCTCGCAATGTGACTGATGATTGATGGACTTAAGGCCAAGTCACAGTTGCTCCCCTCTCAACCCTCGGCGCCCAGCTAAATGCACCCTGTTCCGGTGGGCAGCCAGCGTGACCCTCGAACTCTCTTTTGCCAAGGTGCCAACACACAAAAAAAAAGAAAGAAAAAAATCGAAATAATCAAAAAAAAAAAAAAAACTGTTATAGAAAATGTTATGCAAGCAGGGCATATAAAAAAAACTTTTCTTATTATTGGGAGCCACTAATTCAACTAAGAGCCTAGCAAGAAAAAACGGAAAAAATGTAATTTCCAGGTCCTGACAGGCATATGTCAAATTTGACAAATATTTAATAAAAAAAAATTAACCTGAAAAAATGTTTGAGGCAAGCCAACGATGTGTCCCAGGGCCAGTGGAAATTAGTATAGATTCAATTCAAAGAGAGGGCAGCTGAGGGTATATCGTATAGTATATCATACGCTTTCTTTAATTGTAAATATGAAACTATTAAATATGAAATCTGAGCAGAGCGGAGGACTCGCAGCCAGCACAGAGCAAACATGAAGGTATTCAGGTAAAGGAAGCCAAGACTTTCGAGCTGTATCGCAGCAATTGAAGACCCCATCAACGCCTATGTGGCGAACGGTATTATGCATCCAGTTGAGTGCAACCTACGCAACACGTAAGTGGCAAGTGAATGTGGCAAGTTTTGTTATACTTTTAGCTGCTCGAGTTGGAACCCTTGCGGCTTTTGACAGCTGAACATCAAGGCAAGCACAGGACGGGCCAAGTTGCAGTCTGAGCTAAAGCCAAAGCCAAAGCCAAAGCTAAAGCCAAAACCCGAGCCGGGCCCACAATCGCTATCCAGCTACCAAGTTGACCCAGTGAACTTTCTCGCGCTCTCGCAGCCGCGGTCAGAGTCGGAGTCGCTGGTTAAGTAAATTTTTATTTTCCAAAAGTATTTTTCCGTGTGTGGGAGCGTAAATCTTGCACTCACACAAATGCCGGATGTGGTTGCGTAGAGACGTGGCTCCCAGCTACCTTAGTCGTAGCCCTCTCCCCACCCCAGGCCGTTCCCTCAGTCGCTCTTCGCGTCGGCTGGGCAAACGCGCAACTTTCTGTTTGCTCAGCAGCGACAGCACTAAAATAATAACAATAATAGTATAAAATACTAAGTAAAAATGCCCACTTCCGAGTGCCCAAGCTGAGGCCTCAGCCCAAAGCCGATCTCGGTATCAACTGCCGTGTATACACTGTAGCACATCATTACTCCATTTCTACCACAATTAAACAAAAAGCGTGAGCTCTGCCCCGATATGATATGGCATACTCATACTAGACATGCCATGGAGTCGATTGTTTTACTGAATGTCTTTTCCATTTCTGATACTCTGCTTGGGCTTTGAAGAGTTCAGTTCTTATATAGAATTTTCTTTATACTGATGGATAGATATACATAGAAGTTGGCTTATTCGGTCCATGTTAGATCGAAAGTTTTATATGAGAGAATCCTGAACTATAATCTACTTTACATTATCTTATGTATATATATTGTATAAATATAAGCTATTCCAAACAATTTAAAATTAGTTATCTGTATAATACTCTGTGTACATATTATAGTAATTATTAAATAAATATTAGAAATATTAAAAGTTCCATGAATTTGTACTCTGTCTAGTTTCCACTAAATTTAATTATAAGATATAATTTACCATGCCTTGTACCTATCCCTTACTTATATTCATATAAGATAATCAACAAACTGCATAACTCTCTTATGTTTTCTATATACACTATATCATATACATTTCGACTATTCTTCATCTTCAAAAGAGCATTTGAAATTCGGTTTCATCTGCTCTCTCTCTCTCTCTCTCTCTCTCAGTTTCCTATTAATTCTTAGAGTCTCTTCCATGTTTTTCAATTTATTTAATGTTATTTATTTATTTGTTTGTTTCTTTGTTAATTTTCATGTATTTAACTACTTTTTCCCCACATTGTTGTTCTTTCTTTTGGGTTTTCCTCTTAGCTTTTGAGTCTGTTTAATGTCAACTTCCGGAGCACAGATCTGTAATCTGTTCAATATATATGAGTATGTGTATCTGTACGGGAGAGGTTAGGAGAGAAGAGAATAATTCAATATGTGTGGCATATAATTACTTTTCACTGGGAACCGACTAAAGTTTTTTTTATACCTTTGTATTGTGCGAGTAATTCGTGGGTCGCTTAACTGACAATTTTTGTTTTTTTTTCCCACTTTTTTGTTTTGTGGGGAAACACTTAAAGAAACGCTGGCACGCAATGCAGCCAACTTCAAGTTGCAGCCTCACACACACACACGCCCCCCGCCTAGTCAGACAGACAAAACAAAAACAAGCAAAATTGGTATATATAAACTTACGTAACCAAAGCATTGACTAGCAGATGACGGCAATGCCAACTCCTTACGGTCTATAAAAGGATTCAATATAGAAATTAATGCAGACCGTTCAGATATGCAAAATAATAAAGGGAAACGAAAGGAAAAACGCCAAATGAATTACGATAAGCTGCAGGCAGCAACAGCCATAAACAACAACAATAATAACAGCAACAACAACAGCAGCCATATCAAAGACGCCAGTCGGCTAGGGCCAAGGGGCAAGCGCCAAAGAAAACCCGCTAAAGGGGGCGAAAAATTGCACCAAAATTAATAAGGAAAAAATGCAAAGACGTGAGACGTCAGAACATCTTAGACAATGCTCGAAGGGAAGGCGATAGCAACAGCAAAATGCACTACATAAAGGAGTATTAGTATTAGTATTAGTATTAGTATTAGTATTAGTATTAGTATTAGTATTAGTATTAGTATTAGTATTAGTATTAGTATTAGTATTAGTATTAGTATAGTATTAGTATTAGTATTAGTATTAGTATTAGTATTAGTATTAGTATTAGTATTAGTATTAGTATTAGTATTAGTATTAGTATTAGTATTAGTATTAGTATTAGTATTAGTATTAGTATTAGTATTAGTATTAGTATTAGTATTAGTATTAGTATTAGTATTAGTATTAGTATTAGTATTAGTCCTCATTCATTGCGCTATTAACCCTTCTCTTCTCTGAACTAGACCCAAATGCTTTAGACTTTGCATTGTAGCGCTCCAGCCAATGGGTAAAAGTAAAAAATTATTGAAAGTTTATGAAAATAAAAAAGAAAAACAGAAACAACAACACGAGCCAGCAACAATAAAAGGAATTACAGTAAATGGTTGCCGGTGTTTGGCTGCGGCCGCAGTTTTTAACAACAGCAACAGTCAAAGCAGCGGGGCGTTGGTTGGGGCCGGGGTTGCTTGGAGGATGAGGACGGCGTCAACATTGTTGGGCGGCATGTGGCAGCCTTTGATTTTCATAACGTCTTGAGGAAAAGCTGAAGAAAAAAAATAGAAAAAAAGGATACAAAAATTTTATTGTTACACCAGAAAAATAACAACAGCTTGCAGAGGCGGTGGCACGAACGGGGCCAGGGGCAGGAGCAGGGGCAGGGGCAGGCGACGGCCGCGATGACGGCTGCAGGGCGTCGCATTTTGGCTACGTTTCCGTTTCCGCCAAAAGTCGAAGTCGAAGTCGCGGCATATCGAAGGCGATTACCCAACGCAAAGTCAAGACGAACCGAACGGCAAAAAAAAAAAAAAAACAAGAAACTGAAAGAAAAACTGTATAAAAACCAACCCGAGCCTCCCCATCCCACTCCCCGCCCAGCCGAACCCAAATGCGAACCGGTTAACAGCCAAAGGGAAATTATAATAATTTTTGCGTGCTGGACAGCAGCAGCTGCCGTTAGTCCAAGCCAGGGGGCGGGGCAGTGCCTTGTTTAAAAATGTATACACCGAAGAAAAAAAAACCGAATACCGTAAAAAGTCGCTGTTTACTTTTTTTTTAATAATGCAAAACGGCGACAAAGAAAAATTGCCAAGCCAAAGAAATCGAAGCAGGCGAAACGTTAAAATTGAACAGTGCAGAGTGGGCGTTAGACTGCGTGTGTGTGTGAGAGAGAGAGAGAGATAGAGAGAGAGAGCAAAAAGGGTGCACAAGGCAAATGCAAACAAAGCAAACAATTTCTATTTCATATATATACCTGTCCCTTTCACTCTTCCTTTGCCAATGCAGTGCTTTCTTTGCCTTGTGGCTGACCAAGGCATCTGGCCGGCAAGGGTAATGCGGGGGGGTGGGCGGCGTCCATGGGCTGCTGCTACAATTTACAATTTTTATTACCCAATTTCTGCGAGTCAAATTAAAAATTAATTATATACACGACAGCCACAACAACAACAACAACAAGAAACAGCAGCAACAACAATGCAACAGTAACAGCAAAAGCAAACAGTGAGCGAAAAAAAAATCTTTTGATTTTTTTTGACGACTTTTTGTTCCATTGCTGCTGCTGTTGTTGTTGTTGTTGTCGTTATTATTATAGTCGTTCGAAATAATTCAATTAAATGACGCCACACGCAGTGGTCGGGGAGGAGAGCGGTGCGGTATGGCTTTCGGGTTTTTAGCTCAGCTTCTCTTGTCCAAGGAGTCGTCGCGGGGGCTGGCATTGCTTAGGGGTAGCCCAAGGGGAGAGGTTAGTAGTCTTGATGATATTGTTAGCTGCCAGTTGAAATATACGACGCAATTAAAAACTTCCTGATTAAAACGCAAAACAAACAGAACTGAACCGTATGGAATTATGTCGAATATATGCACACACACACACGCACACACACACACACTTACTGCATGCATACATACATACATGCGATCATTTTGAAAGGCATGATCACAAAATTTCAATTAAGATCAGTCCAAGCACGACTTGACTCGGCCAGCTGGATGAGTAAGTGAATGTGAATTCGACTTTATTTGAATTGAATTTATGATGCAATTTAAATGTGCCTAACCCCACCTCTCGCGCCCCTACTTAACGGAAACAAATATATGTACATATGTATGTGTATAAAAGAAACGAAAATAAGCTCGACTTATTGCAATCAAAATCTCGCATTCCTGCCAGGGAAATTCCACAGCAATTTATGCCGGCTGATCAGATCAACACTAAAAATGTATATTTGCTTATATATACATATGTATGCATATTGATATTATCAGATGATCTGCTAAATAAGACTAGCTAAAGCTCGCACTAATTCAGCGTATCTAAGCTAAGATTTATAACATAATCATCAGATAGAAAACTATTGATAGATTATTATTTATTTAATTTTGTATAGTTTTTTATAGATGTAAATCAACTTGTGAATATACATATAAATCAAGTGTGTAATAAAATCAATCGATAATTATCAATGCACATTGTTATTATCAGATGAGCCGTATCGAAGAGCATCGACAACAAATCTAAGAAAAGTTACGTCAATTAATTGGCAAGATGTGATGTAAAAGCTCTAATAGGATATAGATAAAAGCGGTATAGCTTAAAGCAGATCGATATTTATCGATTTATTGATTGCTGACCAATTTGACAGGGAAATAGAATTAATTTACTTAGCCAAGCTAAGATTTTCTTATAAATAATGAATTGATATATTGAATAAAACAGAGAAAATGTAAAAACCTATCAACTTGTTCCCATTTATCATACCAAAAGAAAAAAGTTTTTTCAAAAAACAAAACGAAATTAAACAATTTATCATTATTTTATATAATTTTTATATTTATTTATTATATTTTGTATCGATATTTAATCCCGTTTCTATCTAAGGAACACAAACCCAAGCCCAAGCAATAAATGGCTGATCCATTGATTCGATTACATTCCGTAAATTCAAACTCGCATACACTATAAATTCAGTGAGCTGCTTGAATATTAGGGGGGCCATTAATTTTATAAAACCAGTCGACGCTTCAAATAAAAAGAACTTATATAACGAATCAAATTTAAAACAGGTAATTGAACCAGGTACTTCCTTCCACCTATTAAGTCTGGCCGCTCGCATAGGGAAAGGGAGATGTTTAGAAAGCTCTGCCGCTGTCCGGACATACATATATTTATCTACCTGAAATTTATAGTGAGCTTAGTTATAATGCACATACGATACGATAAGTAGTGACAGCTCCTTTACCCCCGCTCACGGGTTGTGTGTATGTGTGTGTGTTTGTGTGAAACTAAAGCAAGTCTTAAAATTAATCATTACCAAGTAATGCAATAATAATAAAATATTATTATTAACAACCAGTTTTCAGTTATTATTATGATTACTGTTTTGTTAGCTGTCAACATTGGATTTGTTGTTGTTATTGTTGTTCTTGTTGTTGTTTACTTTTTTGGCTGTTTCTTTCTTTCTCTGTGCGCCTGAGATTTGAACTAAAACGTATAGTCCAAAAAAATACGGTGCATGAAGAAAGTTTTCGTACAGCTGAGGGTAGCTAATTGAAATGTGGAAAAAGAGTTTTTTAGAACTGCTTTAATTTGTGGAAGGTAATTTATAGAGTTTGCCAATAGAAATTAGAATAGAAATTTACTTCATCTTCATCTCTGTTTATTTTTAGCTTTCCACATCTGTCAAAGCCAGCTTTTGTGATCCTTCTGATTGCATTGATTATAATCTCAGACTTTTCTTTGTCGATTTTTCATTTCTAGAGTTTTCCAGCAGACTTTTCTCAGACTGTCTCACCTATCGAATTTTCGATCCGTCTGCATGCTTTTGGCGCCGACTGTATTAAGTGCGCTTAGCTGCTTTAGCTTTGACTTGGTCGTTGTCGTTGTCGACAGTTTATGACAACAATTAAGTAATTTTTTAAATACTCTCCGAGCTGGCTGACTGACTAACGCTTGGCAACATGAAATAAAGCAAATACGGCCGCTAAATATGAATCTTATGTGCACGTCTATATGCCAGAAGCACACACACACACAGTAGTCACACATATACAGGTATGTACTTACCTGTCTTATTACTCAACCAATGCAAGGCAAGACAACAGCGAGAGAGAGAGACAAAGAGCGAGAGAGAGAGAGAGAAAGAGAGAGAGAGAGAGGGAGACCGAGTGATAGAGACGAACAGCAACAATACATGCAATAAAACTGCCAAAAATATACGTTAATTACCTTTAAAGGTTTTTCAAATTAAACTCGTTAAATTATTAATGTTGTGTGTTGAAGCGAGACGGCAATAGCCGAGCAACAGCAGTCCGAGAGATGACGGAGCGGACTGGAGTGTGGGGGGGTTACTCTATAGGGTCTGCGCGCATATATAACGTGTGAAGTTAATTAAATCTCAGTACACGTTTATTACAAAATATTATATTTGTTCACACGGACCAAGAGACCAAAACTATGTACTTATGAAAACCTTTATAAAACAAGCCAAGAAATAAGAAAAAAAAAGTTTGTTTTTACGACAGTTGTCAGATTTTTCGAATAACGAACACACAAGATATGATCAGAGATTGTGAAAATACAAATTATCGCTTGAACTCGTTTTTCAATGCTTAAAATATGTTTTAGAAGGAATTTCATGTAGGCATGGAACATCGTTGAAATTACTGAACAAGGCTCGATGTGCTGGATTTTTAATGTTCATCAGAATTAGAGCATGGGCTCAATCTCACTATGTCTATAGATGACTCATCTAGAGAAAAAGTTGAGGCTTGGCTTATGTGGTCTTGTGAATCACAATCATAGTCAATTTTCCCTTGAGTTATCGATAACTTCACGTGCATAGTTAATCTGTCTACCATCTTGATTACAGATGTGCGTGCACAGAAATTTCGGATATATGTAAATGCTTTTTGTATTGATTTTTAGTATTATGAATATTTTTAATAAATACTAAATTCTTCTAAATACTTTTAATATATTGCTGTTAGTCAATCCAATATATATTCCTCCTAGCTATAGTTTACCTATATCGTTAGTCTTTGACATTTTCCTATAGCTTAAACTGGTCAGCGGCAACCCCAATAGAACCGGCACAAGTATATGCAGATATACGTATGCATATTTAAATAGGTATACAAATGTATGTTACGAAACAGCTGAAGGGGGCTACGTATTGGATAGACTGGATGGGGAGGGGGTGCTAGGCTGATGTAACACATGCACCACTGACATATGAATATTATTAATAAATGAATTGCATGTTAACAATAAAAGTTAAGAGCGCTGCCTGAAAACAAAAGGCATAACTGAGAAAAGCTCGTGCCGCGGAAAATGAGAAGCAGCTGAAAACTAGTGAAAATGACGACGACTTGCTCCTGCCCTCTCCCTCTCTCTCTCTCACTCTTTCTCTCTCTCAGCGTGGACTTGGGTTCCGTTCAGTTTTCGGTTTCGGTATCAGGTTAAAACGACAACAACAACAACAAAAACCGCGAATAGTTGGTAATAATAATGAACAGAGCGAATGAAACGTTTTTGGCTTTGCCAGTTTGACTGTGGCGCGTACCGAAAGAAGGAAAAAAATGGGAATAAAAAGAAGTAGATTAATATCTCCCTCGAGTCCTTTTAGTCAAGTTTATACCATATACAAAGTCATACGTACATACATATATACCAAATATATATGTATATACATATATAAAAACATACATGCGACTGTGCGCATGTGTATGTGTGTCCCATGAGTGTCTGTGTAGCTTTGCATATGAATTGTATGCGTTTCACATGCCCGCTGCCCAGCGTCGCACAGTGGCCAAAAGCCGAAGGCTATACCAGATAAATAGTCAAAGGGAATTGACTTTGTATTCCAGATAATGAAGCTATCGATAAAGCTAACAAAATTAAACAGTTTGTATACTGAAAAGTTTAAACTTTTGTATAGTTAATGGATGACTTTATAATAAATCTATTAATGAGTCAATAATCTATCACTAAATTAGTAACATTTTAAAAACTTTTCATGATGGATTAGGTGCAGTTGAATGTCGATATATTGTAACCCGCTAAATCGATTATCGGGATACTTCGAAAAAAATCTATCCCCTTGAAAAACATTTGTTGTCGATAATTCTCAATAGTTTGAATTACTGTATAAATCGACTATCAAGACTCAACTGTTTATATAGTTTGTCTTTTTCCCGCTGATCGATAAATATCACACTAATAATATAATATATTATTATTTATTAGTGTGCTATATAGCTCAAATATTATTACATGATTTAAAATATTTTATTTATATTTTTTTCTGCATTTCTTATTTATAAATCTTGAGCTGTAACTACTTTCAAAAAACACTTAAACGAGTATGCCTTATCGATAATGTGATTTATCGATAATCTCTGCCTTGTATGTATAATATTCAACTGTTAAGTATATATATATACTTTACTACTACACTTAGTACTGATGATTACTATGTGTAAAGCTTTAACTATACCTACATTTAAGAATCACTGCCCTCTCGTTAATATGATTTTATTAAACAAATCTTCAACTCTTTACTACTATTAGCTATACTGCACTTTAAATGTTATCGTTCAGTCAAAAATAAACTAAACTAATTCATAATCTCGCCTACCATTTATTAGTTATGTATCTCTACTTAAGCTTAAAATAAGTCACTCAATTAAATTTAATCTTTCGATAGCTTCATGACTTCGATCAATGATTTATGAATATTTATTTTCGATCATTTTAAGATTATATGTGCTCTGGGCCAGCCGATGTGCCACTGTGGCAGCAGCATCGCGAGTGTTGTCGCTGCTGTTGTTGTTGTTGTTGCTGTTGCCCCGTCGCGGCTAAATTTGGCCTTTTTAACAAAGGTAACGAATGGGTTTTCACATGCAATGCGCGACGGGCAGAGGCAGCGGCGCTTTCGTCATATATTGGCGCTATATGCACACATACATGGCTGTGTGCGCGTGTGTGTGTAGTTATGTACCTGCCCATTATCGTTAGCATTTGTTGTTGTTGTTGTTGTTGTTATTGTTAGTATATATACATATATATAAAAAAAAAAATGCCGCACAGCCGTCGTTGACTTTATTCGTTCTATTCGTATTCGTATTCGTTTTAACTGAAAATTAATTTATGCGAATCGATAAGGCTCACACACACACACACACACACACACTAGCACACGCACACACTCCGCGCTTGGGGTATTTAGTTTTACTGCCCTCTGGTTTCACTAGCGGCCGCTAGATGGCGCCCCACCCTTTGCGCTTCGATTTGGCCCGTATGTCAACCCTTCGAGCGATCAACCCTTCAACCCCACGCTGCATGTGTGCGTGTCCCGTTCGAGAGCTGTTTTTTGGTTAGTCACTGGTCAGCCGAACAGTTAATTGAAGTCATTTTTCTAGCGCTCGTTTGGCCATCCAGTTGACTTGGCCAACTCCACGGCCGGCCGTTGCCTAATGCCACCAATTGGTCATGTGCACTTTGCCTATTGAAAGGTGATAACAAGCCACCCCCTTTGCCGTGCCTTTTGGCCGCGCCATGGGGCGGGGGTGTGCGCTAGCCACACACACAAGTGTTAAATGGGGTTAAGTTAAAGGTGCGTTGTTCATGTTGCCAATTGATGTCTATTGTTGCCTTTGCCGTTGTCGTTGTCCCTGTTGTTGTTGTTGCTGTTGTTGTTGCTCTACTTGCGTCAAGAATTTGAAGCGATAAAAGCAGTTGAGGCGACGCGTGAAGCGATATATAACGCATATTTGAAATATAGAACAAGTCTGATTTCTGAAATGGAATTATTTATGATAATTAAGCTGGGGTACCAGAAGGTAGAGTGTAGAACGATTAAACACATATAAAATATGTCTTCCTCCATTGCACTGCATTTGATAGCAAATTTTTTTAAATGCCTGGCTTAAGGCTATTCTACTTTAGTTTATGGCAAAGATCTCTGGTTAGGCTTAAGCTACAGAGAATTCTCAAAGTAATTGAAATCATAAATAATATCTAAACTAAAAGAAAAATTTGTTTAACTCGAATCGAATGGCATATTGATTGAATCCAACCGGCATACCCCTCTCTGCGGCTATGCAGCCACAGAGTATTGAGGTAATTATTGTGTGGCTTGTGGAGCATGAGCTGAGCAAGTTGAGGCGTTATCGTTGGCACGTTGATCGCAGTCAAATCGATAGCCAAACAATTGTGCGGATCGAGACGGATCGTTGACAAAGGCCAACAAAATGCCGACACGTGCCAACGGCTTGACTTGGATTAAAGTCAAAGCTCGACAGCAGCAGCAGCAGCAGAGACAGCATCAGCTAAAGCTGAAATTGAAGTTGAAGTTGAAGTTGAAGTGGGAAAGACACAAGGACAGACGAGCAGACGAACAGAAATTCTGCGTAAAGATTCACATCGTGATCTGTACGAATGCAGCGCACGCATAAGTCATAAGGGGTCCGAGCTGGCAAGAGATGAGACACAGAGTGAAGGAAGGAGATAGAGAGAGAGAGAGAGGGAGAGAGAGAGGGGGGAGAGTGAGAGCAATGTGAACTTAATAAAAATTATTACACCTTTATGGGTGATCACGTAGCTGGCGAACAAGCCAGTCGACCAGCCAATAAATTTCACTAGAAGAGCACAGCAAATGATCTGATGACAAAAACAGAAACAACAACAGCAACAGCAACAACAACAACAGCAGCAACAGCAGCAGCAGCAACAGACGCAGCTGAAAAAGATGACAAAGATGCAAAGCGGGCGATAAGACAGAAGCGGGGGCAGGCAGCTGAGGTACATGTATATAGCATAAATAGAGTCGAAAGAAGAGGACAGAAGAGCGGAGTGGAGAGCAAAGACCAATGTAGGGGTTGTAGGGAACATTGAAAATGTAGCCAAGCCCTGGCCTTAATGACCACAGCGTCTAATACTCGGCTCAATAAAGCCAATGGGCATGACCAGGTCTACAAGGAATTGGGATTGGTTTCAACATGAAAGTCCGCCCTAAAGCACATATATAGGTATATACATATATAAATACATATATTTACCCATATACATATGTATGTTGGGCAATGGAAACGTGCGCTAATAATGTAATAAATATTCAAATTATAGTTCTTTATGCGCCTCGCGGCCGTTTCCATTGCCCATTTCCATTTCCATATCCATTTCCATTTCCATTTCAATTCCTATTGGCATTTTCACCTGGCTGTGGCTGTGTGTGGACCAGGACTGACCCGACCCTGTGTCATGGCTGAAACAAATAACCGAACGTCAACATTTACACTAATAAAATACGCTTAATGTGTATATCAGGCAATGTCAACTGCCAACTGAAGCGAGTCGCCAGCGGCCCCCCGCCCACTCCTTCCCACTCCTGCTAGGGCTCGCTATTGGTAAAAATAAGCTATGGCACGTTTATAGTTGCATTATGCTAATCAAATGACACCCAATGGTGGCATATACACACACACACACAGCTAGCCCGCCAATTGCCTGTAACTCTCACTGGACTCTTGGCCATAAGCAACTGCCAACAACCAACTGGCAACTGGCCATGAATTTCGTTCATGGGGGTTGCTCGCGTTTATTTTGACATTCAAGTTAATAGATCGGTTTTAGTTATAAATTAGCATTTTATACGAACAGAGGTGTGTTTGTGTGTGTGTATGTGTATGTGAGTGAGTGAGTGCATGTATTTGCCTTCTGCTGACTTAAACGTGGTCAAGTGTGGCAGCCAAATCGACTTGGTGGCGGTTTTTGACTTACGTTTCTCGTTTTAGGGTGACTCGACTAACTATAAATCGACTACTTGACTATTTAACATATAGTTCCTAGATATAGATATAGATATAGATATAGATATAGATATAGATACAGATATAGATATAGATATAGATATAGATATAGATATAGATATAGATATAGATATAGATATAGATATAGATATAGATATAGATATAGATATAGATATAGATATAGATATCGATATAGATCTAGATCTTCGCTCTCGCTCTCGCTCTCGCTCTCGCTCTCGCTCGGATCTCGCTCTCGCTCTAGCTCTCGCTATCGCCTCGCTCTCGCTCTCGCTCTCATATCGCTCTCGCTCTCTCGCTCTCGCTCTCGCTCTCGCTCTCGCTCTCGCTTCGCTCTCGCTTCGCTCGCTCTCGCTCTCGCTCTCGCTTCGCTCTCGCTCTCGCTCTCGCTCTCCGCTCGCTCTCGCTCTCGCTCTCGCTCTCGCTCTCGCTCTCGCTCTCGCTCTCGCTCTGCTCTCGCTCTCGCTCTCGCTCTCGCTCTCGCTCTCGCTTCTCTCTCTCGCTCTCGCTCTCGCTCTCGCTCTCGCTCTCCTCTCGCTCTCGCTCTCGCTTCGCTCTCGCTCTCGCTCTCGCTCTCGCTCTCGCTCTCGCTCTCGCTCTCTCTCTCGCTCTCGCTCTCGCTCTCGCTCTCGCTCTCGCTTCGCTCTCGCTCTCGCTCTCGCTCTCGCTTCTCGCTCTCGCTCTCGCTCTCGCTCTCTCTCTCGCTCTCGCTCTCGCTCTCGCTCTCGCTCTCGCTCTCTCTCTCGCTCTCGCTCTCGCTCTCGCTCTCCCCCTCTTCTCTCGCTCTCTCTCTCGCTCTCGCTCTCGCTCTCGCTCTCGCTCTCGCTCTCGCTCTCGCTCTCGCTCTCGCTCTCGCTCTCGCTCTCGCTCTCGCTCTCGCTCTCGCTCTCCTCTCGCTCTCGCTCTCGCTCTCGCTCTCCGCTCTCGCTTCGCTCTCGCTCTCGCTCTCGCTCTCGCTCTCGATCTCGCTCTCGCTCCGCCTCGCTCTCGCTCTCGCTCTCGCTCTCGCTCTCGCTCTCGCTCTCCTCTCGCTCTCGCTCTCGCTCGCTCTCGCTCTCGCTCTCGCTCTCGCTTGTCTCGCTCTCGCTCTCGCTCTCGCTCTCGCTCTCGCTATCGCCTCTCGCTCTCGCTCTCGCTCTCGCTCTCGCTCTCGCTCTCGCTCTCGCTCTCGCTCTCGCTATCGCTCTCGCTCTCGCTTCGCTCTCGCTCTCGCTCTCGCTATCTCTCTCGCTCTCGCTCTCGTCTCGCTCTCGCTCTCGCTCTCGCTCTCGCTCTCGCTCTCGCTCTCGCCTCTCGCTCTCGCTCTCGCTCTCGCTCTCGCTCTCGCTCTCGCTCTATCTCTCGCTCTCGCTCTCGCTCTCGCTCTCGCTCTCGCTCTCGCTCTCGCTCTCGCTCCGCTCTCGCTCTCGCTCTCGCTCTCGCTCTCGCTCTCGCTCTCGCTCTCGCTCTCGCTCTCGCTCTCGCTCTCGCTCTCGCTCTCGCTCTCGCTCTCGCTCTCGCTCTCGCTCTCGCTCTCGCTCTCGCTCTCGCTCTCGCTCTCCTCTCGCTCTCGCTCTCGCTCCGCGCTCTCCTCTCGCTCTCGCTCTCGCTCTCGCTCGCTCTGCTCTCGCTCTCGCTCTCTCTCTCTTCGCTCTCTCGCTCTCGCTCTCGCTCTCGCTCTCGCTCTCGCTCTCGCTCTCGCTCTCGCTCTCGCTCTCGCTCTCGCTCTCGCTCTCGCTCTCGCTCTCGCTCTCGCTCTCGCTCTCGCTCTCGCTCTCGCTCTCCTCCCTCTAGCTCTCGCTCTCGTCTCGCTCTCGCTCTCGCTCTCGCTCTCGCTCTCGCTCTCGCTCTCGCTCTCGCTCCTCGCTCTCGCTCTCGCTCTCGCTCTCGCTCTCGCTCTCGCTCTCGCTCTCCTCTCGCTCTCGCTCCCCTCTCGCTCTCGCTATCGCTCTCGCTCTCGCTCTCGCTCTCGCTCTCGCTCTAGCTCTCGCTCCGCTCTGCTTCGCTCTAGCTCTCGCTCTCGCTCTCGCTCTCGCTCTCGCTATCGCTCTCGCTCTGCTCTCTCTCTGCTCTCGCTCTCTCTCGCTCTCGCTCTCGCTCTCGTCGCTCTAGCTCTCGCCTATGGATATAGATATAGATTGTATTCCCCTCTCTCCCTCTCTCTGTAATCGTGGTCAATCCCCAGATCTCTTACTGTAAACAATTAAAGCCATTTAATCTTGACTGCAGTCGCGCAAACAAAGCTGTCACAATGGAGTCGAGTCCTGCGATCCTTGCGCCGTGAAAAGCACGCGCGAGTATCGCAGTTGCCATTTGACCTCGCTGTCGGGCTCAACTTTCACCCCTTTCACCCAGCCGCGTGAGCAGGAGAAAGCGGGGGGAGTATTACAATTTCGCTGTTTTGCCAACTTTGCATTCTTTCGCCTGGCATATTTTTGCACAAATCTCTGGGCCAGAACAATGGGCGAAAATGGGTTATGCGATCGATCCAATGGATATCCATTGAGTTGGCACAAAAGGGAAAGCCTTTCACAGTTGGGCATTCGCAACTGCTATCAATTACCGCAAATGCCACTTCAAATGTCGCAAATCGCACAAAGCGCAACAATCGATTTTGATTTTTGGCAAATTTGTGATTGTGAAGAAAAACCCATTTCAGGCGAGCCGAGCAACCCCTTTCCCTGCAACCCTTGCCATTGAGGGAGAGAGAGATCGAGGATCTTGCAGCCGCCAGTTATTGCGCACAATTTGCATAATCATAATCTGCATTGTCTGAGGGTTGATTTCCCTTTACTTACCTTTACCTTTGCCTTTGCCGTTGCCTTTACCCATGCCGTCTTCCTTCACCTTTACCTTTAGGTTTCGATTTAGGTTTTGCGTGCCCTTGGCCTGGCCCACCTTTCAGATTTTCGCTTTCAATACGCTTCCGTGTGCGCGTCTTCACCTTGTTGCGACCGATACAATTTGCATATCAATGCAACGGATATTATTTATTTTCATTTCAAATGAAACGAAAATTTCATGCAAAGCTGCTGCATTGGCCTAATGGCTGCAGATGTCTGGCCCTTCAATAGATCTAAAAAAAAAACCTCTTCGACGGCTTGGGCTGTTCGGCTGGCCGGCAATTTTCTCATAATTATAAATGCAGGCACTGTTCGACCGAACTTACATTTCTTTCATAACTCAAAAAGAGTCTCAATAACGCACTGACAGCCACAGATCGAGCCTGTGATCGCTGGCATTCGCTGGCACTCGGCTCACATCATTTGCATGCGCCTGCCTGTGTTTATTGATTGATCTCCTAGCCGGCGATGCGCCTGGCGAATGTGAAACCGAATCTTGGAGCTCGTTTCATCGGCTCGTTTTCATATGGTAATCCTCGAGCCGAGCAGCCAGCTGAAACTGAAACTGTGACCATTATTATGTTTATGACTTCCGATTCATATGCACTACAAATGCCGAGCCATTCAAGCTCGTCAAAACTGTGAAAATATTAGTATTCAGGCGACTATAACTAACTCTATTGAGTCCATAGTTGAGCAAGGCCAAACAGAAGTAGACAAATGCTCTATGGGAACACAATTCAGCAATCGACTCTCGTCGGCTTTCAGTTCTTTGAGCTAGACAAGCACTAAGTTCCATATACTGCATATATCTAAGTATATTTTTGTTGCACTGAAAATTGATCTACTAATACATAGAAATATGTTTGGCTCAGGTTGAATATATATTGCTTCATAATAATAAATAATAATTCAATAATTCTCATATTTAATATAATAATAAAATAATATATTTATTATAAAAATGATATAATAATAATATATAATATATAGAATAGATATTTTGTCAAAAATATGTTCACTTAGGCTAAAGTCAACTACGATTAAAAATATATCTATTTTCATATATGTATATACGTATATCAAGAATTTATCCCCAATACTTTTATACTTAGACGGAAGATTAGCATTAGATCGAATGTATGTATATGCTTGAATACGTATACATATGTACGTCCCATATATCTTAATTTAATATAATAATATAATACTAATGTCTTTATATAAAGCAAATCTCAAGAATGCATCTCTTGTCAGAAATATGTCTCGACTATAGCTAGATGGAGCTCTAAGCAATACATATTGTGATACATATATGGCTAAATTTTCATCTGAACACTTCCATATGAAGCAAGTCTCGAGAAGTCTCGAGATCTCTGTGCTTAAACCTAAGACGCTTAGCTATAGATGGAATATATATATTGTCATATTCATTTCCACATATTTTAATATCTACAAATAATGCAAATCTCAAGAAGTGATTGATGTAACTCCAAGGTTCGTATATCTCAGCATGTTCATATGAAGCAAGTCTCGAGAATTGATCTCTGGGCTGTAATATGTTTACCTTAGTTTACCAGAGTCAACTACAGTTAGACGGAACTCTGGCCAGAGATCGAGACTGAGATCAAGATTGAACACGATAGCAGCTAGACCTCCGACAACCTCTTGTAGTAGTTGGCTTTTTTATTTGGCTAACCGAAACGGCAACAACAACAACAAACAGAAGCAAACCACAAGCAACGAGCACGCGCACTTTAATACGTGTGTGAATTTCGCATCGAGTTTTATTGAGCACTTCACGTGTATCTCTCTCTATGTGTGTGTGTGTGTGCATTTACAAGTAGGCCCCAAAAACTATGCATTGGTTTGCTCCGTCAATTGTGCGGCGTGGGCGGAGGTACGCCTGGCGGGTGGTGGGGAGCGGGAGGGGAGACGTCGGCTAGTTATCTCTACAAGTTGTAGTCGTTTGGCCGCGACTGTTTGCCCATTGTTCTAGAGCTCCGGCTGTTGCACGAAAATTAATTTCCAACGGCAAGTGCAATGGCAAAATGCAAAGTGCAGCTGTTGCAGGCAGCAAGGCAAGCAGTGGAGGCGAGTCGTAGAGCCGTTTGGGGGCGCAGCGACGCGGCGTAGCTGATTTGCCCAGCGCTGATAAAAACGAGGCGCTTCGGGGCTTGAAAAGGTCGTCGTCGACATTGTTATTGCTCTTGTTGTTGCTGTTGCTGCTGTTGCTGCTGTTGCCGTTGTTGTTGGCAGAAAAGTTTGCGCGCTGCATAGCAAAATGCACCGTTAGTCGAGCTGGCAGCTCCCCCACCCGCAACGCTAACTGCCGCTGCGTATCTATGAGATACAAACGCTGAAGCGTGTGCATATGCCGGCCGTTTGCAACAGTTGCCAACAACTTGGACTGCAGCCACGTCGCCAGCTCCGACTCCAACTCCAGCTCCAGCTCCAACTCCAACTCCGATTCCAACTCCAGCGCCGAGTCTGTTTGCCTCTGTTATTTAGTAGTTAATAATGAGCATGTTGAACCTGTCGTTGTTTGTTTTTCCAACACTGTGCAGCTCGAGCTTGCAGCCGGCGGGTATCTTCACTCATGAATAGATACATTTGTATCTTATGGATGAAGTAATGAATAGATATTGAAATTGGCAATGGATTGATTTCGTTTGCTATTTATTGGGTTGCCCCGAAGTCTTGTAGGCACTTTAATATGCGAAAGAAATGTTTGTATCTAAGAGATAACACTAAGAGATACATTTGAATCTCACAGTTACGTTCGCTCTTAATGGAACTTTTGACCTTTCACATATACATATTTTATTTAATTCATATTAACAATATCTTTATATTAGTTTTTGATATCTGAAAAGTATTATAGTTGGTGGATATATTTTTAGTGGCATTGTTTTACTCAAAAGATACTTTTGTATCTTGTAGACATCTAAAAGAGTCAATTGGAGTCACTTCTAAACTGATTTGCCTATGCTTTATATACTTTTGCAGCTTTTATCTGATGGCCCTTACGCATTGATGTGTTATCTATCAGATACTTTTCTCTTCCATAGATCGTATCGTTTTAAATAGATACTTACATATGTATCTCAAAATTGCAACTGTTCGACAGGTTTGACCCATTTAAAACATGTTCATTTCCTTTTGCTCAGATATTTTGTATCTTACAGATACTTATTATAGATCTCATATGTGTTTTCTTATGCTCAAATACTTCTTCATCTTTTTTATTTGTAAATATGCATTCAAATGCTCAGATACATTTAGATTTACATTAGATTTAATATAAGATTTATTTAGATCTAATATGTACTTTCATAAGCTTTGTATCCAATAAATATATCAATGTATGTACTCTCACCTGTTCAGATACTTCCATATCTCAAGGATTCTGATAGATTTAATATTTACTTTCATTTATTCAGATTCTTTTGAATCTCATAGATTCGTATATATCTTTAATAGATCTTTAGCACCTTTTCTGCTGATTTATCTCAGAGTCTTTAGTATCTAGCAGATATGTACATCTGAATCCTACAGATATTTGTATATCTCCAATTATAGCTATGTGCATTTAAGACTACTTGACAGCTACCAAATTCATTTAACCTTCTCATTTGTGCCTTTCCCTGGCAAACCAGCCGATTACGTGGTATTTGCCAGTCGGATCACAAACGCCAAAGGCTCAACTGTTGTTTGGGTGCGGGCTGCATGGGATTGCGTCGCTTTTGCACTTGTTGCCCCTATCGATGGCGATGCGTAGCCGCGCATAAGCAGCCCCTAAATGCGAGAGGCTCTGCGGTGCGATATCCTAATGCGTGGCCCAAGGGGAACGGAACGAAACGAAACGGGATGGCACTAGGGGACGGGGCGATGAGTGCAGAGGCCGTGCATAATGCGATATTATCGGGCGCTTCAAGGACACGGCACTTCTCACGCCGCCGCGCCGTGACTGTTGAAACGGCCCCGAATCCAATACATATGCAAATGTGCCCACAAAAAGGGGCGCACAATGAACTGCATTGAGTGCGCATTAGTTTTGTATCTGTATCTGTATCTGTAGCTGTAGCTGTTGCATGGGAATGCTGATTTGTTGGGGAGTCGGCGGCGGGGCTGGCTCACGCACTTGTTGGGCCGCCGCTCGACAGTTTCCCAGACGGCGCAGACGGAACGCGAGCTGCACGCATTAATCAATATTACAAATTGTGTAGCCAAATGAAATGACTTTGGTTTATGCTAATCTTCCAGTCGAAGCCAGTGGAGCAACAACGCACGCTAAATGCCGCAAATGCCAATAAATCACATGCGAAGGACAACCAGAGCAGCGAGCGAGCTGCGAGTGAGCACGAGTGAGCCTGAGCCGTGAGCGAACATCGAAGACAAGTCTGTGCAAGTCTGTGCAACTGTGTGGCCGGGTCCGACTTTTATTTGGAGTTACGGTTTTGGGTTTTTGGGTTTTGCGTTTTACGTTTTACGTTTTGCCTGCGACTTTGCCACTTCACTTGTCAGCGGCATCATTAATAATCCTTTGCTTAGCCATAGCATACTTTGCAGAGCCAGCCAACAGCAGCAGCAGCGGCAGCGGCAGCAAAAGAAATAAGGTAAATGATGCAAATAAACAAATGTCATATGCGTTTGCCCAACACACACACACATATATATACATATATATGTATATGCATGTAAACCCTTTGCTGTCAACCTCAAAAATGTCATTAGGCAACGCCTGAGCAGACGTGCTCTCCTTTTCAGCTAGCTGTTCCGGTTTGGCTCTCTGCTGCTGCCGCTGCCGCTGCCGCTGCTGCTGTCTGTCACACATATGCTCGATTGTTGTAATTCGATTCAAGGAAACGAAATGAAAAGCGTTGCGCACATTCCTTGATTCGGAATTAATGCAAATTAATGATGCACAACTGGCTAAGCGAGGCCTGGCTGCAGATACAACTCGTCCTCGTCCTCTGCCCCTCGCTCTCTGCTTTCTTTTCTTGAAACAACTGGCAAATAGTTTTTTAATGTTTTCCCTATATTTTCTTTTACTTTTTTTTTTTTTTTTTTGCTTTTGCCGTTCTAGCACAGCTCACATAATCCAGCTCAGCTCTCGAATCGGGCATCGGGCATCGGGCATGGCGCAGGCTCTTTCTCGACTCGAACTTACATAATCCCCAGTCAGCGTGCAATTGAATGGCCAATAAAACCAAACGAGAAATTTGTTTGTTATAAAAGATGCCAGCAATTTGGCTCGTTAGCGGCTTGACCAAGTCAACAGAAATATGCATAAATACAAATACGAAATATGATTGCGATTATTAAAAAAAACACAAGAAACAGCAACAACAAAGATTATTATTATTATTATTATTATTATGTATTGTATTTAGGCAACTTGTTGCCGACGTGTTTTTGCTTTTCGTGCAGTGTATCAAAGTCTGGCGGCTCTGCCAGGTGGCATGGCCATATAACAAAACGTGGCTCGAACGATTTCAAGAAAACCCCATTAACCTCAATTAGTGACTTGCGTATGAACAATGCGACTCTCACACTCTGACAAACTGCCAACTGAACAAACTGCTAATTAAAATAATGTCAATAAAATTGTGGTCCATTATACACTAACCAAAATTGCAGTTGAATAGCTAAATATATACATATATATAGGTATGGGTATGTGTGTGTGTGTATATATATTATACCAACGACGAGCGATTGCCAAACGTGTAATTTAATAGAGCTGCGAGTGGGGCCAAAAAGTTGAGATAGTCGTAATAAGTACGACAAACACAAATAACAACAACAACAACAGCAAAATCATCATAAAAAGCGACAGAAAAAAAATCACAGGCCAGCTATAAACGCCGAATACAAAACTCTCAAAAATACAACAACAACAACAACAACTCTAAGTACAAAGCAATCATAAACGAAAAATGCAAAATGAAAACAATAAGTTCGAGCCGTGGGGGCGGTGGCAGAGGGCGTGGCCGCATGCATGAGCTTGTATTCGTGACGAGTATCTGGCCATAGTCGAACAATCGAATTCAATGCAAGCCAAAAGTTCCCACACAACAACAACAACAGCAACAGCAACAAGAGTCACACACACACACACACACACACACACGCATTTCGTAACAGCTTGCAATTTTTCGCCAGGTAGCTAATTATTAGTTAACTTGTATCTTTAAGATACGCGCAGCGCATTGCTTAATAGACCAGAACACAAAGAATGCCAACAGCAGCAGCAGCAGCAGCAGCAGCAGGAGAAGAGGGAGGGAGGGGAGCGAGAGGGAGGAGGGAGGAGGGAGGCGCTGTCATCTGTCCATTGTCATAACACGTAGCTGAATTGCGGTTTTGTATCTCATGGATGCGCATGCGAGCGCTGGGCCAGGCCAGGCCAATAGCACAATTCATTGGCTTTCCCAGCGTCGCGTCGAGGGCCCAAGCTGATGCGTGATTTTCACATGTATCTATTAGATACGTTTGTATCTTTTGCCATGCAGCAACGTGTCAATGCGTAGCAAACGACACAGTTTACAGTTTTTGTTGTTTTCTGATTTTGTTGCTCAGTTTTACTCTGTGTTTTTTGTTTTTGTTTTTGTGCCTTTCAAACGAAACACGCCCCCCCTTAGGCAGCCAGGCACTGCCCCAGAAATTATAGTTCAGCCATAATAATTTCCAACTGCGCCTCGCCATTTACTTAGAAAGCTGTGGGAACTGCTCAACATCAGACCCATCTATCTATCTATCTATCTACCTATCTATATATGAAAAGAAGCAGCTAACCTAAACGACAAACGACAAACGACAGCAACAAATACGAACGGAAAACGCTTGAAGGAAAAAGCTAACAGCTTGACTACAGCGGCTACGGCGAGGGAGGTTTTCAATAGATCGCCATTTCGCATCATTTGCATATGACAAGAGCACAAATCAGAAATCCGAGGCCAAGGCGAGCAACGAATTGCAAATACCCTGTAAAAGATGCGAATGTGGAGGGAGATATGGTGAGGAAATGTATAGAGAAGCAGGCAGTTTGAGGGAGAGAGAGGGAGAGAGAAAGAAGAAGAGGGAGAAGGAGAGAGATTGAGGAAAATAGAGAAGACAAACAGAGAGAGACAGAGAGAGAGAGAGAGAGAGAGAAGTAGACAAGAGGGAAAAATGAGGAAGATACCAAGAGATAGACAGAAGATATAGTGATAGAGATTCTGAAAGAGAGAAAGAGAAGCATAGAAATAGAGAAAGGAGGAGAGAGAGGAGATGGATAAAGAAATAAAGATGAAGACAGAGAAAAGGAAAAAAGAGGAAGATAAAGAGAGAGAAGAGAAAGATAAAGAAACAGAGATGCAAATGGAGAATTGGAGAGCAGAACAGAGAGAAAGGAAATTAGAGAGAAAAAGTTAGACAAAGAAAGAAAAGAGAAGAAATGAAAGTGAAAGACAGAGAAGAAGGCGAGAAAAAAACAGAAAGGAAAGACAGGCTACAGAGATGAACAGAGTGAGAGAGAAAGAGAGAGAGAGAAATAGACAGAGTGAGTAATAGAAAGAGAGAGAGAGAGACAAAGTGAAGGGCAGTTAGATAGAATCTGGTTTCAAAGAGAGAAATGGAGAGACAGGCCAATATTGATATAGAGAAGGGAATATAGATAGAGAGAGACTGTTGGGAATACGTTCATACTTGAGAGTAAAGAATTCACATTCACCTTCACCGTCGCCCTGGTGCATGCCACCCGGTCTGCCTGCCGGGTACAGGGTATGCGCTGCACTGGCTGGGGTGGCACATAATTATAAAAGGTCAGCACTAGCTAGGCAAAAGCAGACATTTGGCATTTGTGGTCCCGCAGGACACACGGGGCGCAGTCAACGCAACGTAATTGCACTTCAAAATGGGCATCATCCATAATGCGAAAAGTATCTATAGCCGGTAAATGTATCTCTAAAGCTGTTGCCGTTGTTGTTGTTGTCGTTGTTGTTGTTGCTGCTGTTGCTGTTATTGGTAATTGTATCGCTTTTGCCTGTCGCTGTGGCATATGCAACGGCCATAAATCTGAATGCCTGCACCCCGTCAAGCCCGCACCACACTCCCTCTCTCTCTCGCACTCTCCTGCATCGAGATTCGACACTCGAGCTGATGATGAGCTATGAGTTTTCTATGCAAATCGCTGAGCTGTTGTTGTTGTTGTTGTTGCTGTTGTTGTTATTTGTTGTTCTCCGGCTTTTAATTGAAATGCAAATGCGAAATGCGAAATGCGCATTGAGCGCTATGCAATGCAACGACATGTCCAAGGCATATTCCATCCATCCATCCGTCCGGCCGTCCATTGTCCAATGGATCACGCGCTTGTTTCTTCTTACAATTCCAAAACACGATCGAAACGAATGCCCGCGCCGTAACTCAAAACCGAAACCGAATCTAAGAGCCAAAAGCAAAAGCTGACGTCTGTGACGAGCAGCAGCCATTAGCAATTGCCGCAGATCTGTGCAGTATCAAAAGTATCTGAGTATCCGTAGCTGTGGCTGTGGCCGCCTTTTCTATTGTGGGCCGCGGCTTGGGGCTATCCAATAACCCAATGCCAGCCGAGGCACAAATAAATAGAAAAAACAAAACAAATACAATTAAATATATATACATATATGTGCATATATAGATGCATTCACAGGTATCGGGTAGATGCTCTCCACAGAGAGTAATTAGAACCGAATTGCAACTGAAATGCATCCACTGAATTCCAATTAAATTGCCACAAGTCCGGCGCTTACCCAGCCGTTAAAGGATTTTTTTCATTTTCATTATTCACATTTTTATTATTTTTTTTTATATTTTACATGTGCGAAATCTGAGCGAATCATAGCAAAAATTATATAGAATTTTTACTCGAATTGAATAACGTATTTAGGCGAATTTTGATTTCCATATTTCTCTGTGATATCTGTTGAATGTGGCTCGAATGGAGATAGCTCATCTTATAGATTCTTCTACGAATAATATTATAATTATTGTGTTCATTATTATTTTCATTATAATAATTATTGCCATTTTCATTGTCATCATTGCTTATTGTATTAGTATTAGACTTAGCATTGGCATTAGCATCAACATTATCATTAGCATTAGCAATAATATTAACATTAGCATTAGCATTAGCATTGAAATTAATATTAGCATTAGTATTATAATTAGTAGTGACATTAGCATTAACATTAGCATTAGCATTAACATTAGCATTAGCATTAGCATTGAAATTAATATTAGCATTAGTATTATAATTAGTAGTGACATTAGCATTAACATTAACATTAGCATAAGCATAGGTATTAGCATTAGCATTAGCATTAGAATCAGCATTAGCATTAGCAATGTTATTAACATTAGTATTAGCATTGGCATTAGCATTATAATTAGTTATGACATTAGCATTAGCATTTGCAATGACATTGGCATTATCATTAGCATTAGCAGAGACATTAGTATTAGCATAAGCATAGGTATTAGCATTAGCATTAGCCTTAGCATTAGCATCAGCATTATCATAAGTCTTGTCACATTCAATATAAATATAATGATCATTATCCTTAGCATTAATAATAAGAGGAAAATTAATACTTCTATGTCTCATTTTTAAGTCTCATTAGCCTTTTCACTAGTTTCAGACAATTTATGATGATATTAAGTTAGCATTCTCATTTTCATGAACATTGACATTATTTCCATCAATCCTTAGTCTATCATAGTCATATATTAAAATCCATCAGCCTGACTAATTTATTACCTATGATATTGACTAAGTCAATGCTATCTACTGAGTTCACTGATATTATAAGGATCGATTGGATCAAAAGCTTAATGATCGAGCGATGTCTTTGCGACGTTGCCAAGTTTCACATTAATAATCGAAACTCGGGCGACAGCTGCTAAATGAAATGTTTATACACACATATACACCTATATATGTATGTATGTATATGCAACACTTATACATGTATATATACATATATCCTCATGTGCTAGCTACACCCCTTCTTGGCCCGAGCTTGATTATAATAATTTACGCAAAGGAAATTCCTTTGGCAGCATTGGAAACCTGGGCAGAGCTAAGAACAGTTCGCTCGCTGGGAAGTGGGACGGCCGGCACCCAGTGCTCCGGCTGGCTTCCTTTCGCATCGATCCTGGTGCAATATGCAAATGAGCACGAGCCGAGTGCCAGCCGGCACTAAGGCATTGAGGCAGGCAGCCAGGCAGCCAGGCAACAGGACAACGGCAACCCCTCTCCAAGACCCTGTAATGAGCAAAGGTGTTTAATTGTCCGACGGCTATTGAGCAGCTCCTCGAGTTCGAGTTTGAGTTCGCGTTCGAATTCGCCTGCGAGTTTCGTTTCAGTTGCAGCTTTGCCTCGAGGGCTGCGAGCAGCTGCACAGCACCAGTTAGTGGGCAGGACAATCATAATGAGAATTACAAAGACGAAATTATTTCGAGACTGATGCATGACAAGCTAAGAACCATCTGATAAACTCCGTTTACATTCAGAGCTGTAATGAGAAAATGGGAACATCTCTTTGAGGACAATGAACTTGACTATCATAAGGTTAATCCCTAGTTCCAAGTCTTCCTAAAGTGAATATTGGCAAGGAAATTATTTATTTACTTGAATTGAACTTAAGTTTAATTTTAGGAACCCGAAGCGGTATATGGTCTATTCAATTGTTTTCAAAATGTTAAGGAGAAGTCAAAAATATCATTTTGATTACATTTTACTTGTTCTACTTGCGCATACTTCTTCAATAGTAACTTCAGTTTAACAATAGATAGATGGATAGATAGATAGAAAGATAGAAAGATAGATAGATAGATAGATAGATAGATAGATAGATAGATAGATAGATAGATAGATAGATAGATAGATAGATAGATAGATAGATAGATAGATAGATAGATAGATAGATAGATAGATAGATAGATAGATAGATAGATAGATAGAAAGATAGATAGATAGAAAAATAGATAGATAGATAGATAGATATATAGATAGAAGGTAGAAATTATATTTAATAGATAAAACTTGCAGACTTCAGGAAGTCAGATCAGGTTTATGAAATATGCCTAAATTGCATCTATTTAAAAGAGGTTCTTCAAGAACTCTCACAAAAAATTGTTTGTTAACTCAAGTAGTTTTCTCAAGAAAAATAATTTTCAATTGGAATCTTACCAAAATCGAAATGAAATTACTAATCATATATAAAAAATTCTTTAATAAAATCAATTTTAAGGTAAAAAAAAATCCATTCAATAAAAATCTCCGCGTTTGGATCAGCAAATTTCCATAGACAAATCTCCATATTGAGCACATGATCCAATGAGCTTGAAATATACTCTAGTACTCTCTCTCTCTCCCTCTTCTTCTCTACCATTTCCTTTCCCTCTCCCACTCGAGTTTGCTCTGATTGTTTGTAACCCTTTTTGCAGTTGCATTTTGGCCTGCGGCCATGTAAACAACTCTAAACTCGAATCATTAATCTATTACGCAATTACTGACACACACACACATGCACGCACACACACATGCACACGCACTCACTCGCTTTCTCGAGTTCTCTCTCTGCTTTTGCACATATCACAAACTGATTCGCCTGTTGCATACAATACAATAGCAGCCCTGCCCCTCCCCTTACCCTATCCCCCTTCCACCTTCCCCAGCCCGTTGCTCGCTCATTTTCGCCTCACCAATTCTCGCACCACAACAAAAACAACAACAACAGCAAATAACCGCGAATATTTTTTCCATCCTTTTTCGCCAGTGCAAAAAAGAAAAAAAAAAAACATAACAAAACAAAGACAACAACAGCAATTGGCAGCACACGCATTGCTCGCTCGCTCATTCCATCTCCCTCTCGCACTCTCGCACTCTGGCGCTGTCGCCCTCTGCTGTGCCAATTGCGTCCAGCTAGCCATCCCTTAACCCTTCGCCGTGCTGCGTGCGTTTTGCCAACCCTCCTGCCTGCAGCTACTTGCACTTGGCGCAACACCTTGGCCCTGTGTGTGCGTGTGTGTGTGTGTGTGTGCAATTATCACGCGTTTATTGCAAAACAATGCAAATATTGTAACGGTAGCAGCAACAGCAACAACAACAACAACAACAAGGGCAACATTTGTGTTGCTCGTGTGAGTTTTTCAACTGTTGCGTATTTGTTGTTGTTGTTGTTGTTGCTGTTGCTGTTATGCAATTTGCTATTGTTGTTGCTGGCAACGTTTTTCGGCAAAGGTCAAAAGGCGGACGCCAGGCAGCCTTTGCCTGTTGATGTCCTGTGGCGACAGTGGCAGCGGCAGTGGCAGCGGCAGCGAGTGCTGCTTTAATTGCTGTCAATCTCTGTGCTTGCTGTTGTTGTTGTTGCTGCTGCTTCTTCTGCCTTTACATTCTTTTTTTTTTTTTTGGCTTTTTTTGAAAGGGAAAGCAAAACTGTTTTTGTTTTCTTTCTTTTTTTGCAACCAAGTGAGCGGGAGTGAGCGAGAGTGAGTGAGACGGTGAATGTGTTGCCTCTGTGTTTACGTCTAATTAACAGTAATTAACGCATTAAAGGGGCGTGTGTGCGTGCATGCTGTATGCCTGTGCTAGCTAGCTGATTGATCTATTTAATATGTAGGCTATTTTAAATATTTATTAGTATTTGGAAATAATTTATAATGAGTATATATCCCTTGTATATATGTATTAAATATATTTATTTATTATATAAAAATGTAATATGTATACATTATTTGTTAAAAATATATAAAAGATAAGATTATATTAAACACTCATGTATCACTTCAAAAAAATAAATAATTGTATACAATAAATATTTATTAATTATTTAGCGAAAATACGTATTATTTATATTACTAACAATTTTCTCACATATCCAAAATTGTTCATAATTTCGTATATCAATCAAATATTACTAAACGCATTACATTGGTTAATTATGAGCATATGATTGCCTGTGTATGTGTTTGTGTGTGTATGTGTGTCATTAAAATAGCTCAAAGCTTTTGTAGTTATAACTTAATTACCGCCCGTTGACTATAATTGTTAATTGTTATTGTTGTTGCTGTTGTTGCCGCCTCATCAAGCAGCGCAAAAATGCCACACAAATCAAATCAATTTGCTGCATGCACATACACACACACACACACACACACACACACGCATTTACTCACTCACACGCTCGCCAACATCGAATCAACCAACCAAAAAACAACACTAATATGACACTTTAACAGTTAGGCCAACACACACAGACACACACGACTCACACGTTCACGAGACGAGGCGAGGCGAGTCGAGTCGAGTCGACTCACTCACACTTAATTCGACTCGCACACAAACACACTCAAACGCACGCACGCTCACACACACACACACTACTAATAATAAAAAATCATAATTTCAATCAAAGGCAACAGCAACAACAGCAATAGGCAGCTAAGCAGGCGACAGCACCAGCAGCAGCACAAGCTGAGGCAGACGACGACGACTACGCATCGGCACCTGCATAGCGCGCGCTCTTTTACACCTATGCAATCGGTGCCGGGCAGTCGGCAGCCGGGCCATTCAGTCTGTAAAAAAAAGAAAAACGAAGAAGAAGAAGAAGAAAAAAATAAACGAAATATACTGAGCAGAAATCAAGCGCCGCACTCAATGGCAAAAACGAGCAGCGCTCAGTCGCAGCTTCGGTCTCGGTCTCGGTCTCGGTCTCAGTCTCAATCTCAGTCGTAGCTCAAGCCATGGGTTGAGCGCGTGCGCAGCGGAGAGCGGGCCAGAGAGTAAGTCGCAGCTCGAAAAAGAACCAACAAGAAAAAACAAACTTGAAGGCAAAAGAAATCAAAGCCAAAAGCTGTTGAAAAAAGGCAATACACACACACACACACACACATGCAAATCGCTGGAGAGACATCACACATGCACACATACTGAGAGACGGAGCGCCAACTTAAGCTCAATTCAATGGCGTTTGGTGCGAGCGAGCGAGCTGCCATAAAATAAAATGCCACTGCTGCCCATTGCTGCTGCTGTTGTTGTTGCTTTTTTCCTTTCTTTACTTATTACAACAACAGCGCAGCAAATTTGTTGGCCCTGCGATGCTGCGTCTACTGCTTCTGCTTCTGCTGCTGCTGCTGCCGTTGTCGTCGTCGTCGTCGTCGTCGTCGTCGTCGTCGTTGTCTTCGTTCGATGAATGATGTTGGCGCTGCCGCTGCCCGCTGCTACCTGCGCAGCACAACGACCACGCACACATACACCAGCAAGCACGCACACATGTCTCACGTGTGTGTCCATTGACGTCGTCGTCGTCGTCTGCTTTAGCTCGCCAATCAAATGGGGCGGGGCTTAAATGGTATATACATACATATATATATGTGTGTATTTTTTTGTGTTTTGCTTCTTTTTTCTGATGCTGCTGCGCTGCTGTTGCTGCTGCTGCTGTCGCAGCCGCTGCCGTGTGTGACACTTGCGCTTGTATAAGTGTCGCTCGCTTATGTGCACAGCTTTACCTCTCTCTGCTTGCGTGTGTGTGTGTGTGTGTTTTGGTTTGGTTTTTGGTTTTTATTATGCGAATTATTGAAAATTGAGCGACGTTCGCCTCATACGTGTGCAAGCAGACTTCGAGTGACTGACCGCGCTCGAATGAGTGACTTTAGCTTTATTTCCTTCTCCTTCCCTCGCGTGGCACAAATTAAGGATATATATTCTTCCTACTTTAATATATTTTATTAAAAACTATTAATACTAGCAAAAGTATTTAACAAAAAGCAAAAAAACTAATAAATCAAATATAAAATTTAAAATTAAGTGAAATATGAAATATTAAAATATAAGTACAAAAATAGTAATATGATTAAGTCGAAAATTGACCTGTTAGTAAGAATATTTCGAATATAATAAAGTTGGTCTGCGCTTGATATCGAATAAGACTTACTATAGTACTTTAATTATTTATGTGTTTTCTGACATATGTATATTTTACATATTTTTATATATAGTATATAAAATTCCCAACCGCTGTTATCCTGAAATATTTTTAAAATATTTATTTGACGTCTTTTGAATTGTGATATTTTTAATAAACTTTTTTAAAAAAAATTAAAATTAATAAAAATTAAATTTCTGTTAAAATATTATTTGTTAATTTCAGCATAGAAAATAATAAAATCAAATAAATACATATTTTTATAAGCACAGCAAAACAAAAAACATTTAAAAACAAATGAACTCACTCAATTCGAACAAGTTCGAAAAACATTTCGAACATCTGAGCGAGCCCCTGCGCTCGATTGCAACTGCAACTCAAACTTCTCCGACGCGCTGCGAGTGAATGGCCGAGTGAGCTCAGCACATTGAGTGAGTGGCCTGTGTCTCTTGAGTGAGTTGGCGTGAGCGATTGAGCGTGCTGCAGTTGCTGCGGCCGCTTGTGCCGTTGCAGCAAACACTTGTTTGTTTTGTTTGCCGTTAGCGGCCAGGCCAGTAGCGGCAGGCAGCAGCATTGGCATTTCCCCGTCGGCAAGTGCCGCAGAGTGCTCGGCTGCAGCTCAGAGACCAGTTCAACTCAACCATTCATCCATCGATTGTCAATCAACAGCGTTTGACTCTTGTGTGTGCACAAACGAGAGGGAACGACAAATAGAAAGCAGCAGAAGGCGTTTGGCAATCGCGTGTGCTCACACACACACACACATACCCATGTGTGCACACACGATACACACACATGTCCAACTGCAAAAGAAATGGTTGGCTGAAAGCAAGAAAAACCAAAGCGTTGAGAAAAAATCTAACAGCAATGAAATGAAATGAAATGAGTTTCGGCAGCAGCAGCAGCGACGCTTACGCCGGCACGAGCAGCGGCTCCGAAGCTTTCGTGTAGGTGGCTGCAGCCTGCGCTCACACTCTCGCCAACACACACTCCTCTTTCTCTCGCTCTTTCTCGCTCGCGCGCTCGGCTCAGCCTCTGTGCACGACGACGCGTCTCTCGTTCGCTGCAACGCACTTGGCGGCTGCTGCTGCTACTGCTACTGCTGCCTTTGCCTTTGCCGTTGCCGTTGCTCTCTGTTTTGCATTAGGTGCGCATTCACCCTGCCCTCCTTCACTCACTCTCCTCCTCTTTCTTATACCTTCGCCCATTCAGCGCTGGGTTAAGGTTGCCATCGTGGTCGTCGTTGCTGCTCGGCTGCTGGTGCTGCTGGTGTTGCTGCTAGTGCTGCTTCCTCTTCTTCGGCTTCTCCTTCTTCCTTCCTCTTCCGCTGCTTCATTCTTTCTCTGCTGCTGCTGCTGCTACTGCATTGCACTTCGATACAATTTGAACTTTTTCTTTATGTGCAAGTCGAACCGAGCAACGGTTCGCTTCAAGCCCTAACGGATTGCACGCTTCTCTATGCGAGTGCATGTGTGTGTGAGGAGCTCTTGAGCGTTACATAGGGCTGGGTCATGGATGCGACTGCAGCTCAAACTCTTATTTATAATTAATTTATTTATTGACTACTCTATTCATTAACTTTTTTTCCTTATATTTATATGAATCCATTTAGCTATTTTTGTCATAATATAATATTTAATTTAGCCAATTTAATTGAAGAAATCAGCTCAAGTTATTTATCTTGACTTCATTTGGTCTGTACTTTTACCTGTGTGACGGGTGAGACTCCTCCCACTTTGAATAGCTAATACACCCGCCCCTCCTCCACACACTCTTTAGCCAGAAAACTAACTCAGCTTGACCTTTGGCAGGCCACTCAAAGCGTAAGAACACACACACACACACACACATACACAGCAGCAACAGCAGAAGCCAGACACAATAATCATTGGAGCCAAAAGGATCCGCAGCTCACACCATGCAACAAAAGTAACAAGCAGAGAAATAAATAAAAAATTATACAAAAAAAAAAAAAAAAAACAACAGTAAAGCAATAGCAACTTAATTCATAAACAAGAACAAGAAAAATGTAAGTGGAAGCCGGCAAGACTTCCCCTTACTCGCTCGCACTCACTCTGACACACACTCACTCACTCACTCACTCACTCACCGTTTGCACTCAATGTGTGGCTCAATAAACACAAACCCGAGCTAAAGGAGCGCACTGTGAGCGCAACATTTTCCTATAAGTTTTTCCCAATCAGAAAAAAGGCGACGCAGGCACAAGCACCAGGAGCAGCAGCGACAGCAGCAGCAGTCGACGCCGCTGCTACAAATTGAATGCCAAGCCACAGGCACCACATATGCATGCAGCACGATAGAGCGAGAGCATGAGTGAGCGAGAGCGCCTGCATTGGTGAGTGAGAGTGGGAACGAGAGAGAGAGATAAACGGGCCGTTGGTTTGAATGAATGAATTTCAATACATGCAACTGACAGAAGTTATCAGAAGGCAGCAGCAGAAAAAAAAACGAAACGAAACGAACAGAAAAAAAAAAACCAAGCAAAAAGTAAACAGAACGAACGCTGAGCTGAGCGCACAAGTTGTAATACGCGTCGTATGTGAGCGAGCGTCAACGCCGGCGACAGCGACGGCGCACAAAAATGCTCAGCAGCAGCCCCAACCAAGCAAAACACAAACGAAAATCAAAAACCTATTGAAAGAAATCAAAAGCGTGCAGACTGCCAGGCGGGAGGCAAAAGACCAATTGAGTGACTCTCTCTCTCCACTCTCTGTGCTCGCCCTCTCTCGTTCACTCGCTCGCTCGCTCACTCGTGCCGTCTCTTCGAGTGCAAATGCTCGTCTGCACGCTCGGCTCGTGTGGCGACGGCGACGGCAGTGCTTCGTGTTCGCCGCTAACCGACAAACATCGTGTGCATGGCTTCAATACATATATAACATTTTTTTTTGTATTTGTTCGTTTTCGTTTTTGTTTTTTCGGGGTTGTCGACGCTGCGACTCGTCCACTGTTGTTCAGTCATCAACTGAATTCGTGACTGGCAACGTCGCCTCTGTGTGTGCCGCCGCCAGTGTCCGAGTGTGTGTTTGTTGTTTGTGTGTGGACTGACTGTTGACTGAGTTGTAACTGTAACTGAGTTCTTAAGCAGCTCATCGAACCAATTGCGAACAGCGAACTGCGAATCACGAAACACGAATCACAACAGCCACAGCAACAGCAACAGCACCCAGCGAAACAGTTACAAAGCAAAGCTACATTTTATTTATAAACAACAACAAACAACAAATGCAAGAAGCAGCATCAATCTAACTGCTAACAAAACATAAATTTTTTTGAGTAATTTTTTTTTTGACAACAAATCTGAAACAAGCAAAAATACACAATAAATTGAATATATATATTACAAATAAATATATATATTAATTGTAAAAGAATAAGAAGGCAAAAATAAAAGTAAATAAATGTGTGCGCGTGTGTTCAGTGTAAACAACAACAACAACAGAGTGAAACAACAACAATAACAACAACGACTGCAGCACCAGCAATATCAGCAACAGCAGCAACAATAACGGCAGCAACATGCAACAGCAACAGCAACAGCAGCAGCAGCAGCAACAACAGCAACAACAATTGCAAAGTCAGCCAAATCCAATCAGAATTTTGACTTGGCTTTAACTTTGAATGCAGCTCACAACAAATGGCAACATTTTGTTGAAGCCGACGCCAATTGTTGCAACAACGACAACCACAACAACAACAACATCAGCAAACAACAACAAAAGCGCGCGTGTGTGTGTGTCTATGTGTATGCAGGTGTTTATGTGTGTGTGTGTCAAGACACAACATAGCCAATGCAACAACAACAACAACAACGATAACAACGACAACAAATCAAAAAATTAAACAAGAAAAATTTTAATAAAAGTTTATGAATTTTTTTGAGCACGTAAAACCAAAAGCAAAACAACAACAACAACAAAGTGTCTGTGTGAGTGTGTGTCAGTGTGAATGTGTCTTAACTCTAAACTAACAACAATAGCGACAACAACCAATTAGTTAACAATACTAACCAAAAGAATTGAAAGAAGAAGAAGAAGAAGAACAAACGCAAAAGGATTGAATTGCTGTTGCAAGGCTGCTCCAAGTCTGTCTCTCGATGCCTCGACAAATGCCGCAACAGCAGCAGCAGCAACAGCAGCAACAGCAGCAGCAGCAGCAGCAGCAATAGTAAACAAAACAACCAACAAACAACAACAATTCAAACAGACAGCCCACGAATGCAGCCAACATTGCCACAAGCCGCTGGGACAGCCGATATGGATCTGACGGCTGTTCAATCAATCAACGATTGGTTTTTCAAAAAGGAGCAAATTTATTTATTGGCACAATTTTGGCAACAGGTAAGCCCCAGCTCGATTACAATTGGCCCCAGCGCCACCTCAGCCAGTGTTGTCCAAATGTTGCAAGTGTGTGTTGCAAGTGTTTCCATCAGAAGTTTAACTGAATATATATGCTTGATATACATATGTATATGCACTACAATATATAGGTAGAGTTATGTGAACAGATTCTCCAGTGTTGTCAAGTGCTCAATGCTGGCTCATATATGGGCTTGAGTTAATACTATACTACTAGCCGATTCTCCATGTGGCAAGTGTGTGAAGTTGTTTTCCCTTAACTGAAAATCTATTTTGATATTCTAAATGTATATACATATATTATATATAGAGTTGCCTAGTTACATGTCTCTATATATATATATTTACATATATGCGCTGCTTAGATATATATATTTAAATGTAATTTAGTGTTGCAAAAGTCTCGAGAACAAAGTCTTTGTTCATAGATCAATAATTCCGGTGAAAATCTATCAAGTTAAGAACTTGAGAACTAAGCAAAATGTTGGAGCGCTATTATTTAGATATATTTTATATATTGTGTTATATGTTTATCATATACATATATGCATATACATATATATAAATATATATACATATATGTTTAGCTATCATTTGGGTATTTCACTTAGGCACTTGCTCTAGAATTTCTAAGCTAAGCTAAGCTTCTAAGTTCTTTCCCAAGTTACAATGAGTTCATACAAATTAACAGAGAATATTTTAGAGATATTTTAGAAATTTTTATAGAAATATTTTAGAAATATTTTAGAAATATTTAGAACATAATATCAAAAAATAAAAAAAAATATCAAAAAATAAAAATGTAATGGGAAAAACTCTTTGTAGACAATTTAGAGATATTAAACACATGGGCAAATATTTTGGTTTTTATAAATAAGAACATATATTTAAAAAAAAAAATTGTCTGTTTATTTCATAAATGACAACAAAAATAATTTATAAAGAAGAACAAACATATTCGCCCATTTATTAAAACTTAATAGGTTTTCCAAATAAGCAAATAAATTTAAAAACAATTTAAAGTGAATTTTTAGCTTATTTGAATTTAATGAATATTTATTTTAAGTTAACTAATAATCAATTAATATTTTTAAATTTCATATATTTGTTATATGAATTCTTCTAATATTACATGACAATATGCCTACGTATTATTATATTATAGTATAGTGCATATATGATATATTTTAATATTTATTTATCATTTTATGGCCGCAATCTAATCATTAACTAATTAATTAAGTTCATAAATATTTATATGTATTTATTTGTATTTATATATTTAAATTGAATTGAAATTTCTGTCAGCTGCAATGAAAACTAAAATGGTTTATAAAATTCAAGTATAAACTATTGAATAGTAATAGAAATTTCTAAATTTAGATTAAAATGAAAAATTAATAAATTTATTAAATAAATTATAATATAATAAATCAAATATATAATAAATAAATATACATATATATCAAAAAATGAATAGCAATCATAAATAAATATAATATATAAATAATTATATTTTTCATTTACTGCTCAATTTATTTAGTTTGCAAATATTTCTAGTCAATATATGTATATTTTTTTTTATTTATAGATTTTTTGTTTCTAATTTAAGCTCACTAGAATTTGATAAAGCGCTCATCGAATTACCAACTGTTAGGCTTTTTAACCACCTGTGACATAATTGACAAGTGCAACAAGAAACGAAACAAATATACAAACATACATACATACATACATACATGGTTATATATTTGTATATATATATATTTATATGCGGGGCAAATACGTGCAAAACTCCCACACTTAGCTGTAAACAAAACAAACAATATGAAAATTATTTGCAATGCAATTTTCCGTTTTCCATTTTTTTCATTTTTCATTTGTTTTTGCGCTTTGTGTTTTTGTAATTCATCTGCAACTAATTGAGTTTGCGTGTCTGTGCCAATTGTTGTTTTTTTATTGATTTCTGAAAATTTGTTTACAAAATGTAACAACAACAACAACAGCAACAGCAACAACAATAACAATTTTCGGCTTGAATTGTTTTTGGTTTTCTTTAAGCGAACTTTAGCTGATCGCTGCTAATGGCCAGCCAACACACACACACACACACACACACACACAGATCAGCAGCCTCTTCAACAGCATCATCATTATCATCAGCTCACTAATGATGATGATGATGATGATGATGATTATGAATTGCAGCCAGACGACAAATTTTTGGCCAAATGCCAAAACTTTGCAACTCCAGCAAAGACAACAACAAGTTGGCAGACAGCAAAGACATGCATACATATATGTATATATATATATATATATATATATATATGTGCATATGCATCTATACATCTATATATCCATCTATCTATATCCATCTATATCTATATCTTAATTGGAGTTTGTCTGCCTTCTAATTGGATGCAGCATGAAATCGAATAAAAATCTGAAGCCAGCTGCAGTGGCAAATGTTGCAAGCATTATGACTGCAAACACACACACACACAGTTGCACGCACATATAACATTCGCAGAATGCAACAACAAGTAGAAGAAGAAGAAGAAGCAGCTAAAGAAATTCTTAGAAAATATCTTTGCAATTAATTTACATTGACGGCGACGAGTCGCTAAATCGTCATACATACATACATACATACATACATATATATAGTTAGAATATATATAGTGAATGACTAGGCATACTGCTTAACTAGTTAATGTACATACATACATACATCTATGTATATTTCTCCAACTGTCTATATCGGCAATTTATGTCGATATGATTTGCCGTCGGAATTTGCTTCAATTTTCTTTTATTTTCTTTTTTTTTGCATGCTTGCATGAAATTGAATACAAATGGAAATATTTATGAATACACAGCTAAACAGATATGTGTATGTAAATCTGATATACATATACATACATATGTATATATCTTCTCCATCTGTCTGCAACTCTGCTAGGATCCGTGTTGATCTATGCGATCTGCAATTAGTGCAGCGGCGAGGCGCAATCAATAAAACTTAAATAAGCAAAACCAATTGGGGCTGCCACGCCCCGTTTTATGGCAGGCATTGCCAAGTGCTGCCAAGTGTTCTAGCATATAGAGCATAGTGCACTCTAACCGAAGTTCCTAAGGTACTTGGCCTAAGCACAATGAAAATAAAACAAAAAAATAAAAAAATAAAATTAAATAATACTGATTGAAATACATAATTAAAATAAATAAATATGTTCAAAATATAATATTAATACAAATCAAAATTATTTAAATATATTATCAAAATAAATAAATATAATTTATATATATTATTAAAATAAATAAAATTTTTTAAAATTATTTTATTGAATTAAAATTAAAACAAATTGAAATTATTTCCCATTTTAAATGAATTAAAGCTATTATTAGCATTACAAATATTATTTTATTTATTGTTTTGTATTAATTTCATATTTATTTATTTATTTTTAATTTGTAATATATTCGAACTTTAATTTAATTGATATTTTATATAAGATAATCTATATTATTCTCATTATTTATTTATCATTTGTTTATTTTTTATAATTTATTTTAGCTCTAATTGAATAGAAAAAATAATTATTTCTATATAAATTCGCTAAATTAAGAACTAAAAAGTATATTTATTATTTAAATTTTACTAAATATGAAAAAAAAGAAATATTTATCTTTTACATATGAAATCAAAAATATTTTAGATTATTATATAGTTAACATATTTTTTCTTTAGCTTAAAATAACACAATAAAATTGTTACTTAAAGTGCAATTCTGCTTTATATTTTAGTTTGGGTTAAGTAAAAATAAACTAGAGTTTTGAATTGCTTTTCGCTAGCTCCAAAGGGTATACAAAGTAATTTTGAAAAATCTTTTCTTGCGCTCGCTTCATTTTGTTAGTTTTTCGATCGATTCGCAGAATTTTGGAGCGCAGCGAGCGCTGTTAACGAGCATTTGATTTGTTATTAATGGCAGCTGCTGGGTGAAAAAAAAAAAATTAAAAAAAAAAATAAAAACTATAAATAATAATAACAAAATGAGATGTGTATGAAGAATCGAGGCAAAAACTAAGTAACTTGGTCAAAGAAGATGATGAAGAAGACAGAGCTATAGACATAGGTGTGTGTATGTGTGTGTGAGTGTGTGTGTGTGTATGTGTGTGTGAGGCAATTAGACACAGATCGATTTCAAGTGTGATCCAAAGCTGAGTTTGAAGTAGGAGTTGGAAGTGCGCTCAGTGTATATATATATTGATATATATATATATGTGTGTGCGTGTGTGTGTTGGCGTGTATTGAAGTGATCTCATCGGCAAATTCAACAAGATCTTAGCTTAATTTTTTGGGCTTATCAGCGATAAGAGCGCTCGAGTGTTGCCATAAGTAGACGAAAATCTGAGCCCATAAATATCATTGACAAGCCAAATTGTGTAATCATAAATTAACGAGGCTGAGGCGGTAGTGCGAGCGAGACAGCTGTCAGCAGTTAAACATATTCATTTGTAAGGCCAAAAATAGAAGTTCATTAAATAATTAACAGACAGCAGAAAGCAAATAAAACCAAGTTAACAAGAGCAACAACAACAACAACAACAACAACAACAGCGACAACAACAACAACAGCGACAGCTGTCCAAATTGCGCCAAGTCTAGCCCGCGCTCTCTTTCTCCTACTCCCCCGCCTCGCTCTCTCCCTCTCTCTCTCTCTCTCTCTCTCTTTCGCTCTCTCTCTGTGTCAACTTCTTGGACTTTCAAGTACACACGCCATCATCATCTATATAAATTGGCACCAATTCGTAAAGCCATCGAAGACATCAACAACAAATTGCCAGATTAGCACAAATTATAAAATCATATAATACACACATACACACATAGAACTACCCATACATATATATATATATATATAACTAGCGCGCAATCATTTCCGTATTTTCGATTCGCAAAGCAATACAAAAGAAAAACCCAAATTCAAAAGTTAAATAGTAAAAAAAACAACAACAAAAAACACAACAAAAAATCGAAAACCCGGTCGCAATGCAATCTATAAACTTGACCCATTTGAATTTGGTAAAAAGAAGAAGCTGCTCTCATTTGACTAAGCAAAAAAAGAAAAACTTTGGTCGATTTTCATGATTTTCGTGATTTTTGCTGACTGAAATGAAAAAATATAAATAAATAAAATAAATAATATTAAAAAAAAAAAGAGAACTGCAGAGCTAGAGACAAGCGTCTATGCACGACTTATATATACGCTGTAAGCTGAGGTTTCAAAACTATTCGAAGCAGCAAAAGAAAGTCTAGAGATTTTTTGTTTAATTTCCTAAGTAAATCTAGTTAATTAATTAATTTTTCATATTCATTTCTTTAAAGTTCTTGCATTTGTTGTACAAATACTTAAATTATTTATGCCCACACGTGAGTGCACCTCACATCAATAAGATATGCTTGGGCTCTATATGATATGATATATGAGTAGAGAGATCTGTAGATATATGTATATTATTCATGTCGCTTTGCTGTCCTTTTTTAATTGCCGAAATGCATTTGAGTTTGGCTTTTCGTTTATTTGATATCATTTCTGTTTTTTTTCAATTTAAATTTTTTGTCATTCGGGATTTTTGTTTTTTTTCTTTTCTATTTTTAATTTTTTGGGTATTTTTTTGAGGGGGGGATATTAATCAAATCGAAACCGGTTCGAGAGCTCCTGCATCAGCTACCACCATCGACACCATTGACACCACCACCACCACCACTAGCACCACTGGCACCACCGACTTTGGTGTTTGATAGTTTTAAAAGTTTATTTCAAATATGGCGGTCGCTGGGATAAGTTCCGAAAAGCCATTTGCATATGCCCTAAATGAGCAGCAGCAATCACAAGGGTTGTCCTGCATGCTTAAGCTATTAGATACACACACACACACACACACACACACACAGATACGCAGATAAACAGTTATAGATAGAGATTGAGATCGACGGCAGCAGCGTGTGTCATATAATTTTTAGCGTTTTAAGTGCAATTTACGGCGGCCCGGGCCAAGCAGCCGGCGAGCAGCTAATGAGTCAGCCCAAGGGTTAAAAATCACACAAAAAAAAAAAAAGAAAAAAAAAACACCCACACAAAGAGACATACATATATACATATAGATATATATATTAGCTGACACGAATCGAATTGAAACGAAGCGAAGCTGAATATTGCTCGCTGTTTTATAGTTGTAGAAAAAGCAAAAACAAAACACATATACATACACACACACATATATATATACACACACACACATACACACAGCGACATACACATTTTGAAACGCTCAATCGCTCGATCGCTGGAGATATGTTAATATAATTAAATTAATTTGTCAGCACGGAAATTAAAAACCACGCAGCCTCTGCCAACAACAACAACAACAACAACATGTGTATCTATAACAGCGACAAAAAAAAAAACAAAAAGAACTGAAAATCGAACAATTAAACTGGAAGACGCGGGGGCGAGGGAAAAACTTTGGCATGCCTCTAATAATGTGAAATAAAAAATCATTTGAACAAAAAATTATTATTAAAAATTGAGTTCATGAACCATGTGTGTGTGTGTGTGTGTGTGTGTGCGATAACTTGCCTGACTCTTGATCAATTTTTATTATTATGATTATTACCATTATTTGTGCACTGTTGTATTTGTTGCTTTTCCGGTTAGCTAGACGCGACTCGCATCGACTCGCCTCGGCTTGGCTTGGCTCGACTATTAATTATTAATAGCTCTGGCCCCGGCTAATTGAAGCATTTGCCTGTCCGGTCAATCCAATCCAATATGAAATGACAGCTCGATGCGATCATATCTGCTGCAGCATGTTAAGCATGTCCAAATAAAGAGAGAGAGGGAGAGAGAGAGAGAGGAACTAAAACTAAACAGAAATATGGTATATCGATTAATCGATCAGCGAGCGAGCGAGCGTGGTGTTGTGTGTGAAGTAGAGCAGATGTAGATCAGACTCTGTGACTAGGCAATTGATTTGATCAATAAATTATCGATTTATCGCTATCGATAAGTGTTTAATGCTTAGTCTGAGCTATGTTAGTTACCTTTGCACTCCAAAGGTCCTCATATAAATTGCACTAAAGTGTTATCGATGAAATATGCATATAACTCAAAGTTATCGATAACTATTTATCGATAAATGGGTATACATTCAGTCTAAGCTAACTCAAGTTGCTTACATTTTACATGCTCTTCGCTTATCGCTCTTTTGTGATATCGATAACTTTCGAAAAAGTTATCGAAAGCATTGTTAGCTACTTGATGCGTGCTTAATCTCATTGTCATTGTCATTGCTCATCATTATTTTCACATCTATAGCCAAAAATAAAGGCACACAAAGAGCTGAATGGGTGGGAGGCCGAGACAAAGAGAGGGCGAACGGGAAAGAGGAAGAGAACTAACTGAATGCTTATGGAGTTGAAAAGGAGATTCAACGGCTTTTGTGTGTACAACTTAATAACAACTAATTGTCTTTTTATATGCAAGCTGAATACATATAAATAAATATAGCTACCTCTGTATGCGTGTGTGTGTGTGTGTGTGCGTGTGTGTGCAACTGCAAACCTGTCTTGAAAATCTTTTTAGCTGCCGCCGCCTGCTTGCCCCATTCTTAACAATATTTCAGTCGACGGCCGCAACGAGCGAGCGAGCGAGCGAGCGAGCCACGTCTTTCATCTTCAGTTGTCAGTAATTTGTGCAGCTCAATATATCAGTCGATATCTTATGAGTTTTTAATTTCAGGCTGTGCTCTCTCTGTCTCCCCCCCCCTCTCTCTCTCGCTCTCTCGTTCTCTCTCTGTCTATCTGTCTGGCAGGCATTCTGTATGCCTGGCCATCAATTTGATTTCCTACACACAGTTTTTCCAGCTGCCTGAAAAGGACAAATCGTTCACTCAACCGCTCGCCGAGGATATTGAATAAAATATCATTTTGTGCACGCCCCTTTAAAGAGCAACACTGAAACCAAAAAACAAAAAACAAAAAATAAAACGAAATAAAAAATAATAATAATAAAAAAACATAAAACAACAACAAACATAAAGCGAGAGATCCTCTAGACAGCGCTGATGATGATGAGTTTTGAGTGCTGTTGGTCCGTCCAACTTGTTGTTGTTGTTGTTGCTGTTGTTGTTGTTGGCTCTCGGTTTGTGCGTATTGGCAACATTTGTGATCGATACACGATGCTAAAGTTCCAACAGAATCAGCACCCAACTTACCTACCTCCCTTCCCCTACCCCTCCCCCACCGCAACCCGCCTCAACGGCGCAAAGAGCCCCGCTCTGGGCTGCTCGCTTGAATAATGACCAACGCCCGAGGAGCGCACATTAAAAAGGAATCATCATTATTGGCAGCTCGGTGGGGGGATCAAGGATTACCCATATACATATACAGACATATATGTATATATAGAGGCCCCGTACAGCCATTAAGGCACAGCACTGTGCGCAAATATCTTGCACTGACTGTCTCGCTGTCTCTCTGTCTCTCTGGCTGTCTCCTTATCTGCCCATTGCTGCATTCCATTTCATGTCATTCCGTTTGCATATTATTTGCGCTCCCCATCACTTTCTTCTCCTTCTCCTTCCCCTTCTTCTTCTTCTTGATTTTTAGTTGCAATTTTTAGCTATTTTCAGCTTTTCTCGCTTTTCAATTTTGCATGAAAATCATTTGCGCACAGTTTTACAGCCGCCCGCGTTGCGTTGTCGTGTTTTTACAATTTTTTATTGATGTTTTAATTAAGTTGTTGCCTTTGTGAACCGCCCTCGCCACCCTCGCCACCCCCTAGGCCCCACCCCACAAAATGTGCATTCCTATATGTACCTATACATATATACATACATATAAATATATATGTATTGCCGTATCAAAATTTAGTTTTCCCTATGCAAGCTCGCAGCTGTAGCTTCCTTTAGCCTCTCTCCCTCTCTCTCTCTCTCGCTCTCTCTCTCTGTCTCTCCCTCACTCTTTCGCTCTGTCTTGTTTTTATTATTTTTGGCACGACATGAAAATTAGTTTAGAATATAATTTGCTTTGACTTTGAGTGCTTGTTGCGATTTGCAATACTTTTTCCATTATTTTCGGGGGGTTTTTTTTTCTTTTTTTGCTTCCTAAATTTTATATTTTATTTATTTATTTTGTGTTTAGTTTGAGTGCTGTATTTGATGTTATAGACAAATTTTAGTCAAGAGTTAACAATCTGAGAGCAGTTTTTAAATGGAAAGATAGATGGAACTATATGAGATAGTTGTACAAGAGATAGTTATAATAATACAGGTGGATAGATAGTTGAGATAGATATGATCTATACCATATCATGATGATATCATATGCCAGATGATAGCTAGTAAAGATAGATATAGTATAGATAATATGGTATAGATAGATAGATGAAATAGTATAGATAGATATGGTTAAGATTCACAGATTTGTATAGTATATATAGATAAAAGATAGATGTAGAAAGAATAGATGGAAATAGTATAGACTGATAGGGGATAGATAGATCTAAGAACTAGTTTAGATTGATAGGGCATAGATAGATCTAAGAACTCTTATCGCATTATTGCCCTCTATCAGTACTTGAAGAAACTATTAGAGCCAGCTTCTCTTAAATTAACGACTTTCAGGTTTTAGCTATAAATAGGCCAAATCATAGCTAGTTTTCTAGCAACTTCTCGACTTGAATGCTAATTCAATTTGAGTAAAGTTCACTTCAATTATTTCTTTGTCAAATTTCAATAGTTTGACATTGAAACAGAGAGGGAGAGGGAGATATAGTGCCAGAGAGAGAGAGGGAATACGTTTAGAAGTTGTGCGAACTAAGCCAATTTGCAGCTGGTTTGTGTATCACACATTTGGGGCATGCAATTTGTTGATGTTGCCCATTTGTGGTCACCTGGCTGCGCGCTTCTTTTCCTCTTCGGTTTGCTCTTTATCAGAGTGTCAAATTGTTGCTCGAAGCATATCTCATGTCTCAGCTGAAAACGAAACTGAACGAAACCAAACCAAACGAAACGAAATGACGCGAAATCGTAAAACTTGTTTCTATCTGTTACGTCGATCTGTCAAGCTGAGCTAAGAGCGAAGAGCTAAGAGCTGAGAGAGGTTTCAGCGTTCGATTTCAGGTACTATTTGTGATAATCAAATCTACGGCCTGGCGCGTCCTGCTCCTCATTGACCGGTTCAGTGGGGTTGAACTGGACGGGTTCTTCAAAGGGTTCATCAGCAGCAGCAGCCGCAGCAGCCAGGGGAGGTTGCATTACCATTGCTTAAGGGTTTCTCAACAACAACAACAATAACTAGGTTTGTCTCTATTTCTCAGTTTATCAGCTTCGCACTTTGTCAGTTTGTCAGTCTGTCAATTGTCTGTGCGCCATAATTTATCAGTCGTATGCAAATGAGTTTGATTTATTCAATGAGCTGCGCACAATTTTATTTTATGCCCATTAGCCTGGAATACAACTAATTTTTTTCTTCCATACACATTTGCCGGTTTTTAATTTTTTCATTTTTTTTGGGAGGGAAATTAAAAAAACACGACCCTTTTTTTTTGGTAGTTTTTTGCTGGTAATTCTAGCCAGATATAGGTATATATATATGCATAGGTATATACATATATGTGTATCTGTATCTGTACAGCTGTTAGATAGTTCTCTGCTTTTTTTTCTCGTGGACTTTGCTGCGCCTCATTGCGACGCAACAGACGTAAAAATATTAAAATGAGAGTGGAGTAAAAAAAACAACAAAAAACACACTCACAGAAACTATATAAATCTAAAATATATCTACGGCATATGCGCGATCATTGACAGCGCAGCAGAGGGAGCGCATGTAAAATAAAAACATATTTATGTGTGCTGTTTGTTCCTGCCTCTGCGTGTGTGTGTGTGTGTTCGCCCCACTCAATCATAAAGCATTGGCAGGCGTAAATCAAATCAAGTAGCAATGCAGCAGCAGCAGCAGCAGCAGGCAAGACAGCAACAGTTGCCTCTCGCCTCCTGCTGCATGTTGCACGCACAGACGCTCAGACAATGATTAAGTAGGCAAAATGCGCTACTTACCCCGCGCCTACACACACACACATAACACTGTCTTGCCCTCTCTCTGTCTCACTCGCACTCTGTGCCCATTCCCATAGCCATTCCGATTCCCATTCCCATTCCCATTCCCGTTGTTGTGGCATTTTTCCCCCTTTTATGTTTTTAATTATTACCGTACGGCATTTGGCGGCAGCTTGACTAAAAATCACACACACAAGCACACTTAGTATACATATAAATACATGTATGTATGTGTGTATATATGCAAGAAGAAGCAGCAGCAGCAGCAGCAGCAGCAGCATAACAAAACTTTGCATCGCATATCAGCAACAACTTGTGCGGAACTCGCGTGGAGTCGCCATGTCTCGATGTCTCGATGTCATATCCAGTCGCTGGCATTCATCTACCAGCTCCATTTCCAGCTGTCTGTCTCAGTCCTTGACAAACAAGTGTGCGTGTGCGAGTGTGTGTGTGTGTGTGACATGCAACACTATTGATCTCTTAAGCAACATCAACAATTTGCACTTAAGACTTTCAGAATTCTTGGTAAATTCTTGGCATATGATACATATTGATCTCCCCTAAAGATCACTAAGTTGTCGCCAAGAGATTCTCAAAAGATGTGACTAAACGATCGCTGTAGCTTAACTAGATCCTATAATTACACTCGAATAGCGCCAAATATTGATCGTCCCACTGATCTTGCTAGAGTTTTCGACTTTAGTTCTCATGGAACTGAGCGAGAACGTAAGCGAGAGACAAACCTCTTCACATTCAAATTGCATTATGAAATGTGCAGTCGACTCTTAAAGCTCGATCGTTAGACAACCCATAGATCGCATCTGACTACTGAAGTGATCGTTGAAGTAAAATATTTGAAGTGTTTCGATTTACAACAGAAGCGAACTCTACTAAGAAACAGCAATTGAGGCACTGCAGCCAGAGATTGATCAGTTCGGTTTGGTACGGATCGAAACGGATCGTCAGATGATAATATAAAGCAACGCCTACATACATGTGTGTATGCACAAAACAAGAAATTCTCACACAAAAGACACAACAACAACAACAGCAACGACAATGAGGGGCAACAGAAAAGCCCAGTAAACGGATCACTTTGCTTTCCACACAATTTTTCGTTGATGTTGCTGCTGCTGCTGCTGCTGATGATGATGATCATCATCACCGTCATCATTTGGTTTGATCATCGTGATCATGATAAACTGCTGACGCTGCTTTTTGAAGTATGGACGACAAGTTCTTTGACGCTCAGCTCTTGTATTCAATGGCAGCAAAATGATGCTTAAAACATATATGAATTATTATATAGATCAGCTGCATAGACGACACTACTTGAGCGAAACAAAATGCTTTGCTTGCCCCTCAACCCCGTCCCTACACCCCTTCCCTATAGTCTACTGTTTGCTCTTGTCATTTACTAAATACTTTTGCTTGCCCGGGCAGCAGCAACTGCCGAGCGATCAATGTGATCAATCGCGCTTCAATTTTTCTTAAAAGAGCGAGAGAGAGAGAGAGAGAGAGAGAAGAGACAGAAGAGATCTCTTGTAGATCATCTGATGGGGTTTCTTCAAAGTTTTTTTTTTTTCTGCTGCTGCTGCTGCTGCTGTCTGTATTTGTTGTTGTTGTCTTCTATATATTTTTTGATTTTGGTATTTCTGTTTTGTCGTTTCGGTTTTTTGTTGTTTTCATCTTCAACTGCTGCTGCTGCTGCTGCTGTTTTTTTTTTTCGTCAGCGGAAATCTTTTGTGTGTGTGGCTCAAGTGGTTATTGTTGTTGTTGTTGTTGCTGTATTATTAGCTAGTTCAATTTTTGTTTTTTGGTTGCGGGTGTGTGCGGGCGGCCTCCAACAAGTGGCAGTTGAACGCCGCTAAGTAGCTCCGATAATGCCAGCGCATAATGCCACAAAAGTTCCCCCCTAATATAATTGAGTGTCAATTATACACACACTCACTCACTCGCCCTCTCTCTCTCTCCCTCTCTCCCTCTCCTGCTCGCACACCCATTCGGTTAGTGCGTCTTTGGTGTTACTCGATGTCAGCTGTTGAAAATATTAGAGGAAAATTATAGGCGTAAATATTATGCATTTTCTTGCATGCGGCGTGTCTCGCGGGTAGCTGAGAACATATATAAAAAAAACACACACACACTCTCACACATATTTTAATGTGTTTTGTGTTGGTGCGACAGGCGGCTCTCAAGCGCCTCCATTATTAATTTATGAGCTCGACAAGGCGGGGAACAAAAATCGAGCAGTTCTTTGAGAGACGTGCAGCAAAATGCGCATATGCATAAAATCTAGATACGCATCTATATGCATATGGGAAAGTCTACAAATTCTACAGCATATGTGACTTGAATGCAAATTGGCAGCATCTACACAAGTCTCCAAAGACTTAAGACGCTGTGGCGCTTGCATAGCGATTTCTCAAAAAGTCTCCAAACTCTCCACAAGCAATTCTAAATTGATATAGTGAAAGAAAACTCTTTCTTTCTCAAACTCTACACATTCTACAAACTCTCCATAAAAATCTACAAAATTGCTTGCTGAAATATGCGAAACCTACAAACTCTACACCAATTTACATGCAATTGCAGGCATAGCTCAATTGACTTGCAGTCTACAAACTCTACATAAAGCTCTACACAAAATTTTACTCGAAAGTCTACACTCAAACTTTATACAAAACTCTACCCAAAAGCCTGCACAAAACTCTACATAGAACTCTCCATAAAATTCTACACACAAACTCTACACTAATAACTATGACCAGCTATGATCAGTAATGCAGAGCGCAACAAAGAAAATTCGTTGCAGTTGCACTCAAATCACGGTCTACCACAACTCTACAAAGTCTCCACAAACTCTACATGACGCTCAGTCGCCAGCTTAAACGATGCATAGAAATGTGCTGAGCGGCGCATTTATTGCATTACATGATCCGATTAAACTCTACAACAAAGTCTACACAAAAACTCTCCGCTGGCCAAAATGCGAATAGAGAGGGAGAGAGGGAGAGGGAGAGCGACAAGTGCAGCGGCTGCACACAATGCAGAACATGTGTAAACATGCATAACCACAAATTGCACTTGCTTGGCAGCCATCGCCGTCCACTTGGGACGGGTGCAACTGCAACTGCTGCCACTGGGGGCATTGTGGAACAGCAGGCTAATAAAAATGTTCGCTTCTGCCATATCGAACGACATAAAAACTGATCGACAACGACAAATATAACTCGGCGACGGCGACGGTGACAGTGTGGGCGGGGGCGGTGCAGGGTGTGGGAGTGGGAGAGGGATAGGCGGGAAGTGGGACTCTTATATTCATATTATATTCTTAATTTTTGTTGTTGTGGGGTTTTTGTTTTTGTTTTTGGGGGGGCTGCCGGGCGGCAGAAAATAATGTCCACAACTTGCTGCCTGTCTGAGTTTTGCTTTGCTCTTTGGTGTTGTTGTAAATTTTAATGATCTGTCATTTCGATTTATTTTATTTTATTTTCGAACACAACAACACGAACGAAATCACACACACAGCGAGAGAGACAAAAGCAGGGAAGTGGGCAACAGTGAGGGGCAGTGAGCGGCGCGGGGCGGGGCGGGGCGGTACGCTCGATAGCTCGTTCGATAGCCGAGCCACAGCCACATCATAGAGCGCACGTCAGCTGCATATTAAATTAAAAGGTATTATATCGTACTAAATATACGTATATCAAAGGAGAAAGGCAGCCAGCGAGACAGACAGAGATGGGGGGAGAGCGAGAGCGAGAGTGAGGGTGAGACAGATAGCTGTGACAAAAAAAAAAATTAAAGCGAACGAGACAATCCCACAGTTCGATCAAAAATATCCAACACACATCGATAGAATTTGAATTTGAATTTGAATTCGAAAATGAAAATAAATTTGAAACCAAGTTCTCAGTTGAATTTGGCATAGTTTCATCTAGGTGGGTGGAGTGAGTGCGGTGCTGCGGTGGGTGGTGGCGGCGGGTCTGGCGGCTAGGCCCCATTGTGTGTTGCTGGGAACTAGAGCGCATTGCTGCCATTGTGCAAGTGTGTGACACACACACACACACACACACACACACACACATGCACATATACATATTCTTGTGTGGCTTTTAATTTATTTGTTTTTTTGATTTCACAATATTTCGATCGACCAAGAAAATAAATTTTACCACATAAATTTGGCTTTTTTTTAAATTTTTATTTATTTATTTTGTTGTTGTTGTTGCTGCTTTTGGCCGAGTATAAAAATTTATTGAAAATCTGCCATGAGACACGGCGCAAAACAAAAGAACGCAACGTTGTCATAAAAACTTTTCATAAGTAGACCCGATTTCGTATTGCTCTAGGCTGGGCGGGCACCTCCCCCTCCACTGCTCGCCATCCACAGCCTCTTTAGCAAATTGCCCGGCTTATGTACTACATAAATAATATAATATATGTATATACTTATATATGTTATCTGTATATATGCACATACATATATATAGATCTGCTATTCGATTGCCTATTGGCACGTCCGTTCCGTCCGTCGCCCCGTCCCGCCTGCTGCGTGGGCGCTCATTGTCTTGTCAACTGGCTAATCCCCATTATATAGATGTTGCCACAGCGCGCACACATCCGTCCGCATATGTATGTATATATTATCAATTTTATGCTAATTTCTACTAAAAATATATTGGAATTTGTGTTAGTGCGTTGCCAGCTAATTTCCAATGCGAAATACAAATCGAAATGCTTAGCTCTGTCTTGCAGTAGTCATTCGTCATTGTTATCGGCGTTGCCACATGTTCACAAAGTCCACTCTAATGCATTCGCAATTAGCTTTCGCTGTCGATCTCTGCTCTATGCGCTAGACATGTATTTATGTATATTTATCATTCGCGTTGGCCCTGGCAACTACTTTTATATATCGTTAAACGTTTAATAGGCCATCAAAGCATATTAATGGCGTTTATCAGTGCCCACACACTAACAGATTTATGAGCCTCGCCCCCAGCGCCCTACCTACACACACTCACTCATACACCTCTTGAGTTAATGTGCCCCAATCATAATTTGCAAAAGCACTGATAATGCAGCCCTCTTAGGGATGGAGTCACACACACACACACACACACACACACACACACACATACAGTGGGAGAAAAACCCCTCGCTTGCTCCCCTTTAATTATGAAATAATGTCAAAAACGAAAGAGAACTCGCCCTCACTCGCTCTCCCCCTCTCTCTCTCTCTCACCCGCTTAGTCAAGGCAAAACTTTGCGCACTTTTAATTGCCTACAATTTTTGGTATGTGTGTGTGTGTGGCTAGTTATCGCTGCTGATTTCTATTGAATTTTCGCTCTGCCAAGGGTCGCTCCTGCTCGAAGTTGGAGGCAGCAGGAGACGGGCGCGAGCGATGGCTCGTTAAGCGAACTCTGATGGGCAACTCTCTAGCATTATGAAGTCATAATTTCTGTCATATCATGCGGACGCGTTCCACTGCCGATCGGCGGCTGTTGATAAGCCGGACCCGGGGTTTTTAACAGGAACTAGTCCACAGAGAGTGGGAGAGGTAGAGAGAGAGAGAGAGAGGGGGGGGGGATAGTGGTAGAGTGGGAGCGGGGTAGGGGCAGACGCACTTAAGTGGCTGTCAAGGCGCATAGTTCAAGTGTTTAATTTGAGACAGCGTTGCCAGACTGTCAGCTGCAGCAGCCACACACATAGTACACAAGTCATTAACCGACACACACACACACACACACACACACAGAGACGGAGACAGACACGCACGTAGACAGACTAATACACAGGCAGTTACAGTTATAGGCACATTAACATTGCGGCTGCTGCTGCTGTTGCTGTTGCTGTTGCTGCTGCTTTGTTGGCCAAAAACTATGCCAAAAACTTTCAAGGACATGTGCTGCATACACGCAACAGCCAAACACATGCGTTTTGCGGCTTTTTTGAGACGGCGACAGACAGACAGAGCGAGAGAGAGAGAGAGAGAGCGAGCTAGGAACTGCGCCTAAGTTGCGGCTGTGATTTTTGTTTTGCCTTTGCCGCAAAACGTGCGTAATTAAAAGTGCGTATGTGTGTGTGTGTGTGTGTGTGTGTGGGTTAACAACAGCTGCTGTTTAAGTCTTTAAACTACTAACACACACACACACACACAGGCAGCTGGCTTAAATGTATGCTATGAATATTCGCAGCGCATTTTAAACTGTTGCTTGTTGTCTTAAAGCACAGGCCTAGAGCTAGACAGAGCTATACATATATACATACATACATATGTATGTATGTGTGTGTAGAGTGGGTGCTAGTGAGAGAGTCGAGCAGTCGAGTCTCTGTCGCCATTTTTGAAGCTCAAGGACGTGGCTTACGTTTGTTGGCAGCCTTTTTAGCCAACTGCCTCTGCCATTGGCTAAGTTTAAGAAAGCCAAAGCGAAATGCCTTAAAAATATGCTCAACTGTGTGTGTGCGTGTGTGTGTGTGTGTGTGTGCTGGCTGCAATGTTGCCCCACTCTGTGTGTGGCAGGCAGTTTTTGCTACTAATTTTTGCTACTTTTGCTGCCAACTGCCAAAGGGGGCTCTCTCTATGTGTGTGTGTGTTTAATTGTGTATGTGTGTGTGTGTGTGTGTGTGTGTGCGCCTGACGCTCTGCTACACAAAACTTGACGTCGCTTTTGCCGCTTTTCTTTAAATTTAATTTCTTTTTGCTAGTTTTCCTTTCGTAGCGCTCTCCTTTTTGCCAACTCTCTCGCTCCCACTCGTCTCTCTCTCTCTGTCTCTGTCTCGCTCGCTCTGTGCTTGGCTGTCGTCTGCTTAGAATTTTCATTATTGTTTGTTGTCTGAGGTTAGTTTTTCACTGCCGACACTGGCGTCGGCGTCGGCATCGCCGCCGTCGTCGTCGCCGTCGTCGTCGTCCTCGCCTTTTGGCACAATTCTTCGGCTGTGCGCCGCCTTTTTACTGCCGGCTTTAATTAGAACATTTTGCCACACTGACTGCTGACAGTCTGTGCCGTAGTTGCTGTTGTTGTTGTTGCTTGTTGCTTGTTTTTTGGGGCAACAGTTGGGCAGCGCTTTAACCCAAATAAAGCAACTTCAAGGCCCACTCACAAACTGACTACATCTTCGTCTGCTTCTTCTTGCTCATCATCATCATCAGCTCGCACCCTCCCCCGTCGGCGCCCGGCTCGTCCTGCCTTTATAATCGCATTGAAAGTCTAGCGGCATCTGCCGCTTTTGGTCTAACCCTTGCGTTAAAGGCTCGAGCAGCGCTCTGCATGGGGGCTTCAAAGGGGTTCGCTTCTGTTGACTTAAATTTCACAATCCACAAATGCCAACACACACACACACACACACACACACTGAGACTGTGGCAGGCGCTGGGCGTGCGACCGGCACTCGACCAAAAAAATGTGCCACAAAATATGCGAGAGAGCGTCAAAGTTCAACTGCAAAGGGCACGTGGGACGGCTCTAAGTAGCCGATAAATTGCTCAACTGTTAATCGATTAATCTCAGTTTGTTTTACGCTTGACTAACTCATGTATTTCTTTGTCTCTTACAGGTATGTTTACTCTTCTACTCTCCCTCTTGACATGAACGACAGATCGTAAGTAATTTTATGTATATCGATAATTACCCATCGATGGTTTAAAAATTAGAAATGTTAAAGTTTTTATATTAAATACATGTGGGCATTCAAATTATATATATTTTTTATATATAATCGATAGTATACAGTAATCGATTATCGATTATCGATTGTTCAGATATAGTTTTTATAATCATTATATAAAATATATATATGTATGTGTAGGCAAAGGCAATCATATGCAACATTTATCGATTCTTTATAGTGTCATCATATATCGATAGCTATTTGACTTAAAATATTTATAAATGTATTTAGATAGCTAAATATGAACATTTAGCAATCAGTTGTACTTAATTATACTTCAATTATATATAAATAATTTCGATTATGCACAACATTTATCGATCTTCTTGTTTATTGAGCTTCTACTTTCCATTGTTTGCTCTCAACTGTTGCACACATGTGTTATCGATAAGTTCTCGCTACCTCCCTCTCTCTCTCTCACTCTCTCGCTCTATCCCCGCTCGCTCTCAGCTTGCCCCTCTGATAGCTCCCATCGCTTAATGGCTACAGTTTCCGCCCACCTTTGACATCATCGCAACAAACATGAGAACAAATTCGAATTCTTGTGTGTGTATGTGTGTGTGTGCGTTTTTTTGGCCTGACACCAAAAATAGATGTGTGTGAAGTTGCATGTTGCCTGATGATGATGATGAGCATGTCACAACAACAGCAATAACAACAACAACAAAATGCTGCCTTTAATTAGGCAGCGGCTGTGGCTGCGGCTGCGTCTGCGCAATGCGCGCAACCCCTGAAAAGGAAGTCGATCGGGAAACGCGATCAGAACGAAAAAACACACACACACACACACACAAATGTAGATATATGTACATATATGTATATACATATATTTATCATAATGTTGTGCATTAAGTCCACATTTTGATTTATATGCACGCCCGCGCATCTTTCGTTTTTTTTTTTTTTGGAGTCTTCGATTTGGTACAGTTTTGTGTCTGTTTCGCTGTTGTTGTTGTTGTTGTTGCTTTTTGTTGTTTTTCTCCTAAAAACGGTTCGCCTTATGCAAATCGTGAAACTGAGCTGAACTGAGAAATCAAATTAAAAACAAGCGAATGCATCATTTGCAATGATGCTCCGACTTCATTGTCAGCCAGCCCTTATAATGTGAGTGAGTGAGTGTGCAGCCCCTGAGCCCTCGGCTGTCGATCCGGCTGCCGCCCCTCCCACAATGGGACGACCACTCCGCATACGTATGCACATACATATATAGAGCAGGAGTCTCTGCCCCTACGGAGCATTTTTAATTTGAATTTCCGTTGAGCATAAAAATCTCATGTGGCGGGCATTACTGTGCGTGTGTGTGTGTGCGTGTGTGTGAGTGTGCCTAATAAATCTATAAAGTGGCAAACGCAAGTACACGCATTATTACTTTGATTTTTTATGATGAAAACAGGAAGCGAGACGAGATGATGACGACGACGACGACGACGACGACTGCGACTGCGACTGCGACTTCGTCGGGGGCTACCCACACACAGCAACTATAAAAATCTTCAGCTGAAGCTGAGGCTGAGACTGAGGCTGACTGTTCGACTTGTTTGCCTTTTGTTTTCATTGCGCTGATTGCTTTGATTTCGACTTCGACTACAACAACAACAACAACAGCAACTACAACGAACGAACTTCAACTGCGGCTTTGGACTTGGACTGTGATGCGGATGGCTTTCAATTTATTTTGGACTTCCGTTTGTTCTACATTGACATGGCAAGTCGAGTCGCTCCATTTGAACGCGTCTACAAATCGAATTCAATTAAGTGGCTTTCCGCTGCCACGTCCGCTGCGGCTCTAACTACCCAAACTGATTTACCAGTTAAACGCAACACTTTTTCTGTTGTCTGCCCCAGTCCCCTGCTACCCTGCCCCCTGCCCACTGCTGCTTCTTCTTCTTCTTCTTCTCATTTTGGCTACGCAATTGATCATACTAATGATTATTATCTGACTAACGACTAACTGGCCAGACGGCCAAAGAGATAGAGCGAAAGAGAGAGAGACAGAGAGAGCGGGAGTGAGAGCGAGAGAGAGATGTTGATGATTTAAGTCAACTTAGCTCGTGGAGCTTCTCATTGTGCGTTTGTTAAACACCGGATGTTTAGCTAAGATCGCAGATGAACGCACAAAAGGCACAAAAGCTAAGAAACATACAAATCAAATATACTATATATAGATATGTATGTGTGAGTGTGTGTGTTCAGATATAGTTGTTATATAAGAAACTTTGATTGCGACATACCAGAAAAAATTTTTAAAAATATCTAATTGAAATGCTCATTGAAAATAAATATACATATATATATTTATTTAGCTAAGATTGAAAAATATATATAAAATATATAAAACTTAATCAAAATAAATTTATAAAAAATATTACAAATATTTATAAGCATTTGTGAATATTTATTATAAATAAAAATTGTAGAATACGAAATTATCAAAGTATTTTTCGCGCAGTGCAGCTCATGTAAAACACTAAAATTTTATCAAAAAGGAAGAAGAAGAGGAAGAAACTACTCAAAATGCTTTTACTTATATAAGCAAAGCTTATGTGATTTTTTTTGCTCAGTGTACTTGTTACACTTGAAAATGAATTGCTAACAAATCATATAAAAACACGCACACAAAAGAGAAGAAACAGCAGCAGAAAGAGATAGAGAGAGAGAGAGAGAGAGAGAGAGAGAGAGCGGTAGCTAGTGCAAGTAATATGTAAAGAAGAGAAGGTAACATTTATTAAATAGAAGAAGAAGAAGCAGCAGAAGAAGAAGCAGAGCAAGCAATAGCAGAAGCAGCAGCAAAGGCGATTTATTGCTAGTGCATAGAATGCCAGCCACATAGCAATCCATATACACACACACACACACACTCACACACACACGCTAGCTGTATGTGTGTGTGTGTGTGCTCTCTATATACAAATGGCAGAAATCCTGCGCGCTCGAAAAAGAAATAAATTTTTCTTATATGCCGCGATTTTCTTCCTTCTTTTTTTTCCTCGTTTGCTGCTCGATTTTCATTTTAGCTAACGCGCGCAATCAAGTACAGGCAGCAGCCAGGCGCCCAGCCCCCAACCACTCCCACACACACACACACACACACACGCAGAGAGACAGACACTGAGAGCAGCAGCAGCAGCAGCAGCGACTCCCTAACAGTGCCCCTAACCACCCAACCACCCAACCACCCAGCCAGCTCTTGAGAGCTTTTCGCAATTTTTCCTGTCTTTTCTTTCACTTCTTCATTTCGCTTGTGTATTTATACATACATATATATATATGTATATGCGCATAGCTAGATATGTATGTGTATTCTCTCTTTTTACACATATTGAGAAATATCCTTGAATCGAAATATACGGCTCCTCCCACAGCCGGAGCCACCCAGCCAGAAAAATCTATACACATTCGACGAACGTCAGAAAGAAACAGCAGCCGGTCATAAAAAATAAAATGAAGAAGAAGAAGAAGAAGAGCGCAAAAAAAAAAGAAAACAGGAGACAGAAACCCGAAAGTGAAGATGAAATAAAATAAAGCAGCAGCAGCTGAATGGGAAGCAGCAGCAGCAGCAGCAGCAGCAGGGGCGCCGGCAGCGGGGGGCTGCTCCCAACTAGGGAGCAAAGATATAAAAAAAATAAAACGCCGACGACGACAACGACGACGACGACGAGGAGGAGGCAAAACAAAAAGGAAACCCGAACGAAACGAAACTCGGATAAAAATAGGGAGCGCATAAAAATTGGCAGCAGTTTGGGTCGGGCAGACAGCGTAGCAGACAAGCAAATCGCCCTGAACCCAACCCCTCCCCACCCCCTACGGCTGCCACTGGCCCGCCCCTGGTGCTGGCTGCTGCTACTGCTGCTTCTTCCGTACCGCCCAGCATTCGGCGCTCTTCTCACAGAGACAGCGACAGCGCAGCCAACAGCAGACGGCGAGGGAAGCTAGAGGGTTCGCCCGGCTGCTGCTGCCATCGTCTCGGTTAAAACGACAAATGTGAAAGGACATTGTCGTCGTCGTCGCCGTCGTCGTCATCGCCATCGTCGTCATCGTCATCGTCATCCTTCGTCCTGCACACAGACTTCTGCTCGTTGCGACGACGAGGACGAGGACGAGAACGTGAAGCAAGTTTACAATCAGGCTAGGCATAAGCCACCGCATTCGACGCTCTGAGTGCGTCGACACCGACTCCCAACTAGCCCCAGCCGAGCCCTGGCGCCCCCTTTGGCCCCTACCCGGCCCTGCCCCGCCCCGCCCAGCTCCTGGCCATAGTTCAGGTCAGGAACGTCGTCTGCCAACGAATGTTATTGGCAGCTCGCTCCGGCTGCATTTCTGTGGCATTTGCTGCAATTCGAGTCTAGCCAATCGATAGTTGTTGCCAGTTATCGATAGACATCGCAATCGATAGCTAGAGCTGAGAATTGAATGGCATCTGATGAAACTATGAGACGGGAATACATTCACTTATAAGTGAATTTATTTTTATTTTCAGCATTTTTGAGTTTTCTTTAGACCCTTAGAACATTTTTCTTAGCTGATCTGATATTATAGAATTTTAGAGTAATATTATGTATTTATTAATTTAAGTTTAGCTTTTCATGTGATATACATATAGAGCCTATTAGACAGGTCAAAATTATGAAATCGACAGAAAATAAAAATAAATTAGCAAGGTATCTTAATCTAAACTTATCGAAATCTAGATCTAGATCGGTATTAAAGCTTCTATTAATTTTGATAAAATTTAATTTAAATGCATATCAATTTAATAAGATATAATTTTATATTAACAAAATTCGAAATTCCATTTCCATTTAATTCACTAAATTTAAAGTGCTCTAACTTTTATTTAAGTATATTCTATAAATATTTATTTAATTTAAAATATTTAATAATCAAATGGAATTGTAATGCTCAATATGCAACTAAGAATCGCATAGAAAGGTCGTTGGCAATAATCAAAATGATTACAAACACAGACCACAACTAACTAAGCTATGTACCACACACACACGAACACAGTCACGCATATATATACACACATATATAAATATATACATACATCTTTATATATGTATATAAGCGGTAGGAGCCCTCTCGATGCGATGTTTGCCTCCTTTTAACGTATTTCTTTTATTTTTTGTTGCTGTTTTTTTTTCTTGTTTTGGTTTTCTTGCTGACGCGCCCCAATGTCCTGTTCCGAGTGTATGTATGGGTATGGGTGTGCGTGTGTGTGTGTGTGTGTGTGTAGGGCTCTATATGCTCCTGCCTGCTGGCATTTCGTACGTTTCGTTTCGTTTCGATTCGTTTGCTTCGGTATTTATCGACCAATGATATTGGAAATATGTCAGAGATGCGCACAAGTCGCTGCGCTCGGACCCCCCCCTCAAGACCCCGCCGCTGTAGAGCCACCCAGTGTATGCGCCCGGCCAGCCACCCAACGTGGTGCCGCTCCCTTCGCTCGGCGACCCCCGCCATCAACCCTTAACCCAACTCCTCTGACAGCCATGGCCACATAGAGCTGCACAGCTCGGCTCCAGGGTCTATGCTTCATTGGTGGGCGGCTAGGGAGGAGGGGCGCTGGGCATGGTCGGTTGGTCGCTCGTTCGTTCGCATCGATTCGTTTTTGAGTGCTGGAGTTGCTGTTATATTTACTTTTTTTTATACGTTTTTATTTTATTCGCATATGTGTATGTGTGTGAGCTTGCATCCCTCGCACACACACACACACACACACACACACAAGCACATGAATGTACGTTGTCTCATACGCCCCTTTGCGCTGCTGCTGCCGCTGCCGCTGCCAGCGCTGACAGCGGCGTCGCAGCTGTCGTTTACGTTTCGCTTCGTTTTTTTTTTTTTTGCTTGTGCCATTTTGATTGGAAAATCGCACGCAATTGGAAATTTTTGCTATTGGCTGTGCGTTCGATACACTCACACACACATGCACGCGCTTCCATACACACATACATAGACAGTTAGAGAGCGCCGCATTTGGTGCTCGCGCTCACAATATGGAAAATCAATCAGCAGCAACAACAAGTAGGAGCAACACAATAACAACAACAACAACAGCAGCAGCAGCGAGAGCAAAAAGTAAGAAAAAAACAAAAACACTAAGAAAGCGAACTCAAACTCAGGCCGCGACGTCGCTGCGACGCCTGCTTTGACTGTCGCTCTCGCTCGCACTGCACTTGGCTTGCAAGTTTTGGCCAAGAAACTGCAACCAGCAAGAACAACAACAACATCGTCAGCTGCAACAAATAAAGGAAAATAAAATTTTAGTGGCTGCTGAGCAAAGCACTCGAAAATTAAGCTCAATACAAAACGGGCCATTGAGTGGAATATGCGGTGAGCGCGTACGTACGAGAGCACGACAGAGTGTGAGTGAGAGCGAGTGAGAGAGAGAGTGGAAACGAGCGAGCCTCCGTTGGCCACAGCAGGCGAGTGAGTGAGCGAGCAGGCATTGTGTTGCGCTCTCGCGACGACACTCTGCTTGTGTGTGTGTGTGTGTGAGTGCTGCTGAGAGTGAGAGAGCGGGCCCTGTGTTGCTGCAGTTGATAAGACACATACGTCTCTCTGGCTGTGTGTGTGTGTGTGCGTTCAATGTGTGTTCGATACGTAGAGCCAGAGCAAATGAATGAAAGAGGCACACACACACACACACAGAGAGACACATACGCGACGCTTGGGTGCGGGACGGGGCGGAGCGTCGAGCCAGCAGCGCTGCACGTTCGACAGTGTATCCTGCACTCTGAGCTGAGCTGAGCTAGTTCTTTGGCAAGGGGTCGACGTCGCTGTCGTTGAGCGACGCTCTCTCTTGTGTTTGAGTGCTTGTGTGTGCGACTGTGGGTCTCTGTGTGTGTGTTTGTGCGGACATCGACTGCGTCGCCGTCATCATGAACATCATATATAGATAGATTTTTAACAAACCTGATTGGATGTTATTGACTGGCGCGCACACACACACACGGCCACTTGTACTGGCTGATTCGTTCGCCTGCCCATGAGTGTGTGCGTGTGTATGTGTGCTGATGTGTATATGTGGCGTATGTGTCGCTGCGTGCGCTTGTGTGAGTACGTGTGGTACACACATTGGCAGCCTTAGCCTGTTAAATATTGACTTGCAGCCCCCGACCGAGTGGAATGTGGTCGATCGCTGGCTGCGTGTTTGTGTGCGAGTGTGTGTGTGGGGTTGGGAGGAGGCTTTCGGGCGGCGCCAATGGACACGTGCTTACATAAACATGTACATATACATATGTACATAAATGTATATGTACGTACGTGTGTCTGTGTGCATATGTGCTCGTTTATTCTAGGTTTTAGCCAGGATTTCGCTTCAAGTGTCGCTGAGAACTTTTCCGCTTATCAAATAAGCTTTAAAAAAAATAGTTGGGAATATTATATTGAAAAGAAATCGGAATATACATTGCATTTATGGAGTATGCTGGACAAAATTTCAAAAAAAAATATATATATTAATTTATAATAATATTGTATATTTGTATATTGTATAATAAATATATATGTATTAATAAAAATTTAATAATATCGAATTTGAAAACTTAACGTTCTCAATATATCTACTAATAAAAATATTTAATTAATAACTACAAACAAAATAATAATATTCAATTTGTTGAATTTAATTTATTAATCATATAATAAATAATCATATAAATTATTTAAAATTTTTTATTTTTATTATTATGAATGAATACATTTTTTGTAATTTTTTGATATATATTTACAACAAATTTATATTATAAAAATATATTAAAATGTCCAATTTTATTTGCATTGCATTAATAATTTATTATTATTAGTATTTATATAAAATTGTGAAATCCATGAATCCGTAGCTAAGCATAAATATGTGATTGTACAAAGTACACTTGCTTGTACATACATACATACATACAATATATATTATTTCATTCCTATATCTGAATCATTGCATGCGCTGCGCTTTAAGAGATAAGCAAAATATCTTTTAGCGCCAATTGAGTCATGGGAAAATGTTCGCAAATGATTTCTTTATCAATAATATTAATAATATGTGACAAGTTCAACGAATATAAGCTCGTAGCTGAGTTAGTTAAGCATTGGTCACAGCGCGTAAGCCGAAGGCACACACACACACACACAAATATGTACACATACAGACACACAGCGAAAACCAATCGCAAGTCGTTTCAATAATACCAATACAAGTGCCTCTGCTGCCTGCTGTATATAACGCGAGGCGAAAAGGCGTTGCCAATAATATTGAAAGCAATCCATACATACATACATACGCACACTCACACACACACATACACTCAGTCACACAAGTGCGTATGCGTATGCGTGTGACTATGTGCTAAAGGTTAACAGCATTTGCTACCCACTGCTGCTGCCTCTTTTTTTTCGCATTGGCTCCCTACACACACACACACACACACACACACACACACATACGCACGCTCGCTCGTGCGTCGCGTTCGTCCAATCGAATTCAATTGACGCTCAATTTTTATGTGAGCCGAGCAGCAAAAGCAAAAGCAAAAGCAAAGCAAAAAAAAGCTCAACAAGAACAAAAACAGGAGCGGCAGCGGCAGCAGCAGAGAAGAACCGTTACCTGCCAAGTAGCGCCCAATGGCTGCCAATACATGTTAAATGAAGCATGCTCGCCCAGCCCGCTCCCCCCGCCCCCCGGCCAGGCCAATCAACAAAAGGAAAGCAGCAAAAAAAGAAGAGAATAGTACCCAAGAACCACCCAATAATCATCGACGCCACTTTACCCCACCGAAGAACCCAAAACCAATCCAATCCAATTTGATATATGTATGTGTGTACGGCGCTTTTTTTCGTTTTACTTGACGTTATTTTGCTTCTTTTTTTTTTTTCTTTTTTCGCCGTCGACGCTCTCTCTGGGCGCAGTTGTCGTCCTTTTCTCCCTTTAGCGCATGTATTGAATTTTTATAAAAATGAGTGGGGAACAGAAAATCAGCAGCCAGACTGCCATAAAAACGCCAGCGCCACTTTCACTCGGCTCAATGCAGCAGCGACGGCAGCAGCAGCAGCGACAGCACCAGCACCAGCAGCAGCAGCAGCAGCAGCAGCAGCCACTGAGAGCAGCGTTAACGGCGCCTTAAAGCGTTGTCTTAAAGCTCGCCAAAGGAACGCTATTTCTTTATTTTACTGTTGTTCCTATTGAGCGCGAGCCGAACGAGAGAAAGAGCGAAATGGTGTGAGTGGAAGAGAGGGAGAGAGCGCCAAAGAATCTTTTTTTTTCCGCTTCTGGGTGGTTGCCGAAAAAAGAAAAAGCAAACCAAAGAAAAAAAAAAAAAAAAACAAAAAAGAAATTGTGGAAGAAGAAAACGTAATACATACCAACATCGATTTCGATTGGGAAGCCATCAACGGCAGCAGCGCCAACGCCGGCGTCGGCGTCGCAGCAGCAACAACAGCAACTCTAGGGCTGGGGCGCTGCTTCGTGTCGTCGTGTTTGCCTGCCGCTCTCTTTCTCTCTCTCTCTTTCTCGCGCACACACACACACATAGAGACTCAATGCCCTTCGTCGGGTTTTGGCTGCCTTTTTTGCTGATGTTGTAGCTTTTTTTTTTTTTGTGGGGGGTCTTCGAATTGAAGGGCGGCGGGTTTGGCTAAAGGTTGACAAGTTTTTCCTTTTCTTTTTTTTTTTTTTTTTTTGCGCCCAACCAGCGTTGAGTAGCACAGGGGTGGGCCGAAAATAACGGTGGCAGGGGGCGTTGCGGTAGTTCGAGCGTCAATATATATATCTATATATAATACGTATATATTATGTACATGTGTAAGGAATAAATAAAAATAAAATATAAGGACAGGCGGGAGCTCAAGAAAGAAATGCTATCAAGTGCACGCAATACACTGTGCGAAAAGGGGAAGAGAGTGGGCAGAGAGTAGCCTGCTTTTAGGTGCCATATACATATATGTGTGTGTGGGTGTGTGTGTATGTGTGTGTGAGCCTTGTTATTTATGTCATTATTGAATATGCGTTCGAGGCGCAGCCAACCCAAATCCAGAGCCAAAGCCAACAGCTTAGACGTGTGTATCCCATACGAAGACACTCACACTCACACAAACACTCGCACACACACACACACACACGCATACAGGCGCAGTGGCAGAAGCTTCAGCTTATATACTTACAGCGACTGAGAGCATCACACACAGACAGAGACACAGGCACACGCATACGTACATATTATATGGCATGCGTTTTTATGCTTATTCGATTTTATTCGAGTGCTCGCACACTCACACACACAAACACACACACACACACGCACACATTGAGAGATAGAGCTACGCTTGGAGCATCAGGATTTGCTGCTGCCTTCCATTCAGCAGCATCCCCTCTGGCGCTAGCTCTGCCTCTGCCTCTGCTGCTGCTGCTGCTGACTGCGACTCCAATTTCTTTTCACTTGGCAGATTTTTCTTTTGCTTTTCATTTCTCGCTTCGTTTTTTTGTGCTTCTGCTTATTTTACTGACTTTTTTTTTTTTTCTTTCTTTTGCTCTGCTGCCACTTGTGCTCCGCCCCATTTTATTGTAGGGATTTTATATATATGTAAAGATATGTGTGTGTGTGTGTGTGTGTGTCTATACATACGTATCTATACACATGCTATACATAAACATGCGCTCAATACATATTGTGTGTATAGATATATACTTATATAAAGTCATACACATATACATACATACATATATATTTCTTCTCTGCTTCCATTTTTTTTCCCAGTTCGTTTTTTGGTATTGGGCGCTGGCCAGTGCCCGAGCATGAACCCTCACACCTATCTCTCTGTGTGTGTGTGTGTGTGCGTGCTATTGAGAGCTGTCAGTTCGTATTGGTTTAAAGTTTTCCCTAAATTGGGCGCTTTACGACGTAGCTTATGCCAGCTGCTATACGTCCGTATGTATGTACATACACATATGCCAAAGGGAAGTTTTTATGTACTTTCAGTAGTCTAGCATAGCTGTTAGGCTACTCACTAAACTACTCCTATGATTAATATGAGCATTCCTATAGTTTTTCTATAAGTCTACACTTGTCTCTACTTGCTTCCTTTGACTGATTCAGCTCAAAGCTATTATTGATATCACTTGAAAGCGCGATTTTCCTAGTCTCCACAAGTTTTCACTGCTGACCACACATTAAGTTTGGCTTGAAAAACAAATATACATCTCAAAATGACTTCAGGCTTAATAAATAACTTGTTTTAATAAGTCTCCACAAGTCTACACAACTCTCCACTCGATACTTATGACCAAAAACAAGTAGCAACTCACTTCAACTGTCTCGATAGCATAATATAAAAAGTCTCCACTAGTCTCCATAAGTCTACACAAGTCTCCACTTCGCATTTCAGCGAAGTACAGTTGCCAAACCCATTTCTATTGCCTTGCCACCACAGTTCACAAGTCTACACTGCTCTCCACTCGATAATCGTAGCTAGTTAGTACAGTTGGCACACACCACATAAATGCATCATGATCCACTGATCCACAAATTGCCCATGTGCCCATAAACTGACAATCTCTACACAGAAACTACGCACTATGGCGAAGATAGATACAAGATAGATATAGATATAGCTACAGATACAGCGACAGCGACAGCGACAGATACAGATACAGATACTTTGGTATATCCGCAAAGTAGCTCAAGGTTTGGCACTTAATAACTAACTAACTGACGCTATTGCCTAACCGTATCTATAGCCTATGTACACATATGACATATATATGCATATATATAGCTGGCCGATTTCTTACAAATCATTATATGATTATACATACAGTGCCTTTTTTTTTATATGACACATAAATCTTTCAACATGTTTAGACAACAACTAAACAATTTATGACAATTGTGTGTGTGCGATTAACTGATATAGCTATAGCTTTGCCTATATCTATAGCTGTATATATATGAATGTGTCTATGTAGATCTAGCTGCAGGCCATTTTGTTGCTTTTTTTTCTCTCATTTTTTATTTGGAAGGGGGGGAATGCCTTATCTGTATCATCCGTTTATTTATACACCTATTTGTTTGAACACTAAGCACTCATTCTATATACAGATAACAGAATCTTATCTTTATATACAATACTTAACTGTAGCTGTAGCAGTATCTACATATATCTGTGGCTGTAGCTGTAGCTGTAGCTATATCTGTTGAAATGTCGTCGAGCTACACGGCAACCAATAGACAGTAATCAGTGGGGCTTTGGTTTGTTTGGTTGGCTGACTCGACCGACTTGACGGACTGACTTGATTACGTCTCTATATAAATATGGCAGCTATTTTGTGGTGGCGATATCTTAAGCACACATTCGACTCTGTGTATTCTGTATTATTCCGTATTCTACACACACACACACACACACACATAAATACATTATCTTTAGCAATATTTAAACGTTGCCACACACTCCCGAAATGCAGCACTAAATGCGCGTAATACTACGTATAAACGTCGACTCTGAACAATTTATGGCGCTTATAACACCTGACAAGCCAGCCATGCCAAAGACGTGGCTAAGGCACGCCCCGCCCCGCCCCTTTAGCCCCGCACATTTTGTGCTGCTGCCACAAATAAAATTGATAAAATTTGTTTTCTACAAAACAAGCAAAGCAACAACAGCAACAGTAACAGTAACAACAACAACAACAACAACAAATATCTAAGCAAGAAGCATTTAATTTTATAATTATGATGATGATGATGTATTTGTTCTCTTTTGTTATTCCGCACAGCACTATATGGTGTTAACTAAAATCTACACATACACACACACACACACACACACACACACACACACACACACACACACACACAAGCACACATTCAGACAGTAGCGGTTGCTATTATATGTACACATATCGTACATATACTTATAGAGTATATATAAATCTTTTTTTTTTTCTTTCTTATATAAAATTTTTTTTTTTTTTGGAGCTTTAGATTTGATTCCATTTTGTCGTTTATCACAAATGCTGCTGACATGCGTGTGTGCATGTATCTCTCTCTCTCTCGTCTTCGTATGTGTGTGTGTGTGTGTGTGTGTAGAAGTTTTCGCGTTCAGAATTTTTTGTACACTGATTATCTGCATCAGTTGTTAATTGTTATTTGACGCGTTTTAATCGGCTACCGACGTGTCCCGTGCTCAGTATACAAAAAAGAACAAAAACGCAAACGCGCGCCGAAGCGAAATACCAAATAGCTCGATGCTCTCAATATATATATGTATGTATAGTCATATGTATGTATGTATGTATAGAACATGTATTTATACATCTGTCTCTCGATCAAACATATCAATAGATCAATAATAGTCAATTTCTCATCGCTTTTAGTTTAGGTTTTATCGTAGCTTTGCCCGGAATCGAAAACTCTGAAATTATTGGCTATATAATACTATATATAATATAATTCATATGTAACATTAGTTATATATATCCAATACATATCGATAATCAGCTATATTTATCAATCATATTTGTTGTTTCGCTACGAAACTTGAATCTTTAGATGAAAGACATGATTTAATATAAATAAATTACTATATTTTATATATTTTAAGGAATATATTGTAGATTAACATTACAAAAACCTTTAATTTATAGTTTCTAGGCACTAGAAATCTTCAGTTTTAGAGAATATCAAATTTGATATCATATACATAGATGAAAATTTGTTACTCTGTTTTGACTTTTGAAAATGTTCTTGATTTTATTTTCAAATTCTAAGCTTAATCAGCTAATAGTACCTAACTAATTAATTGAACCGATTATTGATTGGAGCTCAGGGCAGCATCTTCTTTTAATTTGCATTGAGTTATGAATACTCTTAGTAATATTCAGCTCAAGTTATAAGATAAAACTAAAGTATTTTTTTAGTATTTACCATTATATTAGAATATATTAGAATATATTATATATATATTCATTATATTAGTATATTAATATATTATTAATGGTATATGAGTATATACTGACTCGCGTGCAAATACTAATTTATTGATATATTATTTTAGTATATTCCTTTATTCATATATTGATATGTTGGTATATTAACTATATGAACTATTTCTATATTTTATATTAATATATTTTTAAATTATTTAATTTGTCATAAACAACGTAAGACTAATGCATTGCTTACCCCCTCTCTCTCTCTCTCTCTCTCTCTCTCTCTCTTTCACAGGTAATTGCAACAAATAGAAATAAAGAAAATTCACATAATTTAGGCAACTGGGTTACCCACACACGTAAGTCGTATACAAGTAATACTAAATAATAAAATAACAGCAAACTGAAGATGTGTGTTCTCTAGAGCTGCTTTTTAGCGATTTATTTGGCACATCGTAATGATAATAACTACGGGCTGGCTGAGGCTGAGCCCAGGGCCTGGGCCTGGGCCTGAGCCTGTGCCTCTGCCTGGTTAGCTGTCTGTCTGCCAAGACTTCAAGTGAGCCAAACTGAATGTGCTGAGGCTGCCTCAGCCTCTGCCTGAGCCTGGGCACATTCATTCATTTGCGTTTCATTCATGTCCTCATCATCAATGCGCCACACACACACAAACACACATAGAGAGAGAGAGCTGCACAGTACAAAAAATATGTCAAAACTTGTCTCGTCTGCCTGCCATTAGCAGCAACTGCGACCAGCCCTTGACAACAAGAGGCAGACAACACGCCCACGCCGACGCCCACGCGAAAGTAGGCGCAACTTCATCATGATTCTGATTATGATAATATGGCAAGCCGATGATCAAGATCATCAGACTTCAAGCGTTTTCAAGGCTGCTGCAACAGAATTCTCTCCACTCTTCACTTCTTGCCTTTCATTCAGATTTTTTATTTTTATTTTGGTGAATGAATTTAACGCTTTTAACTCGTTCGCTCGCTCTCTCTCTCTCTCTCTCTCTCTCTCTTTTCTTGTTTGTTACAAGCGTCGCCTTAAATGTAATTTATGTGCCGAGCTGACAATAGACGCACAGCGAGCCTTTGCCGCTACCTTCGCTCTGCCACTCTGATTGCGGCTACTGTGCAGCTCCAGCTCCAGCTCCAGCTCCAGCTCCAGCTCGACTCGACTTGGCTCGGCTAGTCTCTCATTTTGTGAGAGACGCCCCCGCAGTGTCTCCTTTGCCTTTGCCTTTGCCTCTGGCTCTGGCTCTGCATTCATTATATGCAAATTTCAATTATTTGTACAAATCAGACGCACAAGATCTGCCCAACAACAGCAACAACAACAACAACAACGGCGACAAAGACGACAACGACGACGACGCATTATTATCATCATCGACTTCATTATGGCAAACCCCTTGACACCCCCGCCCCAGCCCTGTGGCATGCCCCATTGACGACGATCAGCAGGCAAAGAGCGACAAACGTTCAATTCAATTTTATTTTATTTTTTTTTTTCATTCTCATTTTTGTTGTTGTTGTTGTTGTTGTGTTTCTGTAGCTTCGCTTCGTTTATCGTGCAAACAGGAAGAGCCATAATATAATTTATTGTATTAATGCGTCGCATGCCCCGCATAATATAGCCAAGACGTCAGCGGCGACGCCGGCAGCGACGCCAGCATCAGCAGCGATTGCTTACATTTCAATTTCTCTCAATTGATATCCCAATAGCCGAAAACCCACAGGCAAATATATATAAATATAAATATATATATATATAAATATATTCCTCTATATATATATTTTTTTTTTTTAAGTTTTTTTTTTTTTGCTCTTTTATTATTAATTTAAACATAAACATGGATTTCCTGTTGCCCGCCGATATGCAAAAAAAAAAAATAAAAATCGTAAAGAGCTTTGACTGATTCGTTGCCTTCTTTGTTGTTGTTGTAGTTGTAGTTGCTGTAGTTGTTGTTGTTATTGCTGTTCGCTTTCGACATAATTCTTTCGATCGAATTTCACAAAAATTGTGGCCCCGATTCTTGTGCCCTGTGCGTCTGTCTGTGTGTGTGTGCGTTTGAGAGGAAATTAAATTAAGCGCTTGTCTCGCTCTATATATACATATATATATATTTTTTTGTTTGTATTTTGTATTTCGTATTGTTTCGCCGATCAGCCGCATTAAACAGGCAAAATGCGTGGGAGCATCGATTTTGATTTGATTTATGCTGAAGGTCAGAGGCGAATGTGCGGCTCACAGCAAGAGTTCAGCTGCTGCTGCTGCTGCTGTTGCTGTTGCAGACAGCCAAGTGGCAGCAGCATGAGAGCCTGCCGGAAACAGAGACCACAAGCCACAATGTAACCTCAAGAGCGAGTGAGAAAGAGTTAGAACTTTACACTTGCAGAGCGGGAGCGAGTTCGCTGTGCGAGCGAGAGAGTGAGAGATATGCCAGCAACAATTGCAACGTCTCAGCCTAGTGGGGGGCGCATGAGGCGTGGCCCAGCTGCAGCTGATGACCAAGACAACTGTTAGCGGTATACAACCTGTAAGAGACCTTTTCACTAGCAATATCAAAGGTTTTATAATAACTAACCCAAGAGAACTTAGCTAGGGGCATAAGTAAATCCAACTCATATATAATATAATCTTTAACTATTTACTTATATACAATACTGCTTTGTCTATCTGCCTAGAACCTAGAAAACATTTATTATTATTATTATTTGGGATTTATTCTTCCTGATTTATTTATTATTTTTGGGCATATGCTTAAGCTCTTTACCAAATGCCTTTGGCTGCATAATCAAGACAATTCCAATGACTTTAAGCACTCCAAAATTTCTGGGCAATTTGTGGTAGGTAAAGTCTTCAATGTGTGTGTGTGTTTTCTTTTTTTTGGGGCTATGCAGCCGAATGCGTGCAACATTTTTGCGCGGCCTGCGTATGTTGTTGACACTCTGGCTGGCAGGTGGGTGGGCAGGAGACGGGGGGTGTAGAAGGGCTGCCAGAGTTATGTGCTGGGGTCGATTGTGGAGCTGTGTGCGTGTGTGGGCGTGTTGTTCTGTGCAGACAGGCCACTGGGCACTGCAATTGACACAATTTTCAGACAGACGACAAGGCCGGCCGGCTGGCATTGACCAAGCCGCACGTGGCTGGCGTTGTGTGTGTGTGTGTGTGTGTGTGTGTGATGTGCAAATGATGATGATGATGGTGATGGTGATGATGATACACTCGCGGACCACACACAAACACAAACACTCACACACACATGCAATTGATTTGTACTTTGGGGTCAGCCAGCAACAACAACAAGAGAATGCCAAACATGCCAGCAACAACAACAACAACAGCAACAACAACAAAGCAAATGCCGAAACCCAGTTGAACGCACCAAGCGTTTACAGACGGCGCCAAGAACAGCTGTTGGCAGAGCAACAGCAGAGGCTGGAAGCAGTCCAAACTAGAGTAGTATAGGCTATATATATAGAGTACTATAATGCATTTTATATAGGGGTATGGAAGAGCCTCTACAATATGATGCTGGAGTATTGACTTGAGCTCAAGCAAGTTTATGCATGCAAAGTGCTGCTGCTGCTGCTCCTGCTGCTGTGAGCAGCGCATTTGGCATGCGTTTGGGTCCTACTGGGTCCGGCAGCAACAGTTTGTCGAGGGGGGCTACGCACAACATGAAAACCGCAACAGACACATGCCCCAGCTCTGCACACACACACACACATGCAGACACCCACCTCATGCCACGCCCACAGCACGCGTCTACCTCCTGTCCATGGAGCAGCAACGGCGGCGCGCGAAAATTTCGCCGTTGTTGTTGCTTTTTATTTGTTTTTATTCCTTTATTATTATTATTATTTTCGCGCGCGCGTTTTTCGCCAGTTGCCCAGTACCGTTTTTTTTTGCGTGCGTGCGTGTGTGTGGGGGCTTGTTTTTTGTTTTTATTTGCTTTTGTTTGTTGTTGCGTCAGCCAGGAGAAAAAAACAAAATAAAAATATCCATGTATAAAAGAAAGCGAGGAGGCGGCTGAGAGTGGCTTGGGGCGTGGCATGTCTGAGCGGCGCTGAGCTGGGTGGCTTGCAGTGGGCCATGCAGGACCGGACCGGAATCAGGTCAACAACTTCACTTGGGCCACAGCTAAAAGTCTTTTGGGGCGCAGCCCGCGACAAAGCGAAATTTGTGACAAGGAATAGGAATGACATAGATGAAGAGCCAAGAGCCAGCGACAAATGATGACGATGACAATGATGATGATGATGATGATGATCAACACACACACAGAGAGACAGACAGACAAAGCAGCGCATGGAGACTGGAACTGAGAGGGTCTGAGTCTGCTGCTGCTGCTGCTGCTGCTGCTTCTTCTTCTTCTTGTCAATTAGTGAAAATCGAATTAATATTGTAATACTTTAATGAAATAATGCATGCACACAGACATCTAGACAAACTGCCAGACATTGAGGGGGCAAATGGAGGCACTGCGACAGTTATTTATGCGGAACGACAAGATGAATCTGTGAATGTGAGTGTGAATGTGAATGTGAATGTGACTGTGGCAATTGCAGATTCTCTCGCTCTCTGCCTCTCTGCCCTGTCGCAAAAAGCCCAAACTACAGTTGATAAAAATAAACGAGACACATAAGTACACATGTGTATATATAGAGAGGGAGAGCGAAAGGGGGAGCGAGTTAGCCAGAGAGACAGTGCGAGTGGGAGAGAGCGTGAGCGAGGCAGAGCGAAGCCTTTGTGCCGGTTGCCTTGCGAATTGTTTGGGCGGCAACAACGACGACGACGACGACGACGACGACGTCGGCGGCGACAACGCACGTTGTTGGCAAGGTGTGGAATGTATGACAGGAATTGATATAAAATATGCTAATTGGTGCATAGACGGTGCAGAGTGCGGACTGCTCCAATGCTAGCAATATGCTGCAGAGTGAGAGGTGTTGAGTGCTCAATGCGAGAGACAGGTTAGTCAACTCGACGCTCGACTCCCGAGTCGATCAGCCAACACAAAGGATGCCAGAGCAAATGAGATAGGATTCGAAAGGGCTGCCAGATCAATGAGGATTTGAGAGTAACTAAAGGATAGCTCGATCAAAAATGATTATTCCTGTGAGCTTTAATTCAATGCAAGCTCTTCGTACTAAACATGAAAAAGTTTTTGATTGGAAGACTTTTCAAAATCACAAAAATCACTCTCCTGACTTTGATTTAGTTCAAGCTTTATTCATACCCCAACAAAATGTTCTTTTTATGTCTTTCAATGCTTTCATATCTCTGCTTCTCTTTTCCTCCCTCTGTCTTTCTGTGTTTTCAACGCTCTCTCGCTCTATTCTTGCACATCTCTCCCTCTTTCTTCGCCCCCTCTTTGCCCTAGCGGCCACAAAAGAACTTTTGTTCTTTCTTCAATTCTATTTTTCAATTTTAAATTTGATTCGCTTGCAACTTCAACCGCTGCTGCCATGACTAACAACAACAACAGCAACAACAATAACAACGGTAATGTTGTTGCTGCTCTTCTTCCTCTTGCCATGCTGCTTATGCCAAAAACTATGCGAGGATGCCATTTATGTAAATTATTGGCAAAAATGCATAACGGCAAACAATTGAAAATGCAATCAAGTGTTGGCTAAAATTGCTCTGGTGCTGCCAACAGAAACGCAAAAGAACAACAACAACAACAACAACAAGAGCAAGAACAACACCAGCAGCAGCAGCAGCAGCAGCAGCAACAACAACAACAACAACAAGGCTGCCAATTAATCAAGAAATTCTTAAATAATTATTTGCCTATTTTTATAGTCGCACAAAGGGGTGACAGGGCGTGTGTGGGGGAGGGGCGGGGGTGATCTAGGGGATCTGGGTGCTGGGATCTGGCATGGGGCAGCGGCCGACGCGGCTGACTGACTGACTGGCTCAACGGCAACAATAACAACAACAACAACAACAACAGCAACAGCAACAGCATTGACAACGACAGCGACAACGACAACGACGACATCAACGTCTGTTGGAGTGTAAATTTGTTGTTGCCATAAGCCAAATACAAATCTATATGCATTTTAAATATACACATATTCATATAGATATCTGTGTGCATGCATTTTATATTTACATACATATATATTCAGATATATCGCACAATATATAGAACCATGCACTTTTCGATTTTCATTTTGTGATTTGCGTCCGTCTGAACGTTCATTGTTGTTGTAAAAATAAGTCAGCCAGCCAGCCAGCCAGGCAGCCAGCTAGAGCTAGCTAGCCAGACCCCATGCCCGCTCCCCTGCCAATACACGTTCCCGAGTCAGCACAAACGAAATTTCTATGAAGCATTGCAGTTAGATGAGCCGTTTAGTGACAGTCAAGTCGTTGAGAGCGGAGCGCGGCAGGTGATGGAAATATAGCGAAAATGAGATAGAGAGAGCGAGAGAGAGAGAGGGAGAGATAATATAGATCTGCTAGTCCAATGATTACTCTCTCCATCTCTATCTCTCGCTCTCTCTCGTTCCCTCTCTCCGTCTCTCTCTCTCTCTCTTGCTCAGTCAGTCGCGCAGTTTGTCTGTCTGGGTGCTGATGAGTGCATTGCCGCTTTGCAGTCGCTGGCCGACTAATAATAATAAATATTTTTACAGAAATTAATTAACAACAACAACAGCAACAGCAACAATGGCAACAAAGTGTAAAAAGAAGTATGCAGCATGTCTGATATATAGACAGGCACACGCGCACACACACTGTAATCTATATGGCACTGCATTGATGTGAGACCGTATTTGCCATGCACTTTGCTGCGATTCTCCATTTGTTGAGTGTTGCCAATAAATATTGCGTATGCGTCATGTGGGTCGAGGAATCTGACTGTGGGTTGGAGCTTCAACGAATTGCAGAATCCAGAATCCAGCTAGTTTGGAATGTTACAGTGCTGTTAACATGCTGTTAAATGTATGTTGGCTAAGCAACCAGGCAATTTGGAGCTATTTCTACTTTATCTATACGTGAAATTAGACATTTAACATGCTGTTAACTTAATGTTAAAGCAATGTTATCGCAAGTAAATTAGTTGCATACTAGGAATAGCTAGGAATATAAAGCAATTCTTTTACATAAAATGGAAAAACGCTTTGGGGTGGTATTTGCAACCAATGTTAGTACGCTGTTAACTGGCTGTAAAATATTTGCTCTTAGGCATAACTAGCCATAAGCAAGCTGTGTCAACTTCATGTTAAGCATATAGCTTTGGCATATATAAACTATGTTAATTCACTGTTAACGCTTAACGGTTCGCTTGGCTGTAGAGCAACTATGTCAGCTGTTAGCCCATTATTGTAAGCCACAAGACACGCCGGCATCTTGGCAATTACTCAAATTCAAATTAAGTGGCAACACACACACACACACACACACACACGCGCGCGCACACAATTGCTCAATCACATACACATATCGTAGCTAGACAACGGAAAGTTCGCTCAGTCCCCAAGCGAAATGCCATACAATCCAGAATGCCGCAACTTGTCTCGTTTTGTAAATAACAAATCAGGCATTTATAAATGATGTGAGCATAAAATATACGCTATTACGCATCGCCCTCAACCCAACAGTCAGCCCTGGGCGCCCACCCCTGGAGCAATATCGCAAGGCCCGTGCCAGTGCCCTGAACAACACTTGAAACAAAAGCAAAGGCGAGAGCGAGAGCAAGAGCAAGAGCAAAAGCAAAAGCAACTCTTTGCCAGCAACAACAAATTGTCTTTCAGTTCTGCATGTGCCCCGCCCAACAGCCCCCCAGCAGCAGCAAGCCACGTCGTCTTCGTCGATGTTGACGTCGACGTCGACGTCGTCTTCATACGTCTCTAATAAGACATGATTGTAATTAATTAAATTAATTCGTTTCGGTTTTAATACACGAAATGTTTTTCGATTTTGTCCCAGGCTCGAAACAAGCTACCCTTGCTGCCACGCCTCGACAGCCCGTGCCCCCACTGCCCGCCCCACCGTCCACATTCAGTGGAAGGGCCTAAAAGGATTGCCAAATGAAAGTGAAAGATTTCTGATTTACGTTTTCAAATATTTGTTTGTCACACACTTGCTGCCACGCCCCCGCCCCCGCCTGCCGTCGAGCTGTCTGTCTGACTGTCTCCGTCCGTTCGTCCTTCCGGCCAAACTATAAAATGTTGTCGATTTTGATTAGGCAAAACTTGACAGAGAACTTTGTGCGTGGCTTTCATTAAAAATGCCAGCGCCGTGTTTCCCATCTCTCCATCGCCTGCTCAGGGTTGCTTTTCCCGAGCGTTTCGATCAGACGGCGTTGCCTTGGTGCCTTGTTAAAGGAGTGTGCGGGAGTCCCACCTTTTGTGGCTATCCTTGCCTGCCTGCCTGCCTGCCTGGCTGTCTTTCTGTCTTTCTGTCTTGCTGTCTTGCTGCCTTGGAGCATAATGAATTGACATTGATTGGAAATTTTGATTGAAATTGTAAAATGCTAAAGGATGGCAACGCCAAAAGGCTTTCTCCATCTCCTGCTCGCCTCAGCGTCTTCGGCTCTTCTCCAGGCAACAAAATAAATTGCTTAATTTTCGGCTTAATTAAAGATTTGATAGATAGCACAACTCTCTCTCTCTCTCGAAGCTGCCAAACAGACCCGGCCATGGTCCCGCCTCCTGCTCTCATTGATTTTTGTGCGACTGCCTAAGCATTTAGTTCGCCAGCTCCAAACGGCGAGCGACGAATATGTTGGCATTTCTTCATGCTTATTTAATTAGGCCTCATTACAAAACACAAGCACACACAAACACACACACACGCACACATAGAGACAGAAGAAGCTAAAGGGGACACAAATGGAGAACGCCTTCGGGCCAGGCTATGAAATATATATGTACATATATCTCTGCAATGCATGCGCCCTTTGTTAAGCTGGTTTTGGCCGGGCTTAGGCCAGAAATTTTGGCTGATTATTAACACTGGCTTTTTTTTTTTGGGAATAATTTTTGCTATTTTTGTGCACAACTGTACCTGGGCGGACAAATAAAAATCATTAATTTCTGTTAGATTTTACAGTGTCGAATTTATGTAACACACACACATACATGGACACACCCACGCACACACACACACAGTCTCCTGCCCTGTCACCCTTTTAGGCACATTAACTTTGAGAAGCTTTTTATTTTTATTTAATTTTTTTTTTTTCGGGCGGTCTGCCTTTAGTTTAAGGCCCGCATAAAAATGTCAAAAATTACACACACTCACACACGTGAAAAACAAAGCAAAAGCCAAATACACATATACACACACATGCAGGAGTTGGGGCTTGCTTGGTGGTGTGAGAAGGGACTTCTAATCATTATTTGTACGGCCCACATATATGAGTTATATATTTATTTGTATTTGTCTGGACTTGAACTGGGCCCCACACAGCGCCCCCAGCCCTCATGTGTGTGCGTGTGTGTGTGTGTGTGCTATTTGGTCAGTGTAATGCTTAATTATTTACTTTGTTGTTGTTGTTGTATTTTCCAAAAATGTTGCCAAAAAAAAGGCCTACGCATAAAGTGACCAAAAGAGCGCAAGCCAATGCCATGGGAGGAGGGAGGGGGTCATAACAATAGCTCACACACACACGTACACGTACACATTGTTTAAAAAAAGGGTCATACATCTCGCTCTATGTGTGTATGTGTATGTGTGTGTGGGTTAATTTTTGATGTACGATTGGTCAGCGTGTGTGTCCAGCTACAACAACAACATTAACAGCAACAACAACAACAGCGACACACACAAAAAAAAGGTATGCATACGTTATGTAATAATAAGGATAAGCCAAAAAATTATTATTACTTTACGTGCCTGCCAGGGGGTTGTGCCGGCCAGGCTGAACGCTGGACGCTAGCCAAAGGGTTGCCCACACACACACACACACACACACACACACACACAGAGACATTCGCTTGGGCTTTGATTGTTAATGAGCATAAGCCGTAGTAAGGAATCAGCATTAGGACTTGACTGGCAAACAGTCTGACACTAGTCTAACTGTAAAAGGCGCGGCTAAGCGAGCAGGAGCTGCAGTGATCGTAAGTCAATGTCGCTCTCCCTCTCTCTCTCTCTGCTGAGTCTCATACCTGCTCTCGCTGTTTTTCATAGCTTTCAAGCTCTATCACTCTCAAGTGTTATGCCTCTCTCATTATGTTTATATATGTATCTTTTTCTCTCTTTCTTTCTCTATCTATCTGTCTGTCTTTCTTTCTTTCTCTATCTATCTGTCTGTCTTTGGCTTTCTCTGTCTGTTTGTAACAGCTTTCAATCAGAATTAGTTTTAGAGCATATTCATACCAGCTCTCTCTCTCTCTCCCTCCAGCTCCCTCTCTCACTCTGCTTCCCGTTTTTTTTGCCTTAAATGATGTTTAGGCTTTGATCTGTCATATCTATCATATTCCATATCCTGCTCCAGCTCCTGCTCCTAGCTAAATGTGTCAGTTTTAATCCATGCCGCTTCGCTCTTAACAGACAGCAATTAGAAATCGTCTAATTTGATGCACGCACACACTCACACACACACTCACACACACACATACTCTCTCACACTCATACACTTTGCAGCCTTTGAAAAGAAAGTGCCGCACATTTTTCTTTGACACTTTACAGCCCCCAAAAAGCCAAACACCGCCTGCCCCTGCCCCAAATCCCCCGTTTTAGGATTTTGTTTGCCGGGACAGACAATTACCCACACACATGCTCACACACACACACACACACACACACATACACAGCTGCCTTGTCATATGACGCATTAAAAATCGAAGCATATAGCTGGCTTCCGCCCGCACTCCCTCTCTCTCTCTCTCTTTCTCTCTCTCTGCCCAGCTGCTGTCTTCTTGCTTGGCGCGCGCATTAATCCTTTTTTCCAGCATCTTTTCACACACGCTCACACACACACATGGCACACGCGTGTATATAATCCTTTTTTACAGTCCAGCCCACTCTGGCGTAGCTGCAGAGCCCCAGCCCAGCCCAAACGCCCAGCGGCTTCGCATATCAAAGCTAATTTATATTTTGTATAGCATACATTTGGGCGTGCACAGCAGCGAGACTCCCCCTAGCCACAGCTCTGCTGCTGCTGCTGCTGCCGTTGCTGCTGCTCCTTCATCATCTTTTGCTGCTGCTGCTGCTTCTTCTTCTTCAATTTGAACGTCATGTTTTTCATTGCCTGCTGTGCCAATTGCCAGTGAGTGAGCGGGCGAGGGCGAGGGAGATAGAGATAGAGAGCGGGGTAATAATAAATACAACTCTTTGTTTTTTCAATGGCTGCCTGATTTTTGATAAGTAAATAGAAATTTTATAAATTTACATACACACACACACACATGTATGCATATGTGTGGGGGTGTGTACATATATATATATGTGTGTGTGTGTAATAAAAAAGAAACAGAATTTTAAATTAGAAAATATTAGTTAGCTGGGCTGACGGAACATAACTGAACGGAGAGACGGACGAACGGACGGACAGACTGACAGTTAGGCAGCCACCGCCTCAGCCAGTGTCTCGTGTACAGTTATGTGCGAGTATGCGCATCTCGCTCGCACACACACGCTTCGGCTACGGCTACATCTTCTTCTTCTTCGTCTTCCTCTTCCTCTCCCACTGCTGCTGCTGCTGCTGCTGCTGTTCATCCTTTGCGCTCTCGTTCTGTACTTTTTCTTCGACATCATCGCTGTTTGTTGCTTGTTTTTATGAGTGTGTCGATGTGGGTGTGTGAGTATGTGTATGTTTCTTTTTTTTTGCTTTTGCCTTTGCCTTTGCTTTTTCTTGTTTTTATTTTTGTTTTTGTTTTTCTCGCATTTGCTGCGTGCGTCTTTGCTGCACAGACAGCACATATCTCCTTGCCCCTTTGCCTACCTCACAGAAACATCAATACATCATTTTCGTCTTCTCTCAGTGTGTGTGTGTGTTGATTGTATACTACTCTTTTCACTCCGTTTTCCATGTATGTGTGTGTGTGTGTTTATTTATATGTTTCCTTTTTTTTGGTATTTTTTCGTTGCAGTTTTCAAGGCGCGCTATCTCGCTTCCTCCATCTCTCCCTCTCCCTCTCCCTCTCTTGCTTTGTAGCTAGCGTTCTGTGTGTGTTTTTCTTTTTTGTGTGTGTGTGTTTGGGTATTTTTTGTTTAATATTTAAATAAATAATTAGCAAAAAGGGATATGTGCGTCTGTGTGTGTGTGTGTGTGCATATGTGTGAAAGCTTCGTGTTTGTTCTTCTTGTTCGTGTGTGCGTTGCTAATGATGTTTGAAATTGTAAAGCAAATGCAAAGGCATGTCCCAAAAATAAAAACGCTGCAAACATGGAAAGATTTGCGATTGTGTGTGTGTGTGCGTGTGTGTGCGTGTGTGTGTTGATTTACTCAAATAACTGTACAAGGAGTGTAGCTTGTAAACAAAAGCAGCTGCAGCTTATAATATAAAGTTAATGGATAGAAAAGCGTATCAAAGGCCAAACAGCAGCCCAAAAGGATGAGTTGCTAAAGCGAAAGGCTGTCTTAAAGCTGGATTAGTTAATTAAGTTTAGCAATAGATGTTATCGATGTGCGATAGATAGTATAGGAAGTTGAGCGAGGTTTGGCTTAGAGCAGAGCTGAGATACTCGGGATTGAGTGGGAAATCCGAAACATCAAATCAAATAAATCATATATGGATAGAGATCATAGAGATTCATTTGAATATTAATTTCTTTAACTTATTTCTAGATTACTTGTGCTTCTCCCTCTCTCTCTTTCGCTAATTTTCCTCTCCCGATCTCCCTCTTTTGCTTCTCTGCCTTTTTTGTTGGCTTATTCTATGCATTTATACAAATGCGTAGAGCCGCAGGCCGCAAACCACTTGGCGCATTGACAGGCTTATGTACAACACGCACACATGTGTAGGCAATGTATATATACATATATACAGCAGGCCTATCATCTTTTCTCTTCCTCTCTTCCTCTCTCTCTTCTGCATTTACAGCAGCTGTCAAGACATACGCGCAGCGTCTTTGTCTGCGCCTAATGTCATGCTACGCTTTTTTTTTTGAGAATGTGAGTTTTTGCTCGGCTGCTTCTTTCAATTGATATAGACACACGCACACACACGAGCATTGGCTGCCACATTGAACCCCTTCGCCGCCTGCCCCTCATCCACCTGCGCGCACAACTTTTTAACTTTTTAGCAGCATTTTTGTGCCCGCTGCCTGCTGTTTAATGTGTGTGTAATTGTGAAAACGCTTTGCCATCCTTTTCCTTATGTAGCTAAGCAGCAGTGGCAGCCTCTGCTCCTCCTCTTCCCCCTTCCCGTTTACCCACTTTTACGCTGCTTGTCATGTCATGTAGGCGTTTAAGTGGCAGCGGCAGCAGCAGCGGCTGCCTCTGAGGTTTTTTGCATTTTACCCACCCGCACCACTGAAAATGTCAAGACAACAACTGACAGCCGCCCCTAAATCAAAGTGCCCAACCAGAGCCCTCTTACTCTTCCTCCCTCACACTCTCTCTCTCTCTCTCTCTCTCCCGCTCGCTCGCTCGGCCTCCCACTCATGCAGCAGCGGACGTCGCATTGATTTGCTTTGATTTATTGTGCTGCGAAACAATGCAGCGACGTTTCTCAGACCCAGCTCAGATATTGCTGCTGTTGCTGCTGCTGCTGCTGCTGCTGCTGCTGCTGCTGAGGGGTTGCCTACAACAACAACAACAGCAGCAACAACAACTTGCACTCGAGCTGAGCTTCAAGCACAATTCATAACGTTGCTTTCGTACTAATTACAAAAAGTGCTGCCTGCCCTCGCCCTCTCGCTCAACTGCTGACCCGCTCTCTCTCTCGCTCTCCCTCCCCGTCTCCTTCTCTCTGTGTCTCCGGCTCTTTCGCTGACAGCTGCCATGCGACAAAATAAAAAATATATAAAATATACGTCGACCGTTCGACTCACTTCAGAAAACAGCTTGAGACAATGCCGCATGCAAAAATTCTTCACGACTGCCAAAGGAGTACGAGTATTTATGCATTATAATACACACACACACACGCACACACACACGCATACTTACGCCCTGGGGCTGGAATCTGTTTCTGTTTGGAAAAGTGCGCGCTTTTTGACATGTGCCGCGCGCACGACTCACACACACACACACACATACGCACACACATGCAGAGCAATTGAGAGCGTGGTTGCAAGCTCGAGCTGCTCGGGTTAGCTGGCGAGTGGTATTTGACTTGGTTGCGCATTGTAAAGCACTGAAGTGCTTCTCTGTGCGTGTGTATGTGTGTGCGTGCCAACGATAGTTGCAACAATTGCTGAAGAGAGCATGCAGCAAAAGGAAAAAAAATAAGAATAATAAGAATAAAAAGAATAAATAAATGCATAAGAAAATAATAAGCAACAAGAGCTCAATTGCCCCACGGCTGATCCTTGAGCGAAACCTTTGAGCTCTGAAGCTCATGAAGCAGCATTAAGCATGCAATTAATGCAGGCAAACAAAAAAGAGTTCAATACGCAGAGCTTCTAAGCCGAGAGCTTTCAGCAGCTTTCTGAAATGATTGAATCAAGCAAATGAATAAACTAAAAGAGAATGAAAATTATTATAATAATAATATTATTATTATTATTTTAAATTAAATGAAATTCTTATGGACTTTGAGCATTGACTAGACAGCTTAGAGCTTTATTAATTTTTTGTTCATGTAAATTCAGCTCACTTAGCTTTAATAACTTTTGAACTGCGCTGTGAACTGAATTGATGGGTAATTGTGACCCTTGCTTAACCTGGTCGTTGGCGCGTTTTTGGCTAATAGAAATGTTAACAGCCTCGCACATTGGCCCCGCTGTTAACATTTCACTTAACATTTTTGGCGCGCAGTGCGTTTTCATCTTTTTTTTTTTCATATATATTTTTTTGGCTGCCCCCTCGTTCTCTCTCTTTTTCTTTTCGACGGGCTATTTTCGGGTGGCTCCTTTGAAGTGGCTGCGCCGGCACATGCAAAAATATTAAATGAAACTCGCTGTGCAGCCCATCCAAAAAAAAAAAACGTACCCAACAAAAAAAAATTGGAAAAAAAATACGCTAAAAGGGTGCTCAATACTAAAGCCTTTTTTGGCATAAGCTGACCACACACACAGACTGGACAGAGGGAGAGAGAGAGAGAGGGAGAGGAAGGCTGACAGAGGTGGATAGCATTTGAAGTGTGCCCATAGAACTTTACAACTTCTCTCTGTGTATATTTGTGTGTGTGTATGTGTATGAAAAACCCCCAAAAAAAGATATATATATATATAGATATATAAGTAAAACACGAGCAAAGCCACCCGCATTTTAGTTAATTAACTCATTTGGTTGGCAACTGCTTGCTAAGCCGCTCGAACTGGGCCACAAAAGGCTGAGCACACAGTTGCCCCATCAACTCCAGCTCCAGCTCCGGCTGTCGCTCCATCGTCAGCTCCAATTCGAATTCCATTTGCCGTCTCCTGCTCCACATTAATTGATTTGCTCTGAGAATTTGGCCAGCTAGTTTTTGCTGGACGGCACAACAAGTGCCGTCTTTCTCACGGGGATTCCATTTCAAAGCGCGCCAAGACAACAACAACCTGAGCACAGTTTTGGCAGCGCACAGCTGGGCAGCCACTGATTGATTTTCGCAACAAAAAGTCAGAAAAAAGAAACAACAACAACCAAAGAAACGATGCAAAAGAAAAGGAAGCACACTTTTTTTGAAATGTTTTTTTTTTTTTGTTTTGTTCCTGCTTTGTTTTTCTGTGGCAAGCATCGACCGCCTGGCATTATGAAAACAATTTTCAAGCTTAAGCAGCTCAGCGGCGGCAACAGCAACAGCAACAACAGCAACAACAACAACAGCAACCGAAACATGAGCCACACAGACATTTGCCACGAAACAGTCAGCATGAAAATCAGTGCCCCAACCGTTGCCCAGCTCCAAGAGCTCCAGCGCGCTTTTGAAGGCTGTCTGGCATTTTAAGTCCTCGGCAAGGACAGAACTGCAGCTTCCTCCTAGCCTCTGTGAGTCCAATGCCGCTGCCCCCCCCCCCCCCTACCCGCACCCCCTCCCTGCCCACTGTTCACATTCCCCAGTCCCAATCCCAATCCCAGTCGCTTGTCTGTTGTTTGTACTTAAGAGCTTTTAAATATCATAAATATATATCTATGCGACGAGTCGAGCTCGAGACCGAGACTGCGCCACACCCACACCGTCAAGGCCCTAACCCCCTACTCGCCCTGTTATGTTGGTTGGCCCTGCGGCTCCTGCTAACGTTACATTTGGCTGCGGGTTCGGTTTTTGGTTTGAGTTCGGGTTCGCATCGTTTGCTGATGATGTTGACAAATATGCCTCGAGGGCCATTCATCTACAAGAAAAAAGATAAACACAGCGGCAACAACAACAACAACAACAACAACAACAATAAATAAATAAAGACAGCAAATTCCTGCGGCTCGACGAGGCAGTCTCTAGTCATTTAGCTGCATTTTAAACCAATACACAATCTGCCAAGCTTCTAACTCTTGAAGGCTACAGCCCTGTGTGACAGGCAACAAACAACCTAGATTTCACCTAGTTGGAATTAGCCAAAGTTGTAAATGCATCAGCCAAGGCAACATGAACTTAAAGCTGTTTCTGGAAGGTCTTTAGCTGGGGTAGACTGACCTCAACTTTTATGCTTTTTTATCTGCTTAATTTATATCTTTGAGAAGATCTAACTTATCTTAAGATATCTGCTATGACCTCATCTCTTGCTCTGGTCTCAAATTTTTCGTCAGCTCTAATTACAAAAACTTTGCCCACAAATAGTTGCACTTAAGACGCTTGCCCTATGTCATCTTCCCTCTTCAATCGAACCCCGATCGAGCAGTCTGACATCTCGTCGAGTGCCTAAGACCGCAACATTATCTTCTGCCATTGAGCGTGGCTCAACTATTGTCCTGAACCAACCACACACACACACACACACACATACACGCACACCCACAAAAGTTGTTCTAGTAGTCCAAAAGGACTTTTCCTAATCGTTTACATTTCGCCAGTCCACAGCAACTGCATTGCAATTCAGTCTTAACCCGACCCTTATAACGACTTCCTGCTTAAGTTTTCGAGAGGCAGGGAGGTGGCCGAGAGGGGGGGGAGGGGGTGGTGGCGTCGTTCTCATCGATTTGAGGCAAAAAGTGCTATAAGAACTGCAAAGGCTTACGGCAAAGCGTCCCTTACGCTTTTCTTTTCTTTTCTTTTTTTCTCTCTCTCTCTCTCTCTCTCTCTCTCTCTCTCTTTGGCAATAGAGCAACGATATGCCCATCGACTAATTTCCAAAGTTCTTTATTGCCTGCAACGCCCTGCCGGCTGGCAGCCCCCGCCGGCACCCGCTCATCGGCTTCCGGTATTTATACAAATAAAATTGCACAAAACTCAAAAACCAAAACAAGTACAAATCAACAGAAAATCGAAGCCCCCAAAGAGCCCCCAAAAGTCATTGCCATCTGAAGGCGGAGGCAAAGTCGTAGTCGAAGCGATTTGGCTACAGCCAAGGAGAAGAGGACACTGCACCGGACCTGACTAAGCTATGGGGCCACGACTCAGATTCGCCAGTGAGTTTATTTGGGGCTGGCTCTGGCTGTGGCTCTAGCTCTGGTTCTATGGGGTCGGCTGTGGGTCCTGGGCCCAGACTAATTTGCCAAAAAAGTTTGCACCGCATATTTTTGTAACCTTTCTCTCTTTTTTTGTCGCTGTTGCTGTTGTTGCTGCTGTTGTTGTTTTAATTTCTCATTTGGCATTTGATTTCAAGCAAGCCGTCGTCGTCGTCGTCGTCGCCGTCGTCTGGCTTCCCCCCTCTGGCGAAGGTCAACGCTAATAGCACTAAAATTCCAAGTTGGCTTATCGATACCAACGATAAACTATAAATTTGTCGGCTGTTTGTTGTTGTTGCTGCTGCTGCTGTTGCTAATGCGAATGGGCATTGCAGAGGGCCCACAGCAATTCGTTGTTGGCTTTTTAAGCCTTTTTTGTCGGCTGGGCAAAAGTTTGGCAACGTATTAATTTGGCTAAATTTAACCCGTAATGACTTTAAAAGTAAAATTAATGAGGGTCGATAGTTGCCTTTTGGCCACGACAAACATATGGCCAGACTAAGCTGACACTCTTTACTCACACTATCTCTCTCTCTCTCTCTCTTTCTGTTATTTACAGCGCGCTACATTAGCCGAGAAGGAAGTGAACACACTCAAGGAGCAACTATCCACAGGCACGCCCGGCAGCAACAGCGACAGTAACAGCGAGAACAACAACACATCCGAATCAGCACTAGCAACAGCAGCAGCAACAGCAGCAGCGGCAGCAACAGCAGCAGCAGCAGCAACATCATTGGCCAGCGGCGAAGAGGAAGCCACTGGAGGAAGCGAGGGCGAGAGCGACAAGCTGTTGAATAGCTCGATTGTTGCGGCGGCCATAACGCTGCAACAGAACGGCGGCAATCTGCTGGCCAACACAAATACACCGTCGCCATCGCCGCCGTTGCTCAGCGCCGAGCAGCAGCAACAGTTGCAGAGCAGCCTGCAAAACGGCGTCGGCGTCGGCGGCGCTTGCTTGAATCCGAAGCTCTTCTTCAATCACGCCCAGCAAATGATGATGGAAGCGGCAGCGGCTGCTGCAGCGGCGGCCCGGGCAGCAGCAGCGGCAGCCCAGCAGCAACAGCAACAGCAATCGCCAATGCATTCGCCAATCGCGGCAACTGCAATAAGCACAGCAACAACAACAACGGCAACAGCAACAGCAACTGCCGCCACACAACAGCAATCAGCACGAGATATTGCCGAGCCAATAGCCAGCAGCAATTGCAACGATGACGATGAGGACGATGACGAGGAGGACGCATCGATGCAATCGAATGTGGCGCATGCCGATGGCGATCTAGACGACGATGATATGGAGCTGGAGCCGGAGCATGTTGCTGATACGGGCAGCATTGCTGTTGTCGCGCCAGCATTGGCAAGAACTGAAAATGTTGCCGATGCGAATGCAACTGCGGCGGCCAACAATGATCAACACGACGCCGATGTTGATGATGATGATGATGATGAGGGCGATGAGCGAGGTGTCGATGCCGATGTGCCGGCCGATGAGCAACAGGATGAGCTGGAAGCTAGTTTAAATGTTAACAACAACAATAACAACAATAACAACAAAAACAACAACAATAACAATGCCGATAGCTGTAGTCGAAAGAACAAGAACAACAGTGAAACGCAACATGTTGCACTGCGTGATAATAATGTAAATGAGCAACATGTGGCACATAGCGCCGAGGATGACGATTGCACCAACAATAATACTAACACCAACAACAACAACAACAACAATAATAATACAAACAACAGCAATGAGAAGCGCAAAAAGCGCAACGCCAGCGCCAACAACAACAATAACAACAACAACAACAATCAGCCCGCTGTACTATTAGCTGCCAAAGACAAAGAGGTAAGTGCCCGAAATACACTCTCCAAGACATTCCGTTAGCTAATTTAATAAACTGTCTGCGGCCACTCCACGAGCCGCTGCCCATATACCGGCGCAATGAAATGTAAAACCGTTAAGATTAGACAAATGTTGCCAGCCGCCCACCAACAAAAAAAAAATAAAAATAAAAATAAATAAATAAAATACTAACTGGAGGAGTTAAATGGCAACCCTAAAGCCAGCTCAAAAATGAAAAAAAAAAAGTAGGAAGAAGAAGAAATTCCAACCGCAGACGACGACGCACGACTGACCGTACCCCCCTCCGGGTTCGCCCCCTGTCGACCCTTTGGCCCCTTGCCACTGTTCGCTTTTACGCCAGTGCCAGCTCCCTGGGCTGTCCGCACGCACAATTGAGAAAACACTTGCATAAGTAAACAAAACACCCACAGTGGCACGCCCACCCGCCCACCAACACAGCCCAGCCAAACAGCCGGCCAGTTTAGCGCACTTTTCTTGTAATTTTCTAGCCAAACACAAGTGCAAAAAAAAAAAAAATATACAGAAAACAAAACAAGCGAGTGAAAACAGAAGGAAATACAAGGCAAACAAATGAGCGTCCCAGCGCAACAACAACAACAACAACAGCAGCAGCAGCACAGCAGCAGCAGAAAAAAAAAAGTCGAAAAAATAAATAAAAGGACTTTTGACTTCTTCTTTACACGACGCACAAGAAAGAGCAGAGCCGAGAGAGTGAGAGAGACGGGTGGTATGAGTGGGAGAGAGATAACAAAAATATGCAAGGGATTTGACTCGAAAGCCACGAGGAAATTTCCCAAAACAAAAACTGTATACAAAAAATTGTTGATTTTTTTTTGCGTTTGTTTGTTTGGTTTTTTTTCTTTTTTTTTTTTTTGCATAGAAAAAGTTAAAATGAAACTTTGCACAAGACACTTTGATTGGATGGAGTTGAACTGCAGACGACGGACTATATATAGACTGCCTAAGCGGTTGGGTAGTGGCTGTAAAGTGATATCATTAAAATATTGACATGACAATTTTAACGCCTACAATTTGCTGCCCTGCTCTTCCTTTGTCTGTTTGCACTTGCCATCTTCCGCTCTCCTTAGAGGCGGGCGGCCCATTCAAATGTGCTTTCATGGCATCGGGTTTCGGCATGAAGGACGGTGCTCCACAGCGTTTGTTATATATTTATATGCCCTGCTTGTTGCTTGTGTTTACTTATGATAGGTCCTTAAGGCTATTGGCCTGATATGCGTTACGTTTAAGGATATGCTGTGAAAGAAGAGAGAGAGAGAGAGAAGGAGGGAACACTTTTGATCAGTAGATGTTAGATCTGTAGATTTCCCATATTTTCGTATCTAAATCTCTCTCTCTTTCTCTCCCTATATCTATCTCTTCTCTGTCGCTTTATCTCTCTCCCTTCTCATCTCTTCTCTACCCCTCCGCTTCATTTCTTCCGCTGCATTTCTCAACCCATCCATCGTTTCAATTTCTTTAATGCAAGACGTGTTGGGCTTTACGCCCGAGCCTCCATTGTGGCCACATTGAATGATTGCTTATTGCCAGCATCTATGCCCCCATTCCCCCATAGCTCAAGCCCAACCCCAAAGCGCGCTGCAAGTGTTGCAAGGTGCTTTAAGGGCTGGTTGCATTTAAGCATCAATCATTATCATTTGCCATTAAGTGCAGCGCACAGCATCTTGGCAGCCATCGAGGACATCTTTTGCAGCTTGCTAGCTTGCGCTAACTGCCATTAGCAACCCCTAGGTGTCGCTGCAGTGCGACAACAAAAACAAAAAACCGCAAACGCCCCTCAAATGCATTTCTTTAATGTGTTATCACTTCACTTGGCACACAGCAGACACAATCTCTTAGCCTAACACCCTCTCATCTCATCTCTCTCGCTCTCTCTCTCTCTCTCTACCTGTCTCATTTGTTTACCTGCCACTTATTTCGAGGCTTTTGCTGATGTTTTCTTTTCGTTTTATTTGAAATCCATTAAATGCTATTTTCGCCGAGTTTTTGTGCAGCTCATTAGTTTGATTACTAGCGCCCCCTGGCGGCTGGCACACACACACACACACACACACACACACACAGGGCGACTACCATATGGGCATGGCTCCAGAGACAGAGCCCAGGCACAGCTGTAATAAATGCACTCGCCTGACAACTAAATCACTTACGTGTGCGCCCAAAGATTCAGATTTATCTGTTACACATGTTCATAAATATGCGACAATATTTTTTAGACGCCGCCGCCACGCCACAGGCAACCACAAAAAAAACACCAAAAGCGCCAGACTGTGAAATGCCCTGTAAGAAACGATTAGCCAAAACTTCCATTAAAGGATGCATGCAGCAAATATGTGGCAGATCGATATATCGCGCAAGCGCTCATCGAGCTCATGCTACCCCATGGCTGGCGCTTGGCACTGGGCATATATGATCGACAGTTGTGCAAAAATTATGTTAAATGGAATTGCAACAGTTGTTTGTTGTTAGACTGTCTCTTGTTGGCTCAGATCTGGTCTATGGTCTATCTTTCACTCCCCCCTAACTCCCCCCCCCCCCTCGCACAGACTGTCTGTCTCTCTTTCACAATTTTGTTTGTTTGTTTGTGTTGGCGCGGCGCGTGTTTATTTTTTCGCAGAAGTGCATTTTTATAGACAAAGTGCAGCGAAGAGCGCGTAAAAATAGCAGCAGGGCCAGCCATGGGTTAAGCATGCCACAAAACAACATTGAAATTATTTTATACAAACAAAAAACGAAATAGAAAGAAAAAAAACAAAACACTTATGTATATGCATGTACATGCTCATATATGATAATATATGTATGCTTGTGCGATAATAATTGCCAGCATATTAGCAGCTCAACAAAGTGCCAAAAACCACAAACAATAAAACACAGAACACTTCCGTTTCGATTTAGCAAACTATATATATGTATATATATACATATACATATTAGCATATCTATATGTGCCATAGATATATGAATATATACATACATATATTCTTATTCCACATAATTGAGTCAAAAAGAAATGACACGTTCAGCTTTTAGATTATTCTTTTTCTGTTTTCTTACTCTTTCGCCTTTTTTTCTCGCTTTATCACAGCGCAACAAAAAATATTTGAAAAATAATTTGTATGGACCATACTAAATGTTGTTTATCAGAGACAAAGAAATACATTTTTATTTGATCTAAAATGTAATATTCTAATGAAATTTATATATGCATATATACATCTATATAAAATGTGAATTTTTTTTTATTAGTTTCATTGGCACATTGAAATTTAAAGCTAAATAACTTAGGCATTTTATTAAAGGTCTTTATAATGTGTATATATGTATATGTGTGCATTTGTGGTTTATTTGTCGTATTCGTTTTTTATAATTGTGTGTTAAAAAATAAAAAAAAAAAAAAAAAACAAAAACAAAAACAAATATTCCCCGCCTGCAACACATTTGTTTAATCTGTTTTTATATTAAATAAGAAACAACAACAGCACAAATCTGTTCTCAACTAAATACAAATTTATTGTTGTTGCTGTTGTTGTTGTTGTATTTGTTTTGTCGCCGAACAAAACCGAAATCAATTTTGTTGTTTTCTTTTATGACTTGTGCGGTTTGTCGGTTAGTTGTTGTTGCTGTTGTTGTAAATATTTATCCCAACACTTGTCGAGTTTCCAGCAACAAAAAAAAAAACAAAAACAAAACAAAGACAAAATTCATATAGTTGCGTTATCAGTAAAACTCTATGGGAATGAATAAATTGTGCAGTTCGGGCAGTCGAGCGACCACAGTCTAGAGATATGTAAGCTAGAAATTTCAATTGATACCGCGCAAAGGGGAACTACGTTTAGGCACTTCATATATATTTATACAAATATAAACTCAATTCGAATCATCTGCTGCTATCAATCAGTCAAAATCGTCCCGCATTGGACTTGGACTTGAACTAGAACTAACTCGATTGACCAGCATAATGCGCAGTGAGCACATGTATACATATATATGTATATATGTATGTATGTGTGCTTATAGATAATCATAATTATAGTTTTCATGCACAAATTCGATTTGTGCTGATCATCGCGTGACGCTACTGGGAAGCTGAGAAACCGATTGTTGGGGGTGAGCCTCGATGATGAGCTATCAAAATTATATTACTCGACTTGACGGATGGCTTTTCAACTAATTAGAAATTAAGTTTATCTCTCGCTCTCTCGATGGGATGACCCGCACATTGTCTATTATAGAGTTTCGCATTATTTTTCCCCTAACTTTGTATAAACTCTGACGCACTTGGGCAAAATATGTTGAAATACCCATAACGTGTTGATATATATATTATAAAATGAACTGTTTAATATCATTATTAGGTTTTTATTTGAATGTAAATATTTGTGAACACGCGCTTTGTCTCTTGGAATGTGAGTGTGTCTGTAAAAAAGAAACAAAACAATTGAGTACTACCAAAAAATTGGTATTCGAAATCATGCGGAAAACACGTTGCGAGGCCAACACGAAGTTGGCTAAAAATAAATTGAATTAGTCCCAGATCGAGCGCAACTGTGCAAACAACCGATCGATAAACGCTTGCTAATCTAACCAGAAGCCAAGAGAGTCGGGGCCGTAACGTCACTGATCTATGCCCAGATACAGCGCACAGATCGTACAGCGCACAGCGCACACGCACATGGGGCGTATAGGCGTGGCAATCATCAATAATAATAATAATATTAAGTACAACTGGCAGCAGCGGAGACAGCCGAAATAAATTTGATTAGGCAGTGTCAAGGCAGCTCTCGATTCGAATTGTATTGTTGTTATGTTCTATTTGATTTGTATTAATATTCATCATAATTTATAATTCATAATCACCTCACACACACACATACACATTCATTTGAATGATTTTGAGTTTTTCGTGTGTTGGGCTCTTTGAATTTATTGACGATTATTCCAATTTAGTATGATTTTTTTCAATTAAAGCTTAAGTTGAACAATTTCTAGCGATACGTTTGGTTTTTTAGTATATATCAAATATATATATAGATGTACGAATATTTATATGTCTGTGTATATGTGTGTGTATATATAGCATGGAAATTTATCAATTAACACGGGTAAGCCTCAATTAGCCGTATATCGTCATTGCAGCTGCCGTTTTACAACACTGTTAATATGCTGCATATTAGCCAAAAGCTGCTAAAAGCTCTCCTGCAAAGCTTCTTAAATACATTTGATTGCTTTTTAAGCCAAATTTAGATCGTCTAGCCTCTAGTTTGATTGACAGCCTTGCTGTGTTGTTGCTGTTGCCGTTGCTGCTGTTGTTGCTGCTGTTGTTGCTGCTGCTGTTGTAGCCTATTATTGGCGTTAATGCAGCTGGCTGCTGCTGTCAAAGCAAAGCAGCAGGCAAACTTTATTTATTATGAATTTCAATTCAACGCAAGATTTGATGTTTTTTATTTCGCTGCTGTTGCTGTTGTTGTAGCTGTTGTTGTTGCTGTTGCTGTTGTTGTTTGGCTATCACGACAGTAGCGCAAGCAACAAACACAATTGCAATTATTCAATTCAAATCAATCAGCAACAAATCGTACACCCACCCACATGCACACACACACACACACACACACACACACAGAGAGAAAGAGATAGAGAGAGAGAGAGAGAGAGAGAGAGCGGCACACATTGCTAGAGACATTGAGCTTAGTTAGAGCTGGCTGCAATGATTTAAGTTGTTGCTGTTTGCTGTCGTTATCGTTGCCTCTGTTGCTGTTGTTGGTTTTGCTGCTGATTAAAGTAAAAAACAGTCATTATCATGCGCAAGTGCACACACACACACACACACACACACACACATATACATTGGTTTTTGTTGCTGCTGCTGCTGCTGTCGTCGCTTCGCTTCGTTCGACCAATTGCGGATAAATTCAATTTATTTATCGCATATGGATTTTGATCAGGCGGTCCTCCCCCCTTCCCCATCCCCCCCACACAAACTGTCGACGCAAGTGTGCATGAGCGAGCTGGCAGCACAGCGGCACACTCACTGCCTCGCTATCCATCTCGCTCGCACACGCGCTTGTCTATTGTCTGGACACATTGACTGATTGTTGATTGCTTCTGTTTCTGTTTCTTTTTTTTTTTTATTTAAGTATATGTCGGGGCATATATAGTCAGCATATAGCTATAGCTTAGTTTAGTAGCTGCTGTTCGTTTGTATGTTAAATGGCGATTTTGATTTTTTTAAATTGATTATTTCCTTATTTTCGTGTACCAGTTGCTGCTGTTGTTGTTGCTGTCATTCTTATTGTTGCTGCTGCTGCTGTTGCTGCTGTTGCTGTTGCTGTTGTTGGCGTGCGCTAGTTTGCTTCGGTTCGGTTTGCTTTTGTTTTGATTGTTTGCCATGTGATTTACATGCAATTTGTGTGCTGATTTGTGTCATCAGCAATTGGTTGTTGTCTTTGCTAATACAATTCGCTGATCTCAATGCGAACTGACAAAAAAAAAATGAGTGTGCACATGTGTGTGTGTGTGTGCTCATATAATAGAGCTCACATTCACGGCTCGTTGATTTCGGCAATTGCAATTGACTTTCACTTGGAACTAGAATTCCAATAATAAAAATATCTGTTTATCCACTATAACTCGCTCTCTCTCTCTCCGTCTGTCTCTCTCTCTCTCTCTCTAGGCTTTGCTGACAAGCATAAGTAACATAACATTTCATTTCACTTGACTTTTTTCTCCTCTTTTTTGCTGCTGTTGTTGTCTTAACTTGGCTTTGGCATGACTTGGCCAAATGGCAGCGAATCGAGTTGGCAGCGCCGCAACTCATTTGGCTGCTTAAATATCCATTTGGCACTTCATAAATTGCCGTAGGCTGCAATTGGGTTTTGTCTAATTGGAGGCCATTAAATTTGTGGCAACTCGGCCAACAGATTTGACATCGCCAAACGGCAGCGCCTAATTTATGGCTAACAAATAAGTTGGCAACTTTGCAGCCAACTTGTCAACCAATTTTTTGTTTCTCTGCGCTCCCCTTTCTGGTTGCTTTTTTTCGTTCGCCCCGCCTGCGCCCGCACCTGCCCGCCATCGTCTGGCTTGTGGGTGATATGAATAATTACACAACACTGGCCCAAAACTTGTGACCATCAATTTGAACGCCTTGTCAGCTGGCCAGGCGCACACACACACTCACACCCACACACACACACACACACACAGAGCAGAGCTGAGATGTCGTTAGACATGTGAAATTGTCAATTTCAATATTTGCATCCTGTACAAGAAATGTGTGCGACTAACGGTCTAACGGCGACTGCTCAACTAGAGCTCTAATAAATTACTAAAAAAAAAAAAAAAAAAAAAAAAAAAAATAAAAAACTAAAATAAAATGCAGAAAATCTCAAAAATTTGCCAACCAAACGAATTCACTTTATAAATATAAAAATAATCTGAGCATAAATTTAGCTTGACTGCACAATTTACAGGGTATTTGGCAGCCGTTGCCTTTGCTCGGTGGGCAATTCAAGTCAATTACAAGCTTGAACGGAAATTCAAGATTTTAATTAGAGAAAACGAAGACAATTTTTGCCTGTCAATAAATCAAATTGCATTAATTAATTTAGCATTAAATTGAGAAAATGCTCGTTGCGCATGCTGTTGCCGCATGCAACGGCAACATGCTGCAAGCTCGGCTCCCACGGAATGTGGCAAATCATCAAATTGCTAGACAAAAAAAAAAAAAAGACAAAAAAAAACCAAAGCTCGCAGTAAATGATTCAACAATTAATTAAACATGCATTATAATTTATTACCCAGCTCGAGCTTGGCTAACTGCAATCAGCAAAAGTTGCTGTTGTTGTTGTTGTTGTTGCAGCTGTTGCACATTTGTCTGATTAGCAGTGCGATTCTTTCCATTTTGCATTTTCTTCACTTCGTCTTCTTCTGCTTCGTCTGTTTTTGCTGCTGCTGTTTGACGACCTTCTGTGCGACACGTTTAAAGAGATGCAAATAAATGATAAGCGCTAATCGCTATGATTTCATATATCGTGATCAAATTTTTTTTTTGTCTGTGTGACAGGGAAACAAAAGCAAAACAACAGAAGAAGAAGAAGAAGAAGAAGTCAAGTTGAAATGAAAAACCGCACGCAATTACATAGACAATTGATTTCTAATTAAAAGCAAACGCCTCCTCCTCCTCGTCCTCCTCCTCCTCCATCCCGTTGGACAATTTGATGAAATGCGAAGCACATAAAATGCGAATGGAAATGAAAATGGAAATAATTATTGACGCCATGCATTTAAGTTACGGCATGCCCATCAAAAGCAGGCCACACTGTACCTACCACACGGCTGCCCTCGGTCCTTCGATCCCACAGCGTTTGGACAATTAAAAAAGGCTAAGCGTTAAAATCGTTCATTTTCGGCCAGCTAACTGCAATTGGGGCGTCTCTGCAAGTGTATGTGTGTGTGTGTGTGTGTGTGAGAGAGAGAAGTGAGAGGGGGCAGGGTAGACTCTGCTTTGGCTTTAATTAGTTTGCTACGCTGTCGCTTCAATTTTGACGCAGAAAAAACCGCGACGTCTTCGCCGTCTACAGCTTGGTCGTCGTCTGTCGCTGCGTCTGCATCTTCATGTTGGTCCACGCCGTCATCTTCTTCATCATCCGCATCGTCAACGCAAATTACGCGTCGTCAAAATAATTGCCGTGGGTCGCTCAAATGCGACCAGTCAGCCCCATCAGCCCAGCCCAGCATAGCATGGCATGGCTAGCCAGCTAGTTGGTCAGTTCTTACCCACTGTCGCACAGTGGAATATATGTGCCCTTAACAGTGCTCTCATGAGTAGGTAGAAATATAGATAGAGTTATAGTAGATGATTGATAATGTGAATATTGATATATGTGTATATATTTTACTTGGAAAGATCTTGTAAAGATATATACTATATGCATATAATATTATATATTTGATATATACATATATCTATGAATCACAAGCTATGCTCAAGGTTTTCAGCCTCTTTCATAAATAAATCAATCAACTTTGAAAATAACCTCGAATAAGCCTTTATGGCCCACTGTGCGGCTGTCCATAATCAGAAAGCCAAGCAGACGGGCAATTAAAATAAGCTTGCTATCTGCATTTATACAAATATATATATATACATACACACTGCTATATATATGTGTGTGTGTTTATGTGTGTGTTTGTCCCTTTTTGGCATAGTTAATAGTCGCCCAGTACTCTTGGCATCCACTATTGGAATATCCGTTTGGGCCATGGCTGTTTTTTATGCACATCCCCGGCTCCAATGCCAGTCCATTTGGCCAGCAATTGGCATTACAATTTCTCGTTAATAGAAAATGAAATTGTCATCAAATGAAGATTGAGCTTAGCCGCAGACGCAGTGCCTGCAGCAGCAAATCCAATTAGAACCTGACGCGCAAATCAAATTAGAATTCAACTGCACAACTGTCTCGTTTCCACTCGCACTCCCACTCCCTCTCTCTTTCTCTCTATCTTGGTAACTGTATGATTTTGTCGGCATTTCACTTTGTCGGCAATCTTCAGAGACGGCACAAATCAATAAAAGAAATACCAAATACAAAACCGAAAACAAATTAACCAACTGATATTTGATAATCGCAAAATGTGTTTGCATAAGATTTGCAAAATGCAGCTGTGCTCAAGTCGAGGCGACGGGCGGGGCGAGAGAGTGCAGAGAGTGGATGCCGGAAGTGCAAGCAAATGCTCTGGGAAGTCCGCTCAACTCAGCTCAGCTCAGCTCAGCTCAATTATCAATGCGCATACGTCACGTGGCACGACTTTAAGTAGCCTTTGCATGTGCCACAAAAATAAACACAATTGAAACACATCGCATTCCCTCTTCATCCCTCACTCTGCCGCTGCTCAGCTAGCGTCTAGCTGAATACAGCAAGGGACAACAGCGAGAGGAAGGAAGTTGAAGCCATTAGAAAATGCCAACGAGCTGGCCCCGTCGTCCACTGCACAAACAAAGCCCAGCCAGCATGTGGAGCTCGCTCGCCTGCTCGGTCTACTAGAGGACTCGACGGCCTGCAAGTCCTTAGCTGATATTAAGGTGTTGTGGCGGTCTCTTTTTTTTTTTTTTGCTGCCTCTGCCGGCATATTCATATTTTTATATCTATTGGCAAAAACAAGAAAAAATGTAGAAAGGACGAGCTGGAGGATATGATGATGCCTTACGAATGTTTGCTAGAGATGTTGATTGGCATTGCGTTTGAGTCTGGAGCAGAGGGGGCGTCGGTGGCCAGGGAACGGCCGAAGAGGGGTGGTGGGGGAGGAGGGGTATGCGAGTGCGGTCTGTTGGCCGTTGTCTGCTTTTCTCATATTGATGATGCGGGCAAAGAGACAAAAACCGACAACTGAAAAAAGACAACAACAACATCAAGTATAACAAGCAGCAGCAGCAGCGGCAGCGGCAGCAGAAGAGCAATGCTGTACTCATAAATTATTGTCTAGACTATGATTTTAACGTTTTTTGATTATGAAAGCCAAAAAACGTGAAGAATCCCACTCCAAAAAATAGAAAAACAAAACGACAAACACACAAAAAAAAAATAAGAAAAAAAAAAAGGTTATTGTACAGCGCAATATATAAAATAAAAATCGCTGGCATAACCTTTTTAGCTCACTCCCACGCGGCGTAGGTTGGGTTCGTTTGTTTGCTGGTTGCTGCGTGTAGATATCATATCAATAAGCAAAAGGATTAGACATGTGACTGGACCAGTCGCCGACTGGTCCTGGCCGCGGCCCCAGCTCCCAGCTTCCCAGCTTCCAGTTCCCACCACGCGCGACCCACTCAAGGGCTACATTTTGGGTCGACTTTGTAGTCGTCATTCAGTGCTTATCGAGGGTAGTCGCAAAACAAAAACAAAACAGAAATCACATTTCATTCTTTTTTTTCTATATATATATATATATATATATATATATATATATATATATATATATATTCTCTTCATATATATATATTTATGAAATTTGAGGCAGAAATATGAATAAAAGTCAAGCTCGCGCTTCTATGAGGCGTTGGTGGGGAGTGCGAGGGGATGCACAAACAGGAACTGGGTTCGGCTTGGCCAGACAATTATTAAGCAAAAGTTTAACGAATTAGAAACAAAAATGGGCGAGTGAGTGCCACAGAGTGGGTTAAGGGCAGAGCTTTGATTAAAATGTACAGCCTGATGCATGGCCAGCGCAGACACACACACAGCACACACACACACACACACACAAACAGATCTATATAAATAGATATATATACACATAAATATCTATGTATATATAGTATATATTAATGCTCTTCAGCTAGCAACACTTCAATTAAAACTCCCCACGCACAAAATGTTTGACAATAAAATCGAAACATAAATCGAAAATTGTTAAATTCGAATAAGCAAAAGGGTTTTGCCTCGCATTCATTGACTCTCCACTGACTCGACTGGCTCGACTGACTCGACTGCCTTCTGCTCTTTGCTGCCAGTGCCTGGGAATTGTAAAGCTGTCAAATTTTAATTACAAAACTTTATAATCCAAAAAATACAGCAACAACAAGACGTTGGAAGCGCAAGCGGCAGGAGGCGGTGCGCCTTCTTAACTACGAACAAGCCAGCGCCCAGCCCCCAAAACCCCCCAAACCCCAATCCCCAATCCCCCAGCGCCAGCCCACCATTTGCCATTGAAACATTCAACTGTTCCTGTCGTTTTGCTCCCAAATCAATTCAATAACCGTACCGTAATGTGCGTGTGTGCGTAAGTGAATGACTGTTTGACTGACTGAATCACTGAATCACTGACTGAATGACAAACTGTACAAATGTCTGACTGTCTGTCTCTCTGACTGTCAGGCCTGCCTGCCTGCTTGCCTGCTTGGCTGTCTGTTTCTCTGTAACGCTTCAAAGTCCTTTCGTGTGGAGCTCGGTTCGAAATTGTTTGATTTATACCTTTAGCGGAATTGGCAAGGCGCTGCCCCCTGCCACAATTGTAAATTGTTGCCTGCCGCCGCATACGGCTCACCTTTGTGCCCCAAGCGAATGACAAATAATGAAAAATACTAAATTACCTGCCACTTAAGAGCTTAAAGCGCTTCATTTGACTAAAGGCGCGGCTTTATTGATTGCTAACCAAATATGGTAATTATTCAAATGAATGTATTCATGAATGTACTCGAACTGAATGCACTTATAAATGCAGCGAGCATTGCTAATGGTATAAATTAATCAATTGTTTTGCTATGCATATTCATGAATGCACTCATGAGTACACTCATGAATACACTCACTTGCAGTAAACCAATTTTGAGTGTACATAATGGTAATTAAATATCAAATTAATATGTTAATTATTTATATGAATATATTCATGAATACACTCAAACCGAGTATACTTAAAATTGAATTTATGAATACTGTGAATATTGCCAATGATATACATGAATCAATCATGTTGCTATGCATATTTATGAATACACGCATGCATATTCATTTATGAATACACTCAATGTATTCACGAGCATTAGGCCAAATGATTAGCGCTCTAAGCGCACAAATCGAAGCGCAATACACTTGCATTGCAAATGCACCTCATTCCCACACACTCATACACACACTCACACCCACACTCACTCACTTGCTCATTCACATGTGCGCTGCATTTGCAGCTTGACAATTCCTTTCTGCCAGCGTTTGTTTTGTCTTTTGTTGCAAATTGCCAACTTGGGCATTGCCAGCTGCAGCAGCAGCAGCAACAGCAACAGCAGCAGCAACAATCATAAAGAATGCGACAAAAGCTTTGGCGTCAAAGCTCTGGGGTGCACTTGGCAGACTTGAAGATGCCCACCCTCAACCCTTATTCGGCCGCCACACTTGAAACAATCAAAAATCAATGACAAACGAACAGCAGCAAAAAAAAAAAAAAAAAAAAATTGAAACCGACATTGAGATGGCAGAAGCGACGCTGCGGCTGCGGCTGCTGTTGCCGTTGCTGTTGCTGCTCTTTACTCATTTGTCTTTTGGCTTTTTGGAAATTAACAACACACGCCCGCCCCCAACCCTCGCAGCTCGCAGCGAAAGCCTCTTTAGCCTGAATGCTTGAAAAGTAACCCCTTTTTTATAGCGCCCAAGCTAACTTCCTTGCCGCGTCGCTAGCTCGGCTTTGCTGTCTCTTGATGTACATATATATCTATATATCTATATATATATATATACATATATCTATTATATGAGCATATATATCTATATGTATATTTCTATGTGTATATACATATATATTTTAAAATTTTTATGCCCGAATGAGTTTTAATTCCTTTGACGGTTGCTTTTGGCATTGGCAGCTGGCGTGCCTAAAAGGCAGCTACAACAATTTTTATACATGCATATGCAGCTTCATTTATATGTGTGTGTGTGTGTGTGTGTGTTTGTATCTTTGATTGCTTATTGTTAATTTGTATTTGTATATTGGTCGCCTGTATGTGTGCGCTCTGAGATGTTCGCTGATTAAACCCTTTTTTACCCTGCTACATATGAATGAATGTGGCAATCACACACACACATAAATGAAAGTGAAAGAGAGAGAAAGAGAGAGAAGGAGAGCATCTTAATTCCTTTTGGCGTTTTATGCATCGACCCAAGCAATTCGCCCACCTGCTGCCACATCAACGTCTTTTGCCTTCGAGTGTTTGTTATTGTTGTTTTTTGCTGTTGTCTTGTGCTTTGTGTAGATGTGTGTGCGTGTGTGTATTGACTGCTTTGTCAATTGTTTGGGGCTGCTGGCAGACTGACTGCCAGCCAGCCAGCCAGCCAGCCAGCCTGCCTGCCTGCCTGCTTGTCGTCGCGCTGGCTGCCTGGCAATTTTGTTAATTACAAATCGTTTGCTTTTAGCTCTATGCTAATGTCTCTGCCTGGGACACCAACCCCTACCACGTGTGTGTATGTGTGTGCCTGTGTGTGTGTGTCTATTTTTGCATAACTTACGCAACTTTTTACAATTCTGACAGCTACCTCCAGCCCCCCAGTTCCAGCCCCAAAGCAGGAAAAAAAAAACGCATACACAAGGGTTGTTGTTCTATTATATTTTATATATCTTTATATTACATATGCATATGTGTATACACAGCTATAGACTATCAGCTAAATATCGCTGTCTATTTTGCATAGAACATGCATTCTTTGCTAGCGGGGAGGCAGGGGAAGTTGGTCTAGGCAACAAACCAACGCCAATTAACACACACACACACACAGAGACGGTAGTAGTAGTTGTAGCAGCAGCCGTAACTGTCAGTCAATGTCCAACAGTCTCTTACCTAAATATTCAACTATTCCCATTGTTGGAAAAATGTAAATTTTCATAATTTTATAGTCAATAGGGCCCACCCACCCACAATTGCCAAACATTCATCTCATAGTTTTTGTTTGATTGTTGTAGTCGAGTCAAATCGGCCTCGCCCCCGCACCCCATCCTCGCCCCCACAGGCTGCTGGCATCCCAGTCAGCCGCAAGAGGCAAAAGCCGCAAAAGGCAGCCAACGGGAATCGGACAGGCAAAAGTTTTCTGACGCAAAGGGTTGCAAATGATTTTTGAGTTGTGTCGAAAATCCCCAAAAAGTTGATTTATCGTTTTAATAATTCCTCAAACAACACAAGCGAACGCAGCTCGGCGAATAGTCGTATATGCTGAAGTGGCATCAAATCGAAAAATGACAAAAATGTCTAGATATGCACCCATCTCTATTAATGTTAACTGGCTGGCGGCGTTGCCAAATTTCAGCGTGCGCTGTTGCCAAATTTCGAATATTCTGTAGTTTTAAGGCGATTCTATATAGCAAGCAGTTGATTATTAATGAACTCGCATGTGTCTTTCTGTGTGTGTGTGTTTGTGTAAGACACAACAAGACAGATACACACACACACACATGCACACCCACGCACAACCCTTGGCATACCCGTACACTTGCGCCGCATGCTAATTGCGTTTATTTAACAAAACAAATTTTTTACTTTTCCCACTTTGAGAAGGTTTTTGACATGGGAGCCTGGGGTGGCGGGTGGCGGGTGGCGGGTGGCGGGTGGCGCTGCGACTCAATTGAGTTGGCAATTAGACGCCAGCCAGAAGGGATTTTTTGTTTTTGAATAGGTCTATATGGGGGTATACAACATTTTTATGCAATTAATTTGAGTCGTCGTCGTCGTCGTTGTTTTTGTCGTCCTCGCCTGTCGTCTTGTCATGTGCTACTTCTTCTTCTTCTGCTTCTTCTTGTGCTTGTTCTTGTTCTTGTTCTCCTTTTTAACTGGGGGAGCTGTTGTCCTTAGCAGCTACTCACATGTCTCGTATGCTAATGAAAAATCGAACACGCAACCCCAGCCCGGGCAAGGGACGGGGTTCTGCCTTTTGATTGATAATGAAATTAACTGCTTAGCATTTCGAGGCATGACATGGGCCCAACAACACAAGCCGAAGAAGCACCAACTAAAAGGGACACATGTTTCTATGCATGCATACATCTACATATGTACATATGTATTTATAGATATTTCATGTTGATGCGTTTTTAATGCCAATTATATATTATTGCATACGTGTATGCGCAGTCAACCGTGCGCCAATAATAATAATAATCATAATCTGGGCCATTTCGGTTTGTTTATTGATAAAATAGATGCACACACATGCAAGCGCGCATGTCTGTGTGTGCGTTTATGTATATTAAGCAAAAGTTTAACTCAATCAACTTTGCTGTCATATGGGGCTCAACGATCAAAATTAACGTGGCTCACAAATAACGCAATGACACGCAAATTACCAATTGGCATTCGCCTGATTTGCGTCCTGTTTGGCGGTACAGTTGCCAGCAAAAGTCGCTACACAAAGTTGTCTCTCTGTATGTGTGTGTGTGTGTGTGTGTGCTGACAGTATGCCTTTGGCATATGCGTCAATTAAAAACCGCGCCATTAAATTAATTTTAATCACATAATAAGAAATATACACACACATGCACACACACATACGCACACACTCACGCATACAAGCCACCTGGCTGTCATTAAAAAATTTTGCTGCATACCACCAGGCGCCAAACTTTATCTTGTCAACTTTGTTGCGGCGCCACGCCTCCTGCAGCCAGCGTGCCTCCCTCACAGATTCATGCCGCACACGTCTCTCTCACGTTGACGCACTTAAGAAAAATTCCCTTGTCAAATTTGCCAATTATCATATTTTCATCAAACAAACAAAGTTCCAAAAACTCAAACGCTCGCCGGAGGCACACTGCCTGCCTGCCATGCCCCATCACTGCCTCTGCCTCTCTCTGCCGTCTCCTGCCACACGCTCAGCATGCATTGTGCTTGTACCTTGGCCCCTGCTACACCTGTGGCTGTATCTGTGGCCTGTTCGCTTGAGTCACAGGCAATCAGCGACGTCGTCGTCGTTGTTAATTTTATTAAAAATTATTTTATAACTCTCGAACTTTTCCACGCACACACGACAGACTGCGATGCGATGTGATGCGATGCGATGCGACGCGACTTTCCTCTGTGTAAAAGCCTCCGCCTGACTTGCTCGCATTGCTGTTGTTGTTTAAATATTGATGTGTGCAATTACAAAAATACAAGCAGATAGCAAGAGAAAGAGAGAGAGAGAAACGGAGTGGAAAGGCCTTGCAACCGCAGCAGCCACAATGGCAGAGTTGCCACAAAATATGCAACCAAAAAGTTTGCAGCTCTCACATGCGCCCAGGCTCAAATGTTCATCAACTACTGATTGCAAGCGCAACCAAACAATTCAGAAAATTAACAACAGTCTGTGAGCTGCTTACAATTTAAAAAAAAAAAAATCATGATAAAAAGTCAGTTTTGATTGAAAATGGCTGATGCCATGCTCTATCTCTCTCTCTCTCTCACTCTCGTTCATTCTCCCTCTCTGTCTCTCTCTGTCAATGACCCATTCACTATGTCTCTCTCAGGTCTCTTTCTTTACTAACCTCCAACAATGTGCTGGAAAAATAGATGTATATCTATATGCATATAAAATAATACTAAATAGAATTTTCAAAAATATTTAACATCTCAATTAAAATACTAATTATTGCATTTTTTCCATCGTTTTCAGATTAAAGCACTTTTGGATGAGTTGCAACGCCTGCGCGCCTTGGAACAAACTCACCTGGTACAAATCCAGAGGCTCGAGGAGCACCTGGAGGTGAAGCGACAGCACATAATGCGCCTGGAGGCCCGCTTGGATAAGCAGCAGATAAACGAGGCGCTCGCCGAGGCAACGGCATTGGCTGCCGCTGTTAATGCTGCTGCGACAAACAACAATAATAATAGCAACAGCAGCAACAACAACAACAGCAGCAGCAACAATAACAACAATCACAGCAGCCAGAGCAACGACAACAACAATGTCGTATTCAAGACAACTGATCTAACATCGACCCATCGGCACAACGACGATGATGACGATGACGATGACAATGATCATGATAATGAGCTGCGCGACGCCGATGGCGATGATGATGACGACCTGCATCTGACCAACAGTGAGCAACAGCAACAGCAGCAGCATGCAGCTTTAGTCAACAATCGCCACGACGATGAGCAGGACAAGGAGGATGCCGAGGAGCACGACGCAGAGATTTCGAATGCCACAGCCGCAGCGGACAGCAATGAGCTGAAAATCAAAAAGGAGCAGCAGTAAGTATTTGCATTGGCATCCCAAACGAAACTGTTCCATTGCCAGTTCATTGAGTGGCTAACCCATGTTTCATTTCCATATCGTTCCTTCAAATCAATAAAATGGCGACGTTTCATATTTTGTTTCCCTTTGAAATCATAACCAACTCTCAATACGTGCAAGCCATGTTCCAGTTCCATTTCGTTCCTATGACACGTAACAAATATAGCCTCCTCTCACTTAACAAACAAATCTATTTTACTCTCAAATCATTATTAATATCTCGTGTTTCATTACCATTTCGTTCCTTTCACGAATTTCGCTATCATTCACTTTGATAACAAATGATTCAGATTTATCTTCAAATCACAACTGACCCTCAATTGCTTATCCATGTTTCGTTTCCATTTCGTTCTCATTGCAGCAGTCCACTGGACCTGAATGTGCTCAGTCCACAGTCGGCGATTGCCACAGCCGCCGCGGCCGCCGCAGCCGCTGCCTGTGCCAACGATCCCAACAAATTCCAAGCCCTGCTACTGGAGCGGACCAAGGCCTTGGCCGCCGAGGCGCTCAAGAACGGCAGCACCGATGCCGTCAGCGATGGTGAGTATGCATGCAGTGCAGCTGTATCTACTGCAGTCCGACGTCGATTCGTTTCCATGTCGCGTGGCGCTGTTGATGTGAAACGCTTTGATCTCTTCCGCCTGTGGAACGGCGCCCAGGAGGGCAGTTTAATGAACTGTTCGACGAGTGCTGAATCCGTCACAATCCCCTCCGTTCCTTTCCGTTCCGTTACGTTACATTGTGTTACCAGCTTATCGGCGCCAACAGAAACGAGGCGCCAATTTTTATGGCTGTCAACAAGCGTCCACGCAGCGACGATCGCGATTTTCTCCATCTGCGACATTTCTTACTTTTTTTTATTGTACTATTATTATTATTTTTGATTTACAATATTTGCATCAGAACGTCTGCGAATGTTGTCATTGTTGTTGTTATAGTCGTTGTTGTTGTTGTTGTTGTTGTTGTTTTTATACACTTTGAGTTGCTCTGCATGTTTATCGATCATGTGTACATACATACATACATACATGCATAGAGGCCAAACGAAACAGCTGACAATCATCATCATTATTATTATTCTTATTACAATTATTATTATTGTTATTATTATCGACAACAACACGGTTCAATGCTATCGCTATGTGTCTATCTCCCCTCTCTCTCTCTCTCTCTGTCTCTATGTATCCCTATGTCTGTCTCACTCACGCTGTCTCTGTCGTGCTACATATATAGTTATATATTCAAATACATATGCATATATATATTTATGAGTCTCTATTTACAACAATTATACACACACACACACACAGTTTCTTTGTTGTTTTGTTGTTCGAATTGGCAAGCGAAAAGTGCAAATTGTTGGCAAACAATACGAAAAAAAAATATATATATATATATATATAAATTTAATATGAAACAAATTGAAAGAAATCAAAAATATACAAATTTTGATTAATTTTTGGCGTTTTGTTCCATGGATGTTGTTAAAATCAGTATATACCAAACAAATATACCAAATACTACTAAATACCAAACAAAAAAACAAGTATTTTATGATAGATCATTGCGAATAAGTAGCAGCAACAAAAGGCACAACTTTTTTGTTGTTTCCCGCAGAAATGCCGCAACAACAACAAGCCGTAGACGTAGCAACAACAGCTGTAGAAGAAGATGCAGCAACAGCAGCAGCAGCAGAGGCAGAAGTAGCAGCAGCAGCCGCAGCAGCAGCAGCAGCAGCAGCAGTTGCCAAGCCAGATTTAAACAAAACTGGAACGAATGAGAATGAGACATTGGTCGAGGCCAATTTGCAGCCGAAAATCGAAATCTTAGACACAGACGAGGTAATAGCCGAGGCTCCAGCTCCAGCTCCAGCTCAAACGCTAGAAGAGCAGCTGGTCAATAGCTATTGGAGGCGTGGCTTTGAAACGAGCACAGCTGCAGCAGCAGCAGCAGCAGCAGCAGCAACGGCAACTGTAGCACCAGCAACAACAGCTGCAGTTGCAGCTGGGAGCAAAACGCCAACAATTTATCAAAATGCCAATGTGGTGCAGCAGCAATTGTTGCCTCCACCGCCACCGCCACTGCCGCAGCCCCAGCAACAACAACAACAACAACAGCAACAGCAACAACACTATCAACAGCAACAACAACAACAACAACAACAACAGCAACAACATGGACCCTCGTCCACTGTGCTGCTCAGTCAATTGGTTAACTCAACTTTCTCACATGCCAATCACTCCTCTTGTTCCAATTCCAAATCCGCACGCCTAGATGCCGCCACACACCACCAACTCCAGCAGCAACAGCAGCAGCAGCAGCAACAGCAACAGCCCCAGCTGCAGCAGCAGCAACTTCTGCACAACAACAGCAATAGCAGCAACAGCAGCCTGACCGGCAGCGATCCGCTGAATCACCACCATCACGCACACCACCACGGCAGCATGGGGCATGGCCAACTGTTGCATACGGCACACCATTTGCATCATGGCGCCGACTCGAACTCATCCAGCGCCAACAGCACACCGAACAGCACCGCCCAGCTGGCGGCGAGCATTGCCAGCACGCTGAACGGCAACAAGTCGCTGTTGCAGGCAGCGGCCGCTGCCAATGTGGCTGCTGCCGCCGTTGCCGTTGCCGAGGACAACAACAACAGTCTGACTCCCAATGCGAACGCGGCGGTGGCCGCAGCAGCGATGGCTGCCCATGCCCAGCATGCGGCTGCTTTGGGTGCGCCCGGCTTCCTGCCCAATTTGCCCAGCCTGCCATTCCAGTTCGCGGCTGCCGCGGCCGCTGGCCAGGAGGCGCGCGCACACTTTCGGTTCGCGGACGCCGAGCTGCAATTGCAGCCGGGCGTTTCGATGGCGGGCCGTTTGGGTGAATCGCTAATACCCAAGGGTGATCCCATGGAGGCCAAGCTGCAGGAGATGCTGCGCTACAACATGGACAAGTATGCCAATCAGGCACTGGACACGCTGCACATCTCGCGACGCGTCCGCGAGCTGCTCTCCGTGCACAACATCGGCCAGCGTCTGTTCGCCAAATACATATTGGGCCTGTCGCAGGGCACCGTCTCCGAGCTGCTCAGCAAGCCAAAGCCCTGGGATAAGCTGACAGAGAAGGGCCGCGACAGCTACCGCAAGATGCATGCCTGGGCCTGCGATGATAATGCCGTCATGCTGCTCAAATCCCTCATACCCAAGAAAGGTGAGTGCCTAACCTTGTTGTTTTTTTTTGTATTACCTTTTATTTTTCCTTCGCTGTCTTGTTTTTCGCGCTCTCTTATGCCGAGCTAATTAGTGGCAGCCACTGCTAGTAGATATAGCACAAAGCACAGCAGCTTAAAAACAGTTGACAGCCGTTGCACGCAGAAAGCGTGACAGCTGACAGTTGCTGTTTGCTATGAACTGACATACATCACTCTTAGTATGCCTGAAGAGTTGAGCCACATTTCATAGCCATATGCCATATGAATGTGCTTTGCATTAAGCGAATAATTGATCATCTCCCATTTCGTGCCATTCAGCTTTTGTCAATCACTTGTCCAAAGGCAAGCCAAGCGAAGGCAAGGCCAGCTAATATAATTAAGCTACTCTTTCACAGCACTCAGCTTTTGTCATGCATTTGCTTTGCAGCGAACAGCTTACAGTTGCTGCTTGCTATATCAATCTTATGCCAGGCGAGCCCATTGAAAGTTCATCTGCAGTTTCATGACACTCAGCTTTTGTCTTCTGCAGCACTGCTCGCCCACTTTCAATAAAATTTGTTGATTCATTCAAACGTTTCCAGCAAGCAATAAGTTCTTCTTCTTGATTTAATTGATTTGCCTAGATTTGAGTAAATATTTTGGAATTCTCGCATTGCATATTGCGCATTTCATGCCCACGTTTAACTCATTTCTCGCTTGTTTCATTTTCATCTTTTCTCTGATTATTATTTTGTTTTTCTGCTTTTTTCTTGAATACTTTTTGGCTGGCGCCCTGCCAAAACATTAAAATGTGAAATTTTAATTATTTTTGATTTTTGCGTATAATCAACGTGCCAACGAGCAACAACGATGGCGACGACTGGATGCATTTCATGCAACCATTTCGCCTGTCGCCATAAATTTTCACAAATTTGCACATTAGGCGTACAACGATTTGCGAATGCAAAACACAATCGTTTCGAATACAACAAATTGTGATCTTTGCTTAACGATAGCAAAGTTGCAAAGTTGCCCTCCGTCCGTCAGTCTGTCTGTCTGTCTGTCGGTTTGTTTGCAGTTGTCTTGGTTAAGCTTTTTATTGATTAGTCATCAATTTAATGGGCTGCCCCAGAACTATGCCCGACCAGCTACAAATATGTCAATGCAAAAGTATTTTTAAAGTATAAACACGCACCTAGCCAATACACAAACACACACACACACACACATACACATGGCTCTACTGGCAGCAACTTGGTAAAGTTAATCAAAGTTTTACTGTGGCTCTCTGTGTGCATAATGCACATGTGCGTGCCTGTGTGTGTGTGTGTCTAAGTGCATGCAAATGTTGACAATTAATTTATGACGATTACTCATGACAGCTAAACTAACTGTTTATATATTTATGGCTGTGGAAGGCAGGCGCTGCAATTTTTTCTCTGATTGAGTGTGTTTAGTGAGCCGCCCCCACACCCTCACCCGTTGCCAGTTAATTATAAGCAAATAGGCATTTAGATGCATGCCATAGAAGCGGTCATAGACACAGTTATATAGAAAAACGGGTTTACAATGACAACAACAACAACTGTTGCCTAGCTCTGGGCGCAAGTTTGTTGCATAAAATTTGTAAATTATTAGAATAGAAATCAGAATTATTACAAAATAACAAGCGGCAATACTTTGAAGTCGCTTTGTGGGCGAGCAAAGTTGTGCGAACTTTTTGGCGCGTCAATGATTTTTGAATTGTAATTGTTTAAAGCGAGGAACGAGCTGGAATGGAACGGGCTTAAATGGGCATGGGGCGACGCGACGACTGCCGTGACAATTGGTCTGTGAAAGGCTTGAAACAAAATACATATACAACAGCAACAGCAACAGCAACAAAAACAACAATTAAAAACACAAAAACAACAACAACAACAACAACAGCAAACATAAAGTAGAATTAAATGTAAACAACGACAACAGCAGCAGCAACAACAACAACGAAACGCAATGCAACTGCTGCCTTCAACGAGGCATGCAAAACGTTGACGTGGCGCGCGTTTGAAGTCGTCTTTGTGCCGGACAAAGTGCGCCAGCTGAGTGCTGGCCGCGGGGCGTGGCAGCGGGGGGCGAAGGCGTAGACTTGGGTGGTGAGTGGGTGAGTGGTGCGGCAGCTGAACGGGATAGCATTTGGGAGCTGGGCGTTGCAATGTGGAGTTATGCCAAGGGCGGCTACCACACGATTGGTTTAGCGGGGGGATAGGCGGGAAGGGGGAGTGGGCCAGCAGCAGGAGGAGCGGCGGCAACTCCAGGGTGGGAGGCAAAAAGTTTTCGCGTTTTTGGTTTGCTCTGCCGTTAATTTAGCTTGGTTTCTTTTTTTTTATTTCTTCTGCTTCTTCTATAAAACATTTGACGACAATTGTTGCATATTAAACGGCGCACGGGCAAAGCGAGTGGAAGAAAGCAACAACAAACTATTGAAAAGTTATAAAATAACGGAAAGTTGACAAGCAATATATACATACATACAAATAATGAAATAGAATGGAACTCGGTTTGTTTGTATAGCCAAAGAATTAATGTTATCGATTAATATGCATACAGATAAATGTCATCAGATTTATCGATTAATCTCATAAATCTATAAATATTTGAGCTATATTTTAGCACTAGTTTTAGAATACTTTTTAATAGCTGATTTGAGTTTTGTTTTATATGCACAGTTCCTATCGATTCTATCTATCGATTCGACATTTTCACATTTCAAAGCACACATACAAACATATGTAAATTTGAAACCACTGTGCAAACACAGTGCCTGCAAGTTGACAATGTTTTTACCATGACAAACCTACACGAGTTGAACACGACCACATAGAGAGGGCAAATAGTAAACGAGAGAGAGAGAGAGAGAGAGAGAGAGGCAGAGAGAGGGAGAGAAGTAGTTTGAGTTTACAGCAGAGTTCAACCAAGTGCCGTTTGAGTACTCAATTCAAACTGCACACAGAAAACTTCAAAATCGGGGCAGGGAATTAAAAAAAAAAAAACAACACACACAAAAAAAAAAAAAAAGAGAAAAGTAAATGGAAAAAAAAAGAGGAAAAACAAACAAAGCTCAACGTCATTTTAGCCGCGTCAGACAAGTCGTATACGTAATGGGCAATATTTGTATTTGTCGACGGCATGCGAATGTGGCCGAGGCAACTCGTTATGGCAGCTAATAATACTAGCATATTAACACATAATTTTAGCAGACGTCGTCTATTTGTTTTAGCAGCAGCAGAGCAGCAGCAGCAGCAGGCGAGAGAGCTATCGAAAAGTCGGGCGAAAAGTGCGTGGCCTAAAATAGAAAAGCACGCGGCAAAGAAGACAAAACAATACAACTAGCGCACATTCAGAGAGTGGAGTGTGAGTGGGGACAGTTGGGGGGGGGAAGGGGGGGAGTACGATACATGGGACAGCTTGCGAACAAGAGATCGAGGAGGTAAAGACAAAAGCATTCCAAATGCCAAACAGACAGAAGACAAAACGCTGCCAGGCACTTTTATTTGCCGCCGTTTCACAAATTATTTGTCACCAGCCATAAAGCGAAATATGTGAGGCACACACACACGCACACACACACACACACAGCCTGACTAAGTGGCCAACGGGGCGTATCAATTCCTGCGCTTTTTGGCCTCAAATTTAAGTTGTTTTCTTTCGTTCTATCTATTTATTTCTTTTTCGCTTTGATTGTAATTTATTTTATTTGATTTTGTTGAAAATTGCTTTATGTGCGCGGGGCTGGCGGGGCGTGGCCGCAGCTCGAAAATACAATAAACATAAATTAGCATCAGGCGCGCTCAACTGAAATTTTGTTTTAATAATATTAAAACAAACAAACCAAAACAAAAAAATTCAAACAAAAAGGAATTTGAATATTTTTATGAATATTCAAAAAATGCGACGGTATCAAGAAATGGGCCATACTAAATCTTCGATAGCTTAGTCAATGAGTCAGCATGTTGAATCATTGTCGCAATCGAAGTGACTGAGCACAAAGCGCATATAAATAAATAAATGTAAATGTATTTGTATATATGTATGTATATAAAACAATTACAAAATACATATACATATATATGTATATATATATATATACTTATATGCAGCCATGTCTGTGTGCTGGCATGCCGCATAGCCTAGACATGGCAAAAAGTTTGTCTTCGACATTTTGCCATTATGCCGCAAAATGTTGCACATGTCTCTCTCGTGTTGCACTTGCCCCCAACTTGCGTTTGCAGCTGTCTGTGTGTTGCTCGGGTTAATTACTTTGTAATGAACTTTGACAACAATCAACAAAAACAAACAACAGCCAGCAAAAATATATAAGAATAAAATCAACAACAAAAAACTACCAAAAAAAATACCAAATAAAAGTTGCAAATTAGCCGCAGCCAGCGCAGGTCTATTTATTTAATAACCCCCAAATCCAATTTCCAATTTACCTGCAATTCCCATCGACTGTTTGATGTTGTGCCCCCGCCCCCTTCTGCACCAGCCCCACCCATGTGGGGCATCCATCCACTTCACTTCATATGCTACGTTTGCCCTCAGCTCAGTTAGAAGCAAGAAGCGCGCCTCAAGCAGGTGTCTGTCCGTCGTTCTGTCTGAGTTTTCTTTTTTCCATTTTGTTTTTTAATTGACACTTCTGCTAATACCACCCCACACAGACAGACACACACACACGCACACACACACGCACACACACACGCACACACACACGCATACCCTGACTGACTGGCATTTTAATTAGAAAATTTTTCTTGCAATTAATGCAAATTGCGTGCGTGTGCCAATTTCAATGCGCCAGTTCAATTGTGGCAACAGCCACCACCTACCTGCCACGCCCCCACTGCGCCTTAGCCACTCAACTATAAACCCTTTTTTTTTTTTGAATGCGACTGAAGTATGATTACATATTTGTGTGCTGGCAAATATTTATTGTATTAGGAAAAACTCCATAAAGGCAAAAAATACAACAACAAAAGGACAAAAATCTACAGTCGACTGAACAGGGTCGGGGAGAAGCGTAGGGGGAGCGACGGTGACAGGGGTACTGGCACTCAACGTGTCTGGCGAGAATATTCGTCTGATTTGTTATAAAAGGCAAATATTCATCAAGCAAATTGTGGCACAGGTGGTGGTAGATAGATATAGATAAATGTATATCTATATATATATATATATATATATATATTCATATTTTACCACATATATATATATATATATGTATATGCTACATGATAGCTCATATCTATATTTTTCGCGTTAAATCCATATCCTTTTGAATGACAATTTGGTCAACATGTTCCTCTCTAATAAATTACAAACAACACACACACACACACACACACAGCAAACACACAAAAGCGCAGACAAAAAATGGCCAATGGTAAAAAAAAAAAAATCGAGAGACAAATATTCAAATATACAAATACAAATATATAAAAATTTCTTCTTTTTTTTTTGTCTATGGAATTGAGCTGTGCCTGTGGTTGGGGCATTGCGTTATTTAAAAGTCGTCTCTGTCTGCAAATCCATCCATGCAAAAAAGCGCGACAGTTAGCTGCTTAAAAAGTTATTTTTTTTACCTTTATACTTTTCACATATTCTATATCAATAGATATTCATGAATTTGTTGGACAATTTAAGAGTTTTTAATGCCAGCAGAAGCGGGTCTAGCAAGAAATGTTATTCTAATGCATTTTGCAACACACTCGACACGCTTTGCAACACTAGCTGAGCTGAAGTTGAAGTATTTTTTATAGAATTTATACATATTTACATATGTGTATATTTATGTATATTTGTAATATTTTTCTAAAATTACATATTTTTATATTTTTGTATATTTGATATACGCTTATATATAATATTTATTATTTTCTATTATTTACTTAATTCATATATTATTAATTAATTAATTTTATATTATTTAATTGTATGTTATATATATTTGTATATATTTCATATATATTCTATTGGTATATTCCACTTATTTTGGTATATTTGAAATATTGTATTACTTTTCTATAATTTCTTCCCATTTAATAACTGATAGATCCACTCAGCTTTTAAAGCCAATAAACATCTCTTTAAGCCCTTATCTCGCCGCTTATTGATTGTTGAAGTCGTCTGAGTGTGTTACAGTTGACACCGAGTGCATTGAACTGTCCATAGCCTTCGGTTCCTCCTCCAGTACGTCCTCCTCCTCCAGTTGCTCCTGCTACTCCTGCTACTTCTCCTGCTGCCACAGCCAGCACACATCCGTTAGCCATTTTAGCAGTTTCATTTTCAGTTCCAGCTACGTCTCCGGCTAAAGAGCGCTTAAGCTGTCTGTGTCTGTAGCCGCTGTAGCGCCCGCCCGGCCACAGTGTCCATCCGTCCAGGACGTGTGGGGGTCAGCCAGGTGTCATCAATGTCATCTTCGACTTTATAACACAAAAACACTTTGTAATCCCCAAATGAAGCGACGGCGCTGACGACGATGACCAAGAGCCAAAAACAGAGTAATAATAGCCGAAATAAAAAAAAATGCTTTTTTGGCCAAAAGCATTCGAAGCAAATCGAAAATAAAAATCTGAGCAAAAAATAGAAAAATGTAAAATCCAATGAATCTGACTGCGGTATGTGGCATGTGGCATGTGTCGTCACTCTGGAAAAAACAAAAATCACAAAAAGTAGAAGAAACAGGCAAACGTTACGATCTATTGTAGTTGGCCCTTTTATCGCCTTTTGTCCATCTATGTGGCATCTATGTGGCTTTATTGTATTTCAATGCGAAATACTTTTCAAATCGTTCGCTCGCTCGTCCGTTCGCTTCAATTGACAGCGGGCGACCAAACATTTGTCATTCATGTGTTGATTTCCGTTTCCTGTGCGCTCCGCTTCCTGCTCCGGCCAGTCCAGGCAGTCGTGCTGCACAAGTGTTTGCTCCTTTGGGGCATCGATTATGCCTGGGCAATTGTAAAGCGATTTTCAGTTATATCATTGCGCTCGCCACGCCCACCACCGACTGGCCCTGATTGATGTTTGTTGGCCAAGCAGCAGCCGCAAAAATACCACAAGGACACACGCGCGCGCGGCATTCAGCTCAACCACTTGTGCGATTATTTTACAATTTACCACTCGATTTTGATTTCTTTTTTCCAATGTTTTTTTGTTTTTTTTTGGTATTTGATGTTGTGCAGCTTCAGCTCGATTTTTCGATTGTTTTGCTGCAGCGACATTTAACGAGTGGAACCAAAAAACAGCAAAAAAAAAAAGAGGGAAAATCCTTCATTTCAATTGAATTTGTGCAGAGCATTTTTGTTGCTGTCGCTTGTTTGTTGTACTCTTTCAATTGCAATTGAATTCACATTCATTTATTCATTTCGACTCGTTTCGTTTCGTTTCGTTTCGTTTATTCAAGCTGGCTCTGCCAGCGCGCGCTTCGATGAGCAGCCCCAACTCCAACTCCAACTCCAGCTCCAGCTCCAGCTCCACTTCCATTGCCCACCTATTTTGGCTCCATGGCGCGTGCCAAATTAGCGCTTCGCTTGCATTGAACTATTTGGAGGGCCCAACCAGGCATTTAAAATTTTTTTTTTTTTTTTTTTTATACTTTTTTGACTGAACTCTGTGCGCTGGGCTTCACATTTGTATGGCCATTGATGTTTTGGTCCGGTTCGCTTTGTCTGTGGTCGCGGTTTTGTTGATTGAAAATCAAATGGTGTTATAATTGAGCTTGCCTGAGCGCGGGGGGGGGTTGGGGAGGCGCAATTCTTTGCAATTTATGTTTGTTGCACACACACACACACACACACACACACACAAAATGTTTATCAAATTTATCGTACACTGCACAACAAAGTCGGAAGCAAAAGCGATATAAATGCAAGCTAAATATGTATGTATATGTATGTATATATGTTTATTGAATTGAATTCCTAGTTCGATCTGCCTTTCGCTCAGTGCATAAACGGGGCGTCATCCAAAGTGCATCGAGCCTGGGCTATTTCAAATGCTGCGCCGCTTTATGGCCACAAATTTGCGTTGGCTTTTTGAACGCTTTATGGCTTAATTGGCCCGCTGGGCTGTTGGGCTGCTGGCCCTGGGCAGCACGATTCGGTTTCGTATCAATTGGGCTTCAATAAATGAGCTAAAATCTGAAATGCGCATAAACTTTATAACGTTTAATGGGCAAGCCAATGCCACTTTACGATCAATATATACAATCAACAACATTAACTGGAATCATGCCCTCTCTCTCTCTCACTCTCTCTTGGATAGACTCTGGACTGCCACAGTATGCTGGTCGCGGCGCTGGCGGCGATGATTCCATGTCCGAGGATCGCCTCGCACACATACTCAGCGAAGCCTCCTCCCTGATGAAGAGCAACGTGGTCGCCGCCCAGCAGCAACAGCAACAGCAGCAGCAGCAGCAACAGCAGGAGCATCAGCGTCGTCATGCCAGCGACGATACGCACAGCAACGATGACAGCAAATCGCCGCCGCAGAGCTGCAGCTCGCCCTTCTACAAGGTGGAGCATCAGATCAAACAGCAGCAGCAGCAACAGCAGCAACAGCAACAGCAGCAGCAGGCGCAGCAGCAGCAACAGCTGCACGTCTCTGATCATGCGCAGCGCGAGCAACGCGAGGCGGCCGCCGCCGCTGCCGCCGTTGCCGTCCACCAGCAGCAGCAGCAACGCGAGCAGCGCGAACAGCGTGAGGCCGTGCAGCGCGAGCAGCAGCAGCGACTGCGTCACGAGGATCTCGCCCAGGACAAGATGGCGCGTCTCTATCAAGAGCTAATGGCGCGCACACCGCGCGAAGCAGCCTTCCCCAGGTGAGTGGGCGACATTAAGACTTTGTCTCCAGAGATCGCCGTGAGACGCCTTCTCCTTCTTGAGCTCTCGTATTCATTTCGGAAAATTTCTCAATTTGTTTTTTGTAGCTTTTTGCTGTCGCCGTTCTTTAGCGGCGCCGCTGGCATGCCCGGAGCAGCCGCCAATCCATTCCCCGCTGCCATGGCCGCCGATGAGAATATGCGTCACGCCTTCGAGCGTGAGATCGTGAAGCTGCAGCAGCAGCAGCAGCAGCAACAGCAGCAACAGCAGCAGGCGCAGGCCGCCAGCTTTCCCAACTTTTCCAGTTTGATGGCCCTGCAGCAGCAGGTGCTGAATGGCGCGCAGGATCTGTCGCTGGCCGGCAAGGATATCAAGCTGAATGGCCAACGATCGTCGCACGATCAGCACAGCGGCAGCGGCAGCAGCTCCAAGGATGGCGAACGCGGCGATGATGTTGGCGATCGCAGTTTTCCCGCCCTGCCACATGCCCGCAAATCGGATGGCGGCAACACGCCCGCACCACCCGCACCGCCCGCCGTCAATGCGGCCGGCAGCGGCAGCAATCCGCTAACCGCCGGCAGCGTCGCCGGCAGCGTCACCAGCGGCCATGGCAGCAACTCGGCTGCGCCCAGCCCCCTGAGCAACTCGATCCTGCCGCCAGCGCTGAGCAGCCAGGGCGAGGAGTTCGCGGCCACGGCGAGTCCGTTGCAGCGCATGGCCTCGATAACCAACTCGCTGATCACACAGCCGCCGGTGACACCGCACCACTCGCAGCCGCAGCGGCCCACCAAGGCGGTGCTGCCGCCCATCACACAGCAGCAGTTCGACATGTTCAACAACCTGAACACGGAGGACATTGTGCGGCGCGTGAAGGAGGCGCTCTCCCAGTACAGCATCTCGCAGCGACTGTTCGGCGAGTCGGTGCTGGGCCTGTCGCAGGGCTCCGTTTCGGATCTGCTGGCCCGGCCCAAGCCCTGGCACATGCTCACCCAGAAGGGCCGTGAGCCGTTCATACGCATGAAGATGTTTCTGGAGGACGAGAATGCGGTGCACAAGCTGGTGGCCAGCCAGTACAAGATCGCGCCCGAGAAGCTGATGCGCACGGGCAGCTACAGCGGCAGCCCGCAGATGCCCCAGGGGCTGGCCAACAAGATGCAGGCAACGCTGCCCATGCAGAAGATGATGAACGAACTGAAGCTGCAGGAGCCGGCCCAGGCCCAGCACATCATGCAACAGATGCAGGCAGCGGCCGCCATGTCCGCGGCCATGCAGCAGCAGCAGGCAGCGGCCGCCCAAGCGGCTGCCGTGCAGCAGGCCCAGGCCCAGGCCCAGGCTCAGGCCCAGGCACAGCAGAGCCACCAGCAGCAGGCCCAACAGCAGGCCCAGCAGCAGGCCCAGCAGCTGCTCCATCATCAGAATATGCTGCTGACGTCGCCCGGTCTGCCGCCGCAGCATGCCATCAGCTTGCCGGCGGCAAGCACGCCCAGCGGCCAGGCGGGCGGCAATCCGGCGTCTGTTGCCACGCCCGGCAGCAACGAGAAGAAGCCGATGATGATGCCGGTGCACGGTGGGGCGCATGCTCCGAATGCCATGCGCAGCCTGCACCAGCACATGTCGCCCACTGTCTATGAGATGGCCGCGTTGACCCAGGATCTGGACACGCACGATATTACCACCAAGATCAAGGAGGCGCTGCTCGCCAACAACATTGGCCAGAAGATCTTTGGCGAGGCGGTGCTGGGCCTGTCGCAGGGCTCCGTGTCGGAGCTGCTGAGCAAGCCGAAGCCCTGGCACATGCTCTCGATCAAGGGGCGCGAGCCCTTCATACGCATGCAGCTCTGGCTGAGCGATGCCAACAATGTGGAGCGGCTGCAGCTGCTGAAGAACGAGCGCCGGGAGGCGAGCAAGCGGCGTCGCAGCACCGGACCCAATCAGCAGGACAACAGCAGCGACACGTCCAGCAACGATACTAACGATTTCTATACGAGCAGTCCGGGTCCCGGCTCGGTGGGTTCGTCGGTGGGCGGTGCCCCGCCCAGCAAGAAGCAGCGCGTGCTCTTCTCCGAGGAGCAGAAGGAGGCGCTGCGCCTGGCCTTTGCCCTCGATCCGTATCCGAATGTGGGCACCATCGAGTTTCTGGCCAACGAGCTGAGCCTGGCCACGCGCACCATCACCAACTGGTTCCACAACCATCGCATGCGGCTCAAGCAGCAGGTGCCGCACGGCCAGCCCGGCCAGGACAATCCCATACCCAGTCGCGAGAACACCAATGCCACGCCCTTCGATCCCGTCCAGTTTCGCATCCTGCTGCAGCAGCGGCTCGTCGAGCTGCACAAGGAGCGCATGGGCCTGAGCGGTGCGCCCATACCCTACCCACCGTACTTTGCCGCCGCCGCCCTGCTCGGCCGCAGTTTGGCGGGCATTCCGGGCGCTGCGGCGGCCGCTGGTGCAGCGGCTGCTGCGGCCGCCGCCGTCGGCGCCGCTGGCGGCGATGAGCTGCAGGCGCTCAATCAGGCCTTCAAGGAGCAGATGAGCGGACTGGATCTGTCCATGCCGACGCTGAAGCGCGAGCGCAGCGATGACTATCAGGACGAGCTGGAGCTGGACGCCAGTGGCCAGAATTTGAGCGACAACGAGTCCATCGAGGGTGGCCACGAGCCCGAGAACACCACGCCCATATCCGAGTACGAGAAGGCGCTGCAGAAGTCGGCGCTCGCCTCCGCCGCCGCTGGCTACTTGAACAATGCGGTGCGCAGTTCGCGCCGCAAGCCCGCCGCCCCCCAGTGGGTGAATCCGGCTGGCGCCACCACGCCCACAGCGGCGGGCGCTGCGGGCGCCGCCATCGCAGCCGGCGATAGCAGCGCCAGCGAGCGCATCATCAACGGCGTCTGCATCATGCAGGCCTCCGACTACGGACGCGACGAGGGCGACAGTGTCAAGGGCGGCGAGTCCAATGCCGATGCCGAGCACGATGATCATGCGCACCTGGAGATCGAGCAGCGCTTCATGGAGCCGGAGGTGCACATCAAGCAGGAGGAGGACGACGACGATGAGACGACCTCGCAGCAGCAGCAGCAACAGCAGCAGCAGCTGGACGATGAGAGCGCCGAGAAGCAGCTGAAGGTGATCAACGAGGAGAAGCTGCGCATGGTGCGTGTGCGGCGGCTGAGCAGCAATGGTGATGGCGATGAGCATTGCGCTGCAGTGCAGCAGGCAACGGCAGCGGCAGCAGCGGCGGCAGCAGCAGCAGCGGCCGTTGCAGCGGCAGCAACTGCGACGCCAGCAGCAGCGGCAGCAGCGTGGAACTACTAAGCTAGTAACTGGAACTGGAACTGGAACCGGAACGGGAACTGGTTAGCAGAGTGCAATGTTGAAGACGTTTACTTGTGATTAAGTTTGGCAGCGGCCCCAGAACATGTTTAGCCACTGGCTAATAAATATAAACACACATACATATACATATATGCATGTGTATGCATACTTATATATATATATATATATAGCGATATATTGCACATAAATACGCATAATATATATATATATACATCCATATATATATATATACACATACATCTTATTTAGAACTAGCTATTTAAGATCTAATTTTTTTTTTTTTTTTTTTTTGAAGAAGTAGTTGTAGCTAAAAAAGTTTAGAGACGCTATGCGAAGCGCAGGTGCGATAGAGCAGCGCAAAAGTATTAAATTGTTGGCTTTAAACTTGCCCTCCTCACGCCCCCCACCCTCCTCCTCCCGACCCCTGCCCCCTCACTAAACACGTAAAATCTCCGCCGCAACAACTCTACCTAAAAACTCAACCAAAAGCCAAATCTGTTGAGGCGCAGATTATGCAAAAAAAACAAAAAAACAAAAACAAAAAGATTTTTTTGATTTCTTTACGACTTGAAGACTGTAAAAGCAAACGGCGGTAGAATTTTATTATTATCATTATGATTATGATTATTATAAATATTAATTACAAGATTTCTAATTTTTTTTCTCGTCTGCATTGTTAAGTGTAAATAGATAAACAATAAATATACAATATTAAACTCTAGCAACTCGAGGGCCGTTCTGTAAATACCGAAACTGTAGATGTTGACGGCGAAAAAGAAAAGAAGTAAGCGTAGAAAACAAAACAAAAGCTAAGCAGAAAGAAAGTTTTTTTTTTTTATTTTCCATAAACATAGCAAAATAAAAACTATATATTATGGTCCATTTTTTTTTTTTTTTTTATCACAAATGTTTTTTAGCTATCTTTTGATCTCACACACACACACTACTGTAAAATATAAAACACAAATAATAATGAAAACAGCTGAAAACTGAAAACGAACAACAACAAAATATGAATCCAAAGTAAAAGATAGTTAACAAGAAAGAAAGCTCTAGTCGAGACTGCTCGACTACGAGATCCCCTGAACCCTACAAGCAACTTATATTTCAATAATAATTAGCAAACACACACGCACACACACACACACGCATACGAACAAACACACGCGCACACACACACTCGCATATACAGGCGATTGCGCTTGGGTTGCACTGCAGTGTTGGCAATATTTTGAGAACTTATTTGTTGAATAATTTAATTTCTAGACGTACGATCGTAATGAAACTTTCAGAACGTAATCATAATGTTTAAATGTATGTGTATACCGAAGCACAAGTCTCTAGTATTTGATATACGACTTTAACAAAGATGAGGGTGAGGGGGTGGATTTAGGGGTGGGGGGTAAATTTTAACAAAAACCGAAATTGTATGGCATGCGTCTTAATAACCATTTTAAATTTGGAGACTCTAGCTTGAAAGATGTAGGAGATATAATTTTTTAAGTGATCTTCGATAAGGTTTTTTATCGATAAAAAAGTATCGGAATGAGTTATCGTTTTTTAGTGATAAACTCGATCTGCGCGTGATATATACGGACATTTTAAAAAAAAGTTGAAGTCTCTAGCTCTTATATCTTCTGAAATCGACGCGTTCATACATACGGACGGACGGACGGACGGACGGACGGACGGACGGACGGACGGACGGACGGACGGACGGACGGACGGACAGACAGACGGACAGGGCCAAATCGACTCAGCTTGTCGCCCCGATCAAGAATATATATACTTTGTGGGGTCTGCCACGCCTCCTTCTGCCTGTTACATACTTTTAACAAAACCATTATACCCTGATTTCCCATTTTCAATGGGTTCAGGGTATAAAAACAACAAAAGAGGAAAAGAAACAACAAAAACTTACAAAACGACATGCGCATTTTTTTCCATATAATTTTCACAATTTTCTTGTTTTCCTTTTCATGAGAAGCAAAAATCAAGCTACCCTTAAAAACAGCAAAGAAGAAGCAGAAGAAGAAACACAATAAATTTTGTAAATTTTAAATTTACGTAAAACAAAAACAAAATATATGATAAAGCAAATAAAATATATATATAAATAAATATATATATATATATTATGTAAAACACAAAATATAGCAAAATAAATGCAAATTGCACTAAATTATTATTTACATTTAATAAAAAATAATATATATATAAATATATATATAGTTTAAGCATTATGCCGATTATTAACATATAAAGGAAAAGAAAATTGAATAACAGTACTTTAAATTTCGCATTACAAATAGCATAATTTTTTTTTGTGAATTAAAATATTAATATTAAAAAAAAAAAACAAAAACAAAAACAAGCAAATAAATTTAATTAAAATAAAACGTAGACAAGCGCATATCGTACTAAAGAAATTTCACAAATTCAAGCGTAAAAATTAATATTAAAATAAATAAATAAATATATATACGTATATACATATATATATAAGTGAGCCAATTTTTTTTGCCTACAACATAAGTTAAAATCGTAAATCGTAAAGAAACACACTGTTTTCCTATACATAAAAAAAAAATTAAATTTTAAATATTAAAATACACACATTTTTTTCACTAGGTTAAAGCTTACAAGAAAATAAAACATTTCTAAATGGCATAAGGCCAAAAAAAAAAAAAAAAAAAAAAAAAAACCAAAAAAAACAAATACAAATAAAACGCAAAGAAGAAGAAAACACCCACACCCACTATCACAAAAATCACAATCACAAACACACACATACAAAAACCTTTTTTGCATAGGCCCAAAATTTGCCGCGTTATTATTATTATTATTATTATTATTATTATAATACAAATATGAAAAGAAATTAAATTAAAAATAAAATTAAAATAAAAACATATACCAAACACATTTCAATAAATATAAAAATACAATTTGCGTCTTCAAATTAAAAACAAACAAAAATTATATTACGAAAAATACAAAAAAAAAAATAACAAAAAAATTTAGAAAAGAAAGCAAAAAAAAAAGAAAGATTTTTTCAAAGAAAACAAAAACTGCAATTTGTTGAGAAATGATTTAAGTTTTAATTTAATACTATATAAATACATATAATATATATATAATTTTTTTTTTTTTTTATTTCGAAATGTATTTAGTTTTTAAAGTTAACCATGTTAAATACTTTGCATTTTCATACGCTTTAGCTAAAATAATAATTACAAAATATAATTAAATAAATATTTATGCAACATATTTACATACAAAACAAAAATTATATATATACATATATATATGTATGTATATATATATATATATATACAATATATACAAAATATGAAGTAAAGAGAATATGCTTAAGTTGAACGAAGGAGAAGAAAGGAAGGAAAGCGAGGAAGAGAGAGAGCCGAACACACGATGAAGATTTAGTTCTAATTATTTTTTAGATCGACTTTTTTTTTGTATTGTAATAATTATGATCAATTTTTTTTATTATTATTATGATGATGATTATTATTATTATTATTATTACTATTATTATTATTATTGTAATAACGATAAAAACAAACAAAACATACCAATAATACATGAACATAAATGAAACTTTATCAAATAAAAATGTTTTCTTAAACGAAAAAAAAAAAAAACAACAACCCCATCGAAATTCCTTTATTTTCATTTTGCCACCATTCCACACAAGCACACACACGACAGGTATACACATACACATGTATGTATGCGAATGTATGTCTGTCTTTTATATACATACATATATATATATATATATATAGGGCCTTATAATTTGCTCTGATGTGCCCAGCTGCCCTCCCGCTACGAGGCGCAAGTACGCAATGTATGCAAATGATATGCTACCGAGGAACTACAGTACTCGCTAACTAAGTTAACTCACCCAACACACATGCCTACCGAACACACACACACACCCACACACACGCGCACACACAGAGGCCCATATACACACATGATGCGCTATACGACGAATGGGCCAGAGAGAATCCCCAGCGTATGAATATGGCATATATATGAATCTATATCTATATACATACATACATACATACATATATGCATGCATGATCTATAATTTTATATACAGACACACACACACACAAACACCACAGCACATCGAATATATAGAGTTAAAGACGAGTATATATTAACAAAAGGAAAAAAAAGCGGTGCTAGCTAAGTTTACGCAAACACAGCTAAAAACAGTTACAACAGATATCAGCTAATAGATATGCAGTTATACAGATATATATATACATATATAGTATATAGTACAGCTATAGCGATCTATAGTGTGAGTAGCCAGTGAAATTTTTTGCATAGATTCAGTAGCGTTGATATATAAATATATATATATATATATGAATATATATATATATATATATAGGAATACTTAGAGCTAAAGCAAGCATACACACATACATATATAACAAGAGAACTCGAAAAACGTAATCGAAACGCAAAAAAAAAAAGATATTGAACAAAGAATCGAAAAACGAATATGCAAAAATATTTCAAAATAATACGTAATTAATTTTAAATTGCAAAACGAGTAATACAAAAAAAAAAAAAGCAAATCAAAATATATTTAAATATGTATGCATATATACATACATGGATATCTATCAATATCGATAACTGTAAATAATGAAATGTATTTAGCGTAGCGAAACAGAAATCAAATACAAATTGCATAAGAAATTATCCTTCCAATTCAATACGAAAATCAGATGGAATACAAAGACATTTGCCAATCTATATATAAATAACAAAATTAAAAACAAAATTTAAAAAAAAAAAAAAAAAACAACATAAATAGACACAATTTTTTTTTTATGTCAAATATCAAATTAGTAGCCGATTGCAATTTATATGTACATACATATATGTGTATTGGTATATGCATATATGTATAGCAAAGAATTTAAGCCCACAGTGATATAAAGTCTTATACCTACACACACACACTCACACACACACACACGCACATAGCAAACCAGTCAAAAAATAAATAGAAAAGATATTCAAGTTTTTTGTTTAGATTTGTTTTTTTTTTTTTCTCTTCCTTTGTGATGAAGATTGAAAGAAAATGTACATAAAATAGTGAAAGAAGAAGATGAACCGACAGTAAAATATATATACATATATATATATAAGAGTTCACATCTTTAAAACAGACCATATCAGCATTATATATATATGTGTATATATATACATACATATATAATGGTATTTGTGTAGTTATATACAGACACACAAGCATTCATATAGTATATACAAATATACATCTATATTGCACACACACAAACACACACACACATACACACACACAGCAGGCAGACAAGCAAGTCTGAGTCTTAAGCAACATATTCAATTGAACCACAAGCTATAGTTCACACATACACACATAGGCACACACACACTTGTACACACATACATACAAGAAAAAACAATTCCTCAGTTTTCAGATCTTTCAGATGCAACAAAAGCTCATAAGCAAACCAAAACCGTTTTCAGTTTCAAATCCGCCCAGCAATAAAAATAAATGACAAAAATTTAACCAGAAGTAAAAAAAAAATAATAATATGAGAAATACAATTATTAAGCAAATGTGCCCAATTAAAAAAAAAAAAAAAAAGGAAAAAAAATAAAGCAAAAATCATTTCAAATTTCAAACATTAATAAAGCAGCAAAAATATCAAAAGAAAAATAAAACAAAACAAAATCTTTTAGAAATATATACATACATATACATACATATATATGTATATATATATACATAACTGAATAACAGATAAAAGAATATTAACTTAGTGGCCTAAAATTTAAGCACTCGACACTTTTGGCAAAGCATTCGAAATTCGATAACAACAATTTTAAATTTAAGCAATTAAATATATTAAACAAAATACAAGAGCGAAAAAAATATTTAAAAATAAATCAAATAAAAACAATTTCATTACGTAATTAATTGAAGCGACAATTTTTTTTAGCATTTCTTGTAAAGATTGTTGCAAGTAAACACAAAAAAAAAAAAAATAAATAAAAATAAAGCAGAAACTTAAATTAAAAACAATTTTTTTTTGTTAACTTAAGAACCTGTTTTTTATATATATATATATATAAATAAATAATAATAAACAAAATAAAGCACACATATACATATATATGTCTACACATTGTGTTAATTTGTAAATTAACATTTTCATTCAAAAAAAAATAAATAAATAAAATATATATACAAAAAAATGCAGAATGCAATTTTTTAAGAGTTTGCGCTAAAATGCATTGGCATTTATTAAAGCAAAGTAATAATAATAATTATGATAATAATAACAAACAACAACATGAGTAATAATAAATGAAAACGAACAAGAAATAATGCAAATACTTCAGTATAATATATTTAAATAAAATATTTAAATAATATACAAATAATAAATAGTTTATATAGCATGTAAAAGTGAACAGAGAAATCAAATTCAATAAAGACGAATATACTGTATTCAAAACAATGCTGCGTATTTCATTTACTCCTCAGAACCCAAAATTAACATAGAAAATTTTCGAACAGAGTGAAATTATTCATTCTTTAACTTTCAGATTTTAGATAAAACTAAAATTTATGAAATATGTGGGGATACAAATACTCAAAAGTGAACTAGAAGCGCAAAAGCGAATCATAGATCTTTATTTGAAGCTTCATTTATTTAACAACAAAATTGGCTCATTCTAGTTATTAGATAATATTAAAAAAAGAATTATCAAAAGTTGTCTTTAAACGCCTCTGAGGCCAATTTGCATGCTCACCTCATAATGAACTGTCGATCACGCCCAGCAGCTTAGACTCCATTACGCCTACTAGCAAAGCTTTATAGACTTAAAGAAAACAAACCATAAGAGAGAAAGCTTTCAACAGCTTTTCATTCGGTGTAATGGGTGGATGACTATTTCCAGCTTAGGGGTTGCTACTGAACTAGCGCCATCTATGGCCTGATAGTGTGCGCTGCGCAAGCGAAACGCCACCTAGCGTTGGTGGTTCCAACTGGGCATTATTGTCAAATAGATTAGCTGAAAAATCAATCACGTGTCCATAAACCAATTTTACAACCAATCTCTCGATATTTATAGACGAGGGCTGTCTGTGGAGTTGTTGCATTAATATATATATTTATATATCTATTAAGTCGTATACAATTATTTAACATTAGATCCATTAAAAATGGAAAATCAAGCTATATGGTCATGGGCAAATGTAGAAAGAGACTTGCTATAATGTTTATTTAATATATATATATTTTATATATTTTGATTTGAATATATGTATATATCTGCTCCAACTGGGGCTTTAAGCAATATTGTTTTTGTTTTCAGTTCTTCAACAATTTTCAAATTTAGAATAGAAAAATCGCAGTGATTAAATTTTTTTGCTTATAAATTTAAAATTCCGTTTTTGGCACTTCAACTATCTATATTATTAATTATAAAAAAATATATTTGGATTTTTAGCACAACTAATTAATAACTTTATGTCCATGCCGTTTCTCCTCAATTCAAGTGAAAACGAGTGGAAATATTCTACATACCTTAAGCAGTGCTTAGACTCTTTTTTTTAGCACAGATCTCTCCCCCCTCCCATCCTTGCCCCTTCATTAAATATAAATAGAAACAATTGCGAATTTGGACAATATCGATAAATAGGACATTCTCAGCATTTATTTTTGCACTCTAGTCGGTGACATTTTTTTTTTTTATTTTGTAATTTGTTCAGTTTTGCTTTTATTTAGTGTAGGTTTTAATGCTATTCATATATGTATATACATATCTATATACATGCATATATGTACGTACCGTATCGCATATATACATGATGCCATTCCAAATACACTTTCCTCGCTTCAATCATCGAAACTGCAAATCAGTCCAAAAACAACAAACTCTTGCTTCAACTTTTGCTTTTATTCATATGTACTCATTATTCATTATTCATTATTCATTCATTATTCGTTATAGTTAGTATGACTATTATTAGTTGTACCCAGCGACAAACAAAAGTCGAAAAGTTATTATTTAATGTGATTTTTTTTTTTTTGTATTTTTGCTTTTTGCATTTTGCATTTTGTTGTTGCTCTTCGAAAAAGTAGAAAAATATTGCTCTAAAAAATACAGGGCAACTCTTTTCGTTCATCGAGAATATATTAATATGCATAAGCATATATATATATATATATATATATATATGTATATACTTTTGATACTTATAATTCATAGTTGTTTTGCGTGTTTGTTTGTTGTTTGTTTTCTTTGTTTTTTTTTTTTTTTTTTTTTTTGGTACAGGCTTAGACATAAAAAACAGGCGCTAGTTGAAACCTTGGAGGGCAACAGATTTACAATTGTTATGGCACACACACACATACATGCATGCACGTGTGTGTGTATGTAATATATATATATATATAGATATCATATTCTTTGCATATATATATATAGTATGTATTATACGGTTTCTCTGATCTACATAGTTAATAGTGGGACAGGCAGGCTTTCAGGCAGGGAAATTTGTGCCTCTGTGTGTGTGTGTGTGCGTGTGTGTGAGTGTGTCTGCATGTGTGTGTGTTTCCCTGTTCAGACTTCAGGCCTTCAATGCCTTTATAATTATTGTAAGATATATATTTGTTTTTGTTTGCTCTCATTTATTTGATACCCTGTAAATGTGTTTGGTTTGAGTGTGTCGCATCGGCTTGTCGAGGCATAACAGCAACTAACGTTAGCTTTAAGCTTAACACTTTAACAAAAATAACGGCTCTTTAAGCACCGAGTAAAGCTTCAGCAAACCATACAAAACTCCATACACTACATGAATATATCTAATACATATAGATTTCGGAAAGCTGATATATCCTATAGAGTTAAACAATCAAATTATAGACAGCATATAGAACATGGCAAACCGGGGAAACATCTGATATTTTAGAGGCACTTTCAAGTATTTCATTTTAACATTGGCCGACTACAAAATCAATCGAGTACAACAATTCTTCAAAATGATATTTATATATATACGTCATATCTATATAAATATTATTGCATTTGGCTTTATATCGAACTTCAAGCGGCGCCGAAGTTCTCTCTAACACAATATTGGATATTCTAGCTATAGATAAAGCTAAACCCAAAGGAAACCAAAAGAAAATATAGATATATATATTTATAAGAAAAGTAAAACATAGAGTTGAAATGAAATCACATATTGTGTGTATTTGGTACGCAAACAAATCATAATCATAATGATAACCATAATCATAATCATTTATATTTAAGTATAGCTTTAATAATAATCATAGTATGATAATTTTCTTAAATTTTGTAATAGCGAAAAAAAAAAGAAACATTAACAAAGTGTTTTCTGATCAAGATAAACAATGATATTTCATATTAGTTCGTACGTCATTATATATAATAGGTAATTTTATACATATGTATGTATGTATATGTAAGAGGTAATAGAGGAGAGGTGTGTGTGTCTGTGTGTAGTGTTAGTGTGTGAGTGTGTATAGGTCTAGGGTATAGGAAGTGGGACACTTTATAAGACAAGTCTCTTGCATTTGCTCAGTTACAAAGTTTCATGTATATTGACTATAACAACAATCAAATATATATATGCATATGCATAAATATACTTGTGTGTATGTGTGTGTGTGTATCTGCAATCTATATATATAGAACTTTTTAATAGCTTTGCAGCGACAACTCGAGTCGAGGCGATTGTCTGCGTGCATTCTCTTTGCAATTCTGCAAATACAAATAATATATACATACATATTCATATGTATATATATATATAAACAAAACTATTCAATTTAATTAGAAATTTAACTGGTAATAAGTGTTTCACATTTCTGTTGCTTGTTCTCAATGATTTAATTTAAATTTATATCTTATATCTTTTTGCTAGAAAGGTACTTGAAGTGTAGACACTCAGGAGTGGGGGCAGGGGCAGGGGCAGGGGCGGGGTCCCGGGGGCGTGACATTAACTATATATAGTGTATTTGTAAATAAATTGCAGCGTAACTCGCAAAGCGTTTCGTATTTACATTTCAATTTAACTAAAGTTTCTCTCTCTTTCTCTCTCTTTCGCTCTCTCTTTCTCTCTCTCTTTAGCCAACCATCAACGTTTAACAATTCTTTTCTCTTTTTTTGTGAGTTGACAAAGGACAAAAAATAAACGTATTTTAAAATTAAGAACAAATTTACAGTAAAATAAAACTAAGAAAAAAAAACCTCAAGTCCAATAAACAAAAAAAAAAAACTGTTAACAAGATTTGCACAAATTTGTAACTACAATATAGTTTAATGCCTAAAAGCTAATTGTTGTTTTCTTTTCATTTGTTGTTGTTTCGTTTTATATTGTTTTTTTCGCTTACGGTACTAAAAGTATCTTTGATTTAACATTTACTTGAGTGTCGCATGTTGTGTTATACTTATATATGTATACATATAGATTGAAACATATGCACATACATATACATATATATATTTAGGGTATGCGGATTGCTATGCTACGCTTTATTGGCCCGTGTTTTGTTAATTGTTTTTTGCTTTTGTTTTTGTTTTTGTTTTTGGTTGATTTTGTTAGCACTTAAGTTAATCAAGTATAACATATGATAATTGTAATAATAGTAATAGAATAATAATAATTGTTGTAATCATAATAGTTATAATAATAGTAATAATAATAATATATGTATATCGTAAGTAGTATATAACATGTAGCGATATTTAAACAATTACATATTTCTTGTTTTCTTTCACTTTTATCTCTCTTCTAAGGACTCAATTATAAGGCGCTAAATGTTCTTGTTGTTGTTGTTGTTGTTGTTTTTGTTTTTTGTTGTATAGTACTAAACATATATAAATATGCATGTGTATATATAGTTGGGTGTGTATATATATATATATATATATAAATATGTGTGTGTTACATATATGTTGTTGTTGTTGTTGTTGCTGCTGCTGTTGTTTTACTCACACAGCAAGCAAACAAATAAAAAGTACTTTGATAACGCAATCGTTTGCTATTTCTTCTTCTTTAACTTTTTCGTTTTTTTTTTTTTTTTTTTTACATATATTCATTTTGCTTTGTTTTTCAATTTTTTCAGTTTTTGTTGTTTTTGTTTATATTTTTGCCTTGCGCTTGTCTTGTTAAGTTTCTTGTACACGTGTAAACAATTACATTTAAAAACAATCGTGCCCAGCTAGCACCTTAGGACATTTCATTTTGTGTTTTAGTTGTTTTGATTGGATTGGTTTTGTTGTTGTTGTTGTTGTTTCTCCATTAAAGCCAGTTAAAAATTGTTATTAAAAATGTTTCATAAAATTTATATAGATATATAATATATATATATATGTCTGTATATATATGCACAAGTCGTAAATTAAAAGCTAACAAAGAAAATTGCAACTATTAAAATATTATATAATGGCCAACAATCAAGTCGAATATAAAAAAAAAAAAAAAATTAACGTCTAAAATTAAGCTACTAAAAAAATGGGATTTTGCTTTTAAAAAAATAATAAAAATTATATTAAATAATATACAAATCGTATATAATAAATCAAGAAAAAGTGGATCATCGATAACAAAAAAATATATATAATAAAAATAATAATAATAATAATAATAATAAACACAGAGAATGGGTAAATAATATATAGTTGAAATTGGATTGGAACCAAAACATTTGACTAAATGCTACGCATTGTACAGAAATCGCTTTAGAAAGAGACAACAAATGGTACGAGCAGCATGGTGAGGGTACTAGTTTGTGTGTGTGTGTGCCAGTTCAGCAGACAGAGAGAGAACACAACTATATATATATATATATGTGCCTCTAGTGCCTGCCGCCAGCTTTGCGCCATATTCACCGCATCCAGTTGGACTTCCGCTTGCTCTTGGTGCGCACACCACGCAACGGCTTGGCTTTGCTCTTGGCTGGCACGGTGTTGACCATGGCGGCGCTTATCGACAGCATGGACGGCCCATTACCGGGCGCAGCACCTCCGCCACTCCAGTACAAATTGGAGGAGGCATTGCTGCCCGTCACCACGTTAGCACTGTACAGCTCATCGTAGAGCGGCCTTTGCTGCTGCTGTAGTTGTTGTTGCTGTAGTTGCTGCTGCTGCTGCTGCTGCTGCTGTTGGGCAAGTGCGCCGGCAGCAGCCACATTGGCCGCAGCGCTGCTTAGCAAAGCCATTTTGCTGCCGCTGCCATTCGTATAGACGGCATTGGTCTGGAGCGAGTGCTGCTGCTGCTGCTGCTGCTGTTGATATTGCAGGTCGAGATGCTGCCATTTCTCCTCCTCGATGCTGCGACTGGAGGCACGCTTGTGCGGCGAGCCGTGGCTGCTGCCGCTGCTGCCGTTGCTGTGATAGTGGCTTGTCGTTGTCGACGAGCCGCACTCCACGATCGAAGAGCGCGACAGCGAGAGCAGAGCGTCGACGCCGTCACGATGACGCTGCTGATCGGCCAGCTCCTCGGCCGTGATATTGTGACTGAGCAAAGTTAATGCAAGAGAGTAGAGAAACGTTAAGCTTATATTCATACACTAAATGCCAATCGACTCTTACTTCTCCTCGCTGCTGTCGTAGGCCGCATCAGAGCTGGCGCAATTGCTGTCGCCGCCATGGCCAACACCCGGCTGCATCTGCTGTGCATTGGGACCGTTGCCCGTGCCATTGATCAGGGGCGTCGAAGCGCCGCTATCCGCATTGCTGTTGCCGCCCGCCGAATAGGTGTGATCCTCGCTGGGAGAACTAGTTATCACTGGAGCGCTACAAAGCAGAGAGAGAGAGAGAGAGAGAGAGAGAGAGAGAGACAGTAGAGAAATCCTCTGATTAGATTCATCTCCTATTATATTTGAATCGAACTCGTCTTACCCGTTCGGAAAGCTTTCGAGAAAGGCCTTCGAGCCGTGCTTAAGGAACAGCATCGCCGCTGCCGCATGGACATCATCGATGCTATCGGCGCCGCAGTCCCGTGCCAGCCGCTCGAAATTTAAGGCACAAACGGTACCAGCTCCAGCTACAGTTACAGCTACAGCTCCAGCTCCAGTTCCAGCTCCTGCTCCTGCTCCTGCTGCCACTGTCACATTAACAGTTCCATTCGCATAGTTGTACTTGTTGTTGTTGTTGTTGTTATTATTATTGTTGTTGTTGTTGTTGCAGCTGCTATTGGCCACATAGTCGCCCGGCAGCTCCTCATCGACAGCATCGGCCGGCATATATTGCGGCTCCTCGATATTCCGAAATGCCTTGGACAGATTAGGAAACAGCTTCGGATCGAAGCGAGGATGATTGCCGCCACCCGCTATAGCTGGCGTACCAGCCACGCCCCCATTGGACGTGACCGCATGGCCGGCAATGCCGTTCTTAACGGGCGTCACAGACGCCGCTGGCCCAGTCCCAGTGCCGTCCAAGCTATCGTAGCTAGCAATGCTGCCAGCACCATTCCCATTCCCATTGCCATTGCCATTGCTATTGCCATTACCGTTGCCAGAATTGGGACTCTTGAGCATGGGACTGATCTTGTCGACGGCCGAGTTGGGGAAGTAGGGCGAACGATTGAGGGCCTGCATGAGATTTGGTCGCTGCTGGGGCTCGACGCGCCACAGCGAGCCCTTGCCCATGTTGGGCGCCTTCTCCACCTTGACGAAACTCTTGTTCAGCGAGAGATTGTGACGGACGCTGTTCTTCCAGCCATTCGGCGCCGACTTGAAGTAGGGAAAATGCTGCACAATCCACGCATAAATCTCTTTAACGGGCAGAGCTTTCTCGTTCGAGTCCTCGATGGCCATGAAGATCAAGGAACTGCAAGAAGTGTGAGAGGGGGAGGGGGGAGGGGGGTTAGCAATCAAATTGAATTCGCTCAATCTTTGTTTTGTTTCCATTATCGATTTCATATCGATGCGGAACAACAATCTAACAATGTCCTTCACTTGATGAACTTGTTCAATTGAACAAGTTCCCGACTTTCAAACTTACCTAAAACTATATGGCGGCTTATTGTTGGTATGCACGTACGGATCATATGGCACATTGTTGGGATGCTTTTGCTTTTGGGGTGTGTTGTTGTTGTTGTTGTTGCTATTGCTATTGCTATTGTTGTTGTTGTTGCCAGGATTGGAGCTGCCATATGCGGATGAGTTGCTGTTGTTGTTGTTGTTGCTGTTGCTATTGTTATTATTATTGTTATTTTTGGACATTGATTGATATTGAGGCGTGCTCGTATGGAGTCGCGCCCCGCTGCCAAGGCCGATGTCGAACTCCTTGAGCGAATCCTCGTTCTCGTAGCTGGCATAGCTGTTGGGGCTGCGCAGATTGGCAATGCCGGAAGCGGAGCCAGCCGAAACGGAACCGGAACCGGAACCGGAACCAGGCCCGGAACCAGAACCATTGTGCACCGCCGTCGGCGTCATCGATGGCGGCGGTGGCGTCACCGACAACTGCAACACACCCGTACGCGGCTGCACCGCACTGTAGTAGGTCCCAGGTGGCAACAGCGCCGCACCTGGCGGCGTCTCCGGTGAGGAAATATTGGCGGGTTGTTGTGAGCTGCAGCAAAAGAGCGAGAAAGTCGAGAGTTCAATAATCATAATGAACCAATTCTAATGTAAATCATAAGAGAAGGACAGAGAAAGAGATAGAGAGGGGGGGGGGGGGGGGGGGGGGGGGAGTAGGGAGAGGGGAAGACAAGAGTTAGTGAACGGGAATGCCACATCATCTATTCAGCCTAATTTCCAACGGTTTGGAATGTAAGCCGGTGAGTAATCGTAATATAAACCGTTCTCTTTCGTTTCTTTCTCTCCTTTCTCTTCTCTTTGAATGAGAGACGATCTGAACTGAAGACAATCGTCGCGATGCGAATCGCGGAGCAAGTAAAAGTGTCTGAAGGAGTGAGGGAGACAGAAAAGCACTCTTATGAAATAACCCTTAAGAAAAATAGAATTTAAAATGAGCTGTAGGTCCGTCTACCTCCGTGTCTCTCTCTACATTTATATCTCCATGTGTTTCTGCTTCGCTATATCTCCTCTGGAAGTTCTATCTCTCTATCTCCCTCATTGTCTCATTCTAATTATCTCCCTATCTATCTCTCCTTCTCTTTTTCTATCTCCCTCTCTACCTATTTACCTATTTACGTCTTTGCCTATCTCTCTTTCTTTCTCTATACCTACCTACCTCTTTTCCTCTCTCTTTCTTTCTCTCTCTCATACTCTCTATCTGCCTCTCTCTCTCTCTCTCTATCGCTGTCTCCCTCTCTCTCTCTCTACCTCTATCTCCCTCAATCTCTCTATCGCTATCTTCATCTCATTCTCCACTCTCTGCCTCACTCTCTTCCTCTCTCTTTCTTTCTAATTCACTATCTCACTCGCTCTATAGCTTTCTCTCTCTGTTTCTCTAGATCTATCTCCTTCTCTTGTTTCACCTGTATACCTCTATCACTATCTCTACTTCTGTCTTCTCAACCACTCTCTCTTCTACTCCTCTATATATACAACACTCTCTCCCTCTCTCTCTCTCTCTCTCTTTCTCTCCCCCAGCCATAATTTACATCTATCACTTACATAACATGTGGAGCGGTAACAAAACTGTAGCCAGGCGGCAACGTTGTGGTGCTAACCACCGTTGGTGGTGTTGTGTGTTGTTGCTGTTGCTGTTGTTGTTGTTCGCTGGTGTTGTTGCTGTTGCTATTGTTGGTGACGGTGGCTGTGGCGGTGGTGATGGTATTACAGTTGTTATTGTTGTTGTTGTTGTTGTTGTTGCTGCTGCTGCTGCTATTGGGCGCTGAGTAGTTGACGGCATCGAATACTGCATTGAAGCTGTTCGACTTCGGCACTGGACTGTTGCCCCCATTGACGGCCGCCGTCGAGGAGCCCGAGGCGGAGCAGGAGCTGAGCGTCGAGTTGTTTGAGGAGGCGGGCGAGCTGACCACGGTAACCGTAGAAGCCACCACATGGCTGATATTGTTGTTGCTAACGACGGTGGTGCTAGTGGTGATGTTGCTGTTGTTGTTGTTGTTGCTATTGTGATCCACATGCACATTCATCTTCTCGCGCAGATATTTCTTGTGCGGATGATGCGTTGTGGTGTTGCCACTGGACTTGTAGCTAGCCGTCGGAGTCGTCCCATTGCTGCTGACAAAGATCTGCGGCTGCTGCTGCTGCTGCTGCTGCTGCTGTTTGACAGCGGCAACTGTTGCTGCCGGCATGAAGCTGTTGCCAGCAACACGCGGCATGAAGCCAGCTGTGACGGTTGCTCCCGCTGCTGTGACATTCGGTTTGCTGCTGGCCGCTTTGTACTCCACCACGGTGGTGGTGCCGCTGGGTCCCTTGTGCACCGTTGTGGTGCTATAGACGGCGGGTGGTGACTGCGATTCGATGGCATCGCTGTGCGACAGCTCCTCGATTATGTCGTTCACTAGGCAAATGTTGTAAGGCTCGGCGGTGGCAGCTGCTGTAGCACCACCACCTCCGCCTCCCCCGCCGCCTCCTCCAACTCCTGCTGTGGTTGTTGTTGTCGCTGTTGCCGTTGTCGTGGGCGACGTTTTCAGCGCCACGGCAGCAACACTGCGTTTCACGGCCGTTGTTGCTGCTGCAGTTGTTGTTGTTGTTGCCGGTGTGGTCCCAATACCTTTGATCAGATTGCTCTCATTCAGCCAGGACAACGGACGCAGCTCATCATCATCGGCCGCCGCACCGGCCGCGCCCATAGCATCCGCCGCACTCAGCTCCATCGGCTCCGTGGCCAGCACCACAATATTGCCGGCAGCGGCTGCTGCTGCTGCCGCTGAGGCGTTGCCCGCCTGCGTGGCATTCTCGTAGGCGGTAAAGCTGCCGCCATTGTGACGCAGCAGCAGGTACTTTGAGTTAGAATTCATGTGGGTGTGGGTGTGGGCGTGGGCGTGGCCGTGCGTGTGACTGTGGGCGTGTCCGTGTCCAAGGCCCAGTCCCAATCCAAGTCCCAGTCCGTGCCCGTGTCCGTTTGTTGGCGGCGCTGCGGCCGCTGTGCCTGCCACGCTGTGGTATCCGTGTGCAGCAGCTGCTGCTGCTGCCACCACGGCGCTTGTTGCTGCCGCCGTCTGTAGTTGGCCTCGCAAGTGGCTCAAATCGTGCGTCGTTAGCAGCTGTGTGGGATTATCTGTTGACATGCTGACGGAGAGAAGAGATCCGAAAAGGACTTGATTAGATTTCATGTTAAGTTAAATCCAAAAACTAAATCCAATAAATAACTGTAGTTCCCTTATCACTATATACATACTATATATAAAATATAATGGGTATATATCATATATATTTATCATACATCACTTATAACATCCTCATCCTTTATATACAGATTTCATTATATAGATCTGAAAAATACCTAATTAAATTCTAAAATTATTTATATAGTTTTCGTCCAACAGTACTACTAATTTTTTTAGCCCTGGTGTCCTTTTAAACTCAAGATCAACATGTATTATCTATTATCATTAATAACAATATATGTTTATCTTAATATTAGTTTTAAGCATATTCAGTTTATCACCAATTTTTTTTTTTTTTTTTTTTCAGTCATTTCTGCTTTGTCGCATTCTATTTCTCTGTCGCACCTATCTACATATTTATATGTATGTGTATATCGATATACACACACATGTACATATATATAGCAATCAACATGTTCGCCCAGATCTGCATTAGCCAAACGTGAATGCATTTAAACAACAATTTAAAGCCCAAAACTTTAACTGCTAATCAAGTGTTATTTTCCAATTAACGCTGGTGTATCAAATCAGTTAATTAAAAAGGTGCATGCTTTAGTTCTCTGCTTCTTCTTCGTCATCTTCATCAATTTTTTTTTTTATTATTTCATCGGCGTCCTTCAGTTTGTTTTTATTGCATACCTCAAAGGGCAATCTTTGCCCACTGTGCTCCGCCAATAATAAGTAATATTACCGCAAGTATCACACACACACATGCTTGCTCCCTCTCTCTCTCACACACACACACACTCACACATACACGCCCGATTTGCGGTGCCTCTCTCCTTTGCTTGCTTTGAACAGTGGCCACATTTTTAAGTTAAATGCTAAACGCTTTACGCAATCATCACCAGCCGCCCGGGCCGCCATTTAGCGTTTGTATTTGTGCGTGCGACTGTGTGTGTGTGTGTGCATGTGTGTAGTTTGTTTCTATTTGTGCGTTGCTTTTTGCATTATTTTTATTTTCCAACAGCACTTTTTTATTGCTTCTAATTTACGCGTGTAGTTTTCGCCGTTTTTATGGCTTGATGAGTGGCTGCGACGTCGGCAGCGCAGCTTGCGTTCACCTGCTACTTGAAATTGTATTTGTTTTATTTCATTTTATTTTCGTGTTTCGGTCTTTTTTTTTTTCAACTATTTTGTTGCGCGCGTCGCTTTGTGCTCGTGTGCGTCTTGTTGTTGTTGTTATTTGTTATTCTCCTCTCTCTCTCTGGATGTCTGCTTGTGTTTACTGTTGAATTATCTTATCAGCATTTCGCATTCAACCTATAGCCATAACAGTAATTTCTGTTGTTCCAACTGCGAGCGAGTGAGCGAGGCAATATCAAAGGATATTGAATTAATGACTAATTCATAATTTTGGTATTTCAATAAAATGCGGTACAGTTAAGCGCACACTCAAGCGTATCTATGTACATATGTATATATGCATTCGCAACGCTTGGAGCAGATTAATTAAATAACTAACAGCACATGTATGTATGTATGTATGTTCATTGCGATGCCCATAAGGGACAGCACTGTAAGTGTATTATTTATTGATTTTTATTGGTCACCAACAACAATTTACTGTGACAACAACAACAAAAGAATTTAAAAACGAGCGCGCCACAACAAAGACGGCGAGTCAAAACAAACGATACGCGAAACGGACAGCAATGCAAAAGCAAAAGCAAAAGCTCAACAGCAACAACAAAACCAACGACGATGATGACGACAACAACAGTTTAAGCGCCATACACAACAGTCGCTCTTTACAGTCGCATGCCAAAATAATGGACGCACATAGCAGAGCAGCTCTTCACAGCTGTTGTTCTTGTTATTGTTGTTGTAATTCGTGCTGCTGGAAGGCTGTGCGCTGCGAAAACACAAACAAACTAGAAAATAAAGCTTGCGACGCAATTTTGAAAGTTTCCGTCCGTTGTCTTGGCAACTTTTTATAAACAAAATACAGCAACAACGCTAATTTGCACAGTAGCGTCGCGCGAGAGAGCAACGCTACGTCGCGACGCCGATGTCAGCGTTTGGGTAAACGACAACGTGGTTTTGGTTACGCTGGCTCTCCCTCTAGCAATGTTTGAGTGTGTGTTTGTGTGTTTACCTAATTAGCTAAAAGAAGAGACACATACATATACACACTAACATTATACGCTTGTTATAATATTGCAATTTGTACACAAACACGCACATACATATATACATATACATATACATACATACATACATACATGCACCCATATTGCAAGCTCAAACTGAGCCGCAGCTGTGACGTGTGCCAAAAACATAAAGAAACGGCAGCTCTTTGTTAGTCACTCTTTCACTCGCTCTCTCAGGCTCTCTGTTTATCTGCTTTTATATTGTGTTTTTGTTTATTTTACAAGCGCTAGCCAAACGGCGCAGTTTTTCAAGCTCAGCTCGTTCAAATACAAGAGAATGCGTATGAAAGAGCGTCGCAATGAAATGAACGAAGAGCGGCGTCATTTTGAGCCGTTGTAGAAGTAGCTTTTGCGCTTTGCTGCCGACGCCGGAGCCGCGCGTCAGTTGTCAGCTTTTCGTTCTAGAAACGTCAACTGCTGCTGCTGCTGCTGCTGCTGCTGCCGCGCTGCCTGCCGGCTGTTCGCTTTCTGTTGTGACCTATGGACCTTTCTATGCTGCTTTTATTGCAGCTGCTGCGTCGTTGTTAGTGTTGCTATTATTATATTGTTCTTCTTATTATTATTATTGTTAATGGGAAGAAGCAGCAGCACCACCACCATAAAAGTGTAAAATACGATTGGTTAAACTGTACCTGCTGCTGCTGCTTATAAAACGCGCTTTATAGTTGTGCAGATGATTCATACACATAAATATGTATGTATGTACATATGTATGTACATACATGTATATGTAGCAATACTTGTATGTATTTATAAACAAGAACTTTAACCGCAAGCTAATCACAGAAAGGCAACAAACACTATTAAGTACCGTTGTTTGCTTTAAGGGATAAGCGTAAATGAACTGCTTCCTCTTTAAATACTTCACACTAAATCCGAAAAGCGAAAAAATAAAAATAAAATGAAAAAACGTGGGACAACCAGCCGAAGGAGTGGGAATGATGGCCGTCGTCGGCTACGGGCTTATAACAATGACAAGCACATATTAATGGATAATAATAATAATAACAAAAGAGGAAGATGCAGAAGAGGGAGACATGAGATGAGAAACAGTAGGACGTGAGAACAGGCGCAACACTTTGCTGCTTTGTTGTGGCGTCCGTTTATCTATTGCCATTTCGATCGCTCTCTATATAAATAATAACAAATAGCAAAACAGTTCACATAATCAATTCAAAGAGAGCGAGATGAAGAGCACGCTAGGCACAGAGCTTTGCATATTTCCGGCAGCGCCGCTAACGACGCCGCCAACAACAAAAATAACATTTTCAACAACAACAGCTGGCCAAGCATTTTTTGAGAGCTTTTAATGGCGTCCAACGACATGCGCTCTCGCTCTCCCGCTCCCAAACTGTTGTACTGTACTTGTTTACGTGTGCGTGAGGTTGATTATGAGTGTGTGCGTACGTCTTGGTGAAATATAAACAAAAATGATCGAAATTAAATTAAATAAAAGAGGACAAATAATAGGATATGATTAACTTCAAGAAAATTAAACAGATTGTTAAAATAAATACATATGTTGTTAATAATAATATTAAAAAGTTATATTTTTTGTTTGTTCTTTTTTTGTATATACACTTTTAATAAGGTATTTATCTAGTCTAATTGTGTTTACTTTTAACTCACACACACATACACACGTTTACATGTAGTTTAGAATTTTCTCGAGCTTTAGCTAAAGTAGACAACAAACAATGAAAAATTGTCGGCGACCACGCGGCGTATACGTAACCCCCCATGCAAACAGCTCGCTTTATATGTGCCTTTGTATATGTGTGTGTGTGTTGTGAGTATATGCACACACATTCATGCATAGACATCCGCCTATGTATGCGTGACTGTGTGATGCCTTCAAGTTGGGTCGCACAATTGTATATTACGTATACGCTACATATGCAGGCACGCAGCCATAAGAAATAAGAATCAAAAATATATAATCACACACACACACACACACATAGAATCGCTTACAACTGATAAACTAATGTCAGATATATAATATAAATAATAAAAAAAAAATCCGCAAAAAATTAAGAAAGCTAAAAAGGTAACAAAATACAAAAATTTACAAAAAATCTAAAAGTGAATAAATAAATAAGTAGTCAAAGAGAGACAGCGACACGACAAGGCCGCTTTGAATGTGTTGTTGTTCTCTTAGATGACTGTGCTGTAAGTATGTGTGTGTGCGAGAGATAGAGAGAGTATTATTGTTTTCATCAGTTCTTGCTAAACAAACATGCAGATTTTAGTAGAATTATTTTACTCGCCCAAAATGATTACTCATATTTGTTCTCTTACATGAATTAATCTTGTATTTTTTACTATAAATTCATATACAAAGTCCAAAAAATAACTGAAACGCTCTGGTGCTCAGCTCACTGCGCTCTTTCATTCAGTGCGAGCTTTCACTCTCCCACATACGCACACAGTGACAGCGAAGGTGGCAGCACTACTCGCTCTATACTTCCCTCCCACTCTCCCTTCCACACACACAGACGCTGACTTTTCAACGTGGTTTTTATTATTTTTCTATGTATTTTTATACTTTGCGTTGCCTTTTGTGAAATTCGTATATTTCGAACATGCGGATTATGAAATGAGACACAGATTAGAAAAAAGAAAAAAAAAAATTACGGGTTAAACCGACAACAGAAAATCGCTTTTTTTTTATTATTGTTTTTCGTATCCATGACTCTCACTTTAAGCGCTCTCTTTTACACTCTCTCTTAAGCGCACGTTCCGTTCCTGTGGCCACTGATACACGAGCACACACGTCACAGACACACATACATATACATCTGCACGTGTATATGTGTGGCAACTTTTGTTGTTGTAAATGATCCACATACCTTTGCACTAGAAGAACTCAAAATGTTTTCTAAGCATTTGGCACACACAACAATATATTGAACTATACGTTGATTTATTTACTTAGAAATTATATTTGAAAATTTGTATATTCGCCTTTTATTTCGAGGCCTCGCACAATTTGAACTGTAAAGCACGCGAGCAGACAAACGAATGAAGCGAAACGGCGGCAGCGCTAGCAAATGAAATGCCGAAACGAGCCCCACACATACACACACCCATAGAGAGAGCGACACAAACATACACTTCACGCTCACGAGCGCCAAACGTAATAAAGACACGTAAGTTTGCAATGAGGGAGAGAGCCGGCATGCAACACACAAAGTCTAAAGCGCGTCGTAAACAACAACAAGAAAGCTAGATTTGATAGCCAGAGAGTGTGTATGAGTATGAGAGAGCGCAATAACAGATAGACGCCGCCGCTGTTTGTGCTCTGTGCATATATGTATGTATGTGTGTGTAGGAGCGTTGGCGCATGACATTGCCATTTATTGAAAGCTGAGCAGCAGCAGCAACAACAACAAGAAAACAAACGTCGCGACGTCAGCGTCAGCGGCAACGTCGACCTTATTGACGAGTTTTACAAACTATTTTCGTTGCGCTTTAGTCAAAGGATCAGACCAACAAAAGCACAACAAACAGCTGTTTGGGTAAGGCCCTAGCATGACTCAATTGAAAGAGACAGAGATACAGAAAGAGAGAGAGAGGTCGAAAGAGACAAAGTAGTTCATGCGTGCGTGAATGACAGAATCTTTAATACTCTCTACTCCATATTATTATTATTATTGTTGATTAAAATTGCTTAAATATACATATAAATATAATTACGTATATACATGTAGATATGCTGCGCCTTAGCAAAATGAACTCAAATTTATTGAATTCATTTTTTAAAATAATGAACTTACTTAATGGTGCTAAGACGCTGGCGTCAACACGTGCGCTGCCAACGCATCAAAGCAGCGGCCGTAGCAGGAAATACAAGAAGCCAAAAGCTAAAGCAACAAAATCAAATCTTAAAAAGCTAACAGTATATAACAACAACGCAAACAGTGATGGTAGTAAAGCAGCGGCAAAAGCTCAGACAAATGCAGCGCAAGCATTTATACTTGCGGTTGTTGTTGTTGTTGTGTTTGTGTTTAGCATATTTAATTTTAGCCAGGCGGAAAGGAAAACTGAAGAACGGCATTGTCTTCTCTGCTGCTTTTTCCTCTTTATACTCTCTTTGTTAAAAATAAATTATATATTTATTTTATTCACGCACAAAACAGAAACAAAAACAAACAGCAAACGAAAGCCACAGATGGAGTGAGTGTCATATGCAAAGAGCGCAAGAGGATGGAAGAGAATGAGTGAGCGCGAGAGCAAGAGAGAGCGCGCTCGTTCGTCTAACTGAGAGCGAAATTAATTTTTGCCGGCTTTTTTGGGCCGCTGCGCATAGGAGGGAGGAAAAAGTGCAATCGCAGCAGCAATAGCAACAGCAGCGGTAGCGGCAGCAGCATCAACAGCAGCAACAGCAGCCGCTACGAAAAACTAAAAAAAGCGCATCAAACAAAATCGTCAACTAAAAATAAGCACATCTTTGTTGTTATCGTTTTTGTTGCTGTTATTGCTTTGGTTTCTGTTTTTGTTTTTGATTTTGCTTTTGCTTTGGCATTTAGTGAGAGCACGCGCTTGGCGTTGCGTTGGTTGAATTCATAGGCGCATTTGTATTCGTTCGTGTCACTGACAGCTCTGTTGCCAAGCACCGAAGTGGGAGGAGAGGAGAAGAGGACGGCAGTGCGCTGCGACACCACTCCCCCTCCCACCGACACAGCGTCCCTTGCCTTATTGTTGCTTTTTACACTATCCTTTGAGTGACAGTTCTTGGGCAATTTTCAATTTCAATTGATTTCGACGTTCAAAAAATAAAACCTTTACGTGTGTGTGTATGTATGTATGCTTGTGTTTGTGTATTTACGCTCGTGTGTTTTTTTTTTTTTTAGCCAAGCAATTTGCTGGCACAACAACAAATTGGGTCAACCACAATTAATATAACTAAATATAGCTAAAACAAAAATTCATCTGCAGCACCTACAACAAGAACAGCAATCGCGACCGCAACAGCAACAAATAATGCTGATAACAGTACATAAGGAAGTAGAAGCGCAAAAGCTTTTACCGTTAAAGTGACGACAAATCATAACCGTGAGAGAACATAATGCTGGTGCAGGTGACAAAAATGTCGAAGGATTTTTAAATTGTTTTAAATAATGCACAAATTTATTCTCTTTTTTTTTCTTGAATATAAATTATTATGCAATAAGTATGTACTGTTAAAAACTAAACTAAAGATAGTTTTTTTATACATAGCATATATAAAAAATAAATAAATTGTTTAATTTTTTCTTTGCTTGGTTGGCAACAAGATTGAAAAACCTTCAACACATTTTTTTTTTTTTTTTTTTTTTTTTCAAAGGTATAAATTTGTTGGCTGCTAGACGGTCTTCAAAAAACCTACTCGGGAATGAGTGAGAGAGGGGAGGGTGGAGGAAGGGAGAGCGAAACAGAGCGCGATAAACGTTTTCAGTCAATTAGCACATTTAAAATAATTCAATGCAGGAAAACAACTGAACTGAGCCGAACTACTTACTGACAATAGTGTGTGTGTGTGTGCATATGTATGTATGTATGCATATAAATGAATCTGCATGAAGATCAGAGTTGTCATATAAAACCAGACCATAACTGGAACTCACTGGGTAGAGAGAATGAATTAGTAAATGGTTTATGTACATACACGGGTCTGCATCCGGAAAATAAGAGTTGAGCCACTAATCTGCATATAAACAAGCAGATATGTATGTATATGTATATACATATATATATATATATATATATGTATATGTATATCATTTATATAAACATATGACATATCTAGATGGGCTAGATGATGTTCATCGCATCTAACTAGATCAAATGTGATAACAGCTCAACTCATTTGTTATGCAGACTTTGTGTAGGTTTTTCTTTTCTTTTCAGTCAATTTGAAAATATTATTAAGTTGCCTTCAATGATTTCTGAACATTAATATTTAATAGAAAAATGTTTTTAATAATTAAAAAGAATTATTAATTTTTTTTTTTTTTTTTTTTTTTTTTTTTTTTTTTTTTTTTTTTTTTTTTTTTTTTTTTTTTTTTTTTTTTTTGTAAAAATTTTTATATTTTATTAACAAGCTTACTGCTACCATAATGGCAACTTAATCTAGTTCTACATTAAAAATAATAACAAAAAGATCTAGACTTAGATTATATATTTATGTGTTAATTTTTAATATTACTTTAACATTACTATTTATATTATATTAATATGGTTTTGTTTAGTGAAATATTTTTCTTTTATATTTAATTATGTTATCACTCTTTTGGGCAAGTCCGTTGGGTGGCACTTCTTGAGTCGTCTCTTCCTCGGCTTGGCAGTTAGCCGTCTGGCTAGTACGTTGCTGTGGCTGTCAAGGCGTTCTATATACCTTGCGGAACGTGATTGTAGGACATCTCCCACCTTTGGAACCTTTAGATCCTTTTCGATGTCTCGAGTCCTCATGTACCATGGGGCATCGCAGATTCGCCTCAGGATCTTTGCTTGGGCGACTCTAATTTTTTCCAAGTTTGATTTGGATGCAATGCCGTATATTTCTAGGGCGTATTTCCAGATCGGGCTTAGGATGCTTTTGTATATCGTAGTTTTACTATATAGCGACAGCTTGTTTTTTGGAGCAAGAAGCCATGCCATTTTTCTGGATTTTGCCATTATTGACTGCCGTACCATGGTTGTATGGGCCTTAAAGTTTAGCTTCCTGTCCAGTAAAACTCCAAGGTACTTGTATGAGCTCTTTTGTGGGATTCTGGAGCCAAGCATGGTGATGCCGCTGCAAGACAAAGTTCGTGTGGTAAACGTGACATTTACGCACTTGCTGGTGTTGATGCCTATGTTCCATTTTCTGGTCCATCCTTCAAAGCTATTTACATACTGCTGCAAGGATTCCGTGGCTATGTTGATGCTAGGACTTCTGGTCAAAACTGCAGTGTCATCTGCGTAGGTTGCTATCAGGACGTGTTCCTCATCTAGTCCAGTAACTACATTTGTGGTTGGCATGTCAGCTGTGTATAGGTTGTATAGCGTGGGTCCAAGCACGCTACCCTGTGGGACACCTGCGCAAACTGAGCGTTTCGAGGACTTTTCTCCACTCACAACGACTCTAAAGTACCTATCCGTGAGGAAGCTTGAGACAAGCTGGAATAGCTGCGGTGGTAATATGTTCTTCAGTTTAAATCGGAGACCATCGTGCCACACTCTGTCAAAAGCTTGTCGGATGTCCATAAAAACAGCAGCCGCATACATTTTTTGTTCCATAGCGTCGAGGGAGAAGTTGACTACGCGATGAAGTTGTTCCGGCGTGCCGTGCCCTTGTCTAAATCCGAACTGCCAATTCGGTATTTTTTGCTTTACAGGCTCGAGCTTTATAATACGATCCAGGATCACTCTCTCTGCCATCTTCCCTAGCGCCGAAAGTAAGCTGATTGGACGGAATCCCTCAACTTCCGTGTGGTTTTTTCCAGGTTTGGGTACCATCGTGATCAACGCCATTTTCCAGCAGGTTGGGAAGTATCTCAGTCTAAGCATGCTGTTGAGTATTAGGACAATAAACAATAACGCTTTTTTGGGCAGTAGTTTTAAAGTTCTATTATCCAGCAAGTCCTCTCCAGGAGATTTTTTGGTTTTCAGTTTTTTGATTTGCTGCACAATCTCTTGGAGAGTGACTGGAGTTGCAGGCAGTGACATCTGAAAGGGCGTCTCCAAACTTAGCTCAACGTCTCTTCTGGTCCTATCGGAAGTGAGATTAAATGGCTTAAATCTTTCTTCTAAGCTGTCTGCAAAGACTTCGGCTTTCTGTTGACTGGAGTAACACCAACCACCCAATGGATTTTTAATTGGCATTTTCGGTATAGCGACCCTTTTAAACCGACTTGTAAGTTTCCAGAGTGTGTAATTGAAAGGTGCATCGGGGCCCGCACTTTCTAGTATTCCATCAATTTTCTTCTGCTTGACTTTTGCAAGGACCTTTTGCAGCCGATTGGATAGCCTTGTGTAGATCTGGTGGACTCGAGTATCCCCAGTTCTTGAGTATTCTCTTCTCACCCTTCTTTTGAGCCTTATAAGCGCGTCAACATGTGGGGGGAGAATATCTCTTCGATGTTGTATTTGCGAGCACTGGGTTACTGGAGTAGCAGAAGATGCAGCTAAGGACACGTTTCTCATGAAGATTGAGATTGCATCTTCAAGATCATCCGGACTATTAATTTCCATATTGAGGTTGGTTTTGCTAGCCAGTTCTGTTTGAAAAACTTTTACACTTGAGCCTCGAGGTAGAATATATTGCCTCTTAGATTTGCTTTGGTGTGCAGAATGCACTGTTGCTATGACAGGCAAATGATCCGAGGAGAGCTCATACCTTATTTCAGCTGCTAGCTTGTTTCTCTCAATCCCATTGGTTATAAAGAAGTCCAGAGCAGAGGGTGTGAGTCGAGTGTTATAAGAGAAGAAAGTTGGCTCACCAGTGGCTAGGATTTCGCACGAACTGTTGGCAATGGCCTCTTGCAAATGCTTCCCTCGAGAACATGACCTGTTGTTACCCCACCAGGGATGCTTCGCATTAAAATCACCACCAACTATGAATCTGTTGCCCAAGCTTTGAATTAGTTGCTCAAAGTCGTCTTTTGTCCACGATTGGTTGGGGGGCAGGTATATTGCAGAGATCTTGATGCAACCACCTTGGGTCAATATGCTCACACTGGCAGCTTGTATGTTCGGTTTTGAGATAGCTTCGTGCTCCACATGAGAAATGTTCGATCGAATGAAAAGAGCAGATCCGCTTTTCGCTGTTCCACTGGGGTGAGCAGCATAATATTGGTCATAACCTGGCAGATATACTAAAAAGCCGGGTCGCATGTGCGTCTCAGTAATGAGCATTATATCTATTGTATTGGCACTTAGGAATAGTTTTAGCTCTTCAATGTTCTTCGCTAAGCCCCTTGCATTCCACAATCCAATTTTTATTTGTGGACTGTTCATTTTGAGATCAGTTTTAGAGCCAGGTCACGAAAGGCTTTATTTGCCTCAATCGAATCCTGCATTAGTTTGAACAGTTGATCCATTCTGCTGTTTAGGTCAAATATAGCTTTTTCGAGCTCTTTGAATTTGCTACCAAATTGCTCATACTCAGGGCAATCTTGCACCTGTGAGTTGACGCGTGCTGCGTTCGTCTTATTATGTTTCGGTCCACGCTGTCTAGTTATGTCAGCATAGGAGAATCCACCTCTAACTGTAGCATTAGGAATGAATTGAGCTTTGACCGATGGTTTATTACTTTTGCTGCCGTTTAGCATCCCTTCTTGAGGCAATCTTGCTGGCGGCTTAAGTTTTTTGCTCAGCTCAATTCTGACTGAACAGTTTTTGTAGCTAGATATGTGATCGCCACCGCAGTTAGCGCATATCGATTCACTGTCTAGCCTGAGGTCGCACGAATCCGACCCTGTGAGATGATTGCCTGAGCACTTTCCACAGACTGGCTTTTTAAGGCAATAATTTCGGGTATGTCCAAAGTCCTGGCATCTGAAGCATTGCACCAAGTCTTTGCTAAACTTTGCCTTGGTAACTGATACTCTATGCCGTCCAATTTGCGTAATGTTAAGTGCCTCACTAACATTTTGGCTCTTCTTTAAGTTAACGTAAAACAAACTCTGTCTAGTTTTTAGGTTTATTACGTCTTCATCATCCCCTGGGTTAACTTCTATATTACGCCAGTCCGGCTTCCTGGGGCAGTAGATGTTCTTGACTGCGTGGCCTCTTTCCGTGAACGTGCGTTCGATTAGTTGTTTAGGCACATTAGGATGAATGCCTCTTACAATTACCCTGTATGGGGTGTCCTCTCTTAGCTGATGGTGCCAAAACTCACAATTTTTCGCCGTCAGCATTCTAACAATTGCGCGAAAGCTTTCTGAATGTTTAGCGTATATGCGCGACACTCCCGATCTGGATGTACGAATGTCATACTCGTCGGCTTGGACTACAGCATTGATTTCTTCTTCCAGCTTATCCATTTTGTTCACTTGAGGCACGCATATAGCTGGAGGTTTGGGTGCTCTGCTTATTTGCTGGTCTTTGGCAGTCTCACAAGCTTGTTCGTCCTGGCTTTCTTCTTCCAGATCCATAATAGAATCTGCTTCCTCAGCAAGCGCTGCGTAGCGATTGCTGCTTAGTGTACTGCTTGCAGACACTGTTTTGGAGGGCACTTTTTGTTGGCCAGTAGCTTGCACCTTTGCCTTACGAATTGTATTGGTTTGCGCTCCACCTTTTCGCTTCTTGCTTACGCCTAGTTGGAATTGGCATTTGACATTATGCGTAGCTATACGTGCCAAGGTGTCGTTCAGTGACTTGTTGCCCGCCAACATTGTTGAGGTCATGTTGGGCCCTTCAGTGGCCGCCACAGTGTAGGTGGAAGTTGGAGCACAGCTTGCTTGCGTCATAGTTACAGTACATGTGTAACTTGTATGGCAACTCGTTGTTAGCGATGAGAACGATATGTTTGTTCTGTTTGCCAAATTATCTAAATTACTGTTTGTTGGCATCCCATTACTTGTAAGCTGTGAGCGTAATTGTGAACGCATGGTAGCAGGGTCAGCGTACGATATCTTCCTCATCATCTCTGTCTTCGAACTTCTCTCACTAAGAAGCGAGCAAGACGACAAGTCTTCATCCATTCTTACAATTGCTACTATTTAAATAGTTAAATAGGCAATTGTAGGTAGCTTCCGCAGTTCAAAAAATATGCAAGCGCAAGGTAAAAGGGTGACGACCTCTCGCTAGCGCGGAGCGCAGGGCGAGGGGCAAGCGAAACACCGCTAAAGTCTCTCTCTTTACTGTAAGTTACCGTAATATGCAGCCGCCACCGCTCAGCAGTGGCTAAAAATAGCTCGCGTTTCGTTTTATTTCCAAATACTGATTTCTTATTTTTGCAAATAAATGTTGATTTTTTGTCAGATGTATCGCTATCGATATTTCGATAGAAACTGTATTAATTTTTTAAAATATATTTCAAAAATCAATTTTTTTGCTGTGCTTTTTACATTGTTTACATTAACTAACATTTTATTTTAATTTTGAACATTCTAATAAATATGAAAAGTTTGTTTGTTGGTAGTTCGTTTGTTTATTTATTTCATTTTATTTTTGTTTCTATTTTTATCACATTGAAAGTGTATCTTCAAGTGTTCAACGTGTTTTGCTTGGTTTGCTTTGTTGTCGAATTTCTTTTTTCTTACAGTTGCTGTTGTCGAATCGTTGTTTTTGTTTCTGTTTCTGTTACTGTTGTTGTATAACAGCGCACACGAGAAGTTGTCGCCGGTTGTTGCTGCTGCGTTATTTCTGTTGTTGTTCTTGTTGTTTTTGTTTTGTTTTGTATTTTAATTTTTAGTCTTGTTTGCATTTTGCGCATCGTTCGCGCTGTTATTGTTGTTGCTTTACACACTCGCACATACATATGCACACACATACGCGCCTTCATCTACATGTACACATACACATACACATACATATGCATGACTATGTGTATATATATATATATGTATATATACATATATCTTATCGCGCTAACAACAATACAAAGTTCTTTTTCGCTACTGCTTTTGTATATATATATATATATATATATATATATATATATATATATATATATATATATATATATGCACATATATGCATATATGTATGTATGTATATATATAAATGTACTGTGCGAGCTAAATGCATACATACATAATTATTTTCATTTTTTATGTAATCAACAAAATAGCGGCCACATGCGGCGGCGGTGACGGCGGCGTCAGCACCGTCAGCGCTGGCTTCTCGGCCGCCACCGACGCTGCCGCCTATTGCTTCCCTCCTTTGCCAAGGTTCTGAAAAAAAGCACCAAAGACACCAACACCACGACACATCACACGCACACGCACACATACAAGATGTGAGAGGTGCAAAGTCATAGCGTCAACAAAAGCCAGAGCGACCGCGTGAGAGAGACAGAAAGAGAGAGAGAGAGAGAGAGACAAACGTTAGTTTGGGGCCGAGTGGGTGGCCAGCAAAAGCATCGCCTGCCTGTCAATGCGTACGATGCTCTTTTTCTCCTCCCCTCACACTCGCCCAACCACCTTCAATCCCTTTCGCAGACGTCATGTCAAAAATATTATGCTTTTGCGTACGTGTGTGTGCGTGTCTCGGTGTATTTGTATTCAATTAGTTTTTAATGGGGGCGTTGTAGAAATTCCAATTGATTTTTAAGCACACGCACACAGAGCTTAAGTTGCCTTTATCATTGCATAATCTCTCTTTGTTGTTGCATGCTAATTGCACACAAAGCTTCTATTTATTTATTTTTATTTGTTCTTGTCCTCCTTTTTCTTTTCTGCCATTTGAAGCTCACGAGCTCACGAGCTCACAGCTCCGTCGATGCTCAAGCAGAAGTCAGACACAATGACGAGGTCGCTTTATCACAAAATTCAAACCTCGCTACGTCAAAACGAAGCAACAAATACAAATATGACACGACTCGCGCTGAGCGACGCTCTCATTCGCGCGCTCTCTCTCTCTCTCCTTCTCCCTCTATCTTTCTTAGTCTCTCTTACTCTCATATGTAAGCAAAAGCTGGGAGCTGAGAGCGAATCGCAATAACAATGCAAATCCATAAAAGGCTGATCGCAAAAACAAAAACAATAACAATAACAACAAATAGCCAAACAATTTATAAAGCACGAGCAGTGGCGTCGCGACGCGTCGTCAAGGGACGCCAACGCTGACGTTGACGTCGCAACGCTACGCTGTCGCTCTGTTTCTATTTTCCTGCTGACGCAGTCATTGGTGGGGGAGAGAAACGAAGCACACTATTTCTCTCGTGAGCGCGTAACGGCAACAGCGACGACGACGACGACAACAATAATAACTAACTGAAACCGAAGACATCGATTCGGATGCCACTGTACATCGCATTAACTCTGAATTCGAATGCAAATCAATTAATAATCAATATATAGATAGTTTCTATTCTAACTCGATTTGCATGTGAATATGATTTCAATGCATGCATTAACTTGCTACAAATGACCCAAATATAATCTCTGATGATTGTGACGTCACGAATGTATACATATGCACATACAAATGTACATACAGTGGCTCACACCTTATTTCGTGCAGCAGCATAGTAGAACTTTGAAACCGTATTCCCGCTAAACCAGTAAAGATATCCAAACAATTTAAATGAGGTTTTATTTATTGGTTATTCATTATGTATTAACACTTTCAATTATTTTTCTATTATAATTAATAAGATTAAAAACTAAAGAAAACTAAAAAAACAGCCCCTTTCCATGTCACAGCTTATTTCGTGCACTTCACTTTCAACGACTTTATTGTCCAAAAATTCTCAAATTAGGATAATTTTTTAACTTATTTTTGTTTAATCACCTCTTTGAATAGTGATTCCATCGAGTTTACTCATTTTCGGGTGATTCCGCTGGAGATTTTTGGCCAATCCTCCAACACGGCCGTTTTGAGGTCATTTTTATTGAATATTGACCATTTCCGAATGGCCACGCCCAATTTTGCCCACAAATTTTCTATAACGTTCAGGTATGACCACTGGGCCAGCGGATTTACCACATTTGGACTGTTCCAGATCAACCAGGACTAGTCAATACCCGGTTTATTGTTTTGGTCATTTGCCTGATGCAATCGGGATCGCCCTTCTAGACCCAGTTCTTCTGCATTTTGGAGCAAATTCTTCTTCAAAAAGGATAGGTACATGTTATTGTTCATATTACCATCAATGAAAACTAAGTATCCAACTCCCAAACCCGACTTGGAGGCCCAACCATGCAACAGCCACTGCCATAGGTCATATTTGGTTTTAGGTGCTGATCTTGGAGCTCAGTATTAGCTTAGCGGCAATCATATTGGAACCCATCCGACGCAAATATATTAAATTTCGACTCATGTGCATATATATGGGTCAGATTGGAAGCAATCTGCCTGGCGCCCACCAAATACTGAGCTCCAAGATCAGCACCTAAAACCAAATATGACCTATGGCAGTGGCTGTTGCATGGTTGGGCCTCCAAGTCGGGTTTGGGAGTTGGATACTTAGTTTTCATTGATGGTAATATGAACAATAACATGTACCTATCCTTTTTGAAGAAGAATTTGCTCCAAAATGCAGAAGAACTGGGTCTAGAAGGGCGATCCCGATTGCATCAGGCAAATGACCAAAACAATAAACCGGGTATTGACTAGTCCTGGTTGATCTGGAACAGTCCAAATGTGGTAAATCCGCTGGCCCAGTGGTCATACCTGAACGTTATAGAAAATTTGTGGGCAAAATTGGGCGTGGCCATTCGGAAATGGTCAATATTCAATAAAAATGACCTCAAAACGGCCGTGTTGGAGGATTGGCCAAAAATCTCCAGCGGAATCACCCGAAAATGAGTAAACTCGATGGAATCACTATTCAAAGAGGTGATTAAACAAAAATAAGTTAAAAAATTATCCTAATTTGAGAATTTTTGGACAATAAAGTCGTTGAAAGTGAAGTGCACGAAATAAGCTGTGACATGGAAAGGGGCTGTTTTTTTAGTTTTCTTTAGTTTTTAATCTTATTAATTATAATAGAAAAATAATTGAAAGTGTTAATACATAATGAATAACCAATAAATAAAACCTCATTTAAATTTTTTGGATATCTTTACTGGTTTAGCGGGAATACGGTTTCAAAGTTCTACTATGCTGCTGCACGAAATAAGGTGTGAGCCACTGTATATGGTATACGTACATATATATTGCAATACGTAAGCACACCTTTTTTGATAGATCTATCTGGCCACTGGCATGCCATGTGCCGTGTATACGTTAGTGTGCGTGTGCGTACATATATTACAAATTTAAAAAAGTATTTACAAAAAATATTAAAAATATTATGCGCAGCAAATAAATTATAACAAAGACGCAAAGAATAACAAAATATAGCATGCCTCTCTCTCGCAGTCCCACGCTCTGTGTGTGCGAAGCAGGCACAACAGTGCGGACGACACTGTAGCAACAGAACGTACAAATGCGGGCGACAATAATTGCTGACCACCTCACACCACCCCCAAACCACAACACGACAAAGCGAGCTGATCGTTTGCAGTTGCATTTCGATTCCAATTGTTGCTGACTGTGCGCTGGCAGCGACGCGTCGCGACGCCGCGTGCGCCTTTGCTGCGGGCCACTGCAGCAGGGGGCGTCAAATTTACAGCAACAACAATAACAAACCACAATGAGACGCGGGGGTCGACGTCTCTGCCGGCAATATGCAGTAGCAGTTTTTTTCTTCTTCTTCTTCTTTCATTTCGGTGTTGCTGTGACCAAATTTTTGTATTGACACACAAACACACTCACATACTCACTCACACTCACATACATATACATAAACCAATAAAAGAAATATATATACACACATCGTTTTGTTATTATTAAATTTATCTATGTACATTTATTTCATTTTGTATTGCTTCGTATTTTGCACTCACGTTTTCTTGTTGATGTTGCTATCAGAGCCAGCTTCGCTGCTCCTCTCTCACACTGCAACGTCAGCGTCACCGCTTGGATTCTTGTTAGCTTATCTCGTGCTCTCTTTTGTCTCTGTTGTGGGCGGCACTTGCCAAGCTTTTTACGCACTTTTTGGTTTTGCTGGTTGATGTTATTGTTGTCCGTCTTCTTCTTGCTCTTAAACGTTGTATCGACCAATTAATTAACACTGCACGCGAACGCGCCACACAACAAATTTGCCAAAGACGGCGAAAGTCAAAAACCAAACAATAAAAAAAATTTGTCAAATAGGCAAAAAGAATATATACATAAATATGAATATATATTTAGCGTTTATGTTTGCACATTATCCAAAATCCAAGTCATCAAAATTATCGCAATGACGGTTCGTTATAATTTCTATATTATTATTTTCAGTTAATTTCTAAGTGTTGTCTCGACACCGCACGTCCGCTGCGCTGAAAGGCACAATGCAAAATGAATGAGATTTTCAGAACTCTGACGGTAGCGACAACGGAACGAAAAATGAAACGATACAAAACAAAACGAAAGGCACAAGGCGGCAACGCGGCGCAGTCACCTTCGACTCACAATGGGCTCAGTTCACTGTCTGCTACTACTCTGCTCAGTTTATTTTATTCATTAAACTTTTATTCTCATTCCCGATTAATTACAATATCCCATTTACCGAAAATTTAGTTTGGAAGTGTTAGCAATCACTGTTGTCTGTATTTATATAAAATAAGAATTTTGTCCACAGTGCGACTGTAAGAATTACCGTAGCGGTCGGTTTGCGTATGTATGCCTCTATACCTGCTTGCGTATTGTGTACGTGTATGTTTGTGACTGAGAGCGAGAGCTAGGGAGAGTGCGTGTTTTGGCGCTCCCGCTGTTAGACTTTCTGTTTGTTGTTGTTACTGTTGCTGTTGATGACGCTGTTGTTGCAACTTGTCAACACATTGACGTAAACTGACACAACCGCAACACCAGCCTGTTTCAATTAAAGTATTGGAATTTGCTTTTGCCGCCTTTTGCAAATTTCATTTGTCTAAAAACGCAAATGACACTCATAATTATTTGCATTTTAATTGCAAAAACAAAATCTTGTTTATATGATTTCGACGCACGCATACTGAACCAAGCACAGCTCGCATACAAAAACATATGACTGCGCTCTTTTGGCATTTCGCTATTGTGTGTGTGTGAGCGAATGAGTGTATGTGTGAGTGATCGTAAGAGAGCGAAAGAGCAAGATCAAAGCGCGTGGCAAACACATGGTTTTTGTTTTTGGCAGAAAAAGAAGAAGTAGCAACAGCATGGATCGCTTACAGTTAGTTTAAGTGTACTTGTTTGCTGTTTTGCACAGTGGGACTAGATGTGATCGAATAACAAAGTTTCTATATGTACATACATATATACATATGTCATTAAATAAAATCATTTCACGCATATGTACAAACATATGTACATGCTAGTTCATGGAAGTTGATTTATACATATTTTTTTAAGGAACGATATGACTAAATATGTATGTCGTTAAAATAATAATACAATATAATTATAATATGCGCACATATGTTACTTATGCATATATGTAAGTGCGTATGTACATATGTATATATTCGATAGAATTAATGTCGATATTTGTATGTACATATGTAAGTCTATATTTTTCAATTCCATTGGAAAAAAGCTGTTTGAAATATGTACTTTAATTTCATAATATTGATATCTACCGATCGTTTATCCTCCCCGAACCGATATATGTATGTATGTAAACCCATGTGTGAAATTATACATACACATAATTGTATGTATATGTATATTTCGTGTATATATGACAAATATATTGGAAGGTAATAGTATTTATAAAAATAATGTGTGTGTACACCATAAAAATTATATGTATACATATACATATATGTATATGTATGTGTGCACATGTGTCACACGTTGAGAGGCAAAAAAGTCAATCACACATACACAACCGCAACATCAGACGACGCCATCGTTCGCGTCCGACGCTGAATTGCCTGCCCATCGACACCCGCCCGCAAATAACAAAACAGCGTCGCCGACAACAATCGCCGTCTGTTATCATTCTCATTCTCGCTCTCTCAGCTTGGCGGTTGGTTGTGTCTCTCTGCCCCCTGTCGCTTTCTCGCTCGCACTTTGTCTGTCTCTCGTTCTTGCTCATCTGCCCGCATATACTGTTTAATACTTTAGCGCAATATGTATATCGGCATTTAGTTGATTTAGGCTAGGTATGCTAACAACAAACAAAAACGCAAAGTGCATATCAAATACGGAGCTTACGAAAATAATAAAAATGCTTGTAGTTATGATTAATATATTTATTGATGGTTGAATTTTTAAATTTTTAAAAAGTGTTTATATATACATACATATGTACATAATTAAAATAATTAATTTTGGTGATTTGATACACAAAAAATGACAAACATTAAATTGAGAACTGATTATGATTTATGCCTATTGCTATCATATTCGTGAGCATTGTCTAAAACAAAGTAGAAACTGAAATGCCGTTACTGTCTCTCCGCTGCGTGTGTGTTGCGCTCTAATTTTGATCACGAACCGCGCACGCATACTAACAAACATAAACACAGAAACACTCAAGCAGCAGAGGCACATGCACGTACATACATATGTATATGCAGTCAGGCAAAGCAAGCCGCCAGTGGGGCAAACGGCGACGCACTTGTTCCACGTCGCACTATTAATGAAAATGAATTGTAATGCGAACGTGTTAATTAGAGAGAGATAGCAATGAAGAGAGCGGCTTTTTTGTCAATGTGTTTGTGTTTGTGTTTGCACTGGTCGTTGCCGATGTAAAAACAAACAAAACAAAAAGCAAAGCATAAGCTGAGTAGTGCACAAAGTGTGGCAGAATAGACACAACTACTACTACCACAACTGCTACTACGACAACAACAGCAAGAATACATATCAACAGTAAAGAGAAAGCCAAGCGATAAGCAACAACAATATAGCACGAGTTCTTATCGTTTTGCCACTCAATTATACAAATTTTCATGATTTGCTATTGCCATTCTCGTGTTGCAGCTGGCGTTGATGGCGATGCCGACGCCGACGTCGACGCAGACAGAAGCGTCGCGCACACAGCAAAACATTTTGCGACGCTCACGTAATTGAAACGTCGGTGGCGGCTTTTACTCTAATTGGAATTGTTGTATGCCCGTTTTCCGGCCGGTTTTGGCCAAAGCGATTTTTTTTAACGTGGCCGGCCAAAAGTAAATACACACATGGGCAGAGATAAAATGTATATAAATACATACATACATACATTCATCTGTTTGTTTGTACATACTATACCTAAATATGTTTAAAATATACATACATATGTACATGCATGTACAAATGAATATGTATGCTTGTATATAAAAAATAGAACAAATGAAGTAAAAAGAGGCAGAGAGTCAGAGTTAGCGGCATTAGCTGAGACTGCGACTGCGACTGCATGTAAGAAGCAGAAAAACTAACAAACAAAAATTATGTGGGCCACGCTGAGCGCACCAGAAGGAGAGAGGGAGACTCATAGAGAGAGTGAAACGGAGAGCGCGCGCATTGGCATGATAAGAGCGCCTTCCAAAATTGTTTACTCACAGTTTTAGACGCTACTGTCCCCATGCGGTCAATCTGGTCGTTGCTTTAAAACCTCCTCTCACTCTCTCTCTATCTCTCTCAATGGTGAAATACCGACAGAGCGGATATGAAGTTATACAATTCGCTTAAATCCAACAAGCAAGTGAAATTGCTTGATTGGAAATTGCAATGCATGAAAATTGGAAGAGCTTCAACGGGAACAGCAAAAACCAGTTAGAACTTGTCCCAACACAAAGAGAGCGAGAGAAAGAAAGAGAGAAAACTATAAACAGCTAAACAGGTGCATAACAACAATGAATCGACAGCGTGAGAGCGTGCAAAAGCTTACACCATACAGATGCAAAATAAATACAAAGAAAAACAAAAACAAAAGAAACCAAACACATACACTTTACACTCACAGTTGTACGCACAGCGCGTGTTGAGCGCGCACAGTGTGACCAGTAGTAGCGATAATGTTCCGAATCTAAGAGCAGTCACGCTGCGCCGTCAACACGTGATGAAAGAGAAATACGTACGTACATACATAGTTATGTCTGTATACATCTGTATGTACATATATAAACGAAAATGCGTGTATTGTCAAGATAACGCAAAGGCAAACGAGCGAAGGCAATCTTTTACGTCACCACATTGTACCGTGCAGGCAGACAGCGACAAATGTGGAGATCAACACAGATCACTTACTCAACCCCAAAACGTGAACGCAAACCGAAATGTTTAAATGGCATTTTCCTAAACTATACACACACACAGCACACCTACAAATACTCATGCACGTATAGACACACACATACATATATAAATATATGTGTTTGTTTGTATAATCATGTGATACCAAAAATAAAGAAAAATGTGAAAATCAAATAACAGCGACTGCGACAAGTCACTAAAAAGTCACAAGCAAAAGTGGAGCAATAAAGCAAACAGTCGAAACAGAAACAGCCAAAAAAAAAAAAAATAACAGTGTGTGCATACACTCACACAAAAACACACAGTTGCATAGGTATATGCCTGTGTGAATGTGTGTGCACGACAACAGCTCGTCCATTTCTAATAGGTTGTATTTGCAATTTACGGTAAGAGTCAATCTATGCAAATAGCTACAAGCAAACGCAAAGGCAAAGGCAAAGGCAAAAGTAAATCAAAAACAAAAACGAAGCAAATACAACAGCAACAGCAAACAATCAAAAGATACGCACAACAAAATGTCTAGAGACGCCGCCTGTATTAAATTTCAATGAAAATGAAAACAGAATGCAAAAGAAAAGCTTTTCTACTCATATGCATGCATACATACACATACATATTTATATATGCAAATACTTGTATGTATGTATGTATGTACGTATGTATGTACATCAAGTAAGAACCCAATCAGCACTGGACCATCGAATGTCAAATACCCTATATACATACATACACATGTATGTATGCATTTATGCAAGAGGTTTTACTCACATACATACATATGTATGTATTTACATATGTACATAATTAATTGAAACGCTTCACAAACAATTTTTGTAGAAATAGGTCATTGATGGATAAATAAATATATACATATGTATGTAAGTGAATTTTGTTTGTAAAATAATATGAATTGTCATAATAAAGAATGTAAAAATTTTCATGTCCCTTGCATAGAAAGTTCAATATGTGTGCGCAAACACGTGCATGCCAGTGCATGTCAGTCACTCACACACACACACACACTCACTGCATATAAAAGGTGAGACATATGTACATACATAGGTAATATACTTCTGCTACTAGCGCGCACATCAAGAAAAGATGAATACAAGGAACACAGAAATTAAGCAAGCACAACCAAATTTGTAAAAACAATCTTAGCGCAGCTAGTGATGTCAAGTAAACAGAACAGAAAGAGCATAGCCAGACAGAGAGAGAGAGAGAGAGAGAAAGCGCTCCAAAATCGTTGACAAGCTTTAGAAGCAGCTCGAGCGATGCACAGTGTCACGAGTTTGTGGTACAATCGACTTGCGAATGGTAATTGCAATTGTAATGGCTATCGACATGGCTATTTGTATTGTCTATTTTTATTTATTTATTTTTTTTTTTGTATTAAGTTCATAGGTATATATATATATTTTTTTTTTCACGTACAGCTTTAGCAGTGTGTTAACCACTGTAAATCGTGCTACATACATATGTTTTTTGAGAGAATCGGCGACTCGGTGAGGTCGTGTTGTCGATGTCGTGTTTTGTTTTTTGTTGTTGCTGTCAGCGTGTCTGGTTTGGTCGAGCGAAGGGCGTTGTTGGGCGGCGGACAGTGGGTGAACACTTTAAATTTGTTTGCATTAAATACATGTGTTAATGCACAGACGCACACACATACACATGCCAACACAATACGAATATTGCATGTATGTAGATGCATTTGTGAGAGCACGAAAAAGTGTGTAAAAATAGGCAAAACAAAAATTGCAGCAATTTAATCTTTTTTTTTCCTATTTTTATTTTCAAACCGATTTCTGTTAGCGACTCCAATTGTCGTTATAAAGTAGTTTTTTTGTTGTTTTTTTTTTTCACATTTTATTCGTTTTGTGTGTGTTCTTTTTGGTTTACTCTGTCATCGCTCTTCGTTGTCATTTGTTTTTGTTTGTGCCATGGAGTTTGATATATTTTGCTCAATGCTGAGACGAGCAAGTGTTCCCAGGTATTGGCCATGATATCGTCGACGTCGTTGTTGCTTTTGTTCTTTTTGTTTTCTTCTCCATCTAACCAGCTAAATAGTTGAATAACAAATGTACAAGTGATTAATAAAAAGCAATAAAATAAAGCAACAGCGTACAACACGACAACAATGCAAACAAACACACACAAATACAATACCCAACCGTAAGGCACCAACGTTTGATCTCTCTCTCTCTCTCTCTCGTCTCTCTCCATTGCTCTTGTTCACTGCCGCTCTTAAGCATTCAATTGCTCTTTCATGGTTTGCGCTCTTGCGGCATCGCAATGTCAACAGACGCAAAAAAACCGATCCCGTTTACATTGGCTATGCTCAGCACGGTATTTTGCTTGGAGTGCTTAGCTTGATTGATTTATTCCAACAACAGTAATTCATTTTGTTTACTTTGTGTAATAGTACATTATCTTTTTAGTAATCTAAATGTGACATTTTCTACATACCCATAGATACATACATACATGTATGTATGTATGTACATTCTTACAACTCTGTCAAACTGTTGCTTACAAACAAAGCTATGAAAATCCGTTTGAAATAATTTGGTGGTTGTTGTTGTTGTCTCTTTTTTGTATTTGGCGACGTGCTGCCTCAATTAGTGCGCATTTCGCATGTGAGAGAGCTGCACGCAACAACAAAACACACGCACACTATTCTTTTAGTCTTCTATGTATGTATGTGTGTGTGTGTGCGCGCGCTCGTATGCCGGTGGATCATGAGAGAGTCAGGCAACGGCTGGGGAAGAGAGGTCATGCCTACATACATATGTATGTACATACATACTGTATGTGTACGTTGTGTAAGAACAAGCAGCAGAAGTGATATACATCCAAACATGTATGTATGGAATATATATGTATATGTATATATTTTTGTGTATATCTGTATTTACGCATTTTTTCAGCATGATCCGAGTGTATTTCTGTTGTTGTTTTTAAATACAAGTTTGTTGTGCGTACAAACATGCAAAATAACAAAAACAATACATGTGTGTATGTATGTATGTATGTGCGTGTGTAATTACGCATATGTATAGATATATGTACATGGTTGGATATGTACATATGTATGTAGGTATGTTAGTATGTATTGAAGTATGTACATACATACATATGTATGTATGTGTGTATGTATGTAAGTAAGTGTAAGGCCAGCCACTTTTCGGCAGCGACTGCAACGAACAGCATCTGCGTCGATTATCTATGGATGTACACGCAAACATACAATTGTATGCATGCATATGTATATGTAGATATATATGTATATACATACATATGTTTATGTACATATACATATGCATGGATGTACATACAGCTCATATCAACTAAAAGAAATTTCCCAACTTCTTTATTTTGCTGTAGAGATTCTTGAAATAATTTGTAAATATTTCGCTTGCAGCACATGTAATACATACATATGAACATACATACATACATACATGCATACATACATTCATACATACATATACGAAATATATGTATGTACATACATACGAAATCGTTTTGCTTATCACAAATTTGTAATGGAAAACGAAACCGTACACAAAGTGAAAAAAAAAAACAGTAACAACAAAAACCAAGAAACGCAATCGAATAAACAAATCGCTAGCACTCACATATTAATGATAATTTGCTGAAGGTTAAATTGTTAATAACAAATCGATGGCGTCGTTTGTTTGGCCTGCCGGCCAACTGGAAACTGGAGTGTGAACGCTTTTAGCTCGATCCGACTCATAATTGTTGCTAAACAGCGTTAATAACAAATTCACACACCTGTTTATATTCAATTAGTCGGGCAAACATTCGAGCCATGCAAAAAATTGTTCCCATTTTTTTTTCGAATTTCGCGCCAAAGCACCTGATGCAATATTGGGCCACACTGTGACAGAGGGCGTTATTCCTGCTTAGCCAGCTAGCATACATAGATGGCGCCAACTGATCGTTGGCGTCAGAGCTGCATAATGTGCTAGTATTTGGCTTATTCTAAATGTCATAGATGAATTCTTATTTATATATTCATGTATCCACATACATATACTGGAGACTGCAAATATGATGAAAACATAATAAACATGTTATTAAAAATAAAAGCTGCTGAAAAATAGCGCTAGCATAACAGCGCATCGTTTGTGCAAGGCCTTCAATGGGATGAACAAGAGCTGTCGCCAGCACAACGGAGCAGTGCCAATATGTGGTCTTTAATGAGATGAACAATAGGTGGCGCTAACACAACAATGAAGTGTGTCTGAATCAATTACCATAGGTGGCGCCATGAAATGTTATCTGTATATTTATATAAATATAAATAAATAGCTTCACAAATATATTCGAAAATAATTGAAGTGAATATTGGTGTGGTAACAGTGTAGTAACAAAATCAGAACACGCCAGCACTTTAACATCTTTACTTATTTAAGTTTTATTTATGCATTGTTTTTTGGTTTTGTTTTTGGTTTTGTTTTGTTTTAAATATACAATCGGGTACATTCAAACATGCATTCAATTTACAAAGTTATCGAGTTTTAAACGTTATTTAAGTTTTATGAATTTAAATTCATTGATAATATGCATATTTTTCTCATTTTTCGTCTTCTTTTTTGGGGTTTTATGTTAGCTTTTACATTTACAATTAAAAAAAAAAAAAAAAAACAACATTTATCTATATTTATATATAATATATATATATCGCATAGTTTTGCTAATTTTTGCTTTTTTTTCGGAATATATTATTAAATTTTTGTTGTATTATTTTTTTTTATTTCATTTTATTTATTTATTTTTTTGGTTTTTCTGTTTATTTTTGGTATTAGTAGTATTAATTATGTAAGCTTGACTTTACGTATAAAATGTTGGATGTTTATGCTTTAAGGGCATTTCTATGCAAGTTGAAAGATCTTACACGATATTTTATTCATTATTCATATGTATGCATATAAATATATTTATAGCGTATATAAATATATCTACAGTAGTTTATGCTCTTATGGATTTTTCTTCAAGTTTGATGTGGCGCTTACAGAGAAAAAGTGTACATACATACGCACAATGCATACATACATACATCATTGCATATATATAAATACATAACGACATACATTGATGTGCATACATACAGAGCTTTTCATAAATACATCAATTTGAATTTAGTCTCTATGGAAAAACACATTTTACCAGGCGCCGGCGCAGCCAACTTAACGCCGACTGTACAGTTACGTTGCGTAGTGTTGCCAGACCGGCCGAAGGAAAAAAGTTCAAGCTCAAGCTTAAGCTAAAGCTGAAGAAGAAGCCGACATCTACAGCTGGCAAAAGGAAAGACATCACGAAATTCATCGCATAAACATCGCGTTCAAAGTGCTCCTATAAATATGGATTCATATATTCTATTTTTTTTTGTTGTTCTTTGATTTTGTTTTGCTTTTGTTTTGTTTTGTTCTTCTTCTTGTTCACTACATTGACTAATTACTGTATGTAGCACACCTAGTGGCTGCTCTCTATTCAGTTTACTGGGCTTACAGGCTACGGAAATGTTTACGTCTCCTCTCGTCGCGTGCCGTCTCGCTCTAGCTAAGGCTAAAACTACTTCTCTCTCGCTCGCTTTCACGTCTACACGTCTCTAAATCGTTCTATCTCTCTCTTTCTTGCTCTCTCTCTCTCTCTCTCTCTCTCTCTCTCTCGCTCTCCATCTTTCGTATATACAATGATAGTCAAACTTAGGGCTAGGCATTTGGTTTTTCTGAATTTTCTTTTTCGTTATTTATCCGGGCATGGCCCACACACACACACACACTCACACGCACACTCACACACATACTAGACAAAAAAAAAATACGTTAGTATTGGTAATTGTACACATTAAACTGACTTGGCTAAGGACTAAGAACTAAACCTAAGCGCTAAGGTCGGCCTGGGCGCGTCCTTTAGACGCGCTCCACTTGCGTGTCCGTGTGGACGGCCTGCAGCTCGAGCTCCGTTTCCTCGGCCAGCGTGTAGACGCCGGGCTTGATCTGTCCGTCGAGCAGCGGGCTGCCGAGCGTGTTGTCCGTTTGATTCGCATAGACGGGCGCCGGCTGGGCCAGGCCCAGGCGTGAGCCGTTCGGATCCATGGTCAGTATGGGCACCAGCTCGTGGTTCACATAATCCTTTAGCACCAGCGAAGTGGGCGTGTCTGCAGACGAACAGTTGAACACAATTCATTCATTATAAGGATTGCTCGAAAGCTAGTGGAAAATTCAATGGAGCTGACCTGTCACCAGTGTCTCCTCGGTGGGATTGCGCTGATAGAGATGGCCGCGCTTCTCATAGTGTCAGGAGGCGGGCATATAGTACTGATTGCCATCCTCGTGCGAGACATCCAGCATGGAGCCGGCGGCGCCGACAGCAGCGGCGCTGCCCGCCTTCTTGAACTCGACCACGATGCGTATGCGATGGACGATCTCCTCGTGGATGACATTGAAGCACATCGCCGTCAACGTCATACCGGACATGATGTACACCGAGCAGAACCAGGTGGTGGCATTCGAGTCGCGACGCAGTCCGGGCAGCATGTCGCCAAAGCCGATGGTCGAGAGGCTCATGAAGCAGAAGTAGATGCCGTCGATGATCGGCCAGTTCTCCAGCCGGTAGAGCACCGCCGCTCCAAACACTATGTAGATGATCATCATGGAGAAGCAGAGCAGAATGGGTGCCAGGATGCTCAGGCCGTGCATTGAGCCGCGCGACTCGCTGGCGCTCAGCGAATCGATGTCCGTGCCGTTTGTGCCGCCAGAGGGCGGTGCTGCGGCCATGCCCAGGCCCGGTATGCCAGTGGGTGTGCCGCCAGTGGAGGTGGCAGCAGCGCCAACGCCAACGCCAGCGCTAGCTCCGCCACCGGCTCCTCCACCGCCGCCACCGCCTCCTGGTGGCGGTTGCTTCTCGGGCGTGGCATGGTAAACGTCGCGCACATAGTACGGCTCCTGCATGACGGCCTGCTGCTTGCGCAGCTCCTCCTGCTGCCGCTTGCGCTTCATCCGGCGCTCCTTCTCGGCCATGCGCTTCTCGTCGTAGCAGCAGTAGCCGCAGTTGGAGCACAGGCAGCAGCACAGCGCCTTCGAGAACACCTCACGCGCCACCTTGGCCAGAATGCTGCCGGTGCTGCTCAGGTAGACGAGCGTCAAGGGGATGCCAAAGAAGGCGTAAGCCATCGTTACGATCCTGCCGAGCGCTGTGCGAGGTGCGATGTTGCCATAGCCTGGAAAATGTGAGAGAGAGCGGAGAGGTGATTAGACAGTGAAAGAGATAGAGCGAGCGAGAGACAGGGAGAGAGAGAGAGAGAGAGAGAGAGAGGGAGAGAGAGCTAGACAGGGTTAGCTAGACAGGGTTAGCATCTGAAAGACAGAATGAAGGAGAGAGAAGAGAGGAGAAAGAGACGGGAATATAGAAGATTTGATTTAAAAGAGAGAAAGAAGGAAATTACAAACGTGGAAGCAAAACAAAAGTGAGAATAGAAGGGAAAGAGAAGGGAGATGTAAGTGAGAAGATGAGAGTATATCTCAGATAGAGAGAGAGAAACCCGGAGAGAAAGAAAGAGAGAGAGAGATAAAGATAGGGAGATATAGAGCGATAGAAAGGGAGAAAGAGAGAGAGAAATAGAGAGAGAGAGAGAGAGAGAGAGAGAGAGAGAGAGAGGGAGAACTAGAGGGAGAGATTGATGGAAGAAATGTATAAATAGAGCGATAGAGAGCGATATAGATGAGTTAATAGAGGCAAAGAGCGGACAACTAATGGAAAGACTGAGAGAAAAAATATACAGTGAAAAAAGAATAGGACAGATAGAGAAGGAAAAGGAGAAAAATATAGTGAGAAACATAAGAAGACAGAGGAAAATCTAGAGAGAGAGAGAGAGAGAGAGAAAGAGAGAGAGAGAGAGAGAGAGAGAGGGTGACGGAGATGAAGCTAGAGAGAGAGAGAGAGAATGAACTAGCTAGAGAGAGGAAGATAAAGAAAAGACGAAAGACAGCAGAATGCACTTGAGAGCGAAACAGAAGTAGTAAACGAGAGCGCGAGAGCTGGAAGAAGAGATGGGGAAGTGAACGAATAAAAATAAAATAAAGAAGGCTATGAAAGCTAAGAGACAGCGGAGAGCATTTAAAGAGATGAATATATAGGGAAAGAGCTTAGCATAAGTAGCACAAGTATAACATATGTACATAGATATATCAATATAATATTTGGCACAGCCTTAACCGTTGCTCATAAGTTTTAAATGTTTCCTTAAAGCCTCTTGAGAACAAACAGATATGTGTATTCCCAGATATGTGTATATGTTTTAAAGACTGTCAAAAGAAATCCTATTTCATGCTCCCATATGAAATATATAATATCTAATTTTTCCCTTACACAACTTCCACAAACTTTTGCTCAACTCGAGCAAACTCAAAGAGATTGACGTTTCGCTTTTGTTTAGTGAGTCAGTCAGTCCCCGCTCTTCTGTGGGATGTTCGCACATCGTCATTATTCTAATTGGAATGCATGCAGTCGACATCTGATTGGATCGTATCATCAGTCATATGCCATACGCCGTGCTCCATATCTGAGGGGAAATCTCCCTCTCTCTCTCTCTGTCTCTCTCTCTCTCTCCTCTCCGATTCTCAACTCCGGCATCTGTTGCAGAAATAATTAAGCGGGCGGGGCAATAAAAGTGCCTAACAAGCTACAGCAGGTAGACCGCAAATGAATGTAGTATGTGGTTGTTGTTGATGGGCGTGGCACACACACACACACACGCACACACATTGTTGTCGTCGTCTTCGTCAGGTGTCTCATGCATAAATTGAAAATTTCTTAATTTTATTGTTGGCGCTTGATGTATTTTTATGCATGTCGCTGCGAGGCAATATACCTGATAGGCGTCTAGGGAGCTGGTGGGCGTGGCTGTGGGGGGAGTTTCAATGTTTTATTGCCGTGGCAGTGAGTGTTTGCTGTTTCATGAAGGCAGCGGCCGCCGGACATTAAGACAGAGCACTAAGCATGGAGCGTAGAGCGTAGAGCGTAGAGCACTCAACGCAAATAAATTGAATCAATATAAAATCAGATGAGGCAAGTCGAGTGCCGACACGATACGGCCAATCGAAATCGAGCCAAAGACTTTGCATTGCTGCAGGGGACACACACACACACACACATACACACACGCACAGCATGTAATTGCGTTGACAGCAAATTTAAATGAAATCCTCCGCCTGCCCCAAAAATCTTTAGCTCTGGCAAAAATGTCAAAGTGTCAGAAAGTAGACGATGCACAGTGGGGCGGATAGCGGCAAATGTGCCATAAATTTAAATTTCTCTGCAAACAATTGGCCAAGTAGACGGAGAATTAAATTTTATTTTAAATAACATAAGAAAAAATAATTTTAATAATAAAAATTAATATAACTTAAATAAAAGTAATTATAAAATATGTATTATTAAATAATGATAAGAATACAAAATTAATAATAATAAATAAAATAATAATAACAATACACATAAAACAAAGAAGTTGTAAAAAATATACAACATAATTATTTAAAAAAATATAAAAACAAAAATTGTACAAAAAAAAATAATAACAAAACTATAACTAAAATTAAAATATTTAAATAACACCAAATTATAAAAATAAATTCAACATAAGTATACATATAAAATAAATAATAAATAATAAAAATAAATAAATATTTAATTATAATGAGCATAAAAATACAAATTGTACAAAATAAAAAAAAAAAAAAATTGAATTAAAATATTTAAATTAAAAAAAAAAAAAAAAACAAAGAGTAAAAAAAATTCAACATAATATGTACATATAAAATGAATAATAAAAATAAATTGAATATAAACATTTGAAAGCCTGAAGAATTCCCTTTCATTAAAAATGTTGATGAAAATAAATATGTATATTTAGCTCGTTCCCATGGTTAACAATTACAATGTGCAAAGGTCCCACTGTATGATGCACACACACACACGCATACGCACATACGCACACCCCCATACACACATTCGTGAGCTGGGTTTGGGGCTAATAATATTGGCATTGACCCGAAACCAAAAGCCGTTGCGCTGTAAAACTCAGCTGGCGCGCTGTCAATTTGTTGGCCGAGACGACGGCAAAAGGGTGTGGGTTGGTAGGCTAAGGGAAAGGGGGGAGGGCGGGGTGGGTGTGTGTGTGGCATGTTAGACTGAAACTGATTGAAGCATCTACATATTTTATTGAAAGATATTGAACGATTTCAATATTTAGAGCGTTTATTGTGGGGCGTTTGGGGCGTGTGTGACAGCGGGTTGCCCAGTTAAATGCATTATTCGAGTCGATGCGAATTCGAGGCGTTTAACATGGTAAGCATACACATGCATATAAGGAATTATATATATATACATATACAGATATATGCACATATACATACATTCAATTGCTAAACAAAGTTTGCCAAAGTTCCCTGACATTCTGTTTATGGAAATGCATGAGTTAAGCGTCTTTTGAGCAAGTTTCTTTTGCAAGTTTCTTAAAGTTTTCAGAGTTTTCACAGTTTTCGTAGTTTATTCGAAAAGTTGATTAGAATTATTAATCCTTAGTATTTCATTCTAATTAGCATTGGCAATTAGTTGGCCTGCGCTAGTCAAGCATGCAAAGCAAATCCACTTGGAGAATCCATTTAATAACAAATAAATAAATCTAACTAGAAATTTAACATTTGCATGTTTCGATTGGAATCGCATATATAGAATGGAATTAGATGGCAAAGCACTTGCAATGGCTTAGGTGGGCGTGGCCTTAAAGGCAACTGCAATCGAAAATGTTTACAAATTTTTGGGAGGGATTAAAAATTATATTCATTTACTTAATAAAAATATAAACTTTTATCTAAAAAAATATTGTAATTAAAATAAAAAATAAAAAAATCATATAAATATATATTTACATTTATTTTATTCATTATTAAAAGATTAAATAAATTAAAAAAAGGTTATAAATATTTAAAAAATGAATTAAAAGAAAAATAGAAAACAAATAAATAAATAAAAATAAATAAAAAATTAAATGGATTCATTCGATAAAATAATGAATATTGCTTTGTAAAATAAAGGAAAGAACATAAATAAAAATATATTTATTTCATTAAAAAAAAATTTTTGGAAAATATGTAAAATAAATAAATAAAAAATATGTAAAATAAATAAATAAAAAATATGTAAAATAAATAAATAAAAAATGAAGTAAAAAATGAATAACAAATATATTGTAGAATGGAAAAAATAAATAAGTAAATAATATGGGTTTACTCGATAAAATTATGAATATTGCCTTGTAAAATGTTAGAAAAGTGATATAAATAATATTTATTATATTTTATTTTAATATTTATATTTTATTTATGCAGCTCTTAAATAATTAAATAAAATTAGACAGCTTGACTCTATAAAGAATGCAAACAAAATGTGTTCACCTACTCAAAGTATAATTAATTTGATGCTTTCACATTAAATCTAAGTATAGCTCTCTATGTTTATTCGTATATAATGTAATAGCTCCGATAATCCACTTCAGAGCCGAGCTCGGCCTGCTTCAGAGCCATTCATAAGGCGCACAATTACACAAAGTGCTGATATCGATGTTTTGCTTATGCATCGAAGGACTCGCATAAAGCAGGATATGCCAAGGCATAAAAGTCAATTCCCAGCAAGGAGCAAAATGGAAACCGAAATGAGCGAGAGAGAGGGAATGAAGAAGAAGTAGCAGAAGGGAAGAAGATGAGAAGCGAAGAGGAGCGCCCGCGCTAGATGCGCAATTGATGATAGTGAGTGCTGTGAAAATGGAAAATGAAATTTAAAATTATTTTGCAACTAAATTACTTGTCTTATTGCCGTCCAGGGATTGCCGGAGTTGGCTATTTATTGTGGCCCAGTCGAAGGCTAAGGGAGTCGGCCGCCCGAGCCAGAGTCGGGGCGAGTGCCAAATCGGGACAGAGTCTGAGCAAACCGCCTATAAATTCCCATTTATGCCCAAGACAATCATAGCGAGATGTACACACACACTCACACACGCACACTCGTTTACATATAAAGTGTGTACTACATATCAAATGTGTGCGTGTGTGTGTGTGTGTGTGTGTGTTTATTATAGGAGCTGTGAAATGTGCCCAGGCTGGAAATAGCAATGGAAGCGTGGACGCTGCAGCACGCACGATCCCTGCACGAAATTGTGTGAGTGAAATGACGATGAAATGAACAGTTACTGAAACTGTGACTTGACGGTGACTTAAGCAGTGATATGTGGGATTGTGTGAAGGCCTATACACATGTATATGTCGTGTATGTATGGCATGTGAAAGACCTACATGAATAAGGTATGTTTAATAAATATTGATATATGACATGTGTAATCCTTCACATGCTATAGATCATATGTGCATGGTATTTATAGCATATATGCAATATACATATGTTTTTAAGTGTTATATATGATTTATGATAAGTATGTTAATATGGTATATGCCATATACGTATAGAATATAGAAGATATAATAGCATAGGCTTATAACGACTTCGACTAACAAGAATTCTGGTTCTCAGACAAACTTCTATCAGTAAACTTATATGGTTGTAGCGTCTTCCCGATATAAAGACGGTTCCTTGAGCGTCGTCATAGCCGGATTCTACTGTGTATATGTGATATGTGCAAGTGATTTATGGGATATACGAAAGATATGTCATATATCTATAAGATATATACGATACATATAAGTGATATATATCGTATATATGTAAGTGATATATGATATACGACATATGTAAGTGACTTATATGAAATATGACATGTATATGTATCATATATGAATGTTTGATGATAGATGTGATATACATATGTGTAAAATATATATGGTATATGTGTGAAAAATATATATGTATAGTCTTTTAGTGATATACTATGCCATATACGTATGTATGGAATGTATGAGATATATGTAAGTGAAACATATGAAATATGCTTAGAATAAATATGTTTTATGTAATATACGTACTACGTAATATAGATGATACGAGAAATTGCCATTTATACATACAGCAACTAAAAGCCCACAAATTTCTTTGTCAGAACTTTTGAGAGAACTAAGCAAACTCAAATGCCAAGGTCGAATCATCTCCCAGCAAAACAATGCGAAACCCTCACATCTCTGCTCACTGAGCACTCGAAAGATCCCTGAATTATTTCTTTGTGCTTTGTGCCAAAAATAAATGCCGGAAGTGGCTGTAGAAGCCTTTGAACGGCTCCTTTTGCAGGTTTTCACAACAGCGTGGCGAAGGTGCTTTAGAAATTGATTCCAGTGAAAGCCGAAGTTTATTGACTTCTGAACCTGAATATTTCCCGAAACAATAATGAAATGTTCATGATTATTTTACTATGTTTTCATTGGGGAAAACAGAAACAGATTCGTGCCGACTGTGGAATACACTTATCTCAGTAGCTTGAAAGACTTAAGAACTAACTACAAGTTGAATTTGAGTGGGAAAGCGATTGGATAACCATGAGAGTAAGTTAAACCTTAAGGAGTTCCCTAATATGTTTTATGTATGTATTTTGGAAGATATAAAACTGAAAAAGAATATTAAGAAAATATATAAGCAATAAATTACAAAAAAGAAAAGACTTTAGTTCTCATTGTTAAGTGAAATAATTATTAGCTAAATATTACGAATATAAAAAAAAGAAAATGGTATGCCAAATTTTTATTAAGTAAAAATTATTCTCATTTATATTAAAGAATTAAAAAAAAGTACTATTATTTCAATATTAGAATATTAAATTTTAAATAATGTATATATAGTTAAAAATTTCAATGTTTGTTTAAGTAAGAATTACTAAGATAATAATTTGGATAAATAAAAAAAGCTGTGCAAACAAATGACCAGAGTTATCAAAGAATTCGCTAAATAAACGTAAAATAATAAATATAAAACTTACTATACATTCAGAAAATATGGTAAAATTTATGTTTTTGTTTAAAATACAAAATTGTTTTTTTTTTTTTTTTAATTTTTATTAAGTACAAAATACAAACTCTTAGATATTAAAACATGTAAAATAGCACATTATTATATATATATTTTTTTTTTTAAATCTTTAAATAATATATTAAAATATAAATTATGGAATAATAGCACATTATTATAATTGTTTTGTTGTAAATCTCTAAATAATATATTAAAATATAAATTATGGAAGAAAAATAAAAACCTTGCAGATTTCAATTTTGTCTGCGTTTATAATTTCTTTTTTGGACACAGAATTAGGCTCACTTAAGATTGGAGCTACAAATTGTATTCTGAGAGGATTATATAAAATACTTACAGTTATTATAAAATAACTGTTAAAGTAACGGCATTAGCCGGACCAAGTGAATGAACTTTTCAAAAGTAAAAACCCAAAATTCTGCTCCTAAAGCAGCTTAAGGCTTGGATAAACAATATTCCATTAAAACCACTCAGGTGAGCCAGTCGCCTCACATCGCTCGTAATTAGACTTTAGAGCGCTTCAATGTCCGTATGCTAAATGTTGTTTATAGTAATCAAAATTTCATTGGCATTTCGTGAGCAAAACAAATGTGAAAGTGAAGCCAAAGGACGAGCCATCTCTAGGCGTTACACACAGTCTGTATGGGTGTGTATGTGTGTGTGTGTGTGTGTGTCTGTGTGATTGTAGCCCAGTAGTGCATTGGAGCAGTGTCTTAGTCGAGGGCTGGCCAATAATAATAATCATATTGTTGGGTGCTCACAGTTGTTGTTGTTGTTTTTTGTTTGTTTGTTGTTTTTTTGTCCTGTGTTTTTTGTTTTGTTTTGTTTTTTTCTGTAGGCGTTCGCCCAAGAACAATGTGCCTGGGCCATGGCGTCCATTGAAAGCCGCAAAACAATAATAATAATAATAATAAGCCGCCTGGCAAGCAGGAAGCCATGTTAATACAAATGTCCCAGTAGCTGAAGCAGCCTCTGCTGACTAACGCAATTGCAAACTGACAATGCGACCCGAAATACCGCCTCCCCCCGCGCCCTTCCCCATTCTCCTCTCCCTATCTCTCTTTCACTCGCTGTGTGTCTGTTGAGTATTTTATGCAATGGGCGGCATTTGGGGATTGGGTCTTGGGATTGGGATTGGGATTGGGATTGAGATTGGTACTGGGATTGGGACTGGGGCCGTGTTGGGGCGTATTTGCTTGTCGGCCCTTTGCATGAACTGCCAAGATCAGCACAAAATTTTTGCAAATTTTATTTTATAGCATTTTCACAAGTGGAAAGTCGTGTCTGTGCCTCTCTCGCTCGCTCGCTCACTCACATTCGCTGTCTCACTCTAGCTGTCCTTCCCAGTAAGTGTGTGTGTGTGTGTGTGTGTGTTTTGGCCATTCGGGCTAAGCAAATAGCTTCGTTTGTTGTTTTGCTCTATCAATATTTGACTTTCGGCTTGTTTTTTGTGGGTGAACCTACGAAATTACCGAGCAACGACAACAACAACAACAACAACAGCAGCAGCAACAAAAGACAAAAATTACAAAAAATAAAAAGCGCAAACGCCAGCACTTGACAGTCCCTGGGAAGTCGAACAACTGCAAAACTCTGTCCCAGCCAAGGCAGCTCACACACACACACACACACACACACACACACACACGGCTTGAATTGAGGTACGTATGTATGTGTGAGCGCCTTGACAATGCCAATTGAAAGATATTCTTCTCACATGAGCACACAAATGACAGATGAGCATCTCCGATAAGCCACACACACACACACGTCGTGGCTCGTCGATGTTGTTCAGTATTCAAACTTTTACAGCTATGGAATTTGCAACATTTTACCTAGATATTCTCACCTACAGATGGAAATCTATGCATTTGTATATACTTTACCACATCGAAATTGTTAAGTCGACAATTGATTTGACCCTAGCGAAAATCCCATCTCGTATGACTGTCATCATTTTCTCAATTATCTAGGTTTTTTAACTGTCAAGTTTTTAGAACTTATCTTGATAGTTTCAAATTTTAGATTCCCAATTCTATTTGAGCAGCTGTTAATAAGGAATTATTAGTCTTTTATTGAAACTTAATTATCTTCCAATTAATGGAAGATTTTTGTCTGCTTTTGGTTTACTTTCTTATCTTCTACATGACTATTGCTTAGCTAACCTGTTAGCCTATGCTTTAATTGTGTTACTCTCTATGTTTCTTCTAAAACTTTCAAAAAATCAGTAGCTATACTTTTATCTATAAGCTATGCTTTGCAAGTCTTCTCACTATTGTTCTCTTCATGCTCTCCATTCAGCTACGTAGTCTTTATATATCTTTTGCAAAGCTTGTTTTGTTTCTACTTATGCTCTGCGTTAGGATTCTCTTTATACTTCTTGCCAAACTTCGCCTGCCAGCCTCTTTAATATAATCTTTATTGTTCTCATTCTGTTACTCGTTAAGTTCCTTTATGCTTAGTTTTCTGCTAATCTTAATATTTCTCTTCTCACCATGTCTTGCTCATTTATGCTTCATATTGTGGTTCTCAGTATTATTAGTGTACTTTAGTGATTCATGTGAAGCATATCTCTAAGGTTCTCACTGAACTATATTCACATTTCTCACTATGCTTTTTCCTTTTGTTTTTCACCTTTCACTTTCACTTGTCGTTAAGCTTCTCGCTGCGCTTCTCGTTTATCGCTATTCTAGTATATCCACTATGCTTCTCACTATGCTTGACTTTTCAGCATGCTTCCTACTGAACTTCTCGCTAGGCTTCTTGCTTCCAGTCTTGCCTTTCCATATCTGCTTCTTTCTACTTTTCTTACAATTATTCAGATATGAATTCAGTTAAGTTATTCCTTTAACCGTCATACTTCTCTTTGTGCTTCTCACTTAATGTGGCTTAGTTCATAATATCGCTCAACTAGCTCTCGCTCTGCTCTCTCTTCCTTTCTCTATTCCTCTCTTTCTCTCTCCCTCTGCTCACAGCATGCTCTACGATATTTGTAGTTTCTCTCCTTACACTTCGCGTGCTTCTCGTCACGCTTCTCACTTCGCAATGTATTTATTGCTTGGACTCTCTTGCATTTGGTTAATGAAACTGGCATATCGAGGTGCATGAGTTCATGAGGTCAGCTCATCGATCCATTGTGGTCTGCCGTCTGGCTGCTGTGGCCGTGTCAAAAGGCGAATGGGCCGTGAGCCCTATTGCGGCGCTATCTAAAATCAAGTGCACGAAGTTCACTTGATGTTCTCGCCACCGAAGTAAAGCAAATTTCCGTTTGGTGGAACATCAAATTTATGGCCCACGGCCCGGGCGTAATGGCAGAATGCAGTCCACCTCAGCGGCCAGCCACACATGGCTTCGTCTCCCTCTCTCTCTCTCTCTCGCTCTCACACTTGCTCTCTTCTTTTCTGGCTTTTACTCTGTCATGGATGGTGCTAAGCACTGGTCTGGTCTGGTCTGGTCTGGTGGGCACTTACCAATTGTGGTCAAAACGGTCAGCGAATACAAAAACGCTTTGGCGAAATTCCATTCATGTGGTGGTCCACCCACGCCGCCGCCGCCGCCGCCAGCGAGGCGATGATGATGAAAGTGTGTGTGAAGGAGCACAGCTTCTGTGGCTGGATTGTTGGCTGAACCAGCTGAGCCACCGACGCCCCCCGCCGGGGCAGCAGCACCACCACCAGCCGAATGTCCGCCAGCCACATCGTCGTGTGATAATTGCAGCATAACATCCTCGTTCAGTCTCTTGATTAATTGGTCTTGAAACTTGGCAATTTCAAGTGCGGCTAATCTGTGAGTGAGAGAGAGACAGGAATGAGAGAGAGTGCACATATGTGTGAGTGTGTGTGTGGGAATAAGTGAGTAGTGTGATAGCCAAGAGTGCTGCTTACTTTGTCCAGTTCTCCTTGTAGAGTATGTTGAGAGACACGGTTATGTCCCAGATATTCTCAATGGTGCGCTGCCGTACATCATAAGTATCCGGCGATAAGGCAAACTGCGTCTGCCCCCCATCCATGTCGTTGTCATCCAATCCATAAACAAAGTCATTCGATGCCTGACCATACGCGCCACGCTCAACGCCATGGCTCAGATCCTGTCCCTGTCCCTGGCCCTGGGCAACTGCAGCGGCCACCGTGTCATTGTCCGAGTGTGGTCCGGGCTGTTGTTGATGTAGCTGGTGTTGTTGTTGCTGTTGTTGTTGCTGCTGTGTCGTCTGCGGCGACGACCTTTGCTGCTGATAGATGCCGTTGTCGTTCCCATTGGTGTTGCTGTTGCGCTTGGTGGATGCCAGCGTATGCTGTTGATGCAGCAGCGCCGAGTCCTCGTTCTCGATGGTTAGGAATATAAAGGAGCCTGCAAACAAGAGCAGCAAACGGCATTAGACTCATGAGACCGCACACACACACACGCACACACACACACACAGAGACAGCAGAGTGTTAGCCTCCGAAATAAGCAACGGCAACTCATTTGTATTGTCTGCATTGCCCGGATTGCTTGGATGCAGTTGGGCGGCTCGTCGACTCTGGCCAAACCAAAGTGGGCAGCCTTGGCGGCCACGAGTCGTGCCCGGGCCCATCATCAGCCCTTAAATAGCCCAATTTTATGGGCCAGCCAGTCTCATTGTGTTGCCTTAAATTTCAGCCCACTCAACTGCCCTCAATCTCTGTCAATTGCAATTGACAACAATTTAACAGGAATTTGTTCCAAAATCAATTCTCAGGCTTAGCCCACACAATAATTTCGTAAAAATTTATTCCATCTCAGCTCAGAGTACAACTTTTAAATAGTTATTATTACAGTTATATATTGTAGTATTACTAGGTTTTCGATATGGACATTTTACTTTGACAGAGCAAAAGCTATAAAATTTGTTTTCTGTATTTTGTTTTTTATTTATTATTATTATTTTTTTTTTTTCAATCAGTATGCATTTTCGTAAAATATTTATTCATGGAAAATAACGATGACTTTTGCCATATTAATATTTACTGTTGTGAAATTGCTTCATCCTTGTTTTAATTTGCATAAATATTGAAAATGAACATTTCCTCAATTTGTACTGCAATTGACTATTGATGGCTTAAACAGTTGTTGCTCATGGCTGCTCGGCATTTTGTTATCAGTCTTGATAAGAGACTAACTGATAATAGATAAGGTTATGTTCAGTTCGGTTCCCTTGGCTTTGCCTTTCTAAGTTTTACTTAGTCGACTTTTTATACTCATTCACGAAGTGAATTAGTATATTGGTTTTGTGCAATGTCCGTCTTGCTGTCCGTCCGTCTGTCCGTCCGTCCGTCCGTCCGTCTGTCCGTCTGTCCGTCTGTCCGTCTGTCCGTCTGTCCGTATGAACGCAGTTCATTTCGCCGCTATTGAAGCTAGAGACTTGAAATTTGGAACACATACTCGTGTATAACTCCGATTTATAAAGTGTTAAAATTTTCCCGATCCGCCCACTAGGGGCGTGGCAAATCGGAAAATGCATTTTCCGATATACCAGAAATCATGTTAGTTGAAGAGCTAGAAAGTTGAAATTTGGTATGTAGATCCGCGTTGACCCCCCAAGTCCAAAAAGCTATGGTGGATATATCTACGCCCATTGGGGGCGTGGCAAATCAGATAAAACTGTATCTCCTAAAGTTCTAAAGCTAGAACGTTGAAATTTCGCACGTGAGCTAATGCTATAATTCTATAATGACTGATTAAAAATTTGTATGTCTACGCCTAATAGGGGCGTGGCAAATCGGCCCTGAAGATATAGTGATTTTTCAAATTTGGCTATATTTTAGGCACTATTGATGCTAGAGACTTGAAATGTGGTATATATACGTGAGTTGACCTCCCAAGTCCAACAAGCTATAGTGGATATATGTCCGCCCAAAGGGGGCGTGGCAAACCGCAAAACTTTATATCTCCTACAGTTTAAGAGCTAGAAGCTTCAAATTTGGATAGTTGTGTTACTGGTAACCTCCTCTATCGATGCCCCAAAAATAATTGTCACGCCTCTTTGGGGGCGTGGCATATCGAAAAATACCCTGTAATTTTCACATTTTTTGAGCGTAAGCATTCAAATTTTGCATATATGTTACCGTTAGCTCTTTCTAAGAACTGGGCAAAAATGAGGTGTCTACGGCCATTAGGGGCGTGGCAATCGGCATTTGTAGTATCAAATTGCGACATTTATATGCTTGAGCTATCTATGTATGTACATGTATATACAAATAGGCTTAATAGGCATTGATAACACGGAGGAAACATTTTTATAAAATTTAAAAATAAAATTTAAATATTTAAAAAATATAAAAGAAACTAAAATAACAAAATATGCAATTTACAAAAAAGAGTTTTCCGCGGGATTTGAACTCGCACCCAAGTCATGTTTGTCAAAATAACAAAACAAATTGAACCGGCGCCTTTGCTGACAGCGCCACCACCTATTGTCGACGGCTGCAATTAAAATGAAATCCAAAAATAAGATTCTTTTTATGAGAGTAGCGGATGGTAAATTCAAGAACAAAGCAAAAACAAATCAGTCTCATTTCAACGCTAGAGTATGCATTTATGTGTACATACATACACACATACAAATGAGCGCGTGCATAAGAAACGCTGGAATGTTACATATGCGTGCAGACTTATGTACATACATATATGTACATGCATAAATGCGTACATATGTACATATATAATAATATTTAAGAAGAACAATTTAACAATTTTAAACTTATAAAATTTTTTAATTAGAAAAAAGAATAAAATAAGTATCTATTTTATAAAAAACAAAATATGTATGAAAAAAAATATACAACATTGAAGGGGCCTTGAACCTCCGCCGCTGTAACATAACTTGCGACGCCTCTATCACCCACGCTATCGTTTTGCTTGACAATCTGGTAGCTAAAATACAATAAACTAATAACAGAGCGTCATCTGACAAAACTACAATAACAGCTAGAAAATCCACAAAATCAATCGCAATTCTTAGAATGCTAAAAAGCGCGCTTTTGTAATGTAAGCAAACGCTTAAGAATCTGCAATAGGTGTGACCGAAAGCTATTAACGAAAATTACCATACATTTGTACTCAAAAAGTGCACGATCAATATAATAATTATCGATTACTCGATAAAAATTACCAAAAGCTACAATATAATCAAAAAGCATAATTGTTTTGTACTAAATTTTTTAAAGCCAAATTAAATTTGAAATAAGAATAAATGCCCCTTTGTAAACATAGCATCATGTATACGGACTGTGAATGAGTATTCCGCAGTCGGTAGCGCCCGACTGCAACGTTCTTACTTGTTAAGTTGTTCGTTTACGTTTCTCACCCTTGCTTAAATCGATTGCTATTCTTTTCTCTCTTCATTTTCACTAATGCTTATTACTATTCACTTAGTTTCTTACTTCTGTATTATCTTCGTGCTGAACTCTTTCATTTTTCCCTCTATTTCATCTGTGTCTGGCCCTCTGTTCGATTCATTCTCGCTCTTTCTCTCTCTCTCTCTCTCTCTCTCTCTCTCTCTCTGTTTCTAACCCATTCTCTCTCCATCTCACTCTCGCCATCCATTGCCCTCTCTCTTTTTGTCCTTCTTTCTCTTTAACTGTATATACGTACATACTATCTTCCTCTATTTATATCTCTCTTTCCCTCTTACTCTAACTCAGTTTCTATATTGCTCTTGCTCCCTATCTCTCCCGCTCTGACTCCTTAAATCTCATATAACTACAACTCTTAAATGGACTTCCAGCTTGACATCAAAATCTTCCAAATTAAGTTGAATTCATCAAAACATTGACATTTTTAAGATATTTACTCCCTCGCCGGGTTAGGCCTCCAGGAATGCGGGTCCATTAAAACAAGGGGAAAAAAAGGCAACGGGTCATAGCTCCTGCAGCTTGTTGACATGACGAATAGTCAGTGGCCAGAGCACAGTGTAAGGCTCAACATTTGCTGCATAAATTCCGAGGCTAAAGCCTTGTCACTCACATAATGTCTATGCTGATCAACCAATGCTCACACACACACACACAGTCTCGCATAGGCAAACATGTGTTGCTGGAGCGGCATTTGTCAAGTTTGTGAAAAAGTTTTTCAGCTACAGTCGCCGCCCGCCGTAACTTGAACAAAATTGTTCTTCTCCTCCTTTTTTTTTCGGCTCTGCAAATGATATTATGAGGGGTATGATGAGTCGATGTTGTCGACAAAAGCCAACACATGTCAAAGTTAAAAATAATACATGAGCCTGTGTGGCAGCAGCAGGACTGTGAATTGGCGGCCGGACAGGGAGAAGCGACAGCAGCAGCAGCAGCAGCAGCAGCAACACAAAAGAAGCAATTGTTGTTGCTGTTGTGCTTGGCCAACTTGAAACTTTTGTTGAAGCGTTAAAATGCACGCAAAATGGAGTACATACTAGCACATATGCATAAACACGTACACACACATACACACACTGGAAGCTGTCAAATGAGCGTGTGCTGACGTCACAAACTCACGCACCGGAGCCTAGAGAAAGTTAAATAATTGTTTGTGTCATTTGATGATTTCCTTTAACAAGGCAACACGGCTAACTTTTTGCGCAGCTGTCACATACAGCCGTACACACATGCTCAAACACACGCACTCACACACACACACACACACAAACTAGCTGGAGATGAGCTACGGCGCGAATTGGAACAACGTCTTTCTCTATGAATATAAAAAGGCATATTAAAAAATATTTCTAATAGGCTTACATTTTCGCAAAAAATTTTATTTATTTAATTTATTTTTAATTAAATAAAAAAAAATTGTCTTAGAATTAAAATTATTTTATATTTTGAGGATACAAAATTATTGAGGTTTTTTCTTTTTTTTTTTAATTAAATAAATTCAAATTAATTTGATATCAAGCATAAACAAATCTTTTTAAAAATATAAATTAATTTAAACAAGTTCCCATTAGACTTAAAATTTGGAAAAATGTAAAAAACAAAATTTAACAGCAATAAAATTAAATTTATATAAATATAGAAAATATAAACAACAGTTTTTATAATTGAATATTTATTGTTGTATTTTTAATAATCCAAAATTAAGTGAAAAATAAAATAAAATAAAGAAATAAAAAAAAAAAAACAAACAAATTTTAAAGAATAAATAAGGCCAGCCATGTGATTAAATATATTTTTATTTAAATTTTCTTCAGATTTTTCTTACGAAAATATTAAGTATAATGCTCAAAATATATAATAAAAATATTAAAAAAAATACAATCTAATAAAAAAGTATTTTAGTTAATAAAATTCGCACTTATCCTTTACTAAACAAAAAATGCTTTCAAACTAAATTTACCTATCACAATTAAAAGTTAAGTTTTATTATTTCCAAGCATTTTAAATTGTTTGTTTTATGCATGTTTGACAAAACATAAGCTAAAATGTAAGACTTTTTCCATTGATTAGTAAAGTATAGGCCATCCATATATACCAGATAAAATGGAGCCTAATTGGATATCTAGTAATTTCTAAAATATATAGTACATTCAAATATTGTGACTTGCTCAACGAACACCGTTAGCTACGTGCCTTCGTACTACGTTCACCAGCTGAGAAGAGTCTGAGTTCACCTGTTACTTTCACAGACTTTGACGTTAAACCGTGACAGGTCGCCTAGCTAAGTTTCTAGCATCTCTGACGGCCCCCCTTCGATTTGTTTAAAGTATTTGATGTAGAGCGCATGTGTCGGCTGCCTTTTGCATGCTGCCTATTTTGTCACTTTGTCTCACAGCCTGTCACTTCCGTGGCCGACATGTTCGCACAGCCGTCTTTGGTTTCTAATGCGAGTACACATGGCTGGCGACACGGCAGCAACATGACAGCGATGCCAATGTATGGGATGATAATGCCAAACGCACACACACACAGAGACACTCACATACACACACTCGCATAATTGTGAGCCGGATAAGTTCTCGGTGTTTTTGGCCTTGTGGCAAAACTCGCGGCCGACGCCATTTTGGCGTTTTCTTTCCATTTCGCATGCGGCTGGCAAAATGATTAATTAAATTTATCACATCGTCGTTGCTGGCGCTGTTGTTGTTAATTTAAATGTCGAAATTGTGACAAGACACATTAGGTATCTCTTGTTACAAGACGAGCTCTTCATCTATTTGTCTATCTCTATCTCTATCTCTAACTGTGTCTCTATCTCCATCTCCATACGTATCTGTATCTGACGCAGAGCAGCCGCAAAAAGTCAACGGCTCGAGAGGAAAATGTTGCGTTAATTAGTCAACATAACGAAAGCTCCCAAGGACCAAACAGCAATGCGACAGCCAAATGTTTATACAACTGATAGTTTTGCTGTCTCACTATATAAGTATGCCATGCATACACACATAAATACATTTGTATGTGTCTATTTGTCGAGCTATAATTAATCTAGCGAAATGCCACAGTTGCTGTCCAAATTTAATGAGCGGCTTGACTCGAGCTCCCAAATGCCAGCGGCACATTGCAAATGAGCTCGGCTCAGCCAAATCTATCTTAATTGGCCTTCGATTAGGGGACTCAACTATAAATTCTATTAGCTCCTATTAAATTGCATATGCATATCGAACTGCTATCATATTGATATCACAGGGCGAAAAAGTGTCGCAAATCTCGTGGATTTAGGTTAAAGACTTTTAATATTTATTCATGCATTTTTATTTATCTCCTCCTAAATAAACTTCATTGGACATTATGCACTGGGACTGGATATTTACAGAAATATATATATATATATAAATATTTTATATTTCCTCTATTTACAGTAGAGTACAGTACAGTAGTACGCTCAAGGGACCGTCGTTATACCCGGTAGACGTTATAGCCGTATAAATTTGCTTACATAACTTTGTCTAAGGATCAGAATTTCGGTCGCCTCAACCCGACGCTATAAGAGGAGTCGTTAAAGCCGATTTCTACTGTATTTTAAAGATTAGAGCAGTTATTTGATCAGCTACTTTCAATCTACTCTGTCGATGAATCGAAGTGACAAATCAGAATAAACAAGTATCTTCTATTGGCGCTGGCGCTACAAAATGGAGCGCGCTTACCTGGCCAAACCAAAAGACGAATCAACTGCCCCTAGAAAGCCATTAAAAACTACGCAGTGATTACTTGGGTAACATTTGACCATCGAGCACTACCCGTATAATATTTAACAATAATAATTTTGTCATTTGACTAAGGGAAGACCATTGCATAAAAGCATGAGAATCGCAAAGAAGGGCGGTGTTGAAATGAATTTTCATTGCAGCCGCAGAGGCTTCACTTGCAGCGAGAGTCCATTCAGCAGCTAACTCAAATACGTGAAAGTGTAAAAATGTTACGATAAACAAAAATTCTAGTCTGTCTTTCGCTCAGCTCAGATGTGATTGGGAAATTCAGGGGCCCATAGACTTACCGAGCAATGTGTAGGCCAACAGCAGCATGCAGATGCCCAAATTGGTGAGCAGAGCGGACCAAACCGTTTGAGCCGTTTGTTTGCGTTTCTTGGATTTGGTGGAATAGCCGGGCGGCGCTTTGGCCTCCGATGCGCTGGGCCCCGAGCCGAAGCAGGCGCACCAGCCCTGGCGTCGGGCGCGCTGCTGCGACTGCCCAGCGGACGCCGTCGATGGCGGCTCTTTGCGTGTCGGCGCCGTATTTGCCACCAGCTGGAGGGGCAGCAGCTTGGCATTGCTTTTGAGTGTGCCGCAATTGCTGTTAATGGAGCTGCTGGCGCTGCTGGCCAGGTTGGGCCCGGTGGCCGGTGGCAGCAGCTCGGTCACATAGCCGATGGTCGAAGGTGTTGGGTATTTAAGTATGCCGGCTGGCTGCGTCTGTTGCGATGCCGGCGGCGGCGGAGGCTGCTGCTGCTGCTGTTGCTGTTGCTGTTGCTGCTGCTGCTGCTGTTGTTGCTGTTGCTGCTGTTGTGTTGCTACTTCAATGTCCTCCAGCGTTGGCATCGGCAACAGCTGCGTCGGCAACTGGGTCTGCAGCTGGGCCGGCGTCGTCAGCGACATGGTCGTCAGGGAGAGGGGCATCATTGTTGTCGTTGGCGTTGGCTGCTGCGTCGGCTGCTGCGTAGGCTGCGAGAGCAGCGTTGACGGCGTCGTAGTCGGGTTCGTCATCGTAATTGGGATTAATTTGGAAGGGGTGGGCGTTTGGATCAAAGGGGAAGTTGAAGATGTCGATGCTGGGATCGGGTTCATTGTCGTCGTCGTCTTGAATGTGCTTGTTGAAGGCGGCGTGGACAGCAGCAGCGGCAATGTCGGCGTGCCGGCCCCGACGCTGGATAAGTTGGAGAGTACGCCAAAAGAACCGTAACTGCTGGTCGACGTAGGCGGGATGCCGCCATAGCCCAGACTCCCCGCTGCCCCATAGCTGTCTCTCTCCCCGCTGTAGTCGCCGCATGTAACTCTCTGCGACGCAGGCGGCGGCCCAGATGGCATCTGCATTGTTTGGTCCGAATTCATCTTGCATTTGTGGTGCTGGTGTTTGCTCCTGGCGTTCGGTTACCTACAATCGATACAAGTTCATAAATATATCATAAATATCATAAATATATCATAAATATATCATAAATATATCATAAATATATCATAAATATATCATATCCTTTACATAGTCAATATATAATTCAATAATATTCAACTAGCAAAAATATTTGTTTTCATCCAAATTTGGATGCAAAATCGATTGAAAGTTTCCCAGGAGTTACTAAACGAGAGTGATACTTTTTGAATTTTGTTTAGTTTAGCATATAATCGCCTAAATTTAGCTATTGAAATATTAAAATTTTGGCTGAATAAATTTGTCTGAAATTTCCCTTTAGTATTAAGTATTATATATATTATATTATTAAGTATTGTTAGAAAAATTTATAATTAATTAACTTTTTTTTTTTTCAATGTTTTAGGAAACTTCAGCTGTAAAGAATGAGGTTTATTCTTAGCCGTAATGCTCCGCCCATTGGGCTCTTCAGCCTATATATAGACAGCTAGCTTAATCGCTTAAAAATATCAAAAATATCTTGGTTGAGCTATGAAAAACTTGGACAAGCTTAGAATAAACGCAATACGACAATTCAACTATTTGCACAATTTACTTGAGCTTTTAACAGTAAAAAAATAAGAGCAAAATAAACTAAATAGAAATAAAAATAACGTTGACAGTTTCACAGAAAGCTTAATTTCTTAGCATCACACAGCATTGTTGACTGTTTGCCAGCTGAGACCATATGCTAGCTGGAGTTTTTATTTAATTTGAGTTTTATTGTCTTAATTTGTTGCTGGCCCTCGCTTGGTTTCTATTTCGTTTGCTCATCTCTCTATTTTCTCTTGTTTGTTTGCAGAAAATAAAAGCACAAAGCACAACGAAGTGGAGCAAAACAACTCAAGTTGAAATGGAAAAGACCTTCGTGCTGCGTGTGTCCGAGCTGTCTGCCTGGCGGCAATATTCGCACCTGACCACGCCTCCGACGTGCGCCCAAACATTTGCCTTGCGCCTGCATGCGAAATGTACAACAAATTTCGTGCACTTGAACTGAATTATTGCCATTGTTGTTGCAACTTGGTTGGGTCTTTGTTGTTGTTGTTGTTGTTGCTGTTGCAAATTGTTACTTGGCACGACGACACTCGACGGCCTTTTGACCGGCTTTGCCACTGCAACAACAGCTGCCTCATTGTTTGTCTGCGAGGGGGGGGAGAGGGGGTCGTTCTTGGCAGCTCAGGTCGACGGCAGCTTAAAATATGCAATATGCACACTTAAGCAACTCAGTGGCAGCTGCCGCTCACAGGCGTTCATAATTGCCCAAGCAGTTCGCTCTACGCCTACATCAGCAGCGCATAGCCTTCCACACACACAAACAAACAAACAAACACATACACATACACACACGAGCATTGGACATTTGGCTACTGTGTTTGTGTGACTGCAGCCTGCATACCCTGTATGAAAAGAAAGGGAATTGCAGCTGCTGTCCGACTCTTAGTTATGTGTGTGATATATTTTGCCGAAGCCAGTTGATAGCATTAAGTTAATTATGAGTGGAACACTATTTTAAATAAATAAATAAATTGATTAATAAATAAATAAAATTAATATATGTATTTGAATATTGTTTATTTTATTTTATTTAATATATATAAATTATTTTATTTAATATATATAAATTAAAAAAATAAATAAATTGATTAATAAATAAATAAAATTAATATATGTATTTGAATATTGTTTCTATCATAAAGGGAAGTATGCTTGAAATAATAAATTTAATTTAAAAAAAAAAAATAATAAAATAAAATAAAGTAAATAAAGAAATGAATGAATAAATCTATATATAAATAAATAAATTAATTAACTTGATATATGTATATATATTTATATTTATATATTAAGTTAGCTTGAATAAATATATTACTTTTTTTTAACAAATTTTTTAATGATTTTAAATATTTCTATTCATGTCTGATTATATATCATAAAATAATATATAAATTTAATCAAGCAGTATATAAATCTATATATAAATAAATAAATTAATTATCTTGATATATGTATATATATTTATATTTATATATTAAGTTAGCTTGAATAAATATATTACTTTTTTTAACATTATTTAATGATTTTAAATATTTCTATTCATGTCCGATTATATATCATAAAATAATATATAAATTTAATCAAGCAGTATATACAGATATGAGTTAAATCGAAGATGATAATGAGTATATAGCGCCTTTAGGGACTATTCCTATGAATATGTATAGTATATATGTATATAAATGTGATTGATTTAATATATATATTTTTTATTATTTAAAAAATTCAAATATAGTACAGATATCTGTACTATTACTTATTTCCATCCTTTCCATTTCTCGTCCTTATTATTTTTAATCAATCTTATTTTTATTATATCTCGCAAACTTTTAAAATTCCACTTTCCTAATTATGCTCTAATTAGTTAATTTCCATGCTAATATAGTCTTACTTTAGTCTTTAGCCTTGCATGCCCATTTTCATTACAGCTGCTGAGGGTATTTGGAGTGGCGGCATCTCGAAGAAAATAAATTGTTGTTTTTCTTGCTTCTATGTACTTTTGCATTTCTTTGCATTCATTTGCGCTTTTCCAGCTAGCTGGGGGCTAATCAGCCGACGCTTTCGTTTCGCAATTCGCATTTAGAAGCGCTTCGCTCTGCACTAATTGCCAGTCAATGGATTTTTCGGAATGCGTTTCCTAATGAAAACTAAACAATTTCCACGCTCACATGCATTTCAATCAGTCTGCAAATACAAACAATGCAATTGAATCGATTTGGCACCACTTTTCCTCAGCGCCACGTCTAAAGGCGAAAGAGCCAGTGAAGCACTGTGTGTGTGTGAGAGAGAGAGAGAGAGAGAGAGAGAGAGAGAGCTAGACTGAGTCGAGTTGAATTGGTTCTAGGCAGAGCTCTAGCTATAAGCCGCTTAGGCAGCACAGCGACCTTTACGCAATCGCCTCAGCAGGCGGCGACGATTTACCTCGATTGGGTTTCCCAATGCCAAGGCGATTAATTTCGGGTAATTACAATTTAATGAAAATCATTCAATTGTGCAAATTAATGAAAATGTCTGCACAGTTTAAGCCAAAACCATAAAGCAGCCAACACGGGCCACGGGTTAGCACAGTTTTGGCCACAGTGGGCGTGCCGGTTGCCTAATGCCCCTTAATTACTCATGCTAAGCTCAATTGAAACTCAAAGGGCGCACGCAAATCCTATCATTGACAAACATACACAACACACACACACGCTCACAGATAAATTTACATATGTATTTACCCAAGGACGAATTCATGATCATAATTCGTTGTTGGTTGGCTTTGTGAACAGCTGCATCAGTGGAAGTCTTATGGCCTTGCATTAGACTAGGTTCTGATAGAGTAGATTCTTTTAGAGTCGACTCTTCTAGAGCAGAGTCTGCTACAGTAGTAGACTCTTCTAGAGCAGAATATGCTAGAATAGTAATAGAGAATTATTGATTCAATGATAATCTCATATATATTTGAATATTTTTTTCTACTTCTAGTTGCTTGCCCTACCGAGAACCTTTTGACTAGCTTTCACGCACTGTTAGCTCTGGCTGCCACCGAAATGGGAGCAGCTGGCTAGCCGCATTCAGGATTTTAAGTTTCATGATTTTCAGGTTTCTTCCTTTTATGTTGGTTAGTCTCTGCTGGAGCAAACCAATTAGGCAGCCCAGCGGATACGAGGCCAACAGCAATGGCTTTCGTTTTTCTTGACCATTTTCGTTTGTTTTTGTTTTTATTTATTTTTTTTTTTTAGTTCTGCCGAGGGTCGCTGTTGCTTTAAACCAAGTGCGCTTATTGGCTCAGTTGGCGACGAGCGCAATTCCACTCTTTCCGTCTAGTTGGCTGTCTAACTGTCTGTCAATCCCTATGTATGCCTGTCTGTCTGTCTGTCTGTCTGCCTGTCTGCCTGCCTGTTGGCTTTCATCCATCTCAATTTACTGCGTAAGGCTTTTGTCAACGGCAAGAAAATTGCTGTCAAAAATTGCAATCCCAAAAGAGGGACAAACAAACAAAGGGACAGCAAAGAGGAAGAACAAGATGTACACACATATATATGTATATATATAAGCCGTCTCGTCTGGCTAGCAATGGGCCAAAACTAACTGGTAAGCGTAATGGGCAACCGGCACGGTAAGCGGGCCTGGAGCTGGCGCTATAACTGTAACTGCTGTTGACCCAATATTGTGAACACAAGAAATCTAAGCTCCAGTTGAGTGAACGAATAACAAATACTCTGTGAGTTATTAAAACATGCATATATTTAATATAACGAAATGGAATATTCAGGTCAATGGTAAATGCATTGTTTCATTATTGAATATGTTCATAACATGGACATGAAGAAGACCTACTTTTCCTAATATAAGACGAGCCTTTTTAAATAAAAAATATAACCATTAGCAAACTGACGACGGATTGAGAGACTGACGAAGGGGCAGGTGCGCAGGTCCAAATCGACTGTCGCCCTGATCAAAGATACATATATTCCTTATGGTCTGTCACGCTTTCTTCAGCCTGCTATATATATTTGAGAATTTAATAATTCTCTGATTTCTCCCATTTTGAATGAATTCAGTCTAAAAGAACTGAGTTATCGATCAAAAAGAATAATTATCGATCTGTGCAGTTACAGTTACAGTTACAGCTATCTGCTCTATCTGCCTATCGATACCGAGCATACGCATCATATTTACTCAAGGCCATCTCATCAATATTATATTCCATGTTGTTCGATAAGACATTAATATTCTGTTTTCCTGTGTGTTACATATTGCCTAATGAAACTAATATGCCCTGTCACTGGACTGCTGGCATACAGAGCGTGTGAGCAATGCTTAAATGCTTTTGGTGCGCAGCTGCGCTTGTGCGTTCTGAGTCTCAGGACGGGTCACACTTTTGTTGATAACCAGCCAACGATGCCCGATGCCATGTTTGGCTGCCAGTCTGTCGTTGTGTGCGTGCGCAAACATAAACAACAGTTATGCTTGAACAACGGCCAAAGTTGCATTTCCGCTGTAACCGTTTTCCGCACGGAAATGCGTTCGACGCGTGTTTGAAATATTGGCCAAAGTCTCTGTGGCCATGCGGCCGTGTAGCTCTGCGGTTGCCGCCTCCATTTGTGTCTGTCTGATTGTCTGTCTGTCTGTCTGAGTGTGCATCTGTGTGTGTGTCTGTCTGTGTATTGTTTTGCCAGCTTCAACTACGAGCGGCTGCTGTGCGCGTAATCATTTCAGCGGCAAACGCCAAACGCCACGCCCCAGCCGCTGCTCCGCCCCGTTGACATCCGTTCATTTCAGCTCATTTGAGCGAACGTTGCCTGGCCACACTTTTATTTAACTTTTTATGCTCGTGCATGCAGCAAAGCGAGTGTATTGGCTTTGATGAATCCTCGTTGGCGACTTGACATGTTGAAATATTTACTTCGGCTTACATTCATCTGATAAAGGGAGTCCTTGGCATGTGTTTACTTTAGATTATAATGAAGGGTTTTATAAAGGTTTAAATAGGAAAGAGTGAACCTTTAGCAAATGAGAGACTAGTCTATATCTTTTATATCAACCAATATCTGTTGATCTTCTTTTTAGATATATAGATAGATAATATTTGCTTCTTTCATTGCGTTATGACATATTCGATATTCATATGGTTGAGCTTTCGGCAGTCAATTCTGCTCTACAAACGCTGATGAGCTTCTATGCCTAATATATGTATATGATTCTTTCATTCGGCCATAACGGTGTATAAGATTACTATATTAACAAAATTTTTTTTTAGAGTTCTGCAAGCATGAACGAGCATTAGACAGTCAGTTCACTTTGCTTTGTTGAAACTGTTGCGTTGAACTTTGGAGCAAACAGCAATTAAAGATCGCAACTTTGTTGTTTTTGTTGTGTTTTTGTTTTGTATTGTAGTTGCTGCTGCGGCTGCCGCTGCTACTGCTGCCGCTGCTGTGGCTGTGGCTGTTGTAGCCACTGTTGCTGCTGCTGCTGCTGCTGCTGTTGTGGCGCATGCACTTTCAAAGTTTTTGATTCATTTCGATTCGCAGTGCATTCGCTTGGACAGTCGTAGTAACCAGCGTACGCTGGCATATGAGCACGTTCAGGCTTGCATACACATCGACATCCATAAATACATATAGAGATATTTTTATTTCCCTGTGGGAAGAATTTGTATACGAAATTTGCCCGAATATGTCGGTATATGAATATAAGGTGGCCATGAGTTATGAAAGGATTTTCAAGGGAGCAGCGCAGCCAGTGTTTGGCTTTGGTTGATGAAGCCTTGGGGACACGAGAACAAGTCAGAGGATATTCTGGGGTATTATTTTGGCTTAAGCAGGCTGACATGTAGTTGTGGATTACAAAAATATATGCATCATATCAATAATACTAATAATTTTCAATTGCTATTGCTTCATTTCTATGTATTTCATATTTATGTGATCTGAATGTGACCCTCTTTGAATTCCACTTAGTTAATTTTAAAGTTGTTGCCAGTGTTCCAATTCCACATGTTTCATATATGTTGAAATTCACGGATTCATTTTTTCTTGAATGCCATTTTAATATAATTCAATGCATTCCATATTGATTGATATATGCTTTTGTTTCAATTCCATATGTTTCACATTTATTTTGCCCTGGAATCGATTCCAGGCTTTGCTCCTACTGCAATGCCATATGCTCTGAATTCAATCAGCTTCAGGCACGCTTGTTTCAATTCCATTTGTCTCAATTATTCAGCCTATTGTCTTGGACAAAGTATTTTTGTTTTGTTTGCATGGCATTCACTTTCAATTTTGTCAGTGCTCCACTCTTTCATTTACTCACTTCATCGTGTGTTTGTTTTTGTCTTTTTTTTTTACCATTTCATTCCATTTAATTTACTGCAGCTGCATATCGATTCGATTTCTCTTCATATCGTACGCATTTCAGCTCATGTCCGTTTCCTTAGCCCCACAACTGTTTCACTTTCGAGCCATTTGCATTTTATTCCCATGCAGCGCCAATGCGTATGTGGGTTCCACTTGCCATTCGTTTCATAATCGATTTGCATGGCAAATTTTCATGAAAACAGAAATGAAATAAAAGATACGATTAAAAGGCCTATTGAAAACGAAACTCGTAGTTTGCATCAATTGAAATGCATTTATTTGTTCATCTTTTATTTTATTTTGCTTCTTTCGTTAGGCTCGTTGTATGTGAGGAATACTTCACTCCATATCCCATTATGTACATACATTTATTATGCACTGTCTGCGCTGTCGCTTACCCCTGTTAACTGTTCCTTTTACTCCGATCTTCGCTGATTATTTGGCCTTAAAAGTTTCTTCAGGCTTTTTTGTTTCTGCTTTTTTTTCGCATACTCGTTTATAAAGTGATGAGAGTATAATGGTTTTTGTGAAATTCAAAATTCATATAATAAAAAAAACTCACTTCAATGAGAGCAAAAATAAAAAATAAAATAGAATAAAATGTGTCATAAGCGAGCGAGTATTATGCAGTCGGTTGTGCTCGACTTTCTGTAATTGTTTTCACTTGTTCTCTTACTCGGGTTACTTTTTGCTTTGTTTTATGCTGATTATTTGAGACTGCAAATTTGCAGCTGTCATTAAATGCCATTTTTATTGGCCATGCAAATGCTTCGCATTGCGTTTTTAATGCATTAATTGTTCCACTGCTTGCTGTGGGCGTAAGGGCTGTGGGACGGCAAGGGCGTGGCGGACAGTGACTATCATTGTCCTGGCGACGTTTTATGAGCGGCTCATTTGAGCGACGCTCGCGGCATTAAAACGGCATAAATGCTGCGCATCGTTAACTGCGAGAGCAAAAAAAAAATGAAGCAAATAGACGAAACAGTAGAAGTGGAACATTGGCAGGGGCAAGTGGGTCGAGCAGGCGCGGCCGGGGGGGGGGGCAGTTACTCTGTGAGGCGACGAAAATATTTGCTTAATGAAATTGTATGTGCGCGAGAAAATTTTTGTGTGAATGAAATTAATTTCAAACATGGCGCATAGCCCACGGCTTCTGGCACATGGAGGTAGAGCTGCAGGGAGGAGGGGGAAGGGGCGTCGGCGTTGGTATTACCCTAGTAGGGGCAGGGGCTGTGCTGTGTAGAAGCGACGCTGGCAACGAGTTTATTTCCCTAAGATTAAGATGCCTGAGCTTATGAAAAGAAATGTTACTCTTCGGTTGCTGCTCCTCCTGCTAAAGTTTCTCCCACTCCACTCCCGCTCTTGCCCTTCCTCTTCCTCTTGTTTTTTCAGCCCATTTGTGCGCGCCGAGTGTTTACGTTCAGTTTTTAGCTTTTATGGCGCATTTTTGCTTATGTGCCTTATATGGCATTTACGTACTTATTCTCAAGTGTTTGTTTTCCTTTTCCTTTGGCTTCTTTTTTTTTGTTTTTGTTTTTCTCATTGTTTTGCTTTTTTTTGCTTTTTTTTTGTATTTTATTTTATTTTATGATTAGCTGCATATTTGAATGTCTTACATTCAGGGCTTTCGACTCACTGGCATAGCCTTTGCCATTGCCCTACTCCAACTCCAGGAGCTCTGTAAGCCAAGGCTTATGAATTAGTAAATGATGCGATAGACGGTGCTCTCTTTGCGAATGCTTTCAGATGATTCCTGTTATTACATTAAGTCTGCCTAACCTCTGGCATTTTGAGTGCCGTCTGATACGGCAGCACGAACAGGTTGCTAATCTTTTGTCTTTACACGCATCATAATTTATACGAAAGTATGCGCATATATCAAGCTGGGATAAGATCTGAGTTTAGTAACTGAACTAATGCATTCGTAAGTAATGGTAGATAAATACGTTAGATATATTCATAGCCACATATACATATACTTATATATTTAATATTCATTCATTTTTCTTGTCTCTTCTTTCATGCATTTGCAAGTGCTTACATTATTTACTATTTGATGTATACTCAAACCATCTCTAGAGGCTGTTTAACATGCTTTCCATTATATCATTATTATTATTATATTTAGTGTCTGCTTTGCTTCCTTCGTTTTTATGAATATTTCACGGCAATTACCTCATCTCTTATCTCGTTTGTAGTCAGCTCAGCTAAGCAACGACTGCTTTCTCTCTATGGTTACCTTTTTGGGCTTCAAATTTGAAATTTCAGTTACACTTGGCACTTGCGCTTGCTGGAGCTGACCAGCTTTAGGTGAGTTATTGCTTACACTAGCTAACAGGATGTAGTAACTGCAAATTGAAATTATCTGTAGCAGTGTGGAGCTAGAATTGTAATTTTCTCCTTGGTTTGTATTATTACTATAATATTTTGAGATTTGTTTGTTATATCTTAAAGTCTTATATACTCTTCATAAAATCATCTATTGTCCTATATAAATTCCATAAGTTAGCTCATTGGTTAGATTTTTGGGCATAGTCTGATTCTCATTTACTGAATTGTTGTTGAATTGTGCTTTATAATATTCAACAAGCCAGAAGGCATTAAATTTAAGCCGACATCAAAGCATCTAAGCAAAATATCTCAGATATTTCGTAAGATATCTAAGATATGTCTTAAAACTTAAATTAGATAATGTCTTATATAGATTAAATAAGGGTAATCAGAGTAAATTTTTATTATATGTTCAATACTTAGTTTGGTTTAATATTAGAGCAGTCATAATAAGGCAATTATTTAACTAACTCAACGAAAATATATATAAGTTAAATAATACTGCAGAGGCCAGCTACATTTACTCTTGAAATGATAATGGGCGCTGCTGAATACACTTCTATTCTTTGCTCTGAGGGAAACGACTTCGCAGGCATTCTCGATGAAGTCAAAAGTCGAGACTAGAGCAGAGTAAAAGTGCAGCAACAAAGATGCTTGGCAAAGAGTCTGTGACTTTGTTGAAAAGGTTTGCGGTGGGAAAAGTGGGTGCTGGGCGCAGGAGGAGCCCGAATTGTAATGCACATAGAAGAGCGTCATCTTGAAAGTTAATAAGAGATAATTCCCCGTTTCAAGAAAGAGCCACGAGAGAAGTTAAAGCAGTAATGCACTCTGACACAGTGAAGAGGAGTGGGGGCAGTGGCTGACTGAGCATAAAGAATTTTGATTATTGAGTGTATGTTCATTGCACATAAAAATTAAACCATACAAGCAAATCAAGATTTTTTCTTTTATTTCTTCTTCTTAATTTTTTCTTAGCAAACAAAAACAAAAATATTTCTATTTTATGATTCCAAAAAGGTAAGAAAAAAAAAAAAATCATTTAAATTGAATTTTGAATATATAGACTACATTTATTTATTATTTTTATATTGTTTAATATTATTCATTTTTTTTTTATTTGTATGACATTTATTATTATCAATACGCAATAGCAATAGTAAAAGTAATTCTTCTAGAGCATCTTGAATATACAGTGAAATCCGTTTATAACTGCGCTCGAGGAACTGTCGTTATACCCGGAAGATGTTATATCCATCCGCGTTTTCTCATATAAGTATGTCTTGGGTACAGAATTGTCGTCGCAGCAACCATACAAACAATATAAGCAGATTCTACTGTATAAAAAAACTAGAGGAATTCAGATAATAATGAAAGTGTAATCATTACTAGCGTTGACATTAAGTAGTATTACAGGGGAAAAAAGAAGGAAAACCAACAAGCCTAGATTAACAACACGAAATGTGATAAAAGTAAGCAACACAATTTGGTATGTACATATATATGGTATATATTTATATCAGTACATTCAAAGTAGACTCTGTGGCAAACGTAGCACAATTGAAATTGATTACAATTTATTGGACGCGAAATGGCAATTAATTGGATTTACCATAATTCAATTGCAAGTTGGCAATAAATTTAATGAAATGCGCTGAATGTTCAGCAAATTAAGCGCGACAGGATGAGAGGCATGAGAGGACGAGCGAATGAACAGGCGAACGAGTGAGTGAGCGAGCGAGATAGCACGAGCGTATTGATGAGGCAGGTGTTTAACACAAAGGCAAAGCATTTGAGTGCGAGACACGCGCCCGAGATAGTCAAACAGCTCTAAATACGCAGGCTTGCAACGTTTTGTGGCTTGTTGTTCGTATTTGTGTTGCAACAGCTGCCGATGCTGCTGCCGCTGCTGCTGCCGCTGCTGCTGCCGCTGCTGCTGCTGTGTGGCTGTGGGCGCTTTTATTATTATTTACTCTGATTTGGCCGGTTGCGCAAACAAGCTTGCGCTATTGTGTTTGCGCAATTTTGAAGCCAGATTCCATGAAACGAGGGGCGTGGCTGGCGTGCTCGAGCTGCAGTCGCTGCAGCTGTGTACATGCCGGAAGTAAAAATTACTTTTTAAATTAGTTGCATACACATGCACAAAGGGAGTGAAAGAAAGACAGAGGGGGAGAGAGAGAGAGAGAGAGAGAGATAGGCACACACACACACATACATATGTGCATCTGCAGGTGGTAAGCTTTGGCCGCTAGCTGTTTAATTTAGCCAGCATTTGTCTAAGTGTTGCAAAGCGGCAAAAGTTGCCACACTCGCTGGCTTCTTCTCACGCTCGCTGCCTTACCCACCCTCTCTCTCTCTCTCTCTATCTCTCTCTCTCTCTCTCTCTCTGCCTCATTAGAAAATAAAAACAATTACGCCTTTCTATTGTTGCAGCTGACATGAAAGCCAAATTGAAAGTGAACATGCTACAAAAAGTTGCAGCTCGCCCAACTTTTTTTCTACCCCATCTGTAAATAGCTGCTGCCAAGGGCTATATAGCGCTAGAGTGCTGAGAGAAATGTGTTTATAATTGTGTTTTAGTAAATTTTGTTAAAGTTACTTTTTGTCTAGCTGCTGCTGCTGCTGCCGCTGTCTCTGCTGCCGCTGTCTCTGCTCCCCCTGCTGCTCCTGTAGCTGTTGTTAATGATAACATTAAGCTAAATGTTGCTTTACTGCACACACTCTCTTAACTAGTTCTTAAATATGCATTATGTAGTAATTTGCCCTAACTATAAAATCCTGCGAGACTCAACTGGATTTGGGTATCCGCTCACAGTGTTTACACGAAATTTGAATTGTTAAAAGATTTAGCGAAGAGTTGAATGCGAAAATGGGTTTTTATTTAGCTCCCTTACTGCTGGAAAAGTATTTATTTATTTATGATTAATGTTAGTCGACAAGGGCTCAAGTATCGGAATACCCTTTATAATAAGACATATATTAAACAGCGTCTATCGTGTATATGAAATATATGGAATGAATCGAATTTAATACAAAATATATCGTAAAGCGTATATACAGTATCGTACACCATAAATTGTAGATCGTATAATGAACATCGTATACCGTGTGTAGCATATTGTGTATCGAATTTCGTATACCATTAACCATATATCGCAAATATAAGTTCAAGATCAAACATCGTATATTGTATATCGCATAAATGATGTACCTTATATCGTATTCCAAATACCATATATCGTAAATAGTAAGTCAAATATTTTATATTATGTAGTATATTATTTCTCGAATATCGTATATTGTGTATTTTTAATTGAGGAAATTTCTCTGAAACGAGATAGCTACTTTATACTGATTACAATTGCAGGTAACACATTGATGTAACACCATTAGGTGTTATACATTGAATTTTTCGTATCCAATACAATTATAATTGACTTTCAAATAGGGCAAGCGTTGTATTACAAAGATTCCGTACTCAAGCTGTAATTAAAGTGGACTTATTGATTTTTGAAATGAATCAACTGCCAAAGAGAGTTGCATTTCGTGCTCTTGCATTTGATTGTGCCTCAATTGATTTCTGTTTAATATTGCCGAGTGCCTGTCCGACCCGTGAGTGCTTCATCTTGGCCAGCTTCGTAAGCTGGCTACGAGTACGGCTAACAGTACGGCTACTTAATTAGACGCGGATGGAAAAGTGTGAACAGCTACCCAGAGCTGTTGTGGTTCGTATTGCTATTGCTCCTGCCATTGCTATTGCTATTGCTATTGTCAGACTGTCAATCTGCTTTCGGGCTGCTTCAACCACAATTATTTCCGTTGTAATATGTGCGGCGACCCTTGGCTAGCTTTTGCGCTGCTGGGCAATGGTTTTTGGCATGTTGCTTTGTCTGCTTTGCATGCTTTTAGTATTTTAATTAAATCTGATGTTGATTGAGCATATGACTGCTGATTCGTAGCCACATTAGCGGTCATTGCGATTGGCTCTTAGCTTAATCAGCTGCAAAAGGTTGTTCAGTAAGGAAATTTTAAATTTCAATTTCCATTGCTAGTAACAGGGAAGAGTTTGCTTTTCTTCATCATCTCCTCCTCCTCCTACTGCTTTATTTTTTTTTTTTACTCTCTCTCTTTTTGTGTGTGCCCCCAAGTGCTGACTGAGATTTATGGCAAGTGCAGAGTGCAAAATGCAGTTCAAGTCCCCATTGAGGAGCAGTCGATGCCATCGTCGAACTGTCGACGTGTTTGTGCATGTGTGCACATGTGTGTGTGTGTACAAAGACAAGCACAACAAAACACGGCACAAAAACAGCATAAAGTAGTCAGCTCGTAAAAACGACAACAGCCAGCAACTGGGCCAATCTGCCATATTGAGCGGCCGTTTTAGCATAGATGGAAGAAAGCCAACTAAACACACTCAGACATCGCACAGTGCATGCCAGACTATAGCATGCCCTATACACTCGAACAATGAGTGCTCTCAAAAGTAAAAAGCAAAATGTAGGCTATCGATAATGGCATCAAAAGCAGATGACTTATCTGTGTGTCATTTAGAATCTGGTCAGGACGAGAAAATTGAATAGACAAGCAATTACAGCCAGTGCCTACATTTGTAGGTTAAGTTGTGGCTTGTGTGATATACTTGAATTTATATATAAAATCAATAGTTGCTATCGATAGGCAACATAAGATTACAGTAATAGAATATTAAATTAAATACAGCAAAAATACTGCAAATAATACACACATAGTATATGCGAGGAGAAAAGTTTCATTAGAAAAGTAAATAGGTGAAAAAGCTATACTTGGATTTATGAGTAAAATCGATAGTCATTATCGATAGGCAACATAGCCATAGTAATATTTCAAAATGGACTGAAATAGTGAACAAAAAAGATCACACTCAGTGCACATACGAATAGTAATGTAAGCGAAACGCTGGAATGAAACATGGCGATCCGAAAACAAATTGAACAGCATGTTAGCTATGAAATTTGCATCGAACTTGATTTACAGCTCTCGCATATTTGGCTTGCTAGCCACGCCCCTAATCGACCATTGATCACAGCCGAGCCACACGCACACGCACAGGCAGTGCCACTCCTACACACACACACGCACACATTCACACACCTGCCGGTATTGACATAGAAGTCACGTCAAATGCAACAAGCGTGTCTATCAATTCTTCAGCTGTGCCAAGCTCTCGTGTCCACTTCCGTATCCGCTTACACTCTGCCAACACTGCTGTGGGCATGCCAATGTCCGGAACAGCGCAACAACAACAACAACAACAGCAGCAACTCGCAACAGCATTCTGCATACAAGAAATGTGCAATCACTTGGCTGTTTGGGGGCGGCGAGGACGCGGCAAAAGTGGAGCACATCAATGGGGATTTATAAAAAATGCAAATTCATTAGAGCCAAGCCGCTCGGCGGAGCTGAGCTGAGCTGAGCTGAGTTTTGGCTCAAATGTTAACTAAGCCACAAATTTTCAGGTAAGGTCAGGTCAGCTGCCGGGCCGAGCTGAGCTGAACTGAGCTGAGCTGACCTGAGCTGAGGCTGCCATCGCCAACGCGTCAGCAGTTAAGCAAAAGTGCAGCGTCATGACATTTCTCATGTTTTCTCATTTTTTTCATTCTTTATCCACTGCTCTGCTCTGCTCTGCAGCTGCGTTTCCCACAGCTACACTTAAATTTTCAGCAACATCATTAGGAAATTAAAAACAAGTAAGAACGTTGCAGTCGGGCGCTACCGACTGCGGAATACTCATTCACAGTCCGTATACATGATGCTATGTTTACAAAGGGGCATTTATTCTTATTTCAAATTTAATTTGGCTTTAAAAAATTTAGTACAAAACAATTATGCTTTTTGATTATATTGTAGCTTTTGGTAATTTTTATCGAGTAATCGATAATTATTATATTGATCGTGCACTTTTTGAGTACAAATGTATGGTAATTTTCGTTAATAGCTTTCGGTCACACCTATTGCAGATTCTTAAGCGTTTGCTTACATTACAAAAGCGCGCTTTTTAGCATTCTAAGAATTGCGATTGATTTTGTGGATTTTCTAGCTGTTATTGTAGTTTTGTCAGATGACGCTCTGTTATTAGTTTATTGTATTTTAGCTACCAGATTGTCAAGCAAAACGATAGCGTGGGTGATAGAGGCGTCGCAAGTTATGTTACAGCGGCGGAGGTTCAAGGCCCCTTCAATGTTGTATATTTTTTTTCATACATATTTTGTTTTTTATAAAATAGATACTTATTTTATTCTTTTTTCTAATTAAAAAATTTTATAAGTTTAAAATTGTTAAATTGTTCTTCTTAAATATTATTATATATGTACATATGTACGCATTTATGCATGTACATATATGTATGTACATAAGTCTGCACGCATATGTAACATTCCAGCGTTTCTTATGCACGCGCTCATTTGTATGTGTGTATGTATGTACACATAAATGCATACTCTAGCGTTGAAATGAGACTGATTTGTTTTTGCTTTGTTCTTGAATTTACCATCCGCTACTCTCATAAAAAGAATCTTATTTTTGGATTTCATTTTAATTGCAGCCGTCGACAATAGGTGGTGGCGCTGTCAGCAAAGGCGCCGGTTCAATTTGTTTTTGTTCTTTTGACAAACATGACTTGGGTGCGAGTTCAAATCCCGCGGAAAACTCTTTTTTGTAAATTGCATATTTTGTTATTTTAGTTTCTTTTATATTTTTTAAATATTTAAATTTTATTTTTAAATTTTATAAAAATGTTTCCTCCGTGTTATCAATGCCTATTAAGCCTATTTGTATATACATGTACATACATAGATAGCTCAAGCATATAAATGTCGCAATTTGATACTACAAATGCCGATTGCCACGCCCCTAATGGCCGTAGACACCTCATTTTTGCCCAGTTCTTAGAAAGAGCTAACGGTAACATATATGCAAAATTTGAATGCTTACGCTCAAAAAATGTGAAAATTACAGGGTATTTTTCGATATGCCACGCCCCCAAAGAGGCGTGACAATTATTTTTGGGGCATCGATAGAGGAGGTTACCAGTAACACAACTATCCAAATTTGAAGCTTCTAGCTCTTAAACTGTAGGAGATATAAAGTTTTGCGGTTTGCCACGCCCCCTTTGGGCGGACATATATCCACTATAGCTTGTTGGACTTGGGAGGTCAACTCACGTATATATACCACATTTCAAGTCTCTAGCATCAATAGTGCCTAAAATATAGCCAAATTTGAAAAATCACTATATCTTCAGGGCCGATTTGCCACGCCCCTATTAGGCGTAGACATACAAATTTTTAATCAGTCATTATAGAATTATAGCATTAGCTCACGTGCGAAATTTCAACGTTCTAGCTTTAGAACTTTAGGAGATACAGTTTTATCTGATTTGCCACGCCCCCAATGGGCGTAGATATATCCACCATAGCTTTTTGGACTTGGGGGGTCAACGCGGATCTACATACCAAATTTCAACTTTCTAGCTCTTCAACTAACATGATTTCTGGTATATCGGAAAATGCATTTTCCGATTTGCCACGCCCCTAGTGGGCGGATCGGGAAAATTTTAACACTTTATAAATCGGAGTTATACACGAGTATGTGTTCCAAATTTCAAGTCTCTAGCTTCAATAGCGGCGAAATGAACTGCGTTCATACGGACAGACGGACAGACGGACAGACGGACAGACGGACAGACGGACGGACGGACGGACGGACAGACGGACGGACAGCAAGACGGACATTGCACAAAACCAATATACTAATTCACTTCGTGAATGAGTATAAAAATTAAGAACAAAACAAAAAAAAACAAAACTTACTTTCCTCAAGGCTGAGCTGAGAATTTTCGTTAACTAATCTACTAAGAGATAGACAGCGCTGAGCAAAGAAATTTTACTTGAAGTCAGCTGCAAGGTTATGCAAATGATTTTGAGCATCAAGTTAAAGGCGAGTCGAAGCAAGAGTTCACTAGCTAACTAGTTAAATTTGTTGAAACGACTCTATTTGTGCAGTATATGGAAAAGAGTAAACTAGGCTAGTTAAATAAAGCAAAAAGTCTGTTGCTTATGCGAATTAAGCGTGAATTGAGTCTGTGTATATGTATGTGCAGGTGAATGTGAAGAGCGTTTGCATTGGATTATTGAAGAGAGTCAGAGAGCAAACGAAATGCTTCGGATTTTCAACGATTGCAATTCGTGAATTGAGTGCGTATTAGTATTAATAAAGTTCAGTTACACTCAATTGCTCTCCTTTCTAATTCAAAAGCACTTATAGCTCGCAGAAATTGCCTCGATATTTGCAAATATATGTTTTTAGTCACTCTCTGAGAAAAGAGTCAGGGAACAAACGAGTTGCTTCGGTTCTTCAACGATCGGTTCATGATTTGAGTGTGTATGTATGTGCATGCAAAGAGCGTTTGCATTGAGAATTTGAGTTTGCATTCATTTGCTCACTTCAGTTTACTGCATGACCACCAAATGTATCTCTCTCTAAGCTATGATCGTTAGGAGTACCTCACACGAATCGCTCAACTAAAGGCGCTCAACAGAAAACGAAAACGAACAGAACTGAAGTCTCGTGCTCAGTAGACAAATTTGAGTAGTTATTTTCTTGTCAACTAAAGAATTTCTTTGGCTCAGTCACCTGCCGCCAATTGGTTGTTGCGAACACTTTTTGACCTGGCTGAGTTGACATTATTTATGGAACTGCTCAGTTCAATCAAATTTGGAACAATCTAGTCGAATTTGTGTGCAAGAGCAAGAGCAAGAGCAGGAGTTGCAGCAACAGCAATGTGAAGGAGCCTGTCGAGCCATTAACAAGTTGCTCTGGCAATTATGGCAACGCCTGTCGACCAAAACACACAACTCATTCACACAGCAACACTTGCGCACAAACACACACACACACACACACATGGGCTGTGCTTCCGTTATAAATTATTGGCATACCGAGCGTTGCTCATGAATTGCCCAATGCAAAATCCATGGCATTCCCATTGAAATTGCGGGCCAGGTTCAAGAGCAGCCGAAGCTCTCGTTCTCTCTCTATCTCTCTCTCTCTCTCTCTCTCTCACTCTCTCTCTCTCTCTCTCTCTCTTTATCTACCTCGACTGTAGTTCATTTGCATGTTTGCCAGCTTTATTAAACAGCGACCTATCCACAGCCAATAGCAACAAAAACAAACACTACAAAAGACAAACAGCGAGCCAACTTAGCAGCCAGCTCGGCTCTGTGTCCGGCCAAAAGTTTTGCCAAAGTTAATTAGTTGCATTGCATCGCATATCCGCTCCCAGCGGCATCATTAGGCCAAAAGCAAAAGGGTTTTTTTGTTGTTGTTGTTGTTGTTCTTTTTTCCCGTCTGGCAATCGCATCGATCATGACCATGCCCATCATTTCGTTTTATACCACGTTCCGTTTCGTTTCGTTCCGTTTTTGGGAACGACCGGCCAGCATTGACGCATAGCGGCATTAACTACAAGTCATTATTATCGTCAGGGGCATTCGGGGCCAGCAACAGAAACAACGAAAAGGGGAAAACGAAAGAGCTGCAGCCAAACTATACTCCAAAGACAGCTATCTCTCGCTCGCCGCTCTCCGCTCTCTCGCTCTCCCATTCTCATTTCCAATTCCAATTCCAATTTGTATTTCGGATATGGGACTGGCGTTAATAATACGTATACGCACGCACACTCACACACACTCACACACACGCGCACGAGGCTGCACGAGTGCACTCATGTGTGATTGTTTCTCAGTAAATGGGAGTGTGCATGACACAGTCACACAGACACACACACACACACACACACACACACACACACACACACACACACACACACACACACATACATTGATGCTCACGCGTAGCCATTCACATGAGTGTTTCTTACAGTGCTTCACATTTGTATAGCTACAGTTTTGGTCTTCTGCTCTATTCTACTTGCTTGCTGCTACGATTAGAATAGCAGTTACAGTTATGAATTGGTGCTATAGCCATGACTACAGGTCTATATGAAGCTTTAGGTATATGTAAAGAGCTATGTCACCAATCTCATGGAAGAGTTTCACATTGTTTAAGTCATAGGCATATATGATTATTAATATTATTGAATATGATGGAATTATAAATAGGAGCTTAAAAATATTTCCATTACCATATAGCGTTATTATGAAAATAAAAATTTTTTTTTTTAGTATATTTAATAATAGAAAACTAAAATTTACAAGAAAATGTAAAAACGTAAGCACATATTAAAAATAACCAAAGCAGAGTAATAAAAAATTAAGAAATGGAAAATGAAATAAATAAAAAGAAATAGAATGTTATGAATGGTTGAAGGAAAATATTGTAGTTCTTTTTTTGGATCAAAAAATCTATTGAGCAATGCTTGTACTTATATACATATACATATGTTTATATGTATGTATATCTCTCCACCATCAATGTATAGATTCTACATATACAATAGCACCATATGATTGCCTTCAATCAATCATTCAAATACCTTCTGAACAACATTTAGGTTTGGCCTGCAGCTTAGCTTGATATTATCTGTTGCTATTAAGCTAATCCGCATTGTAAGTAGAAACTTGTGATATTTTCACATAGAGGTTTGCCACCTCTCTGATTGTGTGCGACATTAACCTCTGGGGAAATTAAAGATACATTAAATGCCGCAGGCAAACGGAGCATGCAGATGCCAACTTCTGTATATATTTATCCAAGATATATGTATAAAAAGTATATATATATATATATATATGTATATATGTATATAGTGGTATGTGTATGTGCGTGTTTGAGCTTTATATTTTTGGCTGACTCACTTGTCATGCACTTGCGCTGAGGCTTTTAATGCTGTTGACTTTGGCGGTGCAGACAGGTCGTATACTTTATTTATTTATCCTCTTCTCATTTTTTACTGCACTCAACGGCAATTTATTTGTTTAAGCTTTGACGTCTTTTGGCTCGTTTCCACTAATTAATCTAATGACAATTGGCATAAACAAACGCAGAGAATGAGAGAGAATATTTTAATTGAAACTTGAGTTGAATGCTAGCGGCCATTGCTGGGTTATATGTAGTAGAAGAGCCTGAAAGCGAAAGTGCCTGCTGGGCATAAATAGAACACAATTTTCTATTATGAATGGGGAACGTGCAGAAACTGTCGCATAACAATAATAACAACAACAACAACAAGAAAAATAAAAATAAATTGCGTACAACTTTTGGGCTTTAATATTTAATTAAAATTTTGCGTAACGTTTTGTTAATGAATTCCTATTTGACGCGCCCATTGCACGTGTCGCGTCCCAGCCGCAGGCTCCCACGTTCATCCGGCCAGAGGAAGCGTTCGCCACCGCTCTCTCCCCACCGTTTTGACCAGTTGTTTGTGTCCTTGGGCACTGTTGGGCAGAGTCTTGCCAGTTGTTTCTCGGCCACTTTTTTGGGCCACTTTGCTGCTGCTGTTGCTGCTGTACCCAAAGGAATGGCAAATTTATGAAATGATTTTAATTAGCTCGCCATTGTTGCTGCTGCTGCTGTTGTTGTTGTTGTTGTTTTGGTTTTCGGTTGCCCGTTTTGTCCAGTTTTATGCCATTTTAATATCTGCATAGAGAGCGTGAGGTGGCGGCGCTCAAAACAACAGCAACAACAACAACAATAGAAAACGAGAACAAAAAAAAAGTGAATGGAACCACTTTGGGTCGTCGTTCGCGAACAGGAAGCAGGAAATCTGCCATTGAAAAGCATCAAGCAAAAACAGCGGACAAAACGGAAACAAAACTTTCATTGCGGCAAGCTGTAAAGCTGTAAATGTCTTTCAAGAGGCGGCCTTTGCTGCTGCTGCTGCTGCTGCTGCTCTGTTGTGGGCGTGCCACATGACAACCAACAAGAGCATTAAAAGTTATGACTGCCATGCTTGTCAAAGGTTTGCATCCTGCGCCCATAAAATGCTCGAAAAACTTTCTGTGATTTTACATTAACTTCAGTTAGTCACAAGCAGGACATAAAGTGAAAATCTGTGTAGATAGGCCACGCACACACGCAAACACACACACACACACACACTTACATATATACATATTTATATAGATATATATCTTTTAATGTATATATGTATATGTATATGTACATATGTTTCATATTTCCAACAGAAGTCTCTGTCCACACTAATACTTTGATAATAGAGCTCATTAAAAAGATACGCAGCTCGGGGCGAGTCCAAAGTAACTTTAGGAAATGGGTAAAATAAAAATATGAAAAAAAAAATAACCTAGAGTTGTTTGAGGTAGTTTAAAAGCTAATAAAACAATATTTCAAAGTTGTTAAAAGTTTAAAAATAAAACTGGGTTTCGAGTTGTAAAAAGCTGCATAATTTCATATAAGTAAGAAAAATTTTGTAAATAAAAAAAATCATTTTTGATTTATTAAAAAATTATAATATGAATTATAATATATTTTTATTAAAAAATTGTGAAAGATTTATATAAATAATACTTCTATTAAATTAAATTATAAATAATAATTAATTTAGTTTGAAATTTTTAAAAATTTTTAGAAAATTTAAAATTAATAAGCTATTGATTGATAAATAATATTACAAATATATATAAAAAAAAATATGTAAATATAATAGGCATAATATTGATAAAAAATAATATTTAAAAATTTTAATTTTAAGTGCATACAAAAAATCGTATAAAAATAAGTTTGCTTAATTACTTACAGCAATAAGAAATTAAGAATTTATTAAGGCTTCTAGAAGATATTGAGCTTATTTATTTACATTATTTTGAATGAAACTTGGTGGATTTTGCTGTTGATTCAAAATCCACCAAGTTTCATTCAAAATAATGTGAATCTAGTAAAGCTTATACGGTTGAGTCTCGATAATTTGTACTCCCTTAAATCATTAATCGCGATTAATCGAAAAAAGTACTTTCCCTTTGAACGAAATTTGTTCTCAATAATACTCGAAAATTTTAGTGCCTATGTAAATCGAAAAAAAAAAAACTTATCAGGACTCTACTTTATGTATATATGTATATAAATTAATTTCTGTAGTACATCCTATGCACCAGCTCACATAGAGCATACGTCTGTCGCCTTAGACCTGATTAACATTTGTAGCCTGGCAACGACTTTCAGCCATTTGCTGGGCATTAAAAAGTTTGCTCACTTTTTTGTCTTTTGCTGAATGAATAATAAAAGTGAAATGGAATGCGCAAAACCGCATGCCGGGCCAGAGCGGGACAGATCGGACAGACCGGACAGCCGGGCGTAGTCGGCTGGCTGGTATTTGCCAAGGCCAATACAGCTGGCTGGCTGACCACGCCCAATTCTCGGACAGCTAATTGCGAGCTAAAAGTTGCTCATTAGGCGGTCGCCGCTCGGCCGCCATTGGTGCCAAATACAATCAACTCAGACATTTCCGCTGCTGAATTATGCCACTTCCGGTGCACATTTAGCTATTGCCGACGACAGGGCATATACCCTGTACAAGAGCGTGCACAGGTGAAAGGTGCGAAATGTGCTAATGAAGACAAGCCTGAAGGTAACATCTATATACACGAGATTCCTCTTAAGCAGCTTTTCCTTTGACTTGAAAAGGGTTTTTGCAACTGCAGTGTTTGGGATCTGTGTTGAATATGACATTGGCTGGGATTTAATGGAATTTTTGGATATTTAGGCTGAAGTAGAGTTGTTCTGACTGGTGGTTATCCTTGTCTAAGGAGGTTTGTTATCTATTGTGAGTAGTTTGTCAGTTGGAAGCTCTATAGAATTGAGTTTTCATCAAAGTTTTCTGAAAAGTTTCACAAATATTAAAACAAAAAAAAACCAGAGCATTACAGTCATTTAATGAACCCAAACATATCCGTATTATGCAAAAACGATGCACAAAACTAATATACTCATTTCACTATTCAAAATGAGTATAAGCATAAAAAATTGAATATCCCATTGGCAATATGTGTTTATGCTCTCCTTCCACACCTCCCCACCTCAGAGAGAGTGTGCTATTCCATATTTATTTCTCTGTTTTCAACTAGCACTTCCGGTTCAGCTTTGTCGTCCAGGGACTGCAAGGCAAATGGTGCAGCATTGAATATGTGACAGACAGCAAATCGTATAAACTGAAGTGAATTCTGTTGGCTTGGAGTCGACATATTTTCCTGTTATACGAGTGCAGCAGCAGCAGCAGCAGCAGCAGCAGCAGCAGCAGCAGCAGGAGTTTTTATTTTATTTTATTTGCATTATTTTTTATATAAAATACAGTCGACAAATGTCAGTAAATAATCATTTATCTCTTTTATATGGGAATGCATATTTTTGAAGGAATATTTTTGCCGAGATTTCAGCGCCATATTCGTGCATTCTTTGTGCTGTTGTTCGTTTATTTGCTGGCTGCCGGGGCGTGGCACCTGTCCAGTTGTGGGCATATTTTGCATATGGCATGTGTGTGTGGGTGTGTGTTGGTGTGTGCGGGTGTGCACAGTTACAGTTATCTTTTAACAAGCAAACGAGCCATGAAGCGAGCGCTGCTGCTAGAGGCAGCGTCGACGTCTGCTGACGTGCCTCAAACTGTGGCAGTTGTTGCTGTTATTTAGTGTTGCATACTTTTTTGGGCTTTGCTTTTGGGATTTATTTGCATTTACACTGGCCTCTTGGTACGCTCCAGCCTCCAGCTCCAGCACCAGCTCCAGCTCCTTCTCCTGTTCCATTCGTGTTGTGCAGTTTATTTTGCAAATAGTTTGCCGCAATCTGTGTCTCGTTCTGGCCAGCGAGTGTCGCATTTAAAATTTATGAACTTTTATACACACACACACATACACGCACACCACTCACACACTGCGTGTGTAGGTATTTATATATATATGTATATATTTTAATTTTTCTACACGTGTGCGCAAATCTAAACGTTTTCACCGCTCACCCATAACGCTCTTTTGCTCACTCTTTCTCTCTCACTCCATTTAGCTGCCACTTTCCCTGCCTCTGTCCCTCTCTCTCTTTCTCTCTGTCTCTGGATATCGCTGCCTTTCGCTGCCTGTGTTCATGATGCATGACTATGTAAATAGACATTTTTACACTCTGACAACAGTTTTCATACATTATGGAGTCATGTTTTTCACTTTGCTCCACAGTTTCGCCTCGTTTTGTAGTCGTTGTGTTGCGAAATTTGTTCTGCACCTTTTTAACGTTTTGCATAATTTTATTTGTTCACTTTTAAATTGTTGCCGCTCGTTCTTTATCATTTCTCGTACTTGGCATATTTACGTAGCTATATACAACAAATATGTGATATGGTACAACACTTTTTCAGTGTTAATAATAATACTGAGCTCAAAGTTAGTTTGCAGCTTAGTAGGGCTAAGAAAAGCAATTATCAAAACATATAAATATTAATGCTTTAAACATTTTAAACGAATATCAAGAGGTAAATATTTCAGCAAATCGTGAAATATTTAAATTTCCATAGAGCTAGAAACTAAAAAAAAGCTAAGTTACTGTTGACAGTTTCCATTAATTTACATAGAACAATAGATGTATAGATATACCATTTGGAGGCGGCAAATAGACCTCGCAGCATTTCGGCTGTGCATGAGTATTCTACAGTCAGTAAGGCCCGACTGCAATTTTGTTGCTTTTTTTTTTTCTAATGTTCATGAACTATTTATGTAATATTTACAAATTTTTTTATCGCCATTGTATTTAATTCATTTAAAATTCATTTGATTTTTCAATCCGACTTCAATTTATTCTAGAGTCTAAAAACTCTATAGATTTTCAGCATATTAAAAATTCATTTTTAGCCTTTCAACTTTTGTTCGATTTCAATTGTTTGCAGCAGCATTTGGATTGCTTCACGGCAAATTTGTTAGCATAATAAAATATTTGAAAATACTTTAACGCGAGCGAGCGAGTAGAGCAACTCTGGCAAATAAAGTTGTTAGTTAGTTAGTTTGTTGTAAGCTTTAAGAGTTTGCAGTAGAAATCATATAAAAATCATAATTATTGCAGTTTAGCATAAGCTAGTTAAGTGAATATGTATAAATACTTTAGAGTGGCTCAGATACGAGTGTTGGGGTAGAAGTTTGTCTGTTGGATGAGCTGAGCAGCTATAATTGATAATCTCAGGGTATTGTAGTATATACAAGTGCAGAGTATGATGATGAGTACGATGTGGATTTTGGTAGTTTTGACAGAAGTGTAGACATATGTAGATATAGATAGAGACTGATTCAATTTCGTGTAAACTATAATAAATACATATCTTATAGGACGAGTCCAATAATAGAATTTCAATTGCAAGAATATTAGATCTATCATTGGGACTCCAAGCTTATACCCTATAGAGCCACCCACATCTTTTTGCTAGTTACATAAATTCATTTTCATTCATTCTCAGAGCATATGCAGTAAAACGACTTTTTAAAATGTTTCTGTAGTTGGCCAAGAGACTGCGATTTGGAGTTCCAGTCTAATTGTTGTTCTTTTGCCTTTGCTTTGTTTTCGCCTTAGGCCAATCATGTCTAAAAGGAAGTGAACTTTGTAGTTTGCTACTCAAGCAGCCTGACTGCACAAAACTTGTAAAGCATTTAGCAACACTGAATGGTGAACTGTAAAATATTTGACTTAAAGATTTTGCAAATATTGTTAAAGAGTTGTAAACCAGCTAGTGCGGGTGTGTGTGAATGAGTGTGAGTGAATGTGTGGGCATGTCTTCAGGCTAATTTAAAAGACTAAGCTGAGCATGAGCCCTTGATGTGGCCAAGTCGGAGAGCAGAGTGCGGAACAGTCGATTCGCTAGATCGCATATAGAAGGACATTGCAAGATGATGTTCACATAACTATGCTATTCTACTTCATCTTCCTCTTCGCTCTTCCTCTTTTGCTTATGCAACTATCCTATTCCTAACTATCGATACTTAGCTATAAGTCGATACTAATCTAATCTAATCGCTCTACTACAACAGTTTTAGATTCCATATTATAATTTATATAAAGAGCACAGACATAACTAAATATTTATCGTCTATCAACTTACGATGTCAACTAACATATCGTTACACATCGATATAGATCTCTTAAAGTCATCGTCTCTACCGCCTACCTCTGAAGGCATGTTCTCTTATAGATTCTCAGTAAAGCCCATATATGAAGAGCATAGACATATGCCATAGATATTTATCGTCTCTCAACTAACGATGTCAACTTACACATCGTTAAACATCGATAGATTTATCTTAGTCACTGCCTCTACCGGCTGCCTCTGAAGACATTTTCTGTGGACAACGCTTTGGGCTGGATTAGATATATATAAATTAAGATGCTGTTCGACATGCTTGAAAGCCATTGGCACGCCATCTGCCTCGCAGGGCTCGGCTCGGCCCGTGGGCACTTGAGTTCGATTTTTGTTATCTACAAGCTGAGATGCTGTTTGCGCCGTCATTCAGCGCAACTCAAGCTTATGATTATCTGTGCTGCTAAGGTGCTTATCCAATTATCTAGCAAGTCACTTTGACCTTGTCTGGGTGTGAGTGCGCGCGTGTGTGTGAGTGCGTGCGTGCGTGTGGTCAACCGCATGATTGCGCTGCGTGCGTCGTTTGTCGTGCATTATTGAAACTAAATTGAAGTCGTTATTCAATTTGGCTGCTTTGATTGACGAGCATTTCATGCAATTTGCATGTCGCCATCGCCAATGCAAAATTGGTTAATTAAAATTCCAAATTGCCACCAAGTGGATCAATTAAACATTTATGGGCGTGACGGAAGTTTTGCCATTTGCTAAAAGCTGTCAGTCTTCGGTTGGGTCCATTGTTAGTCGATAAACACGAGGCGAGCCAATGGCATATTAAACGCTCCGCTTTGTATGGGCCAATATTTTCGATAGATGCATAATTGATGCGCTGTGACCAAATTTGTGGGCTCAACACATCGCTGCAGATGCTGCTGTGGTGCGCTGTGGTGTGGTGTGATGTGATGTGGTGTGATGTGATGTGGTGTGATGATGGCAGCATCATTGTATGCCGCATGCTGCTAGTAAAAATATTTATTTTAATAAATTAAATGCAGTTTGTGCATATAAACGAGCGCATCAGCATGCATTTTTCATATTTTTGAATGCAGTTTCATAAACTACCCCAAGCAGCAAACAAGCAGCTCATGCGCTTACATACCTACTATATGTAAATATGTATGTCTGTATGTATGTATATGTATAGAAATGATATGGAAAAAGCGCACATAAATTACTTTTATATTTTGTCGCTATTTTTATATTGCCAACACTTGTGCGGAAATTGCGCGATGAAACGACTCGACGGCAAAAGCTACAGCAAAGAAATGGCTTACAGCGCCATGGATATGCATTTTTGTAGCCAAACGGTAACACAACAGTACGGCTAAGCCCCCCACGTTTCAGCCACGACAGACGACAGCGAATGAGCGAGGCAGGCAGGAGCCACTCTGGCTGGGTTGGGTGAGCTGTTGCTGCTGCACGGGGCGTATACGCGATATTTACGAGAGATACGCAGCAAATGGCTGCACTGCAAATGCGCCATAATTCAGCTTGAAACAAGCTGAAAACAAAGCAACAACAAAATGCACAACAGCCATGCAAAACAACAAACAAAATAAAAGAGTGGAAGTAGTGAAAAAAACAAAAAAACAAAAACAAAAACAAAACAAAAGGAGCATAAAAAGAATTAACTAAATTATGCATCTTGCACTTAAAGCGGACGTTCGCACGCTTTAAATTTATGTTACGTCGACAAGTGGAGAGTGCAATGATTGGCCCCGCCGCGTATTACAGTTAGGCTGTAAGCAATGAGAGCGATAAACATTAACCACACCAGATAAATATGCAATTACTATGCAAATGGCAAACGGCAAGAGAAAGTCAAAGCAGGCGATATGCAATTGCTTCGTATTGGCTCTGCCAGAGCAGAGTCTAAATAACAGATTATCTGAACTGCAACGGGATCAAGCTCACAATATATATGTACATATGTGCGTACATGCTTGCTTTAAAATCCAATTAAAACAGATATATACATATATGCATACATATGCCATATGCAAGTCTTAAACTTGAAGCTGAGCTCCTTTTGAGTGCATTCGCTTATAAATAGATGTCATACATAATTGTAGAAGTTGAAGCTGCGCACTTTCCTCTTGTATGCAGGCGAATGAAGTGCTTTGAATGGAGCTGTAAAAGCAGACCAACATTTATGCAAAGCGTATCACATAGAAACTGAAACAAAGTAGAAGCCGAGTTAGAGCTGAAAAGTGTAGGACTAGAAGTGGCCAACAGGTAGAAGACTAGAACATACTCTGTATAAATTACCAAGGGAATTTACAATAACAGAAAGAGACAAGTAAAGGAAAAGAAATACGTGTATGAAAAAAAAACACCCCGTTCAATAAATTACCCAAAAATACTAAAAAATACTAAAAATACTAAAAATACTAAAAAAATACTAAAACTATATAAAAGTAAATTAAGTGGAATTTATACGACTTGATAGTACTTTGACTTAAATTTTACTAAGGCTTCTCGATCAATAATAGATATGCCATTCGGCATACATACCAAGTCAGCTACAAGTCAAACCTTCAATTATACGGAGTATACATATTCACTGGCTTCAGGTCATAATACAAAAACTAGTTGTAATTTAATTAAAATAATAAATAAAATATATGAAAAATTTCACAAACATTAAATTTAGTTTTCAAAAGTAATTTCACTTTTTTGCTAGCGACTCAAAGTTGAATATAATGAAATCATGATCTGTGCGTGATTCAAAAAGTCGAGGTAAACACATTTTCAATTAACAATCAAATTTCACATTGAATAAATATAAAAAGCTGTAATCGAAATTCTTTAATTTTTGTTTCACTAGATTAATTAAAAATGAATTGATATACGTATGTGTATATATTATATATACATATATGTATATGTATGTGCATATATATTGCTCGCTGCACAGCAATGGGTTCATTTTTTGGTAAGCACATGCAGCTCTTCTAGTGAAACTTATTTGTTCATTTTTCATTTCATTCGCGTTTTTTGTCGAATATTTTGTTTTTTATTTTTGTTTTGCCAATAATTAACGAACAAGCGCTTATGTAAAAGTTGTTCATTGTAGCAAAAACAAATGAACAAAATGAAGGCAGCAAAAAAATGAAGTACGTCTGTGTGTGTGTGTGTGTGACTGTGAACACAACAAGCGCATTAAAAACGAACAAAAATATATATATAAGTGCAGCACATAAAGAGGCGTAACAATAACAAACATGTGCCATATACAAATAATTCGCGTTGTCGAGTTTCCCATTCGAAACTCCCTCAGCGACACACGAAATTGTCAAACAAGCTTTGCGCGAGGGGCTGAGCAGTGGCAGTGGGCGGGGCAGGTATTTCAGCCAGCAAAAAGAATTGAAAATTAAATTTAAATGTAAAACAATTTGCCGCAGTGTCTGACGTGGCCTTTGAAAAGCAAACTATTTTCTTGCCCAGAGCTGGCCAGGCAACCAACTCGATGGCATTTTGTGGCCAGTGGTAAATATTAAACAAGACCCGAATGCAAGAGCAGAGCAAAAGAAAAAACAGAGAAATTAAAATTGTTAAAAAAAAGAGTGCTGTGACTGATATACTCTGGAATTGTCTGCTGTAAAACATGTAATAAAAAATATTACAAAAAATTGTTGCGAGTTATGTGATAATTTAATTACACATATCGCATATACTGAAATACATTTCTTTATATGTAGCTTGAAATATAGAGCTTAAAATGCAGCAAATTAGCCCAAAAAAAGGTTTTTTTTCAGAACAGGCTTATACCTATTCTATTTGGAGAGTCCAGATAGATAGAGCTAGCTAAGGAATTGAAGAGTGAGCGAGTTAATGCTGATTGAAGCAAATTAAAATTGGCAGCTTTCAGTCAGACAGTATTGTAAAAAGCTCATGATATGTGCAGCTATTATTTATAAAAAGTTGTTTAGCTATGAGTGTGCAACTATTTTACAGTTAATTAGGCTCAAAGTAGCAACAGCTGATAAGAACAGATAAGAGAGAATAAGATAGGTAGGCAATCAACGATATGTATATCGCTTTCCTCAAAGAGAGAGAGAGAGAGAGAGAGAGAGAGAGAGAGAGAGAGAGAGAGAGAGAGAGAGAGAGAGAGAGAGAGACGACGACGACGACGACGAAAGCAACTGACTACTCTTTACACAGATAGAGTATTGTAGAGTCCAATAAGCCGTAATCTCTATTCCTCACAAAAAAGATAAGAAAATTTATATTGCTAGCCTAGGCTCTGCTCTGAAATGTCTCAAAGAAGATGTTTCCCGTGTATTTAATCAATAATAGACAACTGTTCTCGCTTCTACTTGAAAAGCTAATTAGCTATGCCTCGATGTCTGCAAAAATATACATTTTTTACGCACACTGTGAGAAAAAAAATATCAGAGAGCCACCGAATACGATCAATTCGTGCACGATCGGCTTGTGCATTGACTGCGTGCATGTGTATGGGTGTGTGCACATGTATTTGTATGTGAATGTGAAGAGCGATGGCATGGAGTACTTGAGCTCTTATTCCTATGCATAAACGCCAATCACATCTCTCCCTCAACGATCTTCGTTAGCAGCGCCACACACGAATCGTTCAACTCAAGGAAAGAAAAACGAATAGAGCAGAAGTCTTTTGCCCAGAACGCGATTCGATTGAATTACTTTGTAGATGTGACACTTTTATTGTATATAAAACCCTCCTATAAAGTAGTAGACTCATTCTTAAGATTATAAAGTGGTTGGCATAGACCTACTAAGGCATTGAAAACCTCTGCATATACGCATATACTTATATATTCAGCTATGTTCTTATATATGTACGAATCTGTATTTACATATCTATATATATGTATACGGTGTATTCATGTACACATGCATATATACATATATATATATATACATATATACATATATATTTTCTCTACTCTATATGTACATATATATATATATATATATATATATATATATATATATATTCAGCATTCGTCGCAGGCAAATGAACACACTTGAATAATCGTCTCTTTGGGACTTATCTCGCACTTTAAATACGTTGGCGAATTTTAATGAAAACGTCCTTTCAACGCCAGATAAATTATTCAAAAGTTTGCCACTGCCACAGTTTTGTTTGTCCATTGTTGCTGTTGTTGTTGTTGTTGTTGATGTTGTTGCATTGTTTCTTGTTTTCTCTTTTTTCGCCATTCCTGCTGCTGTTGCTCCATTCTTATTTTGCACCTTTTGCGTGAAAAGTTCGCTGAAGGCTGAAGTGTCGTCATCCTGTCCACAACCTGGCCATCGCAGTCGCGTTCCATTGTTAGCTGCTTTAGCCCCATTCGCTCGCTTGCCTCGCTCAATTCACAGTCCATTTCAAGTGGCTGCTGCTGGACGAGATCTTTTGCAGTTTTTTGTTTTGTTAGCCAAACGGAACAATTGCAAGTATTCAAAATGTCTTAAGAACTGGCAAGTGCAAAGACAAGCTCCGATAGCGCAAACTGCACAGCTGTCTTAAAGCAATGAGAAGCCCTAGGCGACAGCTACCTGTACAAACTCAACAATATCTTTAGCTGGCAGCAATTGCAGTTTTATAATACATATACCATTTCGTTGGGCCTAAGGCAAATGCGAAACGAAATAATGAAATTTTATAATGTCAAGTAAATTATAGTAAATGATAGTGTTACATTCTGTGCTCATTAATCCAACTTTAAGCTGTTAATGGACTTTTAATGCCGTGAACTTACTGAAAATAAGGTTCCGGGCATTAGGTTTAATACAAACGGGCAGAAGCCGCTGTGGCAGTATCAGAAATTCAATAATTTTCGATAGGGAAGGCCATCGGTGCAGCTCAAGCTCAAGCAAAATCCAGCGAATCCTTGCCGATGGCCCAAGCTCACTCCACTCTCATCACAAGCTACTCCCAAACGCAGATTAAGCTCAGGTCAAGCTCAGAGCCCGCTCAACCGAAGCTCACTTCAAGCTCACTCCAAGCTCAGTCCAAGCTTAGCTATAGCACAGTGTAAGCTCAGGCCAAACTCAGACAAAGCTCAGCCTTAGCAGCTTAAGCTCACCCCAAGCTCCGCCCAAGCTTAGCCGAAGCAAAATAACATCTCTTCCTTATTTCAGTCATAGCTTAGTCTAAGCTTAAACTTGCCGCAGCCCAGGTTCTCTCCAACCTCAGTTTAAGCTCCGCCTTAGCTCAGTCTAGGTTTACTCCAACCTCACTCTAAGATCAGCTATTTATATGTATATGAGTGTATACACTTTTTTATATTTCTAACTTTAATTGAAGGAGCAGCTCTTCATAGAAGTCGGGGTATTTTCTAGTAAGAACAGTACGGTCTACAACTCTCTTGCTAATTATACAGAGAACTTTTCAAAAGTAAATGGTCGACCTACAGGCAAAGTGAGTGAGAGGACGACAGAGAGACAGACAGAGATCAAGATCGAAATATATAGGGATGGAAAATGAGAGTGAAAGCGTTCCTTTAATCCTTGATTCTGCTAACAATCTAAGGGAATTATTCTTAGTGTATTAGAGAAAAACAGCCCAGCAAGCCTTAGCTACTCGCATCGCCAAGCCATATATTTCAAAGTCTGTTAAAAGTCGATAAATACAGATTTATAAATGTTTCCTTCAATTTTGGGGGCAAACGTTAAACTAACTTTGCCCCATAAATTATAATTAGCAACAAAAGTCACACATGGAGTGTTTTTATGGTTGTGCTTGACATAGTTTTATATATTTAGAGGCTATCACTTTTTATACGATTCTAATGGGTGACCCATTCGCCACACAAGTCGTATAGCACATTTCTAGTGTCCACTGCAAGCAGCATATATGTATATGTAGTATACTGTATGTATGTATATGTTATGTTATATATGTATGTATATATATATATATATATATATATATATATATATATATATATATCTAGTTCCGTTTCAAGTGCCATACACAAAACGAGTGTGAAAATGGTCAGCGGCAGCCGTTATAGCCCATGCACAAGCTATATGTAGCTGAGCTGAGCTGGGCTGGGCTGGGCCATTGGGGTTGGCCGGGTTAGGTTAGGGACAGGAGACCTGGACACAGGACACTGGAGGCTGGACGCTGGACACTGGCCAGACTGGTCAGACAGCAGCGGTTAGGTCGTTGTTCGTCGTTCGTCGTTCGTTGTCGGGGGTTTGGGTGACAAAACGAAAATGCCGCTTGCGGTTTTACTCAGCTCTGCAAAGATTTTACCACATGCAAGTAATTTCAAATTTATAGATTCAGATTTAAAATGTTTTAAAACTGAGAGAAGCAGAGAGAAAGACAGATATAGAGAGAGTGGGAGAGAGAGAGAGAGGGGAAATTGAAGTTTAGTGAAGTGAAGCTGTTGGGCAAAGTGTTAAATGCGCTGTGAATGGCACGATGCAGAGTTTTGCGGCTTTAAGGCCAGTTTTATGACATTCGGGTTAGCACTTGGCCACACTGCAGCGTACGTTTTTAATAGAGTGTCCACGAGTCCACAGAAGCCTCACCAAAAATGGAGCACTTAATATCAATAAATACCAGTTTTGTAGCCAACTTAATTTGACGCAAAAATTTGCTATAATTATTTATAGTTTATAGTTGAAAGTCTGTTAAGTCTATTCAGATACTCATTGACAAAAGTGAATTGAGTTTATAGGTCTTGCTCAATGTAAGTCTTATTGCTCGTTCGTCAGTCCGTAAAATGAAAATCATGCTATTTATTTTGATAATTTGTCGTTTGATGGCTCTAGCAGCACTTAAGCCTTGAATGTGTATTCTGCAGTCGGTAATTGCCGACAGCAAAGCTCTCATTTGTCTCGCATATTATTGAGTTTCAAGTGCCTGCAGCAAGTGACCCTCGAGTCAAGAATTCAATCCGAAAATCATTTAAAAAATTGATTGCAAAATACATAAATGATGTTCCGCTATGATTCATATAAAACGTCAAGCTCTATGGCGTATCATATTTCACAGTACAAAAAGCGAGCGCATATATAAATAACAGTCAAAAGGAAAAAAGCACACAAACTATTGGCCGACTGACTGACGGGCAATTGACAGGCGAGGCAACGCCAACTAGCCATGGGGAAATTATGAGCCAATCAATAAAATTTCTAAAAAAAAAAAAAAAAAAAAAAAATAAAAATAGAAGGAAAATGTAGAAAACTATGCGAAAATATAGAAAAGCGCACACACACACACACAGACACACATGCCGACTACATATATTTGGCGTCTAACAAATTGGCAGCGGGTATATTTTTTGATTAAGCATTCCCCAGATACGAATTAAATCAATAACTTTTTTTTTTTTTTTTTGTTGGGGTCGAGCGACAGGCACAAGGCAAAATGCTAAACGCGCAGTCGAATCGAGCCTGAGCCGGGGTTTCGGTTTGGCAGCCTGCCCGCTGGCAAACAAATTGAATTCAAAACTTCTCCCGGCCCGCAGACACCAAAATAAGGTTAGACGAAGTTTTCAGCGTATAAATGGATGCCAGCAGAGCAAAGCAGCAAAGCAGCAGAGCAGTCAAGGCGCACCACTGGGTTACGACGTACCAATAAACTTAATGAAACGTAATTTGAATGCCACTCAAGTGGCCCGGCCATTGGCTACCGTTGCACTTGCTTCTCAGGTGCGACTGGCCAGCGGACGGAGCTGCTCGCTGCCCACTGCCCGCTGTCCGGTTGCCCAGTGGCCAGTGGTCAGCCGTATAGCAAATCGTGTGCAAATTGAGCTGCCAGGGGTAAAATTAACTGCTCGACCTACTGCATGCCGTGGAAAGCCATGTCCGATTTATAGCCCTGGATAATGCAGGCGACTTACGTGTCCTCAAATTATGCAGCCACTGCATTAAAAAGCGCAGCACACACACATACACACACACACCGCTATATGTATATATAGTCTGCAGTCGAACTCCAACCGTATGCCAGCGCTGACCAACACTGGCCAAAGGCATTAAATGTCGAACAGATGGCATCAATTTTTACCCGAAATGAAACTGAAGCTGTGCCAGACGCGCCTAGCGTTCAGCAGCGAGTGGATAGCAATCGAAATGAGTATCCATAAAGAACACATGAATACTTTTTCTGCTGGCAATAGGAGGATGCAAAAGGGGAGGCGGTAGGAGTTGGGTACGACAGCAAGACCTTTTGTATTCCTAGCGCCCATTTAGAGGACTTTGTGGTTGTGGCTTAGCAGCTGTGATAAGCACTCCAGACATTAATAGATTATTCGGCATATAACCATATTAGAGAACTTTGCAAATAAATACAAGAATTTTACTGCCACAAAGCTATTTTGTCCAACATTCGATAACAATAGTATTGCCACAGATAGTTCTTAATATATTGATACATCGATAAACAAGAGTGGGGACAATAAACTCGAGTAAACATCAAGTGAAAGAGGAATTGGAATATCAGGGCTATTAATATCAATCATTGTTTGGTCTATTTACATGAAAGCTGAGTGAGAATATAATTGGCATAATAACTACATTTGCCATGCGATAAATGGTACTTTGAAAAGTTCTTCATATATCGCATCATTGATAATTCGATACAATATCAAATCGAATCATGCATATTGTATAAGTAAGTTTCAAGCATGCCAATCTTAAGTCTAGTCCAGTCGTATCCTCACTAAATTGTACAAAATGCTATCCCCATGAAAAAAATCGTTTTTGATTATTATCGATAATTTTGGAGAGTCTTAAACACTGATCGCTTTGCCATTTCCAGCCATCGTGATTAGACTGTGTATCAATTTTATCAATTTTATCGACAATCCAATCGATGTTGTTAAAATACCAGATTTCGATAATCTTACAGTTCTATAATTAAAAAATTAACCGTTTACTGTCGAGCTATTCATTTCAATTTGAGTATCGATAAATAAAGGATAAATATCCACAAGATATAGATATAGATATTAATATTGTTGTTTGCTTAAATTTCGATAATTTACCGTATGTCAAAGTATTCATTAGAAATTAACTAACGAAAGCCGCACAATGTCCAATAGAAATGAAAATGATTACCAACAAATTATCGATTTTAGTTGCTTCAATCAATATCAAACTGATTATCGTCCAGCCTCATCCATTATTAACCATTTAAATGCTCGCCGATTCGTAGGTCCGTAAAAACATTGTTGGCAGACAACCAAAGATGTTGTCGATTTACTGCCATCGAAGAGAAAACAAAATGAAACTTAAGTAGAGAGCATTAACACTTGCATTCACTTACACTCAAATAAGTAGCGCCATCAATCACTGCAATGAGTTCAACACTCACATTTGCGCGCGTACATAACATTCATTGGACAGCAAACGGACGGAGAGCGAAACAGGAACAGGAAACACAATGCGAATAAAGTGTTATGAGAAGACGGACGGGTCTGTCAATGGGTGGGGGGCAGAGTGGATAGCGTGCGTTGGTCCTTCAAAGGCAGACATCGGCATTGGACAAGGCTGTAGACCCGAGGCGACCTGCTCTGCTCTCCTTGTAATGTAATGTAATGTAATGCGCGTGCTGCCAGCTAAAAATGAAGAAAACCAAGCGTCAGCCTGCCTGGACCAAAGCAAAGGACCAATCGAACGGAAAGGGGGTACGAAGGGAGGTAGTTCGGGTCTGGTCTGGCAAAAAGCAACATTGGCAACAAAAGCGAAAAGTGCCTCTGCGAGTGGAGTAAGAAAAAAATATTTGTGCAGTGAGAGCAAGCGAGATGCACTCTGAGTAAGGGAGACAAAGAGCGGGCCTATCGAAGGGGTCAAAGTTTCGGCGAGGTCATTGAGTCAGGGAGTGCAGTGAGTATGTGTGTGTGTGTGTGCGTGCTCAACACGTTCAATATTTCATGGTGTCGCTTACAGGCATCGAATGGCCAAACAGACAGCCAAAGAACTGTGCCTCCAAGGCGCACAGCATCGAGAGAGTGGGACCAGGGCCAGGGACGGTGCTGGGTCGTTAGCTGAGGCCAAATTCGTGCGGCCGCTCAAATAACGCAGCTTTCGAAATTAATATAGCAAAAGGGCCGCAACAAAGTGCAGCCATAGAATTCGTTCTGAATTCGTTCAGCTATGGGGTCTACAAAAGAGCAGTGAGGCCCACAGTGCTGTTTGTAATCAAAGGAGAGAGAGAGTGAGAGTGAGAGAGAGAGAGAGGCAGAGAGAGGCATAGAGAGTGAGAGTGTGAGCGAGAGGGGGATAGCAGGTGTGCCGATCAGATGAACTGCGGCACAGCAATAGGCCGTTGGTCAATTGAAACGGTTCAAAGTGTATTTGGCCCGGCAGCAATTTGCCCCTGCCACGTATCATTTGCCAACGTATTTTTTTTTCTCAGTACGGTTGTTGTTGCTGGTTTTGTTGCTGTTGTTGTTTTCTTTATTGACGCGCCCATATAAATTTCAGTCCGGCAAATGGTTTTTATTGGCAGCAGCGAGTGCCAGCACACCACCGGGCACACTGTGGCACAGGGCAGCGCCTGGCCCGGCCAGAGCTCGGCCACAGAGCGCCAAGTTCAATTGCCACCAATTGCTGCACGAACGGCGGCCCAGGCTCAAAAAGGTTAAATTTGGAAATTGGTACGTGATTGGATTCAAAGCGCAAAATAAGTGCGTCAGTCGGTTTGTTGTTGTTGGCCGTCCGCTTCACTTATGAAATGAAAAAGAAAACGAAAAAAATAAGCGAGCAAACAACGAAATGAAATAAAAATAAAAAAAACACATGGCAAAAATAATAAAAAAAAATAAAATTATATATTATATGGCGTATGCCGAATACTCTAACAAAATGGAAAAAAATGGGGAAAGGAAAAAAAATAGTTGTAGATTATTGTTTTACACAAAAAACTAAATGATAAGCTCAATATTTTTTATACACTTTTTTTTTGGCGAATATATATTGTTATTAGTTTAGATGTTGATATTGGATGATCTAGTCATATTATATATATTGAATTGTATATTAATAGTATAGTACTATTGTTATAAATTGTTGTACTTTTTATAGGCTATATTAATTTTAGTTGACTCCAGTTTTGTCAATATCTTTTAAATAAATAAATAAATAGCTAAAATAGATTACTACATTTTTTATTCAATATTTAGAGCTTAGTCGTACTGCCATTTTTATTGCCTCACCTGTATATGTTAAAACTATTTTTATTTATCTATTGAATTAAAAAAAAATATATTTTTATGTGTACATATGTAAATAAAAAACATATTTAAATTAATAGGCATACCCTGTTTTCAACTTATATGCATTTTAAATTTATAAGAAATTCAGCTGAATATTTAGATGTAAATAATATCAAATTCTCTCCACAATAAAATAGATTTGACGAATTTTTTCAACTAATTTAGCTCTCAAATGACTTTAAAACAAAGAGCTTGCTGAATTCAATATACAGCACTGGGAAAGCGTATAGGCCACATGCATAACAAGGCTGGCAAATCGCAAGTAAAAGGGGTAATACTGAGCCATGTGAATGTGAATGTGAGTGGCATTGGGCGGAGTGGGATGGGCGTGTTTGGTTCACTGTTTTCGCTGTGATTCGAAGAGAGAATTGTAGCATATTTTTTTGGCACGCTTCGTCGCTCGATTTGTAATAAGAAATGTGTTTTTTATTTTGTGGTTTGAAAAATTAGAACTCTTGCCAACAGCCAACAGCCAGCAGAAACAGCAAACAGCAAAACGATGGCGAGCACATGGCAAGCACCCAAGTATCACACACACACACACATACACAGAGCGTGTTTTATAGAATATCTGTGTATTCGTGCCATTGGCCAGCAACATAGTTTGTGGCTGCTTGATGGCCTGGCTATAAAACGTCGATTTGTTTGTGTTTTTGTTTTGGTTTTGGTTTTTTTTTTTTTGTGCAAGCCGAAATGAAAATGAAAATGTGTGTGCGGAAGAAGCGCCAAGCGAAATTCAAAGTCAGCTAATAACTGGGCAATGGCCGTGACAGCGGCATGTTGTCAACATGTTTGCCAATCAGCCAGCGACTGTCAACACTGCGTATGAGTAATACGCCAACATCAGCTCGGAATGTGCGCGAGGGCGATTTCGCGAAGTGGCAAACGAGATTTTGCAACATATTTGAAATTTACGCTTGATTTTAATAGAGAATTTCACGTTTGGCATTTGTTTAATTATTGCAGTCAATTTAGAAGTTATGCAGAGATGCATGCTCTATGGCTGAGGCTAAGAGTAAAATGGGAAGGCAGAGTGTGAGGCCATCAGAGTTGTGGTAGGGAGTGGCGGAATTTTTTTAGGATGGACCACTTTAACGGCTTGAAATAATTGTATTTTGAGGCTTATTCTACATGCCAAATTTTTTGCAAGGCTTGATTGGACTTTAAGGTTTATTCTACATGCACAATATGTTAGGGTGGACCACATTCATGGCTTGCAGTAATACAACTTTAAGGCGTATTTTGCTCGCATAATTTGTTAGGGTGGATAGTGGTCCACCTTAAGGCTTATTCTACAAGCTCTTTCTGAGATTGAACAGTCATCCAAATAGTTTGGGTAGGTATTGCACCTCCAAGTTCTTTCAGAAGAAGACTAATATTCCAGCACCCGCTAGACCTACATAGATCCGCCACCAACCTCAAGGCTTGATCGTCTCTTCAGCTTACAAATTTTAAGGTATTCATAATTCCATAATCTTTACCTGTCTATTTACTAAATCCTAAAATGTCTTTCTTTTCCTCTGATATGTATCCTAGATTGAATTTTCTATAGAACATTGGAACATAGGACACAGAGTTGTTAGTAAATATTGTATACATTTCATAAAGTTCTGTTTAGAATACGTACTCTAAAAGGTAGCAGAGCTTTAACATGAGTACATATATATGTATATGTATATAATATTTTTAGTATGCGATAATAATCGTTCTGTGGAGAGCTAGAGCATAGTAATCCGTGGCAATGCTATGGCAGTGCTAAATTTCAAACATTAGCTTACCGCAAAGCCCAATTGAAAGCGTTTTCTAACAGTTTTGGCCACACGGCCAGCCCAGGTGCGATGCTGACACAAGGCTGACCATAATTCGACCGCAATTTTGATAAGATTCACCAATAGCTTTCGACGCATTGACAACATTCGTATTGCAGTAGTTGTTGCATTTAATTAAAAAGTCATCACAATATTTCTGCTGTCATTATTTGAAAATACATCCATATATATTATACATAATATATATATTTCATGCAATGCTTGTTTTTAGGGGTAACATCTGTATAGAGTTTATCTACATATGGCAAACCATTTAACATGTTTATTTTTACTGCATATCTCATTGGGCAATTTACAGATTTTGTTGTTGCTTTTCTTTGGCGGTGATTTTATAATTTGCATACCCTGTACAATGTGCGATCATGGGGCATTATGTTCTGCGTTGCTAAGATTGAGAACTAACAATTGGTAAATATAAAGGCGATTTTGCCTGAAAATTTATAAAATATCTGCCCAGACACAAACTGAACTAATTATTGTATTAAAGGTCTCATCAAATTAATCTTCAATTAAGCCAGGGTACTTCAATGTCTAGCCCTTGGTACATTCGCTTTTTAGCTGTTTATATTTTTTATTGTTTTTGTTGCTGATATCATAATTAATTGTCGTTTATTATGCGGCGCAGAATGCGTCCGGTTCCTGCATAAATTATTATTGTCATGTTTGAAAAAAGAACAACAACAACAACAGCAGCAAAACAACAACAACAACAACAAGAAAAAAAAACGAACTAATAACAATTTGCACTTGTGTAGGCCGATATGAATAGATGCAAATATTTCTTTTTAGGTTATTTTTAATTACATAATTGGCCCTAATTAGATGCGCAAATTAAATGAATGCGCGCCAGTTGAACAAATTTCACGAAACAATATCCAACAACAACAAAAACAAATTGGGAAAAAAAGCGAGAGATATTAAATAAAAATCAGCGAGTGTATGTAGGACGTCAATTGGAATTTGATTACATTTGCATACACAGACAGATGAGACATTGAGAATTATTGCCTGAATGATGGGAGCTGCAAATATTTAGAAATAGGCGTGGGCGTAAGGCCTAGGGAGCTGCACAGTAATTACTGCCAATTACGATAATAGTGAGAGGGAGAGTGAGGGAGAGAGAGAGAGAGAGAGAGAGAGAGAGAGAGAAAGAGAAAGAGATGGGGCGGCAGAGAATGAGAAAGAAAGGCAGAGATACAGAAAAGAGATAGAAAGAGTATGAGAAAGGAAAACATAAACATAACGAAAAGGAGGCATAGAGAGGGAGAGAGGAGAGCGAGAGGGAGGCAGAGAGAGGGAGAGATATAGTGAGACACAGAGAGACCGAGTTCAATAAACAGAGAATGGAGAATGAAGCACACGGAGGGAGTAAAATAAGGAAAGCTATAAACAGGCAGAATATAAATGCATACATATTTGTTTATATGAGGAATCCGAGAATCCTCACTATATAAAAGATAGCAGAAGTGTTAAAGAGATTAACCTTCAGAGAACGATTCATGTAGAGTGAGACCATTAGAGAGAACAAAAGGAGTAGGAGGAAGAGCAAGAGAGAAACACGGAAATATAATACTCAAACAATAAAGATAGAGAGATAGAGAGAGAGAGAGAGAGAGAGAGAGAGAGAGAGAGAGCGAGAGGGGAGAGAGAGAGGCAAAGAGTTCGATTAGGAATGTTGAATAATAGGTTAGATTGACAAGATCCTACATTGCTCACATATGCCTTGCTATTCTACTATAAAAGCCATGAGATCTACTCTCAATTCCAATGATTGTGCATACTCGTATAAGAATATAAACATGGATATGTATGTATGTACATACATATGTATATACACAAACAGTTTCATCGACTTTCTTTAAGCGACTTTGCAGCAAACGATGCTGATCTAAGCAAACTTTCATAATTTATCTTTTATATAAAGAAACTTTCCTTTACTCATGTTAAGGACTATTAAATGATAAATCTAAGAAATATTCTATTTTTATATATGTATAAATACTTTTTCTTGAGAAAAATAAAGCGAATGCTGAATGAGAAACAGCATGCCATATTTTGACCGAAATTTAATTCGGAGTAATGGAATGGGATAGATTTGTTCAGCTATTATGCTGTAAGGCCAACAACTTTTGCAGCTGCAGAGAAATGGGAGACGGGAGACTGAGATGCCATGTATTTGAAGTGTGGCTTCATTCAAGGCGCATTGAGGCGCTTCTATGAAACATCATTAAATCAGCGCAAAAGTTTACAAACGCATTTCATTTCGAAATCATGGCCTGGCCAGCAGTAAATGGTAGCAGCGAGATGGTAACTGTTAACCGGTAGATGCAACAACAGCAACAGCAACAGCAACAGCAATGGCAACAGCAGCAAACAACAAACAGAGCTCGGTACTCGGAGCATTACAAATTACAAGTTGCTGTCTGTCAGAGAATCGCAGCTCCCGGAGCAGCACAAAAAGCAGCCCGCAAAACTTTGACGAGTGCTAGAGGAGCGCATAAAAAATCAGCTAGTAAATGGATGGATGTTGGCTAGAAAGACGCTGCAGAGACGCAGAAAGAGAAAGAAATTCTAACGAGTGAGAGAGAGAGAGAGATTGGGTATGGGCGTGGGTGAAGGCAACAATTGCAATCTGTGGCGCTTGAACAACGCTTAATGTTGCCTACAACCGCAATGCCAGGCCATTTATCATTCAGCCGAGCCGAAGCGGGCGAAAGGCCAAGGCAGAGGCGGTTGACGAGCGAACCGGGACAGAGGAGAGCGAGAGAGAGAGAGAGAGGGAGGGGGGGGATGAGGAAACAGCATGGTAGGCAGAGACAGACAGATGGACGGATAGAGGGACCAAACTGAATGACTGACGCGCGACAGACTGACAGAAGCCGTACAATAAAATGGCATGGAGGCAGTTGCCTGACCGTAAAAAAGAACTAAATTGACCTTACGGAACTGCATCAGAGCCGTGGCGCATGGAATACGATTAAGCCTGATCTATGCTCTGGGCAGGTAAATCAAATTGCTTAGCAGAACGAATAACAATTTTGTTTTACTTTGCCTTTGGCCCAGAGCTTTTGCTCTCGCTCTGGCTCCAGCTCTGGCTCCATTGCTGTCGGCCTTTGATTATTTTGCGCCCGCCCTTATAAATTGCATACTTGTGAGCGCATTTGCATGAGTACTGCGAGCACTTACCTAAAGCGAGAATACAATTTGTACGCTGTCTTCGAAGGTTTGGCTGAAAGGAGATTCAAGATTAAACTAGAATAAACACAATTAGTTGGTTTGCTTAAAGAATATAAATACATTGTGCAAATCAAATTGAGAACATAAAAACATGATCTTAACAAAGACTATCTGTAGATATTTACAAATATTAGATTATTATGGATTAGTATCTTGCTATGATTAAGGAAATAAGAAGGAATAAGAAAATAGCTCAGGGTATCAAGTAGTTGTGATTTTTATTATATATGTAGATATATGATAAACTAAGTCAAGAACTGTTGCGTTTGGACTTGAGAGGGCTAGATAACTTTTATCTTTGTTATATTCAATTCGTAATTTATATCTGTATTTCTGTCATACTAGAAGAGGTTTCTTGGGAAGTTAATTTACGCCTATCAAAGAGCTAAGTGAACTGAATATGCGCACACAAGTGAAACACAGTAGAGTTAGGATAAAACGACCCTGGTTATAGTATGGTTAATGCGATAAAAATTCTGGTTCCGGACAAACTTATATGTGTAATTTTATACAGTGTACGTCGTTATAAGCGGATTATAGTGTATTATAAAGATGCATCAAGGCAGACATTAAAAATTTTCTATCTATTCTCTCAATCAGCACTTGGATCCAATTCTCCAATTTTCATCTTTGGATCTTGATGGCATCAGAGATTTTTGTAAATATATATGGCCAGGCTGCAATTGCGTCACTCCAGGTACGCCAGTACAGCTTGTAATTTGACTGTATTATGAAGCACCTTAAGGTCTCATTTAAATTGATCTGTTCTTGGCTCAGATCTGCCTTTCTATATTCTATACAGCTGTGTATCATTAACCAAGTAGATGCTGATCTCAGTGTCCAGCGATAGATTTCTTCATTCAAGGCATGGCATACCCTCAGCCAAGGTGTTGCCGCTGACTGTCTTAGCATTGCTCGTTTAGTGCTTTGGCTATAGTCATCAAATTAGAGTGAAGGATTCTTAAAGCCTATCAAAACAGCAAAGTAGAGAGAGAGATAGAAAGGTATAAAACGTGCTGAGTGCTGCAGCAAGTATCAATTTAACTTTGACTTGAATCACTATATGAGAAAAAAAAGTACATTTGACTATTGCCAGATCGAATTTGAATGCATTCGATGTATCTGAAGAGAGAGAGCGAGAGAGAGAGAGAGCTATGGAAATGCAAACTTGGCCAACGCTGTGCAGTCTTAAAAATGAAGCGGCAACAACACTTTTTCTGCCTCTTCTGCTGAGCTGCAGGAATATTGAGGCCAGCGCCTCGTGAACCTTGGGGCATTGCAGTTAGTTATCAAGAGAGCTTTGAGCTGCTGATTGCAACAAAGAAATTCTAGATAATCCTCTGCAAAAAAAAGAGAGAGAGAGAGAAAAGCCATTGCTGCTTAAAGCCTCGCAAACTAAACGGAAAGTGTAGCTAGAGTGTCTCTCTCTCGGTCTTCGACAGGCAAACATAAAAAATAATCAAGCATGTGTGGCTTAAAGTGGCCCATAAAATGGCCAACTGAAATGGCCAGGCTCAGTGCAATTGCAAACACTTTTATGTGTAATCACTTTTAATGCATTTTATATCAAGCGATTCAGCTTTAATTCTGGCAGTTCAAATGGAGTCAGATTTAACCAGATTCCGCTGATGACCAATAATGAGCGAACAAAGGCAAAAATGTATTACATAAATAAAGGGACTGTCAAATAGCAAACAGCTTTTGTGGCAATTTAATTTGTTTTAAGTATTCAGTATTGATTGCCATTGTCCCTAAGGATGTCGACGTATATATACATATATATATATATATATATATATATATATATATATGTGAGTGTGTTTGTTTGTATTGCACTGTGTGTGTGCATGCAATTTACTGATTAATTTAAGCGGTCTAGTAATGCATAAATTAATGTTTAATAACAGTTGCGGGCTGCCAATCCGCCTGGCGGCTGCATCGACAATGGCCTGCCAGCTGGCAGGCATTCCACATAATGAATGTGGCATCAATGCACAAGTACACAAACATGCATACATACATACATACACAGCATACAAAGCATACACACACACATACACACACACACACACACATTGGCCCGCACTTAGCTAGATGACCGTATCAATATGCTTGTGGATTTGAAATTATTTGATGGAACGTTGCACGAAAATCTATCTCTGCATGGACATCAATTACGATTTTACACTGTGTCATTGCAAGTGTTTGCCTTTATGATACCCTGTAAATATTTGATTATGGAGTCCATTCGTTTAGAATTTTGGCATATGACAAATTAGTAATAATAGTCTCTCTCTATCTATCTCGCTCTCTGTTCATCTGCTTTCGTTTACTGGCAGTTTACTTATCTCTCTCTCTCTCTCTCTCCCTCTCTCTATCTCTCTGTTTCTTGCATATCTCTTTTTTCAATTCAGCGTGTGCCATTGTCTGTCTTGTTTGTCTTGTCTCGCTTATTCTCATTTTCTCATCCACTCCTTCTCATTCTCATTCTCATTCTCATTCTCATTCTCATTCTCATTCTCATTCTCATTCTCATTCTCATTCTCATTCTCATTCTCATTCTCATTCTCATTCTCATTCTCATTCTCATTCTCATTCTCATTCTCATTCTCATTCTCATTCTCATTCTCATTCTCATTCTCATTCTCATTCTCATTCTCATTCGCATTCTCATTATCATTCTCATTCTCATTCCCATTCCCAGTCCCAGCCTCAAACTCAGCCTCACTCACCTCATTCCTATGCTCATTCTCATGCTGTCCCATTCCCACTTCACTTTCCTGAATAGCTTACAGACCATATGCTCCGCTTTGCTCAGCATGCGCTTCTTACAGCCTGGGCATTAACTCATTCGATTCTCAGCTCTGGCTATCTGATACTGTAGCATTACGAGCCATGGCAGTAGTTTGGCTGCTCAATTGTTGGCTTTGCTGGCTAATTAGCCCGCTGCCAATGCATTTGCTTCTGTTATATTTACGAGCCTGTTTCAAATTACAAATGCTTGTGCAAAGCTAGCAGCAGCAGCATTCTAACTATCAGAGGCATTGCTTTATGAATAACATAACACACACACACATACATATATATATATATATATACACACATACAGATAGACGGATGATAAGTGCAAATTGCGTTGCAATTGCAAATAGATTGATGTTCGGCAACGATATTTGGCCCATTACCAATTTACAAATTGGATGCAAAAAGTAGACAAAGTGAGTGCACAAATTAAATTGGCTTCGATATGAATTAGTCATCATAATTACAGATATGACAAACGATTGTCCAATGTAAATAACTAAATCGTTTGACATGCAAATCGCAATTACAAAATTACCAATTGCAAAATATTCTGGACACGTTTATCCAATACTCAATATCAGCGTCGTTTAGTGGATTATTACAAATATTGGACAGTGCGACGTACGCTGTAGAGGGAGCTGAACTGCCGGGACTCTCAGTTATATAGATAGGACACAAAAAAATTAAATTGTCTAGTATGTGTAAATATATGTATTTTTTGTAATATTATATTTTGTATTTTTTTTCAGTTTTTTTTTTTATTCTATTTATGTTTTTTTTTTCTATTTATATAAAATTAAAATGACTTATTTAATTTTATCGCATATTTAAATTAATTAGTTTTATTGTTATACAACAATTAAATATATATTTATCTCATCTACATATATTTTTTATATTTTTGTTTATTTTGTAGTGTTATCAATTTTTGTTTATATTTATTTATATTTTATTTTATTTATTATATATTTTATTTATTTTAAAGTTTTATTTTAAAGTTTTTATTTGCGTTACGTATTATGTCATATTTATTTAATTATTAAATGCACTTAATAACATATTTGTTATTATAATATTCAATTTATTTTATTTATATTTCACATCTATAAACAAAATGTTAAAGCTTTACAGCTGGGGTCAACAAGCTTCGCTACTTGATCAGCGCTGATCTACTTGATCTGATTATATATATATATACTTTAATATATGCCACATAGACACAGATAAAGCCAAGCTTTAAAATAATATTTCACTCCAAATGAAAAACCATAATAATAATAAAAGTTGACGCCAAGCCGCAGAAATTAAATAAATATGATTTTGTTTTTGTATAGAAGATCTAACGAAAAATGTTTAATTACAAAGCTGATTCGCATATCAAATTCAAATTAAAATCAAATTTTTGTGGCATGGCAACATTTTGCTAACAGCCGTGTGGTTAGTAAAGCTCGCAGCAACAGGGTGAGAGATAAGGAATTAGATAGGCTGAATAAATATTTAGAGAGAACAAATATTTTACCAACTGACACTGACCACGCCCAGCTTTATTACAGCTGAAAAATGTGTGGAAAAAATGTCAATTAAATGGAATCAAATGTCATTGGAATTGAAATTGTTGGCGTTGTTGGTATTTGAATTGCTGTTGCTGCATGCAGCAGTTGCTGTTGCTGCTGCTGCTGCTGCTGCTGTTGCTGCTGTAGCTGCTCTACTTTTGATTGGTGTTTGGTGTCAGATTGCGGGCTTTCTGTTTGTCCACATCGGATTTGAAATGGGCGGCAGTTAATGCCACTTAATTAATAACAACAATTTAGCTCTTTTATGTGCTGTGACACTTTTCATTTGTTTAATGATATCATTTTTGAGAGTAATTCTCTCGGTTGTTTTATTTATTTGCTATGTAATTGTAATTTATTTGCCATTTGTTGGCACTTAAAGTCTTAAGTGGCGAAATTAATAAATAAGTTCACCAATATGCGGAAGTGTGCAAGTGTGTGAGTGTGTGTGTGCGTGTGCGTATGTCACGTAATGCACATTAACGGACCGCAAAGAGCTTTATGTCAAAGATTTAAAAGTGTTGCATACTTTTGTGCGGATTTGCGAAAAGTCCAAATAAAAATGTATTAATTGTTCATAGGACAGTTCTGCCTGATACTTAAATAAAAAATAATAATTAAAAATAAAATCAAAATAAAAGTGGAATATTATAATTGAAGAGTGTTGGACAGTAGGTCCAATGTCATTCGCCTCACTTCTTCTCTATTCCATATACATGCACATACGTGTTTGCTCTCGTACTTTTTCGTATTGATCATACCAAGTCTTACTTAGTCTTAGACTTAGTTTGAGCATAATGAGGAACTTCTCTTTCAAGCAACGTTGCTTGGCTGTGAAAGCAACTTGATTTCTTAAAGTGAGTGAAGAAAGGGTGAGCGAGCATAGAGTGAGCTACATTGCCACGTTTACAACTCCAACATCAATTGCTGCTCTTATGAAACTGATTTTTGCTTATGTATATAAAATAATTATTGGCCGTTTTTCTTTTACTCACTCTCTAAGAAAATACTCAGAGCGCAGCCAATTGCAAAGGTTTTCTAATGAGTTACTTCGTAATGAGCTAAACTTTCTTTTGTTGTTGTTACTTTCTTTCGCTCTGACAGCTCGCCGAACGCTTGGTAGACTGAAATGAAGCAAAGAGACATTTGTGAACGTGAAGACCGTTGGCCATCATTGATTGATAGTGACTGAGTCTTTTAACAGCGACCTAATGCATTGAGCTTTGAGTTTATATTCATTTGCTCACTTCGTTTTACTGAGCGAATGCCAGAACTCAACAGAAACGAGAGCGAAATGAACTGAAATGCCTTGGTGAGAGGGAGAGGGAGTGAGTATGACATTCTTTGGTTGATTTCACGCATAGAGCGCAGAGAATCAAACGTGCAAACTATGTATAATATTCCTCTGCCCTAATACCTATTATTATCTGAAAGTTGTGTAAATGGACTGTGATTACTGCAGTTAACTATCGTTTGCATATTGCAGCTGAGCGAGCGGCGAGAGCTATGAAAAGTACTCAAGTTGATCATGTACAAATATACAGACATATATAGAGGACAAGTCTTTGATTTATTTGAAATATAGAGGACAAGTCTTTGATTTATTTGAATTTACTAGAAGCTACAAGCAAATTTTCTGTAACCAAACCAAATAAATTTTTTATATATTTTATATATATTTTTTTTATCTTATTGCCAGCTCGTTTTTATATCAGTTTCATCTTTTGGATGTATATCTGGTGTCATTCATAATATATGTACATATATAATAACATATCTGGCTAGCATTAAGATTTGGTTTTATGTGAGAAAGCTGAATCGCTTTCATTCAATTTGTGCCGCATCGTTGGGCTTGCGAGCTGTGTTTAATCCACCCTACATGGATTTTGGGCGTGCTGATAATGTCTCTTCATAGAGCAGGCATAACAAATGCAATGCTAATGACAGTCAGGCATTAAAGCCGCACCCATACAGGCACACATGCACACATGCACACATACATACACAACCTTGGCACCCAAATCCCAATACCCAAAATCCACACGGCTTTCAACACTCCACGTGCCAATGCAAAATGTAAATCCCTATCAGAAAAGCCAAAGTAAAAGCAAAAGCAAAAGCAAAAGCAAAAGCAGAAGCAGAAGCAAAATCAAAATGAAAACGCCGCTGCTTGGCTGCGAAGCACACAATAAATTTGCATGCCACGCACACACACATGCGGACATACACACACACACATGCGCTTATGAATAGAAATTGTTAGTACAATAACACACACACAGACACAGGCATTCACACGGTAGAAGTGTATAGAAGAGAGATATAGATATACAGATGCATAATGCCTAATAATCCGCATATTGTAATATCTGTATTATATGGAGAAGCCGCCAGAGCGACGCGACGCACGCTGCGCTGCGCTGCGATGCGGCATTTGCAACTTGTGTGCATGAATGTCATTATGCGGCACGGGACGGCGCTGGTGGCACAACCACCCGCCAGTACAATTCTTAATGCGCCCACACACTGTGTAAATATTGTATAAAAATTGCAGCTTAATCACGCCCAAACATGTGTGCAACTGAATGCGACGCTGCTGCTGCTGCCGTCGCTGCTGCCAAAGTGCCTTCAACTGCAGCTGGAATTTAGCTGCGCTGTGTACGCTTAGCCGTATCTGCGCCCGGATGACGCCTGCCAGGCTGCTGCCACTGTCAGACAAGTGTCGCTGTCGCCAGCTACCTCTCCCGCTCCCGCTCCCGCTCTCTCTCTCTCTTTTGATCTCGCTTTCTCTCTCTCTCTCTCTCGCTGTCTTGCTCTCCCATTTCTTTGCCGGCTTTGGCAGCGCTCCACATGGCCATCACGGCCGCTGCATCACTGCATTATTTGTGCTCATGTGTGGCCTGGCCTCTCTGGCTGCTCCTTTGGCCGCCTTTGCCTTTGCCTTTGCCGGCTTTTATGCCCGCAGATTTGGGTTAAAAGTAGCTTCCCTCGTGTATTTAATAGCCATTCAGCTATAGTCATAGCCACCGCCGCCGTCGCCGCTGCCGCCGCTTGACTCAGCCCACTTCTATTGCCGCATCTGCATTTTGCATTTGTATCTCGGCATTTGCATCTGGTTTTCGGCTGTATTTCTAGTTACGTTGCTCGTCGTGCTCTTGCCATCGCCAATTGAGTGTGGCTTTCAGTGTGCATATGTGCTGAAGTGTGTGTGCGTGTGTGTGTGCGTGCTTTGCTTGGCTCAAAAAATTTGGCCTCCGTTTTATTTTAGTTTCCAATTATAAATATTACGTTCAAATTGTCATCGCACGAGCTTTCAGCTAGCTCTGAACCTATTGATAAAGTCATTTCTGAGGCATTTTGTAGGGGAAGTTTGGTATGGCAAATGTTTCGGAGAGTTGCTTAAAACTTCACTTAACAGACAGCGCTAATACAGTATAATCCAGTATAACGACTATGCTTATATTGCCCGTGCACTTATTGCCATGAGAATTCTGTTCCTCAGACAAACTTTTATGAGCAAACTTACGAGATTATATCGTATTCCAGGTATACCGATGATTTCGTTCTAAACAATCAAAGTCGAAGCGTTCTAAACATCTTCGAGATCAGCTACAAAATGATATTGTCCAAGTCAGTCCGCCTAAAGCTCGAGGTTCCCTGAGCTAAGCTTAGTTTGATTTATTATTTTATTTTTATATTAAATTCCGTTATAATATTTTAATATTAATTTAGCCATTATCCATGATTACAGTAAAGTTATATTTAGTCAAACTAGATGAGTTTAGCCTGTCAGCTGCCTCGGCCTCAGCCAGCAATTGGAATGAGATAATTAAGTTGTCTTCAATTGTTTATGAAAAACTTTTCATTTCTCGCACAATTCTAATGAAAACCTTATACAGCTCCTCTTATAACAGGCATTTGTGAGGTCATTGCGTATACGCAACGTGGACGGCGTGAGGATGAAGAGGCCATGGCATAACAGCACATCATTAGCCCGAGTCGGCTCAGCTCAGCTCGGCTCACCTCAACTCAACAGCGGAAACTGTAAATCAAGTAAGTTGTTGTGCAAGCCCCAAAGCTAAACAGCTAAAAAGCCAAAAAGCTCGAAGCCTTCGCGCAATATTGGCATAGGAGCTGCCATAATTCCAAGAAGAGCAAGAAGAAAGCTAGCTATAAATTGGTATATAATACGCGTGCTGCCAACTGCGGGCTTCGGCTGGCCAGATCAAAAGTATCGCAAACATTTCCGTCAATTTAGCTGGCAGCTAGAGCCAAGTGAAGCCACGGCCAGGCACCATATTAATTATACGCAACACAAACACTTTGTTGCAAAGTTGCAAGGGAGGAGCTGCTCGCGCTGCGTGTCCAGGATCTCTGCCGGGCGCTCTTCGTCTCGGGAGCATTAAATATTTAACGCCTGCCAAAACACTAATGACAAACACTAAAACTCGACACTAAATTTGGAATGCTTTAAAATTTTATTTAAGCATCCATTAAGCGGGGCCTTAACAATGCTGTTGCTGTTGCTTCTCCTGCTGCTGCTGCTGCTCCTGTTGTTGGAAGGACAATCGCGGCGTATGCGCAATCGCAAAATAAACGCAGCATAAAATCCAGAAATGCCAAAAATAAATTCGCTACTTTAAGCTGCGGCTGCTGTTTGGCAACTCGCACTAGTTATGCCAGTAGAGCGGGGTGGGGTGGGGGGCGTGGCCCGTCGCGATACTTTGCTTTTATTGCAGGCTACTGCTGCTGTTGCTGCTGTTGCTGTTGCTGCTGCTTGCTCTTAACATTAACGTGAACTTCATGTTCTTATAAGACGCCAGTGTGCACATGCTGGTCGCGATGGGCGCTGGGCGCTGGGCATGGCATAGGTGAAAGTGCAGAGCGGCAAGGTGGCAATACAAACTTCAGTGAGCAGCGGGCAGCGGGCAGCGGGCAGAGAGAAGAGAGCAGCCGGCAGCCGGCAGCCAGAAGCAGCCATACAATTTTAATCACATTAAGTTCACCAAGTAGATAGCTGTTTGTGTGAGTGAGATGGCATTACGCTAACCTCTCTCGTTTGCGCCGCCAAACTCTGACAAGTGTGTGTGTGTGTGCGTATGTATATGTATATGTATGCATATATATATATGTGTGTGTGTGTGTTTGTTTGTAATGAATATTTGCAAGTTGTGCCTTGAGCCTCTCGCTGCAAACACAGCGCAAACAAACTTAAAAACTGTAGCGCACTCAGGCAAAATAAATACTTGAGCAACAACAACAACAGCAGCAAACAAACAAAAACAACAACAACAGCCACAAGCGGAGCTGCTCACTTTTTTCTTCGCTTTCTCGGTATTTCCTTTTTTTTTTTTTTGAAAATTTATTTGGTTAAGTGACTTTGAGCCCCTAGCCGGCATGTGTGGGCGCGGCGAGGCGTGGCATGCATATTGAAACAAAGTGACTCCCATTGCGTATACGCAACGTGGCCGTAGACGCAAAGGCAAAGCGAAAAATTAAACCGCGCCATGGCAGCGAAATCATTAGCCAAGCAAAGCCGCGAAACGCCACTCAATATAAAGACGGCGTAAAAAACAAAGCCGCTTAAACTCAGATAAGGTAAATATATATATACATATATATAAAAGAAAAAAAAAATAAAATAAATAAATAAAACAAATAAATATATTAATTATCAGGCATAAAGAATATTATGCTTTAAATATAGATATTTTATACATGTACTATATAGTGACAGCTCAAGCCTGACAAGGCGGCATTAAGAAAGCTTTTGTTTTTAAATGATATAGTTGGTTAATTTGTTGAACATTTATATGAATTGTCCAGGCTTAAGCGGAGCATAAATTCCGTGAAGACAAATTAAGCGCGAACGAAAATGTGTGGAGATTTAAAGCTGTGCGAATTCTCAGAGTGAGGCATGAATGACAATGAAATAAAGAAGATGGTGCTTAGAAAATTAACAGCCGAACAGCAAATACCCTATAGCACTATCACACTATCTATGTATATAACATCAAAGATTTCGCTCAGTGAATGTAGTATAAGTTGATATACCAGAGCGTATACCGGATATTATTATTAATGAAGGCAAGAATATATTAAATATTGGAAAAATTAGTGGACATCCTAAATATATTTGAATAGTGGACATATTGAATAATTGAAAAATAGTAGAGTTTCTTGAAATTTCGCTTTATTTAATAAACAAAAAAAAAAAAAAATTAAAAAAAAATAAAAAAATAAATAAAAATAAATAAATAAAGCTTCAGTTTGCTTATATGCTCGAAAAATATAAAAAAAAAAATACTTTGTAAATTAGTAATTGTAAGCTTATTAGGAAAAGTTGATTATTTTTTGATGTAGCTTCAATGGGAGTTTTCATTCATTCACCAGTAGAAGCAGCTTGGAATAATAATAATATGGCCAATAGGGCGAAATATATTTTAAATGGCAATGGACAAGATTCCGATCTCTTAAACAATGCTGCATGTTGAATATAAAATATTACATTGCATTATGAATCAGTCTGATAGTATACAGATTAAGTTAAAGATTCATATTATTATAGCCAAATATATATTATTAGTTTCCATATGTTAAGTCCACATAACTGTCCCTTATTCAAGAAACTAAACTATTGTCAACTAAAAGCTAAAGGGACACATATTTGCTTTGAGTTGATGTCAGTTTTATAATACTTCCTAATTTAAGTGTATACAAGCAGAAGCAGAATTGAAAAAAAGAAGAAACAGAGAAAGAGAGAGAGAGCGGAAAAACCGAAATGCGAACAGCTGCTGCTGCCGCTTTCAATGAGATTTTCCAGGCAACTACATCGCTTAAGATGCGACATTTTTCAAGACACGCTTCCGTTTGGATTCAAAGCTTTGATTAGCTTTTGAAATGTTGCTGTTGCCGCTGCTGCTGCTGCTGCTGCTGCTGTTGCCTCTACTGGGCCACTAATTAGAATAAATCTAAATTGCTCGTTTTGCGGCAGTCAGCGTAATGACTTTTATGCGCATGCTTAAGCCCGCAATTATCCACAGCAGCCAAAGATTAAATCGTGACAACAACAACAACAACAACAACAACAGGAGCAGTAACAACAATAGAGTGCAACAGAAACAACAAAAGACTGACAGCCGGCAACTGGCAAGCCCAAAAAATCCACATTATTGATATAGGGGGCTACGACCAAGGCCAACAAAAAAAAAAAGAAAACGGTGGCACGAGTCAGCCAGTCCAGCCACCCGAGCCGCCCATCCACCCACAAAGGCTTAAAAACCGCAAAAATTACAAAGCATTCAAGACCGAAAAGAGGCCAAAGGGGGCGCTCGAGCAGCAGCAGGCGAGCAGCCAGCCAGGCAGCGGAAGTTATTCAAGTGAGGCATAAGAAAATAATTAAAAACATAAAAGCAAGAGCTCAGACCTATCTACGATATGCCCTATAAGGGGAGCAAAGCGTATTCAATTACAGCAACATCTCAGAAGCAGAAGAAAGAAGAAGAAAATATATAAAAATTGAGCATAATGGTGATAAAGAGTATATATATTTTTAGATTGTATGTTTACAAATACATTTTGACTAAGTAAATACAGAAAAATTTGATATTATTTGTTGAAACATTAAAAATAGTAAGATGATTAGAATATTGAATATTACAAATAAAAAAATAAAAAAATTATTCGAAATTGTTTTTGATCATTTTTCTCTCAAAATAAGTATTTTGGCCAACTTCTAATTGCATATCTGCATACATTTTTATAATACAAATTAATTGCAAAAATTAAAAAATAAAGATTAAATTTAATTTAAAAAAAAACAATTTTTAAATATTTATAGTTTAATACAATTTTATACCTTGAGTAAAATTATTAAAAAAAATAAAAATAATAAAAATACTAATTTACAAATATTCGATTAAAGATTTGAAATTAATTTGTAGTCTAAATTATGAGCAAAGTAGCATATTCAATTAAAAGCCACATAAACATGTATACATCTGGAATACATATACATATCAATTGCAAAATATCTCCTTGCTAAGCCGAAACCTTTAAGGTATTTTGTGTCTTAAAGTCGTGGCGCAGCTCATTAAATATTTAAATGTAAGCATATTATTTTCGTATCCCTCAGCTAGCAGGCTGCACTGTACGACGATTACTGTTGAGGTTCTTGTTGATAACTCAATGTGCCAGCAGCAGGAGCGTCTCGTCTTGTGCATGCATGACAAACAACTCCTTTGCTCAACCAGCAAACCACAGGCCACAAAAGCAAAAAGAAATATATACGAACATACTATATATATATACATATATAAAAAAATAAAAGAAAAGGCAAAAAGAATATGTTTGTTAGCAAAAGGGGCAACAGCAACAGCAAAAAAAAAAGAAAGAAAAGAGAAATGTAAAAAAAAAAAAAACACAAGAAAAATATTGTGAAAATGGTAAAAGTGAAATGTCAAGCGAAACGAAGGCAAACACAAAGATGAATCTGAAAGACGTGGTGGCATAGTAAAACGGCAAAGGCAAACAGCGCGACCCCAAAGACGCAGCCAAAGCCAACGAACTTTTCGCTTTTCAAAGTCATATGGCAAATCATAAATTTAAAGCACACACACAGACACAAACACACACACACACACACACACACACACACACAACAAGAACGTGATCGAGCTGTTGCAGCTAAAACCCCAAATCCAAAGCAACGACTCACACACATGCCAACATAAGTGGGCCCAGAGTTTCTAAAGAAACTCGACCGCAAATTGGGCAGCGGAAGCAGTCCAGTCAAATCAGTTTTCCACTGCATTAAACGATGCCCACCGACCATACAAAACAGATATAGACATGTGTGCGTGTGTGTGTGTGTGTTGGCTTGTGAATGGAGCGACATGGTTAAATATGTAGGCCACCAAATAAGTGGACAGCCAGTGTCGATGTTCCAAATGATGATGGCCTATCGCCATTGTCTTCTCGGCTAGGCACTTTTTGTTTGAGTGTGGAAATCTGGACGTGAGGCCATTTGCTGTGTGGCCCCGCTTTATGACAGCCACTTGTCTGTTTAACAAATAAGAAAAAACTGGTACAAGCGGCGCATAAGAGGCAGTCGACACTTTAATACCCTACCTAGTAGTAGCATAGATAGATGAATTGAGTTGGTACCGAGATTAATTTTCTTTAGGCGAGCTAATGATGATACAGAGTTATATTAAAGCAAGCAAGATCTATGAATGATTCTGGATTAGCCAGGCCAAAGATCGATATTAAAGCGTAGAGTTATGGGTATACCATAATTCATATTCTTGATAATATCGAATCGTGAAGAACACTAAGAAGAAGTAATACTTTATTGAGATTAGTAGTACTAGTTCTGAGATATAGAGGAAGAAACTGGTGTTACATGTTTTTCAAGATACCACATAAATATACAAAATATTAGGTAAGATATACATACAGCATTAGGTAAGATATTTCCCTCTCTAATCACATATGCACATAAAATAACTTACACAAGTACAAGCATGCCCACTGAATTACTCTAAAGCGAGTCAAATCTACTTAAATGTATAATTCAGCTCTGCCCCAAATTTACTTTAATTTACAGGGTACACAAGTGTGTACAATAGCCGAAAGGACTTGGTCGAGTACTCGGTGTTGCTCTCCGTTGGTTGCGGGCAAGTGCTTAAAGTTGCAACTTCAACTGTCAGTCGAGCTATTTGCTTGCGGCAAACTCAATTAAACCAGGGCACAGTGCGCACTCTTTCACGCTCACGCCACCTCCCCTGCTATTTCGCCCCCAAAACATATACATCATCCTAGTTCTAGTCCATGTCCCATGGGCCTGCCACCGGCCAGGCAGTAAGGCAGACAGGCAGCCAGGCTGCCAACGGAGGCCCCACATTAAGAGTTAAGTGAGCGCAAACAAAGTTCCGAGCTGACAATTGCTGTACACTTCAGCTGATTGTCATAGTGTCTAACGTGCCCTGAAATCAGTGTATTGTGCGCAGTGTTGTAAAGCGCCTGCTACAATTTCCACACTGTTTTCATTTACAGCAGGTAAAGATAAAAAGTGTGGTAAAAAGCTGTAATGAGTTCTCTTGTTGACTGCTTGACTACAGCGTGAGCAAAATCAGTGTATCAGTGTTGTTTAACGACAAAAGCTGTCTCTTACATGCTGCAACATTCACGACATTTGCGAACATTTCAATCAGCTCTCAATGAATGATGGGGCACATAAGAATTAAAATAACAAAGTTTGTATGAAATGGCTGGGCAGTGTTGGAAAATGGAAGGCGCAGTGGGTGGGTTGCACAATATTTTGTATAAGTAGAAACTATGAAACATTTTTGATGTGGATTGTTGCTCAAGTTCCATAAATCTATGGGTAGATAACTTGGCTGGCGTTAGTAGTTTGTAGTGTTGTAAAGCGGCAATTAATGCTGAAAATAATGCTCGATTCCATGTTTTAATACATATATGGGTCAGTCGAATGTGGAAAACCTTGTACATAGGTAAATTGAAAGTTTTGGTGATAAAGTGTTGCAAAACGAAAATAAGCCAATACAAACGTGAGAGGTATGTATTAAATCAGAGCACATTACACTCATCTCAATCAACAATGACTGCTTTGAACAATAAAAGTTCATATTTGCAGATTATACACATTTGACGCATGACGTTGTACAACACTGCTTTGCTAGTGTCATCCAGCTGAGGCTAACTCTTATTCGCTGCGTGCATGACTGCGAGACCAATGCAAATATATTAGCCAGCCAACTGGGATATTGGATGAAAAATGTTATTAGTTCCAGCACAGAATTAACCAACACTGGCAGCAGGACGCATTCGCTCGCTCGCCGGCTCGCTGGTTCGTTTGCTGATTCAGACCAACCGCAAATATTGCTGAGCCGCATGACAACAAGCAAATAAGCGATGCATTACAGATGTGAGCCAACTGGCAACTGCCGACGATGGATGGCATCGCCTGACGCCTGAGTTGTCCACGTTAGCTTCGCAGCTGTGTATATGTGTATGGGTGTGCGTGTGTGTGTGTTTTGTGGAAATGCAGGCAAATTATTTGCTATAACGTAATTAACATGATTTATAGACGAGCACACAGCAGACAGCCAACAGCGAGCATCAGTCAGTCAAGCGGGCCACAGAACACGTATGTGGCGTATGTAGTGTATGTGTGTGTGAGTGAGTGTTGCTGTATTTGCGATGTTGTCTGTCATGGCGGCGACAGGGACGGACAACTTATATTGACAGCTGAGCTGCAGCTTTGATGGCCAACTGACTCGTTTCGGGGTCATAGCCGTCCAGATACTCGAACATTCAGCAATTCGTACGAAGTTTATACAAATGTGACAAATATTTGCCATAGGGCGAATGTATTCTCTCTGTGTGTGTGCGTGTGTGTCTGCAATTGATTAATTTATATGATTCAAAGGGCGGCTGGGGGGCGTGACTGGCTGATGTGTTTGGCAATGCGGCTAACAAGATAAATAAACATGAAGTGCCAAATAAAGATATTGTTACAAAGTTCCAGACATTTGTTGACGTGCATAAAAATGTATTTGCCATAAAGAGCATAAATCACAAAGCATTGTATGGAATCGAGAGAGCGGAAATGAAATTGATATGCGTTGCTATGGCCCAGCCACACATAAAATATTCAATTATATTCGAAAATTACAATATTTGCAACTGTTGCCCAAATATTTTCATGTTCGGCTTTAATTTGGCCAGCAATGCATATTAAAATTTACTCACAGAGAGAAAGAGAGAGAGAGAGAGCGATAGAGAGCGAGACATTGTGTCCCTGGCCTGTGTCGTTCTGTATTTACAATTCATTTAACATGCGGCGAAATCAATAAGCGTAATATTTAAAATTGTAAAATATTTGCATACATATATATATTATCCCATAAATTTTTAGTACATAAACAAAGCTGCTAGCCAACTGACTGGAAAAAAGTCGAAGGCATATCATATTTTATAATCAATTTTAGAATGGCCAATCAATTTGTAATCAGGCGTCAAAGTCAGCTGCTGCACATGAACATTGATCTTTGGCTGATGGCATATTTAACATGGACTTTAAAATGAATGAATGCATGCGAAATGGTTTGGCCTGGCAAGAGCTAATTGGAAATTTATATAGCGTTGCTCAAGTGCCTGGCAAATTCGACTTGCAATGAGCTATTCACATAAGCAATTTCAATATAGAGTTGATATTTTGATCTATTTGAGTCAATGCAACTGTTGGTGCATGCACGAGGCAAAGGTTTCAGGAATTTATCGAAAGCTGCTTCCGAGTTAGCCTCAAGTACCTGGTAAACTTGCAATGAGCTTTTAAGATACTCAATTACCACGCCTAGTTAAACATCTATTACGTTATCAACTTGATATCAAATTGACATTGAGGTCATTCAAGTCTAGTTAGCGCAGCTGTTGATACAGTTAGCTACCTGATTTGCCATGAACTTTGCCAAAAGTTTGCATTTCGAGTTAATTAATTTCCATTTTTTTTTTAGCTAGAAGTTTCTTTACTGCCACAGTTACTTTGGGGACAGCAATTTGTGAGCGAGCTCTTGCCCAAGGTGCGCACACATTGCTCGATTTATTGGAATTTGGCTTTGGTTTTTATTATTTAGTTTTTCTCTTATTTTGTTTTGTTTTTTTTTTATTTTTTGTGGAACTAGTGCAATTAATTTTGCAACAAAAATTTGTTTAGTGGCTGGCGGTCATTTTGTTTCAGCTTTTGCACTTTGTTTGCATTTTTTACTGTCAGTTTTTGTAGTTTTTCCCCTCATTTTTTGCAGCTTTGGCCCAATTCGAAAGCAATTTTTTCCCAATATGACACCCACACAGCGTCCTGTGATGTGGAAACTAAAACTAATGCGGCATGAGCATGAATACGTGTGTGCACATACTTTCCGCACTGGCTGTTGTTCCAGTTGTTGCTGCTGCACAAATTGCTCAAGCCACATTGTTGCACTTGGCGAGACTGCGGCTGGTGAAGCGTAAGCGCCGCAAAAGTTGCTCTGCGCCCTGCGGTATGCTAAGATTTATAGCTGCGACTACTGCTGGCCTCTGTTGTTGTTATTTGTAGCTATTGTTGTTGTTGTTGTTGTTGTTGTTTTTTTTGGCTTAAAACAATTTTGAAAAGTTTGGCTCGTGCGTCGGCAGCAGAAAGTATAGTACATCAAATTAAAACTATCCACGTGCTCTGTTAGTTTTGCTCTCTCTCTCTCTCTCTCTCTCTCATACCAAATCTTACACACGCATGAACGAAAATACAAAAATATATATCTTTGTATGTATGACCAAAATCTTTTCCAAGTTTAATGTCCTTTTGCAGCGGCTGCCACTGTTGCTGGCGCCATCTGACGGCAGCTTTATGCACGACTTGCAATTTCTTTGTTTCCATAAGTGAATTAACTTTATTTAATTCTATTTCTCCTGCATGGCGACAGGAGTAAGCTAGTAGCCCAGAAAGAGAGCGAGAGAGACAGAGAGAGAGAATATGCGGGGTGGGCTAGTGAAGTAGAGATAAAGAAATGAAGTGAATTTGGCAGAAGTAAAAGTGGATATGAGAGAGAGAGAGAGAGAGAGAGAGAGAGAGAGAGAGAGGGAGAAAAAGGAATTCTGCTGTAAGCGATAGTGAGAAAAAGGGAGAATGATATACAGACAGAATAAAAGCAGAAGGAGAGAGAGATGGAGACAGGCAAGGATTAATAGTGAGAAAGAGATAGAGAGAGATGAAGAGGAATAGGCAGAGTGAGAGAATGAGTGAAATGATGTGGAAGTGAAGAGAATGAAGTTCTGACAGACAAATAGAGAGAGCGAGAGCGAGAGCAAGTTGAAAGAGAAGTGAGAGAAAGAAGGTGTGATAATGAATGAGGAAGTGTGAGGGAGAGATAGAGAGACAGAAAGAGCGCTTCACAAAGAACGATCTACAGTGAGAGAGAGGGGGCAGACAAAGAGAATCTCTAGCTTAAACATGCGGAACAATCAGTAAATTTCTCTCGCATAAAAAACTTAAAAGTTTCATATTTACTATATACATATATCAACTTCGCATATTTGTATGAAGATTCATGGAGCAACCCTCGCAATTGTTGCAATTGAAGTAACACAAGCAAATGCTGTACATGAACTACATTCGAAAGTTTTTTTACGTGTGTTAAATATTTTTTTTTTTTTTGCAGTTTTTGTTATTTTTTTTTTTTTTATTTAGCACCTGTTTTATGTTGTTCTCTTGTTGTTGTTGTTGTAGTTTTTGTTGCTGTTGGCTTTGCACATTTCGTATTTATACGTGGTTGTTAAATTAATTGCGACTTTGTGCGTGGAGCATTGTGTTGCCGCCGCTCATTGTTGTCGACTGTTGTTGTTTTTGATTATTTGTTTATTGTTGCTGTTGGTGTTGCTGTTGCTGTTGCTGTGAGTGTTGCTTTCAGTGCGGCATCAACCACATCAATGGCTCATTAATTAATTATTAACGCCATTCAATTCAGCTGCCTATCATGCTAATTTACAATGCTAATTGGCAGATATAGCGTTGTTAATTTGATTTTCATGTCATGCTTAGCCCTATTTCAATTCTTTACACTCTTTTTCAATTTTAATAATGCATGATGCAAATACAAACGGGCAACCTTTCAATTTATTCTATAATTGATTACAAATTGTAGGCAATTCAAGGCAAAAGCATTATTGCAAATATCAATGACAATCGGGGACTTGTGATGCTGTCAACCCATTTGATATTTCAGTGAAACTTTCATTCGTTCGATACGAACTCGAGTCTGAGAGATTTTTTCATAGATTCTCCTCCTTTAAATATATATGTAGGAGGCATCCTGTAATTGCAGATATCAGTTCTTGGCCTGGGACGTTTTCTACTCTCCGACAAATTAGTTCGTTCAGCTTTTAGCTAGATATTCGCGTCTCTTAATATTTATCTTTGCTTTCGAATTGAATGACAATTAGCTCGATATAAATGAAAACTTACTGTTGGCACAACAATTGATAGCTTGGCTTGAAGTGACTTTAAGTATTTGCATTACATCTGAAGCATATTGGCCAAGTCGTTGGCACGCCAATAAGCCGTGAAACGTCGCTGCTATGAATGAAGCTGTTTAACTTGCTGCTTATGGCTGAGCGCATAAAAGTGCGCCAACTATTTGGGGCGCCACACTGTACGTGTGTGTGTGTGTGTGTGTGTGTGTGTGTGCGAGGCCATCAATCAACGCACAAGAGCTCATCACTAGTAACTGCTCTTTAAACACTAACAAGTCACTGGCTTAAGAGCTATCGATATGCAAAGAGCTGGCGAATGGACTCGCTCGACTGCCTGATAAAGTGCACGCGAATGGAATTCTCTATACAGTAAGAGTGTGTGTGTGTGTGTGTGTGGTGGGGGGGTGTGGGTGTTTGTGTTTGTGTGTGGCTCAGCACTATGCTGTTCATTTTAAGTGAAACCAAAGTATTAAGACGCCCTCACACCATCCTCCACTCGGCTAAAATGCATTAATCTTACACCCGCACAAACAGAAAGTCTAAGGGGCTAGGGAGAGTGTACAGCTCCAGTCTGGAATATCGATGGCAGGCGCTTGATGTCGATGTCGCTGTCGCTGTCGCTGTCGCGGATATTGCAATTTGATGGAGCTGCAGCAGTTGGGAGCGAACACAGACCGCAGCCAGGCCAGAGGAAGCGGAAGTGCCGTCTGGTGAGTAAACAAAGCCTAAGACACTTGAGCGCTGGCTTACGCCATGCCCGAAAACCTCTCTCTACCAGTCTCTCCCTCCCTCCCTCCCTCTCTCCCTCTCGCTCCCGCTCTCTGTTGGTTTGTTGTCTCTGTCTTTGTTGCGCTTGCTGCCAGCTTTGCGAAAGTTTACTTTTTATCTTTTGTGCCACTTGAGCTCAGTGGTTGGCTGGCTGGGTGGCTCAGGCTCAGGCTCTTGGCCGTAGACGGGGCACCCAAGATAAATGCGCAACAAATGCAGTTTGCTGAAGTCAATTATTGTGTAAGTAGCTTAATTCGGTTGGCGCACGGCTGACGGCGATTCGTAATTGAATTAGTAACGTAAAAAATTTGTAATTGGATCCAAATTGAGGTCATGCGATGTGTGGCAAGTGCCAAACGCTTTAGTTTGCAAGGATGTCAGAAGAGACCTTCAACGAATATCTCTCTCTTACTCTATCTTCCCCTATCTCGCTCTCTCTTTCGGTAGCTCTGTTTGATTCAAGTTCTTGTCGCTTCTATTTACAATTCTCATGGCATTGCGCACTCTGTCCGTCGTTGGCTTCTGCCTTAAGCACATATCATGCACCTTAAAGTTTCCTTTTGGCTTAAAAACTCTTTCGTACTTTCTGCTTGCTCAGTGGCAGGGCGAACAAATTTAAAGTATTGAAAAGTTAGTTCTTGGCGTGCCTCTATTTTTTTCCCGCTGGCCTTTTGTTTGTCCACAAAGTCTCTTGAGCCATCTCACAGGGCCCACTTCAAATGCATGGCGCTCTCGAGAAACAAATGCACTCTAAGTACGAGTACTTTTAACACTCACGAGTGCGCCTCGCAGCGGCTCGTGATCTGGGGGCAGCGCGGCTCAGCTTTTTGTGGGCTAAAAGCAATAGAGAGAACGAACGGAGAACAACGAAAAACTGCAACCACTTAGCCATTAGAGCCTAGCCCACGTGCCCGCCCCGTATTAGCTTATCAGCTACTGTCAGCCTGAGTGCGAACCCTTTGCATGAGAGACCAGCTTGCATCTGCCTTATATATACAAAAGCAAACTTATGCAAAAACCATTCCTAGCCATCTTGAATGGCAGTCATGAAATTATCACTCATGAATATATACATACATATATCACAATATGAATGCAATACAATTTTTTACATATTTCTTTTGGCAGCTGCTTTTGTGTTTTATGCATGCACATGCATATAAATATTTAAAGTATTGCGCAAATATATTTATTATATATATATGTATGTCTCTTTTAAGTAAATATATCAAAAGAATTTTTAATTTTTATACATGCTGCATTTATTCCAAAAAGAGAGACAAAGACTGAATTGAATTGAAAGTGATTGAAAATATTTTCATAAATTAACGATCGGCTTTCATATATTCTTTTTTATACTACTCGATATAAAATACATTAATAAAATATTATTATACATATATATGTATATACATATAAATACTATAAAGTATAAAGAAAAGTATTCACGATGCACTTGTTGCTTTCTTTGTCAATTTGTTGCTTGCATCTTTGAATGCCTTGACAATGCAGGCGTGGCAGATCCCTTGGACTATATATATATGCCTAACTGCCTTTCGATTATGAGATCATGCTCATTTCTGCATAAGGAATGTGAGCGAAGCATCTTATTGTGATCAATAAGTGCTATGAGAACCTCCTTTGAATTTAAGTGAAATCTGAATTTGTATGAGCGGGCAGCTACCCAGCTAGGCATTGGTCATGTTTGGTTCCCAGAGAGAAGCAGAGCTGCAGAGTTGTGAGTGCAAAAGCTTAGCTTGCTTAGTGAAGAGTAGAAGAAGTATATGAATTACTCTGATAAACGGCTCTGGGAAGAGTAGGGTATATGCTAGTCAAATATGCCGAACATCAGCTCTTTGCCAAGTAGAGCTCACCTACACATAAAACGCACATCGGTAATGCCTCTGTTGGGTTATGTACAAATATTTAGTCACGAAGGAAATCCAATCAGCTTGCATTTCAACTGCTCTCTTTGGCTATAGCTGCCATCAGCTGCAGCTTATTAGCCGAGCGCTGCTCTCCCTGCTCTGTGCTGGCCTTAAGTAATCTGCGCTCATATTGATAAAGCCAACTGAATTAATTCAATATTTGGCTGCATAAATTACGCTCAAATGAAACGCGGAACGGAACGAAGCGAAACGAAACGAATGAAATGTAACGATAAATCTTGTTATTTATACACACATACATATATACGGAATATAGTATTGTATATGGTGTGTATATGTATGCAGGATTTACCTGTGTATCTGGCTCTCTCAATTGTCTGTCTGTCTGTCTGTCGGCTTTTGGCTAACTCTGATGAAATATTACCCTTCACATGTTGTGCATTTCATTTGGCCATAATAACTAAAAAAAAAAGAAAAGAGAAATGAAACAGCCGAAACAAAAATTGTGATAAATTTAGTTGGTCCAAACAGACTAAGCCACCTATGCATATGTGTGTGTGTGTGTGTGTGTGTGCATTGACATACTTATATATAATGGAATATATATAAAGTTCACTTATATTTCAATTCAGATTAAGTTCTATAATTCATCAAGTCGACAGCGCCTACTATTTGCTTTGTCCCTCTGCATGCCGATACCCTAGAAGCGAGCTGCAGGCCAACGGGGCATATGCGCGCCTTAACTACCTATTAATAAGGTGCAGCTCGTTCGATTTGCCATTCGGTATCTGTTGGTCGTGCAAGGCACTTGAGTGAGTCCTTTGACTTGATTCGTATATTTTGTTTTGGCTTTTTCGTTGGGACTGTTGAATTATTGATATGTCTGCTCTCGTTCTCCCACCGCCTCACTCTCTCTCTCTCTCCCTCTCTCTCTCGCTCTCTTTGGCTGTGTGCGTGTGTGTGCTTAGTGGACTGCGAGGATTCGAGTTGTGAGTGCCCTGCATAATTCATTATGTATTTCTGCGTCCACGTAACCCACGTCTCCCCACCCCCTCCCCTCTCACCTCCCTCCTCGCCCGCACTGTTGACTGCCGGCCACGCCCAGCCGTTGGCAAGCGGCAAGCGCGCGCATGTTGCCATCTCCAACTGACGCCTGTTTAGGCATATAAAACATAATAAATTCCTGCTCAATTTTCGTTAGTGGATTATGCCATATAACACACTTTAGCCCAGAGTTTTTAGCATAATAAAGTGGCTCACTGTAAAAAGGGCTGCCAGCCGCGAGCTGTGGACCCTCGGCGTGGGCCAGCAGCTCTGTTGCATCGTAGATAAGCAAACAACAGCAAACAATAATAAAAACAACGCCGGCCGTAAAAGAAACGAGCAGCAAAGAAAAAGAACATCAAAAAAGGAAAAAATACCAGAGCAAACTGAATAAAAAATAGAAAAGTAGAAAATTTCGTTGGATTTATGCGAATAAAACGAGTGCAGAGCGTGGGCGAGGCAAGAGCTCCCTCTATTTATGCTGAATATATGATTGCAATTTCGAATAGTGAGTGGGGTTCACATGATTTATAATGATACAGAGCCTAGAAGCAGCCGGGATAATTGATTCGAATGAGATATCAATGTTGTGGCGGCTCTCTCTTTCTCTCTCTCTCTCTCCATCTCTCTTTGCGCAACGAGCGAATGCCATTTGCATTCATTGAATAATTTACACGCACCGAAAGAGTTTCTCTCCTTTTGCTTAACAAGTATTATGCATATTATTCATCGGCATTATCATTGAAGATTATGTTAATTGCAAATTCCACTGTCTATCTGTATGTCTGTCTGTCTGTCTGTCTGAGTTTTCGCAAGATTTATATTTAAAGCTTTTCTTATTCAACGCAAATAATTAATGAGCACAATTTCTATTTCCTATAATTATGTGGAATAAACAAGGTTGCGGCCTGATAAGCTGTTGGAGCCCCTTGGAGCCTGTGGGAGACTTTTGGAGCCGAGCATATTTCAATTAGCTGCTGTCACTCAGTTGTCAGCCAAGCTGTTTGCATGCGCTCATAATTAAAATATCACTTGCCCGAAAAGGTCAACTTTCTCAACTAATTAAATCGGGAAATGCTGCCGTCGCCCAACTGAGCTAAAGGGGAAGAGCACGCTCGACGTCGAGATGCCCGGTAGCCGACTCTTATAATCAAGTTTTTAGCTGGAAGCGGTGGAAGTAAGAGTCGCTCAATGCATACAGAGATGCATATTGTTGGAGAGCTCATTCATTAGCTACAATCTGAAGCAATTGAGCTGGGTGTAGTAGAGACTCTACTGTAGAGTAGTGAAGTCGTCGGTCTCAGTTGATGTGCATAAATATCAATTTGTATCAAATTGTAGTTGAAGTGTGTATGAATAATAATATTAGATTATAGCAATTGCTAATGAGATATGTGACTTATATAGGTGGCTGTTGTTAGCTGTAGTCCTGTAGTCATCCATCAATCAAGTTGAGTAGATTTATGCGATATTATGTTGTAGATGACATACGAATGATATGCAGATAGTAGATATGATTTCAAAGGCCAATACAGATTGTTCAGCCATGAGGAAGTGCGGCTGAGCATTGAGCAAAGGATAAATGAAAAATCCATGTGCTCTATACTCTAAATATACGTTGTGTCAATCCATTTCCATAAACGAACGTTGGGTAAGACTTTCCAATAGAACTTTCATTGCTCTGCGGAGGGATAAGCAATGCAGCAGAACTGAGATAAGTCAAGCAGCAGCTCATGACATCAGCTTATTCGAGCCGCTCTCAGCATTTTCCACTGTTATTCAAAGTGCCCAAGGAGAGTAATCAGAACTTCATAAGTTGGTTTTAACTCAAACATTGAAGTTCAATGTGAAACTCTGTCAGCTCAATCAATGCTGAGTGCAGCATATACTCCTTCAACTTCATAGTAAACATCTCTTATAAAGAGGTTTGATGAGCCAAGGACAAAAAACACTCCGATTTCCCAAATTTTGAATGCGTTCAGGTTATATTTATATAGATAAGCGAGCACATTTAAAAATAATAAAAACTGCTTTCGTCTAAGGAAACCATCTTCAACTAATATAGAACATATAGAAGCTCTAACAGAATTCAAATATTTGTTAAAGCCAAAGTCAGGTACTGAACGCTGTCAGCCAGAAGGCAAGCACAAATGCTGATAGCCTTGCGAGTCTGTCTGGCTGTCGTCTTCGCTGATGTCCAAGAGTCATAATATTTTATTCGTCTGATGGCGTCGCAGACACAAAAGCTCAAGCCCAGCAGCAAACAGCAGCCGCAGCAGTGGCAACAGTCGCAGCAGGCGTCGGCAGCGCTGTGGCATGCCACGCCATGCTGGAGCAGCCCTAATTGGCCCAAGTGGCTGCCCGGGCTGCCTAAAACTACAGCTTGGCCGCCCTGCAGGGCACTCATTGTCGTTGTTGCTGATTTCTTTCTTATATTTTTTCTACCACTTTTTTTTTTTTGGTAATTTTATAGTTGTTGTTCCCTCAGCTCTCGCTTTGCATTGCGCTGCACAAAGAAAGTTGTTTACGCAAAAATGTTGCGCGCTGCGTCCGCTACACGCTTTTCAAGTGGCAAGAAGAGGCAGACGTTGATGGCGATGGTGACGGCGACGGCAACAGAAAATCCAAATCAAAAACAAATCTTGTTACGACAAATTTCAGCTACTATGCGACCAAGTGGAACAAAGGCGGCCGCCCGAGACACAGACGTTGCAGCAGGCGGAGGCGAGGGGCAGCCACAGAATGTCTCGCTGCACAAAAAGAAATGCGCATGGGTAAACACAATGGCAGGTCCTTAGATGCTCGACTCGACTGCCACGACTGCCACGACGGCCTCGACGGCCCCCCCAGTACGTAACACTAATTTGCTTAAAGGCAGCCGCGGACCAAACTCAGCAAATGACATTTAAAGTGCAGCGAAAAGTCGCTAACTAGCACAGGCGAGCAGAGGCGAGCACAGGCGAGCAGAGCAATGCACAGCTCGGCACAACTGGCCGAAAACAGCGACGACAGCTCGAAATGAAATGCAAATACTATTTACAAAGCAGTGTAAGTGCTGAACAATGCAGCGACCAGCAGCCCTTGCGCAGGCCTCCAGCTACACTGAGCGAAAGTTACGAAAATTACCTTAATTAAAGTTAAGTCAATTTCATCAAATTCCATTTATTTATTACTTAAGTGAAAGCATTTTGGGTATTATTTACAGCTAATTATAATGCCAATTGTATTGAAGAATTGCTGCAAAATGAGAGTCGCATAGAAAGGCAGTAACAAGTAGAGCAGAGTTGATTTCTTGGCTGATTGCATAAAATCATTTATATAAAATATTTATATATATTTATAATATTCCCTATGTAAATCAGTTAATTTGAATCGCAAGTATACTCAATATTGCTTTTCTAGGCAATGAGAATCACATTGAAGGGCAGTAAGATTGCATAGTAATATAAGATTCCTTTTGTGAATTATTTCTAATCATTGTAATATTGCATAAAGAATTTGTAGGTAATGAGAATTGCTTAGCAAGGCAGTGAGAGATAAAGCTGAGTCGATTGCTGAGCTGATCACATAATCACATATTTATAATATATGATTCCTTACTGAATTAATTTTTGGCAATTGTAATATCAAATATACTTTATACTGAGTTTCTTGGTAATGAGAATCGCATAGAAAGATAGTTGGCGTAATAAGATTGCATATATACGAATATAAATATATATAATCCATTACGCATGAGTCGTTTATATTGCCAAACATATGAACTATTTTGTATACGATGAGAATCGCATAGAAAGGCAGCGAGAAATCAAAGTGAGCCGACTTTTCAGCTACTCATTATTCATTCTACTAGTTCAGTTACCAGCTATTGAACATATATATATGTATTTCCCCCTTCGGGACTATTCAGGGTTTTCTTCCAGTGTAGTCCTTCAGTCTCGACCTGTTCGCTGGCCGGCAAAAGCCACTAACAAAATTTTGCATTGTTGCCGTCGCTTGTCAAGTGTGTTCGGCTGCTGCTGCTGCTGCTGTTGACGCAAAGTCTTTGCCTTGGCAAACTCGAAATGTCACTCAGTGGCACAGCGCGGGGCGAGTGAGGGGGAGGGTAGCAAGGTTCTGGGCTAGAGCACACACACACATACTAAACTTACTGACAAAGGCCTCTAAGGCACAAAATGCGTGCATTCAACTGCATGCGAAGACGGTATTTCGCTCGACTTGCACTTTGTTCTGCATGCATATGTAATATATGTATGTATGTGTGCGTGTCTGTGTCTGTGCCTGTGTCTGTCTCCAGACATTGTATGCCAAATTGAGTCAATTTCCTGTGTGCACATTGCTGTCAGTTGTGTGCAGGCTTCGTCAACTAATCAATTGCCACTGACGCATTTTAAAACGCCTCTAAGTTCAGCTCTTTAGCACATGCTCAAAGCGTGACACATGTGTGTGAGTGCGTGTGTGTGTATGTGTGTGCCAAGTGCCTGGCATTTAATGTGCTTTAGCAGTTGATGTCGTTTTTATTTCCCCATCTAGACGGCTTCTTCTTCACTTTTTCTATATTCTCGCCTTATTTTCGGTTTATTTTTTGCTTTTTTTTTGGGGTCGCTTTTTTTTAACGCTTCAACTTTTTAATGATCTCTCAAATTGCTTATTTCCTACATAATGCTGGCTGCCAGCAATTACTTCTCTGTCTCTCGCTTTCGGTGTAAGCGCTTCTGTCGTAGGTGTGGGCCCGGCTCTGTGGCGGTGCGACTGTCACTTGACACAAGAACAGTGATGGAAATAACGATGATAATAATGAAGTTTATCTTCTTCTATTCTATTCTGCTTTTCTGTGTGTGTGTGTTTTTTCTCCATTTTTTCATTTTTTTTTTGCTACTCTGCAGCTCATGCTCTAAAGTTTCGACACATGCCGTGCTGCGGGACGTGTGTGCGTGGGCTTGGGGGGTGGGGGACAAGTGAGGCGTGTAGCTTTGTTGCTGATATATATATTGACATGTGCAAGTAGATTTTTTGTGCCCCAAAAGTGTCTTCAGCACACAGAGGCAGAGAGACACAAACAGACACAGAGCATGATGCTTAACTGCCGTGTGAGCGTGAGTCGTTTGTCAAAAGGCAGCAAAACTGTTGACATAACAATGATTATACGCCTCATTAGTTACATATCTCATACATATACATATGCATGTGAGCTTATTCGAGTGTGTGTGTGTCTGTGTGTGAGTGACAAAGCTGTTGCGGCTAATAAGCTGCTTGAGGCGTATCCACTAGCCGGCTCATAAAAGTATGCTACATTTTTTGATCATGCAGCGGAAGTTGTCAGCCTGCAAGCAGTGCCAAGCAGTGCAATGACTTTTGAAGCAGTGCATCATGCCTAATGGCTAATGGCTAGCCCGCATACTCAACAACAACAGTTGAGTTGGGCACGTCAAGTTGGTTGAGTATGAGTGAGTGTGGGAGTGTGTGTGAGTTTGTGTAAGTGTGCTTAGGTATTTATATATTGCAAAAGTGTGTGTATTTTTATGTTAAACTTAGTAAGTAGAAGTTTAGCGGAAGAGCATACCAGAGCGATGAACAGTGAATGCATTACAATATATACACACATATATGACATACATATATTATACAATTACAACTTACAACTAATAATACATTCACTTATTTAACACACTTTTGCAATTTGAATCTATGTCTAATTCGCTTCGATTTAGCTGAAATTTTACAGCTCTAATTTGTTTGTTTGTTTTCTTATTTTACATTTAACAAATTGCTTCGTTTAATTTTCTCAAATGCCAGGTAAATTGTGCAGCTATTAAAGTGTCTGATGACAGTCCTCTTTAATAGCCAATTGAAAATTGTATTTTCGACACTCAAAATATTTGTTTGCCGCCTGCGATTGCTGTTGGCTTCGACGTCGTTCATTCCCTTTACTTGGTTTGCCTTTTATGTATTTTGCTCTCCCCCGTTAGAGATAAATATAAAAGATCTATTGTCTGCTGTGCCATATTTATTAAACTAATGAGGCGTTAAGCAGTCGCCAAGTGTAAGATAAGAAACGAATTGCCATTGCCATTGCCATTGCCATTGCCAGTTCCAATTCCAATGTCAATGCCTTTGCCAGTGGGTGGTGGCATTGCTGTAAAACGGAAGCTGGAATTTCTGAAATTTTCAATTTGTAGCGAAGCAGAAAAATGGCATCTGATGGGCCTTTTATGGGGCTTGGCGGCTATTGACAAAAGGGCCAACAATTTAAAAGCTCAATGGCTGCGGGCAGCTGTGCGTGCGTGTGCGTCAGTGTGTGTCACAAGGTGTTGTGCGCTTGTGTATAGGTGTAGCTTTGATACGCTGGCTGGGGGGCCGACTTGGTTGGTTGGCAATTTTCCGCGCTTGAATTCATTTAATAACGTGCGACACATAAAAAGCAGTTGGCAGTTGCCAAAATCATTGCGGCAAAAAAAGAAGAAAAAAAAGATGAGAAGAGGAAGCAACAGCAAGTGAGATGCCAGCAACAAAAGATAAAGACAAAGACAAAATACAAAGGCAAAGACAATGCCAAAGCCAGAGAACAGAAACCAGCAAAAGGTGCGTCACAGTCACGTGTGTGAGTGTGTGTGCGTGTGTGTGTTTGTGTGTTTGTTTGCTTACATGTGCATGCGTTGGCATGTCTGTGCTTGTCTGTCTGTCTGTCTGCCTGCCTGCCTGTCTTTGTGCTGCTGCTGGTGCTGGTGGGTGTCATCAGTGTTGCCATTGCAACATATTATGCTTGTAAAAATTGAATTTTAGTGGCCGGGGCATAAAGTTCTCGTCTGTATGGGCGTGTGAGTGCAAGTGAGATAGTCGCATGTCTTTTGGGCATATATTCGCACATTTTATTATTGTGCACAGTACGTGTGTGTAGTACACACACACACACACATACTATATGTGTGCGAGTGTGTGTAAAATTTAATAATAACGACCCTCTTAAACCAACAGCTTGCCCGCTTTTCTTTATACTCTCTACTCGCATACATTCCATTTTCACTCGCCGCTCTTCCCTCTCTCTCTCTCTCTCACTCTTGCTCTCACTCCCTTTTCATTTCTCAGTTTCTTTATTTCTTTATATGTGACGTTGTTCTGTTGTGTTTTGCTTGGATGTTGCTTGCAATCTCTTTGCGTTGACATTTAATGTAATAATTTTTACGATGATGCTCGACGGCATTAAAACGAGATTAAACACAAACAAACGAGGCGCGGGGCTTGGCCAAGAAAGGAAGGAAGTGGGGAAGAAAGGCAGTGTGGGTGGGCGGAGGGCAGAGGGGCATGCAGCTTGATACTGGAGTTGGGTATGCGTGTGGATCAACGACAGCGAATGGAACGTATGAACATTTCCTGTTTGATACACTTGAAAATGAACGCCAGAGATATATATGTATGCATATACATATATATTGTATATATGTATACATATATATGCTCATAAAAGATGATGTAGCACATAATTACGAGCACGCACAAGCACCCACATGAGCACACGCACGCACACACACTCACACACGCATGCACAAACAAAAATTCATACAGATAATGGTTCAATAAAATAATCTCTTGAGTTAACACAGCGAAAAAGGAAAAAGAATACAGATATATATATATATACATATATCATTAAATCAGTCACAAATGCTATCGACAGATGCCAACGGGACTTAACTAGCCGTAATGCCTGTAATTGTATATGAGTATTTTAATAATGTACATACACACATATATATATACACATACACACAGTTGTATCTGCGCATACATTTATATATACAATTACACTTTACAGTGCCTTAATTCAGTTTGCCGTCCGATCATCGTTCGGCTGACAGCAACTTTTAAGCATCTGTCAGCTCATGCTTGAGCCATTAATTTCTGAGCGATTGCGCTCGGTCCACGCGCACAATGAATATTTTTTTGATGCCTGCGCGGAATCTTTTTAGTTGTGAAAACTGCATTTCAAAAGTTTTACCATGCCGAAAATATCGATAAGCTTGACTCACGAAATGAATATTAACAGAGCTATCAGGGATAATTCAAATCTAAAGCCTTGTAAAATTAGTAATATAATACTGAATCAGTAGATTATGTCGAATTAGCCCATTTTATGTGCTAAATATAGCTAATTCACTATTATATATGAGAAGGTCTATCTAGAAATCTCAGATTTTCTTTATACTTATTAGTCTATCTGTAAATCAGAATGTGTTTCTCTATCTCTCGATCAATCTATTTCTCTATCCGTCAGTCAATCTATCTGTCAAGCCTATTAGTCTATCTGTCTGTCTAATTATCTACCACTCCATCTATTTGTTAACATGTCTATCCTTCTTTTATCCGTCTGCCTATCTGTTTATCTGTCTACCGATCGGTCTCTATATATATATGTCTCTCTGTCGTTCAGTCAATCTAGTGGTCAATTTATCTGTCAATCTGTTCGTCCATCTGGTTGATTTTTCTGCTGTTCTGTCAGTTTATCCCTTTATTTATCTAATAGACTATCTTTACTCATGTGTCTGTCTATCTGTATACTGATCTATCTCTATATACATCTGTCAAACTGTCTAACAGTATAATAATCTGTCTATCTGCTCTGTATGCCAATCTGTCTTTCCATCTGTTGAGCCGTCTCTCCACCCATTTGTTAATACATACATATGTCTATTCTATCTATCTGTCAATCTATTTATCCATCTCTGTCAATCTGCCTGTCAATCAGTCAGTTAATCTGTAGGTTGAACTAGCAGTCCTTCATTCTTTCTACTACCATCTCCAGAATCGATAATTATCGATTATCAAATATCAGTTATCGACGACTCCTAGCAGCCATATGATCCCTGACATTTCAGTAATCATAGATGCAGATTCAGAAAAGTGTTCAAGCGCACACATATACATACATATATTACACATGTACGTGAGACAAACTCGAATAACAAATGCTAAATATATTAGCCGTGGAGTCTCGAATGTCTGTCAAGTTCTGGTGTGGAGCAATTTGGTTCACGTTACGGCCTTGTGGTTCATTTGATATGTGATTTTATTATATGTGTTTGTGTGTGTGAGTGCGTGTGTGAGTGTGTACTGTTGGCATTGTCAAGGACATTCGTTTCGAGTATCCTATTGTTATATTGTGTTAATTTTGTTTGATTTGCTGCTGGCTGATTGCAGGCCTCAACTAACATGGCTAAAAAACTTTTGCGCAGCTTTGTGGCCAAAAAAAAGAAGCGTAAGCACAAGCAAAACTAAAAAAAAAAAGAAAGGCGAAAACCAATGTGAACAAAGCGAAAGTTGTGGGCATTGTGTGTGTTTAATTTGCTTGCCTGCCTTATTGTTAGTTTATTTATTTTCAAGCCAAACCCTAAGCTCCCCTAAAAGCTGACAATGCGCTGCTCATGTGAGTGTGTGAGTATGTGATTCTGTTCTGTGAGCGTTGTTTTACGCTTGAGCGAACAGGCAAAAGCCAAAAACAAAATGGAAATGAAAACGAAAACGAAAACGAAAACGAGAATGTTACAGTGCCTGCCCTCAAATGAAAATGAAAATGCGATGAAAATGTTTGGCCAAAGGCACTCGCTGAGCCACTCCACCCAAGGGGCGTGGCCAATAATAAAAGGGATAAAATCATAAGCCCAAATTTATGGCACTCGGCAGCACGGCAGCCCGGCAGCGCGGCAGCCCAGCAACCCGGTAAACCCAGCAGCCCAACAGCTCGGAGTCAAATTGTATGTGTGTAATGGATCAAGTTTATTTATAAGGCTGCCGCAATCGCTCGCTTCAACACTTCAATTCTGGCAACATGAGGGCAAACAATATTACGCATACGCAGCGTTGTTCGTTTGTACAGCGACAAAGCCCGACCCCTCCCCCTCTCTCCATCATCAAGTTACTCACTCTGCACCCCACAGAGCAGAGATGAAGCAGAGAAATAAGCGCCATCGACAACTGGATGATGAAGTGTTATTTAAATATAAATATATTATCTATCAATAAGCTGCCTAGACACACGCACAAAAGCCACCAAAATGCTGAGAACGTGAAAAGCATTTTCCCGCATCAAATCTTCAAATTTGATGCCATTATTGTGTTTGCTTTTTTATGAACTCTCTCTCTCTCTCTCGCTCTATCTCTCTCTGCATACATGTGAAGTGTATGTGTGCCAGTGTGTGTCTGTGTGTGTGTCTGGCTTAATAATAAAGTGATTGCCTACTTTGGGTAACAAACGCCGTCGGGCAGCGTTCCCTCGCCTTTTATTGAATTATGCGCGTTTGATGCCGCACAAATTCAGTTTTGCTCGACTCGCATCTTTTCTAATTTAATGGCCAAGTCTGTGGTGCTTCGCTCTAAAATTACCAATCGATAATTGACAGACGATAGTGTTGGTTAAGTGCCAACAAACGGATATTCAATTACGCATGAGGATATGGAAATTATAAAAGGGAAATTCGATATGTGCATGGTGCCTGATCTAGAGCATGTGGATTAATATATGATTAATTTACATGCATATTGTGGGAGGAGGATTGATTTGAAGTGTTGCTAATACGATGACAATGAGGAGAGATATGAAGCGAGTTGAGGAAAATATCAGGCGTTGCTTGAGCTTTGCTAATAAGCAAAGACAACGTTAAGTGACTCTGAAACTTTGCCTCTACTCAAGTTAGAGCAACTTCCGGAGAATAAAATCAGATTAAGCTCTTTGTTAATATACGCAATTTTAAGAAAACTCTTACACAATCTAAATTTAACTTGCATGCTCAATAGCTTCTTCATTTCATCTTAGAGCGATATTGATTCGATATACATTGATTATCTTGTCCGTGAATAGCTCTATGTAATATAATAATAGATGTAGATATACCATATAAATACTCTAATAAATATATGTAACATATATAAATACATATAGCATATATATTCATATGTAATTTATATTTTTTTAAATATTTACATATATATCTACATGTAGTATCCACGGTTAACAGCAAGTTTGGAAACTACCGTACCTCGAACATTTTTGCATAAGTAAAAGTTATGCAGAAACATTTCGCTAGCTTTACACGAGTTTCATAAAAATTCAATTCTTGTTAATTTTATGCTGCTTATTTAAAAAAAAATATTCACTTGTAAATATTTCCCGAACATAGTTCAAATCAAACTTTGACAGGAAATACAAAAACATGTTGATTATATGTCTGAGAGTCAGAAAATCGATTTAATATGAAGAGGAGTGGTAAGAGTTAGAGCATGGCTAGCTTAGCATGAACAAGTAAAAACAATGCAGTCGGGCATTAGCGACTGCCGAATACTCATTCACGGCTCTAACGCTCCCAGATCAATTTTCCTATTTGCCACGCCCATAAATCTCTATTTGCATTGTATGTCATACACACAATTCACTTTGACTTTCACAATATCGAATCAATATCCAAATTATATTCACATATAATAATAATAATAATAATGATCATAATTGAAGCACGTCAAAGGCATTGTTAGTTAATAGAAACATAATTTGAATGGAATTAAGCATTAATGGCTGCGTGCACTGTAATTGAATGCTGTTCGAAATTACTTTTAATTAAAACAACATAAAAGCTAATTGAAATCACAAATTCAGCTTACACAACTGCTGCTGCTGCTGCTACAACTCCTGCTGCTCCTGCTGTGCTGCTGCTACGACTCCTGCTGCTCCTGCTCTGTGCTCAGCTGCATCATTTGCATAAAATATATACATATTTCATTGATTTACTTGTTGCGCTTCGAATCGCAATGGCTCTGGCTACGACTTCAGCTTCGGTTTTGGCTTTGGCTTTGGCTGGTGGCTTTGTCCAAGAAATTTGCTCATTCGCTTGAGTGGAGCAAATTGGGTTTAAAGCCACTCGACAGAATTCGAATTTAAATTCAATTCTTTTGCCAGCTCATTTTCTTGTTATTATTTTCATACATATTTAGCTATTTTTATATTTCTAGCGAGAAAATGGCAAGGGATATATATGTATATGTATATGTATATACATATATATATTTATATAGATAAAAAGAACACAAATATATGTATATAATAGATTATGTTGCGCAGGCCGCAACAAAATTCCCATTTTGTTAGAATGCAAATTAAAATATTTATGCAAATGCGAGCCGAGGAATACAATAAATTATGCCATAGCAGCAAAGGAATAAAGCTAACAACAAAAAATAACCAAACAAAAAGAAGAAGAAGAAGCAGAGAACCAGATGAAGTAGAAGAAGTAAACTGAATTTATAAAGAAAAAATAGGCAAATGGGCACAGCGGAGCGACAGGCACGAAAACAATTACCTGTTACATGACGAAGAAGCCAATCCCCTTCGTCCTATTATTATTATTATTATAATCATTATCATTATGATTATTATATTTATCATAAATGTTGTCGGCGTCTGTCACAATAATTTGCTGGCTGTAAACAAGTTTTTCGAGGGAAAACAAACAAACAAAACGAGACGAACCAAATTTCGATACACACAAAAGTCAGGCTAGGAATTCGTGACAATGTCGCTGCTAAAAAGAGAACGAGCACAACGGAAGCCGGAAATATGCAAAGCCAAACGCAAGTAAGTCGAGAGACGCACTTGGACAATGGAGACGCATTCGCATTCGCATTGGGCCCACTCGACTTGCCGCAGTTGAGAGTCTTTGCCACACTCTGATTGTTTTATAGGGCCGGATCACGCATACGCCCCGTTTGCCAGCTACTTTAAGCAGTTTGCCAATTAGGTGCCGCTCCAGCTGCTGCTGCTGCTGCTACTGCAGCAATAATAATAAGAATGATAAGAAGAAGAACAAGCAGCAGCAGGAGAGCAACGGCAGCTCTGCGAGAAAGGGGTAGAAAACAAGGCAACACCTTTTTATGGCCGTCTAAAGAATTTAATTAATGCAAGTCTCGTGCGCGCTTTGAAATAAAAGCGCCCGGCCACGCCCACTGACAGACAGACAGGGCGCTCACATACACACGGCAAGTGGAAATTAAAAAGGGAAACGCAAAAAGCGACGCAACTAAAAAATTAATAAATAAAACTGTTAAGCACCAGAGAGAGAGAGAGAGAGAGAGAGAGAGTTAGACGAATGCTGAATGCTCTTACTGGAAATTGAGTATGTATACATAAAAATATAAAAATAATTGAATATGGGAATTGACATTAGTTAAAAGTATTAGGTGACATATAAATAATAAATAAACAATATATAATAAATCAATAAAAAATAAACAATTATTCATAAATAACTAAAACTCAAGATTAAATTTTTATGTATGTATACTTTTTGTTAATTTTTTGTTTTAAAATTTATGTTGTATTTGCAATTAATAGCTAAATATATATTATTTGCAAATAATTATTATTATAATTATAAATTATAAAAAACCCCATGGTTTGAGCTACATTCAACTCATTTCATTTCCTTATATTCCCTATTGTCTATCTATTATCTATTGAGAGCCTTCGCTCCATAATTTCTACAAGTCTTAGAGCTAATTCTTTCTCCAAGACATATAGCCTATTTATATATATTTATCGTATCCCCATTAACTTTGAGAGTTTCATGTATATCAAAATCATTATCATGGACTGATAAACCGTTTCACTATATTTTTACTGGAATTTCTGATACGATTTAAAATTCGGTAAATATGGATGCGGGCAACATTTTCTTATCTTTGATATGACTTAAGAGATAATCAAGTCGGCCACAGAACACAGAACAGAACGCATTACATGTGCTCGCTCCCTTTCTGTCTTTGTAGGGCATGCGAATGAAAGTCAAATGCTAAAAGTTTCGTTGACAACGCAGACAGGTAAATACCGTGCAGCAGGGGAGCTGGTGGAGCAAGGTGGACGCGCTCTGTCTCTGTCTGCTCTGCTTGGTTCGGTTGTGAGCCATGGCTCTGAAATCCGCTTAGAGATGCGCTTAACAGCAATTATCTTCATTACGCGCGCTGCGCACAAAAGTATGCAATGGTAAACAAGAAACACGGCAAGAAAAAACAACAGAAATAATGAAAAATAAAGAAAGCGACAAAACAACTGTCGGAGCGTAAAGCTCTCAGCTCTCAGCAGGCCAACGACGATTTGATGTTCTTGCAGGAAGCAGAAGTGCAGAATGCGCAGCAATAGAAAACTTCAGTATGCGACTACTACTGGAGGCTTCGCATGGGTATTTAAATATTATTATATATCATGTTTTTGCATATATATATTGTATATGATGTAAACTTGTGTGTCATTAAATGTTGACATTCATAAGTCTGTTTCACACAACAGCCATAACTCCATTTATAGCCTTGGGACTAAAATTGCATTAAATTTGCATTATTTTTGTTTTCAATTAATCAGTTAAATTATTTTAATTAATTACTTTATCAATTATAAACATTAAATATTGTCGCAGGCCACTATAAGATATGCGGGACCAGCACTATGGTTAACCATCGATAGATACACATCTATCGATAGTTAATCATATCGATGGCTGAGGAGGTGGATACTTGGCGTGCCAAACTGAGTAAAGGCAGAAGAAGAGAAAGATGGGCAGTCTCGCAGAGATGTGTTGAAGCTGAAAGAGTTGGGCTTAGATTTGAATTTGTGAAAGAAATTAAAGCGAAATAAAGTAATGAAATATTTTTTAAGCATTAATAAAAGTATTTTAATAAACTATGTACTTCATTATATATAGACACTGCTTTTTGATTTGATATCTTTTGGTTATGTTATTTATAGCCGCTGCTCATGTCAACGCAGAGATCTCAACCTGATTGAAATAAAAAAATTAAATAAGCTATGCATAATAAAAATAAAAATAATAAATAGGTCATTAATTTAAAGCCATAGAATGTTTATTTATTATTATTATTTTTTCCTCTTCATAAATTTAGTTAGATTACCTTAAGTTAATAGCTCCACATTCCATTAGTCTCAGTTATCAGCCAATTACGCAAAATCAAATTACAATTTGCTTCGACTATAAATTCATTAAATCTGGCTGTGGCACTCGGAGACATCTTGAGCCACACTTCACAATATTTATATAGTTTTATAAATGTCAAAAGAAGAAGAAGAAGAAGCAGGAGAAAAAACTGCGCGAACTGTCATAAAGCTGAAGACGTGTTCAAGTTTTATTGCTCGCGGCAAGTGTATATCAAATGAAAGCGAGAGAGAATCAGAAGCAGAGACAGACGAAGCGGCTGGAGCAGGAGTGTGAGTGAGAGGGGTAGAGGCGAAAAAAGACGTGCAGTCGAACAATTAGGCTGACAAGCAGCAACAGCAAAAGCTCTGGCTCTCACTCACTCCTTTTCCCTCTCTCTCCCCCTCGCGCTCTATCACGGTCGCTCACCTGCCGCCTTCACCTTGAGCGGCTGAGCATTAAGCTCTTCATACAAATGCGTCGCTGATGGATGTGTTTCGAGTGGCGCCCGAGAATAATGCCGACTCTCGGCTGGCTGACGTCACCGAGTTGCCTGTTTTGGTCGTCTTCGACTTGTCGCCGTTATCAGTGTAGCTGGCTTGGGCCGGGGGTGAGGGGCGAGAGGCGCTTGCCAGCGCTACAATTGGGTGCGGGGTCTAAGCGATTTATAAAAGCCAAACGGCAAATGGCGACCGTCAAAGCAAAAGTGTTGCAAGCAATTTACGCAATGGCGGCGAGAGTCCCTTTTCTTTTTTTTTTTGTTTGCCCGAGCAGCAAGACAACAACAGATACAATCCTCGGCTCCTGCTCCAGCCAACGGCTTTGCCGACTCCTGCTAACCTGCGCTGCCATTATTGAGTGCGCGCACGTAACTGACATCAGCGTGCTTATAAATCAAGTTGCAAATACTTTTGCCAGCCTCACACACGCTCTCCCTCTTTCTCTCTCTCTCCCTCTTTCTCTCTCGCCCTCTGTTCGTATGAAAACATGGTCACATTCGCATATAAAACTCCATTTTAGAGTTCATGAATTTGGCAACTGACATATTCTCGCACATATGATTAGATTAATGCATTGTATAATGGCTCGAGCAGGCAGCAGCACCACCTCGCACCACCCAGCACCACTCGCTCACTTGTTCGCTACCCTTATGTCATCAACTACACACAGGGCTGGCAATCCCTCACCCTGATTGCTGTGCCTCACACCCTCCTCCCCCCCTCCATTGCTTTGAGTGTGCGTAAATCATAATTTAAATGCAAACGCTTGGGTTAAACACTCGTGCTACACACACACACACACGCATACACTGACAAACTGTGCGCACATCTATCATGCATTTTGATCGCAATAATTGAATATAAATTATTAAATAATGATGAATTATGGAATGCTTGCCTGCTTGCCAATTCAATTGTAAAATGAGCAAAATCTCTTGGCTAAAAAAAGTTGCATTTATTTTTTATAACGATATAATTGTTGATTTGTCAACAAAAACGAGCTAAATGCCAATGCACATACATAAATACAATATATTTATATACGTATAAAGATTTGATGTCATGAATCGGGAGCAGAAGACTTTTTGCATTTATTGAAATTAGCTTTCCACGTTCGTCCAAGTTCAAATATAAAGCATTAGCCAAAATAAAATAATAATAATAAACAAGTAAGCAAGTAAGAAAGGAAACATTTCCGGGATTGGGGTTCATAAGTCCTGCGCCGCGTCAGCTCAAGGGGAAATCCGACGAGAGAAAAGTTTCGAATGAAGGAAGTCAGCCTTAGCCCGAGCTTGAGCTGTTCTCGGCAGGCGTGTAAAAGTATCCAAGAAGTGGTATTAACTGAGTCCGTGCTGATGGATTAGATGTGTAATATGAGTAAATGTGGCAACGTCAGCAGCAACGGTAACGGGAAAGGCAACGGCAAAGGCGGTGCCAGAATATGAACGAGAAAGAGGGAGGGGGAGATTGGAGAGGTGTAATGCCTGGTTAGGCGATAAAGTTCTGGTCCTTGGATACCCAGTTGAAGACAATGCTTTGGAGCAGCTGCATCATATCCTGGAACTGCACGTTCCACACATTGACGAAGAAGAACACGCCCTGCATGAAGTTGAGGCCGCGATACGGCTCCAGCGCCAGCATCGGCTCGATCGAGGCATTCAGATTGATAATCATGTGATCGAAGAGCCGTCTGTCCTCCACATCGCGCAGCGAGTCCATCGGTATCAGGCCGAGCTCCTTCACCACCAAACCGCCCATCGGGTGCACGCTGGTGCCGAGCAGCATGATGAAGTCGCAGTTGTGCTCCGCGGCGAACTGCTGCACGGCCAGTTGGGCGAACTCGAACGAGATGAAACGGGTGACGGCCATGGGGAAGCAGCACTGGGCGACGCGCACCAGGTGGATGCCGTTGTTGGCGCGCAGCAGCCTGAACTCGCGCCGCAAGATCTGCGGCAGCGTCAGCTCGTTCAGATCGAACATGGCATTGATCAGCGCGTCGTAGAGCTGCGCGCGCTGCGACATCTCCAGCTGGCCCAGATGCTTCTCCAGATACAACAGCAGCTGGTAGTCGCGCACTGTGTGCAGCTGATCGATCGGGTCCATCATAAAGTTGCAGTTCTGCAGCAGCAGCCCGGCATGCAGCAGCTCGAAGACGCGCAGGCAGCGCACATTCACATAGTTATAGATGGGGCTGTCGTAGCGCTCGATTATCAGGGCGGCGCAGGAGCGCATCGGGTGCATGATGCGCTGACAGTAGATGGGCAGGCGGGCTGCCTCGCACTGATACGGCCGGAAGTCGTAGACCTCCTCGGTGCAGTAGTGGAACGGGCTCACATGATGGCTCACCAAAATGAAGCGGCAGCGCAGCAGCAGTTCCTCGGGCACATCGTCGCGAAAGACCAGATGGCGATCCGGTGTGATCGACTGCTTCGCCAGCAGGAAGCGCACCTCTGTTTTGCTGGCATAGTCGCGTCGCATCATATTCAATACGGGCATAAAGTTGTGATGCAGTGTGCCCGGATTGCGATAGCGCAAATAGGCAATGGCCAGCGTGCTCACCACAGAGTCCAAGTCGCAGCTCTCGTTCGACAGAGCAATGTACATGAGCTCTGGTCCGCCGGTGGGGCGCTGTAATTCCAATGCGGCTTAGCCATGCAATAACAACAACAATAACAACAACAACCAATCCCTACTCACCCACTTGGTCAGACTTTGTGAGCTCTCCAAGAAACTCAAAAAGTCCTTCTGGAATTTCTCGTCAATATTTTCCATTATAAGCACACAGAAAATTACAACAAAGCACGGCGGAGCTTAGTCGAATGAAAGTCGAATTTGTTCTTTCAGATATTGCTCTCTTCTCAGCAGCTACTTGATTCAGTTATTATTACTGCCAATGAAGTTTGATGTATTGTGTGCTTTTTGTTTTCGTGTGCTCGATTAATTGTGCTAGGCCTTGGCCGATGTCTCCTGCTGCTTCTGTTGCTGCAGGTGCGATTGACAGCGAGAGATTTGCGAAACTTTTGCCGGTCGAGCGGGGGGTCGTACTAAGCTGACACAGCAAGTCAAATACAATTTTCGATGGTTCTACTTCAGCACTTATTTAGGTTATCGAAAACAATAATCGATAACAGCAATGAACTTGATTAACAATTGTAAACGACGCTGAACTCTTATTGAAATTATTGGCTGTCGTGTTGGGGAAATTTTAACGATAAGCTCAGAAAGGTCAGATTAATTGACCGACATAATCAATTATTTTATTTGTGTTTAAATTTGACAAAAAAATCAAAGCAAACAATATTATTTAAAACAAAATTGGTCGTTCATTAAACACTTTTAGGCAATTCTTATTGACAAAATATACATAGTTCATATTTTAATCGTTTGGCTTAATAAAAGCTTTTGCCAAAAATCTGAATGAACATATTATCATTGCTCTGAAGTATTTACGGAATGAATTTATTTTATATACTTCTTTATTTTTATTATTTTCATTTATTTTTAAATATTTATTATATATTTGTATTTTTATTTACTTTAGTTTATATATTTTTATAACATCAATCAAATAATTAAAGAATAGATTTAGACTGATTTTGGAATTCATATTAGAATTAAGTGAATTTAAATGTTACCAAAATAAGTAGTTAGCGAATACAGAATTCATATAATTCTGAAGTTTTTGGATCTCGTGAATTTCGTTATTTCGTGAACTTATATGTTTATCGAATGTGTTAATATTATTCGGATAAAATATCTTATCGATATATCGGCTCATGCATAGCATTGGGTGAATTTATTCGAGTGTGATCACTAACAGTAAACACATAGACTGACGAGGCTGCCAGTTGGTTGCGATTGATGTCAACGTGTTGGTGAAAAATCAGGCAGTTAGTTGAGGAGCAAGAGGAAGAGGGGCAACAGTGCAGGGGCAGGCTGCAGAAATAACCGACATATTTATTTATGTATAGATTTCAAATAACAATTTCACACTTTCCAATTTGAACGAATTTAACGAATTTAAATAAGAATATTATATTTCTTTTTTAGGTTTTATATACTTCATATTTCGTTAATTTAATATTAATTTTTAATTATTTCATTCTTTTTTTTTTTTTTTAGTTATATACAATATTTTATATATTGTTATTTTATGATATTTTTTCATTACTAAAATGAATTTTTCATTTGATGAATTCTAATATTCTGAATATTTTAAATGCAAATTTAAATACATTACTGTTATAATTAATAGAAACACGACGGAAATAACAGGCTTAGCTTAACTTTCACTAGTTCATCATAGAGTACGGCGGCATACGTGTGTGTGTGTGTGTGTGTGTGTTTATGTGTGTGAGTGTGCTTTCAGTATGCCATTTGGCTTGGCGCAGTTCACGCACAGTAAGTCACGCCGCCGTCTTGTCTGTCAAATGTGGTCCGAATTGGCTGACTTTTCACATTTGACCTGCCCACGTAACGCGTTTGCCACACACACACACACCCACACACACGCACATGAGGGACTCTGTGTGTGTGTGCGCATTTGCAGTTATAGTTGGCACTCTGCTGTGCCGGGAGGGGCGGGGATGGGCGAGTTGGCAGAACGTGTGATTTATAATGCTCGCTACGTTGCTGCTTTGGTAAATTACTTTCGCACACGTTGAACTTAAACAACATCACATATTTTTGACGCACAAAAGTTGAGCGATTTTTATTTTATTTCGCCATTTATGAAGAGCAGAAAAACGGGAAAAAAGAAAAAACAAAAAGCTAAAATCAAATAAAAGCGTTGCAGTCGGGCGTTAACGACTGCATAATACTCATTCCTGACTTAAATTCTGTTGTATCAATTTTACGATTTGCCACGTCCCCAATATATCAACAGTAAGTTGAGAGTTTCATACAGTATTAGATGAATCAGCTATCCTATTGGGTAATTGGTTATCTTATTGGTTAACACTTTATAATTCCAGGGATACAAATTGCCCCACGCCAATATGCTCAATTCAGTTCCGTGAATGAGTATGAACATCGACAACAAGAACTTAAAGCTGGGCTGCTTTAACAATGCTGGTACGACGCGGAATACTGAAGCGCAACAAGGCATGCCATTAGGTGCTGGCCAAGTATTTTGATTTTGTGGCACGCGCTCAGGCGCGGCCAAAAGTCACTTAGACATTAGCCCCCAAGTCGAGCCCAAATGACCTTCAGATGGCTGAGCAAACATATATACATACCGACATGCATATATACATACATACAAACATATACAAGTATATACATATATACTCCGATAGTTGCTGTTCCGTTGCTGCTGCGCATCGTCCCATTTAAAGGCAAACATTATGTTGAATATTCAATTTAATGTAGCTTATAAATCATGTAGATCCTTTTGCTGCTTAACGCCTGTCCGCTGTCTCGCTGCGTCCATTTCCCATTCCTCACTCTCGACTCCCCTCTCTGCCTTGCCCTTTTTCTTGATTTCGTTTATTCTCTGACAGTTTTTGTTTGGTCCTTGCCTTTGGCCACTTTCAAATTCAAGTAGTTTCCTTATCGCTTCACTGATGGCTGGCTCTTTCAGCTCTCACATATTGATAACTCCTTTCAGTTTGATTAACTGGCTAGCAGGCGTGCACAGCCATCGGGGCGTTGACCAACACTGACACAGCACAAGTGCCAAATGGAAAACAAAGCTACTTAACAGCAGAGAGCATGCCGTAGATAAGCTCTGCTATGCATGTATGCCTCCTGCCAGCACTTCAATTACACCCGAAGCAAACTAATTAACATATTGGATTAGTCTGTTTAGCTTAATGTAGATACAAGCATATATCTGTATATATGTATGCATGTATATACATATATGTGTGTGTGGCTTTTTGGCTTTTTCATTTTCTAAATGTGTCAATAAAACCTGTTGGATTATGTTAATATAGCTGGAAATTAGGGAGGCCAACTGCAAACAGCCTTAAGCTGATTCCATTTGCAAGTCGAAACAATAGATGTAGAATCGAATATAAATCATATATTTGTAGTGTAGATTAGTTTATATTTCATTTTATATTTGAACTATTTGAACTAATTAAATTTAAGTTGAACTAATAGAACTACTTTTCAAATTAAGCCGTTTTCTTCGAGTTAATTTAAAAATTGCATTCAGAATTTGCGTAAGGTAAATTTTAAAACACATTTCCCTAAGAGGCAACAAAAATCTAAAATAAAACAGAAATATTTTATGTAGGAAATATAAACACTGAATATTTTTTTGACTATAAAAAAATATATTCAATAATATCTCAAAATATTTAGTAATATTTTAACAAGTATTTTAAAAAATGTTTTTTTTTTTTGTTTGATTTCAAAGTATTTTAAAATTTCTTTTGAATGTAAAGAATGGCCTGAAAGAATTATATGAATATTTGGAATATACTTGAATTTTTTTGAAATACTATATGATTTGTTATATTAGTAATTTCAATTGGTTTTAGTTATAAAAATATGCTAACAAAATATTTTACATATTTTATTTATTTTTAGAGTTGAGTTTTTTAATATTGAAATAAAATGCTCTGATCGTTTCATATAATTACAAATATACTTTTAAAAAGGTTAAAAAATGAATTCGTTTTTTTTTTTTTTTTTTTTTTTAATATTTAAAATTAAAAACGCATGATAAACGCCCGCGGCGTTTTTTAACTGCTTTACAGAAATTAAAAAATATCATAAAATCATAATGTTAATAATAAATAAATAGCTTAGGTTCAATATGTTTTATATATATCTTATAAGCGTATATTTATATAAATTATATTTATTTATATAAATTAACGTTAACTAAAGCAAGCCCATACAATATTTCAGTTTCATTTAAATTTAAATCTAAATGGATTTCTACTAACCGTATCAGCTAGACGGGCTTTCAGCTGTTTTTTTCGTATTTCCCTCTGCGGAAATGTGGAAAGTTTATGCACTTGCTTTACACTCGATTGTCTGGGTGTGTGTATTTGTATAACGGGTTTTTGTCTGGTATTTGGTTTGGTATTTGTTGCATTTTTGAGCACTGCTCGCTAATTAAGCATACGCACTGTGGTGCTGCCGATTATTTCTGTTAGATCAACAAATTTTGGCACAACTCAACTTTCAATTCGCTTCAGATGCTGTTTCGGGAAATTCACGAGAAAAAAAAATGATCACAAAAATTGAATGTATTATACATATGTATATACTCTTCTCTGCTTCAACACAATTAATTAGATATACTAGAAAACCTTAAGTTGCGTGCACAGGCAACAATTTGATTGTTAAGAGAGCGGGCGGCCGTTAGACGCGTCGTCGACGCCGTTGTCGTCGCTGTCGTCGTTGTCGTTGACGTTTTCGTTGTCGTAGTCGAAAGCACGTACCGTTATGCGCTATGCTGTGTGTGTCACTCTGCAGCGAGAAGTGAAGCAACAAATAGCGGCAGAGTTCAACGTTAGACTGAATGGCGACTTGGTGCGAGCAGCACGGCACAGCCAGTGTGGTGAGTTTGCCGTGGGCAGGCCGCTGCCAGCCTGCCTGCCAGTGTGGTGAGTTGAGCGCAAGCCAGCGAGAGAGCAAGAGAGCGCGATTGGCGAATTTGTGCTCTTTCGAGTTTACAAGCAGCCTTCTCTGCGTCCTTACGATGCGCTGCGCTAATCGCAGTTGCTGCTGCCGCTGGCGGTGCTGTTGATGTTGCTGATGCTGCTGCTGCTGCTGTCGATGCCTCTGCTGCTGCGGTTATATTAAATCTGTCTCATAATTGTAACGCGTGGTCGTTGAGACCCCCCCACCCACACACACACACACACACATATGCAGGTGTCAGCCAACCCTCCGCGCGCCCCACTTTCACTTCTTTTGGCAGCTTGTCGCTGGCACAGCTCCAGTCCATTTCGCTTTGAGGCAACTGTTGCAAATGGCACCGGAAATGGGTTTCTCGATGCTGCTGCTGCTGCTGCCACTGCTGCTGCCGCTGCTGTTGCCGCTGCTGCGACAGCAGTCACATTGTAGCCAACAAAGATCAAAGGGCTTAGCCCGTATCAGCCAGGTTACTCTCTCATTTCATACCAATGCAATTCTAATAAGAAACCAAGATTCTGACGATAAAAGCTGAACTACTTTGCTCCGCGACGAATTTAAGACGAAATTTGAAATACGAATTGAAGCCAAAGTTCAAATACTTGAAATAACTTTACTTCAGGAGGCAGATGAGGTAAGCCAAGGTATGCCAGGCGAGCAAATACCTATTAAAATTATATATCTTATATTCAATGTAGTATATATTCAATGTAGACTAAATGTAATGTCTAATTATTTATAAACTAAATTTGAGCTGAGGGCTAGCCCTAGAGTTGAATGTAGAGCATAACAGTTTAGTGCAGAGTATCAGATGCTAGCAATTACTCGCATTTCAGCAAAAACTCTTGAAGCACTTTAATGTTCGTTTTATCCGTATTTAACTCTTGTTGCTCGATGGCTTCGCTAACATGAAGTTTTCCAAGAATTTTGTGGCCAAGACTTGAAAGCGAAATAGATGAAATATATATTTATTTACTTAAAGAATATACATATATATGTATATCTACATACATATATATTTATGTATGTATAGCTTGAAAGATGGTCTGAGAACAAATTAAATTAAAAGAAATTGCAATTGAAACAAAGCAAAAGTCAATTGTCATCTGGAGAAAGTACTTCAAGCCACAATAAATATCTGTATCTGTATCTGTATCTGTATCTGTATCTGTATCTGTATCTGTATCTGTATCTGTATCTGTATCTGTATCTGTATCTGTATCTGTATCTGTATCTGTATCTGTATCTGTATCTGTATCTGTATCTGTATCTGTATCTGTATCTGTATCTGTATCTGTATCTGTATCTGTATCTGTATCTGTATCTGTATCTGTATCTGTATCTGTATCTGTATCTGTATCTGTATCTGTATCTGTATCTGTATCTGTATCTGTATCTGTATCTGTATCTGTATCTGTATCTGTATCTGTATCTGTATCTGTATCTGTATCTGTATCTGTATCTGTATCTGTATCTGTATCTGTATCTGTATCTGTATCTGTATCTGTATCTGTATCTGTATCTGTATCTGTATCTGTATCTGTATCTGTATCTGTATCTGTATCTGTATCTGTATCTGTATCTGTATCTGTATCTGTATCTGTATCTGTATCTGTATCTGTATCTGTATCTGTATCTGAATCTGTATCTGTATCTGTATCTGTATCTGTATCTGTTTGCTGTATCTGTATTCTGTATCTTGTATCTGTATCTGTATCTTATCGTTATCTGACTATCTGTATTGTATCTGTATCTGTATCTGTATCTGTATTGTATTCTGTATCGTATCTGTATCTGTATCTGTATCTGTATCTGTATCTGTATCTGTATCTGTATCTGTATCTGTATCTGTATCTGTATCTGTATCTGTATCTGTATCTGTATCTGTATCTTCATTAATTTAACATAATCTAGCTGGGTGAAGGCCATCCAGCGTGGTGACTCAGGTATTTGGCTGCCAATTGAAGGCTCTGCTGCCCAGTTAAGGAAAGTGGGAAAGCAGTAGGAGCTATCAAAAGCGATTTAGCTATGATTAATGAATGGATCATGGCTGTCGTTATATTCATTGCACTACAATAATTACAGTTTAGTTTTTAATGAGCCAACTCATTCGGGGCACAACGCTCCGCGCGCCCGTCCAAGTACCGAAAATTCGACACTTGCTGTGGCACAAACAGCTGCTTGTGGCAGCTGGCCAAGTGGCAAAGGGGCACGCTCACTCGGTTCAGCTGCTCGACTCTGTTTCTGCTGCTGCTAATTGGTCAACAGAAGAAGCTTTGTGCGCTGCGGGTGTGTGTAGGTGTGCGAGTGTGTGCGCGTGTGTGGGTGTATCGTACAACACTTGATTATGCATTAAACAAATTTCAAAGTGCAGCCCCCGAGGGGCTGTGCTTGGGGTGGACAAACAGGAATACAAACATGTTCGACTGCTCTGAATACCCTGTAGTGGCAGCACAGCAACTGGCAGCAAATATTTGAGTAGCCTTCGCAGCTGGCTTAGCACACACACACACACACTCTCTCACTTGCTCTCCCACACACGCGAGCGCGCTACTCAGCTATTTGAGTGCACATTTTATGATGCGGTTTCTCCCTTTGTTGCTTGAAAACTTTGAAGTTTAAAATTATATTCTGATCATTATTAACGACACATTTTGATATTTTAAGCTGACAGCTTATTATATTAGAGAGGTAACGCATGAGATGAAGTTTTGGGTGCCTTACCTATAATAAGTTCAATGGAACGAGAGTATAAATGCATGAATTTTGGTTATTGCCAGATGATATTCGCTCAGTGCTGCATAATTGTTTATCGTAATCAAGAGCTTCTCCTATTTGTACAGCCCATGTATAATTGTTCAACTGAAAGAGCGAGAGCGAGTGAGTATAATGTTCTTCGGTTCATTTCGCGAACAGAGCTTTGTCAGCGACATAATATAAGTGTCTTCTACTCCTAGTGACATATATACATACATATAAATGTATAAGTACTTAAAGAATAAGTATTTGTCTCTTTGTTACATGGGCTTCAACAAAATCCACATGCCCTCAATTCGAATTTTCAATAAATGAAACCGAGCTCAACATAAATTGGAATGCAATACCAAAGCACTTTCCATTGTCGAGTTAAAGAATCAAAAGATAGCAATAAAATAAGTACAAGTGTAACAAATTAAGCTGAAGCTGACATTTTGTTAACTATTGTTGATAATACCCTTGACATAGGGCACAAAAACTGTGAGTGTGATTGCGAAAAGATTTGCGTGTGCATTTTGTGTTTAATTATAATAATTATTGTCTTGGGACAAATGCCTGCCTGCAGCCTCCTGCGTGCTGCTTCCTGCTGCCCATCTAAATTGTGCTCAAGGCCTGACGGCAGTTGCTGCATTTCCAAGATGGAAATTTCCGGCTAGCGTTATCTCGATGCTCGGTGTGGGTGACTTAATTGAGAATGAGATTTGATTAATTTGCATGCCATAAACAAGTTTCAATTTGTTTATGTGCTCAAAGTCAAGCGAGGCTCGTAATTAAAGCAAAGCTGCTGCAGCGCTAACTCAGCAGCTCAACGGAGTCAACGAGTCCTCCCCTCACCCGTTCCCCAAGCAAGCCTCCGATTCGTCGTTCGCAATCATGCAAATGAATTTCGCAGCAAAGCAACAAAAGGAAGAAGCAAAAGAAGAGCCAGATACGAAGGCGAAGCAGAGATGGAAAGAATGCTGCCAAGGTAAGCAGATTAAAACGCCTTTGACTTGGCAACGAGCTGCAATCCAGAGCAATCCAGACGCTCCCTCATCTAGTCTTTGCATGCAAATGAATGCGCGTTGCATGCGGCAACAGGCGATGTCAATGGCGACGGCAGCGTCGGCAGCGACAGCGACAGCGACAGCGGCTGCACCAGCGACGTTGGCGACGGCAACAGTAGCGTGTGGTAAATACATATTTACCCAATGTATTCATGTGCAAACAATTACGCGTTCATTTTTGCGACTTTTGTCTCGCGCGCACACACACAGACACACATAGAGCCACACATACACACACACAGCGACTGCTTTAAAGCTGATGAACCTTTGAGCGTTATCAATTCTAGTCCAATTTGTGGAACCAGTTCAGCCATGAACTCTTTGATATCCGTTTGCGCACCATGTGCGTGACAGCTAAATAGTTCAATAGAACTACAATTGAACTGGTATGTTTGTTCAATTTTGAACTAGTGTAGTAAAGGCTAAGCCTACTTCCAGTTACGGTATGTATAGGTAGGTACAGTAGGTATAGGAGGAACTAGTTCAATTTGAAGAACAAGCTCCATAATGAGAGCAATTGATTCAGTTGTTCACTTTCTCAAGACTGATGAATGGAGAATTCAATGGGTTCAATTCGATGAGATCCAGTGATTCAGTTGTTCACGTTCTTAACTTTTTCATTTTTTTGGCTGGTTTGATTTGATGAGATCTGTTGATTTAGTTCAGGCAACTAAACGATGCCGTTCACAGTCCATTGAACTGCGAAGCTCAGTGGTTCATCAGTTTATCCGAAAGTCTTGCTCAATCGAATCAGTTCCGTAACGATATCAAAGAGCTGCACGTGCAGCTGCTGTTGGCTTTATGCTGTTCCATTTGGTTGGGCTTAGATCGGCTTGGGTTTCGGTTCTGTTTGGCTTTGTTGTGATTTGCGTTTTGTATATTCATATATAAATATCCTTGACCTGTTTACGTGTCTTGCGCTTTTGTGCGTGCCAGGAAGTCAAGCCGACAGAGGGCCGACCAGCCCGAGCAGCCCGACCGGCTCTACCGGCCCCTCCCACTGCCAGGCAGTGCGTGCCATGCAGGCCTCACTCTTTCCACACACACACACACCCACACACATACATAACATACAAATACATATGCAGAGTATTTTACATAAAGCACACACGGACATGCACGCACACAGGAACAAGAACAGGAACAGGGTCGTATGCCCATTTGATATGCAAGCAATCCATGCAGTTAACGACGTGCACATAAATATTAAGAAATCTTAAAGCTCTCGACTCTCGAAATAAAACAGAGCCAAGCGAGCTCAGGCCAGACACAAGCATGCAGAATCTAAGGATTAAACGGTCTTAAAGCAGCAGCAAAGCAATTTCAGTTCAAACTGGCAAAGGCATCCATAAACTTTTGCTCAAATCCAGAAATAAACTTTTGTCTACTTTAATTAGTACCAAGCACTTGTTTAATTAAATAAACGGACTACTGTCTCCTGCTAACTGTCTCCCGCCTCCTCTCACAAAGGTGCGAAAAACTTTCTCATTCTCCAAGCAATAATTTTAAGTCAACTATTTGTAGAGCTTAGTAAAAACAGAAAACAATACAAGATTGTTTGTGGATTATATTTTGTATATACTGGACAAATTTTATCAATATAATTTAATATGTTGGATATAAAATTTAAACTAATTTAAAGTAAGGCACTGACCACTGGGTGGTTTGATAAATATTCCATACTCCATATTATCGATAAGAATCGATAGTTAAAAAATATTGAAGCCTTTCTTCAGTTGGACAGCAGCACGTATCTCATCCATATATCGTCCTCATATAAGACTATTCGCATATTGGATTAACTCATGCGAGACATGCTAGACATAGACCTAGATATTCGTGCAACCTTAAAGCAACTCGAGGTGTGAATACAATATGAATTACAAAACTTGGCTAATGGCAAATTGTTAAATATTAAACATTTTCGATGCCAACAAATATTTGTAATGAATCCGAGCTCAATGAGAATTTGCATTGCAGCATCTAAATTGAGATGGATAAGAGCTGAAATAGAGGCTTGGAGTCTGGGAGAAGCTGTTGATTGAACGCCGTTTGGCATGGGCTGCATAGCAATTTATGTGAGCATAAACAATTTACAGTCTGTTTGCGTTGCCTCCTGTTGCCAATTTCAAGTTCATTGGCTAACCAAGGTGGGCAGACAGAGCTCGTCTAGAGCGGGAGAGAGAGAGAGCGAGAGAGAGAGAGCTGAGAGTTGCCAACTGTGAACTGTTGTCGACTGCGAACTGCGGGAACAGTTCGTTAAGTTTTCTTGATTTGCCTGGCAATAAAATGGGCCACGCCCACAGCTCTAGCTGGTGTGTGTAAGTGGGAGTTGTGTCATCGACACGCCGAAGGTGAAAGACAAACAACTTGGATGCCAAGTTGTTAACAAAGTGCTGCCACGACCTAAACGACCTAACTGCCAGCCAGCCACGCCCCTTCCGCCTGTCTATGCCGCCTCCTGCTGTCTATGCAAAACGCAAACAGAGAGGACCGACTACACTGAAATATGCTGCTGGCCAAACCTGACAAGACAATTGACTGGAAAATGTTGTTAATGAACTTTGTGCGACATTTTGATTAGCTGTCAGTGTGGCTCACGGGCTGGCTGCCTGGCTGGCTGGGCTGCAGGGCAGCCTCATGTCCGTCCACCTGGCTGGCCAGCCATCCTGCTGGCCCGGCTAGTCAGTCTCTCCAGTTTCGGGTCAACAAGTGTCGGCAATGATGGATGTCAAAGTTGTTCGCTCGTCGGGCAGCCGCTGCTTGACATACATTTTTTATTGTGTGCTTGCTATTTTGTCACACTCTGATAAAACATCGAAACAACAACGGGAATAACAACAACAACAACAACAGCAGCAGCAACAACAGCAGCAGAAGCATTAGCAGCAGCAGCATTAGCAAATGGAACAATGAAAGCTGCAAAAAAAAAGAAAGTTTTCTCTTCTTCTGCTTCTTCCCCTTTTTTTGCGGAAAAGTTGTAAACTTAATTTATAGTTTTTAAGCAGCCGCCGGCTCGAGTTGGGCTCGGCGCAGCTAGAAAAATGTGTTTTGCCGCTATCGTTGGCCTGTTTGCTGTAGGCGTGGCACACACACACACACACTCAGATACTCACAGACACACACACACACACACACGCGCTGGCCTATATGTATTTGTACATTTTCACATTTCATTCTCGTCTTAGTGCCTGGAATTTCGAAATGAAATATTTGACTTTTAGTCTAAAAAGTCAGCAGAAAGCAGCCAAAAAAAACAGACACAAAAAAATTTGCGCAAACAGACTGTAACGCACAACCATCCACACAAACCCTTTTGCAGCAGCGCAAGGGCTCGAAATTTGCATTAAATTTAATCAGAGCTGCTGCTGCTGCTGCTACTGCTCTTTAAGCAACACATTCGCAGCAGCAGCAGCAGCGGCAGCAGTTGCAGTTGCAGTTGCATTCGCATCTATTGCTGTTGCACATGAGAAATGCATGAACTCAGATTTGATTTGCGTCTCTGTCGACTTTCGCTGCTAGCCAGAAACCTTTGGCATTTATTAAAAAATCTTTTTGGCAGCGCGCATAATTTGTACATTTAATGAACGTCTGTTTGCCTGACCTCCCCTCACTTTCCCTCTTGCTCTACCTCTCCCTGCAGCTCCCTCTCTGTTTGCTTTTCAAGGTCCTTTACGCTCAAGTACTGACCATAATGATGTGTGTGTGTATGTGTGTGCGTGTGTGTGTGCCCAGTGTTGCATTGCAATTAGAAAGTTCGCGTGCATTTGGGACACTGGTCAGCAGCGTAAACTCAGTGCCAGACTTTACTCAGTTTTAGATTAAAGTATGCTCCATTTAGAATCACATTTATAAGATAATAAATAGATGAATAAATACATAAAATAAATATACAGATAATAAATATATAGAATAAATATAAAAGATATATGGATAAATATTATATGAAGAGAGCTGAGAGATAAGCCTGCTGTGCCTATAATTTTGTTCATCAAAGGAACTAGATTCAAAATGAAATTCACCAAGAATGAACTACAATTTTTATTTCCTTAAAAAAAAAAACACAATATACACATTTTATAAAAATCTCTAAAGAAAAACACAAAAAAACAATAATGATAACAATTCATGCCAAAAATGTTGGAGGACATGGGAAGGAGTAGGGAAAGTGGAGGTCGACAGCAGCTCGAGCAGGAGCGACATCCTTGTCCACTGGCCGGCTGTGGGGCTCTGCTGGCAGAGAGTGAGCTGCTGGCGCACCTGTTCAACGAGCACATGACGGAGACGCCGCGCAAGCCAATGGAGTTCGCGCTGCGCATGCGCCGGGTGGACACGGGGGAGCGAACGCTGCTGCTGCTGGTGCATTGGCAGCTGCCGGTCGGGCAGGATCAGTGCCTGGGCGTGCTCAACTGGACGGGCAGCGCTCGGCGGTGTCTGTTCGAGCCGCAGCGCCATCTGCAGTTCGGCCAAGCCGCACTCGCCGCCTGCCTGCCGGTGCTGGTGATGGCCCGAAGGACCACGTGGTCGGCCCTGGTGGCCGAGTGCCCGGAGCTGGACAACGGCCATCCCAGCCGGGACAACATGGTCTATCTCTTCTGGCTGCTGGCGCCGGCCACAAGGCAGCCCGTTCATGCCAGCCTCGGCTTCATCAATCGCAAGCTCCAGTGCGGCCTGCGCGTCCTCTGCCAGCTGCGCGGCCTGGGCAGCCGACGTCAGCTCAGTCAGCAATGGCTGATGCTGAGCGAGAGCCAGATGGATCAGATGTGCTGTCCGCATGGCAGTAGCTGCTTCGTCGAGCTGGTCATCATCGGAGGTGGCTGAAAACTTTTGCATTTGAATATTTGTAAATTTATGCAAATTACATTTGATTATAAAACATAAAAAAAACGACAACAACAAATGTAATCAGCAAATTTCATTTGTTTCGTGGCAGGGGCGTGCCGTGAGGGGAGGAGAGGATGGGTCCACTTGTCAGCTGGGCTCACATAATGAGGCAAAAGTTTTCCGTTTAGTGCAGTTTATGGCGCCAGGGTAGCGGGAGAGGGGGGCGGGGAGGGGGATTGCATGGGAGAGCTGCGCTGTTAATAAGCCAAAATCAATTTGAAGTTGATTTGAGTTCAGTTCAGTTCCGGTCGCTTCTTCTTCTTAAGTTTTCCATCTCTCATTTGGCGCACTCTGCAGCTTTGCGATTTTCTTTTTCTTTATCTCCTTTTCGTTGTTTTTCTGTGTGTTTTTCTTTTTTTTTTCAGCACGAATTCTGCAAGTTTATTGCCACATTTTGTGAGGCGCGCGCATTATTGATTTCGGTTGGCACTTTATTGCCATTTGGCCCGCTGGCCCCATTTTTGACCCGTTGCCTCGCTCTGGCCAAAACGGGCTGAGGCCCGTTTTATGAGCGCAACAGACGACGACGACGGAGGCGGCTCGGCGTGAAGCTGGAAATGTGCCATAAATTACGGTGTTTTATGTCTTGCCAGTCAGTCAGTCAGACACACACTTACACACACTCGCACACACTCACACACACAGACATTTGTATACACGGACGGACGGACAGACAGATCAAATCAGATCAGATTTCGAAATGTAGCATAAGTGATTTTTTGAATATTGCGTTTGGAATTGCTTGGGTAGGGTGAGAGTAAGGCTTGGCACGTTTTGGAACTGATGGAACTAGTTTCAGACGACCAAAGTCTAAAATGAGCTGGTCATGTGTTTTACCGTTGCTTGTTGTTGATAATAAAAAGGCGCTGCGATTGTATTTTGTCTGTCGGAACTAGTTCTGAAGAGGTAAAAGAAATCAGGTGAAGTCAGGAACTAGAACTAGTAACTAGAACTAGTAGCTAGAAACTTAAGAGTCCTCTAATAGGTTTACATTTGATATGGCAACTAGTTCAAAAGCCTTCTTAATAAGCCCTGCCAGCATTTAATCAGATGGAACTAGTTAAAAAAAAAAACACAAAAGTCAACTTGCATTATATTTGGAACTAGTTCTCCAGAACTCACAAAGCTCAGATTCGTTTTGGCTGTTGAAACTAGTTCAAAGGACTTCATAGGAACTAAGTCGAACCGGAACTAGTACCAAATGAACTTTGATTGCATTTGAGCTGTTGGAACTAGTTTTCAAAACTTTCCAAGTTATCTGAAACTGATTTATGAAACTTCATAAATGAGCTTGGAACTAACAAGCGGAACTAGTTCTAATAAGTAATCCTTGATGAGCTCACAATCATGCACAAGCAGAAGTGCATATATATTTCTATACACAGCAGTGAACTAGCTCATTTGAATTTCTTTTTCTGCGAACTCGTATCACTTTATTAATCAAAACATTCAATCACGTAAGCTTCGAAATTATTGTGCAAAATGCCAGCCCGTAACGGAGAACTGCTTTGTAAGTTTTTGGTGTCATGGAACTAGTTTGAATAAACAATTGAAATAGTTCACAGAAAGAGAGAGAGAGAGAGAGAGAGAGAGAGAGAGAGACAGCGTATTTTATTGCAGTTGCTCTGAGGGTTATTTATGCCAAGTTTGTTTGCGAAGCAGCTTGTCCTCTGCCTATTGGCAGGCTAACAAAGCCGGCAGCTCAATAAGCCGGAGCACACTTGAGCCCATCAGCCGAATCGAGTGAGCCAGCTGAACCTCTGACTGCTGACTGCTGCCTGCTGCCTGCCGCCCCTCACCTGTTACCTGTATTTTTGTCCACTGTCGAACAACAACGAAAGCAGCTGCGACATTAGCATTGGCAGCGATTTTCATATTCGCTGCTCGAAATCCTAATATAACACGGCGACATGTTTACGATGCACTCGCACAGAGATATATGTACCACACACATACATACATATATACGAGCACACACACACACAGACAGCACTCACACACATTGGCGCTACTTTTACTGCATAGTTTCATGTGAATGCCTGCTGGCATGCTGGAAATCACAAAAAACAAACCCTTGTCCCGCTCACCATTTATATCCCCTAGGCCTTGAGCTCCTGTGTGTTTGTGTGTGTGTGTGTGTGTGTGACTGTTTGTGCGTGCTCGAACATCCCAAAGGTGGGGCAATGGCAATGGCATTGCCGCCATCGACACCGGCTCCGACACCGAAACATAAAGGCTAAATGGAACTTGAATGAGCGCCGAGTGGCACATGCTACCAAGGTGAATGGTTAGGCAAGGGGAGGAGCGAGGGAGCGATGGAAGGGGGGGAGGCTGCTGGTATTCGAACTCCCATCGGTGGCTGCAAATAGTCAACATCAGCGACCACTGGACAGCAGCAGCACTTGAGTCATTTAGCACTCGTTAAAATATAGAGCCAGAACGGCCTAGGGTCTTTTCAATTGGAAAACTCAATGGATTCCAATTGGAGCGACAAGTACAATGGGTTCGACTTAACACATATCGCATGAATATGGGCAGAGAGTAAATATTGCGGTCTTTTGGGTGTGATTAGTTGTTGCACATCGATTTTTATTTGATATGTGTATTAATATTTTATACGGATGTGTGTTTGGGTATATATAGAGAAGAAAAGCCTTGATATATATATATTTCTTCTACATTAGAGTATTTTTAGCATGTATGCATATCAATATTATTTTAAATATCTATATATTTTAATTGCTGTCAATTAAAAAATAAAATAAAATAAAATAAAATAAATAAACGAATTTGATTATTATGATGCATTTCATATAAATTTCTTGATTTATTTTGGATTTAGATGAAAACTGTCAAAGTATTTGCTACAGTTTGTTATCTCAGTCAGCTCTACTTCTTCGTCTTCTTCTTCTTGTCAGTCTTGTCATTATTTATGTCGTATCAGCAAACAATCAAATGCCGACAGAGACGTCTGCACAAACATTCGCCTCATAATCCAGACCAAGAAGTTTGTCTTGGCCACGAATGCAAAAAGCCAACTGCTGCTGCTGCTGCTGCTTGGAACTGGACCAGAGGCATCTCAATGCTATATATAAATATGTATATAAGATATATGTATATGCATATATCTGTTGCATGTCATATCTTCTATCGATATCTCTGTCACATTTATATCTTTACAAAATGTCGTAGAGTCTCTCTGTCTCTCTCTGTGTGTGTTGACAATCTTTGAAGTTGTTTGTATCTGTGTATATTGTGGCACCTGGCTGGAAAAATACAGGTGGGCAGGCAACTCGGCTCGTTCGCTGTCAACGTGCTGTTGCTTGCTGTGCATGTCTTTGTGGTTTTTCGGGCGCTTAACTATAACAACAAAACTTAACACCTTTTGATCGGCAGGCAGCGGCAAAGGCGTTGATAGCCGCGCACACACAAGCATACATATGTGTGTGTGTGTTGGTGTAGCTGTAGTTATGGCTGAGAATAAATTCCTTTAAGCTTGCTGGAGAGCTTGCACACATTCGTGTTGAAGCAGCTCGTTATTCATAAACTTAATGCCAAAAAGAGCATAATTTTCATTTTGCCTGCTTTTCGGTTTGCTTTACACTCCCTTTGGGCATAGCGGCCCTTCCAATTTTATACATATACATATATAGGTGTATGTGTATGTGTATGTATTCAGTTTATATGCTAGCGTGTAAGACTAAAGCACACACGGCAAATAAAAGCCAAACATTGAGGCAGCGGCAACAGCAGCGGCAGCGGCAGCGGCAGCAAAAACACCAATAAACTTGTACTTATGTGAGCCAGCGGTAAGTGGGAATTATATAAACATATACATCAGTGAACAAACACTTTCACACACACACACACACACGCATGCACATACACAGCCGTATGCCATATAACATGCCACATACACGAAGCCAGCAGCTGGCAGCTGGCAGCTGTTGCTGCGTCTTATCAGCGCTTAGATCGACAACGTGCCACATGCAACGCGGCGTATGAGCAATATGTAGAGAGAGAAAGCAAAAGAGACAGGCAAAGAGAGTGCGTGAGAGAGATGGAGAGAGAGAGAGAGAGAGAGAGAGAGAGAGTGAAAGAGGGAAATAAGTAGAACGCCAAGTAAAAGACGACGTTGAGCATATGTATGCTTGTCTGTCCGTCTGCCCCTCTTTAGTGGGGCTTGTGGGCACGGCTGGCAGCCAAAGTATGCCTAGCTGTAGTGGTATAAAGGTCAAATGCTCTGACAACTACATAAATGCAAGCACTACAAATAGTTGGGCCGAAAATCAAGTCCGATGCTGCGATAAGACGTGATTGGACGCACAGCGGAGACAGCGCGCGGCTAATGAAGTGATTTATGACGGGGGAGTCAGTCACAGTTCACAGTTCACAGTTGCCTAATATCTGCTATCGTATATTAGATATAGGGCATCAATTTGGCTGATCAAATGAATCTGAAAAGGGCAACAAAAATTAGTTCTCTTTTTTCTCTTTTCTCTGTTTTTTTTTTTTTCTGCTTCTCTTTTACTTTCTATGAGAGCTGAGAGCAAAACGCTTGCGGGCCAAATGCGTTTAAAGCGAATTAAATAAATTGCATTTGGCAGGCTAAAAGGCTCTCGGCCTTTATGAGTGCTGTAAAAGTGAAATGCACTGCAAGTTTGACTTTCCATTTTGCTTGAACTGCAATCGTTGCCAAAGGGACGGAATCCACATGCCCTGGCCGTACCGTGCCGTGCCGTACCGTGCTGCTTGTCATATTTCAAATGGGAATAGCTGCTGCCCGGATAAGCCGGTGCTGGTTGGTGTTGAAGGGCGCGGCATTCGCATCATTGCTCGCTCGCCCCATTCGTAATTCAATTATGCATTCCGGCAGCGTGTCGGGCATGCCTTCTGCTGCCTCCTGCTGCCTCCTGCTGCCTCCTGCTGCCTCCTGCTGCCTCCTGCTGCCCACTGCTGGCTGCTGCTGCCTCCTGCTAGCTGCTGCCTGGGTGTTATCCTCGCGCTTTGCAATGCAACTAAAAAATTTCTGTTACATTCCGCATTCAGGTCATTAATACGCCATCTTCGGCGGCTGGCAGAGCGTATGCCGGACAGCCGGCACTAGAAGCGCCCGCAGGCGGTGCGGGTAGGGGCGCATCAGCCACGGGGCATGCAGCATGCTCAGGCCCAGTGCTCTGTTTGTTGTCTATCGGATACGCACGGACGGACAATTGGAATGCAGTTTGCGTTAGCTGCTCTCCCCATCATTGTTGTTGTTGTTGTTGCTGTTGCTGAAATGTTGCACGCACGGCTGCGTCCTTGAGTGAAATAAGATGAAATGCTAATGATGGCAAAACATCCGAATACCGTTGCAATACACCAACACCAATACACACACACACACACACGTGGTGGGTCACATATTCATTAGCTAATTCTGATAATTATGTGCAGAGTGCTCAATATACGGAACGCTGCATAGCACCAAGTGCATTTAAGCATCGTTGAGTGCCACATCAATGGCTGACTTCATTAGCCATAATCGATAGGATCTGTCATATTAAGTCTCAGCACATATTTATGTAAGTAGATGGCATTCCATTTCAAATATATTTCAAAATGTCACACACTAATGGGGCTCATCTAAATAGATATGTATGTACTTTGGCTTGAAGTGGGAAGGCAGCAATTGGTAAAGGCTGCTAGGCTATGTCTGAGAGAATTTGACCTTATATATAGGTCTTTTATCTAAGACTACAAAGAGAAAGTCAAGAAGGAATGTGAGATAAAGAGATGAAGAGAGAGAGAGAGAGAGAGAGAGAGAGAAGGAGAGAGAGGGAGAGAGATATCTCATCAATAGAAACCACGATGCAGAGGCAGAAGAGCAGTACGTAAATAATATAGTATACATACTAAAATTATATATTATGGTATTTGTTATACAAATGAACAGTGAAAGAGAGAGAGAGAGAGAGAGAGAGTGATAAATAGAGACATAGAGAGAGGGAGAGAGCGAGAGAGATAAATAGAGACATAGAGAGAGGGAGAGAGAGAGCGAGAGAAGGAAAATGAGAGTATGTGATCGATATACGTAGGTATGCAGATATATGTAGGTATGCTGAAATAGGTATAGGTGTATAGCGAGGGGTTTGCAGAGATGGATGTACAGAGATAGGTATATCTATAGAGAGAGAGAGAGAGAGACAGAGAGAGGAGCTGCACTCATATAAGTCCAGAATTCTTTCAAGTCGCTTAGACAGACGATGAGTATATCACGTTTGACTCGAGAATGCGGACTTTGCATTCGCTTGCGCTGCTTTGTTGACAAATGGACACGATTAATCAAAGTAGCTGGCGATATATTCCTTCACTTTCCCAGTCGGCTGCTAATTCAGCCGCATGCTCCGAGTCGAGTTGCAAATGCAAATTGTTGTTGCTGCTGCGGCTGCTGCTGCTGCTGGACGCTCGCACTTCATTGTTGGGCTGCTGTCAATCGGCTTTCATTCGGGCTTGAATTGAAAATTGAATTTGCTACGCCAATAAATGCACACACAAGAATCCATGTAGCTCCTGAGCACCGAGTAGAAAGTTGTTGTGGATGAGCCAGCCTGGTCGGGCCAGGGCAAAAATCAATCAAACAAAACGGACTGACACTTAGACAGACGATTAGGAAACAGCTACGGCGTTAGGGCAACTTGATATGCAAGTCAGAGACTAGCAGCAGCAGAGCAGCAGCGGAGAAGCAGCGAAGCAGCAGCAGAGCAGATGAATGAACACCCAAGAGACAGGCTAGAAACAATTGCAGCCGCATGCCAGATGCTCAATGCCAGCATGGAATAGGAGATATCTGATGCAAGCCAAGGGGCAAAGGATTCTGTCATTGTTTCGCTTAAACGCACAACAACTGGGCGTTAAATTGTGTGTATGTGTGTGTGTGTGTGAGAACAAAGTTGAACGAACTTACTAGGTCGAATTGTTAAATACCCTGTAAGAAGAAGAAAGAACGCAAATGAATGAGTTTTCATAAATCAAATATATGAGAACTTTACACCTTACATGCTGCCCAAAATGACTTCATTAAAGAGCTCTTTTTAATTGTCATATACCCTGTAAATGAATGAGAGAACGCTTGCATTTTAATCTCCTACAATGAGTGAGTTTCTATAAATAAAATGTGTGGTGTCTGAGAGGTATGCCCGTTATGCACTTACTGATAGATTTAATATAAAAAATATGAAACTATGCCCAGTTGATGGATACCCTGTAAACAGAGACCTCTGCTCAACAATCAGATACCCTGTAAGCAGATCAGATTTAAAGGAATTTTAATTTCAATATAACGAAATTTATTAATTACATTTTAAACACTGATAAGAAAGACTTAATTTTTGATTATATCCAGTTGACAGATACCCCAAAAGGAGCTCAGAGTAAAAAATACTATAATTTACAAGTGAGCTTAATTTATGATATATAAGAAATACTTCTAGTGTTATTGATATATTAAGATCATCTTGGGCGAGTTAATTATAGAAAGAAAAAAATGTATTCATATTAATTATAATAATAGTAGTAATAAAATCCATGAGATAATCCATCGCAGCTCTTCATTTACAGGGTGTCTCATCTTCGTTCTGTATGCGATCTATCTGTGGCTTTTGTTTTGATTTCACGCACTAATTGAAGATCTGCTCTATGGAAGTTGTCTCCGAGCTTAGGGCTAAGCCCTCAATTCAAGCCCCGTTTGCACTGAGTGAGCTATGAATTCTATTTGATTGAGTTCTTGAGCTGAAGCAGTGCCAGCTGTAGCCTGCTAGTTGCTTGACTAAGTGTTTTTCAGCTGCTTGGCAGCTCTATTTAAAAAAAAAAAAAAAAACATAGAGAAGAACGAAAAGAAAAGCCCAACCAGCTGAAAGTGTGTGCGTGTGGGTGTGAGAGTATGCGGCTGTGTGTGTGAGCGCCTGGAGTTACAAATAAAACGCAACCGAAATGAGCTTAAGAGCTTAAGGAGCGCTAAACAAACAACGCAGCACACAAAACCCGCGACGACCCGAAGACGACGCCAGCTGAGTGGGAGCAGAGAAAGCCGAAGAAAGGAGGAAACTAGACGCAGGGCGGAAGGGGGTGTTGGTTGAGGCAACGCGTTGGCAGAGTCGCCGACTACCAACGTCAGCGTCGTCAACTGGCTTACAGCTGACTGAGTTGGGGCACAGGTTCGTGGTCCGTGTGGCCTGGCCTGGGGTCCTGCTCCTGTTGCTGTTGTTGTTGTTGCCTGTCCTGCTGCTGCTGCTGCTGCTGCTGCTGCTGTTGCTGCTGCTGACTTGTCGCTGGCTTTCTCTATGACGCGCGCCCCAGCTGAAGGTTTATTTCTTTTTCGGTTAACATACGGAGCAGCGCTTGATAAAGGCACTGACTGTGCTGAACTGTGCATAAAAGGGGATATGCCCAGCTTTTATGGCTAAGTCAAATATGAAAGCAAGTTACTGTTCGCTCGCTGACTAACGTGGCCCTCGTCCTCGCACACGCACTCAGCCTCACCATCAGCCTCGCCACTGCCACATGGACGCCCCTTTGGCCGTGTCAGGGGCATTCAATTTGATTTATTGCCACTTAAAAGGCAACATTCAGTTTTCGAAATAAATAACACGTTTACACATCCAAATGAAGCTTCAGTTGTTGAGAGCGCTACAATGGAGAAGCCACCCACAGCCAGCATCGCCCCAACGCGCGCACACACACACACACACACATGCACACTCTCTGCGCTCTGCTTCAGCGGGAAACTCATCTGCGCCTCGCGACGGCGACGAAATTGTTAATAAGAACGCATATATTATGCCAGCACAAACACACATGAAGAGCTCTCACACATGTGTGCATGCGTGTGTGTGTGTTGGTGGGGACTCCTGTTGAAAATGCTCACATAATTAATCGCGTAGCCAACGCCGTCGCCATTGCCGTCGTTTGGCCAACCTGAATTGGGCCAATATCGCGGCCGGCAGGTAAGGCCGCCAAAGTAGCTGGCCGCGTAATCGACTGTGGCTGACAATCGATTGGCAGCCAACTGTCTAACAGTCGATTGCAGCAGCAGCAGCAGCAGCAACATCAGCAGCAGCAGCCGACATCGCCGTCGATTGACAGGCAATTAATCGAGCTTCAATTTCGATGACAGCCAGACGATTATAATTGAAATATGCCTAGCCTAGGGATATGCCTAGCTCAAAATTCTCTCTGTGTATGCATGTGTGTGTGTGTGTGTATTAATAAAGAGATCTTGTTGACTGCGATTTGTTAATAACTAGTTGAACTAACTTCTTAAATATCAATTTATCTCAGCAGAAAGGAATTAAAGCAGAAAGCAAAAAAAAAAAATAAATAAATAAATAAATAATAATAATAATAAATAAATTCAAATACAAATACAAATACATTATACTCTGACTTCTTATTTGCATGGGTTCAGGGTATAAGAAAATGAAATAAAATAGATGAAGTTAAATTTCAATACATGAAAATGAAGTGAAATTAAATAAAATAAATAAAATTAAAAAAAAAAAAAACAAAATAAAAAAATTAAATAAAATAAAATGACAAGCAATATAAAAAAAATAAAAATAAAAATAAAATTAAATAAATGACATGCAATAAATATATAAAAAAAAAAATAAATTTAAATAAAAAAAATATTATATATAATAAAATATTAAACCATAATAAAATGGCATGAAACAAAATAAAATAAATGAAAAAAAATATAATAAAATGAAAAACATATTAAAATAAAATTAAAATTAAAATTAAATCAAAAAAAAATTTTTTAAATAAGGTATTTCTGTTTTATTTCTATAATTTTCATGCCATCGCAGTGCAATTATAATCACTCCCCATTATAGACAACCTCTCACGCCCCTGGCCATTTGCTTTCAGTTTCAGTGAGCTCAGTCCATACATTTACATGCATTATATCAGTCCCTACTAACTAACTAGCTTAAGCATCAGCATCAAATATTATGGCAACTATTGAAAATGATCTGAATTTTAGCTACTTTTCAGCTTAACAGCTAAACCCGGGTGTTTCCCCCAGCGCCCTTTGTGCGCTTCGCTTGTTAAAATGAAATTGGATGCGAATAGTTAGATAAATTCGATACATAAATGTTATAGAGTGTGTGCGTGTGTGTGTGTGCATACCAATAATAATTTTCGCGCACTTTAAAAAGGCATTAAATAGCAATTGCATCAGGGCCACGAACATAATGTTCCAAATGACTGCCTTCTAGCACACACACAATAGCACACACATACACACACACACAGACACACTCTATGTGGGTGCTGTTCGCGTTAAATTTATGACCGCTGACCATTTTTAAATAGCCACACGCGCACCTGGGCACACCTGCGCATAATGTGGTCGTTTCATATAAAATTTCATTCATGATAAATGCGCGGCAAGAAATAACAACAAACAGAATAGCAATGCAGACACAAAATCACACACCTACACACACACACACACACACACTTACACACATTCAAATTCTTTGGGCAGCACAAATTTTAATTAAAAAACATAAACTTCATTGCGGCGGCAGTTGGCACAGATTTTGTTGCGTAACCAGGCTCCATTGTTGTTGTTATTGATGTTGTGGCTGTTGCTATGATTTACTTGCGCGCTGTATGAAGACACGCCCACAACACACTCACACGCACACACACACATGCTTGCTTGCCTGCCTGCTGTATCTAAACATTTGGCCGCGTTTCGTGTTCATTAAATTAGTCATTGGCCAACAAGAGCTAATTTCGTTGACGCAGCACGTTAGCAACTTTCTGTCTGAATTGCCCCAACTGCACTCAAATATGCACACATACATGCACACATATATGCGCACACTTATTAGAGATTATTTAAATATATATGTATATATATATGTATGAATTACAATTTAGTGGCGCATTTTGTTTTTATCGCGCATTTGCGGTCACTTCACGTGCCAATTGAATAATAATTGTGCCTGCGGCGTTTTTGGCAATTGAAAACGATGTTGGGCTAAAAATGAAGATAATAAATAAAAATTAAATAATAAAACAGGAATTACGATTTGAAATTAGAAACCAAATGTGTGATTAGCTTGCCAGTTAGTGTGATTACAAAAAAAAAAAAAAAAAAAAAAAAAATCAGGAATTATTAATGATAAAATAATATCATTTCAAGTGAGCTCGACTCAAATATACCGCGACTGCAACAGCAGGAGTCGGGCAGGGCTTGCCGGAGACTGTTTTTGCGTACTCACCTGATAAGTAGGTCAGCATGGAGCTTAGCATATTTCCATATCAAGTCTCACTCTTCCAATGGGCATTCATAATAATATATTGCATCACGAATATCATATGACCTGACTGTGCTGTCAATATATAAAAGAAGCTACTGAGAATCTCATAAAGAGAGTAAGAGAGAAAGAGAGAGAGTAAGAGTGAGAACTAGTGAATTGTAGAAGTACACATATGGCTCGTAGTCATAGATGGTTATTGCCTAATATATATATTATAATATATACATACATATGTATATGTAGATATATTTAGAAACACTTTTGCATATCAATATTAAACAATTTCAGTCCAAAATCATATACATACATATCTCACTGGACAGACACAGATTTGACTTCAGCTGCTTTCAGCTCAAATACATTTCTGATACTCTCTGGCTCTTTCCGTTTTCTTCTCTTTTTCTACTGACTGTTGCATAAATTAGCACAGACACATAATACCCTTTTTAATCATTCGCAGTGGGTTCAGGGTATGCAAAAAAAAAAAAAAAATCATGTACATGAGGCGCATATTTAATTTACCAAGCAGTCGGACCCCTAAGCCCCCAGTCAGCTTCAGCCTCGACACCCGCCCGCGCCGCAGATCCTGTCACAAAAGGATTTCCATGGCCTGCTGCTGGCTTGGGTTGTTTAGCTTCAGTTTTTTCTTTTCTTTTTTTGTTATTTCTTTTGTATTATTTGTTATGCTCGCTCGGGTTATGGCTGGGGAGGTATATTGGCGTTAGGTAATATGAGTTTATGCAGATGATCTCGAGTAATCATAATATTATATTATGTTTGGTAGATAGATCACTGTTGATATCATGTGGGCGTGGTTAGTGGGATTGAGTTATGAAAGAAGAATACCTATAGAGTGCAGTAGGTCAATAAGAAATCGAGGGGAAAGCAATAGACTTAACTATCGATACATAGCTTTAATGTTATCGATGCCTAACTGTATTGCTTTCGATACCCAATTAGAATATAGCCAAGAGAGGAAGAAGGGAATTCTATTAACCGAAATGTCGTGCAGAAAATTCTAATAAAATTCAAATGAAATTCTTTCCCAAGGCCTAGACTCTCAATATCTATTCAAGTAATCTTGAGACTTTTTTTAGACGAGCATCAGTCAGTCGGTTCTGCTCGATTGCGTTCTCATAAGGTATTTTTGTTGTTGTTTTGTTTTTGGTTATTTTCTTCGTTTTTCGTTTGTATTTTGCTGTTGCTGTATTTTATTATTCGCTTTGAGCCTTTCGCATGCGCTATGTTCGTGTTTTTAAATTTCATTTTATGCATACTTTATTTTATTTCTTTCATTATTAATCGCATGTTTACACACCAGAAACGCACCGTGCATTGGCGCATGTGTAGACATGTGAGTGTGTGTGTGTGTGTGTGGGTAGTGCCTGCCTTCGCGTGTGAGTGGGGCGTGGCTGACCCGGCTGATTCTTTAAATTTCCAAACACGCATCGGGCGATGTTTTTCAAGTTTTTCTCACTCTCACTCCCTTTCTCACTCACTCTCTCTCTCTCTCTCTCTCTTTCTCTCTCTTTGTCCGCTTCTTCGCGCCGGGATAATGAAGTGCGTTCATAAATCACATTAATTGCTCGCTAGATGGCGCTGTCAGCGTTCAATATGGCGACGCCTAAGCACACACGCACACTCACACACACAGCGTGGCAAAGGAATTTAAATAGAGCGACAAAATAAGAATGATAGAGCTGCAAAGGAATGGATTTAGACGGGCAGCTTACGAGCTGTGCGCGCATCAAAGTTTAATTAAAATTTTGCACTGCCAAAGTTGTTAAAATGTAATTTAAAATTGACAAATACACAAAAAAAAAAAAAACAACAAAAAAACAGCAAATGCAACCGAATTGAGCACAAACAAGAAGAACAACTAGACAAACACCAACTAAATTGAACGCCAAAACCAAACGAAACGTATAAGAAGCGAGCGAGAGCTAGAGGCGCACGAGCGGGAGGGGCGTGTCGGGGCAGAGGGGCGTGAGCTAGTGACAACTGCCAGGAGCAAGGGCAGCCGCAGAATCTGCTGCCAACAAGCTATCCACACACATTTGCTCAAGCACACACACACACACTCTCAGCTATGCAGTGTATTATCAGTGTATTGTCATGTGGCACGCCCATACGCCCAATTCCTGATAAAGTTCAAAAGTGAATGCTTTTTAGTTACACAAATTGCCAAACAAACAAATTCAGCAAACGCAACTAAAAGAAGAAAAAAATCTGTTCACATACACAGATACACATGGGGGCAACCGCACAACCACATGCTGCAACCACACACACAAAAACACACACGCACTCACACACACACAGTGAGACGGCCCACTTACCGTCAGAGCCAGCGGCAGAGCCGGAGTTTTCAGTTTTTAGTTTTCAGCTTCAGTTCTTATTCACCCACAGTGCAGCTCCCCTTTACCCGCCGCCACCCCTCTGAGCCCACGATTAGCTAAAGAAAAATAAGTAAAAAGACAAATAAACCTTTTAGCCGCCGCCACCGTCCCCTGGCCAACCACCCCCACCACCCTACCGAAAAACCGGGAACAACAAAATCCGTGTAAGTGCGCCAAAAATATAACTGCTTTTAGTTTCCACTTCCGTTTTAATGCACCGCGCGACGCGGTCGCAATGCCCAAAAATTGCATTGGTCCAATTGAGCGACGACGCTACCCTGCCCTCTGCCCTACGCCGAGCATATTGACTAGCTGTTGCAGCATGTGACAGGGCAGCGCAATGGAGTGTCGAACGCAGTTGAATGGAGTCAAATATGAGCATGAACATGATTCAGATTGAACGCTCTTAATTGGAAGCTACAGAAAACGTTTGAAACTATTAAGATGTGAATATTGATAGCGATATTGCGAGAGGTCAGATTGAAGCTATATTGCTGAACGCGGACAGCAATTAAGAGCTCCACTCTGATCCGACTGAATCTTGAATTGAAGCTGAAGTAAATGCTGAGATTGAGGCAATGATAATATGTGAAAGTTGATTGAAACTATTTTGTTGAAAGCTGATAAAGTTTATAAGATGTAGATAATTATTTATGTATAAGTGAATATGTTAAAGAAAATGTTACATGACTTGGAAGAGGGTAGAAAAGTACTACAGTATCAATGTTCATATATTTTAAACATTGATTAAATTGATTGATTGATTAAAAAGTCCTGGAGCCGTATTGCGATAGCATTGAAAAAAGTTGAAGTGCCATCTCGATGTAAGATCAGTCTAAATTATGAGTATATTAATTTTAGCTATATTGAATCAGACTCCTCTATTCTTAGAATTCTGTTGAAAGCAATTGAAAAGTAAAAGTCAATTGAGACTGAATATTGATTGAAAGCTGAGCAATTTGTAGTACTGTATCGAAGCTATGTCCAATCGAAGAAGAATTGAATAGTTATCATTAATAATCTAATTATATGAATATTCGAATGCAATTTTATTGCAATTAGATTGAAACATAATTGAATACTATATGACACATATTTTACATAATTTTGAAATAAATTGTTTCCTAGCTCAGTTGCTTTGCATTTTAATTGAAGCTCTGCGGAAAAGTGACCCGATTCGATAGTTTTAATTAATTGAACTCCGAGCTGTGGAAAGTGTATACAAAGCACGCTGCAAGCAGCTGCTCTGGCCGCTAACAATGCGGATCATGGCTTTCAAGCTGGTCACATCGGTCGAATTGTTTTGTTGCCTGGTTAGTTGGTTGGTTTTGATTCGCCTAGGGTTGGTTGCCCGGGTTGCTCGGGTTGTCCGGGTTGTCCGGGTTGTCCGGTTGCCCGAGTTGGCAGTTCACACATTTGTCGAAGCTGTCGCGCTGCTGTTGGCATTGTTCTCTTGCTGCTGCTGCTGCGGCTGAGCTTAACGCTGAGCTCCAGCTGGAGCCCAGACACAAGCCGAGTGCCCTATGACATCCGACCTTCGGGCACTGCCAGTGTCCGCTGACTCCCTCTCTCTCTCTCTCACTCTTATTTTATGCACGATATATTTAATTTAATTTGTTTGGTTTTTTAAATTTAGTTCGCGCTTTGCGAGAGCTCCAAAAATAAGCAGAGAGATAGAGGAGGAGGAAGACATAGAGATTAGGCCAAGACTGAGCAGGAGGCGGCTGCACACGTTGGCCGAGCGGAAGTGCTGCCCCAAGCGGAAACACAGTTTCAAATCTCTCGTGTGTGACGTAATATGAGCGACTTCCGTTTGCACTTTGAGCATCCGGCGAGTGACACAGCGGTCTGCTCTTGTCCGCCAGCTAACAGTTGTCCAGCTCATCAAACTGTCGGCAGCAAAAACACGAATACATACACTGCAACAGATTCAATAAAAAATTACCTGAATGAGAGAGAGAGATGGAGAGCATCTGTGCACGACTACATACACTGAGAGAAAAGCAAGAGCAGGTTTTCTTATCCTTAGCTCGTCTTCGTATCGTATGCAAGCTCAAGTAACTTTGAGCAGAGCTCCCGTTATACTTTACGTTTTGCTCAGTGTATGCACCTGGACAGCGTAAGCCCATTCGGGCTTTAAGCTAGTTATTTATGTTTTGGTCGAAAATGAAGTTTTTGCCTAATAATTAAAAGAGCGAGAAAAATAGGCCACTCAGGCTGGTTGAGTACCCGAAATCCCCATAAGATGGCCAACATGAAACTGGTCCAAGTTTCTGGCTGAAATGGTAGTCGGAGCAGTTGGAGCTGCCGGAGTCGAGTCGAGGTCAACGTCATCCTTTTCGTCGCCGTGTCTACCCTACGCCGTTTGGGCCACTAAATTATTCATGTGCATTCGGCAGAAGCAGGAGCAGCAGCAGGAGTCGGACCGGACCGGTCCGGGGCCGGTGCCATTTTACATGTGTTTCTCACGTGTTTTAATTAGTTTTGCAGAGTTCATCAACTGGGTGCAGTCAGCCAGCCTGCCAGCCATCCAGAGAACAGGCTCCACAAAAGTTGTGAGTTATGGCGCCCTGCTATGGCAATGTCCTCGCAAATAATGAACATCACAAATCAACGGCTCGTCATTAGCACACAATGTTCTGCCAGGTCAAAGCCAAGCACGACGACCCGCCCACTGCCTCCTCCCTCTCTCTCTCGCTTACTCTCTGCTTCTCGTAGGCGTAGCAGAAAGATCTGCCCTTCCTTCCAGGCTGTCCATAATTTTTCAGCTCAGTGAAGCAAAGGTGGCGGCCTCTGAGCTAGGCATACATGTAATTATAGCAGCTGTTGACCAAATTAATTGTGCAGCATGTGAGACAGCACACACACACACATACAGAGGGAGAGAGAGAGAGAGGGCTTCCATAGGACTTTGACTGACAAGCATAGATAATTAATTTAAAGTCTTAAAATCTTCGCTTGAAATTCAATTAAAAACTTAACAAAAAATCTCGCCCAAGTCTTGCTTGGTTTCTACAATTTCCTGATTGGAAACGTAATAAGGTTAGCAGCTAAAACAGGTATGGAAATTCTTACGAAACATAAATATTCCAGCTTGTTTTCAGCCATCACAGGGATTCCACGAAACAGCATGCCGCCCCTCCACACGAGGTCGCACTTCGACTCCTGAAATGCCCAGTGAAGCGCATCAACATCAGCTGACCACCACCTGCCTCAGCTGTCCCGTTCGCTCAATTCAATAAACCAAAAGGTCAACAACGGACAGCAGCCAAACTCAAGGCAATTGAGCAAATATATATACAAACATATAGCTATATATTCGCTGTAAGTGAAACCTTTTGATGTGCTCAAATGCTCGAGATTTATTTGAAAGCCAGCTAGAAGCATATAATTGCTCGAAATATACATAGACAGAATCAACATACGTGAGCTTATACTTGAGCGAAGGTCGAAGACAGTGAACGAGAGTAAGCAACTGGCTATTTATATGGATAAATTTATGGATGGCCGTAGTGTACAAGGGAGCCGGACCAAGTGAAGCCAAGTAAGAGTGCTCAAGCTGGATCTGCTAGACTAGAATATACCTTGAATTCCACGAAGAGTCGACCCTCCAAGCATTTTACAAAGGAACTTTTCGATATTTATCGATTGTAATTGTATGGAATGTGTTTATCGAAAAAAATATGATAAGATATCTAGTCTCATATACAAAACAACGAGACTTTATCTCTTGTGGTATGCGAGATTTAAGCATTCATATAGACGGGTGGACAGACAGATCTACGCAGCTCATTGTCCTAATCACATAAATATAAATATATATATTTTTTTATTATTACTTTTTTCACTTTCAATAGTTAAAGAGTCAAAGAATTTTTCAAAAAAATTCCCTGTTCATAAAAAGTTAGAAAATAGTATCAATAAAACACATAAAGCGCTCATATTTTCACACATACAAACATAAATTTCTCTTTGTCATATTTTTTGTTTTTTTTTTTTTGCCAGAGATATACCCGGGGGTAATATCCAATCAGACTCAATCAATTTGCCACATAACGCGAAATTCGTAATTAAAACTTGTAAAAAATTATACGTCTATATATATATGTATATGCATATGTATATGTATATATTAACATGCATATCACTGTGCACGCACAGACATGCACATACATACCCACACATATGGACATGCACTCACACATAATTATAATTAATTTGGGGAAACTATGGCAACGCATTCACCTGCAGGCGATTGGCGCAAACCAAAAGCTGAGCGCAACAAAAACTGCGCCGGCAACAAGCGAAACCGGAAGCAGTTTTCCCATTTCCGCTCTTCTTTCGACTCTGGCGAAAATTGCAAAATAAACATTTACCCATTCAGCCAACTGTTGGCCGATCTTTGACGGAGATTTGCAAAAATAGAAAAAAAAGAAAGTGAAATTTTAAAATACAAACTACAAAGGATGCCATTGTAGTTCATAAACATGTTATGGCGTTATCTGAAAATTTGATGTTTCTGGAAATGGGAACACAATTCGTTTGGCACTTTGCTGCATTTTAATGAATGGCAAGACTCGCTTAAGCCTTGCGGCTAACCCGATAATCAGGCGCAGCTTAACGAAGCCAGCTTAATTTGGGTTTGATTAATTATTAATTTAATTGCTGAGAAGCGATGAGTGTGTGCGTGTGAGTGGGTGTGAGAGCGCAGCATAAAGATATTATCTACTTAACTTTCTTTGAGTATTATATAATTATGGTATATTGAAATTACTTTTCAATCGGTGCTTGATGCAGCTCCAATTCCCCTAGAGCGAGTTGCCCTGGAGCAGCGACTACTTACTGCCCGATCTTTGCGGCGACTCACACGGTGAGGATTGGACGTCGTAGGACTAGCTTGATTTGGTTTGGGCTTGGCTCTATAATCAGTTATCCATTACTGAATTCTTTGAAGAAGTACATAATATAGAGCAAACTGATTTCATATCAACCTTGCTCAATTAGGAACATACAGATTTTCCATGAAGGTCTTGTTCGCATTAGAGTATAAATGCTAGAGATGAAGATCACATCATTAAAATTAATTTCAAATTTAATGCTACGATCCCAAATACAGATCATATATGAAAATTAAGATATAATTCCTGAGCAATTCAAAGCTCTATTCCATAAGCTCAACTACTCATAGCCATTGTCAAAAATTGATTGATTGTTGGGATGTGCATACTTACAAACTGCACTGTAATTTAATATGCCAACAATTTGAACTACGGCCATCAAATATTGATTTTATAAATCATATCAAATTGCCGAACACTTTGAGTATTTACTTAAAATTTATTGGATTTATTACTTCAAAGACGAAACGTTTTATAGCCAGCTCAATACATTTGCATGGGAATAGAGGTTAGATTTGCAGCCACAGATATGTGTTCGTGTGTGTGTGTGTGTGTATGCATGTGTATGTGTGGCATTGTCGAGGCAAAGGCAAAGGCAAAGGCCAAAATTAAAGACGATCAAACTCAACAGCAATTGAGGGAATACAAATAAAATAAATGCCGGCTCAAATGAAATACATGAAAAGAAAAGAGCAAAATAAAAAGTAAAAAGTAACAAGAATCAAAAGCGGAGCAAAACTTGCACAAACGTGTGCCACTCACTGTGCTGTGTGTGTGTGTGTGTGTGTGTGTGTGTGTGTGTGTGTGTGTGTGTGTTAGTATGCGCTCAGGTGTGAAATTTTATTGAGTCGAAATACGAAATATATGCAAATTGCGAAATAATTTAATGGCGCGTTTAATTGGGTTTTTAGCGTGCACGCAACGATGGGAAAAATGAAAACATATCAAAAACAGCAAAAAAAAGTAAACGGAGAAAGAAAAACGCTAAGAAAACGGGCGCAAGCCCAAGAAGGATTGCGCTCGGGTATATACATATGTATGTATGAATGTATGTATGTATGTATGTATATGCATTAGCTGCGAGAGCTGAGGCTGGGGCTGAGGTCTGATTGGAAAAGTTTTGGCATCTGGCAAAACGAATCAATTGAAATTGAGCGCCGCCGATGGGCGCTAATAAGAACTTGATGTGCGGTTAATGGAGACCCACAAAGAGAGCAAGGTACACCGGGCGAGCGAGAGAGAGAGAGAGAGAGAGGGAGAGGGGATGTGTGTGTGTGGCACGCGTGGCAAAGCAGCTTTGATTTTTAAGTCGCTGGCAGAAAGTTTTATCATTATCGTTGCGCATGCAAATCGCTGGCAATTGCCAATTGCCAGCATTTGACGAGCAATGAGCCAGCACGAAGCCAACAAAAATCGAAACTCCATAAAGAATAATACATTGTGCTTAAGCGGAGTGCGAACATTTTACAACAAAAAAAGAAGAAGAAGAAGAAGGCAATGGGGAAGATGAAGATTCACCAATAATCCGTTTCAAATGCAAAATTTATAGTCAGGCAGGTACAGTTGTGCCCGAAAGCAATTAGTGGAGAAGGCAGAAAATATGATGTCTATAAGAATCGCAACTCGATATCTCTCTCTCTCTTTCACTCTCGCTATCTCTCTTTGTCTTTCACTCGCTCTCTCCTTCTATCCCACACACACTACTATATGCAGATGCGTAAAAAATTCTTCTTTTTTTATTGAGTACTTTAATTTCAAGAATTTATTTCTAAATGGTATTATATGGGTTATTCAAACAAATCTGGGCACCTCAATTCTTCTTGTTCCCTTATGTATGACAGAAATTAGCTCAATATTGTTGGACTCAACTGTACAGAAACAGGTCACCATTTTTGTCTTTGATAATCAGACAAAATACGCAAAATATTGCTCAAGTTTATTGGAAAAATCTTTTAGATCGACTTGATTGAAAAAAAAAAAACTAAAAAAATAATAAAAAAAATAAAAATAATTGCTGCCAGAGAAATAAATATTGCGAATTGATGAGCGTATATAAGTTAAATGAAATTTTCACAAACTAACTCTGTTTCCAAGGGAACTGCAAATTATAGTGACTCAACTGTCAGCTCGACAGCCTCAAAGCCAAAAGAGCTCAACGAGGGCTTGCCATAGCCCTTCACTATATACGTAAAGCCTTAGAAGCCCCTCGCTTCACACTCAGTTGGAGCTCTTCTACAACTAAAAACAGTTCGCATCTGCTCTATCTGTCTATTAATTAGTTAGTCCATCGATTATTATGCCTCTTATAGCAGGTCCCAGTAGTCAGTGCTAAATTGTTAAGAAGCTCGTAATTATACCCTGTTTTAAATTAGCTCTAATCTCAAATAAATAAATAAGTAAATCCCTCTTATAATTACCTTAGCTATGGCTAATTTAACAGAGGGAGGGAGAAAGACAGAGGCAGAGGGAGACAGAGAGAGCTCACTTGTCATATTACTTATAACTTGGATGGCTATAGCTAAATGTCGCACCTGCTTGACTTATCTGTCAGTTGGTTAAGCTGTCAGACTTTCTCTTCCTTACCAAGCTTCTTCTTGCTTTTTTAAATATTTTTTTTTTTATTTTCCTTATTTTCTTTTTGCCTTGGTTAAGTAATATGCTGGAGACATTCGCCGTGCTCAGCTGTGGCTCAGGATGAGCTCGATTGCCCGGACCCGGAACGAAGCTCGCAGCGCAGCTCTCGGGTTTTTTTTTTTTTTATTCAGCGCCAGCAGCGCACGGCTGCCATTATAAATTATTATTCATGAGCGGATGCGGATATTGAAAAGTTTCATTTTGTTGTTGCTATTGTTGTTGTTGCTGTTGTTGTTGTTGTTGTTGTTGCTATTGTGGCTGCTGCTCGCGCCTATCTTCATTTCAATTTTTACGCCGTTGAGCTGCTGCTGCTGCTGTTGTTGTTGTTGTTGTTGTTGTTAGTCTGGCTGTAAGACTTCTCGATTTCTAACCATATGTATGTAGCATACAGTGTATAATATGTATGTGTGTATGTATTTTTGCTGTAGTTGTTGTGTGCTTGACGTTGCGCGTGTTGTTTGGAAATTAGATTTGTGCACGTTTCTTGTTTTCTATTTCCGTTTATCGGCATTTTCCTTTTCATTTCTATTTATTATTTTTTGGTTCAATTCTTATTGTTTGTTGCGCATCTTGTTCCTTTCATTTTCAGCTTGTAGTAATTTATTTACCGCATTTCTAATACCCTAGCTGTAGGTATACCTTTCTCTTTACCCGTACGCCTCTTTTTGTACCCGAACCCCTCTTTGTATTCATACCCCTCTCTGTAACCTCCTGTGTACCCATACCCTTATACCTGTGCCCCTTTCTGTACCTATACCCCTCCTTCTATCCATACCCCTCTGAGTACCTATACCCCTCTTTGTACACATACCCCTTTCTGTACCAATAACCTCCTCTGTACGCGTACCTTTATACCCATACGCCTCTCTGTACCCGTACGTCTCTTTGTACCCATATTCTTCTCTGTGCCCATGGGCTTCTTTGTACCTATGCCCCTTTCTGTACCCATAATTTTCTTTATACCCATACCCAGACCCCCTCTGTACCACTCTCTGCACCCAGCTTAGTCTCTATGTGCTCTGTCATCTAATTAGAAACAGATGCACTGAGCTGGCAAATCAGACTTAAGCAGCGATCATCAAGTCCCTTAGACAACTCTGAGCGAGAGGCCTTTGACTCTGTGTGGACTCTGGAGTTTGTATTGAGAAAGAATATTGCTGTCAGCTAAGGGAAATCACAGCGACTCTTCTGTGCAAGTGGACAACCCTGCAGGGCGACAACTCTACTGATGCATGGCTCACAGTTTTCACAGGCCTTCAGCCAGCCCAAAAGTAGCTGCTCGATACTGAGCTCCATTTTGCCGTTCAACTTTTGTTCGCTCGCTTCCGGCTTGCATTTCAATTTGTGTCTGGACTTGGACTTGGGCTCGATGTCTAGTTACATATTTTGTTGTTGTTGTTGTTGTTGTTGGGGGTGGTGGTGGTATGCATGTGTATTTACATCTAGTTGTATACGTAGAGAGCGCAATCGTATCTATGTCTATTATCTGTGTCCACATCCGCAGCCACAGCTGCCAGCCTCGGCCTGCCGGAGGCTGCCCCAGCTGTCCGTCCGTTTGCTGCGGCTGCTGCTTTAAAATTGATATTCCATTGACGTTTGGCGACCTACACTACGGACTGTGCCCAGCGCCAACTCAAGTTATTTATGTGCTCGTTTACAACTTTGTTGTTGTTGTTGTTGTAGAAGCCAGCAAGCCGCATTGATTGAAATAAACTTTTGTATTGTGGTATTTTGGGGGCCTCATATCTTTGCCATAGCTCTAGCTCACTCGAAACTCTCTCTCTGTTTTGCTCTCTTGCGCTCCTCAGCTGCCCTCACGTCTCGTCTCACAGCGGCGCCAACTTTTTAATCAATGTTCGAGCCGCGACGCAGGCAAATCAAGCGCTTGACTCGCAGCTAAACAATTCTGGCCAACTTCATGTTAACTGATTCAATCTGGCTTATAACTTTAGCCTTTAGTCACTCGGCTCTGTCTCCGCTTGACCTTGATCAGCAGCCGCAGTCATCAATTTTGGTCACCTGCAAGCGCTAACTAGGCACACACACACACACACACACACACGCACACTCGCACACTCTGGTTAGACTTGCAGCTGCGGTTCTCTGGGCAAATCTGTAGGCAAATCCTTTGCCGCCGATCCAATTTGAATGAGCGACTCGTTCGCCTTTGGCTATGCATAAAGCGCATGAAATCGCATACAGCCAACCGGATATGGCTTTTTATGGCATTAAAGTAGAAACGTTAGATGTACACGCCGCCCACTTCAGTCGCCCCGCCTACAATATCCCACCTCGGCGACTCGTTTTAGCCATGGCCCCAAAAGCTGACCCCGTAAAAAGCATTGAAATGCCAAAACGGCCGCAAAGCGAACTGCAAAATTGAAATATTTTGATGTTGGCAGCAAGTTAATGTAGACCAGCAGCAGACCCAAGCACACTCGCACACACACACACACACGTGTTGAATTATAATAAACCAGCAATGGGCTGCACAAATGCCGGAAATCGCTAGTGAGACGAGCAAACCTACTCCTCCTGCTCCTGCTGCTCCTCCTGCGCCTCCTTCCACACACAGGGAGTGAACCTGGGCCTCAAGCCCGAAGGCCAGAGCACGTATAATATACGGGCACACGTACGAACGAGCTATGTTTCTATGTGTGGCTGTGGGTATGGGTATGGGCGTGGACATGGGCGTGTAGGGCGTGTGGGGCAGAAGGCGGGCCTTTACTTGTATTAATATCCATTAGATTTATGTTTAGCAAATGTAACCACAGAAATTACACTTTAAAGTCAAAGCCCGGACAGGGCAGCGCCAGGCGCCGGAATGAGCTGCAATTTTTCGTCGATATCGAAATGCGACTGCCTCTCCCTCTCTCTCTCTCTCTCTCTCTCTCTCTCTCTCTCTCTCTCTCTCACTCTCTCACGGTTAGTGGCATACACATTAGATATTGCTCCAGTTGTTTTAATGGCTCGGGTCGGCCCTCATAATTAAACGACCCAGCATCCACATCTCCATCCCCATCTCCGTCGGCGGCGGCAAACCAAAGTCCTGACAGGCCGGCCCCCGCACCACTGTTGAAAGGCTCGCTCGGCACGTAAATGGGCCATACATAAAAGGCCCGGCCCATTTGGTTGGCAACTTATGGGGCCTGGACTTTAACACTTTGGTGCCACATTAAGACTGCAAATTGTTAAACGTGGCACCTGAAGCAACCTTGAAGACCCCGACGACCCGGCGGACCGGCGAGCCCGGCGACCCGGCCAGCTGCCGTAATCTGACCTGCCTAGCCGGCGGCGTTGGCTGGGCGTTGCCATCGGGCCATTACTTAAGTTCATTAGCATCTCACAGCAGCGCTTGCTGTCCGAAAATTGACTTTAATGTGGCTGACAGGCGGTGGCTGTGGTGCGGCGTCATGTCAGCGGGAGGGGGGGAGGGCAGCGGTTAACAGACAATTGCCACTTGCCACTTAACATGAAATTGACTTAAGAAAATTGCATCAGACAGGTCTGGCGAGCTGGTCACACGGTCACATTGTCAAACGAGCTCCACTGCTCCCCCCCAAGACGAAAATATTCTTTAATCTCTGCAGGGCAGCGAACCTGATTTCTTGGCTGTCCATTCGGCTGTCAATTGTGAAGTTTAAGGCTTCTAGGAATACGCCATTAATTTGTATTTTGCCCAAAAATATCGATTAACAACACTGGATTCAAGTATTGTAGTACATCACAGAGTCTGGTCACACTGCTGAGCAGTCAAGCTCTTCTACTTTGCGTAATAACATATTAGAGAGAAAGAGATAGGGAAAGAGAGAGAATCTGACGGAAAGAGTGAGAGTAAAAAATTGCAAACTGTTTTGAAGATACATATATAAGAAAGGCAATGAGAGGCTAGAACAGAAACATTATTTCGATTGGGTTGCCCTGCTCTAAGTCTATCCGAGCTCAACAAGAGGCAACAACGATCGGCAGTTAAATGAGTTGTCCCTTTGCAAAGCCTTTTAGCCAAGTGAAGGCTCTGCGAGTCCGTGGGGCAGCTAATTAAAATTGACGAAGCATAAACATTTGCTTTAAGCGGAGTCTTAAATTGCAGCAGCTACTACTGCTCAATTATAAATGGAGTAATCATAGAGCAGGCGAGCAGTGCGAGCAATGCGAGCTGCGGAGCGAAGCAGCGTGGAAATAAATAAAAATATGTCAGCTGCACTCAGCTGGGCCAACTTCCTGGCCAATTGACGCCAGGAAAATGGATGGGACTTGGCCAAGCCAAGCCAAAGCGCGGCCAGGCGGTCGGGTGGCGAAACGGGGCGAGGCAAGACGAGGCTCTGGAAATGGGAATTCGATGCCAGCTGTAGATTTTCCTTATTGATGACTGGCAATGTTGTTGACATTATTTGTGCGGTCGACGGCGACGCCAGCTGGTCGCCATCGATGCAAAGTTGTTGACGCGCAAGTGTTGCACATGCAGCTCAATTCAATTCCATTTCTGTCGCCCTCAACAAAAGGCCGCTCAACACACACACACACAGAGTGAATGAGAGAGAGAGAGAGAGAGTGGGAGGGAGAGGCGTATTAAGCGGCACAGCATCATTTGCCCATGAGAATCAAAGTCTCGATTCTCATAAAAATGATTCATGATATCGCATTATTTCCGTATCATTTGTAATTTCCAGTTTCCTGCTTATTTTCACCACCCACTCACGCACACACACACACACACACACACACACACAGATAGAGCAACTAGAAGAGCAAGAATGAGGCGAGGTGGCGAGGCAAGAGGAAGCTGCTGCAATTACTATCTATCTGGTATTTTATAACTTTTGTGCGCGTCGTCGTTGGCTTTCCGCTCGCTGCGCACCTCTTGCTGATTACAGCGCCAAAGTCAACGTCAGAGGCAGGGGCAGGAGGCAGGGGCAGGAGGCAGAATTGAAGTCGAAGTCAGAGCGACATAGTCTCAGTCTCAGTCACAGTCACAGTCACAGTCATTGCTATAGCTATAGCAACAATGTGCGTTTATCATCATCATCATCATCATCATCATCATCATCATCGACTTGTCGTTGTCATCATCGTTACCATTCTTTGTTCGCCTCGCTTTAGATATCTTTGACTATGTATCTCTGTGTGTGCGCGCCATTTTTGCTGTAGTTTTTGATGAACATTTAATTGAATTCTCTTACTACTGTGCGCTTTGTCTTAAACTACCACTACACACCCACACACACACACAGACAGTGCTACTCTGATTTTCTGTAGTACATTTGCCCGGGTTACAATATCTTTCAGCGTTGGCATTGGCCAAAAGTTATGCGACTTCTCGTTTCCGTCTAATTAAAATTACAATTGAAATATGCTCGGGCTGCCGCTATTTAAAGCTAAAAGTTGGCTTTAAGCTTCGGCCAAAAAGCCGCCACATACACCTGCCCAAGGGCAAATAGTATTTGTGTTAGCTCTAACTTGGGAGATTATGGAATAGGGATCCAGCTTAATTGAATAAAGTTCCTAATGCGTCGCAATTTCATGAGTGCTTTGAACTGGTTCAGCTGGGAAGCTAAGTAAATCTTAGCTGATTGATTGATTGATGGCCATGCAAGCTAACTCTTGGTATAGCCCGTCAAATTCAGCGAGAAGAACCCAACTGAAGTTAGCTCATTTGCTAATGTTTTGATACCGCAAAATTGAACTAGTTTAGCTGGAATGATAGCTGACTGATTGATTGATTGATTGAGCCATTGGCAAGTTATGTGCGGGCTAAATCCTTCAGATTCAAAAAGTTTCATTCAAATTAAGTGAGTTCATTTGTGTTTCGCGCTAAGACAGCACATAATGAACTAGTTCAGTTGGAATGATAGCTGACTGATTGATTGATTGACCCGCTGGCAAACTCAAAAAGTTGAGTTCAATTTAACTAAGTTCATACAACAAATTGAACTAGTTCAGCTTGAACAGAACTATTTAGTATCATCCAGAGATTGCCTTAAAAGTGAGTCATATATAACTAGAGCTCCTCTGATCAAATGCAAAAAACTAGTTGAAATCAATTGTCTTCATTTTGTTCAATATTTTGTTAGTTTGGATTGAACTGGTTCAGTTTGATATCTTTTTTGATTCAGTTTGGAATCAAATGATAGCTAATGAAAGGTGTTATGAGCAAGAGCTTATAAAAGAGTTTTAATGCATTAGTTTCAAAATATTACATACATATTCTGAGTTCTCTATGTAATTTACTGACCTATGAAATGTGGCTGAGGAACATATTCAGAAGTTTTGCCACGCCAGTATTTACTATAGACATACTCAGCAACCTAGTTACTTGCATATATTTGATTCAAATAGCTCACTTGCAAACATTTCGTGTGTACTTGCTGAACTAGTTCCGACTCATTGGTTCACTTGACGCAATAGCTCGCAGCGTTTACACGTAGCTCTCATTTAAAGTTTCTCTCCTCAGTATGCAAATAAACTGTATTTAAAGAAAGCCTGACTCAGTTATTGCTCTCTCTCTCTCTCTCTCGCTCTTGCTCACTATCTCTGTCTGCCGCTCGCTGTCAACAGCACGCAATATCAAATGGTGAATAGATAAAAACAACATGACTTAATGAGTGGTATTTATTTTTATGCTAATTACTTTCGAATAAGCAGCACTTGACGCTGCTGCTCCTGCTCCTGCTGCTGCTGCTGCAACTCCTTTTCCTCCTCCTGCTGCTCCTGCTCCTGCTGCTGCTGCTACTTCTACTCCTTCTCCTCCTGCTGCTACTCCTTCTCCTCCTGCTGCTGCTGCTGATGTTGTTGTTGTTGCAAAATGCAACTGTGGCAGTTGCAAAGTTCGCTCTAATGAGCGACAAACAGACAGCGGCAGAAGGAGCCGTGCCAATGGACGATGGGTGAGCAATAATTGTTGTGAAATACCCCTTGAGCGCAGCCCAGCGGGTTAATAGCGAAAGCGACGTCAGCGTCAGCGTCTGCGTCAGCATTACCATCAGCATGAGCGTCGGCGTCTACGTCGACGTTTGTGTAAAGTAAATGCCATTATACAATAAGCAAGTTGTGCTGTAAATATTCTTGAAATGTACAAAAGCACTCGCGCTGAAAGCCGTAAAGTATGCAATATGACAGCGCATAAAGGATACGACTGCGAGCAGCAGCTGCTGACAGGGCAGGGCAGGGAAGACAGAGCAGGGCGGGGCAGGGGGAGGGGCAGGCCAGAGCTCCTGCAGACCAAGTCCAAGTGAGAAAACCAGTAAATACTTATACATCCATATACATACATCCATATATATGCATGCTAAAGATGAAGCTGAAGAAGAAGAAGTCGAGCTACAGGGAAAAAAAAAGAAGAAGAAACAACAACTTAATTACCATGCTGGCTCACACAGCGGCCGCTATTAAGGGCCAGCAAGAGTTTCAGTCAACATCAAAGATAAACGAGCAGCCCCTAGCTGAGATTATTTCTATAGCGCACACTATTACCATACATACATACATACATATATACACTCAATATATATGTATGCAGTATATACTATATATACAGTTACCCGCTGACAATACTTGGCCCGTAATTGAGTTTTAGGAAAACAAAACAGCGAGCGCTGCCCGTGCAAATTAACAACTGATTGTTGTTGGCCGCGTGCTGCGCAGAAAGTTGCAACCGCTTGACCGCTAGCTCATCCTCAAATTAATAAAAACTCATTAAAAGCATTATTATAATTTGCTCGTTAATGTTTTAATAATATAATATATCTATATTTAGATATTTGTATATGATTTATTATTATTTTCATTTAATTATTAAATGTTGGAGTTTGCATACGCCTACTGCTGGTCGAAGAGGCCTACGGCCTAGGATTGATTGAGATTGTAAAAGCCTTCATAAGCGTACATACCTTTTTACATATGTTACATACATTATACATAGATCGCACATTCATTATGCATAAATCATACATACATCATTTAAGCATCATACATAGATCATACAAAAACCAAACATACATTATATTTCTATCATAAATATGTACATCATACATTCATTATGCACATATATTTACATACATCAAACATTCAATATACATTCATACATACATACAATATACATTCATCATACATACAATATACATTCATCATACATACATAAATACATAAATACTTACATACATACATACATATAAACATACATACATACATACATACATACATACATACATACATACATCCATACATACATACATACATACATACATACATACATACATACATACATACATACATACATAAGACATACATATAACATCATACAACATACATTACCTACATACAGAGATACATACATCAACATACATACTACATAGCATACATAAACATACAAACATACATATATACATCCATGATTCATATATCATGCATACATCATACATACATCCATGATTTATGCATACAAACATACAGAGTACAGAGATATGATGAACATATCAGATCAACTGACCTCTTGAACCTGATCAAACTTTAGCCGCTGAGCCATGCCCCAAACAGAAAAATATTACAGACTCTTCCACACTGCAAAACGGCTCTACCTTAAATGAAGTATGTGCTTCTGCATCGAAGAGAGTTTAAAGAAGATCTCTTGATACTATCACATAATGGAATATGATCTTATCAAGTCACTTGAAATTGTTGGCTGCAGTGATCCATATCATAAAGAAACAAACAAAATTCCATGATTAACATCCATTATTATTATCTTACGATTAATTAAGTTTAATGTCAGTAAAAAATACAAAATATTAGCAAAAGGCATTCTGAAACAAACTCTTTGAATGGGAAGTCTCATATCACTTAGTTTAATATCTCACATGCGGATAAACAAGTCAATCTCAGATCGATTGAATTTAACTAACAGCCTCTATTTTCACACTTCAAGTTGCTTACAGACTGAAAAAAAAAGTGCAATAAAAACATAGAAGATAAAGTAAATGAAGAGTGGGGTCTGCGGGAATTCGCTCTCTGTCACAGCTGATTCTTGCGCTTGCGGCCGGGTCGCACGGCGTAAACGCTCTGGGGCAGCGGGCCGTTGGGCAGCAGCTTGCCGGAGCGCGTGGCGGCCAGGAGTCGGCGCTCGTGGACCTTGCGATGCTTGGTCAGGTGATCGGAGCGGGCGAAGCACTTGGCGCAGTAGTCGCACTTGTAGGGCTTCACGCCCGAGTGGGAGCGACGATGGCGGGCGAGCTCATCGGAGCGGGAGAAGCGCCAGCTGCAGTCCGGCCAATTGCAGGCGTACGGCTTCTCGCCCAGATGCCGGCGCAAATGGGCCTTGAGGTGGGCGGGCTTGGCGTACAGTTTCTCGCAGCTGCCAAAGGTGCACAGGTAACCCTTCTCCCCGGCAGCATTGTGGCTGAGCTGCAGTGGCATTGCTGCTGCTACGGCGGAGGCGGAGGCTGCTGTTGTCGCTGCTGCTGGAGAGATGGGCGCCGCGAGGCGCAGATTGTTGTTGCTCTCCTGCAGGAAGTCATCGCACATGTCCGTGCAGAGCGGCGTGCGCTCGGGCAGTATGTCGATGAGCTCGGGTATTTCCACAAAGTGATCTAGCAGCCGCTGCTCCCATTCGCTCAGCTCCGGCGGCGCTGATGCTGAGCCAACGTGGGGCTCTGCGTCGCCAAAGTCGAAGAGCAGCTCCTGGTCCTCGCTGCTGTTGCAGCTGCTGTTGCAATTGTTGCTGTTGTTGTTGTTGCCGTCGAGTGTAATGATGCCATAGTAATCCATGCCGCCTCCTCCGCCTCCTCCTGGCTCATAACCATTGCCGAAATTCACATCCGCATAGCAGCAGTCCAATTGAGGTTGCTGCTGGCACAGCGCCTGATCGAAGCAATCGACTCCAAGCATGGCCGGCTCATCCAGCTCGCTGTAGAGCTGCTGAAAGGCGCCCGTCGCAAAGAACTCCATGGGAACAAATGAGCCGAGCGCCGGCTCTGTCCAAATATTTATGCACAGATCGTGATTGGGAAATGGTCGAACTTTCGCTCTGGACACGCTCGAGTGCGAGCATTGACTGATAGACGATATGCGTAGCCACACACTGATTTGCCTTGGCATCAAGCGAGCCACAACAGGCACTGGGATCCCTGTGGGAATAATTAGCCAGTCGGAGTCATACATGCAAATGGAACGTAGTGGACAATTCGCAGCCGTTTCGATCGTCGTTTATCTAACCCGTTCGCTCGCTCGCTGGCGTCATTAACAGCAGCAGCAGCAACAGCAACAACAACAACAACAACAACAACAGCAACAGCGGCGTCAGTAAACAGCCATATGTTGCCGCCGATCAGTCGAAGCACACATGTGCCACACACACACACACACACACACACAGCCTCAGTCGGCAGATACGCTCCGAGGAGATGAGCTGCTCTCGCAGCTGTTGCTGCATGTGTGCAACAGTGCCAAGCGGTGTCAGGCGGTTTGACGTCGCCGTTTCTCGACACTGTGTCATTGTTTACGGCACCTGCTCGCGCTCCGGTTCCGGCGACGGCAATTGCCCGGCATGTGCTGTCCGTGCTCGCATCCGTATTTATCGCTGCTCTGTCGCATTTGTTAATCGTGTTTTTGGGTTTTTTTTCTGTTTTCTGTTTTCTTCTAAGTATTTTGTTGCTCACAGCTATCGGCAACAACAATTAGTTAATGATCAACAAACAAATTTTTCAACTAATTTACTGTCCCATGGGGCCGAGAGACGATCGCACAGAAAGTAACATGAATATGTTGTGAGAGTGCGTGGCATTGTCAGATAAGATAAAGAGTTTGAGAGGAGGGGAGAAGAGGTTGGGAGAGTGAGAGAGAGCGCGAGAGAGAGACGTAATATAATTGACACTGATCAAAATTGAGGAAGAGCAAAGCAGTAGAATATTAATACATAAATTCAGATTAAATAATTTTAGCAAAATATTGCTCGAGTGGGAATTAAAAAACTTATCGGAAACTATTTTTAGCATTACGTGTTTTGTATATTGAATAATAACTGTTAATATGTATCACTTTGCTTTGTTTATGCATACAAAGTTGTTTCCCAATAATAATTCTGCTGCTATTCCAAACTGAAGTGCTATTGAAACTCTCACATAACTAGCAATTTCATTATTTAGAGAAGCTTTGATAGTATGTAAATCTAGATCTTCATTGGGTTATATATAAAAAATTATATTTAAATCTAATCAAAGTATATACCACACCACACCAGATCAACTACTTTACACGAATCAACGGTTAGCTTAGTGCTACATATCCAAGATTTAACGCTTCACACAATGTTAACATATTATTTTATCCGAAACATGATGAAAAATAATATGTCATTGCCAGCTGTAAGCTGTAATAACTCTGGTGCAAAAAAAAGACTCAAAAGAATAGACTTTCAAAATCGTCCTACTTCATGCGGAAATAAACCTTACAAGCCTCGTCTATATAAACAACCCATTCTAGTTATAAAATATCCAATCCTTTTGTCCAAGTTATTACAGAGAAAAATCAAAATAGAAAAGCATTTACTATATGTTTTTTATTTACTTCATTTATTTTATTTATTATTTTTTACTTTCTTTTATTTTATATATTTTATTTATTTAATATATTTTATATTTTTTTATTTTATTTATCTATTATATATTATTTTTTTCATTTATTTATTTATTTGATTATGTATGTACTTTAGTATCAAAGCTTAACTAAAATCTAAGTCTAGTATATTTTGTCAGACATGTGAAACAAGCTGTAATATGATAGGAAATACTGAGCATAATATAATAGTTAATGTCTGTAATCATTGCCACATCCATTCGTCCCATCCATTCGCCCATTCTCCTTTATTCTTCCTCCCAGCTTTTGTGCTAAATGTTCGCTTATTCCAAGCCAAATATAATTTAATTTGAATATATTCTAGCAGCGCCATTTGAATTGAAGTTCATAATTGTTATATAGCTGTAGCTAAAGCCGAACTGAATGCTCCACTCCATGCCTGTGAGCTCAATGGCATTAGTTCATTAGTTCGCCTGTCTGACGGCAATTACATCTAGCATGGAGCTTGTTTGTCAATGGGCTTAAATGGGCGCACAAAGGAGCATTAGCTGCGCGCGGTGCCCGAAACGCCAGCCACGCCCACCAATTGACGCTGCCTCTGCCGCTGACATCCATCCGATATGAGCAGCCAGCTCCAGCTCCAAATTAACATAAATTTTGAGAGGCAAACGCTGAAATTTACTTTCGCATGTTGTGTAATAATCAGGCGGCTGTAAATCCTTGCAATAACCACAATCAGTTCACAGTGCCCCGTCCCCCTTCTCTGGTACGCCCGCAGCCCTTCGCAGTGCCACACTTGGGGCCTACGTGAAGTCATTTGGTGGGCGTCGCGCTTAGCGCTAATTGAAATTGTAAAAATCAAAGGAGGCAACAGCATTAAAGAGGACTTAAAGGATAACAACGGCTGACAGCCACTTGGCTGGGGCAGTTTGTAATTACGAGCGTGTACTTTGATATTAATTATATTTAATTTGTCGCTGCTCCGTCTCGAACTCGGTGCGCCCTATAACGAAAAAAGTAAAAGCAAAATAAAACAAAGAGCGAGTGGAATACTAAGTACATATACAGAGACAAATAGTGTTGTATAAGCATGAAGGAATAGATATTGAAACATTTGAAAGGAAAATCAACAGAGATGAAGCTGTCTTAGTTGAAATTCAATTTGAATTTCCCTCTCTGAACTTGTCTTGCTTGCACTACCGCACTCATATTAATCGACGCTACACAGCTCTACTCTAGTTTTAATTATATTCTGGTCTTAGTTCAATTCTAGGGTTAATTCAAGTCTACTCTTGACTTTGCTCTATTTATAACTCTATACCAGTTTTAGATCTATTCTACTCTTAGTTCTGCTTTAGTCTTTACTGAAGTCTTAACTCTTGTACACTACTCTACACAACTCTACACTACTCTACACTACTCTACACAACTCTACACTTTTCTACACTGCTCTACACTATTCTACACTACTCTACACTACTCTACACTATTCTACATTATTCTACACTACTCTACACTATTCTACACTATTCCACACTACTCTACACTATTCTACACTATTCTACACTTTTCTACACTATTCTACACTATACTACACTACTCTACACTACTCTACACCACTAAACACCACTCTCTACAACTTTCCACTAGTCTACAGTACTCTGCTATAGTCTGTTATTCCCTTCTCTACTCTACCCTTCTTTAGTGAACTCTATGTAACTGATATACATACATACATATGTATATAGGAAAGCAAACAACATTGTAGCTGGATGGATATGCAGATACAGATGTTTTATATCAAATATTTTGATGACATAAGCAGCAAATGCAAATACAAATACATTGTATCTGCGTGTGTGTGTGTGTGTGTGTGTGGGTGTGCGTGTGTATAGCTGTGCTGGGTTTCATGTTTATATGCAGTTATAGATACTGTTATTTAGTAAGTGCTTGGCTCGAGTGCCATCTTGCAATGAGATTGAGACAACGCCAGACATGACAACATTGCAAACGGCAACAGGGCATCAATCTAAATTATTTGGCGCCCAGCATCAGCATCAGCAGCAACAACAACAACAACAGCAACAGCAACAGCAGCAAAATTCTGTGGCAAGAACTTTGGCATTTGGTGGTTTATTTGAGAGTTGAGATAACATAAATTAGTATGCCGCTCAACTACTCAAGCAGCCGAGCGTTCGACTCCCCGACTGTTCGACTCCCCGACCGCTTGGCTCTGGGCAAATTCCTAGAATGTTTCGTGTAGCTGCATCTGTATCTTTGGATGTTTTGCTGCAACCGCATGTATCTGCATGCATACGGACATGCAGAACTGTAGCTGCATGCGAATGCGATTGTGTGCACCGCAAGTGTCATAACGGGAATTATGCATAAAATTTAACTGTAAATTGCAGACGGCAAAATGTTGTCAAGCATGCAGGCAAAGACGACCACAAATTTAAATGCATGTCAGACTATTTTCTGGCAGAAACCTTATCCCAAAGTCCAAAGGATTTGGCCATGCCACAAGCCCCAAGTCCCAGCAACAAATGAGCTCCAAGCATTTGACAGGTGCGGCGCACAGATGCCTCCAGGGCTGGACATGCACACGCACACAGAGAGAGAGAGAGAGAGAGAGAGAGAGAGAGAGAGAGAGAGACACTGACACTCACATAGATATGTAAATGGAAAATGAATCAAAAATAAAACAGAATGGAAATCTTTAAGGACTGACAACTTACACAGATGGAAACATTAAAAAAAAATAGAAGAGAAGAGAAAAAAACAAAAACTAACTAACAAGCAGCAGTAGAGAAAACAAATCGGTATTTATTTATTATTTCGAATATCACTTTAGCACGTTTGGAGCGCATTCGGATCGGTTGCCTAGCACTTGCTGCTTGTCAATAGCAGCTGAGCTGCTTGTTTTCATTGGATTAGGCAAGTTTTCCTTTGCATTCAGGCTTCAAGATTTTGTTGGCCAGCAACGGACGACCGCACGGCACGGCAAGGCACGGAGATTGAACCAAAAACGGATGCAAAAGCAGCTTAGGTTGCGTCTAAATTAAAAGGACATGCAGTGCGAGAGAGAGAGAGAGAGTGAGAGTGAGTGAGTGAGTGAGTGAGTGATTAGGATAACTTGGCCAATACAGAAAGTATATATATAGAAATATGTACATATATATGTATGTGTTTGAGCCTGCCCTTATGCACGTTTGGGGGCAGAATGTCCGAGCAGGCCAGCAGCTCAATAGAACAGATTTGATAACAATAGAACAGCTGCTTGACAATTTGTAAGCCAATTCAATGCTGATATTGCTTCCTTGTATTAGTAAATAACAATGCACGATATCAGTGCGTATAATAGTTTTAGTAGAACAGATTACAAAGGGGCTTACAGAAAGGCCCAACGATCGTTAATATTGGATGCGCAGGAACGAACTTCTAAATAAGTAAGTAGATAAGTTGTATAACAGCATAATAATGTGCTCCAATAAGGCAGATAGATGAGTATAACAAAAGTAGAAAATTACTTATGAACAAAACTTTTGTATAATAGTGATACTTAACAATTTCGTATAGCAATATGGCTTCACGACTGTGTATAACAGTTTGGCCAGTATAACAAAATAATTGTATGGTGCTATAATTATTTCTCCAATAAGTATAACAGTTTGTCATGATTTGTCTTACCGTTTTGTATAACAGATTTGTATGACAGTTTTCATTGACAATATTTTTCAGTGATTATTAACAGTTTTGCACGACAAAAAGAATTCTCATAGCGACTGTGTATAACAGCCAGTATAACAGCATTATAGTATTATGCTAAACACTTTCTTCCAATAAGTATAACAGTATCTCAAAGTTTGTCTAACAAGTTTTGTATAACACATTTGTATGACAGTTTTCATTGGCACTATATTTCATAATTGTCATCAAACTGTTAGAAACTTGTATTAACTGTTTGACTTTCGCATAACAGTTCGGCCATTACTAGAGTATAACAGTATAATGCTTTGACTATTTGCTCCCATTCATAATTGGCCTTATCCACTTCGACTTGGCAGGCGGCGCACTCCAATTAATTAATCAATTAAGCTTATTTGCTGGCAAACTTAAGGAATGCCCATCCAAGGACTGCTGAAGTCGAGTCGCGTCGAGTCGAGGCGAGTCGATTCGGGTCGAGCTGGGTCGAGTCCCAGTATCCCCGAGTATGTTTGGCTCCGGCAACAGGTCAAAAGTTTTTAGCCAACTATCAAAGTCTGGCCCGAGACACAGACCGAGACACACAGGGCACTTAGTTAGCTAGTTAGCGCTGATGTTGTTTTTGCTTCTTCTTTTCACATTTTGTTTTTTTTTTTTTTTTTTTTTTTTGCGCTGTGCAAAGTTTTAATAAACTCGCAAGCGACAATATTTTGCGGTCGCCCCGAACTGCAGATAATAATTTGATTTTATGTGGCGCGTACGCGACTCGAGAGCAATTTGTTATATTTACAAAAGAAAGTGAACTTTAGCTTGAACTTAAAGTTAGCGCCAAAGTTGAGGCCGGCCGAGGGCAGCGAACTTGGCTATGAATGGAATGAATGGAGGGTTCGCACTGGACAGCAGATAACGTGGGTCTCACTCACTCTCTGTGTGTGTGTGTGTATACATATATTATGTTCAGATGTAGCTGGAGCTGGAGCTAAGACTGAGATTAGGTGAGATGCAAACATAATCCAAAGACAAGTGAGTTAACTGCCTTGACCCAATTTAATTAAACATATGTATTCGTGTTTGTATGTGCCATGTTCGCACCCCGAAAGCTTAGATGAGATGAGAGCTGCGAAAGCCAACGGCCGCGGCCCAGTGTTTCAGTTGGCCAACTTCTTCGGAACGAGGGCACATGTCAAAGCTAATGACAATAACAGCTACAGGCTGATGAAGAAGATGAAGATGAAGAAGAAGAAGTGTTGCCATTGCTGATGTGAGCCTTCTGATTGCGTCTACTCCACATCTGCGTGCGTGTGTGCGTGTGTGTTTTAGCTGGGCCAACACAAACACAAACACACTCGAGCCACGTACACAGAACATTATTGTAGCCAAAGACAGCAGCGACAGCAGCCAACAATTAGTGTTGACAGACATTGCACTCGGGCAAAGCCCCAAAGGAATTTGAGGGCTCGTCGCACGCACACCAAATGCGCTGTAGTTGGGCGTGTGTGCGAGTGGGCGTGGCATTGGCTATATGCTCGTCGCCACAAATGGCCGGGCATGTAATGTGAGCCTTGCTATATGAGCCACCATGTGTGGGCGCTGCCGGAGCACAGTTAATTGCAATCAAATTTAAATATTGCCGCAGATCCGACTTGCTTCGAAAACTATGGCAACTGAGGAAAAGCCCCAAAGAGTTTTCGCCGGAATTAAGCTAATGAGCGAGTGAGTGATAAGATGTATCTAGTTTATGAAAAGAGAATCTCCAAACTTAATATAAATTAAATATGATTTTTACTTGATTAAATTTCGCTATCGTATAAATATGTATGAATAAAAAAATTTATTAATTCTATATATTAAATGAATTTTGTACATTAAAATTTAAATCTAACATTTTTATTTGAAAATTATGTATATTTATAATTAATATTCATATTTACATCTTTCTGCTTACAAATATTTTTCTGCTATGATTAATTAATAAATTCTTCATAATTCTGGCATCCATCATAATATAGTCGTATTTGAAAATATTCTAAAGCCTTCTAAATTTGATTGGCTTCAATGGTATACATGACAACGCGGTCTTAATATGAATAAATAAAATATAAATTTAAAAATTAAATAAGAAAAAATATATAAAAATGCAAATAAAAATAAATAAATAAATAACTAAGAAATATTTTTACTAAAATTCTTAAGGAAACATAATGAATTCAACATGCACTTTGACAGTCAGTTTGACAGTCAGTTTCACATTGAGTTCCAATTAGTCCGCATTTGGCTCGATATCTGACCGGCGCTTCCATAGGCATTGCACACAGCATTTAGCATTTAGCTGCAGGCCGTCAGCGATTTGATCTGGCCAGCCAACTGAGCGAGCCGTCAATGAGGAGGCGGCGAGCTGGCCAAACTGGATTCCGGCAAGAAATGGAGATGTCCAAGAAACGCCAGAGTCGGTCGGAGCTAAGCTCAGTTGGACAGCAGCAACAGACGAGGCTGTCACAATGTCTGCAGTTGACCAGATGTTGTTGCTGTTGGCTTAGAATGTAATTGTGAGTGTATACGTGTGTGTGTGTGTGTGTGTGTGTGTGTGTGTTTGCATTGCAGCTGCTTAGGAGTTGAGCTTGTGTATTGAGTGTAGGTAGAGCGCAGCGAAAGCCGCAGCAGCAACGACAGACTCTGGCTGGCTAATGAGGCGGTGGGACAACAATAAGCGCAGCCATAAAAGCAACTGCAGCAACAGCAACAACAGCAACAACAGCAGTAACAGCAAACAGTTATGTCTAGCCGAAGGACATTTGGCAGCCAGGCTTTCAGCATGGCCATTGCGCATAAACGTAAACGTTTTGGCTAATTTGTGCGTGTGTGCGGAGAGCATTAATGAAGTGACAATGACAACGTGAGTGCATGTGTGTGTGTGTGTGTGTGAGTGTGCAGTTGAAGTAAAGGCAAAGTGCAATGAAGTGTTGCATACTTTTGGGCGGCGTCAATTTGCAATTGAAAAGAATGGCAATGGCAGCACGCAGCTAGCCGTAACTCATAGCTCATATATGTCACACACACATACACACACAGGCACAGAGGGACAATTTAGGCGGGTGTGCTCATGTGGCATGCCTTTAAAACAAAGTGGCACAAAAATGGCATTACACAAAAAAGGATTTATTTAGTTTATTTGCTGTATATCAGCAGCCATAACTGTCAAGTGTTTGTTGTTCTTTGTCTGGCTGGCTGTCTCACTCTCTCTGTGTAAGTGTGTGTGTGTGTGTGTGTGAAGTTGAGCTACTGTTACTGCTGCTGCTGCTGCTGCTAAAGCCTGAACTAGAGCTTTGCTGCATGATGGCCATCATCATCAATCATTTTGATTTGCGCTAAAAACTATGCTATGCTATGCTTTGCTCAGCTCTGCTCAGCTATGCAGCGTTGCATTGCCAAATACAACAACAAATGCAAACAAACACACACACTCTCATAGCGGAACAATAAAGTTCAGCTACAGCAACAGCAACAACAACGAACATGTGAAATGACAACAACAATTCATGTCGACAAGTTGCGTTTGCATTTTGTTGTTGCTGTTTTGTTTTTGTTTTGTCATACCCTGTGCAAAGAGGGTGGCCAAATTCACTAAGGCCATTTGCAACGCCTTGAAGAATGCTCTCAGAGAAAAATTTGTCATCTGTGATGAGTTGACTTTCGTCAAAAGCCTCTACAAAGTATGTTGCCAAGAGGAAACAGAAAGGGAATTGAATGAGATTACTTTAAATAAACAAAAAACTATATTTATTTACATACTCAATGCCAACGACATTCTTTCATATTATATTACATTTGCTTTAGCTAAAATATGAAATAAATTCCGATTTGTCATACCTCTTCAAAGATTTGTCTTACCACTTCCCAGGGTATCTGCTTGTCTTGCATACTCCGCTGAGCTCTGCATATTTGGTTGCTTTTTTAGATTTGATGCATTTAGTAAGTACTTTCTGGTCCTTTGTTTTGTTTGCGAGCAGCAAATGCATTCGAATGCGAACACACATAATGTCCGTACCACAGTGGGCGCTGCAAGTATGCATACACTATGCATGCATTAGTTTTAGCTGCTCGAGCAGTTAATAGATAAGACTGCCAGCATGGCAGGGGGAGGGACACAGTCGCCCAGTCGCCCAGTCGCCTAGTCGACTAGGGATAAAATATTTTAACGGCTCGCTCGTAAAGCTGCTTGTCAAATATTTTTACAGCATTTTAAACACAGTTGCCAAAAGCAGGCGACAATGCACATAGACACATTTATATACAGAGAGGCATATATGTATATAGACACATATGTATATATATATACATATATGTGGGCACATAATGAAATTTTAATTAAGACCAAGCAACAGCAGAAGGCGCTTGAGTTGCGCGTCTTTTAATTCAATTTATAATTACTTACATGCAGCAGGAGCAGCAGGAGCAGTAGCAGCAGCAGCAGCAGCAACAGCAGTGGCAACTCGAGTTGCTATAAATAAGTAATATTGCCACTGCCAATGCATCACAAACCATTGCACTAGTGTTGGCGGTCGGTGGTGCGGTGGCTGTGGTGCCACACCACCCGGCGTCCCGGCGTATCAATTAAGTTAAGAAACATTTGCGCAATTGCTGCCCAGCCAAGTGTGCTGCATGAAATGCTGAAATGAAGACAGCCGTCAGCCGGCAGCGAGAAGTATGAATGAATTATTAAAGATGCGCAGGAATATTAACTCCAGCTTCAGTTGAGTATTACATACCTGAAGTGCGAGACAAATTGTTGCTATACTTTCATTTATTGCACTCAATTTGTTGCATCTTGTTGTCCAACTGTCGAGTGGACCTGCAAGTAGAGCTGTGAAAGCAATTGATAGCATTGATCGAGACAAGCGAGAGATCGACGAACATTACTGATGCTGAAGAGGACTGAAAGAGAGGAATATGGAAGACATCATATTAAAAGTGATTAAGGTTTTAGCAGTGGTTTCCTAGGGGAGAGAGGGAAAGAGTGGAAGTGAGAGAGAAATTGTGCCCAGGAGAGAGATATATGGAAGAAATTATATCATAAGTGATCAAGACTTAACAGAGGTTTCTTAGATAAGAGGGAGGGAGTGAAAGAGATGGATATGGAAGTTTTTAGGGGGCTTCTTGGGAGAGTGAGAGAGAGAGACAGAGAGAGCGACAGAGAGAGATAGAGAGTGAAGGACAAAGAGAGATGGAAGAAATTATTTTATAAGTTATTTAGGCTATGCTATTAGAATTTTTTTAGGTTAGGCCGCTTAAGATTAAAAGCGTCTCATAACAACTCATCTCTTCTCACTCTTGTGATCACTGAATCTGAATTCCCTAAATTTACACATAGGAGGTAGTCTCTTATAACACAACCCATATATATAATATAATAATATATATATAATTTATATAAATACATATATTAAACAAATATCGAACCTGCCATAATCCTATCAAAACCCCTACACAACATTAACCGTAACTCCAATAATTCATATACAAATTCACGAGTCTCTTCGATTGCTTGCAGCCATCTAACAAATGCCTCAAGTGGGTCACTTTTAGCGCACATTACTTAGCTGCTAATTCCTAATATTTTCACATCTTATTCCTTCCGTCCAGCTGTCTCTCCGTTCGGCTGCTGTGCTGCTGCGCAAAGTTGGCTGTGTGGCAGCTTGCCAACCTTCATAAATCAAAAGGCTGACATAAAACCTTGAAATGTTCAATATGAATTCAGCCATGCTACAATCTATATATCTTTCTATCTATCCATATATCTTTCGGTCGCTCTCTTTCTCTGGCTCTCGCTCACTGTCTCCTGCCACGGGTCGCTTTGTGTCCCGAATTGCACTAATCTCATGGGAAGAGAGCGCGCTGCAGTTCGCCGTTAGCCTCCGGTTTTCGCTTTCGCTCGAAACTTTCTAATAATTTCTATTTGAAAGGCGGTCCAAAAGTTGTGCGTTGTGTGCAAAACTGTCATATTTCATAAGTCTCTCGGGTGAGGGGCCGTTCCCATCCAAATGCTGCCACATAAGACATAAAACGAGGGGGAAGGGGGAGGGGGGTAGGCAGAGGGGGCGACAGCGCAGTGAGGGCAGCGCCTGTCTGTGTATAATTACATGGTTCAACTGTCACGGCGGAAAACAAATAAATGAGTTTCACTTGCAAAACTTTTGGCAGTTACAGCGGCAGCTTGGCTTATGACTCCACAATATCGAATCCACATGCCACATGCCACATGCCGCACGCAGCAAATGCACTTTGTGGCCATCGATCGGCGAGGCAACAGCAGTAACAGTAGCAGTAGCAGTAACAGTGACAGTAACAGTAGCAGTAGCAGTAGCAGTAGCAGTGACAGTAGCAGTAACAGTAGCAGTAACAGTAGCAGTGACAGTAGCAGTAACAGTAGCAGTAACAGTAGCAGTAACAGTAGCAGTAACAGTAGCACTAACAGTAGCAGTAACAGCTCATGCATCATAAATCGATACGCATTCATTTTGATGCCCTTTGCGGCGTAAAGTTTTATGATGCAGAAATGTTGAAAACTTTGTTGCCTCATCTATGCAACATCCATATGTTGCTCACCCCCCACAGCCCAATTGAAGCATAGATAGACATAGGAGATTCGAGCTTGAAAATTCAAGCCAAACAATGCCAACGTGGCTCTGTGGCAACAAGTTACCGAGGCTGATTGTCAGAATCGATGCGAAATACCTGAGCGGTTGGCTGGTCGGAGTATTTGAAATTAATTCAGATTGCAATTCTTTGAATTATACGCATCACCAAACTATGATTTCTCATGAAATATTAATGCCGGCATGCGACATTTGATATTTTCCGCAGTCTGTTTCTATTTTCGTCTCTCTCGCACTCTCTCAATTTCACTTTCTCTCCTTCCCTCTATCGGCATCCGAATGGTAAGCGCAGTCAGGGCCAACTTCGTTATCATTGTCAACATGCCATTGAGTCGAGTCCGTCGAGTCCGTTGAGTCCGTGGAGTCCGTCTATGCCGTCGGCTCCGTCGGCTCCGTCGCTTCGCCCCCCCCCTAGTCCCTGGCATAATCAGAGCAATTCCAAAGTTGTGTCTGTCAAAAAGGCACAAAATGTGGCCATTCCATGGCCGTCGTCCGCCTGATGCTCAGCGTCGTTGCTCCACGCTGTCTGCGCCTCTCCCACACACGCACGCACACTTTTTTATTTATACTTTTTTTTTGTTTTGCCTGGCATATTCCGTATTCTCTTTCGTTTTTTTGGCACTTCCTTTTTGACACCGGCGTTCCGCTACGTTTCACGGCGCTGCCACCTGCCCCGCCACGTCTAATGCGGCCGTCCATCGGCTTCGGTGTCTATCAATGCCAGCGATTGTCCTGCTCCTGCTCCTGCTCCTACTCCTGCTGCTGCTGCTGCCAGCCGGAAAATGTGAATTTATCACACGAGCACGTACGCATATTTCTCGGCGTTGGCCTTTTTGCCGACGCCCCTTTTATTATTTTCGTTTTGCCTCTTTTGCGTTTTTCGTTTTGCGTTTTCGAAGCTGGCGACGGGATTGGAAAAGTGGCACGACTGCTTGCCCCAGCGCCAACGTCGTTATGCCCAAGTGCCACACACAGATTAGTTAATGTTCCACTTTGAATGTGTGTCGGGGTCGCCACTGGCCACTGGCCACGGCTCTACGCTTATCTCTGCTATTGCACGTGCCCGGAGAGCGCTCGATAGCGCGCTGGCACCTGAGCACGAGTTCCTGTGTCTATGTCTGTGTCTGCCACTCGATGTCGCGTGCAGCAGCAGCGCGCACTCGAATCGTGAATTTGAATGTCTTAATTGCATCCTGTTTGTGGCAAATTCACTTCTGCAACAATTAAAAGCCAATTTTGTAGCGCGTCGACAGCTGGCAACGCTCTGGGGTTTCTAATCAGCGCGCCGGGCGGTGCAGACACACACAAAGAGAGAGTACGAGCGAGAGAGAGAGAGAGAGAGAGAGAGAGAGAGGGTATACACTGAGAGTAGGGATAACAAGCAGTGGGCGGTCCTCCAAGGATCCCCAGGGACTGTCAATGGCTCTGCCTTCGCATTTCTTCTTTATTTCCGCTCTGCGACAAAAATTCCCAGACATTTGCTTAATGTGAAACGAAGCAGTTCGCTCGCTGTCCTCGCCGAACTTCAATTACTCTGCAAAGTTTATGGAATTTGAGTATATTGGGCGAATATATAAAGATGAATATAAATGGAATGTATTGCAGTTGTAATAGATGTGCAGCTGTGTCTAAGGAGGCTGTGCTTTGCATTGCTTGGCTGCGTACTGCAGGCACTGATATAGATATACATATATGTAGATGTATACATGTATATGTATATGTGAGGGACACAGTGTAGTTTATCTCAAGCTAATATCTGTGTAGTATAAAGATAAAAATAATTAAATACATATATATTTATAAATTATATACCATATAATTGGTAAATAAAATAAATCCAATGAAAATTATAGCAATAAATAGACTGTATAAAAAATTCAAATGGTTGTTATTTATTTTTTATTTTTATTTATTTATTTATTTTTTTTATATTTTTTTAATTTAATTATTTATTTATTTGCTTATTAATTTATTGATTTTTTATCTATTTATTCATTTATTATTATTATTTATTTATTTATATATTTATTTATTGATTTATTTATTTAATTATTTATTCATTTATGTATTTATTTATTTATATTATAATTTTTTTGCTATTTAATTATTCATTCATTTATTGTATTTATTTGTATTTATTTATTTGTATTGTATTTATTGTATTTATTTATTTATTGATTCATTTATTATATCAGCTCCAGTGTCCAGTGCTCAACTTTAAGTTAGTTTTAATATTATAATTCATAGCTCTAACATCTAATTAATTTATATAAAACCATTTTTGATTATGATTATTACTATTGCATTGCATTTATTACTATTCATATTATTAATTTATCAGTATTATTATTATTATTATTATTATTATTTATATTTATGTATTATGACAATATTAGACTATTATGACAGTATTAGACAATATTAGACTACTGAGCGCAATTTATATCCTCTTATGAGAACGACAAAGAGAGAGAGAGAGAGAGAAAGTATATCTGCATCTATATCTGCACTTCGCAAAGCTGCTCAATATTGAGCCCTGCAGAGCTACAACTCTGAGATCTGCAACTCATATACCCCGATTACTAATCATCATCCAATCTCACTCTCCACACAGGGCACTCATAACGAACCAACTGAGGCACATGTCTGCCTCTATACAAGTAATACTCCAATGACTGTTGCACAGAACACAATCAGATATATTTCTCTAAATTAAACAGCAAATTTGGATGCTCTAAAGAGTTTATGCTCCACTGCTAGAGTATGTGCCATCAGAGGAGCGCTGCTTTGTGCGGTGGCCCGCCGAAACTCACATCGTATTCGTCGAGACGCCGAGCTGAGAGCATAATGTAACGATAATTGAAATTCCGCCCACAATTTCGCTTGGCTGATAAGGCGCCGTGTGCCGTGTGCTCTTGCTAGCTCGTTGACTGGCAGCAGCAGCAGCAGCAGCAGTGACGGGAGCGGCGGCAGCGGCAGAGGCAGAGGCAACCCAGACAGGATGCTGTGCAGCAGGGAGCAGCTGCAGTTGTGGTCGCTAATTAAATTGTGTCGCCTCCCAAGATGCAGTCGCCCGATTGTGCACGCCTCACATGCAGCGCATGGTGATCAGCAGTGGATCGCAGTCGCTGGCAAAGTCATCCGTATTGGGCGCACTCTGGCGATAGTAGTGGGGCGGTATCTTGGAGAGTCTGTTGTAGTTGGGCCGGGTAACTAAGCCCGTGGCCCGTCTGCCGGACTCACTGAGCGCCTGGACCCTGATGTCCCTCGCCGGGTCGTACTGTTTGTCCATTGACGGCACCCAGATGTAGCAGCGCGTCTGCAGGATGTCCGGCCAGTACATGCGATTGGCCCGACAGATTCGACCCGTTGTCGTGCCGTACTTGAGGGCCAGGTGGGCCACAGTGTCGGTGCGGCACACCTGATGGCGTGTCCAGCCGCTCAGCTGCTGGCCGCACAAATTGGGCATCTGATCAGTGGGCATTATCGAAACACGAATTTCTACACAAAAAACATCACACGGAAAATGTAGCTCTATATATATATATATATATATACTTATATATATATATATATATACATATTTTTCCGTGTGATATATATATATATACATATATATATTTATATATATACATATGTGTGTGTGTGTGTAGACTACTTTGTGCTGTGCTGTGCATATGGCAGATATTATTCGGTAAGGCAGAGCCAACTCGATTCATTCGAGGAATTCGGCACGTCATTAAAATCACATACTCCAGTGCACGATTCAAATTCCCTTTTATGCTCCGATTGGCGCCTCATGCAAATCGCTTCACACCCAACTGGGGGCATAGTCGAGTCGTGGGCGGCCCACGCGGCGTATACGCAATCTGCGTTTGTGGCCAATGCCAACAAACCAGCGCACAATGTGACATTCGCTAATTGTGTTTGCATGCGTTTCTTTCCGAACTGTAGCTGGAATAATAATATGATTAATATCTATGACGGTGCTGTGGGTGGATATATTTCAGTATTTTCTCTCTAAGCCTCTTGCTCTTCCTTCTCTGCTAGCGATGGCACTATGGTCAACTATCGATGACTAGCTATAAGCCTATCGATACTTGGGCATATTCCTGTGCCCTCTAAATCACACCCTCTTAGCTACTCCAGTCTCTTATACCCCCTAACCTGCCTCGCAGCCAGAGCTGCATTAACTTGGAGCTAAAGTTCAGCCATTAATGACAACTTATATGCATACTTGCCAGCGCGGAGATAAGGAAATGTGCGCACGTTTACAAATTCAGTTTACACGTATTCTCATCAACCAAATACGCACCTTTATAGACGCGGGCGTCTGTGTGTGTTTGTGTGTGGCTCGAATGTGATGTCTTTATCGTTTCGCACCCACAAGGCGGACCAAACTCGACTCAAACCTAATTTAAGCAAAACCGCAGCGAATAACCCACACTGGCAGCGCTTCAACAAGTTTAAGCCGCTTAAGTAATAATTTGCGTGCACATCAAACAACGCCCAACGCGCGAGCAACCCTTTTGGGCACCCTCTCGCTCCATAATACTCACTCACCTTGAATATTCACACAGTGACACACACACATTAGCAATTGCTGACTGTCGTTAGATACTCTCGTTAGGCTACAGCTCACTCACACACACACACACACACACACACACACACACAGGCGCACACCCGGATAACTGCAACTGTAATAATCGGAAACATTTTAAACAGCTGTAGGCGAAGGTAAATGTTGGCGACGCACGTTGGGCTCGGCTGGGCGGGCCAGCCAGCCGTCCAGCTGGGGTGCACATGTAATTGGGTTTTCACTTGATTCAACATGCGCCAAAATGTCAAAGTATCCCACAACACTGGTCAGCCATTTTATGCAATTCCCACTGAACTGAATGCGGCGAGTCGAAAGCATCCACTCTCAAATATTCCGCTTGTGATTATACAATATATTGTGCCAGTTGGTATATCGATTGGCAGCCAGCAGATCAAATTTGGCCTCTAATACCTAATCAAATATGTTGACTACACTTTTGACGCAATTTTAGAGAATGACTATGGCAGCTATGTTTATTCGAGAGTGTAAACTAGACAGTATGGATTAATGAAATGATATAATCAATAGCTAATTAACCTATACATATTAGTCAAAATTGTTAGCTAGGAAATAAGTACAAATTTGGGATTTACTATTGTAGCTAGCGATAGTTATCGAAGACATTGAATACAGTTGAGTCTCGATAGTTGAAAATAGCAAGGGAATCTTTTTTTTTGAATTTACGCAGAATTTTAAATTATCGAGAACGAGCGATTTTCAATTTATGGGAGTACAATTTATCGAAACTCGACTGTTTTTTATCGTCATCAAGTATTTAATCGAGATTATTAACTCAACTAGAAAAATTCCATTGAAAGCAATTAGCTTTTCAGTTATCGATGGCAATCGATTAACGTATAGATGATCTACCCCTTTCGATAACTATCCAATATGATGGTAAAAATATCTGTGTAATATGTAAAATATAGTAAATCTATAATAACTGTGTAGAGCGGGACACTCTGCAATATACCTAATCGATATGATAGATAAATGCAAATACAAAGTTTATTTCAAAGTGGAGCAACTAATGAGTATTTGTACCCATTTGGGTATGAACATGGCGTGGTATAATTCAATATATATTGCCTGGCCTCTGGTTAAATTTAAATCCAATAAAAATGTTTAATATTTTTGTGCATTTATGCGACATAGAAATTGGAATCGATGCGAAAATGAAAGCCAATCGAATGGATTTCGCAATTCCGGTTGCATTTTAATAGATTTATTTATCTAGCTGTCAGATTCGATGGCTTAGGTAAATGTTGGTTCGTTCAAGGTTCGGGCCACAGATAATCTATGCAAACCCCCCCCCACACACACACACACACCCGATGCGACATTTATTTATGCATTTCGCCATTTATGTGTTATTTTAAATGCTATTCTGTTATTGTTTAAAGTTTTTGCATTCACGATTTATGCACAAACGGCGCGAGTGTCGAAATTGATGCCACAAACGCGATAAGGTCGCTATATGTGCCACTCGGTGAGCATTTGGTGGCTAAAGAGCTTATCTAGCGATTGTGAATATTTAAATGTTGTATTTACTCCAGGCTAATATATAAATAAATTAAAAATAACTATACATATATATATATATTATATTTGTGGAGCTGCTTGATGACTTTTTGAAGATTCAGCTTGGCTAATTTGCGCGCAACAGTTGGAAATGCTGAAGGCCTGCGCCGATGCGAGGCGAATGTAAGCGAAGGCGAATACTTACCCATGCTCATGTCTCCGGCTGTCACGGACAGAGATTGATGACAGGCGATGCCATTGGAGTCTCCCGTGCAGCGGCCATTCTAATGTGCACTTCAAATGCGCCCACAAAGACGCTTTGTGGCCTGAGCTGGCTGTTGAGAATTTCTATTTATGCAGCGCCCGCTCCTCGAACGAGTCTCAATAAATAAAATCAATCTGGCCATCGAGAGCCAAATCAATAACAGACATTAGGCACCGGGGCACACTGAGGCGAACGCCCAGCACTTGACGCACTCGGCCCATACGGAAAGTTATGACAACAGTCGGGACATTGTGGGGGAGCAGGCCCAAAAGACGCTCGAGTGGAAACGTTTTCGGACATATCACAAATATGTCGAGTTGGCTGTGGAAATGCAAATGCAAGTGCATTATGGCCGGGCCAGGATATGTGCGGCTAACAAATATGGTCAAATATATCCATATCGAGACAATGATGAGGCTTCTAGTCGCCCCCCAGAGGCGGCGTGGCTAGCTGGGTCACCCTATTGATTTATTTATTTACAAGTGTATACAATATGCAATATTTTTTGCGCAACAATATTGCGCATAAAAAAAACACACACACACACAGAGAGATTCCAAAACAAAAGGCACAACATCATTGACCCAAATGCAACTTTGTACGGGCCGAAAAAACAATATGAAAAGCATAAGGGGGGGGATAAACGAAGGCAAACTGCAAATGGAATGGGATTGTTGTCTGAAATTCGCAGTATTTGACATTTTGCAGAAAATGATTGGTTTTATTTGGATGCGCACACGCAGCAAGCAGAAGGGGCTAACAGCAGCAGGAGCAGCAGCAGGAGCAGCAGCAGACGGACGACGGCAAGTCGCAGCCAGATATTGATGAACCAAAGCAGTTTTATCGCCAACCACCCGGAAATTAATCACAGTTTGAAGCGTGCAGCAAACCGTGCAATTCGTAGCGTGGCAACCCAACGAGCCCACCTCTGAATACCACTGCATGCATTACCTGCGCGTGTGAAGCTGAACTCATTCGACAAAAAACAAGAAACAAAGGAGAAACAAAAATGTACATGAATATACGAAATAATAAACGAACGGTTGAGCAGATAAAGCATTCATGTTAACCAACGAATCCACTCGTGCAATTCAATTGAAAAGCGATTCACAAATGTCCATGGGATATGTCACATCAAACAGCCGAACGGGCTGAGTCTGCTCCTTGGCTTCCATTGAAGTCGAGTGTGTGATCATATTATGTGCTTGTAGCCATGCCCAGTATTATGCAAAGGCAGCTCAGCTGCAACAGCTCAATTGTATCAATTGAATCAGTTTTTCATAACCTGAAGTCGAGCCATTTCACGGCACGGGGAGCATTACAAATAGATATGTGGGTATGAGAGGGGGGAGGGTGTGTGGGTGCAAATGATTTGTATAGAGGCTCTCAATCAAGTTGAACAACTTGAGTATGGCTCAAATGTAATGCCTCATGTGAGAGCGCTCGACTAGCAAATACCCTGGACGCTGTGCAGCGCTCTACCTAGATATACAGCAGAAGCCGGCAGGCCAAGGGAAATAAAAAGAATCTCCTCAAGAGAAGAGAAAGATGATTCATTTAAAAAGACAAAGCGAAGTAATTAAAACAAAAGGCAAATCGAATAAAGACTTTGACAAGAATTAAATTATTTTGCAGCGCTCTCTTTTACTTCTCTTTAATGCAATTCATGGCAAACAAAACATGCACACACACACACACACATGCACACACACATGCACACACTTACTGCAGCTATTTACAAATCTCTGACTCTGGGCGCTCAAAACTTTGTTTGTGCATAAATAAAGCCCTAATTTAACTTGACCTTCAAGCTGATGCAACTCAATGCTGATCCGAAAGTTTCTCCATAAGCTGCAGCTGTATGAGTGCGAGAATATGGGTAGGCAGAGGAGTTTGCAAGCTTAGCTACTCTGAAAGACTAACAGAATGTTGTTGTGATAACATTTAATGCGGACAGAGCAGCATGTAAGCAGGTTATCGAAGCTTAAGTTTAGTTATATGTTGCATAGGTATTGCCAGATATGTAGAGAGATAAGCAGATAGAGAGATGGACAGAGAGATAGCTAATGTGCTCGACTCGCAAAGAATTGACTCTTTCGGATGAGTCTCTCAAAAACTCAAAGGGTCAGCGATTGCTGAGTTCATTTAGCAAGTTCATTTGCGATCTTCTTTGCTCTTGAATTGAAAGGGTGCATATGTAGTGCATGTGTATAAATGTGAGCACCGTTAGAGCTGAGCTAATCTCATTGTGGGAGCGCCTTAAACGAGACTCACACGTTAAACTCAACTCAAGGCGATCAACAAAGAACGAAAAAAAACAGGAACGAGGACCGAAAGCGAGTGAGTATAATATTCTTCTGTTTGAATAGTGTGTAAAAAAGAATCAAATCTTGCTTGCAGGCTATAATAGAAAGAGAAAGAAAGAGAAAGAGAGAGAGCAAATGAGAGAGAGAGACAAAGAGAGAGAGAGCGAGATATTGATATATATCTTAGCTGTAACAGCTGCCTCCATACATGTATAGAGACTTAAATATCATGCCACTCATATTATCTGACATATCTTAAAACACACTCACTCAGCCACACAAAAATATACACACACAAAGCCAAGCAAATACATACTACATACACACATACATTCATATACATATCTAAACTAACTCACTCTAGACTTTTTCCCCCATGAAAGACCTGTTGCCTTCTGGCCCATAAGAAATGCCGCTCTCATTAGCCATTGGCCAGGTGAAAAAATCTTGGGACTCTATCAAATGGCAATTCATATATTGCCATGCAATGACATACAATAAGCCATGGCCAATTGGAGTTCCAGCCAAGCTCTGCACAATGTGCCAATGGCCGAGTGAAGCTAATCAATGTGCGGGCGGGCAACTGCATTCCACAGCGGTGAGCGGTGAGCGGGGAGTGCTGAGCGGTGTTTGCGTCAGATGTTGGCCAAAACTGGCTGAGCTGAGAAGCGTGGCCCGAAAAATGCGCACGAAGCAGCCAGCTGGGCAGGCATCGACGAGGCATCGACAAGGCAGCGCCACTGGCGCACTGGGGCCATATTTAGGGCTCGATGGGCTTAGTGCATTGGCAGGCATTCGGGCGTGTCCTTGAAGCGACCGCAGGCCAGGAGCCACTGTGGCCGCCAATACCATTACCGGGGCATTGCACAACCGCAGCGAGACTGCACGCCCACGCCCACTCGCATGCCCATGCCTATGCCCAGGCACCCACGAAACCCTTTTAGCCCCATCATCCGCATTGATGCGCTTAGCCCAGCCACAATCTAGTGGTAGCCGGAGCGTGAGTGAAAGGGAGATAGCGAGACAGAGAGAGAGAGAGAGGTGAAGTCAAACAGTTTGCAGTTGAAATAACTTAACCACCCATCAATTCGCTTAATGATCAGGGCTGGGTGGTGGGTGGGCTTGCAACCGCTGTGGGCTTGGATGCCAACCGCAGCTGCAGACTAAAACGGAAACAAGCGTAGCGCGTGGCCATGTGTGCAGTCTCCATGTGTCTATCTATCTACCCCCCACCCCCACCCCCTCCCCCTTTTCCCCAGTCTGTGTGTGTTGCAGGTGCAGGCGATGTTGCAACTGTTGCACACGGGCGCTGCTCAAATATTATTACAAATGGCGATAGATACGCGCGACACAGATACAAAACGTGAAAAATGGCAAATGGTTAGCAGTTTGCAATACGTTTGCGGATTTTAAATTTGGCATACGGGGCGTATGCGCCACACACACACACACACACACAGACACAGCTACAACTAGAGCTGGAGCTAGAGCAACAGCGTGCAAATCTCGTTAACAAAATGATGCACACATAAATACAGATATATATGGATATAGATATATATAGATAGATATATAGTATATGCATTTATATACAAACAGGGTTGTAAAAGTTCCGCAGGATATATGCGCTGCATGCGACGGCAACGACGGCAACCAGCAACAGCAACAGCAACAGCAGCAATAGCAGCCAGCGACAGCAGCAACGCGACCGGAAGTGCACTTATGCCGCACTTCTATTTCCGCTGCAGTTTTCAGTTTGCTGCTGCTGCTGCTGCTGCTGCGACCACAATGCATAGATTTAGATTGATGGCTACAGCCGATAGCTGCTCATGCCACGCTCCCTAATTGTACCGAGATATGCCATCTCTATCGCACAGCTGCAACGACGGAGAGCTATCCCTTAGCATAGCAGAGAGTTGACTAGGCTAAGGCTTGACTAGGACTTCATTTGCTTGTTAACAACTATGAAAATCGATTGAGAAACTGCATTCTTATAAAATAATTGATTCCTTATACAGATATATATATTACTATATTTTTATTCATTTTATTTAATTTGTCTGTCTCAAATGAAAAATCGGAATCTGTTTTGTTAAAATGTATGCAACAGGTCAAAGAGGGCTTGTCAGACTCCATAAAGTATATATGTATTAAAGTATATATTTATTTATTGTTGATAAGCACAATTCAGCCCGTCCGTTATGGACGTGTCCATCTGTAATTTGCCTGTCTGTCTTCCCGTCCATCCGTCTGTGTGAACTTGTTGATCTCAAATTTTACAGAAGCTATTGACTTGCAACTTCTCTTATTTTCTATTGAACTCTTTTTATTCTCTATAAATAAAAATTTGTCAACTCTACATGTTCTCAGAAAGTGGTTTTATTTATTTTTTAAATTTTGTTTTTATTAATTTATTCATTAACTTGTTTATTTATTTATTTATTTACTTTTTCATTATTTATTTATTTTAATTGGTTTTTATTTCTTTGTTTATTTATTAATTTATTTTACTATTTATTTCACTATTTATTATATTATAATAATTCCCTTATTTATAGATTCATTTATTACTTGTTTAATTATTTTTATATGTTTATTTATTTGTTTATTTATTTATTTGCTCATTATTTAATTGGTTTTTTTGTTATTTATTTATTTCTTTATTTTTTTATTATTGATTTATTTATTTTTTATGTATTTATTTATTTTTTAGTTACTCATTTATTTTTTTATTTTATTATTATTTTATTTATTTATTTTTTTTTTTTTTTTTGCTTCTAGGCTTGCCTTTAATAATAATTATTATTAATTAATCATTGGCAGACATTGGAAAACAATTTTGTATTTTCTTGGCGACTACAAGTTCTACAAGAAATATATAATTTATACTTCTACTTCTAGAATAAAATAGCACTAAAACAATTTTTTCAAAGGCTCAGGGATTTAGTTGATACTTATAAATATTTTCAAGGTTTTAGTCTAGCCGGCTAGCTCATGGGGGAATGTCCCAATGCATTCGCATAGCTGCAGATAAAAGTTCACCGATTTGAACGTAGCTAATGTCAATTTAAATTTCAGCGTGATCAAAGTTTTGATTGTGCTTTGATCAGCAATCAATCAGTTGCAATAAATATATAAACAAATCACTTGAACGAAATAAAATAATTATTACTGTGAACATCAACAAAATTGTGTTTATATTTAATTGAAAAAATAAAATAAAATAAAATAAAAATCAATAGAATATGGACAGCCTTGCATATCGTATATACATAATGCCCACTCGATGTTTCGAGCAGCTGCATGAATGGTATGTGCACAAAGATTGTCAGACAATGCACATATTCGATGCATGCTAATACATCAAATATGCAGATATACTTGCATGTCTGGCAAGTTGGTCCTCGTGCGAGTCCATTTAAAAAAACACGTCGAGCATGCTCTGGCGTCGGTAATGAATTGATGAGTTAGCAGCTGGCGTGAGTGTACGACTTTGCCGTGTACGAGCTGCACGAGCTGTTTTGAGATGAGTGTATAGATGAGCTGCTGGAGTGACTTGGCTTAGATTGTCAGCTGCCAATTCGTAGATTATGAAATTGCTATTCGCAGTGAAGTCAAGAGTCGACGATGACAAATAGAGCTAAGGGTCTCTGCCTCGCAGCTCGTAATGAATTTCGCATATTCTGGCTAATTTCGAGTGAGCTGGCAAGTTGGTTGGGGCTGTCAGGTTGTCGGGCTGAGCTCGCAGCATAATTTATTTGGCTGCAAAGCTCTGGCTGCGACATCGACTAAATGTCGCATGTTGCGTGTTGCGTGTTGCATGTCAATCAAGGTGACACACCGACACGCACACCTAGCCAGAAAACAGTGTTAACGGTGAGCGAGTAATCGGTAAGCTGAATGCTGCAAATATAATAATAAACGATTTACTCCTGTCACATGTGGAGCTGCGCGTCGAGCAAGAGTTAAAAGTTGCCAACAGCAGGCAGAGCCAGGGCTGGCGAGGCAGAGCTGCCGCGACAGTGCAGTGCTGCTGCCTCAAGTAATCCGATTTAAAATGCAACAAATAATATAATATAATGCAGCCACAGAATTGTATTCGCATGCGATCACGTCGCTTCAGCTCTATCTCTCTCTCGCTCTTTCTCTCTCTCTCGCTCTTTGTCACGCTTGCTTCCAGTTGCTCAGACAAGGCAACGCCAACGCACATGTTCTAGTGTTGAATAACGTCAAACTACACACTTTGCACTTATGAACATCAGCATGCATGCACACATGCATATATTGTGCAGCAGTAGAGACTCTATCACACACACACACACATGCACATCTATGTTTATGCAGCAGAGGCTTGCCAGCGAGCTGAGCTGGGTTGAGCTGGGGATTGGTTTGCTATCCGGAGCTCACTTGGCTTCGACTAACTGCCACTGCCACGCCCCGCAACGCCCGCTCCCCGACCAGCATGTTGGCGTTTGTATTCGTATTTTGCGCATTATTTGCTTATATATAATTTTTTTTCTCTCTGCACACTACATCTCGATTTTTTGCAGTTTCTTTATGTCCTCTAGCATTCCCCCATTGTCTGTGTATGTGTGTCTGTGTGTGTGTGTGTGTCACTAATCTTGCTGCGTTGTCGTTGGCAACGTCAGCAACGTTGTCGCCTTCAAATTCAATCTGCATTTCATTTTCCTTTATTTCTCGTGAGCATCTTTGGCCTGCACACGCCATGCGGGCGTTGTCCAACACTTAAAACAGTCGCACGGCTGCAGTGCACAAAAAGTGTTGCCCACATCTGGGCGCTGCCATTTTATTGGGCATTTATTTAGCGTATTTGGACTTTGAATGGAATGCAAATGCAATGAAAAATAAAGCCAGGCGCTGACATGGCACACCAAATGGGTGAGCCACAACACACACACACAAACACACACACACAAACACACACCCACACACAACATGTGGGCGTATTTTATCAGCAAATTAATGATTATTGCGACAATGCATATGAATACATAAATAAACAAAAATACGCCATCAACAAATAAATGCACAAATATATAAATAAAACACAGCTCGCACATGAATATAGATATACATATACATATATACACAATATATGTCTCTATAGTCAAGGGAGTCGGTATGCCAGTCATAACAATAACAATGTAAAATCGCTTAGATTTCAACCGCAAAATGTAGCAGATCAGACAGAGCGCAACAAAGTAAGGCAGAGAGAGCGAGGGAGAGAGAGAGAGATACATATATTTGTATATAAAAGGGTGAGGGAGAGAGCGGTGCGGCGTGGTGTGGCGTGGCGTGGTGTGTCGACACGCATACAACGTTAAGGCGGAGCCGTGGCATCGGCTCCTTTATGCGTTGCATGGGGCCAAAGATATGTGAATGCCTTCGGGCACGTACAATCCATTCATTCAGCAAATACCAATAATAGACACGTACGCTGCGCAAAAGAGACAGCCAGCGGACGCTAAAGGGAGACACACACCACAGCAACAACAACAACGAGAAAAAAAATGAGCGTAAGGCAGAGGCATTTGAAAATGCCACAACAGCAACAGCAACAACAACAGCAAAAAGTCAATGAATACCAGCGCAAATAAAGCAAATTTGCTAAAGACAATGAGACTTTCAAGTCACTACACACAGAGAATGAGATGAAGAGAGCGAGAGAGAGAGAGCGAGGGGGCTATGGTGGGCAACTTTGCGACACACATCACATAGGAAAACAATATGGCAAAACAATATAGATAAGTTCAAGTAACTGCCTGCTTCCTTACTCAACTCCTAGGCTACACACACACACACACACACATACACACACACAGGCACACAAAGTCATGCTAGGCATACACACATCGGAATGAAAATGTTTTTCTTCAGTGCCAAAGAATTTACGCCACTTAATGCATGTGTTGCTGCCGTACAGCAACAACAACAGCAGCAGCAGTAGCAGCAGCAACAACAGCAACAGGAACAACAGCAATTCGCAGTTATAATAATAAGTAAGTGTGTGCATAAGTAGTTTGCCCTTTGACTTTCAGCTGGCTGCGTGTGCGTCGCATGCCACAGCGATCGTTAATCAACACTGCTCGCTCCGTTTCGCTTGCAACTTGCCATTGCTTCCGGTATTTTGTCGTGACTCTTCCTTTTTGCTGCAATGAGTCGACACTGTTTGCTAGCCGTCCAAGCGTCGACGTCTTGGCTGTCTGCCTGCCGGAATTTGCCATATACGTTGTCATACGCTGCGTATGCGCAACGCTCTCCGTCAGCAGCTGTCGCTCAAGTGCGCGAAATGAAATACTTGAGTGTAACGCATACGAAATGAGAAAATAGCAGGAATAGCACTTTATTTTATTTTTTGTTTTTCTATTTTTTTTTAATATATATATATTTTTTTTTTTGTTTCACGTTGCCAAGCATTTTCATTTTCCATCAATCAAAACTGAATCGAAATCGAAGCAACAGCCAAATGAAGCCAAGTCGAATGGATGGATGGCCCTTTTCGGTCCGCTTTAAATATTTACGCTGTTTATTGGCAAAGTGTTTGGGCTTCGAAGTGGCAGAGCAAAACGCATTACCTCGCTAATGTGCCTTTGCAGCTTGTCGAGCTTTTATTTATTTATGCACATACACACACACATACATACATACATATATACGAGTATATATATATATGTGTGTGTGTATATGCCTGTTTTCTTATACTTTTTGATCCTCTTCATGTTGTTTGTTTTTCGTCTCTTGTGTTTTGCTTTTGTTGTCAGCTTAAGCTGTTGCCTGGCCCCGTCGCCGCGCCAAACCCCATTAAAACGTCATAATCAACATAATCATAATAATGCATAGCAAAGAGCACGAAGAGAGAGAAACAAGGGAATATAAAATACACAAACAAAATAAAAGAAATTAATGCGAAATTTATATAAAAAAAAAAAGAAGGCGAAAATAAAATATTATACGCTGGTCAGCTATTTTCTTTTCTTTTCTATTTTTCTTTTCTTCTCTAGTTTGCTTCTTTTTTTTGCTTGTGAGCGACGGCGGCTGCGGCTTCGGCTGTGACTCTGGATGCGCTCATTATTATTTTGCTGGCCTGGCCACAAAGGCGACTAAAGCCTGACCTTTGCTTAATTATGGTAATTAGCACGCAAAACCAAAGCCCCCAAAGAAAACCAAACGAGCCGAGACACGTCGTCCAAAGTGCACAGCTACCACTGTCCACTGTCCGCTGTCCGCTGTCCATTGCATTGGTAGCCAAGCGGCAGCAGGAGCAGCAGGAGCATCACGATTATGACGTTGACAACAACAAGGCGAATGGGGCGGGGCGGGGCGGTGCACAGTGGCAGTCTGGGGCGATGATATAAATATTAAAACATAGACCACAGAGCAAAGTGACGCTCCGAAATATGTATATAAAAAAAAAGACACGAATTAAACTAAAACGAAAGCAGCGGGAAAAAAAACCGCTAAAGATGGCGCATAAAAATGAGCAGCAGCCAGAAAAGCTAAAAAGCGAATTGCCAACGTGTTTAGGGCTCTTTAAACGTCACGGCCACGCCCACGCCCCAAAGCGAGCAGAAAGCGCGATAATATTATGCAATATTTGTTTCACATTCCCTCTATATTTTTTTTCTTGTTTTTTTTTTTTTTTTGTATTTTGCTTCGTGTTACGCTATTTACGTTTCGCGTTTCTCTTTACACTTTTGTTTTTTTTTTTTTTTTGATGCATAATATTTAATTTAGCGTACAGTTTGAGGAGTGTTTTGTGTTGAAGCATAAAAGACGGATAAGCTTGAAAATTGTTGCATTAAATTCTGGCATTAAGTCCGGCTAATACGTGTCGCCGCTTTAAAGGCTCAGCGGCCACTTCAGCCTAAGCCGAAGGCAGCTCCAAATGAATTCATTCGAGAAATGGACTAACTGACTGTGATAAGTGTTGGTTGTAAGCCACTTTGTTGCTGTCGTTGCTTTAATGGGGCTGTTTTTAAATGGAAAGAGCTGCAAGCTTTAATGTGCTTTAAAAGCTGCTTGCCGATTGTAGTTGATTGCCAAAGGCGACTCAGGCAGCCTTGAATAGCTGGGAATTGGTTGGAAAATAAGTTACCAGCAATAATGATAGCAATATAATAATAATAATAATAATAATAATAATAATAATAATAATAATAATAATAATAATAATAGCAATATAATAATAATAATAATAATAATAATAATAATAATAATAATAATAATAATAATAATAATAATAATAATAATAATAATAATAATAATAATAATAATAATAATAATAATAATAATAATAATAATAATAATAATAATGGTAAAATTATTTTAACAGTAAATGTATTAAAAATAATGTTTAAAAAAATTATAATTTAAGGCAACTTTTTTGTAATATTAATTTTTGTAATATTAATTTGTATATATTATTAGTATTGTTTTAACACTAAATAATGATATACATAATAATATAATTAATATTTTTTTTAATATATGTAATAAATATAAATATATTTTTTTTACTATAATTTTCTTTATTAATAACATTTTTAGTTGTTTTTTTTTTTAATTATAATATTTTTAATAAGTATTTCCTCATATTAATATATGTTATTTTTATACATTTAAATTTTTTATGATTTTGTTTTGTTATTATGATTTTGCTGTTCGAATCACAGTAAATAAATAAATAAATCATATTAAATAATAGAATTATTACTAATACAGTTAATTCCGAAATCAATCATAGGTTTACTGCCTCTTGAACAGACTGCTAAACACTTTAATTTATAACTGGAGCAATTCGATAATCACTGAGGCCATTTGTCAACTCGCTAGTGAAATTCCTTCCCGAAGGGCAACTTTTATGGAGCCACCACAATAATAATAGTATTAATAGTAAGCTAATATATACTAAAGAAGGCAACTAAAATTTATGTTCAGATGCCAGGCATTCCTCATTTCATTACCATCGTTTCATTGAAGCCAAACTCTGTCAATAGCTCGCCTTTAGACAACTCTTAGCAGTTAACTTGTGATGCCCTGGAACTCCAGAGTCCCAGTTACTCGGAGTCCCAAATGGCAGGCGCACGCGAGGCTCGCGCCGAGTTCGTAATGCGAAATTTATTACGCCGGTCAAATTGAAACTAAGCGCCATTAAAAAACAATAAACAAAACATGTATGTAATAAATTGAGGCCAGAAACTGTGAGCGACTCAGGCACATACATTGTATACACACACATGTGTGTGTGTGTGTCTGTGTGCGTGGATGTATTGGTTTATATGGTATATAGTTTAGCTGACGTGTATTTGTTGAGGGGCAAAAACTGTGCAAAATAAATTGACCAAATCTGCTGGATAAAAGGATTTGAAAGCAATTAATTGCCAGCGCATAGCAACACATCGAGTCCTGAAAAAAAATCAAAATAAAACGAAAAACAACAACAACAATCAACATCAACAGCAGCAGCAGCAGCAGCAGAAATGCTTCACATACTCGAAACATCAACAAAAAACACAACAAATTTTTGCAATCAGGCATAACCAACTGCACAATGCACTGTACGCAACGAATAGCCATAGCAGAATCGATATATATGTATATATATTACTCATATATACATACATGCATATATGTATATAAGGCAACTTCTCCGCTCTGCTAAACCCATATACTCGCATCTCTCAACTTCCCTCAAAGCAAGCATAATAATTCGATTCGGCATTTTTTGTTGCTGCTCCTCTCTCTCTCTCTCCTTCCCTCTCTCCCCCTTTCCCTCTATATGCTATTGATGAAAGCCATAAAGTAAATACCTAAAACACAGCAACTATCCATGCAGCGCAGCTGGGGCGCCTAGAATAGGGGCGCAGCACTGCGGGCTACAATAAATTGCTTTGAAAACAAAATATAAAAAGTATAATATATATAATATAATAAATAAAAATAAAATTGAAACAAGTAAGAAAACTCTAGTCGAGAGCGCTCGACTAGATACTACCCTGAACCAAACTAATAGAAAAGCACATTTAGTATGGTTCAAATTTCAATTTCGATGTATTTAAAAATATAAATGAAATAGAAAACTCATAATTAAATATATAAAAATTTTGAAACAATTAAAAAAAAAGAGAATTACGACACGCGCTCAGGGTTTGAACCCGAGTCCTCGTGATCAAGCGCCGCGCTTTCTACCTTGACGCCACCCTTCTGATATGGTTTTCAATGTCAAAACTGAAATAGATTCACTGCTACAGCGCCATCTACCAAATCTAAGTCAAACTAACTGCTGATGTGACTTTAAGAATGTGCAAGAACAACCAAACTAATAAAAACGTACATATAGTATGGTTAAAATTTCAATTTCGATTTTTGAAAAAATATAAGAGAAATTTAATCAAATATATAAAAATTTTGAAGCAATTAAAAAGAAAACTACAACACGCCCAGCAGGATTTGAACCATAGACCTCGCGATCAATCGCCGCGCCCTCTACCATGACGCCACTCCTCTGATCTTATTCGCAATGTCAAAACTGAAATAGATTCACTGATGCAACGCCATCTAGCAGAACTAAACGAAACTAACTGCTGATGTGATTCTAAGAATGTGCTAGAAGATGTTTGAATGTATGTGTGCACACGTATTGGAAAACTGCTGTTGCTGCAGCACGTGCGTTTGTTAATTGGCCAAACATTTTGTTATTTTAAAGTCGATTGACTAAACCGAATTTAATGAAACGTTCAGCATATGATCTTCATATTCTATTGAATATTTGGCATTTAAAAAAGAACATGTCAAATCATTCACAATTAGCTATACTAGAATCTGACCTTCACTGGGGATTCTGAATTTGGAGCCGGTATCCAAAATATAACAAAAATCGAAATTGTATAAAATGCATTGGAATATATTTTTAAAATTTGGAGACTATAGCTCTAAAAATGTAGGAGATATAAATTTATAACCTATTGCGCTTGGGTTGCGCTGCAGTGTTGGCAATATTATGAGAACTTATTTGTTGAATAATTTAATTTCTAGACGTACGATCCTACTGAAACTTTCAGAAAGTAATCATAATGTTGAAATGTATGTGTATACCAAAGCACAAGTCTCTAGTATTTGATATACGACTTTTACAAAGATGAGGGTGAGGGGGTGGATTTAGGGGTGGCGGGTAAATTTGAACAAAAACCGAAATTGTATAAAATACATCTTTATATACATTTTAAATTTGGAGACTCTAGCTTGAAAGATGTAGGAGATATAATTATTTAAGTGATCTTCGATAAGGTTTTTTATCGATAAAAAAGTATCGGAATGAGTTATCGTTTTTTAGTGATAAACTCGATATCCGCGCTGTATTTACGGACATTTTAAAAAAAAGTTGAGGTCTCTAGCTCTTGTATCTTCTGAAATCGACGCGTTCAAACATACGGACGGACGGACGGACGGACGGACGGACGGACGGACGGACGGACAGACAGACGGACAGAGCTAAATCGACTCAGCTCGTCGCCCTGATCAAGAATATATATACTTTGTGGGGTCTGCCACGCCTCCTTCTGCCTGTTACATACATTTTAACAAAACCATTATACCCTGATTTCCCATTTTCAATGGGTTCAGGGTATAAAAAAAAAAAAATGCAAATTAAAACAAGTAAGAAGACCCTAGTCGTGACTGCTCGACTAGTATATACCCTGAAACCTCCAGTCTGATATTCCAATCACTCTGCACTTATTTTAGGCACACATACATACACACGCACGTATTAGAACGCGCTCTGCTAACTGCGCAGTAAGCAGCGACTGCGCTTGGGCTGCACTGCAGGATGGGTAATATAATACGAATTTATTTGTTGAATAATTTTCTAGCCGTCCAATCTTAATGAAACTTTCAGAGCTTGATCATAATGTTCAGATGTATGTACATTCCAAAGCACAAGTCTCTACTACTTGAAATACGCCTTTTACAAAGGTGGGGTTTAGGAGGTGGATTTAGGGGTGAGGAGTAAATTTTAACAAAAACCGAAATTATATAAAATACACATGACTCTACACTTAAAATTTGAAAGCTCTAGCTCTAAAGGTGTAGTGGATATATAGTTAAATAACTAGCTTAAGATAAGGTTTTTAATCGATAATAAAATATCGGGAGTATTTATCGATTTTTAGTGTTAAAATTTATATGCGCGTGATATACACGGAACTAGGAAAAAAATTGCAAGTCTCTAGCTCTTATATCTTCTGAGATCGACGCGTTCATACATACGGACAGACAGACAGACGGACAGGGGCAAATCGACTCAGCTTGTCGCCCTGATCAAGAATATATATACTTTGTGGGGTCTGCCACACGTCCTTCTGGCTGTTACATACTTTTAACAAAACTATTATACCCTGATTTCCCATTTTCAATGGGTTCAGGGTATAATTAATAAAAGCTACAAATAAATCGAATCAACAGAGAAATGTTGATAAATGCACATTTTATTACGCGCCTTTGGTATAATGCCTTTGAGACTTGGTTACATTCATTCCAATACCCTGTAGCAATTGAGTGCCACTAAAAGAGGATATGAAGAGCTATATATCGAAAAGAGATAAGAGATGTAGCAGTTGAGCAACATCAATAAATGATTATAGATAATCGATTATCTATTATAGTTATGGAAAAAGAGTAAGAATGAAAAGGAACAACAATGATGGAAAAGAAGAATGAAATTGTGTAAGAAACTAGATATCGAATATTAATGAATCGATTAGGTAATGGATGATCACTCATAATCATAGAAAATAATTGAGAATTCGAATGAAAATTTTAATCGAAAATAAATCGAGATTTTCATTCGTCAAGTGAAAGAAAGTTTTAAACGAGATATTTTGTTCTTGAAGCAATTTAAGAAAGTAAAAAAAATAAATAAATAAAATCAAATAAAATGTGAGATATGTTCACGAATATTGCAAATGCTCCACAGACAAAAGTATTCAATTAAAATAGATTTCGTTTCATTTTTATTTTTTGCTCCTAATACAAACTGAATTGATTTATCATGTACTTTTTTTTTTTTTTTTTTTTTGTGGTACGTGAGGCAATTTGCGTAGGCTTCGTCGATATGGATAATAATCGTAGGCGAGTGGCTCACGCAAATGCCAATTCAATTAAGCAAATCATTTTCTTAACTATTTGGCTATTGCACATTGCTGGCCCGAGCGATTGCTACAATGGCAACAATGGCCTTGCCTGCCGGCTCCTGCTCTCAGCTTCCAGCTCCCAGCTCCGAATCCTGCCCTCCCTTTGCCTTTTTGCGGTTACAAGTTTGCCTTCACACGCACCGTTGCACATTGGCATTTGTTTTGTCATGCATGTGTGAGTGACTGTAGTGAGAGAGTGTGTCTGAGTGTGTGTGTGTGTGTGTGTGTGTGTGTGTGCGAGTGTGTGTCTAGTCTGAGTTTGGTTGTGTGCCTGCACTGCTGCAGCTTCTGTTGCTTTAGCAGCTCTTGCGGTTTATTATAACTACATATATCATGCAAATACCCCACACACACACACACACACACACACACAGGGACAAGGAGCACAAAAACACACACACTCATAGATAGGTATTACTATGGATAGGAGAGTGCACCTCCCTCTTTACTCTTTACTGGCATCAGCAACAGCTTCGTGTACAACATTTGGGTTTTTGCATTCTTGTATTTTGGTCAGGCTGTGATTTTGTTTTTCTTAGCTGTGTCTGACGGTACGGACGGACGACTCGTTTTTGTGAATTATTTTATAAATTTTCATAGTTTTCGTTTTAATTAAAAGTGCGGTCGTGGGTTTTGCGGCGTCGATTTGCTGGCCAACTCTATTACCAGAACTGAATGCCGGCCAACGTGCTGCACTCAAAGCAATCCCAGGCTATTAGCTCATTCAGCTCTATAAGCGGACTTAAGCATTATAAACTGAGAGAAATTGGACAAATTGTAAACCGGAACTAGAACAATTGCAGACACAGTTTGGGGGCAAGGTGAGCAAGGTGAGGCAGCAGCTCTTCAGAGATATACATATACAAGAAAGTTTTGATCTAGGTAGAGAGCTAGTCTATTCATTCCATTCAGTCCATTCAGCATAGAAAGTGCGACTGCTTTTCGCTCAGTGTAAAGCAGATTCAAAGTATTTGAATAGTCTGTGAGACGCTCAATGGATTTGATCAATAATTCAAAGCATTTATTGCATTACGGGTGTTGAATGCTCAAGCGAATAATTGAACAATATACTTAGGCCTTTACAGAGACACTCACACACACACACAGAGAGAGAGAGACAAGCACATATGGCTCACACACTCACACCTTATAATTCATTTTGACCATTTGACAAATGCATTTATAATTGCTTGCCGCAGATAAAATCATTTTGTCTTCGATGTCATCAGCACTTGATGATGATGACGATGATGATGATGCTAATGAGGATAATGAATGCAACAACGATTATCATTAGAGACAGAAGCAAATGTGGCCTAGCGCTCGCCCGCAATGTGCAGCATTAACAGTCAATTTGCAATTGGCCAAAACAAGTCGGCTTTGCTACCCTAACCGAAAGTCGCAGAGACTTGGCATCTAGCATAATCTAAAGCATTTCGAGCAATTCTGTAAACGTTCTCTTCCTATCAAGAAATTCACTCAAAAAGAAAATGTAATTATTATAGCCACCAAAATTATTTGAAGAGGCCCCATTGCAATGGGACTGCATTGGATTATTTCCTTTAGGGTAATGTAAAGTCATTCGCCTTGAGTTGAGTTCTCTAAAAAATGTGTATGATTTACCAGATCGATGCCTAATATACTCTCCCACTATGCTCTCGTAAGAAGCACGTGCAAACGATGAATGACGAACTTAACAAAATCCCATCGATGAGAGAGCGCATAAATATAGCAAAACTGATGAGCAAGGGACCAATCTCTTTACAGCCTTTGAAATGTGTTAGATATACTGCTGATCGAGGAGCTCTCCCTGCTCTACCTACTCCAGCGGGTAGAGCTACTCAGCCCGCTCTAGCTGCTTTGACTGCTCCGAGTGCTGGATGCCCTTGCTGGTCTAGGGGCGCTAGCTGCTCTGTCTGGCCTAGCTCTAGCTCCCTTAACTGCTGCAGCTGCTCTGGCTGCTTTGGATGCTCTAGCTGATATAGCTACTGTGGCTGCTCTAGCTCCCTTGACTGCTGTAGCTGCTCCAGCTGCTCTGCCTGATCTGTCTGATGAATAGCTGCTCTAGCTCCCTTAACTGCAGTAGCTGCTCTAGCTGATATAGCTACTCTGGCTGCTCTAGCTCCCTTGACTGCTGTAACTGCTCTACCTGCTGTGGATGCTCTAGTTGCTCTCGCTGCTCTAGCTGCCCTGGCTGCTGTAGCATCTGCCACTTATACTGTCTGCTCTGACGGCTTTAACTGCTGCGTTCGACAAGCTGAGTCTTCAAATTATGCACTCTAAGCGAAGCCCTCAGCCAAAGCCCATATCGATCTGTGCTTCTCTTGCCCCAGCATCATTCGCACCGTCAACAAGCTAAGCCAGAGTTCGTCTAGCTGCCTGGGCTGGCTAGTGCTATACTCGACATTTCTGCAGCACTCCAATCATGTAAGGGTATTCATCGCTTATGTCCTGAGTAGCTCAGCTCTGTCTTCCTCTTGCTGCAATAACCAACTGCCGCTTCAGTTCAGCGCTATTGAGCGCATTCAGAAATCTGCAGCGAACTGAACAAATTGATGGCAATTATTTTAAGCAGCTTTTAATTGGTTGCACTTTGCATCTGCTGCAGGTTTCGGGTTGCTGGCTTCAGTTTTCCATATCTAGCATATAGTAGCTGAGCTGCCGTCATTTGACAGGCTTGGCTTGCGGTTTAAATAGTTGAGGGGCTTTGTTAACGCTAACAGCTACGCGATTATGTGAGTGTGCGTGTGTGTGTGTGCAGGTAGGTGGGAATAGCTGTAGGCAACACTTTTTCCGTTCGCTTGTCATTTGCCAACTGCCATTTAATTTCATTAATTAATTTGTTTGCCAAACAGAGCGACGGCCAGGGGGGGCAGAGAGAGGCGCGCGCCAGCTGCCGCAAAAGCCAAAAACAACAATTAAATATAAATCTTATAAATTTCCGTAGCCAAAAACTTCCACTCGGGGCTTTTGTGCTTCACTCTGTCTCTCTCGCTCTCGCACAGTCTTTGTCTCTGTCTCTGTCCTTGTCTTTGTCTTTGCCTTTGTCTCTCCCTCACTCTCTTCAGCTCTGTGTTTTGGCTGCGATTTTCGCTGTGCCACAGAACATATTTCATTTGGACTGCAACTTTCGCTCACGCCCACAGCGCGCAGTGCCCGCCTCCCACACACACACACAGACACGCACACACACACCGTTCGGTCGGTCGTCTCTGCTGCTGGGGCCAAAAAACTTTGCCAGGCTCTTGAAGGCGGCAGCGGCAGCAACTATAACGCTTTGTTTGTTGTCTATGATTATTTAAGATAACCTCGTGCACATACGCACACAGAGACAGCCACTCACACACTCTCACACACACACACACACACACATTTAATTTAACTATTTTAGTTGGCAGAAAAGTGCAACAGGGGCTAACCAACTCCTCCTGCTCGGCGCCTCCTTCACATATGCACACACAAAACATTTGTTACAATTTCCACACGTAAATACTTCCTGCCAAGGAATACGCACACACACACACACTCATACACACGCACACACGCACGTACACATATGTGAAAGCACAATTATAATTGTCATAACACAAAAGCAGCTGAAAATTTAGTGCCAAGTGCGAAAAGTTTCACGTGGGCGGGCATCTGGCTTGGCTCGCAGCGCCAATACGAGGTGCGTTTCAAGAGTTTGCGGCAACTGAAAGCTGTATTGAAAAGTGTAAAAGCAATAGAAGTAGAAATTTGAAGTAGAATTAACATTTTTATTAAATTAATTTGGGTACTATTATTCGAATGTATTCCAAATAATTGTAGAAATATTTTTTTATTTTTTTGAATTTTTTTAAAAATAAATTGTACTAATATTTCAACACATTCAATAGCAGCTGCTCAATGATTGAACACAAATCTAGCAAAGAAAATTTGAAACAAATTTATTCTTACTATTTTTTTTTTTTTTTTTTTTTTTTTTTTTTTTAATTGTTTGCATTATTATTTTAATGTATTCCATGCAATCTACAGCAAATATTGGCAAAAACATATTTAATATATGTAAATAATTTTGTAATTAATTCAAATAAGTTTTATTGTATTTACTGAATTAGGGGTATAACAATTAAATCATTATTATAATAACAATATTACAATTTAATTGACATGAGTATGTAAATTAGTGACGCCCAGAAAAGTAGGCTATAATATTTTTCACTTTTCGTTAATCACATAATCAAATGACAAACGCCGCAAGCGAGCTCAGCTGACAACAAATGCATAAATTCAAATAATTCAATTATACATATGCATGCATTTCAAATAATTTAATTATACATACGAATAAAATTCAAATCATTCCATTATATACACATCTAGTTAGATTTATCCTAAATAAAAAATAATAACTAAACTCTTTCAATGTAAACTAACATTTATACAAACTATATAGGGAAGCCTCTCTAGCTGGGTTTCCTCTGCTGCTGCTGCTGCCGCCGCTTCCTGCTTCCTGCTCCGTCTCGCTCCTTCTCTAACTCACTTTGGCTTTCTCTTTAATTCCATTTCGCTCTGTCTCCGTATGCATTGGAGTGTGGCAGTGACACGTTGATAAATGACATTTGCAGCGTCAATGTGAATTTTATAAATTCTCGTAACTTTCACGCCCGCTGCGCATTGCTGCACGCGGCGGCAAGCGGCAAGCAGCAAGCGGCACGGCGACGCAATATAGCTACCAAAAAGTTGCTTAGCATGGCCCAAACACAAAGCGCTGACGCCAACGTCTGGCAGCGACAGCGGCAGCGGCAGCGGCGCGGGCTGAGCTTTTTGTTCCTGCCTTCGCTGCTGTTGTTGTTGTTGTTGCTGCGGTTGTTGTTGTCGTTGTTGACGCTGTGGTAGTTGCATATTTTTTATGACACTTTTGCGGCTTATCAACGTCAAGGCAAACACATGCACTTGAATCCAGCACTTGCGGCTGCCACGCCTCCTCCTTCTGCTCCTCCCTCTCTCTCTCTCTTTACACGCTCTCCACGCTCTCTCCCCCACTTGTTTTGCCACCCATCGCCTTTGGCCGCATTATTTACATTGTCAACAAGCTGTCGAGTGGTTTTTCGCACCATTTGATCGGCCAGCCATAGTTTTCCCTTCGCCGCCATCTTGTTTTCCCTCTTATTATACATATTTTCTTTTTTCGCATTTCTCCTTTTCATTTCCATTTAAATTCTTGAACTCTGTGCAAATTCAATTTCCCCAGCTCTTTGGCTATGCCCATCCGCTAGAAACGCACGGGGAGCGAGGCAAACGTGATGTCATCAGACGCTCACCTGAGCACGGCCCACACACACGCACACATAGACACACCTGCTTAAGTTAATGGATAGATAGCTATTTAATGGCAGCTGCACGCAACAAAAGTTGCAGTCAAACTTTGCCTTGCATTTTGCTTGCATGCGGGCTGCCAACTACAACAAAGTTTCATTAAAGTTTTTTTGCTCTGGTCTAGTCTCGGGACCTGGAGCTCGAGGCTGGTGCTGGCGGCTGGAGGGTCTGGGGCCCAAGTGGAGGGACTTAGTAGCATGCTCGCACAGCAGCCAGTCGATTACCAATCCTGTTCGACGCTCAATTTGGACTGATTCAATGACATAAGCGCTAAACGACACGACTTCAAAACTCTGCCAGGTGATCCAGGTCGAGCCACTTGAGCTATGGCCCAGAGAGATGGCGCTGCAGCGGGGCTGCCAGGCGGTAGCTTGCGGCTTGACAGCTGACAAAACTGCACTATAAATAACTGCACGATATAATGCAAATCAGAGAATCAGAGAATAATTTCTGTTATGCTAATTCATTAAAACTTAATGCAAACGACCTTGAGTGTTGTCAAATGAAATATTGCTATGTGCGAGCTACAGATAATCAGTGTTGTAAAGCAAGAGTGCTTAAATAGTTTAAGTTCTCTAGAATATGATCAGTATTCCCCTATCTCCTCTCCTAACTATCGGCTTGCATCTATCTCTACTTTCGAAATTTATTTATTTATATATATGTATATCCATATATTTATATTCCTATATCTCTCACACACTTTATCACTGTTTTTCATCCCATTCTCTCTCGCACTCTATTTATTTCTCCCTATCTCTCTCTTTTTCTCTGTCTCTAGTGTATTTCCATTTTTCCCCATCTCTCTCTCTCTCCTTATTCCTATATCTCTCACTCACCCTATCTCTTTCAGTCATCTCTGTTTCTCTGTCTACGTTCTCTATCACTCTACTGCTTGCTTCATCTCTCTCCATATCCTCTAGCTCTATCCTCTCCTAGTCTCTGTCTCTCACTCGCAATATATAATGCTCTGTAATTCCTTCTCATTTGTCTATCATTCTCAGTCTTTCTTATTCTTTTTCTATAACACTGACTCTCCCTGTCTCTCCATACCTCCCCTTTTCATTATCTATTTCGCACTCTCCCTCTCTCTTTCCATTTTTGGTATCCTTCTTACATCTTTAACAGTTTCTATAGCTCTAACTCCTTCCATCTAAATATCACTCTCTTTCTTCCCCTCTGTCATTTCTTCCCCTCTGTCATTTACGTGTTTTAAGCTTTCTTCAAGTCAAACTCACAGTTGCCAGTTGGCGATCCCCGTTTGTCGAACATTATGGGGTATTTTTCATTACAATTTATAATCCATCTAGCAGCGACCCCAACTATGAGTGATGACTGCAGCAGATGACATGCTGCTGTCGCTGGACACTTCATGCAGCTCAATGTGCATTAGCTGATAGTTTGAACTGTCAGGGCTGGGTCGACATGTAAATGTGGAATAAATAGATATGGTCAGCTGTTCAGTTCAGGGCAAATGCAGTCCATAATGAAAGCGAATGCGAGGCGTAGATTAAATGCAGTTGAGTGGCATTATATGCCGCAGTGTAGAAAATCTGAAAATAGAATGAAGAGCTCTCGACCAGAGAGCAGTGAATACTAACTAGTGCTTGACACTGCTCTAAGCGATGTCACCTGCCCAGCTTCACACCTGCTTCACTTATCTTCCACTCTCTCTCACTCTCTCTCTCTCTCTCTCTCTCTCTCTCTCTGTATCCTTCCCTCTTGAAAGTGTGTGTGCTCAGAGCAAAGAATCGGAGCTTGAAAGTTGACTGAAAACTTAAATGCGCCACTGAACTGAGTGCGCAGAGATAAAGTCAAATACTTGACAAGTCACAGGTAACAAGTATGAACTTATAAAGTCATAAGTGTGTTTGTGTGTGTGTGTGTGTGGGTGTGGGTGTGCATGGCTGCATAGGTATGTGTGTGTGTGTGTGGGTATGTTGGTCTTTTGCAAAAGTGCCGCAAAGTTTTCAAATTATTTTTGGTTATATAATTGGAATTGATAACTTTGAGCACAGCGCTGCACGAGTCGCTGCTCCAGCATGGTCCACACACAGCGTCAACTGTAACGAGTTCCATACAGAGACACACACACACACATACATAGATTGCGTGTGTATTTGTCAATAACAAGCAATTTAACAATTTGCTATACAGACACATAAAAGCGAAATTCTTGCCAAAGTTATCATTCAAACTTGAAAATCAATAAAACTTTTCATACAACAACAGGCTGCAAAATCAAAGAATGAATAAAAAATACAAAAAAAAATAAATAAAAAAGGAATGTGAAGAATATTCCCAACCCGGCGCTTTAACAACTTTCCGTGCCCAACCCAATCGCACCACATTGCCCAACAGACCCCCAGGACCTTTGCACCTCGCTGTTAAATATAGACACACGTGATATTATTTGCTTATGATCAATTCTTCACCTTTATTTTTTCTTCTACGCCCTCTTACCGTGTTTCTCAGTTGCTCAACACCGGCAGCAGGAGCCAGCAGGAGGCAGCAGGAGGCAGCGGGAGGCAGCAGGAGGCAGCAGGAGGCAGCAGCATACAGCGGAGGCATGCAACCAAAATTAAGGCCATCCTTTAATTTTCCATACATATCGACATTTGCTGGCGATACTCTGTCTTCAGACAGACAGAGTTAAGGGGGATTTGCTAGAAGTTATTTACGTACCTATTTATATTTATAAATTATATAAAAATTTCATAGAATAAATTATAGTAAATATATATTTCCACTATATCAATTACTTACAACAAGATTTAACTGCAGATTTCTGGAAACTGCAGCAGCAAAAGCAAACGAATATCAATCCATTAGGCAAATGTCTTGGGTAAGGGTATTTGAATTTCCCTCTTTCTTTTTGGCTTCTTTTTTTTTTGGCGGTCCGTTCCCTTCCCAGCCACTGGCATAACCCAATTTACTTTGTCTATCTGGCTGCTGCTGCTGCTACGACGTCGACGACGCTAAAGAAAGTTAATTAAGAAAGTTTGATTTCTTATGGCTAAATAACGCTCGAAAGTTTTACCGACTGACAAATATCGACCAATACTCGAAAAAATAAAAAAATAAAACAAAAAAATATATAGGAAAACATAAAACAAATAATATAGTAGTTGGCCAGTCTGACGTACTGAGGAATACCCTGTATGACGATCTAACTGGCATAAGCAAAGAGACTTCATTAAAGAAATTTATACTGAGCTACTTTTTCTGCTGGAATTTGGCAATCAATCTCACAGTTTTGTAGGGTATCACGTAGGGTATATATTATTTGGATATACCCACAATGGATCAGCTATTCCTTTATCCAGCATATATATGCAGTCATCGTGAATTCCCTGTGACGCATCTATTTGGCTATAGGGTATAAAAATGATGAAGTTGAGCCTTCCATATCGCAAGCACCCCGCCCCTCCATCACCGCTGCTCCACAGCCCCCATTGATAAGCAATGTTGAGTGGCTATGGATTCGAAGGGGTTGCCACGAATGCCCTAACAACGAATCGGCGAGCCGGGTGAGGTGGGCGGTGGGCGGGGTTTATATGGCCAAGACGGCGGATGAGCAATAAAAAGTTTTGAACGGCTTTTTCACTGCCTCGGTTAAAACAAATCAACAAATATTTGCGATATATTTATATATTTATATGCTTGCTGGCACACACAACTGCGAGTATACGATATTTATGTAGTCGAGCGATCTGCTGAAGGACAACATCAAACTTTGAGTTAAGCATTCAATGTGATTAACGGGAGACAATTGTAAGTGAGTCGAGCGCTTAAGTGGTACGATATATGTATGTATGTATATGTATGGTGTAATATATTTGGGTAGTCGCAAATAGTAGGGTATAACGGTTTATAGGGATGTCAATAACAGAGATAAACAGGCATCTATGTTGTATATATTTGATATTTATACAGATTGGATAATTTTTATCGAGCGCAGCCTTGCTTGTTGCTCTTCTTCTTCTTGTCATTCAACTGTGTACTTCGAAATCATCCAATACTATGCATTCACGAATATATCGATACTATGAACTAATCGAAAAATAATATCATATCCAACATACATGTATATATGTAATTTAAGATGAGCAGATGGGTCGGTCTAGTATCACCGATCCCAACATCGAAAAGAGCTAGCTTTAAGCTAGATAAACACATCTAGTTTATATCAATCTTCGATATCTTTAGCGATTATCATAAAATCGATATCTATCGATATCCCACTTCAGCTGTTTGAAAATTTTAAAACTTATATAAATATCAATGATTTAATTCACTTCAAATAAAGAATGATTGAGCAAACGATTAATCTAATTTCACATTCAAGTATAATCAATATTTCAATATCAAATCAACAATGTTTCAGTGTACTCTCGATTCAATCGCACCACATTCAGCTTTGTTTTTTTAAGCTAGTGTAATAGGAGCTTCGCTGAACTCTCTTGATGGGCTGCCCTAGCTAGTTCTTTCCGTTGGACGCCGGCCTGCTGGGAGCAGATGACACCGAACACCGGACACCGGACACCGGAGCGTCTTTGCGGTAGAATGTCGCAAAGTACGTCAAAGATGTCATCAATGAGCTTGTCAGCGAACAGAACATTTCCATGTTAATAGACCCAATCAAGTTGACGCTCTTTGCGGCAAACTTTTCATTAGGTCTGAGTGCGCAAGGACTCCGCTTTGATGCGGCCCTCCACTTTGGTGTAGCTTGGCAGCCCTACTTCAGTTAATGCTAATTGGCACAGTCAGCTGCATCAAAGCGCTGCCACTGCCACATCGGGTGCCACTCATTTCCATGTTTCGCATTGTTGTTTCTGTTGCTGTTGCTGCTGCTGTTGCCGTACAGACATGGGCCATTGTAAAAGATGTGGGACGCATTTAAGGCGCTAAACAACTTAATGACTTCCTGCTAGTTAGGCACTGGACACAGTCACCCTTAGACTCACTCACAATGTCTGCCCACACACACACACACATACACCCACACAGAGTCGAATGTGTCAACAAGGACAACAGCAACAACAACAACAACAATACTAGAGCAGTACGAATGAGTGTTTCCGTTTGGTCGTCGACCACAGACGCCATTATCCAAGCACCAAGGAAGTTGGCGCCAACAAAATAAAAAATAAATAAATAAAATAAAAATAACAAAGTTTAGGTTGTGCCTGACTGTATCATACTCTACCTCAACTCTTACCTCATCTCATCACCTCTGATCGCATATAACTCATCTTGCACATAATATATACGCTTTCAGATTTCTCTTTTCCCGTATTACTTATCACTAATTGCTTCTCACACACCACTCATCAATTCTCATTATAAATTCATCGCTCATCACTTATCCTTTCATCATTATCAACTTATCACATATCACATTTTTTGTAAATATATTGACAGTAAATATACCCGATCTGTGTATAATTCTCCATGAATTTCGATATACATATATATTATTTTTCTCTTATATCTTTACGACTAGTCCAGTAACACCTCCAAACTCTGCCATATGAAGGCTGTTTGCTCTACATATACTATATATTTATATAGCTGCATTCTGCACTTGCAAACTTCATATACTCTTCACTGCCCAAAGAAACAGTGTAAATAAAAAAAAAAAAAAAAGAGAATGAATTTATGTGCCACTTGCTTCACATTATCTCACTTGGAAGTCGAAGTATGTGTGTGTGTGTGTGTGTGTGTCTGTGTGTGGGAAATGGCATTGCGGTTGTATGGACAACGTCTTCAGTGAGTACATAAAATTTTAATGCAAATTTCCATTCTATAATTGTTCATACTTGGACACATTTGCATTTATTAAGCGCTGTCTCTGCCTGCGCCTGTGTGTATGTATGTGTGTGTGTGTGTGTGTGTGTTGGCGAGTAAGACAGAGAATGGAGCGAGGTATTGGTGGGAATGGAGGCGTTACCAAGCCACTTAGTTTGCGTTTATTGGCCTCGTCTCTTGATGTTTTATGAGCTCCCCATCCTTCTCTTACCCTGCTACATTATTATTGTTGTTGTTGTTCTTGTTATTGTTGTTCTTGCTGTTGTTGCAGCTGATTTTGACGTTGCTTTTGGTTATTGCTATTTGGTTAAATTATGTTCAGCATTCCATTCGAGATTTGTTTTTTATTGTGCCGCCCTTATTGCGTGGGTAAGTACAGCATCAAGCAGAACTTTGGCCTGCAGGCCCAATAGCCGCGATGGCTCGACTCTTCCCTCGATTCCGTCAACTTTAGCAGCTGCATTATTGTCAATATGGTCGGGTCAGAGAGAGGGCGAGAGAGAGAGAGAGAGAGCGGGACTCGTAGAACCAAGCTAAAACATTATTGAGCATCAGTTTGGATATGAGTATGAGTATCAGATCGGATGATACTAATGTCCCTATGATACTATCATCCTTAGCTCCATTTGGGTTGCTCTATACACGTACACTACATTATATAGTAAATGACAAATACATAGAGACCAGAGACTGAGTCAGCTGGATTGAGTTGTCTCGAATGGGCTCGTTAGGTTTTTGGGCACTCGCAGCGAGCAACTGTGGTGGCAACCCTCGGCCATTTACAAAACAGCTCGTTTGGGTCGCGCGGCAGACGCTGCGGCGTATTTGACGGCATTTCATTTAATAAAATGAAACGCAAATGCAAAACGACAAACGGAGCAGGCCCTACGAAGACAGACAGACAGACAGTGACACAGCAGCTGGAACTGTGGGCGGAGGGCAGACCGAGCAGCAGGAGGCGGAACTGAAGCAGGAACCGCTGGGTGCTGAGAGCAACAGACAATGCCATTGCGGATATGACGCTGAAGTGTTGAACCAAATCAGCAGCACTTTTGTGTTATTAGAAGTTGTAAAAAACATAAAATAAGATGAAGCAAAACAGAAAAGAACAATCCAGCATTGTCTTGAGCGGGAGCGGGAACTGGTCCTGGGCCTGGGCCTGGGCCTGACAGGGCGTGGCACAGCCAATTGCCAGAGCGAAGGCAAGGAAAGCAAAACGATGACAGGACAGATTCATGGGCGCAACATGTGATGGCTGAACGGGCCGACGGGACGCGTCTTCAGCTTCAGCGTCAACGACAGCTCTCGCTCCTGCTCCTGCTCCAGCTCCAGCTCCAACTCAACGGAAGGCAGTTAAATGTCGTTACGTGTCCCGCAAATTGACAGGCGTTTTTTAATTTGCTGAAAACTTGGACAAATAGTATGTACTTGTACTATATCAGATACCATTAGTCAACAAAATTGTTACCCATAGCAACAAATGCCAGAGCTCGCTTGAGAAGGGGTGACTAGCAGATACCCTATATCTATCTATATCTATATCTATATATCATATATCTATATATCTATATCTATATCTAATATATCTATATCTATATCTATATCTATATCTATATCTATATCTATATCTATATCTATATCTATATCTATATCTATATCTATATCTATATCTAGAGCTATATCTATATCTATATCTAATCTATAGCTAGAGCTATATATCTATATCGAGAGCTATATCGATAGCTAGAGCTATATCGATATCTATATCTATAGCTATATCTATAGCTATAGCTATAGCTAGATCTATCTAGATCTATATCTATAGCTATAGCGATATCTATATCTATATCTATAGCTATATCTAGATCGATATCTAGATCTATCTAGATCGAGAGCTATATCTAGATCTATATCGATATCGAGATCTATATCTAGATCTATATCTATAGCTATATCTAGATCTATCTCTATCTATAGCTATATCTATATCTATATCTATATCTATATCGAGATCTATCTCTAGATCTATATCTATATCTATATCTATATCTATATCTATATCTATATCTATATCTATATCTATATCTATATCTATATCTATATCTATATCTATATCTATATCTATATCTATATCTATATCTATATCTATATCTATATCTATATCTATATCTATATCTATATCTATATCTATATCTATATCTATATCTATATCTATATCTATATCCATATCTAGTGAGAGTGAAGTGGGATGGTGTGTTGGTAAGAGAGGAAGGGAGGGTAGGACAGATATTTTGGGCCGTAAAGCATGCCTCACGCTGAGCAAGTGGCACAAGTTTGTTGTTCCGTTACCCGGTTAGCTTTTTTACAACTTTTGGCTAAGAAGTTTGCAAGCTCCGAGCTGGCCAAGATAAAAGTAAAACTTTATGCAATAATAGCTCAGACGAGCTCCAGAGCCAAGGAACCGCACAGCCAGATAAGTTCGATGCGGCAGGTTGGCCGGTTCGATGGCATTGGCCAGCCATGCTGTGCACGTTATTGCTAACATATGTTGCTCGATATTATTAAAGTACGATAAAAATGCAACAGCATTAGCAGAAGTAGCTGTTAGTGCAACCAAAATGGAGCACAACAACAACAACAACAACAACAGCAGCGGCAGCAGCATGGCATGCAACTGCAACAAATCATTTTTTGGAGCCAGGCAACAGCAGCAGCCCGCCCTCACTGCCACAGCCACGCCCACTGGCCGTGCCCTGTCTGTTTACCTAGCTCGACATGCCACGTAGTAGATGAAGCAGCGCACTTAATTTATGTTTGTTGTGGCTGTTTTAATTTTCATAGAATTTCATGTTTTGCGATTACTCCAGCACAAACACACACGCAGCCCACACACACACATAGACTATACAAACATTGCAATAGTTCTCATATAGTCAGAGTCTCTGGCGCACTGGCGTGGGCGTGGGCGTGGCATGCAATTGTTTTTGCGCTTGACTGCCAACGCCTCGCAGCGCAGCTGCAAAAATTTGTTGAAACATTCTAAAACACAAGCAAACTTCTAGCAGTCGACTTGATACACTGACAGCTATTTAATATTAAAAGAAAATACTACACGTAAAGAACAATAGAAATTAAATAGATTTAGTTAATATGGAGCATTACGAACTAAACTTACTTCACTTAGCATACAAACATACTCGAGATGAGCCGACAAAGAGCAGCCTTATGAGACATAACAAGGTATATATAATTAGTTAATTACATCTAAATGGTTAACTACTCGCAGTTAGGGTACAGCCACAGTTACGCAGAACAAAAGGATCTAAACGAGAACTTTAATTAATTTGCGAGCACACAAATTGACAGAAAAATGTAAACCATTAAAACAATAATTAATGCAATCAAAGCTTTTATCTAATTTTATTTAATTACGCTCATTTTGTTGGGAACGTTGAATATTTATTCGTTTTAATTTCGCATTACTACATGGATTTTTCAGCTAAATTGTGGTTGAATAGTTAACTAACCAGGTGCATTAAATGTGGTTTATATTAATATATGTATATCAATATAGGCAGTAGCTTAAAAAGCTAGCCAAGCAATCACACTAAGCCTAGCTAGCAAAAAATATATGCATGTATATGCAGAACAAACATCTATAAAACGTCATAATTTGATCGAAATTCCAAAGTTTTATATATTAACTATTAAATTTACAAATCAACCTGCTTACTCAATTCATATTTAAATATTACATACCTATGTATATGCAATGTATACCTCATGCAATGCATAGCGAAATCTATTTACAGTTGCCTGATTGTGCCAAATTTTGTCATGATTGGCTGCTGCTCTTGCACTGGTATTAGTGAGAGACTGAGCGCGTGCATTGAGTTGTTGTAAAATATTATCCGAGTGAGTTTGCGTTTTACACGCTCACTGCTCATTTTTGCCTGCAGCTTCTACTCAGTGGGTGGGAGCGAAATAACAATACTGCCTGCTAAACGCAAGCCGCCAGCTGCAGCTGAGTGGGAGAGAGATGGCTACTTGGCAGCTTAGTTAGAATTTAGTTTGACGAAGAGCAGGCGGCTACAATTGGTCGGTCTGAAAGAGACAGAATGATTTTGACGAAGCTCATAGGGAAAGGCATAAAATGGTCCGATTAGAATGGAAGACGATCAAGTTTAGACAGCTTTCTGATATATGTATGTATCTATGTATTTATTTAGGTATTCATGCTGAAGCAATATAAAACTATAATTATATGTATGTATATATGCAAATGCAGTGAAAACTAAAATTATTCTTCACACATATATAAATAGATTTATTTCATATATATAATATATATTTATATTTCTATTGATATATATTTTAATAAATGTTTTACAGATCCCATCATGAAAATTGAGTTTTTCAAAAGAGGATAATTGAATAGACTTGTAATTATATTTGTATTTTACGTGACATCAATATTTTTCAACATTTACGCTAAAAATGCACTCGCTGACCTCAGCAGATGTGGGGTAGAACTGATTCTAATAGTATGTGCATTCATTCATTTATTTATTCAGTTAGTCAGTCATTTGTTCATTCTCTCATTCGTTCGACTGGCCTGCAGCAATAAAGAATGACAAAAACAGCAGAGCGCTGAAAATCTGCGCCAGCAATTAAAATAGCACAACAAAAGAGCTTTCCGCTGGCTGGGGCTCGGTCACAGCTGCTGGAGCCGGTCAGCCGGGGAGCTGCGCGAGCTAAAACCGAACTGGAACGGAGTGGACAGAGAGCCGCTGGTCAGCAGGAAGCAGCTCGCCAAACAATTGCAAATCAAAATATTGCACTTGCTCTCAATTGAACGCACAAAGCGTCAAGCAGCACAAAACAAATGGTGCGAAAGCCAAGTCCACAGGCAATGCGGGGCATGCAGACAGGCCAGCCAGACCGACGCCCAAATACACTTTCCAAATGCTGAAGGACTCGCGAGTTAGCTCACCAATGATCCACTCTGACAGCTGTGCGATTACAGTTACACGATCTGGCTCAAATCAAACCTTCCTGCTGTCCTGTGCGAATAACTAAAGTGCCATTGGCATGCGTTGATACCCTGCATGTAATGAAGGGTAGCCCCAAAGGCAATGGTCTCTCGAAGGTCATGTGGCCCATGCAAGGTATCCGATTGCTGAAGCTGTTAGCAGCTCGGCAGCCAAGCAGGAGGCGGGCGAAGTAGATTTGTGCGGAGCATTGATATCGTAAGAGAGACTATAATCAGCTGGATTTGTGGATATTTTATTGTGCGCTCTGGGTTCCTCCTCGGACGTAGTTGTGAGATTACAGCTGAAACATCATTCAAGGCTGCTGAGAACGGAAAATCGGCAACAGAAGCTTGGCATGATCTGTCTTCCTCTCCTTCTCTTTCTCTCTCTCCCGCATACACATCTCTATCTCCCATCTCTGTGTGCAATCTCTATGTGCATCTCTTTCACGGGAATTAGAGATCAATGTATCGAATATTTATCAATATATCGCTAATTTTTAGTATGTTGCTTTTCGATAACAGATATAAATCTCGTTCTATCTCTCTCTCTAACTACCTATCGTTCTCTAATTTTCGCTCTCGTCTATCTTTTTCTAGGCTTCGTCTGATAAAAGCCAATCAGCATAACTGCAGAAACCATATCAATATATCGATATCGATTACGATCGATAGCTATCAATACCAGTACAAGACTAAAATTGCACTCTTATACATTTCCGTTTCCCATAGAGCATAGACATTCTATGCGTCTTGCTGATATTCCTAATTCTTGGATATTTCCAGAGCTCCCAGCTCTCCTCTAAATGGTATCTCTTAGTCGGCCAATCCCAGCGAGTGAGCTCCAACTTGTTTTTAGTTGTTGTTAGCCTTAACAATGACATCACTTGGCTGGCCGGCGGCTATAAGTAATGCCAGGCTACCAATGGTGGGGCTGCTGGGGGCCGTGCTGTGCTAACGTCTACGTTAACAAAAGCTCCAATTGCCTTAAGCAGCGACAGTGCCAGCAAATAGTTTATTGCAGCGTCTGGCCCCTTTGCCCGTTGCGCAGCTGCATTTTAGCTGAAAGTGAACGCGTTTCAGCATTTGTTGTTTTTAGCTCAGCGCCGGGGCATGGACAAGGCCCAATACAAGCAGCCAGCAGCCCCAACACATGTTGGATTTATATCATATTCACATACACGCTCACACACACACACACACACACACACACACACACACACACACACACACACGCACACACACATTTAATATAGAGTAGACGTCAGCACAATGGTTTCGCCAGTGGCTCAGCTCCAACTACAGCTGATGGCTGCCCATGCCTTCTGTCTTCTGCCTTCTGCGCTCTTTCGCTTTCGTTCTGCCTCCTGCCTCCTGCCTTCTGCCTTCTTGCCTTGTGCCTTTATCCATGCGCAAGCCAAACAGAAATTCATCTAAATTGCAAGCGAACGACTATTAGACTGCTTCAAGCGTTTCGCCATGTGCAATGTGACCTGCTTGCCAAGGCAACGGTCCATGTGGCTATCGCTTCGACTATCTCTCGTATATCGTCTTGATGCAGCAGCAGCAGCAGCAACAGCTTCAGTTGAAGCTTGGGCTTTGCCTTTAAACTGCTACTGCTCCTGCTCCTGCTACTGCTCCTGCTGTAGGTCCAGTCGCGTGGACTGTGGGCTGTTCCCTGCCATTCTTTATAAATACTTTGACTCACTTTGCCCCTCTGCCTGCGCACTCCTCTTCCCACCCGTCGCGTGCCTTACTCAGCGTAGAATGTCACTGCGAATGTCATACAAATTGCAGTATGCGTTCCTTTCCACTGCCTTGCTATAGTATGCACTTGCATAAAAGAAAAGTAGGAGTTGCCCTCTGACATAAATAACAACTACGACTACTCCAGTCGATGGTGCTAGACTAGCAAATACCCTGAGCTTCGCAACAAAATGAGATGGAGAAGGAGGAATTCGCTTACTCGATTAATTTTATGGATTTGCTGTAAAGAAAATAAAAGTATTGAGGAAACGGAATGTATGATATAAGACCTAGAGTAGATCTAGCTTGAGGGAAGCTTGATTTAATTCAATTCATATCAGAGATACCCTCTTCTATCTCTTTATAATACCCTATTCCCAAGATTACAGGGTATACCAGGTTAAGCAAGTACCAATCCGCTCGAAAATAGCTCTTCTGCTTCAAGTAGGTGGAATCGACATGACTATTTGCGCAATGACTATCAGCTTGAGCTGCATCAAAGCAGATATACTCCACATTCCTACGACGCTCTTGCAGGGTATACACGCACATATTTTTGCACTTATGCATTTAGTGCATATGTACATTTGCCGACTCCTTAGTTATTTAGCTTAACTCCAGCTCAGCTTCCAAATGAAGCCAATATCTCTTTGTTCGAATCTTGCTCTAAGCGTGTTTACAGCTACAAAGTTTTTTCATTGCTGCACTTGCAACCAAAAGTTTTCAGCTTAAGCAAGCGAGTGAGTGAGAGAAGAGAGTGAGTGGGAGAGCGAGACAGACATAGGCACGGGTGACCACCAGCTGCAAGTGCTGATCCCGCCGTTTTCGGCCTCATGCGAATTGAAAGTTTGTTGCAACAACAGCTGAAGTTGCTGCTCCTGCTCCTGCTCCTATTGCTGCTCCTGCTGTTGCTCCTGCTCCTACTGCTGCTCCTGCTGTTGCTCCTACTGCTGGTCTTGCTCCTGCTGCTATTGTAGGCCAGCGCCATTTGCGTGACACGTGACAGATGCAGCGGCTCGAACACGCTTGGCGACATGCGCCGACGTTTGTGGTGGTAAGTGACATGTTTTTGTGGAGAGTTAAGGCCAAAGATTTCGGCTGCTACGTTGACCTGCTTTCTCTCGCTCTCTCTTTCTCCATCTCTCTATTGTTCTCTCTCTATCTCTCTATTCTTCTCTCTCGCTCTCTCCTTTCTCTCTCTCTCTCGCTCTGCCTCTTTCGATCTCCCTTTGTATTGAATAACTAATCAAATCCGTTTCATTAATCATTTTATTCCAAGTTCATTCGTATTTAAATTGCATTTCCCTCTGCTTTCCATTTGAAAGCCTTTTCAATCAACGCACAAAAATCAATAAAATTCAACACCTTTTTAAGGCAATGCAGGTAAACGTAGAGTTCAACTTTACTTCCTTACTTACTTTAGACATTTTTCGGGATGAAACCAGCCGTATTTTAGTGGCTCAACTAACCTTCAGAGTGCCCAGAGAGCTGGTACTAATTTTACTAACTTGTTTAGTTGATGAATTTGTGGCAGGCGCAGCAAATCACTGCGATTGCCTGTGGCATCAATTGGAGGCTGTTGCTGCTGCTGTTGGTAAACGCTTCAATTGATTGCCAGATTGCATTGGAATGCAACAAAGAATTCCGAAAGCAAAACTAATTTTCATTCTAGAAATAATTCGTTGTTTATTTGCTTGCCGGCATGTGAGTGTGCTCATGTGTGTGTGTGTGTGAGTGTGTGTGCTGCAATGACTTTCAAGTTTTGCACAACATAATTTCCGAGCAGTTGTTGTTGCAGCAGCTGTCGCTGCTGTTGCTGCTGCTGCATATTCTTAAAAGTATTCCTGGAGCGCCAAGCTCAATGATTGGCTGACTGCCTACCTGCCCCCCCTTGGGGCTGATGGTGTTGGGGTGCGACCTAACTGCACAGGTTCGGCTTTTTGTTTGTCATGCACAATGCATACAAATTGCATTACAATCAGCCAAGGCAAACATGAAAATATATTCAAGAAGCGCCAGACGGAGAGACAACAACAAACTGTTTGCCAGCGCTGAAGCAACGAAACAAAGCATACCAAATATTTATTGTACAAGCAGTTCACGAAACGAAAAAATGCACAAGAAGAAGAACAAGAAGAAGAAGTGGAAAACAGCAATGAAATAAAATAAAGTCAACATTAACGAAAAACTGTGCGAATTATGAATGCGCTTTAATGTAGCTTGAAACGAAATCAATTCACATCAGAGATCTGCCATGAAATGGCGAAAGGCTTGCGCTAGCTGCAATGCTCTCGGTTAGGGTAGCTCTGGAGTCGCTTGCAGTGTTTGCATGCTGAGGGCAAAGGGCAAACCGATTGCAAAATTCTAAATGTAATTTAGAAAATTACGAATTGCAACGCAGCCAATGGCTGGGGCGTGGCGCTCCAGCTCGAGTCGCTCTGACACTGAGCTGAAAGGACGCTGCGACAAGGATGTGACCAGTGTGCACGTGTGTGTGGCTGAGAGTGCATGTGTGCATGCGTGCATGTGTGTGTGTGTGTGTGTGTGTGTGTGCATCTGTCTGCCTGTGATGTAATTCACGGTCTCTCACACACACTCGAGCAATTATTGGCATTTCTGGCTTGGGTTTACTCAGCAGCAACCGCAAACAAATGCAATTTTACAGTATATTCAAAGTGTATGTGTGTGTGTGTGTGTGTGTGTGTGACTTTCTGATTTGCTTTTTTGCACGCCTGCTAAATAATAAGAGCATATTGGCTCTCTAAATAGCACATGTTCATTTCCTTTCCTTCTTCTTCTCATTACCAGCTCTTACTTGATACTTCCCTTCCCTTAGATACTCTAGCAATATCCTTTCGCTTCAATCCCTGAACCCTCATTGTGCCGTCAGTCAAGCTCGATTGCAGCCTGTTTGCATATTGTTTCCTTTTAGGAGATTGTTGATATTGATGTCTCGATGTCTGGCTGTCTTTTTTGTTGGCTTTCGATTTGAATTATTATCATTTTTAATTTGACATATCGTGACTTTGTGGTTGTCATTTATAAATTGCAAATAGAGCACTGAAAAAAGCCATGCAAATACATACATACAGATGTATTTATGAATATTTGAGTGATCCTTTAGCTGTTGCTGTCTCTCTCTCTCCCACTCTCTCTCTCTCTCGCAGTTTGGCCTCTTCCTTTGGCGCTTGTCATTTCGTTTCATTACATTTCATTGTTGTCCTTTTTGTTCGTTTAATGCTTTTGTCAAATATTTACATGCACCTTTTTTTCCCATGCGCCGCTCCTGCGGCTCCTGCTGTGCCATTGTCCTGGGCGCTTGTCCTTCTGCTGACGCTGACGGCCTCCATTGTTGCTGTTGCTGCTCTTGCTGTTGTTGTAATTGTTATTGTTACTGCTGCCTATTATGGCATTTATTAATTGCTATGTAAATATCTCAAAGTCGCTTTTAAAAACGAATTAGAATTGAAACTGTTAGCTCAGCCGTTCACCAAATGAGCCAACTGGGATTATCGTCTGAATGCGAACGTCTGACTCCCCTCGAGCTTTCTCCGTTATCTGACTCGGGTTTTTCTTGAATTCTGAATGCAGCTGCTGATTTATTCTGAGTTGAAACATAATTCATTTGTGCTGCGACATAAAGTTGGCAAAGGCAAAGAGGGGAGAGTGTGAGAATGAAAGAGAGAGAGAGATAAAGATATGATATCAGTTTAATAACGTAATGTAATTCAATTTGATATAATCAGAAAGGCGGTATATAGAAGAAAATACCAAATATAAAATGAGAGACAGATTATGTATATAGAAGCTAGAAGATTAATCAGAGAAAAGTGATTTGAAATATATATGTGTATACAGATAACTAAAGTGGAAGAAAGCGAGAGAGAAGCAGGAGAAGTAGAGATATTAAAAGCGACAGAGAGAAGGAGAGAAAATGAGAGAGAGAAAGAGACGAATAAAAGATAATAATACCGAAAAATATCAAGACAGATTCCGAGAGCGAATGAGATTTAGAATAAAATCATTGGAAATATAAAAGAAAGAAAAATACTGAAAAAGAAAATAAGCTTAATTACATGAGAACTGCATAGAAAGGCATAGAAATATTAATGGACAGATGATAAAAGCTTATGTACAGAAATGCATAAAGAAACAAAAGGTGAAGTGGAGAGGTACAAATGAGAATTAGAGAACGAGAGATTAAATGAGTAAAGAAAAATGAGACGAATAAGAGGATAGTAAAATTTGAGAGATAGTAGGAATTATTCTGAACGAAATCAAGCCAATTTAGCCTGAAGTAACGTATGCTTTTCCTCTTCTTCTTCTTCTTCTGCATTCTCCTCCACAGACAATCTGACATTAGAGCTGTCCCCATGCGAATGATACACGAGCAGACCTTGTGCCCAACGGCGAGTGCCAATGGCCTGGGCACGGACAAGGGGAAAGTGTGAAGGGGGCGGGCAAATTCCCTTGGTCGCTGTAAATAATTGGCATTCAAATTGAATAAGTAACTTGTGAATGCGACAGAGGCCAGAGTGAATCATATGAATACGCACAGTTTATGGCCATTCATTTCGACTGAATGACAGAGCGAATTTGCAGTATCTGTGGAATGCTCGCATATTTACGCTTTTATTTATATTGTATTTTGTTCAGATGGCATCTCGTGCGCACAGCATGGCCATCTCTCAGTGATTGCTAAGCTTGTAAATCTCTTTTTAATTGCATTTTACCACAAACAAATTCTGAAACTCGACAACGACTAGGACGGGCGACGAGCCATGAGCCATCAGCCATGAACCATGAGCCACGGCAAAAGGCCCAAAGAGCCAGCAACCAAAAACCGCACCAAAACTAAAATGCAACAGCAGCAGCAACAGCAGCAGCACCCAACCCATTTAGCTGGACAAATTGTTTAAACTTATACCAACCCACACGCACACACACACACAGACAGATTCATATATTCAAATTCGAATAGACGCCCTTTGGAGCCGTCGAGCAGAGTTGGGCTAAGCTGAGCCAAGCGGAGGCAACAGTCACAGTCAATTATACAAATTGCATTTGTGTTGCACACACACACACACGCACACACACACACAGACAGACAGAGATAGAGATAGAGGACATTCTGTATTGGCATTTGGCAACATGTTAGCCGCCATTTCCGGTCGGCCCATGAGCAAACTCTAACCCCATGCAAACTATTGCCCGCACGTCACGCAGCGCGCACAAATCTACATTTTACTCGCTCACGTGTGTGTGTGTGTGTGCGTGTGTGCGTGTGTGTGCGGGTGTGACATGTGCTACTGCATGTGCGAAAATTTGTTTTGCTCGCAAATGATGATTGAAACACAACGACGCTGAATCTTAATTGAAAGCCAATGGTGCGCACATGGAAAGGCGCTTTGCCAGCGTCCATTTCTGTTAACCTTTCGCGACCACGCCTCCGCCTCACTCTCTGCCTCGCCGCCTCTCCGTCTACATGCCGCTCTTTCACCTTGCCCGTGCATTCGTGCTTGTGCACAGTTTATGCTTCAGATTCATATTCACTTTTGCACTTAAGCATTCGCCGACGATTTCCCATATGGGCCATGCCCGACTGGCAGATACCTATTCGACTCTCATGTTACTCAGAGAGGTTGATCCACTATAGTCTGCTTCTAAAGCTTCTCTTTTGCTGCAGCTCTCTGGGGCGAAAACTCAATGAGAGCAATGCAAATAAACACTCACAATTCGTTTTGCAACACTTGCTGCAGGCACTCGCAACACTGGGCTGTGCAATTAATTAGGCTTTGGGCTAAAGTTTGCGGCTTTTCACAGATTTCTGAAAGAGTTTCGAATGATCTTTTGACTGAACTTTCGAGCCGTTGGCCAGCCCAAGGCAAAAGTCTTTTCATTCAGAAGTATATCATATTTTTCTCCAGCTGTCCATACAGCTAGAGCTACCTCACTTCGCACACACCTCACAAGAAGCGCCGAGGCTCTTATCATTCAGATTAAAAGTTTGCGTTCAATGAAACTAGCGGAGCTTGTTAACGGGTTGAGCCAAGTCCAGGCCCAGGCTTTAGCTTTGGCTCTGGCTCTGGCTCTGGCTCTGTCTTTGGCTTGGTCTTCGAGCTGGCCTCCGAAGCAGGGCGCTCGCTCGGTTTCCTTTTGCCCAGTTCATCTTTTAATTAATTCACAGGCTGTGCAAAGTTTTGCGCCGCAACTGCAGGCGGCAACCACTTGGGCCTAGTCCCACACAAATGAAAATGCCGGCAAAGAAGCGAAAGGAAAAAAATTATCACAGGAAAAGAATGCTGGCCACAGTGACAGCGTGACAACGAGAAGATACCCTAGAAGACAGTATCTCTGTGATTTGAGTGGTATTATCGGAGCTATATGAGGTTTTTAGTTGTTATCGTCAACATATCGATAATATATCGCAGCAGAATTCATAACTCGAATTGCATGGGGAATTCAGCTGAAGCTCTTAATATAGAATGAGGTAAAGTCAAGATGATATATGCTACTCATATGGAATGGCGTTATTCATCAACTATAACTCCTTCACATACTAGCTATAACTCGATATTGATCTTTGATCTCTAGGAATTGACATATATATAGTAATTGTAAAAAAAAAAAACCAAAGGTATTTCTAACCAAGCGGAAAATTAGACGGATGGTCGGATAGATCTAAGGCCTAGGCCTACATAGACTTGCCTATTCAAATACTGTTTACAAATGCCACACATTAGCTCTACCTAAGCTCATTCTCCGCTCTAGCTTCGGCCTGTTACATACACTTGAGCATAAGCAATACGCCCCAAATGGCCGTTTTCAATGGGATCAGGGTATGATAATAGTCGAAAAGAAGAAAAAAAAAGTCGGCTCAAGAAAAATCAGCAGGAAGCACTTGCAACTATGTGGCACAACGCAAAACTTTTCTTATACAAAATTATGGAAAAGTTTTATTTTCATGCATAACAGCGAGGCTTACACTAACACACACAGACACGCATGCACACGTACACCCACACCAACACACCAACACACACGCGCACACGTACACAGCTTGTATTTATTTGCAGCGCAATTTTTTATGCCGCTTTCAGAAACATATCCATATATATATGTATATATGTATGTATGTATATGTATGTATTTATATATGTATATGTTTGCTTATATTGCTTTACTTATTTCACAGTTCACGTGTGTGTATGTGTAAAGGGCGCATGTGTCGGTGTCTGCTTCTGCGTGTGTGCGTGTGTGTGTGTGTGTGTAAAAGGGAGCATTTATTTATATAGTTTTGTTAGCGAGCTGAAAGTTTTCCAACTTGCTGAAAACTGCGTAAAATTGGCACGTCAAAAGCCGGAAAATTTAAGAAGCCGAACATACAGACACACACATACACATATATATATATATATATATATATACACTCCCACATATACACTCACACACACGTAGACACTTAAAGATGTTTGCCCCTTGCGTTTGCTTAAACAACGCTTCTTGAACATTTTTTAAGCAAATTTTGTTATTTAACATAATGGAATATTTTAGACATTCTTAAAAAACAATGCAGAATAACAACGAAGTAGAGAACAAACATGTGCATGCATATTGCAGCCAGGTGTAAACAACTGTGCGCTGCTCGCTCTCACCTCAATAACGATTACAAATCTCAGATGCAAAAGTGCAAATGACTGAAAAACTTGTCTCGGTTAAGTTACAAAAACTCTAAATAGCCCATATACCCTTCTGTACCCTATGAACGAGTATGAGTTGTGGAGAAATCGGATTTCGCAATTTGTTAGCTGCTTACATTTTAAATGAGAGCAATTGTTATTTATGTATGTATGTATATCATATTTACAAATATATTTACCAAAGCCTCTTATCATACATCTACATATTCATCTTCTCACTCTTGAGAAACTTATTTGAGCTTCCTAATTAAGTATTTTTAAAGCATTATTACAATATTTTATATTGTTTCTAAATATTCTAATCTATAATTGGAATTTCTGAAGTCTAATTTCATAATATAATATAATTATAATTAATATATATATTTTTTTATAATGTATGAATAATTTATATATAATTAATAATATGTATTTAACAATTTATATATGTATATATATTCTTTTTATTCATACTGGATATTTACTGAATATATAAATCAAATATGAATATATAAATCGAATAAGGTTAAAGTCTACCAGTTGCTAATTTGAAAGTAAACCTAACCTATAGAAAGTTGCCATTATATCTGTATATAACAATGTATATAATGCATATATACTCACACACATATACATTCTGCACATATATTGTCGTAAGTGTGGCAACAAAACTTAACCCGTTTCGCCTAATCGAAATGGCGCTGGGAAAGCGGCTAAGCGTTAGCCAGTTTATTTAATTACATGTATTTGGCTGGCATCCCAATTGGTTAACGTCCAGAATGAGATTGAAATTAACGAGCTGCCCTTAATGACTCGCTGTCCGGCGCTGTCCGGCCTCAAGGCGCACTAATGCCGTCGAGCAGGTGGCCCAGGCGAGGCGAAAAAGGCAAAGAGATTCGATGGCAAGAGCAAAGCAATTTCTCTATCTGGGCCGGGCCCAAGTCGAATACAATAATTTTAATAAGATTCACGCCGAATGCGTGGCGTGGCATGGCATGGCTAACGATGAATGTGGTCCGAGGGAGTCTATTAACTGGTCCTATACGATGATACCAGGCCGAGGCTCAGCATGGCGCTGAGCGATTGGCGACGTGTAAACGATAATCAAGTAATTTCCATTATGCAAGAACTTGCCAGCACTCGCACCTAGGGGCCATAAAAGCAACGCTAAATTGCGATTGTCGCGACTGTGAGACACCGATACGGACAGACGCACACACACACACAGAGAGAGCGAGAGCGAGAGAGAGTGTGGGTGTGAGCGAGAGATATGGTAGGCAAACACATTACGCATACGCCGCATGCGACGCACACAAAAGCAAATCGAATTGCGAATTGGTTGCGATAAAGCAGCCCGAGCACAGCCACATACATTGTCAAAGCGAAGTTCTGCAAGCCAAAGTGGTCTCAGAGTTGTTGCTGCCATTGTTGTTGTTGCTGTTGCTGCTGTTGCTGCTGCTGCTGCTGCTGTTGCTATTACTGCTTTTGACTATTTATTGAGCCAGGCATTTCATTGTCCTGAGACAACTTTTTCAGTGTCTATCGCTCTGTGCTTTTAAGGCGCACACGATAATAGCCAATGATGCATGTGTGTGCGAGTGTGTGTGTGTGTGTGTGTGTGTGTCTGTGTCTGTTTGAAACTGTATCACTGTACCACCCACGCTATCTGGCACTCTGTGTCAGCACTTTGCGACAACAATGAACGCATGGAGGCTAACCTAACATTCCCGGCCCACCAATAATGGCAGCGGCGACGGAAGCGGAAGCGACATACTTACTTAGACAACGCTTTAGTTCAAGGCTGCATTCAGCAGCAGCTGGAGCAGAAGCTGGGGCACTTGTTTATACTGCAAAGGAGCAATTTGCGCCAAGTCTAAGCGAGCAGCAAAATTGTTTTGTTCAAACTGTGTGCGGTAGTCAGTGTCCAGGCGAACAGCCGTGCTCACACACACCTGCGGTCTAAAAAGGAGTAGTAGTTGTAGAAGTATTGATAGTAGTAGGAGTAGTAGTGGGAGTTGAAGCAGTAGTAGGAGTAGTAGTGGGAGTAGAAGTAGTAGTAGGAGTAGTAGGAGTAGTAGGAGTAGTAGGAGTAGTGGGAGTAGTGGGAATAGTAGGAGTAGTAAGACTAGTAGGAGTAGTAAGAGTAGTAGGAGTAGTAAGAGTAGTAGGAGTAGTAAGACTAGTAGGAGTAGTAAGACTAGTAGGAGTAGTAAGAGTAGTAGTGGGAGTAGAAGTAGTAGTAGGAGTAGTAGGAGTAGTAAGAGTAGTAGTGGGAGTAGAAGTGGGAGTAGCCTACTGCTACTACTACTAGTAGGAGTAGCAGGAATAGTTGTAAACATAATTTTAATAGTAGTAGTAGCAGTAGGAGTAAAAGTAGGGCTAGCAGGAATTGCAGCAGAAATAGTAGAAGTAGTTGTAAAAATAGTAGTAGTGAAAATAGTAGTACTAGTAGTAGTAGAACAAATTGGAGTGGTAGTTGTAAAAATAGTAGTATTAGTAGTAGTAGAAATAATTAGAGAAGTAGTAGTAGAAATGGTGAAAGCAGTACGTAATACAAATATTAGTATTAGTGTTAGTAGTAGCAAAAATAGTAGTAGTAGTAATAGTAGTACGTAGTATAAATATTAGTATACTTAGTAGTAAATGTAGAAATAGTAGTAGCTGTAAGTATTAAAAATATTGGTACTAATAGTAGTAGTAGCAAGTAGTAAATATATTAGTATTAGTAGAAATAGTAGTAGTGGTAAGTAGTAAAACTTGAAGTACTAAAAGTAGTAGTAAAAATATTAGTAGCTGTAGTAAAAATAATAGTAGTAGTAGTAGTGGGTATTAAAAATGTTAGTGTTAGTAGTAGTAGAAATAGTACTAATAGTAGCCAAACAAGGCAAACCCCTTTATATATACATATTGGACAGTGGACGGACAAGAGTAGCCCTTCGGGTAAGCATGGCCCGATGACTCCACAATCTACCGCAGTATTTGCTGCATGCTCATTGATTTGTTCCTCAAGCGTGCGCAGCTTCAGGTGACTGGCTTAATCTCTGCATTCGTGATCCAACATTTGGTGCTCAGTCGCACTACTGCTTCAATTACAAAGTCTCTCTTTAAGCTCAATTAAATAGTGCGAATTTCGCATTCCATGGAACTGCTTGTTAGTTCGAATACATTCTCTAGCCGCGCCAGTGCTGGTGCATAAAAAGCAAGTGTTTCTCGTCATCAATTGTCATTTGTTGCGGCTGTCTCTCTCGCTGTCGCTGTGTGCGTGCGTGTGTGTTAACAGTTAATTGTTTAGGTCGTATGCCTCATAATGTGCACATAGCACGCTCCCACTGTCACTCTCCAGCTGCCGCCGTCCATCCGCCGGGCGCTGCCCTCACGCTCTGGCGTTTGTCGCCAAATTGAGTCATTAGCAGATATATAAAACGAAATGGGCTCCACACAGCTCATTGGCACGTTCCGAGCGTCAATGATGACGCTGACGTTGCCGCTGTTATAAACACATATGCGCATTACGCATACGCCCCGTCCTCGCTGCCCATTGGCCAAGCAGCAGCCAAAAGCAAAGCAGAGCAGAGCAAAAAAAAAAAAAAAATCAACCAGAAAATGAAAAAGAAAACGGAAAAAAGTAAAAGAAAAGAGCGTGCAGCGATAACAGCCAACAGCAGCCAGGCCAGGCCAACAACGAATGCCAGCTAGTTGCCTTTTATGTTCGGCCATTAGCCGCCTGACTTTCAAATTGTAAGCCAAGCAGCCGAGCTCCCCTTAAATGGCCAACATTATTTTCCATATTATCAGTGCACATTTGTTTGTTTGTTTAAAGTCACAAGAGATATTTATTAACTTGTCGTTTCCATTTGTTAAGCGATTCATAAGAGCTTGGCGCTTAACAACAATTGCCAAATCTTTCTATCTGCGTGCCGAGATGCAGTAAGAAGTTATCGAATTTGCTTTGCTGCTCCGTCTTCTCAGCTTGGTTTGAATTTGTGAGTGATATGCGCTGGAGTCAAATATCAATATAAGTTCTGCGAAATCTTTGGATTCTTCCCTCACATCTCCCTCACATAAGATAGCAAAATAAATAGATGGGCGAATAGATCAAGCAAATACTAAGCTCAATTACCATAGATCAGCATAGTTTATATATGAATAGTTCATAAAAATGTGAGTGGCATCATTCATGAGCAATATATTGAGAGCATTGATTTCCTACTTTTTCTGCTCTATGTTTTCATTTCACTTTTCCTTCTGCCTCAGCCTTGTTGTTTTATCAGAAGACTCACTAACTTTTGTTCAATATTTATTGCAAAGAATCTGTTGATAAGTCAAGGGAAATCGGAATAATGCTGCAACATTATTACTATGCTGTACTCAGCCAAGATCTGAAGAGGAACTCCCTGCTCAGTACTTTGGAATAACCAAAAATTAAATCAAAACAAATCCAAACAAAAGCGAAAGAAGTGAACTTTCCAGCATAAGTGAGAAGCAACATTGGCTCACGGAAATATCTGGGTAATCTAAAAATCATGCGTAATATTTAGTAGAATTCGGCTATATTTATATGAGCAAACTTTTTCCAGGTCCCTTGATTCTACTGTATATGTAAGATATATCAGCATACATTTAACATACATCATATACTTAACTCTGCTCCAGTAGACTTTGCTTAAATTTGATCAAGTTTCAATTTGACATCAACGTCTAACGTCTAATAAATAAATAAATAAATAATGAGAAATAAATATATATTCACACATCACCCACACAGCCTTTTAGGGCCAATGCAACTTGTCTGATTGCTGCCGCTGATGAGCGTCTAAAGGTCGAGTAGCTTTCAATTGTACGAGGCTTATTTCGGAGCACAAAGCCCAGGAGCCCAGGCCCAACGAGCGGAGCCGGAGGTGGTGAAGTGTGGCCGGGGCGGATGCAAGGCGAAGGGAATGCATGTTGTATTAAACTAGGCATCGTACGGAGCACCTGGTCAAGCAAATGTCAGCGTGGCATTTGGCGAAGAGGCCAAATTCACGACCGAGCTGAATGCACGCCAGCGAAGCAGCCACAACTCAACACGTGGTGAGTGTGCGCCCAGAGCGGAGCCTCTGCATTTAAGAGAGCTGCTCAGCCAGCCAGCCGGCAGAAGAGAGCCGTTGAGTTGTTGAGCCGTTGAGCGGCGGCAACTGTTATGCAAATGCGGGAGCCAACGAAATGGACAGCTGCCAGAGCGTCAAGAAATACAAGTTGTCTAAAAGCGTTTACTGCTTCTTATTTGCTTTTTGTTGTTTCCCCCTTTTTATTTTTTTGAATGCTTCGCATAACTCTGAGCGTTCGTTAGTCGAAAGAAGCAGCCGGCGGAGTCGGCGAGTCCAGCGAGCATTAAATGACTGACTGACTGACACACACACACACACACATAGACACATGCAGCTGCACTCACACGCACACACGCACACGCACACTTGGGCGAGCCTTGAAGCATGCTCTGAAAACTTTGAAGTGCACTTGCAACGGCTGCATCGCTGTTGCAGCTACAACTGCCCCGCTTTGGCTTGGCAAACAAAAATAATGCCATTTGTCAGCCGCGAGTTATACACCCACACACACACACACACACACACATACGCGTAGATTTTGTGTGTGGCTGCTATAACAACAAGGGTCATTCGTTATAATGAATACACACTTTGGCATCTTGGCCCCAGACAGCGCGTGGCAGGTGTCCTCTAACCATATGCATAGATAATCAGCTGCTGCTGTCAGCTCGCTCCTGCAGTCGTCTTAGCCACTGAGCAACAGTAATTATAGTGGATTTGCTACATGTGTGCGCCCAGAGTTGAGCTAGCGCCACATCCAGCCCCAAGACTTAATGCGTTTACAATTATGTAAAAAATAGTTTCTAGTTAATTTATGCAGTTTTAGTCAAGCTCTTTTTTGACGAGAAACAGACAGACTTTTCAGTGGGCAGGAAAAAAATGAAAGCAAAGAGCGATTAAGTATGAGCAAAAGAGAGAGGAATGAATGAAATGAAATGCCAAGAGTCGAGCGTCTATGCAAAGGGCAAACTACAATATTGAATTGATGCGTTAAGCTCGGCCAGAGCGACTTGCAAAGCTAACGAGAGTTAGATTGACCTATGTAAATTATATGGCATTGAAAACAGTCGCAATAGATGGTGTTGAAAATATTGTAGAAAATAACAACATTTTACAAAACTTGCAGCCAAACAAAATTATTATAATATTAATCGAAGTTATAAAAAAATAACGTAGATGAATTTATTAATATATAGATAAAATTAAATTAAAAATATAAAAAAATATATAAGCATATAAAAATATTTAATGATAAAAAAAATATTTGTAAATACTCAAACATAGACAGTATATAAAAATATATATATTTTAAAGATGCATAAAAGTATGTCAAAATATAAAAAATATATGAAAGTATAAAAATATAAAAAATACAATAAATAATTAAAATATCTATGAATACGCAAATTTTTTAATATTTAAAAAAAAAATTAATAAGAAATATAATCATAAAAAAATGTATAAATAATATGAGCAAAAATGCAAAATATTTATTTTAGAAAAAAATTAAGAAGATTACACTTATTTCTTGACAAGTCTAAAAAGAAAAAAATAAATAAAATGTAATATATATAAAAAATAAATAAAATAAACAAATAAAACGTGAAATTATATATTATTGATTACTATATATTTTAAAGAAAAATAAGTATAACAAAAAATAATTTCCTATTAAATTATAATAATCATATAAAACAAATAAATATTTAAGGAGTTTTACATGCAGCCAGTTAAATAGTTTTGCTCATACTCGATGTTGATTCGTTAAAAAATAAGAAAAGGTCATACCCGTTTTGTACATCATTTAAATATGATTTATAGATCAGAACAGACCTTCTCATAGTATATTCCCTCGCAGCTGCTTCGCTTCGGGAAAATAGAAAAACACTTTTCAAACTGACCAAAATGCAGGCGTGAACATTATAAATGGCAAATGCTTAAAGCTGTTGACAGCTTATTCAAAATTGCATGAGTGAAGTGACTTGCAGATTTTTAAACTCGACTATGGAGCACAACAAAACTAACAGCAAGTAGAGGCAGCTCGGCCACACAGTGTGCGGCACGTGTAGACGAGTGTTTTCTTTTTTTTTTCTGTCTTTTTTGTGCTGTGTTGTTGTTGTTGGTGTTGCCTTTGGCATTCGTTTGCTTTTAAATGCCACGCGAAATACCAAAAGCGGCAGCAATATGCAAAGTGAGCTGGTGTGCGTGTCTGTGTGTGCGTGTGGGCGTATGCATGCTGATATTGCTTTTAGTTCTGGCAACTACTGCAGAGCAGTAAGTAGCAGCAGGGCTTTAACCGACTCACGAGGCGGCGGCGTTTGCTGTCATTGCCAGCCTTTTGGCAGCCGTGCAACACACGCGTCTGCGGCCTTTGGGCATCAGCAACACCAACAACAAGTTGTTGGAATATGCGAACATTGTGCCGTCGCCGTCATTGTTGTTTCTCACCAGCACACACACGCACACACACACGCCCACAGATGTGTCGTCTGCGTATTGAAGACTTGATAATTATATTGCATACCTAGAGGCGGGCAACTTAATAAGTGCGTAACAAGCTATAACACGCGGCGAGTGTGAATTTCCGGCCAACAGCACAAGTGGAGAGAGAAGGCAACAAAAGCGGAATTCAACAAATATATTGGTAAATCAAGCAACGAAACCTAAATACCCTAGATGGCGTAGAGTATAAGTTAAAGTGAAAAGACTTGGATAAACAACAAAATGAGAAAGAGATAGCATGGGTATTAATAATAAAACCAATTGGAAATCCATCAGTTATAGCTATAAGGTAAGTATGATAAGTATAATAAGCATGGTTAATATATAATATAATATTAACAATTAGAAATCCATCAGGTATAGCTATAAGGTAAGTATGATAAGTATATAAGCATGGCTAATATATGATATAATAATAACAATTAAAAATCCATTAGGTATAGCTATAAGTGAAATATCACTCAATGCGCTTAATAGCGAATAATTATTGGGGAAAAAATCCCCACAAGAGTCTCTGCAATTATCGAGCGCCTCTCACGGCAGGAGCGTCAGCAATGCGAAGAGCTGGTTTCAGTTCATTTTACTTAATTTGAACATGTTTTTTCATGAAAATATTTGTTGATTTTATAGCAAGCTGGCTTCATTGAATGCAGCCAGCGTATAACACAACACACAGACCGCTGAACGGTTGCACGTGTGTGTGTGTGTGTGTGTATTTTGTGCTGTCAAAGGCAAAATAGCAGCGACGCGCCTGGACTTCATTTTGCCAAGCCACAAGAACTTCATTTGCTAGCAGCGGCAGCTGCACAGCATGAATATCAGTCAGCAGACACACACACACACACACACACACACACACAGATTTAGACATACTCACACACACACACACACACAGACAGACACGCGCAGCATATTTGGCAAGGATGCTCTTTATATGCATATGAGTGTGCTTGATGCTGCTGCTGCTGCTGCTGCTGCTCATTTTAATAATATTAATAATATTAAAAGGTAAATATCAACTGTCAGTGCAGTTGGCATTGATCTATAGCAAAGCCACACACACATACACACACACACACACGCACACAGAGTCAGTTGTCATGTCTGCCATGACAATCATATGAACCCTGAGAGGAGCTGAGCAGCAGAAAAAGAAAAAGAAAAAGAGTGAGAGAGAGGGAAAGAGAGAGAGAAACAATACCTGCGCTGCTGCAAATATGCACAGCGAGCATCTCGCATTGCATTCCAAGTAAATTACAAAGCGAATTCCCCTTTCCTGCTCTGCCCACCCAACGGAACTCCTCTGACAGCATACGCATTCTCAATCTGAAGTTTAATGCAATAACTCATGAATGGCAAGTAGCTCAGTGAATGGCACTAAAGGCTAATGGACGGACCTGCGGTTGCCAATCAATCTCATAAGCCTAAGCCCGGCTTAAGCAACAACAATGAGCGAAGCTCTTAAAAGCGATTAGCGGAATGTAATTAATAACTATTAAGTATCAGGCATTATAAAGTCTCAAGCTTAGCCGCAACTCAATTCCCTTCTTGCATGGTGCTTCATAAACTAAAAATAAATTAATTAATATTGATATAACCGCAGTTAAATAAATAAATATTGTATATATTAATTAATATAATAGCATTAAAAAAATAAATAAAATTAATATAAATGCTTTTAAAAAATATAACAAATGCAACATAAATAAATCAAATAATAAGACATTTAAAAAGCAAATTAAATAACTGAAAATAATACATTATTTACATAATATATAAATATTAAATAATTTATAATATAGATAGATATAAGTATTTATTAAATATATTTAAGATAAATATAGGAAAGAATTTCTTAAACTTTGTTTGTTATTAATGATTATATTTATCTTATATATATTTAATAAATATTTATATATATATATATTATAAATAATTCTACAGCTGCCGAAAAGAATTTCTTAAACTTGTCTCTTCATTCAGGTCTTTAAATAATTCGACCAATAAGAATTAGTTCCCAGCTTTGACACCTTTCCCTTGTTTAATTTGGTGCAAATGCAGTGCAATTAGAAATGAACTTCTTGAGCTCCTCCAGCTGAAGTCAATTTGCTGTTGAGCCCGGGAATTTAACGCAGCTTATTATATTCTTGACATTGCCTAATGTGCCCTTAACACAGTTAAATATCATGACATATTGGCCCCAGCGCTGTGAACTATGGCCGCGGCACTGCTTGGGCCATAACTGAAAACAATTTGCTTAATTGAATTTATGAAATATACTCGCAAATATGCGCGAGCCCCGCTCCCACAATTCCCGCCGCCAACATCTACCCCAACCCCCAACCCCATTCAAGCGAATGAAAACGGGCAGCAAAATGGCGTTATGCAAACGTGCTATTAAACACTGAAAGGCACTTAAACTGTGTTAGCGGGCAACGAGGGGGAGAACGGCGGCAGCGGCTGAAGGAAGCGGGGAGCAGGGAGTAGGAGCTGTGTGGCTTGGCGGGCCTCGGCGAGCTTTGGCGGTTCTGCTGGTGGTTTTGCCGGCCTGTTGTTGGCATAAAACCACCAAAGCACAAACTGTCAATCATGAGCATCTAAACATGGAATGCGAACGAAAACAATTAAGCATGATTACAGCAAATGTAATAGCAGCAACAGCAACAGCAACAGCAATAGGAACAGCAGCAGCATCAGTAGCAGCAGCAGGAGTAACAGCAATGGCAGCAACATCAACAGCAACAACAACAACATCTATGGCAGCCAACAATTAGATGTTTATGTAAATTATATACACGAAACTGACAGCAGCGAGGACAATGAAAGGAGTGCGAGACGCTGCCAAAATCAGGCAGGAGACAGATGATGAGCGCTGGGCCATCATTTGCATAAGTTGGGCCGGGGACATCGAGCAGCGAGGCATGCCGCAACAGCAATCGCAGTGCTCGTAATTAGTGGCAATTACAACAACAACAACAGCAGTAGCAGCAGAAATCGTTTGGAGCATTGCTCATCAAATACAAAAGCGCAAATAGCAATAAATTTCACGCCAGAGCTTGGCATTAACTAATTAATTGTGTTAAGCAAGCCGCAAAGGCAACAAACAAACAAACAAACCAAAACAATGCGACAAGCGCAAGGAACGCAGCTGAATGACTGCAGGACGCCATTGACTGAGCACAGGCAAGCGTCCGTTTGGCCGCACGGCAATATAATCAAGGACAAAGGACATGCACAACAGGGACAGAGACTGGGACAATCAAGAAGCGCAACCGCAAATTGTCTGTCAATTGGTTGGCCATTTAAATTTATCAAATTGACACGCCCCTGCCGCCTCTTCAGACTGCCGCCACGGCTGAAATTAATTCAGGGATCTTTACTTTAAGTAAGCAAAAAGCGAGCCAAATAAAACGTGAAGCAGTCATAAATCGAATCGATTTGTCAGCGGAAATTATAGTCTTAACATATTAAGCAAAACAACTTGGAGTCGAGTATGATCGACTAGAAGATACGCTGTAAAACAGCTGTTTGAAATATTACTGAAAGATAATACCAAACGGTAGGCTAAAATTAAATACATACTATTTGGATATTCATACATACAGCTGCGAAAAATAAAATAGCACCACTTGCATATTCAGAGTTTGAGGAGTTCTCCTGGACACATTTATGAATGTATTGATGTAATTTTTTCACTCAGATAAGCAGAAATTAATTAGTTATTACAGCAGAAAAAAATTATTACAAAAATATTGATAGTTTTTACATAATTCAAAAAATTCTCAAAAAAGCCGAAAAATTGCCGAAAAAAATAATAGCACCACTGCTCCTTTTCGAGTGAAAACCTGTATTTTTAGCAGAGTTACATATCTTCAAAAGCACTTATTGATGAGATTTGTTGTTTATATACCTATTTTAATTAAAAAATTTACAAAATTTGTAAAAATTTACAAAAAATGGGTCATGGAAAGTATCGCACCTCCGAACAACGCAATCTAATCAAAAAGTTGATTTCGGCTCGAAATTTTTACAGGAAAGTTGGTCGTTTGATGGGTTATTCACATAAAAAGATCCACCATGCATTAATCCATAAAAAAATGATGAAAAATGCGGACAACGTTGAGTTCTGACCTAGCAACAGATGACTTGACTCATTCGCGTGAGTAAAAAAGATCCTTTTAAGTCGGCTACTCAACTGAAAAAGGACCTAAACATATCAGCAATAGACCAAACAGAACGGAAATACTTAAAACATTACGATTTAAATGCTTTCCGTTCAAGAAAAGTACCATATTTGAATAGAAAACACATTTCTAAACGGATGGCATTGGCAAACGATCACAAATATTGGTCTGCGCAGGAATAGAGCTACATTCTTTGGCTTGATGAAAGTAAGATGATAATGTTTGGTGGAAAGGGATCGCGGTCCAACGTTAGAAGTCCACAGAACTTGCAATTTGACCCTAAACGTACAACAAAAACCATTAAACGTGGAGGATCAAATTTAAGGGTATGGAGTTGCTTTTTGTACTATGGTGTAGGCCCAATTCATTGGATCAAAACCATAACTGACCGACATGTTTATGTTGATATATTGGAATAAGTGTTGCTGGATACAATATACCACTAAAATGGGTCTTCCAGCAAGACAATGACCCTAAAAACACCGGAAGGAAAGCGAAGGAATGGTTCCAGGAGAACTCAATCGACTAACCTGCACAGCCGGCGGACCTAAATCTAATCGAAAATTTGTGGGCAGATGACAGAAAATAGTTTCTGAATGTAATACAAGCAATGCAAATTAGTTTTGGGAAGTCATTCAGGAGTCCTGAGCTAAAATTCCCTCTAAACGATGTCAGGACTTGGTTGAATCCATGTCTGGGCGTTGAGCAGCCCGAATTGCTAACAAAGGCAAAACAAAAAATTCTAAACTTAAGGGAGTATATATATTTCATTTGTCATTAACTATAAATTAAAAGTTTTTACTCATTTTAATTTTTTAAATAATTTTTAGCGCAAAATGAAAAAGTGGTGCTATTATTTTTTTCGGCATTTTTTCGGCTTTTTTGAGAATTTTTTGAATTATGTAAAAACTATCAATATTTTTGTGATAATTCTTCTTTGCCGTAATAACTAATTAATTTCTGCTTATCTGAGTGAAAAAATTACATCAATACATTCATAAATGTGTCCAGGAGAACTCCTCAAACTCTGAATATGCAAGTGGTGCTATTTTATTTTTCGCAGCTGTATAAGCATAAATATAAGCAAACTCAGTCGATGTTATGGTGAAGAAAAACTAATTCAAATTAATGGATTTTTAAGGAGTTGGGTTTTTAGCAGGTTAGACCTGATCTTTGCATGCTATAAGAGAAGCTATCTAACTTTATGTCTTTTTTCAATGCACTTACTCCCATTCATCCATAACGACAATCAACTGTACTCATTAACAGACAGCAATACCCGTCTTCAAAGCTTCCCGATTCCTGATTGGCTAATACTCTTGCATTAGTATTAGTGTAAGACCGAGCGTTTGCATAGAGTTGCATTTGCACGCTCTCATTCCTTGTAGTGGTGACGATTGCCTGCGACAGAGCGAGACAAACATATGAGTGGCTATGATCATAGTGATTGATGAAAGAGTGATGATGAGTGCGAGCGGGATGGCTATATAAGCCGAAGAGCTTGCGTGGCTCATTGTGATTTCGTTTGACGAATAAGAGAGTCGAATTAGACAGTCTACAGACAGAAGTAGAAAATCAGAATAAATGGTAATCTGATTGCCGAGAGAGAGCGGGATGGCTACATAGGCCGAAGTGCTTGTGAAGTAAAGGCGCAGTTGCAGAAGTAGAAAATCAAAGAGAGAGATGATCTGATCAAGCAACGCTAACATAAATATTTATTAGATAAATATATTTATATGTAAATAAAAAGCAATATAGTCAGACATACATACATACATTTAAATATAAAACATATATATTACCATATATAAACGAAAAATGCATATTTTAAAATTTTTATTCCCTTTGAAAAAAACAAAATGAAAAAATTTTTAAATTTTTATATGCATATAAAATTCCGACAGAACCTCAACAGTTATTATTGTTGTTGTATGACTTTCATGAGGCAAACATTTCATGTTGCTCTACGCAGTTTAAATTGAGAAATATAAAATTGATTTATTTGCTATTTGCCAGGCTCACAATCAAGATCCTTAGATAGAGCCATAGAGCGTGGCACGTGCAGACAACCTGATTAAATATGTACTCATATATGGATGTGAGCTAACAATATTCTCGTGTCTCTCTAATCTGTATTTTTGAATCTTTCTCAATGCTCACTGATTTATGCCCAATGCCCAAATATTGTAGATGGCCAAGAGCTGACACAAAGTAAATAGTATAGCATTCGATTGGGACTGGGCCCTAAAGTGGAATTTATGGCCAAGGCATGTGAGTTGACTTAAACGATTGTTTGGCTTTCAATTTGCAGCCACTTGGCCAATTAATACGGGCCGATAATGCCGATGCTGTGCTGGCACAATAATAAAATCAAATATCTAAGGCTTCAAATGCATTCTTGCTGAAATTTAATACTGTCGAGATTTTGATTTTTGTCCGGTCAAGAAAGTGCCAGCAATTAAGATATGAGAGTAAACGGCATGGAGACAACAGTGAAGTGGCTGCTAGTCAGAGCCGGACTCAATTGTTTACGGCTATGAGATACGGGCTTATGCCTGACGTGCCAGTTGCCCGAACTGGGCTGCCTGTCCGGCCGGATCGGACTGCCCTGGCCTGCCAACTAAATTGTATTTCATAAGTGCAGCAAGAGAATTTTGCAATTTTAATTTGTACAAAGTGCACACGCACCCAAAATGTACGCACGACACGGCAAGAGCTACGGAACGGCATGGCATGGCACGGCACGGCACGGCACGGCACGGCGTACCGGGACAGCTGCACACGCTCCATCAGTCAGTTGGACACGCACACATAGAGACTGCCTCTCTCTCTCTCTCACACACTTACAGTCTCATAGTCTCACACTCTCACGCTCTCTCGCTCTAGCTCACGTATACATATAAAGCAGTCATGCATAAAATTCTTTGATTTTTGCCGTTTAGTCGAGCCCGAGTTGAGCTTGGCATGAAAATGGCTGCAGCTGCAGGCGAAACATCAGCAAATGGATGGCCAAAAATGGGCGGTGGCCCATAAAGCTGTTTGGCTCTGCCACTGACAATAGTTAAATATGATATACACTTTGCTGCCACTAATTGTTGTGCATTATGCACGAGCATTATATCATTTAAATGCTGCGCCCACATGTCGTATGCTTAATGCGTGGCCATAAAAATGCGTCAGTGTCGCGTCTGCTTGGCCCATCAAAAACTTAAATAGCCAAATGCCGTCGAGCGCAGCCAGCTGCCTACCTGTAAAACTTTGGCAATTAAAATGAAGGCTGCCTAAAGCAGCAGCAGCAGCAGCAGGAGCAGGAACAGCAGCAGCATCAACAGCGGCATCAACAGCTGCCTTAGTACCTCCAGCCATTGAGCAATCAGGCAGCAGCTTTACTCATCTCTCTCTCTCTCCGCACCACAGCTCAGCTCAGTTGGTTTCAGTTTAGCTAGTCTAGTTTCAGCCAATTGGTCAACTGGTCAATTGGTCAACTCGAGAGTTGCTCAACTGCTTGGCATTTGCCATTTCATGTACTTATTTGAGCAGCTGATGAATTTGCACTAAGCTCGACAAATAAACCAGCAAAATGTACAGGAAAAAAAGCTGAAGTTAAAGCTAAACAAAAAGAGCCAAACAAGAGGTTGGCAGACTTAAACGATACCCTACAGTTATTCAAATTCCTTTGAATGCATTTGGCTTGCAGCTGCAAATATGTTATATTGCATTTCATTCGATACCTATCGATATTTATATGCTTATAATTAGACTTAGACTATTATATTTATAGTTATACGTTTATATTTCTTGTGATATTTATATAAATAAACATATGCATACGTATAAAAAATAGAAATATTAACAAAATAAAAATTCCCTTTCAGTCAAATTTATATTTATATGCATCTTAAATATGCTTATATAAAGCATGTACCTGGAACTTGATGTAATCCTGCTCAATAACACGTAAGAAGCAATAGCAATAGAGATTAGCTATTTTGTAGAAAGAGTAATGGTCATTTATGCGACAATTGTCCCTAGTTTATAAAGGTTTTAAACATAGCTCGCCAAACTAGAATACATCGTTATAGGAAGCTCACTCATATAAATTCAGTATCGCTCGCTCTACCGCAAACCTCTCTGAGTATCCCCCGCTAAAGAACCGAAGCGATTGCTCTCCGAGTGCTTTCTGTGTGTGTGAATAAACGGCGTTTGTTTGCAAAGATCGAGACAGGTTCTTGATAGCCAATCATATATTTATCTTCCCTTTGCTCTCTCCCAAGAGGGACTGATAACAGACTGTCAAACTTTTGCATTCACCTTCGATTTGCCGCTTATGCCAAAGTCAATTGACTTTTGGGAAGAATTCAGTAAATAAACTGATTATTCTACTATATATTAATCCTTATCCCTTATCACATTCCCATACACACCCAATACATCAAACACCACATCACAAACTACCCTGCCTGCCGTCGCCCGCCCACTGGGTATCTGTGAGCAGCGTTCGCTTTGTATCATTAGCAGCTGGCCAGCGGGTACAGTTGTGTGTGGGCTGGCCGAGCTGCGTCGAGTGCAGCGCACGGCACGGCTAAAGTGTCAATTTTCTTGCTGATTTCTCTCTGGTCGTGCACGCAGAATTTATGAAGGAGCAATGCGAAAAAGGACCAAATGCGAGAGCCGCCCACAAACGGGAGCGGGGAGTCTAACAAAACGCCATTATTTTTGCGTTCGATCAAACACAAGTCGAAAGATTTATGCGACCTTTGAATGTGAGTGTGTGTGAGTGTGGGTGTGGGTGTGGGTGTGGATGTGTATATCTATGCGTGTGTGTGTGTGTCTGAGCTCTTAGCCTAAAAGGCTGAAAGAAGTACAAATGTTGGGCATGGCACGCGGCAGCCGCACAAACACACAATACGCACTGCAAATGACATAGAACAAGAGGGACAGCAGACAAAGAGACAGAAGTCAGAAAACTGGACTGGGCAGTGGATAGTGGGTAGTGGGTAGTGTGGATAGGGGTCCTGCCCACATCCATTCATTCATTCATTCACTTCATGTCGACGTCGTCGTCATTGTCGTCCTGACAATGAATTTATGCACATGCGTCTCTCGGAAACAACTATAAGTGTGTCTGACTAGGCGTGTGTGCGTGAGTGTGTGCGTGTGTGTGTGTGAGTTACGTGCCTGTGAGCTTCTTGGAAATTTACTTGTTTTTCACACAAAAGTCACACAAATTGGTAGCTGCGTGCAAAAAAAAAAAAAGAATAAGAAGAAGTAAGCCAACGCAGAGATGACACGCCTAGCACACAGGACTTCCTTTGTGCAATAATTATCGATATATCCGGCCAGCACAAATGAAGCCCAGCCACAAGCAGATCATCACAATGCAGCTCAAAACTCCAGATTCAACTCAAACTGACATTCCCAGCTGTCGATTTTGAGCTGACGCCAATCGCAGGGGATTTCAAAGCTGAGAGTTGAACAAAGAGTTGAGGTCAACTTCATGGTAAAGAGTTGGACAAGTGCAGGCTGGAAGTGAAGGCTTTACGGCAGTCAATATTCACCTGTGCTTGCGTTGATGAGCTTGAGAAAGTCTTCAAACGGAAACTGAAGTTACAGGAATATCAAAGCTTTTGGCTCTGATTAGCGTAAATTCGATTTAAGTCCGTATGTATGAACGAGTCGATCTCTGATCCCATAAGAGCTACAGACTTTCAATATTGTCTTATAACAATATATAATAATATTTATTAAATTTGTTGTTAAATTTTATGTATTATATAATTTATATACATATATGCATAAAAAACAGTTAGTTAGAGGATAGGAGGTAGAAAGTTGAAGATAACCCTACTCTATAGTCACAGTTTCGACTTCCAGTCCTGGCCAGCTTCATGTTTGTCATGCACTAGCAGAGATGTTTACAGTTATTATCTCCTGTTTTACATTTAAGCCAGGTCATGTTACATACCTATCGACTGCAGCGAGCGTATGACAATTGGATGACTTGGCGCTGACTATCGAATCTTCTCGACTATTTTTACCATTGACAAAGAATACCTGAATATTTGCTGCTAACATGTTAACATTGACTAAAGCATAATAAATGTGTGTGTGTGTGGGCCCAAGAATTTCCCTGAATTGGCTCACTTTGTGCTACCTTATATGTTTGGCACTTAATGGTAACAGGATTATGCCAAACAATAAAAGCCACTTATTTGCCTGAATTGGCCAGCAGGAAGGAAGGCGACGCGTCGACGTTGGCAGCCAAACGGATAACAACTCATTTAATCTATGATATGCTGCATACATACATACATACACACACATACAGTGGTATAGAGTGAATGGGCCGAAATACCAAACTGAAATGGAATACAATCATTAATTCCGCTTTGCCGCTGGCTAAATCCAATGGACGCCTCAACCTTGGCTGACGCCCCGCTGGTCGGCAGAGCCGCCGAGCCGAGTTACTTATGTAGTTTGTGAGTGTTGGGGGGGGGGGGAGCGGGCAAGAGGGCGCTTGTTAGGGCATTAAATGAGCAACTCATTTACAAACTCAAACAGCGCTCATAAATTCAACTGAATATCATGAACACAATGTAAATTTAAAGTTCAAATCGCATTAATCATTTTTCGCTGTGAAACTGTGAAAAGGGTGCCGCAGCAAGAGCAGGAGCAAGAACAAGAGCAATAGCTGCAGACAGAGCTCCGGCCCTGGCCGAGTCGAGTCAACTCTCCACTCGTGACGCCCGCTTTCCGCACTGCTGCCTAATGTGTATGTGGGCGGATTGCTAAGCAGGCCGAGCAGACCCGGCAAACCCGGCAGGCCGGGCAGCAGCAGGCACTAAGAACGCCGAGACAAGACACTTGGAGACAATTTGAACATTTCCCACAGAGCACAGAGCAGAGTTGAGAGGGCGTGGCGAGGGCGCCAAACCGGTAGCAGGCAACCGACAACGGATTTGATTATAAAGCTACAGTCCAAAGACAAGAGAGTGCAACTGTTGAAATGCCCTCTGACTCCGGCTCTGGCTGCTGCCGCCTCCTGCTCTGCCTTGCTGCCTCCTGCTCTGGCTGCCCTGCTGCCCTTTGCGGCGTTGAGCGCGTTGCAAAAACTTTTCGTTGCCACCAAGACACGAACTTTACTAGGTTAGCTCTGGGCTCGGCCGGGCCAGTCTCATTTGAGAGCAGCGAGAGGCCGCGCCATGCATTTCAACTTGCATTAATCATCAACTTGTTTGGACCACTGACTTCCACTGACTTTTATTGACTGCGGCCCCGGCGGCCCCCGCCGCCCCACCTTTTGTCTGGCCACGTTTGCTCACCTGTTTGGCTAACGCGCGTCTAATAGACTGCAGTTCACTTGGCCGAGCTTTATAAATTATTAGCAGCTAACTGACTTTGCCTGGTCACTGCATGCGGTTTTCCGCATCATTCGCACAAAATCTCCAGCCGCATTTTGTGTGTTTAAGTGTGTGTGTGTGTGTGTGCAGTTCATAAATGAGACCACAAGAGTCCCGCTAAGTGCATGCCGCACAAGTCCAGCACATGCAAACAGTCGATTCGCTTAATGAGCAAAATATGCTGTGTCCTTTCAAGGATAAAGTGACATTAAGTATACGCAGCGTACGACAACATTTATTTATTTTTTTAAGTAAATCAACACACATAATTGAATATATTTTGTACTATTTCAAATATATTATACAATTTTATTAATTAAAAAAAGTTTCAGTAGCTAAGAGAAAAAAGATAAAAATAAACATTTTGTTATTAATATATTTACTAAAATTAATTTTTAGAATTAGCAGCGATGATTATGAAAAAAAAGAGCATGCATATATGTAAACATATGTACAAGTATAAAAAATTAAAAAAAACGTTATATATGTATATATAAACCTTTATAAACTTCTTTAGTATACCTATTATTTTTTCCTAGTTATTTCTATTTGTTATGTAAATTATTTTTAATAAAATTATTTTGTAAATATTATTTTCATAAATTTGTTTTTAAATATGCATGTATTTATATGTGTGCATGCAGAAAAAAAAATTTACTTTTTTCTAAGCTATAAACATTATTTAAATATATTAAATTTACATTTTGGATGCAAAAACACTCTCTATATTGATTTAAATATATCATAACACACACAATTTCAATCAGCTTTTGCATCAATTATTTATAAACTTAGCTACAAGTAAACAATGTAAAGTCAATGCACAGCAAATGCAAATGGTTAATTAATTGCGTGGCATTAAAAGTGAATAAGAATAGATGTAAATTCAATGAAAGCTTGACATAATGAAAATAATTAACAAGCTAAATAAAAATAATATGATATGATCATATACTTTATATATATATATTGTTCCATTGAACGTTGGCAGCCATTTGTGAGGGGCCTTTCGGCTGCCCTGCAAATGGCGAGCTTTAATTTCATTTGGGCAATTTCAACTGTTACGCTTGCCCGCCCTAATGAAGTGCAAATTACACAAAGCCACAGAAAATGCCACGACAACAAAAAAATATAATAAAAAAATATATATATTTGAAAAAAAAAAAAAATAATAGCAATTAAAAAGTTTGCGGTCGAATGCAAACGGCTGCATAATACCTGCTCAATTTAAAAAAAATAAAATAAAATATATATATAAGGAATATATTGTGGTCAATCCTTTCGAGGATTCACTCTAGCTCTAGCTTTACTTTAAGAGACTTGAAGAGATATCGATATAATTGACAGAGGTATTTATGAACTTATATGCAGATTCGCTTAGGGGAGAAGCCACTGACGACTTTATTAGTGCCACGCCCCCCCGTGGCACAAAGCACAAAGCTGCAACGCCTTAACAGGGAAGTCTTGCTTCAAATTCCAGTTGCTACAAATGAGAGACAAATGCCACAAAACCGAATATACTCCACTCGACTACTCCGAGCAAGTATGACCAAAAAAGACAGCAATAATAATCTGAAAATTGAAAAAAGTAACGGTATTCTATATCTATGTACAAATATGAATTTCTGTGCAGACTCTTCTATATACATATATGAGTGTGTGTTTGTGCATGTGCATGTGTATTTGGCCAAAGCTTCGTTACACCAAACTCAAACAAATTTTCACTTTGAGCAGGCAACATTTGCACTGTGAAAAACTTGGCTCCTTTTTGTTTTTTCATCTACCCATGTTGTTGTTGGCTCTGTGTGTGTCTGTGTGTGTGTGTGTCCGTATGTGTGCTTTCCTTTTGTGTGCCATGCGCCGCATGCAAATTTTCTATGCGAGTTTACACTGACATGCGTAAAAGTTATTGTTTCAAATTTTGTACTTTCTATTGGAATTGGTTCTTGTCTGACTGCCCACCCGTTGTTGGGCAACCGCATGTCTATCTATCTATCTCTATATACATATACATATGTGTAAAAGATATATATTTTTATATACATACACATATACACATAGTATATAGATATGTATAGCAGCGCATGTCGAGCAAAAAAATGGATATCAATCGCAGCCAGCCTCGATTGGGCATGGCGCACTAAGAGAATGCTCTAAGCTTTGCCAACCACAAATAAATTGATATTATATGTATGTATATGTATATGCATATATGCTTATAAGCGCTATTATCAATAAATAAAATACAATTACCAGAGGCAAGAGGGGAAAAAAACGTTGGCAATCAAAGCATAACAAGCATTTTCATTAAGGCCTAAACAAAATAGTTGAACAAAAGGCTTAAAACAAATAACAAAATATTACGCACAAAATGAAAAGCAATGAAAATGTTTGCAGTGCCAAAGGCTGGCGAAAAAATACCCTGTATTCATCAGAAAGAAGGGGAGTCTAAGAGAGAGAGATAGGCAGGGATGAGAAAGTCTATTGAGCCTCATCTCATCTATAATATCTACAAAAATATTAATGAAATATACATAATATCAATATACCCGCTTTGCATGGCTTTGAATGGGTATTAAATAAAAATGTTCAAAAAAATTGGGGAAAAGCAAGTCAAAACTCTAGACATGAGGCCAAAAACTCTTTGAGCAGAGGCGTAAAAAATTACATACGTATGTACATATATCTGTGTGAGCTAGTGTGTGTGTGTGTGTGTGTGTCTGTGGCAAAACAAACGAAAGATGAAACAGCAGCTGGTAAAAATTTGTTATAGCCTTTGTGTTTCAGTTAGCACCAACAAAATGCTGAACCCACAGGCCACGTGGCAAACAGCTAACTGCACCAGGAACCTAACTCCAAAATAAAAAAAAAAAAATACGAAAAAAATAGAAAACACCAACAAATAGAGACAGGGACAGTGGTGGGTGGGGCGGGGTCGGCATGGCTGGTCATGGCACCGAAATGTAAAGGAAATGCTCACAAAGGCAATGAAAATTTGATTTTATTACAGGAATTTTGATTGGTTGCACTCGCACAATGCAATGTTGCCCCCAAAAAGAGCAAAAGGACACTTGGACAGACGGCCAAAGGGACAGACAAACAGACAGACAGAGACAGAGAGAAGGAGAGGGAGCGGCAACTGAGGGCAGCAGCAGCAGCAGCAGTTAAATGCTTAATTTGTGCTGCATAAAACGCTTTTAGATTGCCTGCCAGTTGGCCATTTAATGGGCAATCAGGCAAATTAGGGCGTGACAGCGCCAGTCTAGGGCGGCGAAAGGGTTGAACAGTGGTGAGCAGTGAATGAGGGGTAGGCTTAAATAGCAGCTGTTGTTGCCAATTAAGCAGCACTTTTAATTTTAATTAGTAAACAACGAGCGGCACTTAATTAATGACTAAAACTAAAGGATAAACAAGTCGGTGGCGTCTGTCCAAATGAATTATAATGCGCGCAATAAATTATAATAATAAACATAAATCGAGTGGCCTCACAGCCGCTAATAGACATGCATTATATAATGCGAATGTGTAAGTGTGTGTGTGTGTGTGTGTGTGTGTAATATATATAATTAAGAGCACCCGTCCAGCAGCCGCACACGTATTTGATAGATGCTAAGCCGAGGTCGTGGCCCCCGGGCCTCTGGCACAAATTAAAGACGCACAGAATTTTCACTTTGGCTCTTAATTCAGCCACGCAGTAAATTAATAAGAGCCTCAAATTCAATTATGAGCGAGCTTCAAGGCGAAATGTACTTATGCCCGACTGCCCCGTCAACTGGCTAACAGCGAAACGTCTATATAATTATGTGTGTGTGTGTGTGTGTGTGTATGAAAACTGTCGCCTGCAAAACGGGGCCAAGAGGTGAGCCTATTATCAGCATCAAAAATACTTGGAAATTGGGGCTTAACGTAAATAGACCTGAGTAATTGGACTATTTCAAAGGCTGGCAACATCAAGCTCTTCAGCTGTGACCGCCCGCTCCCCCATCACTCACTCCTGTATGTCTGGAAATTATTAATAAATTTACATCTATTTTAATATTCGTTAAAGCCGAGCAACGAACAAACTTTTCTTTGTCTTCAAAAATAGATGGAGCAATACCCCTATTGTTTATTTGTCTATATGACAGAACCAAAGCTTGGCATTTGAGACTTAGTAGGAAATGATTGATTTGACTGTATGCATATTGCATATGGTAAATATGTATTCGAATATGGTTTTATATAGTGCAAAACTGATTTTTGAACTATGAAATATTTATGTCTATCAAGTTCTATATAGATGCTACACTCAGATGAACTCAGAGTAAGAGGTAGAACGAGCAATGTTGTAAGCAGGTGTATGATCCACAGTGATCTATGCTTAACTGATCTCTACGCAGAGTGATGCCTTTTACTTAAAATTATCTAAAAACATTCTTCTCAAAAATGAATGATTATTGCTCCTTGTAAATAATCTTCCATGCCACGAGCTCATACGACGGATAATAAGAGAATATATGTCAAGCCTATTCACTTATATTCCTATACTACATAGATCGTTTTGACGTTGGGAAAGCTAGTTTTTATCAAGCATGTTGACTGTCTACCTTAATCTTACATAATAGCATATCCGACAATCTCTAACACTTGTATTTAGAGTCCTTTCATTCAGTGTTTATTAAAAGTTATCAAAGCCAGAAAATTACAAACTTTATCAACCATCTTAGTTCAGTGCTAGATTAAACAAATCATTGGAGCATATGCCGAAAACTTGCAAATGCAGCAACTCAAATGCAGCCTTCATGCAAACAACGGACAAAGGCACTGCCATAATCCCATTGAAGTGCTTAATTAATGTACGGATTTTCAATTGCCTTTTGTGCAATTAAAGTCCAAATCAACTGTCAATAAGCCATTACGCAGACACACATGCATTTAGCTGCAAGCTGGGCTGTGATATGGACTTTTGCAAGTTGTCGCCCCCTGTTCTCCTCCTTGACCTTTATCGGCTCAAAGGCTGCTTGTGTCTTAGCTGCTTTTGACAGCACTCTGATGCAGTTTTTGTGGAAAAAGTTGTTGACTGTAACACTGGTGTCCCAATTGTTAATTGCTCAAATTCCTATTCGTCTTATTGGACTGTGCAATTACGTTCGACAACATTGCGTATGCGTTATATTTGCCAAGACACACCAATTTTATTTGCGGTGCTGAGTTTTGAGCAACTGACCAAGATTTAAAAGTACGAAATTGGAAAAGCTGAACTCTCATCTATTGCTGGGACAGCAATTGCCTGACAGCTCACTCTATGCAGTGCTGCCTGGGTCAGGCTAACAGCTGCACTGAGAGAGGCGAGCAGTATTTGCATAATTTGATAGCGTCAGGAAATAGCATGCCGATGTCTGAATGATTTACTTTATCTTTGTGTGTGTGTGTGTGTGTGTGTGTGTGTGTGTGTGTGTGTGTGTGTGTGTGTGTTGGTGTAAATGTGAAGGTATTTGGTTGAATGCTGGTGAATGTTTGTGAGTTTGTTGGTGAGTGTGTTGGTGTATCTGTTGGTTCTTAACTTGTTGGTGTTGGTGCATGTGTTGGTGTATTGTTGTTATATTTATTGGTATATGTGTTGGTGAATATGTTTGAGTATATGTTGGTGTATTAGTTGGTGTATTTGTTGATTTATTTGTTGGTGAATAATATATTCATGTGTGTTGGTATTTAACTTTATGTTTGTATATTTTGGTGTATGTGTTGGTGTATACGTTGTGGTATTTCTTGTTGTATGCGTTGTTGAATTTGTTGTTATATTTATTGGTATATGTGTTGGTGAATATGTTGGAGTATATGTTGGTTTATTTGTTGATTTATTTGTTGGTGAATAATATATTCATGTATGTGCCTTATGTATATGTTGTTGTATGTTGTTGGAGCATATGTTGATGTATATGCCGGTGTATATTCTGGTGTATGTGTTGGTGTATACGTGGGGGTGTTTTTGTATATGTTTGGGTATATGTTGGTGAATTTGTGGTTATATTTGTTGGTGTATGTGTTGGTGAATATGTTGGACAATACGTTGATGTATGTGTTGCTGAAATTGTTGGTATATATGTTGGTGTATTGGTGTATAAGTTAGTGTGTGTGTTGATGTATGTGTTGGTGTATTACCTGGCATATATTTTATTATTTGCAGTGATGTATATATCATATCATAAAGGAAATAATTATATTCATAATATTTATTATTTGCATTCAATTATTGTACATATTATATTTAACATATCACTAGTCCGGTTTCAACTTAGGCGCATAGACCTCAACCCCATCAAACTCAACATCCTGCATATTATTCGGCTGTGGATAATCGCCAAGCCATTCAATTTGTAACATGTGTACAAATTTGTCGAAGTCATCTTCAGTGAACACGTGCTGATAGGGATACTTGAGGCATTGCATATGGTACTCGCACCTGGGATGATACATCCAGTTTCGCGGACGAAACAATTTCTCTTCATCTCCGGGAACCGGTGTTATCGTTTCGCCATCCTTTTCCCTCTGAATATGCAAGCTAATGTAGGTCATTGTATCGAATATCATTTGTCTCAGATCCGGATTCGCTTGGAACTCCTGCAAGACACGCTCAGTGGTGCCAATGGGCTTCTTCTCCGCCTCCAGGCCCATATTGCGCAGCCTAAATAGCATGGGCATTGGCAAAAAAGGGAATCGCACACACTTTATAACCGTCTCCAGGTGCTTGAGCCGCTCTTCCGATTTGCTCAGCCAACGTAGTGCCGAATAGAACACTTCGGCCTCACTGTTAACACCGATTGTGTCGCGAGTTAGCATGCTCAATAGATGACGAAGCTTCAGATCCTTGAATTTATCACTGCCCACCAAAGGCAAGAAGTAGGTACATACGCGATTCAATAAGATATCGCGCACGTCTTTCAGCAGTGGCATAGGCTCGGCGTCCAAAAATATTTTAAACGCGATTTTCTCCCGCACATAGGACTGAGAGATCAGTTTAAAGCAATCTCCTTTAAGTATATCCACCTGCAAATATCTAGTTGCCTGCAGCACTTTAACGGCGTTGAATAATGTGACGGGCGTACGAAAGCGCATCCATTCATAGATGAGCTCAAACGCCGATGGGGAAACGTCAGTCCCATTGAGCTCAAAGACTTCAACGTTCCATTTTTTCGAGGCGAACCAGTTCGAGTGCAATCTCAGCAACGAAGATATGCATTCGAACCAGCGGTCGCCGACTTTAATAAAATTGTTAGGGTCCAAATTTAAGTTAACCCTTTCGGCCACCAGATCCTCAAGGCTTGGTTTGTCCGCCATTGTCAAAATGTAGTTTGGATTCTCTATAAAATCGACAAAAGTGTAAATCGATCGCTCATAGACTCTGGGTACTGGCAAACCGAACGAACAACTGTCATCATAATCCATGAACTCCTTCCAAATTACTGAATCGCTCCCACTATGTACTGATTGGGATTTGTCCGAAGCACTCACAGAGCCTCTAGGTGTTTCATCCTCACTCGTATTTTCGTTTATATCATCAGATTTCTTCAAGTATTCTGCGTATGCTGCCGATAGCTCGTCAAGTATATCTTCCGTTACGTATTCGGAGACGTAAGCGGTTAAATGATCACTAGTGTCCTCAATCAGTTTCTGAATGATATCATTAATGATGAAATCGGCAACACAATCCGTTAGCTTATCATCATAAATCCTTGCCGCAAACCCGGGCGCATCAATCAGCGCTTCAGTGTCAACTTTTTGCTTTTTTTGCTTGTGTAAGAACTCAGTTTTGAAAAACTTATATCTCATCTTATCCAACTCTTCCTCTGTTGCATCCATAGCGCCCACCCCGCGTATTCCACTCATCGTTATAACCTTTTCTAAAAGTGCATTCGCGGTTACCAATTTTCTCACGCATTCCATAGTCGCATCCGTTACTTCGTCAATATTTAGATTTTCAACTGTAGCTGCAACGACCTCATCGATGACAGAGCCAGATATTTTTCTGCTCAATTCGTTAACATTGTCAGCCCGTGAATTGTCTTTAGCATCGCGCACGATTTCTGCAACCACATTCCGCGTGATGTAGTTTATAACCTGTTTAATGCCTGAATACCCCTTATCGTCATCGTTATCGGAACTCGATGGAGGAGTTTCTAGTGCATCAAAACGAATCATTGGCTACAAATTGACAATTAGTTTCACTTGATTCGACTTACTTGTGATTTTCGGCTGACGTCTTGGATAATGTTTTGTTGCCCGTAGAGTATGTTGCAAATATTCTGGAAATTCAAAATGGTTGATTTATTGTAAATTGTCTTTTGCATTCCCATTGCTGTCTTACCTCCTTTGTGAACAGCATCGCCCAGAGAATGATCATATCCACGATAGCTACGTAATGCACATTCTAGAATTTCAAAAGGAAGTCAATCTTTCCATTAAGACTTTTTCTATTCTCACTGATCGTCGACTTACCTGAGCTACTCCCAGAATTACTTAAAGAATTGTTGCCAAAATAAACGTTTGCTAAAATTTCAAAATGTGTTTCTTTTATTATTCTCATTAATTTTGTATTCTCATTGATGTCCGCTTACCATTTCTATAAGAAGCTTTACCACCTATACAGTGGGTGCATCCTTGAACTCTATGTAAGGAACATTCTACAATTTCAAAAAGATGTTATCTGTTTGCTATTGGTTTTATATTCTCATGTCGACTTACTCGAGCTACTATCAGAATCGGCTAAAAAATTAACACCTGCCCCAAGACAATTGTAACCATCTAAAATTTCAAAGTAATTTCATTCAATTTAGAACAATTCCATTTTTTGTATTATCATTGATTTCTTCTTACCATTTCCATAAGTGGAATCGCCTTGGGAGTCATCACATACCGGAGCACTCGGTTTGTATTCTGAAATTTCTATGTTGCCCAACTTATTTTTCCCATCACTAACAGAACTGCTTGTTGCACGAAGCGTATGAGAACTTTCTAAAATTTCAAATCGGGTTTATCCATTACAAATTGACTATTATTATTCTCTTACCTTCGTTATCGTCACTATCGCTTGAGGTATCACTTCTTTGCAAAACCGATTCGTTTTCTAGAACTTCAAAATTTAGTCATCTGTTGTATATTTTTTTTTTTAAATTGTCATTGATATCTTACCATTTCTAATGGTAGCGTCACTTTTATAAGTCTTACATAATATAACACTCTGCTTGCCTTCCAGCGAGCCTAAGCGATTTATTCGATTACAAACTGATTTTTTGTATATTCACTTATATCAACTTACCCGAGTCGCTGTCAGTATCACTTGACTTACCGCTACTACCTTGAGTAGTGAGTTTGCTTTCTAGAATTGCAAAATTTATTCATTTGTTATAGATTGGTGTGTCGTGTTATCATTGTTGTCTTCTTACCTGTTTTCTTGGTAGCATCAGCTTGGCCACCATCAGATGCTAGAACACTCTGCTTGCTTTCTAAGATTTAAAAACGATTTCAGCGATTACAAAGAGACTTTTTTCATTCTCATTTGAGTCGACTTACTTGTCTTACTTTCCACGTTACTAACAGAACTGGTTCCTCCACGAAGCGTAAGACTTTCTAAAATTTCAAATCGGTTACATCCATCAAAAATTGAATATTTATATTCGCTTACCTTTGTTATCATCACTTTCACTTGAAGATTCATTACTTGATCGGATCCCTATAATTTCTAATCAATTTCATTTATTATAAATTTCAGTGTATGTTTTGTGATAATGAATGTAACAGTCATAAAAGAGGTGGGACAGATTTTATATTATAGATACTATAAGGATGTCAACCTGAGTCAATCTAGCCATGTTCGTCCGTCTGTCCGTTCAATCGTCTGCCTGACTTTCAAAATATAATTTGTATACCGTAAGAGCTCGAAGCTTGAGATTTATAGGATAGTTAGAAAATATCATCCCTTAACAAAAATCGGGATATTATCTTCTCAGTCCCCCCTAACCCTTATTTGATATCTTCTCGCTTATGTCGACTTACCAATGTCAGCTTCGGATATAGAATCACTTGTATCACCTGTATCGCTTGCATATTCGTCAATTTCTGAAAAACTATGCGTGCTTTCTAAAGATTCAAAACGATTTTATCCATTACAAAGTGAATTTGTATTCTGATGGATATCGTCTTACCTGTTTGACTTAATTCATCACTCGGCTTATATTCTAACAACTCTAAGAGATTTAATCCATTAAACAATATTACAATATTTTCACTTATGTCGACTTACCGGTGTTATCCTCACCACCGTCTAAAGATCCATGACGTAAAGATGCATGGCTTCGTCGAAGACTATGTTTGCTTTTTATATTTACTAATAGATTTCGTATATTATATGTGGATTCTGTATTCGGATGAACGTTAACTTACCTTTCTTTTCGGAATCATCTTGGGATTCAGGACGTAAAGATGAGTGGCTTCGTCGAAGACTACGTTTGCTCTCTATAATACCTAATGTGTTTCGTATATTATAAGTGGATTCTGTATTCTGATGGATGTTGACTTACCCTTCATTTCGGGATCGCCTTGAGATTCAAGACGTAGAGATGCGTGGCTACGTTGAAGACTATGTTTGCTCTTTATGATTTCTAATTGATTTTGTATATTATAAACGAACTCGTTTCTTATAATATATAAAAATTGTCTTACCTTTCTTTTCAGAATCGTCTTGGGATTCATGACGTAGAGATGCACCGCTTCGGCGAAGACTATGTTTGCTTTTTATGATTTCTAATCGATTTCGTCTATTATTAATTGACCTCATCATAATGAGAGTTCTCTTACCTTTCTTTCCAGAATCGTCTTGGGATTCATAACGTAAAGATGCGTGGCTGCGTTGAAGACTATGTTTGCTTTTTATGATTTCTATTTGAGTTCGTATATTAAAAGTTGATTATTTATTTTTATGGATGTTGTCTTACCTTTCTTTTCGAATTCGTCATCTTGGGATTTATGAAGTAAGGATACGTGGCTACGTTGAAGACTATATTTGCTTTCTATAATACCTAATGTATTTCATTTATTAGAAATTGATTCCTTATTGTTATGGATGTTGTATTACCTTTCTTTTCGGAATCGTCATCTTGGGATTTATGAAGTAAGGATATGTGGCTTCGTTGAAGACTATGTTTGCTTTTTACAATTCCTAATTGATTGCATCTATTAAAACTTGTCTTAGTCTTGTGGTGAGTGTTATCTTACCTTTCTTTTCGGAATCTTCGTCTTGGGATTCGTGACCAAAAGAATCGTAGCTTCGTCGTGAACGATGTTGGGTTTTTATAATATCTAATTGATTTCATGTAATTATTATAAATTGACACCGTATTGTAATGAACATTCTTTTACCTCTCATTTTGGAATCTTCGTCTTGGGAATCCTGACGTACGGACTCGTAATTTCGCCGAAAGCTGTGTTTGCTTTTTAAAATGTCTAATTGAAATTCATCTACTATAAGTTCATTCAAATTATTCAGATGCATGTCGTCTTACCCTTTTTTTTGGAATCATCGCCTAGAGAATCGGTCCTCACTAAACTCTGTTCAACTTGCAAGGCTTCTAGACGAGTTCATCAATTACATATTGATTTTATATATTCGAATGACTTACCTTTTTTTTCATCACGAACGCTTAAAGATTTAACACTTCCTTGAAGACTTTGTTTGCTTTCTAAAGGTTAAAAAAGATTTTACGCATTACGAATTCATTTGTATGTTTCGCTATGGCGACTTACTTGGCTTGGCTTCCACGACTTTTTCATCGTACTCATTTTCAAATGTTGTCCTAAGTATGTGACTCACACAGGACCCTATAAAGCTCCCACTTTGCTCAGCAATTTCTTTGCAATCCTTACCTTTCTTTTTCTTATCGCTCTTAATTGCTTTATCTTTGGCTTTTGGTTTGCGGAGCCTTACATCCTTGAGTGTATCGGTGTCTGATTCAGCTTCATCGTCAGCTTCATTTTCAGAAACAGATTCAGCCTCATCCTTGAGGGACATTTTTTTGTCTCTCAAAGTATAAAATAATTTCTGTTTCCTTTTTTTTCGATTTTTTTTTTTATAAATTTTCACAGCTGTTTTCAGCTTGATATGCTGAATGAAACTGAGCTTATGTAGTTTCCTACTGCCTCAGTTCGATATATGTCTAAGCCTACTCGGTAGAGATTTTATTTCGAATGATTTGCTTTTTAATGATAGATAATATAATACACATATATATTTTTTTATGCTCTTCTATGCAATTCTCATGGGCTTATGTTGTTTTCTTTGACTCTGCTTCTTGATTATTATATTTTAAAATACGTACATTAATGCGCTCTTCTATGCAATTCTCATAAATGTACAATCGGCCTAATGCTCAGCCTCTTTCTGTTACTCTTTGACGCTCTCCTGAAATTCCTTCATCAGTCCTCGACCTATTTCGACTTAGCACAAAGCCATATGGCGAGAGTATTAACATTTCGTCATGCCAAAGAACCTTTTTTGCTCCCTTTTTTTTTTGCTACATATTTTTGCGCTCTTTTTGCGCTCGTCTTCGTTTTTGTGTCAAGTTTGCCTGTTGCACTGCCAGCTTGGCACAATTCTCCCCTTTTTTCGCTAAATTATAAGCGATGTTGTCGCTGTTGCTTTTATTGTTGCTGCTGGCCGTTGCTGTTGCCATTGCTGTTGGCTGTTGCTGTTGCCTTTCTCGTTGGACTGCATTGTGTGACGGCCATTGTCTGGCGCATGTCTGGGCGGCAACGGCGTCCGCAACAATTGCATAGCTTTAATTAAAAAGTTAAATTTTTGCCACTGCCGGCCTATAAAACTTGCACAAAACAACAACTTCAGACACTGAGCGAACGAGTCCTACTTGGCTGGGCGCAGTAAACAAGCCAGACGGAGCCAAAAACTCCAGCTCCGGCCGGCAGCAACTTGAAGCTTGTTTCGAACATTGTTGTGCCGTCAAGCAAAGACATTTACTGTATTCCTGCTGCTGCTGCTTGTGCTGCTGCTGCTGTCATTTAACAGCGTCTTTAACGTTCGCTTATCATCAGGATCCCCATCGACATTAACATCAGCACAATGCAGCATCCTCTTTTGTCGGCCAATAACATTTCTGATGCCTGCGGCAAATTATATTACATTATGAGCAAATACCTACGAGGACATGGCGCCCACGCGGCCTCTTCACGGCCCCTCCCCCTCCGCGCAAAACGTTGTAAATTTTAATTGAATAATGACTAAACGCAAAAACTTATTTAGATTGTCTTTCCATCTAGATATACAGCAACACCCACAGCCCGCGGCCCGTCAATCACATCCGTCTTAAGTGTACCTTATTATTTCTGTTTTTTCTCATTCAGAATTTCAGATTTATTATACTCATTCACTGAGCGAAATGAGTATATATTGGCACTGTGCTAGATCTCGTTGGCTCGTTGAATTTTGATATGGCCTACGATAATAAATAAGTGTTACTCTCCAAAGTTTTTTTTTTCTAGATATATCTAGCGGTAAAAACTCTAATTTAAAGTTACAGATGAGTCCCGATAATTCGCCATGACCGTTTTTTTCGATTTACACAGAAATTCAAATTATCGAGAACAAATTTTGTTTAAGGGGATAACATTTTTTCGATTTATCGATGTACAAATTATCGAGACTCGACTGCATAAGCAAAATTCGTCTATTAATTATCCGAATGCCATTTGGAGGCGTGGTAAATCGAAACAATGGGTTGGTAGTACTTTGGCCTTGATTGAGTATTCTGCAGTCGATAGTACCCGGCTGCGCCGTTCTTACATGTTTTTGTTTTTAATTTAGATGCGTCGAAAATTGAAGGGAATCGCATAATCCGCGTGGCTAATCGCCAAATGTTTTGCGGTCGCATCTCAGCCAAGCTCCCTCCGCCGCGCTCACGCTCTCTGCCCCACTCACTCTCTACGCAGACATGGATGGCTCTATACATTCGCGTCTAATTGGCATTAGCCTGACGTTTGCCGCCGGCGCGCCGGCCAAAGTTTTGCAAGGGCAGCGACGGCTTTTGACGTTTTAAATAAAATTAACACAGAAATTATTTTAGTGTGCGCCAATTTTAAGCCGATTATGCCATTGGCCCAACACGATTTCCATTTGCCAACAAAAACAACAACAACAACAACAAATAGCTACAGTTTCTGCCCTGTCATGTGGATTGGTTAGCAACGCCTGAAACTTCATTGCTCGAAATTGAAATTAGTTTCGATCAATTCAATTGCAAATTTGAGCAACTATAAATACGTGAATTGATAATACAATTTAGGCAGCTCCAACCACACGAGCTCATTGGAGATACTTTTAGCAAGTCTTTTTCTATATCTGGCTTTTAGTACTTGGTCTCGCCTGACAGCTCAAATCGATGCGAAAAAGTCCTAAAGCAACAACAAACAAAATTACATTAAAAGAAAACTTAAGAGGCTGCCAGAAAGCCACAGGGATCAGCTTTTCAGCAAGCCAAAAAGCTACAAACTGTGGGTTGGGCATGCACGAAGACAAAATACCCTCTAATGCAGGGTAAGCCTGGATTGAGCTCGAATGGAGTGCAACTCTTCTGCTCGGTAGAGTACTTGATGGATTTGTAATGCTCTTGATCTACTGCTGCTGCTGGTACTACTACTCTACGGCCCTATACCATCTGGTACACCCTCGTTTGGGGCATAAATTAGAGTCGTATAGTCATACATGAGGCTTATGTTTGCTTTTTAAAAGTCACCGACATTGACTGCACAGACAATGGGCTCAATCAACCTGACCCATCCCCACCACCCTCGCCCTCCATCAATCTCTGCCCCGCCCCTGGCCGCGTTTACCCCTCTGGCAACTGTCACTCTGGATTCCCCTAAACATGAGAAGGGCACCGAGACCCAGTGCAAATTAAACGCTTAACTAACCATTAAACAAAGTTTTGCTTGTAGCTCTGCGGTTTGCGTTCTTCTTGTTATTGTTGTTACTGTTACTGTTACTGTTATTGTTGATGTTGTTGTTGTTGTTGTTGGGTATTTGCTTTTGTTGTATTTGGCTTTGCTGTTCTTGGTGCTTGTTATTTTTAATTAAGCAAATTTTCGCCACAAATATAAGAAAACAAGCATCACACTTAAAAATTGAAACGCACACATAAACACACCAATACATGTGAATATGCATTCATGTGTGTGTGTGTGTGTGTGTGATTGCGGTTAGTTGATTAAATAAGGTCGCTGCTATGTTTGTTGGCCCACACAGCAAATTGTTAATTAAAAATATTTGATGCCTGCCGAACTACATATACGTAAGTATGTGTGTGTGTGTGTGTGTGTCGTATGTATGTATTACATAATCTAATTGGCAGCTTATTCATAGGCTGCAGCCACAATGCACAACTAATGCAACCAAATGTCCCAAGTGAAAGTGCGAAATGCTTTGGCTAAGAAAATTGGTAAACCACATGCACACGCACACGCACATACATGCAAGTGTGCATTCCTTTGTGTGTGCATATGCTGGAAAGAGAACATGATTGGCATGCCAGATATTAAACTATTAAACATAGAAGACAATCATATGAATGCAGATATATGTATGTATAGATAGATAGCTCATAGATAAGCTATGAGCTATATGGCTGCTATAGGTATGCGCATACATACATACAAGCATAATTAGCATGCATTCCTAAATACAAAAATCTTGCATACATACACATATACATACATATATATACATATATACATATATCTTATTCGTATGTAGCATATATATATATATATATATATATATATATATATATATATATATATATATATATATATATATATATATATATATATATATATATATATATTCGACGGATCCATCTAGCAGCCCTGCAGGGTTGCCCCTCTTCGACGGACCTATTTATATATTTCCTTTTTAAAATCAAAGAAAAAACTCAATTAATAATAATCAATTTATTCGATTCCACTAGATTACATCAGGCTTTAAAAATGCCAACCTCGTGCCTATCCGGCGTATTATGCCCGACTCTATCCAAAGATATAGTGCTGTCAGATGGATCCATTGAATATGGACTGCCCTACATGTATACAGAAATATTTATATATACATGTTTGTATACATTTCTCCGTATAATTAGAAAATCGGTAGAGCAAACTAGCTCTGGCATATGGTTGACCATACTTAACACTTTTATGGGTGGCCATATTTTGAGACAAATTTATAATATACTCAGCAAGGCTGTAACAACATACACCCACTCACACACGCACACACACACATACACAACTAAGGTAATACCATAAAATGTAAAGCAAACAGGGGAAGGGCAAGGCCTAAGTGAATGCGGCTCGGCGTTGCGTGCGTTTTTGTTGCCTACTTTTAGGCTGAGCCGCACATTACTTGCCCCAGTAGTTGTGTATGTGTATGTGCATGTGCGTGTGTGTGTGTGTGTGCTCGACTCTAACTAGAAGCCGTTTCAACGGCTTGTTTATCTAGTTGTACATTTATTTGGCTAACTGCCTTCAACCACAAACTGTTTGCCCGCCCATTCTTAACTTGAATGTACCAGCCTGCCGTCTCTCTCTCTCTCTCTCTCTTACTCTCTATACATACACACATTTTTATTTAGCAACAGCACATTTGACGCTTTGGCAATTTACGTAAAATTTTACGAGGCTCCATTGTAAAATTTGCCATGCACATTTTATGGCTTTGCTGGTCAAAACATTTCAACCTGCACCATAAAAATAAAACCGAACCGAACAAATCGCTTTATATAAATAAATAAATAGAATGAGCCTGCGGGCGGCAACATCAATAACAATGCCAGCAATTGCAAAAACAATTGCGATAATAAAAGCAACAAATGTTAACTGCCTTTTCATATGCATAAAACTCTCATGAAATATTTAAATTATTCGCAAATGCACATCGGCAATTGAAATAGATTATTATCATAATAATATTTGCCTATCGCAAGCAGACGAGATCGAGGTGACAAATAAAATACCCATGCCGATAATCAATCAGCAACAATGTGGACAAATCTCTGAAACGACTTGAATACAGCAATTCTGTTATCCTCTCATACTGTTACTCTTTTATACTATCAGACAAGTGTTCTGTCAACATGGTAACCTGCTGTTCTGTTGTCCTAACTGGATAACACTTAGATATTATCTGATACCGCTATTAAGTTGTCCTGTTATCCTTATATACAGCTATCATCTTATCCTGCTATCCAGTTGTCCTATTATCTTATTATCTGTTATCCTGCTGTTCTGTTATCCTTACTGGATAACACTTAGATATTATCTGATACTGCTATTAAGTTGTCCTGTTATCCTTTTATCCAGCTATCGTCTTATCCTGCTATCCAGTTGTCCTATTATCTTATTATCTGTTATCCTGCTGTTCTGTTATCCTAACTGGATAACACTTAGATATTATCTGATACTGCTATTAGGTTGTCCTGTTATCCTTTTATCCAGCTATCATTTTATCCTTCTATCCAGTTGTCCTATTATCTGTAATCCTGTTATTCTATTATCTTGTTTTTCTGCTATCCTGCTTTCGGATTATCGTGCTGTTCTATTATCCAGTTTTATCATGTTATCAAATTTTAATGTTTTCCTATTGTCCAGTTATCATAATGCGCTGCTGTTATCCAATTACATTGCTTATCTGTTATCCATTTATGCGGTTATCCAGTTATCTTATTATTATCAGACCTATCCGAATCAGATTACTGAAAAACAAGTTTATATAAGATATCATATCATATATACATTCATCTCATGTGCCCATTTTATCAACAAGTAAGTTTTTGACAACTTCTGGAATACGTCTGTGGATACTGACTTAGTTCCTAGTCTGAATACCCATTGCATGGGTTAGATGGGCATCATAGAATTGAGGAAATGTATGTTAAATTGAATAATGCTTAAAAGTGAGTTTGCTTTGATGTAAATCATTCGCTGAAGTCTATAGCTATTGAAAACTAAATAGGAACAATAGATAAAGTCAACACATGGTGCATTAAATGTATTTGAATTGACTTAAAAAAGTCTTGGCAGTTCAGTATGGTAGATAGAGTAGATTTACGAGGTATCTACTGTTCGATTCACTTAGGTACTAATAGTATGTACTTATATATGCCTTAAGCCGCTTTGTCATGCGTACTGCTTATCTCTGACTGAGTCTAGAAGTAAATGTGAGTGTGTGAGTATATGTATGTGTGAGAGTGCTTCACATGCTTTTGCGAAGCGAACGCTGAGCCGATTGAGAAGTATAACGAGCAGCTATGTAAACAAAAGAAGCAATTTACTTCTATGAAACGTCAGAGCTTAAAATGTAGTATAGGAATAGTTGGATATATACATACATATGTTAGCTATGCATATACATACACATGTACATATATATTTTGTATTTGTATTTAGAGTATTTGTCATCTACTCTTCTATATTTAGAGCAAATTCTAGCTTCTTCTTCTTAGCTTCACGCATTTCGTGGAGACAATAGAGTTGTTTTTTTTTTTTTTTTGTAATTCCCTGAAAGTCTGCGCTCTATTTGAAGCGCATCAAAAAGTCACATTAGCTGGGCATTTTAATGATTGTGGCATGCGTCCAGAAGTATGCCACATTGCATGCGCCAAGCGGCTGGTCAGTCGAAACCATTTTCAATAAACAGACGACGCGTCGTAGCCGAACCATTTGTTATTGTTGTTGTTGTTGTACTCGTTGTTGTTGCTGTTGTTGCAGGCGCTCAAAAACAATCAAATATGGAAATTTCGGACCAACGAAAGCAGCTTGAAAATGGGTAGGCGATGCCTCACACACACAGATAGAGAGAGAGAGAGATATGTATATAATCCACATATGCCGGCGCTGGCTGTCTGTCCGTCTATCCGTGTGTCTGTCTCTCTGTCGCTGGCATATCCGCATGCGACCGACCAGTCGCCCCGCCAGTTGCATATTTCTGGCAAATTCCAATGGCAAGATAACTATTTTCGATTGCGCATTTCTGTTCGTTGAGGCGGAAATATTTCAATTGTGACGCTGACTTGTAATTTTTCATGAACACGAACAGAGAAAAAGGGTGCATGTGTATGTGTGTGTGTGTGTGTGTGTGTGCGGTGAAAGCTTGCCGGGGAAATTGAGGGAAAAGCCGTTCTAGGCAACTGACACTCTCAATGCACAAACACACACACACACAGTCTCACACGCACACACACACACACACGCAGTTGCTGATAGCAATTGTTGTAGTTGGCTTTATATTTTTTTTTTTTTTGGCTCATCACTGCAAGTGTATTTACAGAGTGCTTTTGTGTGTGTCACACACGCACACACACACACACTTAAACACGCACAGGAACAAATGCAGTAAACCACAAATGTTTGTTACTCCATTACGTTTGTTGCAGTTAGTCTATGAGTGTGTGTGTGTGTGTCGCCTTTTGGCTGGTATATTTACTATATGTATACACACACATATATACATTTCTGCATACATATATATAACATAGTGCACTGCGCGTCATCGGAATAGCGCATCCTCCACATTAACACAGGAATTATTATTTTCTTATTTATATTATTTGATTGAGAGACTTTTTATACACTGAGCCCATTGATATTTGGAGATCGGGCTATTATGGTTTTGGTCAAATGTATATAACAGGCAGAAGGAGGCGTGGCAGAGCCCATAAAGTACTTATATATTCTTACTTACTACATAAAGTACTTATATATTCTTGATCTTGATCGCTGTAGCCCTATCCGTCTGTCTGTCTGTCCGTTTTTTTTTTTTTAGGAGTCCGCATATTGTCAGAGCAAATCTAATTTATTTCTAAAAATTGATAACTACTTCAGTTTTTTCATTATCCATTAAAAGATTGTAAACGATTAAAACTTATCGAAAATGAGTTGAGAAATTAGAACTCTTGTGTTTTTAGAGCTAGTGTCTGCAAATATTTAATATAGATTTATGTGTATTTTATACAATTTCGATTTTAACTATAATAAATAAGTTTGACTTTTCCTTAACAATAACAAAAACAAATAAATAAATAAATAAATATACATTTTTGTTATAATAAATATGGTTGACTTTTCCTCAACAAACTTCTTCTCACAAAACTTTGTAACTTTCGTTGGCCTGATTGGGCGGGATATTCACAATTGAATTTAGCTGCGCTATCCTGACTAATTTTAGCAACCGGCTAAAGTAGATAAAAAAAAAAAAACTACTTGCTTACCCAATAAAAAATTTAATTATGCTTTATTTGAAAAGAAAGCAGAGTCGAAAATAAAATCCTTTCAGTCCTTTAGCTCGAATAATCTAACAAATATATGCAAGCATTAGCTGGCAAAGTGAAACTTGCACTATGCTGACGACTCGTGGTGTATATACACATATATATATATATATTTGTACCTACATACATAGAGACAACGCAGTCTGTCTGGACTACCCGCTGTGCATAAGTTTTGTCTGCACAAGTTGTGCCCCGATTTTCGTATTGCAACGTGTTTTAGCCCAATTCCCATTGTGCACAGGTTTAAGCGCATTCCCAAAAAGGCTTAACTGCATTTAGTTACAGTGTGTGCGAAGCGTATCGGCTTTGTGGCCTCAATGCGTGCCACACTATCAATTGGTATTTACCTTTACAGTTGAACTTGAAATAATGCAATTTCCTGGCTCTACCTTAGGCCACTCGGCTCGGCCTGGCTTTTTCAACTTTCACAGTTTCCCATTGTAGCAGCGCCAGCACAGCATTGACTGCTGTCTATTTTCAATATTCTCAAGCTCTGCTACCTACCTAGCTACCTCCCTTCCCCCCACCTTTTCTGACAGCTGTCAACGGCCTTTTACAGCTCCTATTGCCGTTCAAGCTTTGACGTTTGCTTCTGTCAAGTGCCAGCGAAATATGACAGAGCTGCGTTATTTCTCAACGCTTGCTCTGGCTGCAGATGTTAATCGATAGACAATTTCCTGTCGGTCGGTCGGGCGGTCGGGTGGTCGGTCACATTTCTCGTTCTCCTTCGTTGACAACGCTTAACCAAACTCGAGTCGGCTCTTCGACAACAATTCGTTCTCTGTTATTGCCAAATGGCCAGTTATCCAATTGAAAGCGGTTATAGATAAGAGCCGCAAATGGAAAATTGAAAATTGTCACGAGATGAAGTAGGAATTGGTGATAAACTAATTTTTATGTGCCATAAACCCATTGAGCCCATATGATAGAAATCGATCATTGTAAAACTGTATGGACTGACAGAAGCAGGCGTGGCAAATCATAAAAAGTATTCCAGGTACCCTCGATCAGGCCGAAGAGCTGTAGAGCGAGAGATATATGTATATCGAATGCTTCTCCCTTCGTCTAAGGACGACAACTGAAAGATCATATATCTCTCCCTTTTGATTCTCGATCTCCTGTAGAGAATTGAAGCAAGTCATATTTAACGTTAGCTTTTTTCACTGAATAATTATCGATAATAATCGAACAATTTACTTGATTCTTTCATCGGTCTTTCCAATTTAGTCAACACTACAATCCGAGTGCACTACGCTACATTCGGGCTAGCTCTTGGTCAAGCATCCACCCTAAAATCTCTCTTACCAACAGCGTTACATTTTTTACCACCGCTTAAATCGACTACAGAGTAGTTCACAAAATGATTTATTTAGACTACATTTCTGACACTTAGAACAACAATAATTACGTTTAGGATAGCTACAGATCGTATGACTATAATCATCACATATATGGCACAAATGTTTGGTAGTATATGTATGTGTATATATAAATATATATGTGGTATTTATATACTTATATACATGAAGTTAAAATATTTACGCATATATTGCTCAACTTAGCCTATTACAGAGTAGTTTACGATTATACAGCTTGCGAATTCGAAAAAATAACATATATAATATATGTATGTATGTATATCTAAAGTATGTATATATATAGAGGAAAACAAAGGATAATAGACATAATGTATGTGTATATCTAGAGCATAGAAAAACAAAAAACTATAGCTATATGTATATCTATAGAGATAAAACAAAAACGTTGATCGATAGAAACTATCGGCGCGTGACTCACGCAATCAGGCGCCTGGCCACCGCCGCCTTGCCACGGCAACGGCGACTGCTGGCACCACTGTAGGCGCTGTAGCCACCGCCGCTGGCCACGCTGCTGGCACCGTCCCCGTTGAGCGTGGTGCTGGTGTGGGGCACATAGAGGCTGATGTTGTTGCGTGCATGTCGATGGCGATAGCGATAGCCGGTGACCAGCTCACGCACCGTCTTCCGATACTTGTCCGACAGCACGCAATATAAGAAAAAATTGGCAGCCGCATTGATGGCCACCAGCAGATTGCACACATTGCCCGCCACCCTTTGTATGTTCATCTCGATGTCCACGTACTGCACCAGTATCAGGTAGATGGCCCACGGCAGCTGGCAGACGATGAACAGCAGGACGACGGCAATCAGTGTGATGGTCACCCGATTCTCCTGCGATACGCTGCCCGTTAGGCCCGAGTTCGATTTGCGCTGCAATCAGTCAATTCAACAATTCAACAATTATGGGCGGCCTTAGTTAGCGATTGGGCGTGGCTGTTCAGTTACCTTGGTACGCCTGATGCTGCTGGCATTGGTCAGATCGCCGCGCAGACTCTTCGAGCGATGCACTAGCAGAATGAGGAAACAGTTAAATGTGGCCAGCACGAACAGCGGCAGCAGCACGAACACAATCAGCGTGTAAACGCTCCAGATATTGAAGTAGAGCGGATTCTGGCCCAGACTCGACAGCCCATTGGAGTAGAAAGTCATCTGGCAACGAAAGAGGTTTATCAAAATGTGAATAAATTAGAAATCGAATGTGCTCAGAAATAATACAACACGTAAAAGAATGTTTCCATCGGCATAGCCCCATTGTCAAATGATCTTTCGAAACTAACAACTACATATTACAAATCCATATTTTCTGATCTCAAAAATTCTACATTTATAGCTAGCATTTAATAGTACTGGATTTTCACTCAAAAGAGGAATGAAGAGATTTGTGCAAAACTTTCTACAGTTTATACAAATTAGTAATGTGTAGAGGATATTAAGAGTAACTTCCTGAGAGTATGGCATTTCAAGCCTCGCCTGAAGATTGGTATATATTTACACGAAAATGCATTAAACACTTTAAGTAATGAGTGTCCCTTATATCATATACAGTAATTTCCAGCTTACTACGCCCCTAGTTCTGCAAAATTCAAGACGAATGAACAGAAAAACAACAGAGGGGATAAACAACATCACCAAAATCAATATACTCTTTTCATTTCGTAAGCGATTTGAATCGGAGAGCAACTAGGCAGATCGTGCTCTAGGCAGACAAATAAAGAGGGGAGTACTCAAAAGAGACTGAGCTGACTTGGCTGACAATTGCAGCTCTGCAGATCTTTCACAGCCTTTAATAGCCAAACTCATTTTGTAGACGAACTCCACTTATAATTGAAATTCCAGTCAAGATATGTTAAGAAATTGATATAAATAAAACTGAATTTCCTAAAACAGAGAGATAAGAGATCTTGTTATGTAGAAAAGTTTTGCTCTACTTTAGAAATAACATTTAGTTTTTCTGTTAAGAGCTAAGTACAATCACTAAATTTTTACTTATATATTATATTACTCAAGAAAGTTAGTTTCTTGGAGAGTAATCCATTGTATGAGTGTATTATAATATAGTGATCTATGTATATGTTATATGTATATGGTATAATATACATATCTAGAAAGTTAGTTTCTTGGAGAGTAATCCATTGTATGAGTGTATTATAATATAGTGATCTATGTATATGGTGTAGTATACATATCTAGACTTAAATATCAATGGACTCATCACAAACAGATTATAATCATCCAGGTATAGATATATTATATATGTGTATATCTTTTTATACAAACGTTAATATATATATTAGTAAAATTCACTTTTAAAGAAAAATTAAGCACTGGCTACTGGCTATACTGATATAGTAAATGGGTTAAAATAATGGTATATATGACATTTAAGTTTTTCTTTTTTTGCCCTGAATTTCAGATTATTCCCTGCACAATTCTCGCTTGTCCAATACAGTTGCTCGGTGAGTCCGTCAGGGCATTAAATTTACGTGCGATTCTCATTCACATTCTTTTCTTACATTTTGACAGTATTCCGTAATGTTAAATGCGAATGCGCTATTGTTGTTGATGTTGTTGTTGCTGCTGTCATGGTTGTTGTTGGCATCGTTGTTATAGTTGTAGTTGTCCTCGCTGCGTCTGGCACGTGACAACTGCAACAAGCTCGCAGTGGCCGATGCTGTTGTCGGCTCAGTGGCTGCCGCAGTCACGCCCACAGAGGCGGACGTGAATGCTGGTAACCGGCGCTGCCTGCTTGGAATGTGGTCTGCCAAAGAGACAGCAAAACAAAGAGAAAGAGAGGAGTGAAGAGGGAGAGAGAGGGGGCGGGAGGAGAAGAGTAAAATTGATTATGCGAATAAAAAGTATTTAAAGAGCAGCCAGCATTTAAGTTTACTTTACTTTACTTTACCTGGCTCACCGGCGCCGCTGCCGCTGCCGCTGTCGCTGCTCAAATCGAAGGGCTCCAGATAGCGAGACGTGGCTGGATTGCCAGCTGGCTCCTCTATATGCCATGCCGTGGTCATGCTCTGAGCCGGCGTGGGCATGGCCATGGGTGTGGGCGACACATTTGCCAGCGTCAGATTGCAGGGCCTATAGGCGCCATCAATCAATTTCCAATTGATGTCATATGTGTGCTCGAACGCCGTCGAGAGCGTAGTCAGCAGGCAGAAGAGCGCGACGGCTGTCAAAACAATACAAAGGCTGGCTCAGTGCTGCGACCGTGCCAACAGCACAGCGTGCAACGCCCAGGCCAGGCCAGGCCAGGACAGGCCAGGACAGGCCAGGCCGGGCCAGACCAGGCCATACCTAGCGTAGGCGCTGCCCACTCACACTCACCTGCTATTACCTTCTTGGCCAGCGACTCCGTGCAGAATGTTTGTCTTTTGAGCGGATAGCGTATCGCTATAAATCGCTCGATAGTAAAGCACACGGCTATGTAAATTGAGATGTATGCTGTGTGTATGTGTGTGTATGTGTGTGTGTGTGTGTGTGGGTGTGGAATGGGAACAATTCAAGCAAGCCGATATCAGTATACAGTTGTTGAACACGAACAGCTCTCACAGTCGAGCTATTAATAATGTCCCGCCCACAGCGCCCACGCGCCCAACGCCCACTCATCAAAGTGCCTTTTGTAGGGCGGCTCACCTGCGTGCTCAAATTACCTCAGTTAGTGGTCAACTAGCTGCCACAGTTAACTGTATAACTATCTCTAATACATGCATGTGTGTGTGTGTATGTATGTATGTATATTGCTTAAACAATTTGCTTGATTAATGAGCGCTTAAACTTGTTCAAATATTGAATTCCGCATTCTGAACTCTTTTCTGGGCGCATTTCTGAGCTGCCTCAGTTTCGTTTTCGTTTTCCAATTTACTTCCCAATTTTCGTCTAATTGTTTGTCCTCTGCTTAAGGCTGCTCAAGCATTTTCGCTGGACTTGAAGCTTTTATGGATTTGGCATTTAAGCTCACTTTGTTTCATGCCTCTAGTGAAAGCAACTCAATTACGTCGACTTAAGGGGATTTCGGAAATAGTCTATAAGCATTTCAATAATGTATGTATTGATATAATTGAGTGGCAGCAAATTCAATTTGATCAAATTAAAATGCAATAGCAATAAATTCAACTTGATCAACTTGAATGAAATCTAAGCTCACTGCAATTCATGAGAGAGCTGCGCCTATTGCAGCCGCTTCGAAGTGCTCCAGGAATGGGCTGAGAAGTGGAACATGGAACATCGTCTTTGGAACTCTCTGTGGAAGAGGCTGAACCTCTTATCGTCGGCTATATTAAGTACCGGGTGTTACTCTGGACAGAAATCTGAAGAGCCTGGAGTTTACTTATCTTAGCTTCTGGCCTCTATAATAATATCCAGCCGTAGAACATGACAGTTAAGACGTAGCTAAATATGATATTTGTTCCTTAGGAGCTGTAGAACACTATGATTCCCGGGTACTTAAAAAGTAGAAACATGTAGCAAGACCTCAGGCTGTCAAAAAATGGAAATGATATCCAAAAGATTGCCAAAAAATACCTCAATAGAATAGAGTCGCACCCAAACTCCATCAAGAAATAGGAAAAGACTCAAATGTCACTAACAAGACTGTGTATTGATTGGAATTGAAGATAAAAATCCAATGCCCAAAGACTAGATGTTCTGCTCGAAGCCCTGACAAAGCATCTACCTGCTGCCAGACTAGACTTAAAGGAAAACTTGCACCAATCTCAGAACTATTACAGAAATAACTGAAAATGTCCAAAATATTCCCTAGAAGCGTAGTAGTATTCTGCTGAGATTAGGTTACCCGAAAGTTAGTAGGATCCTTTGTCCCCCTTCGGTAATCTCTTCCATAACTAGTCCCCAACTCTGCTCCATGATCGCCTTTCATAATTCTCACTTACCGCACGCATCGCATAGCCACACCACGAATCCGTAGAGGCGCCAATACAGCTCGCAATGGTATTTGATATATTCGTAGTGTTTGAGTGATAAAATTAATACAAAGGTCAGGTACGCAATATCCGTAATTGCCAGAGCCGTTAGATAAATATTTGTGGTGCACCTCATGCGCTTGCTAAACGAGAGCGAAATAAAATAGAAAATAGAAAATAGAGAATGGCAAAGAGAAAATAGAAAATGGAAAATGGCAAAGGAAAAAATGAAAGCGGAATAGGAAAAAATTAGATCCCGGCTAAATAAATAAAAGTAAGTATTAAAGCAAATTGTTTGTTTGCGTATGCAAATCGGCTGCACAGCCACAGTGCGAAGGATCCGAGCGATGCAACTGCAGCCAAATGCAGCAATAATTGAATAACCAAATTGTCCAGCAACCGGCAGAGGGCAGACGGCAGACGGCAGCCGGGCAACTGGATTGAAATCTGGCAAATGCACGCAAATGTCGGCAAGGTCATAAAACGTAACTGTTCATATTTAGTTTTTGGCAATTGTGTTGCTGTGGGAGCGTCGAGAGAGTTTTGCGGGCAATGTCGTCACGGAAATGCCCTATAGAGCTGAAGAAGGCATGGACACTCTAGTGAGTGTCGTAGCAATGAGCAATGTGCAACGTCTTTGGTATTGAATATGCATATTGACGGCGAACGTCAGACCGAAGATGTAGCCAACAAATAAGCTACAAGAATTTGTTGAAGAAACAAAAATGAGAGTCCTCAAATCACGAGCAAGTTGCCCAGTCTGCGATTGACAGCATCTCAATGGAACTTTCTGTTGACTGGCAGTTATAAACAGAGAGCTGACTAAGGTACATACATACATATATACATGTGTATGTATGAATGTAATAATTGTTGTGCAGGCTTTTTCTTGATTTGCAAAGAATTGCATGCTGCAGAGCTGTACAACACTAGAGTGATTAGTGTGACGATGGATTTAACTAAATATATCTTCAGCTATTATTATTATTAAATATAAACCAAGTAATATATCTTTTTATTTTATTTACATTTACATTTATCTTCAATTCTTATCTACACAACCAAAAGAGATTAGCTAGATTTTGATTGATGAATCACTTTATAAATATAAACTGTATTTGAAATACTCTCTACATTATTGCAGCCAAACTAATCTGAGTTACGTAGCAATCAGCAATTGTCTATATATGTAAACAAAATGACATAAGCGCAACACAAAGCTGCTTGCTATGGCAAACGCTCTGCTCTGACCCATAGTACCGTAACATTTAGCTAGATCAGCTGAATGCTGTGAGCTTTTGCGCTGCGTGTCATAGCATTCAGCTTTTGTGTACACACTCACTTGCAGCCACCAACAATTTCGCCTGTTTTGAGGCAATTCAAGTGTGAATGCAACACAGAGCGGATGCTTATCTGTGAGCCGTTAGCACGTGCAATTGTTGTTGTTGTTGCTATTGTTGTTGCTGGCATTTTGGGAAATGAAATGATTTTAGAGTGCCAGCTAGATGGTAACAACAATTAAATGCCTTTTGTAATGTGCTGCATACCTGTTTTCAGTTGGTTTTGGCCATGCAACACGCAACATAAACATAAAATGCATAAAATACACACACAGACACGCATAGAGTCACACTGGGACAGACACTCGCACACACCCACATGCACATACACATTGCGGCAGCATTTGAATGCTGTTGGCCGCTCGGCCGTAATCCTTGCAACAACAACAACAACAACTACTACTACTACTACTACTACTACTATTGTGGCAACAGTAGCAGCAGCTATAGCAGTAGCTGGCATCAGTGGCTGGCATCAGCATCGCAAACAAGTGCACTTACCGCGTCAAAACATAAATGCTCACTGAATTTCCCAATAGTCCAATAACAAAAACGCACGGCACCAAAATGCGTTGCACAACGTGCCGCACTTCCGCCACATCCGCATCCGAAAACATTTTCGCTGCGGCAATGGCATCCACTGGCATCGCCGTTGACGTCGACGTTGCAGCTGCTAGCATCGTCATTGCTGCGTCGCTGCGCCGCTGCGCTGCTAGCGGTCCCCGCTACGTCTGCCCCTCCAGGGGCGGGGCAGTTCGGGGAGCGAGGGCGATGGGGCCGGTGCCTGGGCACTTGTGTATCTTGATTCCGATAGCGATTGCAGTTCCAGCTCTCAATGCCGCTTCCAATTGCACTTTGCCTAACAGCTGTCACGCCCACACGCGCCGCCCACTGCAAAGAGTTCGAGAAATTAGCAGAGCTCTAGAGTGGCCGATAATTAAAAATCAAATTCAAGCTAATTCATTCAGCTGCAATCCTCTCAGGCCAAATAATGATATTGAGATGAAGGCTGTGTGTGTGTTTTTTATGTAGACTTGGCATTGATAAGGACTATAGCGATTAGATAGGATGCACTGTTAAGCTAAAAATGTTATTTCTACAAGCTATAATGAACATCGAGGGTAGCCTTAGAGTCTCTTTAGTTCGCCATATTCCTGAAGCTGAGCTCTTCACATGCTTCAAGTGTGTTCAGAGAAATAGTAGTACCCAGTGCTCAATGGATGTTTTCTTAAGACAATACCCACTTGAAAGCAAGTCAGAGTGCTTTAGTTGGCGACGCCCGACTAAGAGATGCCAGGGATATTAGTTGCACCAACTGTGATGTACTCTGACTTGCCTTTGCTTTGGAGATGTCAATTCAGTTAAATACTCTATGTTATATGTGTCTATCTCTGAAGAGTCTTTAGTTACAATTCACATATGTATATCAAATATATATAAATAAATGTATCAAATATATTTAAATATGCAATTCAGCATATAACAAAAATATACAAAAAATCTTCGGCTTCAATCAATATCAAAAATTCTGAAATATATCCACATGTTAGTTAACTCTAAAAGAATAAATCTAAAATATATTCAAATGATTTAAATATACTCATATGTTTGTTTACTCTAGAAAAATCCGTAGTTTTAATTCACTTACACTCTAAATACGTATAATAAATATACTCAATGACTCTCATATTCTCTGCTTGTCTACATTATAATAGTCTTTACTTTCACTCAACTAAATATTTAAGTATAACTCGAATATAGTCTATATGTGTTTTACTCTTGACGAACTCTATCATATATATACTCAAATAACTCAAATATACTGTATATGCTGAGTAACTCTAGTAGAATCTTTATTTCCCTTATTCTCTTACACTCTCTCTCTATATGGAAAATATACACACTCAAAAAATTCAAGTCTTTAATTGATTACTTGAATATGGCAAGAACCGCCTCTAAACTAAATAACTATGCCACATCATTCTACATAGAAGTATCATCAATTATATTTATTTCAACACTCAAGCCGTGCAAATCAAATCAATTTTCATTAAATTTTATATCAAAATATTAGAACACCTTAAAAATGATTATTAAAATGTAATTTGATAAATTTGAAACAGTTTGCTGAAGTGTTCGCTTTACACACACACACACATACACTAATATACACACAGACACACACACACACATACAAGCGCTTTAGCTGTTACGATGTCGTTGCACGTTTTCTATCCCGGCGGTGCGATTGACCCTTAAAGCGCCATCGACTGCAGGTAAAAGCGGAAAATTTGACTTTTCCTGTAGTTGCGCTTGCTTAATGCAACGAATATTGCTGTTCGGTTTGCCACGTACAACATTAATGTTGTTGCTATTGTTGTTGCTGTTGTTGTTGCTGCTGTTGTTACTTCTGTTGTTACAGTTCAAATGCACTACACACACACACACACATGCACAAGTTTTTCGCTATATTTGCGAAATTTGCTGTAAGCGCTTTGGCCTGCCTGCTTTGGGTGGCTTGGGTGGCTTGGGCGGCTTAGTGGAGTGGTTGTTGCTTTTGGAGTCGCTCGATTTTTGGCTGTGAATTTGCCACTTTCATTGTTTTTAAAACGTTTTTCTTTTTTTTTTTCTTGCTGTTTACAGCAGCAGCGGCAGCAGCAGTTGCTGTTGTTGCTGTTGCTGTTGCTCGTGTTATTGCTGCAATTGAAGTTTTATTTTACGCGCAATTTGTCTGTCGTGAGCGAAGGGAGTTGGGGGGAAGGCGGAAGAGGTGGGTGGGGCGGGTGGCGGCAGGTGGCGAGGGCAGCGCGTGCGCCTGTCCAATAACATTTGGCCAGCAATACACATAAGCAAAAGCCGAAAACCGAAATTGAAAACCAAATAAATAAGTGCATTTGTATATCTGTGAATCTATCTATCTATCTAAGTGTGGGTGTGAGTGTGAGTGTGAGTGTGGCTGTGTGTGTGTTTGGTGTAAAGTGCAAATCGAAAAGTAATTCAAGACAAATAGCCGAGTGCCAGTTGCAAAATCTGCAACAATTTCAAGAAAATCAAACGAAAACAAAATACAAATAAAATATTAAGAGCTACAGAGAGAGATAGATAGAGAGAGAGATAGATAGAGAGAGAGAGAGAGAGAGGGGCAGCTAGAGCCAACTCTTAACCAGTCACACCCACACCCAGCCTGCCGCCTGCATTGTATCAATGCTGGCCATAAATCATTTGCTAGCCAAGATGGAAGCTTCCGATATAACCGATGATTAGCGAGCAATAAAACGACGCCAATGTTTTTTCGCCTCAGCCAACTGTAAACCGATTCTAAAACAACAAAGCCAGCAGGAGAAGAAGCAGCAGCAGCAGCAGCAGCAGCAAACAGCGATTATGCAATCTAATGGACGCACAAGATATATGACAACGACAGCAACGACACCAACGGCAAGAACTGACTTGAAAATGAAGTTAATGATATAGCAGAAGGATTTCCAGATTCAAATAAATGGCTTGCAAATATGCATCAGCAAATATATCACAAGAGTCCATTATTGGCTTAGATTCGTATTATTGGCGAGGCCATTGTGCTCCCATTGTAAGTGAAATAATAAGAGCTCTGGCATTGGCTGCGATTCAGCAATATGCAAGGCGCAACATAGAATTTCGCATAGGGCAACAGAATCCATTCTATTCAGGATGAGCATAAGATTACTGAATTTATATTTTTATAAAGCCAAATGAGGCAAACATATATTAAATTACTAATTTTATATATACATATATACATATATGTACATATATATGTATCGATTTCATTTTGAAAACTATTTAGCATTATGCCTTAACAGCTTCGCCATTAGCAAACTACTCAAATATCAATATATTACGTATACGCCCGGTTCGCTGTGCCAATTTTTGATTTGCCTTAAGCCGCAATTCATCTGCTGCTCAACCTCACTCACATTTCGTAAGGCAGTCCATTATCTTTCCAATCCAGCCAACCCATGGCTGCCATCCACCTTTAGCCCTGGTTCGCACATTAAGCATACGCACCGTACGCTGCGCACAAGCTCATTACAGAATATTTACTCTTACCAAGCAGAGCCCCAGAAATCAATAAAAGTAAAAGTTAAACTCACTTTCAATTCACAGAATTTGGCAATTCACCTTGATAATTTGAAGTCAACAATTTGCCTTTACTTGTTTTTCTAATTGAAATATGTCAAAGCGTGAAGAGTGTATGGAGTTGGCTCTAGAGTCTTCAGTAAAATTTCCGGCAGTAACAATGTATAGAGCTCAGTTTTACATATATACATATTTCAATTAGAAAAAGTTAAAGTGGCAGCCGTATTCCAAATTAACATTGCTGCCATATAACTGTAAGTGCTTTCAGTATATTACGCATACGCTCCATTTCCAACGCTAATTAATAAAATTTTCGCGAACAAAAACTTTACACGAATTGAAATGAGCAACATTAAAAACTTTAGTCTATTAATGCTAGCAGAGCAACATGTCGACTCTGTCGCTCTGTCTCTGTCTACCTATCTCTCTCGCTCTCTCTCCCGCTCTATCTGTCTGTGCGAGTCTAGCTCATATATTACGCATACGCACCTTACGCTGTGCTCATTTGAGACATGCAGCGAGCGCTGTGCATGTGTGCGTGTGTCTGCATGTCTGTGTGTGTGTGTGTGTGTGTGTGTGTGACTCTCTTATGTCTGCCAGCCCAGAGGCTTGGCCATCAATGAATGTGCAAGTGAATGAATATGAAAGTATGCATGAACGACACCACGAATACCCCGAGGCCCATGGCCAATGCAGCTGAGCTGGGCTCAGTCTCTGGCTCTGGCTCTAGTTTGGGCTCTGGTTTGGGTTTGGGCTCGCGCTGGGTTGGGCTGCTTGCATTGCTTAGCTGCGCTATTTACAATTCTGTTGGTGCAACTGTTGCAGCTGCTGCAACCGCATGGCCCACTCACAGACAAAGTCGCATTGTTGTTTATTATTTTTTGGTTTTTTTTTTTTTAATTTTTTTTTTGGGTTCTGCTTTGCCTGTCTTCTTCCTCTCTCTCCCTCTCTCTTTCTCTCACACACACACACTGAGCTACCATTGCACGACAGCAACAACAAACGACAGGCGGCCATTTTTTGTGCGCTCCCACGCTTCGTGCCCAACTCTGCGTGTCATTCAGCTGGGAGACAACAAAAGGAGCCTAAATTAGCACACACACACACACACACACACATGCACACGTAGTGGCACGCGGCTTCCAGCAGCACGTGCGAAAAAAATGCTAAGCCCCAAACTGAAGGAAGGCGCTGAATTGTCAGCTTTATATACCCTGGCACTGAGCATTATTATTGGCTATTTGGCCCAGACTTTTCAGCTTAAAGTGCAAAACTCAAGCGAGAATCGATTAGCATATTTGTATATTCCCTCTATATATATAACTGGTTTGAAATTTGAATTTAAATTATAAATATAAATATCTATGTATACTAGAAATCTAAATTTATATATCAGCTACCAATATCTATTCTCATAATAAATATCTTATATTTTAATCTATTTAGTTAGGGTATTTCATCTTCTGCATTTGGCCAACAGCTCGAGTTTATTCTTGTTTTTATGTGTCGACGCTGGCAGGCCGCGTTCCAGTTTAGCTTTCTTCTTCAGCTTCTTCTTGCTTTTTTTGTGTCCGAGATGCAACTAATTTTTGCATAATTAGTGAGTGGCTCAGTGGTTGGAGCAACAACAACAACAACAACAACAGTCGCAGCAACAACATACAACAACAACAACAACAAGTCGAAGCAGCAACAGCAAGTCAAGTGGCTGTGCCATTTTCTCAAGCTAAAACCAACGCACGTCGCTCTGCTTTTCCTGTCTAATTGGCTGGCAACTCGAGAACTTTAAAATTTGCCCGTCGTCAAATTGCTTTAAAAGTGGCCTTCGTTTGTCCGATGAGCCAGCATTTAAACATCGTTTAGAACTAATTTTCAATTAACTATGCGTCCGAGTCGAAGCTGACGCTGGCTTCAGCTGACAGGTGTCGAATACCCAGTGGTAGGGGCAAATGAGTAAAGTGAGCTCGTACGGAACTTTGGAACTGGACGTAATATGCTTTAAAAATTTAAATTGAATAGCGATACTTATTGATTTAATTACATACAAAATGCAAAAAGACTTTCAAGCGAAAATGTTATACTTTAGCTCCAGCCAACGAGATCAATTTATTTATACTCAAGTCTAGACGGCAGAGTGGGGCGTAACCAACACTAGAGCGATTTCTCTGTTGATCTTGCATATAATGGGAATACTTATATAAATAGATTATCATTATAACAATTATATTCAGCTATTTGTATACTAAAATTAAATTTGTAGGAATAACTTAAGATTCTTAGAATTTAGTTTATTCAAAATGCCCTGTAATTGAACACTAATACGTTATATATAACTAACAACTTATAGAGCTTGAATACAAAAGGAATACAATAATCCATATCTTAAATAAAGAAATTATTCAATATACATATATCATCGTAATAATTTACATTGATCTAACTAAACTAAATATTATATGTTTAAGCATACCTTAAGTAAAGATTCCTACAATATATGTTATAAATGTATCTGTAACTAACAAACTAAACTTAAACACAATAGGAATACAATATTTACTCATATACATCTGAATCAGTCTTCTTTATACTCGTCCTAAGCCCCATCCAATGTGCAAGAATAACCCAAGTTAACATCCCTTCATTTCATGCAAATTCAAATACCCTCTGCAAAATATTGACTAGTATGCATATATTATATGTCTATAACTAACTACCAAGTCTGAGCATAGGAATATTATATTATGAGTAATATACTCATATATAATCACTTTACTCATGTACTCATATATAGTCACATACTCATATTCCCATATACTCATATACTCATAAATAGTCACATACTCATATTCCCATATTCCCATATACTCATATACTCCCATACTCTAGACTTCAATCAAATCTCAAATATCATGCAATCCAAACAAAATATTTTTTCTACAAAATATTGACTCTTTATATGTCTATAACTACACTACCGTTAGCAGTCGCTCGCTGCAACACCTGCAGTAGTTGGCAGCGTTTAAAGAGCTATTTGTCTGAGCACGTTCAAGTTTCAGTTGAAATATTTAGCACACATTTATTCTTTATGCGAGTTGTTGTCCATCACATGGACAAACATGCCTTGACTTTCGCCTCTGCTCAGTGTCATAAAGCGCAGCGTTTGTGTTGTGGTTGCAGGAGAACGAAAAGAGGAAAACGTAAACGACAAAAAAAAAAAAAAAATAAGCTTAGAGGTAAAGGAATGACGCAAAAGCCAGAAGGAGCTACGGACTGTTTGTTTGAAAAAGGCTGACTGAATGCAATGGATGCTCGACTGCCTCGACTCTGGCTGGCTGGTTGGAGGTGAAGCTGTAGCTGGAGCTGGACGACTGCCTGGGAACCTAGTCAGATTGCTTGAAATGATATGCCTGTAACTATTTGACTTTATCTTGTTGTTGCTGCCGCTGCTGCTGCTGCTGCTGCTGCCGAGAGTAGAGAGTGGAGGGGGAAGCATAGCGATATGGCAAACGATAAACAAACCCCTCGCCACACACACACACAGTGAAGAAGAAGAAGCTAGCTCAAGTCTCAACTGGTTATGCTAGTACAGTAAATACCCTGCTATGAATACGAGCAGCAAACTCTGACAAATTGAAGAAAAAATTGAGCAAACAAAATTTAATCTCTTTATGTTTAATTTTTTTCCTCTGGTTTTTGCAGATGCTCTGTAACGTAAGCAAATTCCAACTCTCTCTCTCTCTCTTCCTCTCTCTTTCTGTCTATCTGTCTCTCTCTCTCTCTCTCTCTTTCATTTATCTCCTCTGCCCAATCGTAATACGAGTCGTATTCAGTTCATTCTGTGTTTGATTTCAAAGCGCAGTCGCACGTCGCTGCAGCAAAGGACACCGCTTGAAGGACAACGGACTGCTGCTGTCCACTGCCGGTGCACTGCTGAATCCAATCCCGTATGCAGACCCTGACAGCCCATCAACTTCACCTTCAACTGGAACGCTCCTTGGCCATGTGGTAAATTGCATTTTACTCAAGGTGTGGCCGGGCGGCGCGCTTATAAGTGCTGCTAGTTGTGCGGATCGTTCGCTTATAAATTGGGTGACAAGTGCTGCTGCTGCTGGTGGTGGAAAGGATGGCGGTCCATGCAGTTAGCTGCAGTCTGCTGCAGTTGGGCTCACTGGACGCTGTCCATATATAGCCATTGCCATAAAACTTAAACAAGTTATTTATGCACATGCGTTGCGTGCTTCAAGCCCGTTTCAGTTGCAGCTGGCGACGTGAATCAGGACAATCAGGACATACTCCACACACACACACACACACACACACACACACACGGACACTCATACACATTGCCAGCCAGGCAGCAACTGCTGAACGTTACGTCAGAGCCGTCGACAGCGCCTGCTTTGGCCTTAAGTTATCAACATGGAATGCAATTTTCCAAACTGTCTATTTTCTATGCAAATTCGCATACATTTCAGGACGCTGCGCTTTCCTCGACTGCTGCTCCTGCTGCTGCTGCTGCTCGGCTGGCACCCACGCCCCTATGCCCCAGCCTTCGCCAAGGTGCAGACAGACGACGCATCAAACGGCTGAACGCAAAAAGAAAAAAAATCCAGGCTATTCTAAGACGACAGTTCACGACTGTTAGATATACTATGTCTAGTAAAACTAGAGATGTTGACTAGCATATTCAAATAGTATTATTTAACAGCTGTTAACAAACTGTAAGCTATACTTCAATAAATACTGTATATAATGTAAGGGGTTTTATTTCTGTATGCGCTCTTCCTCTTCCGCTAGTCCCATTCTCGTTCTGTTATCGATAGCACCTTGCTCGATTATTAATACTTAGCTGTAATTCAATCGATGCTTAGTCATATTTCTAACCCTTCTAGACTAATTTAATGTCTTTTGAATCTACTAGAATATATTAGCATAAATATTTTAGCATATTGTACAAAGAAGTAAAAACAAAAACTTGTTTAACATTCTAAGAATTTTCTGTTGGTTGAATGAAGTCTTCAAGTTTTTCTTGTCCAAAATTTTGTTCTGTTATTATATTATTATCCATTATACCAAAAGGCAATATTTTTTTTAAATAGTTCAACAGCTAATTTAACAGCTGCCCAAGCAAATTTATTTAATTGAATAATTACAAGTGAAATCTTTATGTGCACTAGATAGAACAAAAGAATTAATCTAAAGTCTCGAGCTCCGATGAACACAAAATGAAATGAATTATCGAAAATATCTGATTAAATGATTTCGATTCTCCAGCGAGATCTCTGCATGCAAACGGATAAACGAATAAATGAATGGACGAACAGACGGACAGAGGGACCTACATGACTTTATCAGCTCAGCTCATCATTCTGATCAAGAATATATATAATTTATGAGATCTGTCACGCCCCGCTTTTGCCGTTACATACATTTTCACAAAGGCATTTTCCATTCTCAATGAGTACAAAGCTGCTTCGATATACCCAAGTTAAACAAATATGCAATTAAATAATACAGTAATTCCCTTTACGGAACTACTATCAGCCAGATATACTCTCAATGGCTAGTGCGTGCAGTGCAAAGAATAAGATGCGTTGCACAAACATGCAAACGAAATGTGTTGCATAGTTTAGGGCGCGCAGAGAGCAGCCCCAGCCCAGTGCGGCCCCAGCCAAATACATTTGCCTTAGCAGGTCTGCGTACGTTTGCCTATGTGTGTTTCTCTCTCTCTCTCTATCTCTGCATATTAACTTGATATATACATACGTATATATATATGAGTACTTAGCAAGCAAATATATATTAAAAAATGCTTACGACAGATTTTTTATTCAGCTCTCAGCGTTGAAATGCATTTCAAGTTCTCTTATTTATTTTCATTCCAATTTTTTTCTCTCTCTCTCACTCTCCCTCTCTCACATAGGTTCATTTTTTTTTTTTACTGTCAGACTTTAACTGTCATTAAATTACGCAACGATTCCAGTGTGACCAGAGATTAAAGCGCCTTTTTTATTGGCTAGTAAAATTGTTTTAATGGCCAGCCATATAAACAGAACAAGCGCAAATACACGCACACACATAAGCCCACGCACACACACATACACATACATAGCTCTCTTTCATCTAGTTCCTATGGGATATGCCCTTTATTGCTGTAAACCTTAAGTTGAAACTAGACTTTTAAGGCCAATCAAATGACAAATATATTTTCCCTAGTTTCCGTTTCGTATATATAACCAAAAACATCGTGCAAATCACGCAAATCACAATAATAATAATAATAAAAAAACAAACATTTGAGCACGATTGCGCACTTCATTGTCGAGCCAATCGAAATCCACTTTTGGTAACTATTCAAGTTTCGTTGCTCTTAAATTTAGTGTCTGTGGCAATATATATGGGGGCATCATTCTTGTTTGTAGAAATGGGCTTCTTTGGAATAATTTTTGTAGCCTTTCAATAAATATCTATCGATAAAGAAAAAAAACCTGGAAAGAATTCCAATAATTGGGCCACTTCTTTCTTCACTTTGCTCTGTTGACTGCGATGGCTTTGCAGCTTTGATAAATTATCGTTTATCGAACTATCGATCAGTACAACAATAGATATTTAGTATTGCATAAACTTGAATAAAACATAGGACTGCTAATTCCCCTCATTTCATCTCTTCATTCTAGTAAGATTTGGTAAACTTCACTTTTGAAATTCACCTACTATCGATTACTATATCGATATCGATCAACATAAAAGTATTGAACAGCCACTCAACGTACCCGTATATTCCTCTAATTCCTCCAACCCTGATTCATTTCGAAACGCAAACTGAGCTGATTTATAAAATTTGTTGGCTTTTGGGGCCATGTTAGTTCGGGCTAATCCATGTCAGCCATGTACCCAATTCGCTGGCAATGTTCGCTTCGCATTTTGTTGCACGGACACTGATTGATGCAACATTAATGGCTGCCAGATGCCGGCTTGTTAGCCATTTTGCAGCTTGGGGTCGCATTGACTGATGCCCATCGAACTGCCATGGAAAACCAAATGAGCGAAACTTTGTGCGCTGCTTTTGATTAACACGTTCGGTAAACTGTTGCCCAGCCAATGCGTTCGAGTAATGAACGAGCGTGCGATGTTGATCCCATTCTATGGGTCACTGGGCTGCATTAACATTTAGCGGAAACGCGATGCAGCTGCGGCCACACCAAAGTAGTTGTTGACTACCCAAGCACTTTGTCTGCGTGTGCGTGTGCGTGTGTGTGTGTTCTATGCTGACATTGACAAATAGTGTGCGAAATACAATGCAGGCACTAACATACATACATATACGCTCGCCCGCTCCCAGGCCAGTCAACTGGCTGGCACCAAATGTGTTGCATACTTGCGGGCGCAAATTATTGCTGCAAAGCAGCCTCGCCAGTTGGCTAATTAACAAAGCACTTTACAGGCAACAGCGCGAACAGGCGCAACAGCTATGCGACTCTACGCGAATCCAGTACGCCGATGCAATAAGCAGCCAAAGCCCCAAGGGCCAGGCGATGTGGCTTAAACAAGTCTTCTGCCTGTTGCCGTTCGCTGTTCCAGCAGCATCACCTGTGCATTAATTAAATTTTATAGTATGCGAGTGTGTGTGCGAGTGTGTGTGTGTGTGGGTGTGCGTGAAATATTAACACGTGACACAGCAAGCGGCAAATTGCAAACGCATCGCATAATTTGCAGCGTACCGCCGCCGGCAACGACAACGTTTAGAATTTGTCGTTTGTATGTAAAATTCAACGTCTGCCGGCTGCATGCCACCTGGCCGCATGCACACACGCACACATGCCGCAAATGCGGTTACCTCGATTTCCCCAAGACTGTGTAGGCGTTACAGCATTACCAAGAAATACGCCATCAAGTGGCCCGAGTGGAACCAACGAGCGGGACTATCAATATGGAAGGCAACTGAGTTGAGGCGAACTCTCATTTCAGATTGTGGAGGACTTTATTTTTCACATGCGCTCTGAATGCTCTTCGCTTTCGATTTAAAAGTGCTCTCTCTTCCTCTTCCTCTTCTGCTAATGTCATTCTCGTTTATGGTCGATGATACCTAGCTGTGAATCTATCGATGCATAGCACTGGAGCTATGCCCTCTAACTAAATCTAATCTTTTATTATATCAAACAGAATTCTCATATGATATTCCATAAATATTCTCGGTTGATATTGAATTAGTATATATATATAGGCAAGTCTCGATAATTCTGAATGGCAAAAGAATCCGTTTTTTTCGATTCACACAAAAATTCCAACTATCGATAATTATCGAGTACGAGTTTTTTCAAAGGGATAACATTTGTTCTACTTCTTGCGATTTTCGCTTTGACGGGTACAAATTATTGAGCCTCGATAATAGTGCTATTATTAGTATTTACTAATACAATTATTTAATTATCTTCTAGATATTATGTTATCGATCATACAAAATAAGACTAGAGTTAAAGTCTTTTGAAAACAATCCGAATTTTGGCCTCCCCTTATATATTTTTCCCCCATTTAAACCCACAACAATCGTTTATTTATAGAGAGAACTGAGCTCATTTTCTTAACAGCTTTACAAAAAAAAAAAAAAAAAAAAACAACAAACAATAAAAGAAATTATTCACTTTCTGTAAGCAAAAACTTTTAACGAAGTCTGCTTGGGGACACGCCTTGTTAGGTAAATTCTTGAGAACTAAGTTTTCATTGCGTTTATGCTTAGTTAATTTATGGCTTCCTTTTCAGGTTTCTATTTTTATGAGCAATATCTGAAAATAATCATATTAACCAGTCGAATATTTAACTAACAGTTGTCAATTAGCTCATGGCCAAAGAGGATAAGAAACTCACTGCGGCCAAGGGAACGCAAATTGAACAAAGATGTCAAAGCTGATGCAGCGGCAGAAAACAGCAGCAAAAAAAAAAGCAAAAAGAAATTAAAAGCAAAAAGAAAAGACAACAAAAAAATTATATAGAAACAAAAGAAGCGAAATTTAACAATTTCGCAACTCTAATCTGCAGAGCAATAAAATGAAAATGATACAAGGAAAACTCAGCGCCATCGCAAAAAGCGTCACGAAAATGCGCGGACAGCAAACCGTGGATAAACAGTGCTCTACGTGTGTGTGTGTGTGTAAGTGTGTGTGTGTGTTGCCCTCCATAGTTGCCAACTCTGTGTAGCGTTTATTTAGAAAGTTATTTTCACGCCACGCGCTAAAGCAAGACACAAAAACCAAAAAAGATTGAAGCTAAAAATGGAAAATAAAGTAAAAAAAAAAAGCAGAGGAAAGAAAATATTACAAAATAAAAAAAAGTGGTATAAAGGGAGAGAGCGCAGAAAGTAACTAAAAATAAACGCGCTGGCAAATAAAAACATTGTTGCACATGTTTCGTGCCAGCAGGAAGGACTCTCTTCATTTCTATTCTCATATCGCGTCAACATTGTTGCCGCCCGCCGCATCGTGTGCAGCGTTCGTAAGCTCTGGCAACACTGTCAGCTGCTCAGCTCACAGCTAATGTCGATAAATATGCTCACACACTGCTCGCTTATTAAGCACTTGCCGAGCTAACAATGTTTTATTAATGGCCACTGAGATGCAATCCGAATTCACAAGTCGTTTCGATATCGACAAGTAACTATATACATATATGGAACTATATATGTATATGTATACGTATGTAATACGTATGTAACTGTACGACAAGCTTGATTGACAAATTTAGTGCGAAAATTATACAAGTGGAATACAAATTTCTGGCTATATATAAAAGTATATATGTATATGTATATACAAAAATATAATCGCCTTTGCATTACATACATCATTCGCGGACGCTAACTCGCTATCTCATTGTCTGTCTCTATATGCATGCGATTCTCTAAGCCATTCCTCCCTAACTCTCTCTCTCTCGACATGTCTTTCTACATTTATCCGATCTACCTGCTCCCCTTCGACCTCTTTCTCTCTTTCTCATTCTCACTCACTTCCCCTTTTGTCTTTGTCTCTTGTTCTCTCTTAAGCTCCTCACTATTTCTATGGTTCTTGTCTACTTCTCCCTTTCTGTCTCTCATGTTTCTCTATCTCTGTCTCTCTTTTTCTCGCCCTATTATATTGTCTACCTCTCTCTTTCATTTCTGCTTCTTCTCTCTCTCATACCTCCCTCGACTTATGTTCCTATCTCTCTCGTTTCTCTAATGTCTCCCTTTCCCTCTCCATCTCTCTCTCTTTTCCACTTCCCCTCTTCCTCTCTTTCTCTCTCTCTCTCTATCTCTACTTCTCTATATCTCTCTCTCTCACTCTGTATCTCTCTCCTTCTCTTTGCTTTCTTCGGGTCTCTCCTATTCAATCTCTCTCTCTCTCTCTCTCTCCCACTTCACCTTCTTCTCTATCTTGCCTTGCATATCTCCAGCTTTCTCTCTCTCTCTCTGTATACTTCTATATGTTAGTCTCTGTCTCATTCTCACCATTCCATTTCACCGCACGACCTCAACCCTTTCCAACTGGCATAACGAATGCATCAATCTCATTTACCTTCATCGGAATTCCTATTAGCACGGTCCCATAAACATTTCCACTAGTTCACATCCACACACACACACACACACATACATATATGTATGTATTGCCCCTAAAATATTGACACATTTGCATTCAAGCAGATGCACAATTCGAGCACTGGCTAAACACATGTTTCGCTTTTACCTCAACTGCATTACATTTGCATCAATTATTTTCGGTTTTGTTTGTGTTTATTTCGCGCTCGTTATATAATTTTCTATGTTCCTTTGCCGTACATTAAATTCTAGGTAAATTTTTCAAAATAACATCTTGATATTTTGGGTACACCCATGCTATTATTGTTTTCAACCATTCTTATAGCAATCGCATAGTACATCATTAATTATGTGTGGAAATCCTCAGAGTAAAAGTGCGCTGGCTTTAACTTGGATGTGTGGATGATCTAGTTGAAATACATTTGTAAGTGGGTGTATTTGTGTGTGTGTGTGTATTCAACCTAAAACCTGCAGCATAACACAGAGTATTACCGGCACAAGAAGTAAGAGCAATGAAGTCGAGCATGACTGACAACCTGATACTCAATACAAAAATAAAAATAAAAAAATTTAAAAAAATTAAAAATAAATAGATTCATTGATAGAGAAAGAGACGATAAGGGAGTTGCCAATTATTGCTCTATGATATCACATCTATGTAAAATTTAATAACTCTGGCTCTTAAAGTTTGAACAATGTCAAGACTTATCTGTATAGCTGTAGTTATCCAGAGTTAACTGTGGAGAAACTAGTTTTTCTTGAGCGTAGTATAGTACCCAGTCGAAGATGTAGTTTTCAATGGATGATCTAATGAAAGATCTAAGCAGATCAACATTATATAAAGGTCCCAGTAGAATAGCTAGTTTTCAGTTGAATATATAACCCCTAAGCTAGTCAATAGTCGAAGATATACATCCGACTGGAAAATATTGTTCATAATGGAAGATCTAATTCTTAGTGAATGACCCAAGTAGTTGCTAGTGAAAGTGATATATTTTCCCAATGGAAGATATAGTTTCCAATAGAGGATCTCAGTTCACAGTGAAATAACTGGCTCCAAGTGTAAAATAGAGCTTAAGGTTAAACTTATAGGTCACAATGGAAGATCTAGTTTGCCAATGCAAGACATGTGTGTGTACATAGCTCTCAATGCTAAAGCCAATTTCGAGATATAGTAAATGTAGTACCAAGGTGAAAATTACAGACATAAACCAATATATACCTTTCACATTGTAAACAGGCATGAAAACCTTTCCCTATAAAATTTACAATTCTTTAAATTGGAAATAAATTTAAAAGAGATCTAAAACAAAACTTATTTTAATATCTGCAATAATTGAACACGCCCCCAAAGTACAACTAGCCAGCCCTTCAACAGGTTAACACTCAAGAAAACAGGGTATCTTGCAGTCGTTGCCTTTAGTTTTCGTTCTATTCTCTTGGCGCTTGCTTCAACATTTTCGCTGGCTTTATTTATTTATACAGTTAATTTTTTCTATGCATTTGCATTTTATTATTGTTTGTTGTTGTTGTTGCTGCTGCTGTTGTTGTTTGTTGGCTTTTGTTATTTTTATGAAGGCATCATTTGCTAGCATTGTCCATCAATTGATTATTTCAGCGCTTTTGTTTATAAACAAAAATTCAACAGAAACTCATAAAAATGGTGCAAAAAGCCAAACAGCAAATATTTATAAGCTTTTAGAGTTGTTCCACAAAAGGAGGGGTGGCGGGGAGGGGAGGGGGGGGGGGGGTGGCATGGCACAGCAGATTGAATATACGCCTACATAAATATATATGGATACATATATTTAATTGAATTCAATGAAAATGAATTTCAGTGTCAATTAATTGCTGGCGCCGCATTGGGGATGTATTCATAGATCTGGATGGTCGAGCAGATCCATGAATTGTGAGGCCCAGGGAGAAGCCCAAATGTATTATGATGCCTGCTGTCTGATGTCTTTGCTGTCCTTGTTGTTGTTATTGTGTTTTTATTGTTGCAGCTCAGCGCTGTTTGCTCTGTTGTTTTATTATGCGTAAGAGATTATAATGGAATTAATTACGTATACGCACAGGTGAAAACTCTGGACGCGCTGAATGCTGCTGGCCAAAGCCACTTAATTAGTGTGCCATCTGTATATATGTATGAGGGTTTTCGTAAAAATATATATATGTATATATATATGTGTGTGTGTGTGTGTCGGTTAACGAGCACTGTAGCTGGTATATGAGCATTACTGAGCTCTTGAGCTGCTGTTTGTTTATGTTTAATTGTCCGTCGGATTTGCTGTTGCATTTTCAAAAAGGTTTTTATACACATACATGCACACATACATACATACATATGCATACCCTTTCATTGAGGGACGGCATTAAGCATTTGTCACGCACGCTGTCATGCATTAAGGCACTTAACTGATTTACATCTGAAATATTCTCAACAATTGCAGCTAGAGTTAAGGCTGACATTAAGTCATAAAGCGCTCAGCTAAGTGGCTCAAACACTTAGCGGGGTAGGGCATTAAAAAGAAAATATATACTAGTATACATATACATACATATATACACACATATATACATATATACTACTCAAATGCAACTGTAAAATAAAAATGCTTTTAGGGAGTGGCAGCATTCGTTTATCTAGTTTATGCGACAGAACTCAGTTGAAGATGGACCGTGATGACTTTGCCTAACTACTATAGAATGGACTTGGCTTTATACTTAAATTAATTATATATAAGTTTCAGTTGATGAGCAATACTTAAATGCCTGATGACTGTAATCAACTGTCAACCATAAACAAGAAATATTTGTACTTAGTCTTCGAATGACGGCAGTAAAATTTCTGTCATTGTCGTAAAAATGCTCATTACAAATCTTTACAATGTGGACAATTAGCCTTGCAAAAAGTCAACTGATTAATGGCCAAAGCAAATTGTTTAGACAGCAAATGAAAACGGCAATACATTTCACATGTATTCTTTAATTGGATAATTTATAACAAATAAATAAGTAGCAAATCAAATGAACTTTATTTTTGTATAGTATTAATAATACAGAAAAGGTAATGGAAAAATTGTACTAACTGCTATTAATGATAGTAAGGGTCATAGTAGTAATACAAAATTATAAAACAGTTGAATATTAACTAATTAAATGCCCATTATATTGTATATAACAATATAAATGGGAAAAAAGAGTAGTAGTAAAAATAGTAGTAGAAAAGTAGTAGAAGAGTATTAAAATTGCTGCTAACAGAAAACTTCATACATAAATTTTTCCATAAATGAAAAGTACTAACTACTACTAGTAGCCAAACGAATAATAGTAGCTACTTAAACGCACGTTATATAAATACAAATATTTATACATTGAAGAATAGTAGTAGAAAAAAGTAATCAAAAAAGTAGTAGATAAGTAGTAGTAGTAGTATACAGTAGGTAAATATTTCTAATATTTCTAGTAGTAACGACTACAAGTAGTAGAAAAGATAATAGTATCTAACTAAATACACATTTTGCAAAATAGTAGTAGCAAAAAATAGTAGTAGAAAAAGTAGTAGAGGAGTAATTGAATTACTGATATTAGGTATTTCTAATATTTCTAGTAGTAGTAGCAGTAGTAGTAGACTATTAGTAGTAGAAAATATAAGATCATCTTATTAAATGCACATTATTTAAATAAAAATAAATTGAAAAATATTAAAAAAATATAAAAAAAAAAACGATAGAGGAAAAGTAGTTAATACTATAAATATAATCGTAATGAATAAATGAAAAAAAGGAGCAATATAAAAGCAGTACTAACTGCCACTAACAGAAATAGTAGTAAGTAAATATTTCTTTACATATTCTATAAATAGTAGCAAGAGAAATAATAGTAATAAATTGAAAAATATTTATTTAAAAAAAAAAGTAGTAGCAGAAAAGTAGTAGATGCCACGACTAATAGAAGTACTAACTCATTGCAATTTACCAAGCTTTTCGAATGCCTTGCAAAATATGAAGCCTAAAGAAATGAAGCTCAGCTCAAGACGTAGAAGTTTCTGCCACTCTCAAAAAGCAGCTTGTACAGCTTTTAGCTGGGAGCCCTGTCAGTGTTGCAGCTGGTGTTGCAAGCTGTTGCAAGCGACGGGCGTGTTATGCAGTGTATGCAACAGTTAGGTGTTTTGCCACACACTAATCCACTTAAAATTTGAATACGATTCGATTGGGCGAGTGCGCGTGTGTTTTTGTAATGCCTTCATTCGCGCTTTTGGCCCGTTGTGTTTGTTTTGGCCAGCATGTCATTTAAATTTGCATAATTAATCAATTAATGCAACGTTGCTGGTGCCAGTTTTTTTTGTTGTTGTTTATTATTATTATTAATCGGGTCAACTGAATTCGTCACGTGCATAAATTTTGCGCTTCTGATTTGCCATTTTCATTTCAGTTTTCATTTTCACAATTTTTAAGCCACGCACGTGCCTCGACGTGCCTATGCACGATATGAGTCTCAAATAAATACAAACACACACACGTACACTCAGTCAGTCAGACAGTTCTACATATAGTATATATAGTAGTACACTGAAATGAGATTATAACCCATATTCAGTCGCCAGGGCCTGGCCTGGCCCGGGTATATTTGGTCGCACAATATTGGCAAATTAAATTTTAAATGCATTTTGTTTGCCAAAGGCGGAACATGTCAATTATTTAGCGCTTACCGCTTTATTGCATTTCAATTTTGATTTAATACTTTTTATGTGAACCATTTGGAATACGACCCCATATCGCCTCACATCGCATTCGAATGCGCAACGCGTCGCATCGTGGCTATATAGATTTCATTAAGTATCTGAGCTGAGTGCACCGCGAATGCAATTGATAGATGATATTGTTGATGCACGATTTGATTAGGTTCTGCATTCGATTAAGTCATTAAATACGTAATCTCCACTTGACAATCCCAATCACAGAGGGAAATGTATATTGATCTCTTGATTGGATCTGAATTCGATTCAAATGTTATTTAATGAAATTAATGCAATCAACACCAAGGCGAATTGAAAGAAAACTTGTTCTAACTACATATGACCAATTATATTACAATGAATATAGAGACAGCTACATATACTGTAAATATTTGTTTTCTAATGCGGAGCAAGCAAATGCCAGAGCTCCTCTATACAATTCTCTTCTTTGTCTTTAATAATTTATCTATTTCTTCACAATGTTTCCCTCTATGATTCGCTTTGCATAGTTTCTCTCTCTTTCTCCACAGTTTTTAAAGAGAATCTCTCCCTCTCTCTTGCTCCTCCCTTATTTTCCTTCTCTACCAGCTTTGATTATTGCTCTTTCACTTTCTCTCTCTTTTCCTTCCCTATTTTTCGTTTGTACCCGACTTTCAATTCAACTATTCGTTTTCGCTCACTTCTTCAGTCTCCTCCTCTCGTTCTCTTGTCTTCTATCACTCTATTTATCTTTCTGTTTCTCCCTCTTTTTCTATTCATTGTCTACTTTACTGAGTCTCTCTCTTTTCCTCTTCATTGCCTCCTCGTTTTTTTCTGTATCTCTGACTTTTCTCTATCTCTCACTACTTCCCACTCACCCTCTTCACACTCTCTTCAGTCCATCACACTCTGGCTCACTCTCACTTGATCTCTACCTCTTTTCTTCTCTCTCTCTCTCTCCATTTTTCTATCTCTCTCTCTCTCTCTTTCCCTCCCTCCCTCTCTCCATCTTCCTTTAACTCTATGTCTCACACCTTTTCACCCTGTTCTAACTTTCCTCCCTTCTCATCGTCTGCCTTTATCTGCTTTAGTCATATCTTTATCTATCCTTCTGTCTCTCTCTCTCTCTCTCTCTCATTCCCCTTCTCTTATCTATTCTCTTATTTCCCCTTTACTTAACTCTGTCAGTTGTCAAGTGTTTTTAATTCTGGCTTTAGTTTCTTGCCATCATCAATTTAAGTTTGCAACTAGCCTAAAAGCTCTCTGAATTTTCGCACTGATTCAATTAAAAACAGCAGCAGTAGCATCGAAAAGAGCAACAATAACATGAGCCACCCATCCATCCAACCGTCCGTCCGTCCGTCCATCCATCTATCCATCAAATACCGAACGGCATTGAGCTGTCAATGCCGGATTCTGGACTTATTTTCCATTTGAGTTTTCACACTTGTCCAAGATTCGTCACTGGGCTGATTCAGTCCAGTCCTAATGGATCATCAGAATTAACACATACGACCACACACGCACACACACGCACATTGTCTATTGTCATTTTTGTTCACCTGCCTCTGAAATCATCTACATTTGATTTTAAATTTTGCTTTTGGCTTTTTATTTCCATTTCTCTTGCGCTTTTTCCCCATTTCAATTGTTTTTGTTGGCGCGGAAAGAGAAAGGAAAACACTTCGCACGAATTAGTCTTATCTGCAAGTTGCTTTTTGTTGTTTTCTGTTGATTTTTGCTTTGTTTTCCTACTCATTTATTTATTTTGCGGATTTGCTGTGTCTCAGCTTTACTCATTTATATTTATTTGTTTCTTACTCATATTTTCATTTAGATACCCTGCAATCAGCTATGAGTGAGTATCTAAATTGGAAGCTATCCAATGTGATTTATATGAGGAGTATTATCACTTTCATCATATCCATTCAACTTTCTGATATATTCTTTTAATGTGCTCTACGACGCTTCCTTGACACAGCTACAGGATATCTAACAGGAGTATATCTTAGCACTTGGCTGCCTTATTCTGTCTCTTTTTCTCTGTCTCTTTCTCTCACTCTCTCTCTCTCTCACTCACTCTCTCTCTCTCTCTCTCTTTCTCACTCTCTGTTTGTTTTTGTTTCAATTTTCTTTATTTAGTGATATTTTTTTCATCTCACTGCTCTATGTATTTTATGTTTCCCGCTGGCTTCTATTTATAACCAAAAATAAATAATATGTGGGCTATTACGTCGTCCGCGTATTGCACTGACCACATTTTAGCAGTTTTTGTCGACTCTGACATCTGTTTCGGTGCTTTTGTTGTTTACGTTAGGTTTTGCTCGATATTATGATTGTGATTTTTATGGCTTTTTGAGAAATCACTTGATGTTTGTCACTGCTGACAGCAAGCAATCGACTCGAAATCTAATTGCAGTCGACAAATAACAAATATGCGAATAACTTTAACGCATGAGAATCGCATAGAAAGGTGACAGTGAGGCAGACTAGGATGAGAGATAAATATGAGTCAGCAGAGCAGTTTGAGACGATTCGTAGTAAGAGTTGTTTTTGACAGGAACGAGATTGAAAGAAGAAGACATTTCATATTACGTCACATATATACAGTTTGCAATCCTTATAGGGAGGACAACCATATGTCGAAGAATATGAAACACTTTTTTATAGTCGTGAAGAGATATAACGCACTATAAAACAGATAAGAGCTCTTATTAATCGGCTCCCTTCGCACTCAGTTTCCCACAATCTAAAATCAATTCTGACTTACATGAAATATTCATAGCATGGGCATTACTCAATATTTTCTTTTTCCATATTAGATTAACTTAGATTCTTTATTTTTTTTAACTTTTTTTACCTTTTTGAGTGGATTGTGTGCTTAAATTTTTATATTCTCACTTTAGCTGATGTGAGCTGTCAGAGGTTCTCTAAAATTTCTGTTTAAACGTATGCTCAAGACCATAAAATATATAAATACATACTCCCATATACCGATATATGGTTTACTATAACTCCAAGCTCAGGCTTAAATAAGTAAAGCTTTTATTTTTACTAAGAAATTCTTGTCAACAATAATCTTTGTTGTATGCATTATTTTTAACTGTTTCTCTCGCTCATTGGCTCGCTCTAAAATTAAACTCAGCATCCATTGTTGTGGAATCTATAGCTAAAGAATTTTCTCCCGCATCATATCGAACTACTTCTATAGCATATAGCTTCCAATGCGTGTAGTTGCATATAGAGTATTTAGCTGGCGAGTTGCCAAAAATAGCTGTTCTATTCTTGTTTTTATCAGTTTCTGGTCGGCATCCCCGAGCAATTAATGGACGAGCCGTTAACCGACACGGTTGGCGTTCAATTAAAATCCAATATAAAATATAGATTGCATGCCGTCGATGTGCGTTTCAATTTTGTGAATTTTGTTTTATTTTTTTTTTTTTTCGTTGCCCCCTCTTCGTGTAATATTCAGAAGACAAGACAACTAAAAACGAAAACAATAACAAAAATCGAAGGCACAACAAAGGCAATGCATAGAAAATGTGCTAGACTTGTATACATGGACATATCGGTTTTATATATTATATAATTGAACTCGAAAAATTCGGTGTTTTCAATGAAATTCATATTCTTCAGGAAAACAGAGATTATGGGAAGAAATGGGGCTTTGAAGAAATGCCTAAACATATAAGATAGGCGAGACTACTCGAGCAGCAGATGCTCTGAGCCCTGCAAGAGAAGTACGTACGTTCTCTCAAACTGCAAGTCGAGTTATATTATGAGAACTTGAATAAATCCTTTTGTAGTGGAACTGTCTATATCAAACTGCCAATTAATTGAATTACGTTTCACTTTAGACTAACACTCTTATCAGGAATATAAAGACTTTCTAAGTTCTTGACAGGCTCATTCTACCCTGATTGCTCATTTACAATGGGTTCAGTCTTTGAAAACCTTTCTTCAAGGTAAAGGAGATTTTATTCAATTAATCACAGAACGATTCGATTTTAACGACGCTTAAGGAACCATCGGTAAAACCCGGCAGACGCTATAAGCACGTGCATAAATTTCCTCATTTAAGTACATGTCTGGGGAGCAGAATTTTCGTCGCAATAGACGTAAGGACGCTATAAGTGGAGTCGTTATATCCGGATCCTACTGTAAATTAATGTCACAGCTTTGCTTTTAAACCATTTCGTTTTGTATCTAAAAATTTCTCTCTTGTTCTTCTTCTTCTGCTTAAGATATTATCAATCATCGCATTCAGGTCAACAAGATAAATATGTAGATAGATATATTGTTATATCTATTCATGGTTAACCCTAGTGCTGTTTCCTCTATCCTCTTACTGACCTACTACATAAATGTGTATGAATACAAAATCTATTTAAGTATACATATCTCCCCAAAGCAAGAATTCTTCCATAACTAAAATCTCTATTCCTATTATACAAATTGCTCGAGAAGATAATGGCAAATATTGGCCGTCTTATTCAACCAATGTCAAGTAGTTTGTAATCGAGTCTTGCTGTGGCAAACTTGTAGGTCGGTGTTCCATTTGGACTTACAGAGCAACAAATTCAATTCTGTGGCTCATTTAATTTCCATTTGCGGCGCACATACATATCGAAATAAATAAATCTATTGCTCTTGTGGCGCCCCACTTGAGTTTGGGGTGGTCTCAGTTTATCGGGTACAAAGGCATTTTGTGTTTTATGGCAACTGCATTTTTGGCTAACGAGCATTTAAGATAATATCATTTCAAGAACAGAACCGAAGCGAACCGTGAATTCTTCTACAAATACGGGCCAAAAAAACAAATGTATACATATATTATCTATTCATTTGGCTTGGTTGATGGCATTTTTTGGTGACGTGCGGAGATCGGCAAGCGTCGCGCATTAAAATCTATTTTGATTCAAGGTCGCGTCATCAGTTTTTGTTATAGTTATACAAATTGTTTCAAAATTCTACACAAGAACAGTGAAATCTTAAAGGAAAACGTAAGTCTTAAGCAAGGTTTTTTTTTTTGTGAGTTGAGCAACACTGAAAAGCCAGCAAGAAGAAGCAAGCGTAAGCTGAGACCATTTTTGGAGGCAACAGCAACAACAACAAGTCACATTATTGTTCAATTATTCACAATTGCACAATGAGTTCCGAGTGAATATGATTCTATATACAAGCATATATGTATGTATGTGTGTATATGTATGTGTATCTATTAGTTGCCGGATTAGCTGTCACTTAGCGTTTCCTTGGCTTACCCAATCGTCTACACTTGCCTCTCCAATTATGCTCGTTGAAATTGAGAGCATTAAAGTGTGTGTCTCTGGGCTATGCATAGATGTATGTGAGTGTGTGTGTGTGTGCGTGTGTGTGTATCATTTGTGCTGCACATACATACACATAAACATACATCTTTACATGTAGTTTGTGCCTACTTCATTGTGTGCTGTTTAGCACGTTGCGTATACGCCATGGGAGCCCATTAAAAATTATATTAAAACCACTTTTACTGGTTCATAACTTCTATGATGCTTTTGCTTATGCGAAGTGAGGATTTATAGAGTTTATATGCTTTCCTAGAACTGAAATTGAACTTGGTTAAAGTGAGCCGAGCTGTATCTTTAGTGTGGCACTTGCGCTTTAAAGATATTTTAAGTTTCATTATAATACGTATATTTTATATATAGGAGCTATGAGATTCACTATTTTTCAAAATAAAAAATGTTTTGGCGTTTGTTTGGCAAGATTATTGATAATTACAAAAAGTAATTAAAAAAAAAGTAAACTTTTCAGAAGAAATACTCAGAATGGGTTTCAACTTGATCATTTTTTTAAAATTATTTTTTATGCATTTTTATACTTTAGTATAAATAATAATATTTTAATAAACTTGTAATCTTAACTTTTTATACTAATTCATTAAATAAAATACTAATTCATTAAATAAATAAAAAAATTTTCTTACTATAGCCAAAATAAAATTTTGGAATTGAGTTTATTGAGAAATTGATTATGCTGTACTATATAATTTACATTTATATTAATTATTAAAAACAAATTAATATACCATAGAGGTGATTTAGCTAAAATAATGAAATCTTTAACTTTCAGCCTATTGTAACTTATCTGAGCTGTTTCTAGCCACAGTTCATGGTAGCTAATGCCTTTTATATATGCTTGATACAAAGTTTCTAAATTTGTTGGTACTATGCTTAATTTATTCTAATTGAAATCAGATAACATACGACATTGCTTATAGGTATAAAGTAAGCCTGAGCCTGACTTTGAGCTACCTAGTATCAAGAACCAGAGATCATCAGTAGACAATAATTATTTCTCAACTCTCTAATATCCCAACAAACTTTTAACATAATATTTAGCATTTATCGTATATAATTTTAGCCAAGTATCTTAAGCCTCATGGCAACTGCTCAATGCTTAAAACAAATAAACTTATTAGTTATAGCATTACATTATAACAAAATCAACAAATTTATGCTGCTTAATCAACAGAGTCAACTACTGCTAGTTGTGATATTAATTAAATATAGATTATGTCATTTGATTAACAGAGGCACGACATGCACGCAGAGCGCTGAATTAATTGAAATTGAAATCTAAATTTAGATATAATATCTTATTCAAGATGAGAGTGGCTCAGGGCTACTGCGGCCGCATACGAAATGTGTTGAAGAAATTGTCAAAGTGTGTTTGCTCAACATATGAATTACAATATCAATTGAAATGAAATGGAACTCGGGGCAGCAAATTGTTGCGGCTCCTTAGCATTATTTTAATGGACTCTACACAGACTCAGATGTGTATAAGCACACACATACACTTATATATATGTATATATATATATATATAAGGTATATATATATATCTACATATATCTCACAGATTTGTCACCTCGCACTCGTTTCTCTCTCTCTCTCTCTCTCTAGGTCTTTCAAATTTCGACTATGCAAATGTAGCGGAAATACCGAAAAAATGCCGATCAGCTGCGCTCGTACAAGCGCTGAGAGATATCTGAGTATGCTAAGGCATGTATATTAGACACATATATATGTATATATATTTAAATATATATATATATATATACATATATACTCGATACTCTTCTGTAGAGCATGCCCGTAAGCACATGCTCTGCTGCTCTTAGCTGTCGCTCAAGTGTGTCACTCGACAGACGCACACCTGTATATGTATAGAAATGCCTTTACAGATATTCGCATGCACACATGCACACATATATACATACATACACTCATACCCTTTGGCTAACGTCTAAGCACTTGACTTCAACTTTAATTGCCCAGCATGCGAAAATAGGAAATAAATAGAATAGAAATAATAATTTTTGAATTATGCATGGCAAATGTTATTTTACCTTGAATTATTTGTTGCTCACTAAACAAAAAACCAGAAGAAAAACAAAAACAAAACAAAGATATTTTCATATGGTGAATAATATTAAAACACACAAAGTCCAACATATAGATATATCTGTCATATGCGTATTCATTGCAAACGCGAAAACTTTAACTTTTTGGCTAAAAATATGTGACAAAAAAAAAATTGTAAAAAAATATTTAAATACATTTTTGTGTTTTGTTTTTCGCTTTCGTTTTTTTGTTTCAACATTTTCACAACTATTTTCATATTTTCTTTTTATGTTTTTAAGCAGCGGCTTAACACATTTTGTAATGCAACTATTCACACGCGGCGCAAATTCTCATTTAATAAATCAAATATTCTTTTGAAACAAAAAAAAAAACATCAAAATAAAAGCTGAAATATTCGACATATTTTGGCTAGCACGACAAACGTTTCACACTTTCAACAAATGGAACAAAAAGTTGTTAAATGAAACTATGCTTTGAAGACACAGAAATATTATTTTTAAAAATTTTGGTTTTTTTTAAATAATACTAAAATAAAACTAAATAAAAAATGTTTAAATATGTTGTTTTAATATGATGTTTTTACTTGACAAATTTATAAAACAAAAATAAATAATAATAATAAAATAAATAAATAAATAAAACTTGAAAAATTGAAAGACTACAGCAAATCTACCTTTATAATTTTGTTTTTAATCATTATAAAATATACTTTGCAAAAAAATATATATATATTGAAGAATAATGATTTTAAAAATATTATTATATGTTTTTATTAACAAAATTATTTAAATATGTAAAAGTATTTAAATATTTTGAATAACAACATTAATTAGCTTTAATATTTTTAATAGAAAAAAATTTAAGGAAATATGTACTCTATCTATATTATAAGAATTTTATTATCTTATTTATAATCAAATGAATTTTTACAAATTTAAAAAAAAAAATTTAAAAAAAAAATAAGACATTTGCAATAGAAATAAATTTTCTAACGAAAAATATTGATAAACAAATCATATTGCAGTTTATAAAACCCAATTTTGGCTAATGGAAATATTATTTGATTTATGTTTGTATTTTTCGGCAAATGAACTACTGCCAACAATAATCAAATGTGAAACGTTCGTTTATTATTAAACATATTGAAAACATTCAGAGTTCACACAATCTTCAAAGCCCACGCAGCACGTGGCTTAATGAAAAAAAAAAAGACTAAAACAAAAACCAAAAGCAAAAAAAAAAAAGGAATGAAAATGTAAAACTAAATAAATAAATAAATTATTAAATGAGTTGTTCGAACAGCAAGCAGCACGAATTCCGTCACAGCGCACGTGAAGATCAACGCCAGAGCATCGCGATGAGACTGAATAACAGATCTTAACAGATCGAAGTCCCTGGCCGGCGGCACACAGGTGCGGGCGAGCTGGGGTGCTCTGGCTGGGTGCCGGCTGCTCTGGGCTGAGCGGACAGCGAGCGCGTGGGTACAGCGCTGCCCATTTAACAGCTTGATAAATGAATGAAACGCGTCGCACTCGATTTGCGGCAATTGTGAGCAGCGATTGAAGAGCGACGGAGATGCAGAGAGAGAGAGAGAGGGAGTGAGGTAAATAACAAAGCTAAAAGCTCTGGAGTGTATCTGTGCAAGGGTGACTGAAACGACAAAGCTAAATCAATGCAAAGCTCCCACAACAGGTGTGCGGCAAAAGCTAAAAGCTTCAAATCACTGGCAGTCTAGTGCAATCCAGAGACATTTAGGGGAAGCCGAAGCTAAAGCTCGCTAGCAATTATTTATTCAAAAAGTTCGCTTGCAGACAAAAGCTTAAACCAACTGGAATTCCTTAAAGCTTTACTCATATACGAAAACAGCTCAATGTGAAAAGCTTTTCACAAACAACAAATACTAATAACCAAACGCCTGCACTTTTTGCACAAAAAGCTATAAAGCTCTTAAAGCAACGACAATATCAAAAGCTCAAAGCTCAAGGCTCAGCTCTAGTGATCCCTGTTGAGCTGCAGCAGGGAACAAGCCGACAAGACTTTACTTCGTCGTTCAATTATATTTTTATAAATTATTAAAAGCATAAAGCTCTGGAGCTTCCTAAAGCTCAAATTTATTACGGTTATAGAGCAGAATCAAAAGATCGTTGTCCATAAAAATTTTGATAGATCTTTTCCTCTTTTGGTGTTGTTGTTTTCTGTATTTGTTTTTGTTTTTGGTTTTTTTTTTTTTTTTTTTTGCTTTTAATTTTATTTGTGGCTTCAGTTTAAGATTTCGGTTTGTCTCCGCTTTTTGGTGGGGCAGGTTCTTTTGGTGGGGCGGCTGCTTTGGGTGGTTCAGCGGCTTTTGCCTCCTTTGGTTCAGCATCTTTAGGCTTATCGTTGTCATCGCTAGGTGGCTTCCCATCCTTGCCATCCTTGCCATCCTTACCGTCTTTGCCCTTGGCAGCCGCTGCCGCCGCTTTCCTGGCCTTGCTCTCTTCGCTGGCCTTCTTCTGCGCCGCTGCAAACGCCGCATCGCCAATGGGCACATCCTTGATCTCGCTGGGAGGCGTACGCCTCGCCTTGCCAAAGCAAACGTCCGCTACGTTTTTGTGCTTCAGATTGAAGCCGGAGACGCCACGTATATTGGGCTCCAGATTTTTCGAATAGATATCGGCCGCCAGCTCATCCAAGCCCACCTCGCGGTCTTTCAATATCTTCTTGGAGATCGCCTGGAGATCTTTGCGGACTTTGGCATCGATCTTCTTCAGCTCCTCCTCATCGGCCAAGCAGAGCTGGAGAATTTGCTTGCGGAAGCTTTCGATGGGATCCCGTTTGGTGCGTATCGTTTGCACCTCATCACGCGTCCGGTATGCCGTACCCGGATCGGACATTGAGTGACCCTCATAACGATACGTGCTCATCTCCAGCACAATCGGGCCACAGTTCTTCGCATGATCGATGGCAAACTGTGTGGCACTGCGCACGGCCAGCACCTGGTTGCCGTCCACCCAGAGGCCGGGTATATACTGGCCGCGCATATAGAAGTCGGTAAGGGCCGCATGCCGATGGATGCTGGTGCCCATGCCGTAGTGATTATTCTCGCAGACGAATATACAGGGCAGGCCCCACAGCTTGGCCATGTTGTACGCCTCGAACACCTGGCCCTGGTTGCTCGCACCGTCGCCATATAGTGCGACACAGACACCGCCATCGCCCTTATATTGATGCGCCAGCGCGATTCCAGCGCCCAGGGGCACTTGGGCCCCAACTATGCCATTGCCACCGTAGAAATTGTCGCCGTAGGTGTGCATGGAGCCGCCTTTGCCACGGCTGCAGCCGGTCTTAACGCCGACCAGTTCGGCAATTAAGCCGTATGCCGATACGCCCATCAGGTAGGTCCAGGCATGGGCACGATATGCCGTTATTACGCTATCCTTTTTCTGCAGCACCGCGCACATGCCGACGGCCACCGCCTCCTGGCCGTTGTACAGATGGCAAAAGCCACGAATATGCTTCGCCTTATACAAATTATTGCAAACCACCTCGATTCGACGCACCTCCACCATCTGCGTGTACATTTTCAATGCGTCCTCACGTGATAATTCCACGTCCATGGGCGGTCCCTTCTCCAGCTCATAGCACTTGAAAGTCTAGACAGATATATACAATGAATCGATAGTGATATCTGGATAATCTTCTATAAAATGGAGATGTAGATGTAGCTATCCCCCCTCTCTTTCTCCCTTTCTCTAGCTTCTGTTTGATCTATCTCATTCTTGCTCACTGGGTAATCCTTCTCTGTCTCTCACCCTCTCTCTCGTTTACCTTTCGCTTTCTCTTCATTCCTCTCTCGCACTAACGCTCTCAGTCGATCTCATTCTCATTCTCTTTATATTCATTTCAATCTCTATTGCTGTACTTCGCCCCATCTGATTGTCTTTCCCTAACTCTCGCTCGTGCGCTCTCTCTCTCTCTCTCTCTCTCTCTCTCACTCTCTCTCTATATATCTATCTGTCTCTTACTCTCTCTCTCTCCCTCTCTCTCGCTATATCACACTCTCTCTTCTAACTTGACTATCAGAATTAGGGCTTGTCGGTTTTCTGCTATATCTCAATATCATTCGCGCTTTCTACTTCTCTCTCTCTCTCTCTCTCTCACACACACTCTCTCTTTCACACACCCTCTCACGTTCTCTACTTCCCTTTCTCACTATTTACTTCTCTGAATAACTTCTGGAGTTCCTCACTCTCTCTCTATCGCTCTCAGCCCGTATTTCTCTCAGTCTACATTTTTCTCTCGCTCGCTCTCTCTTTCGCCCGCTCTCCCTACACCCGTTGTTCCTCTCTCAGCTTGTTACTCCCTTGACTTACGTTCTTCAGCGTCAGCGTTGAACAGCCCGAATTAAAGCGTCGAGGCCGCCACCAGATCCCCAAGGGCGAACACCTTTTACCCCCAGTTAAACTATAGAGCAACTGGATCTGCAATAAATATCGACGGCTCTTACAGACCCGCTTAGCTGTTGACATCATTTTAAAGAGTGTTCGTTAAAAAAAACTGTAAGCGCTGAGGTTTTTATTGGTCGGACCCCACAATGCTCTGGATGTAGACTATTCAATTTGAAGATATTAATACGTATTCGTCGAAAGGCCTAGGAAATTACGAATTTTATACTAAATTTAAAAGTAATGCCGCATTGAAAATAAGTCTTACAGAAAGTCAAAAATAAAATGCCAAAAGAATCTAAAGAATACTAAAATAATTTTGTAATTACCGATTAATGCTTCAATGTGTTCTAGGTTTACGAAGCTTACGAAGTTTACGACCCTATTCGACATTCAAATAACATTTCGATCTCTTGCTCTTTTATACGCCTTTAACGCTCAACTAATGCCATGTTATCTATAAGCTCCTACCAGATTCAGTCCCCCCGAGAGCTCACAACACATATTTGATACGTATGTAGTTAGTTTATATTTCAACAATTTACACCGCGCTTTAACCAAATTGAACACGTTCATATAATATTATCCGTTGCCATTGCTGTTGCCTCTGACTGGCCCATGTTGTGGGGTTGAGTGTGTATGCGAGTGGGCGGGGTGTGCACAATTCGTGGTTAACTACGTTGTCTTTGCGTGTCTTTGAACGTGTGTGTATGTGTATGTCTGTGTGTGTATGTATTTAAGACTATACGAAATATTATATTGCATTATATTCACAATCGCACACATCATTCACAATATATGCGCATAGTTGTATAAAATCGTATAGTAGACGCAATGGATTTTAACTACTTGGATAACAAAATTTTTCTAACATCAACTTTTCGGCTTATGATCTAGAGATTTCGCTTGCTTTATATATGCACGAGTGTGTGTGTGTGGTAAGTGTTTATGTGTGTGTGTGTGTGGTGCTAAAGATTCGTTGCTCTTTAACCTCCTAATGATTTACACCCTTTCGCTCCTGGATGTGATCTATGTCGTAGCCGTTGGTGCCACGCAACTTGGGCTCCAAATTGTTGGAGTAGACATCGGTCCATAAATGGCTGACGGGCAGCTCTGTGCCGTTCTTGGCCTGAGCAGTGGCTTCATCCACTTCCTTACGCACCTTCAGATCAATGGCCTGCAATATAGAAATCAGTCAATAATGATATGCCTCCATATAGGGATTGGAGTCGCTTTAACCTTGACTTCATCGGTGGTAATCAGTCCCAATTCAATGCACAGCTCCTTGAAGGAGGTAATGGGATCACGTTTCTGGCGCACCTCCTGGATCTCCTCACGTGTACGATACGATGTGCCGGGATCGGACATGGAATGGCCCGAATACCGATAGGTGTTCGTCTCCATTACCAACGGTCCTTGCTCGTTCACATACTTGATGGCGAACTCTGTGGCACTGCGGACGGCCAGCACATCCATGCCATCCACCCAGATGCCGGGCAGAGCATCGCCGCGCGTATAGTAATCCGTATTGCAGGAGGCGCGCTCCGAGCTGGTGCCCATGCCTGTTGGGAAAGTTGGATTAGCCATAGATATGGATAAGCCGTATTTGTAAACTCTTCACATACCATAGTTGTTGTTCTCACAGACAAAGATAACGGGCAGCTTCCACAGATAGGCCATGTTGTAGGCCTCGAAAACCTGTCCCTGATTGGCAGCACCGTCTCCGTAAAGGGCCAGGCACATGCCGCCGTTGCCCTTGTACTTGCAGGCGAGGGCGACACCAGCGCCGAGAGGCACTTGGGCACCGACAATGCCGTTGCCGCCATAGAAATTCGGGCAGTACATGTGCATGGAGCCGCCCTTGCCGCGCGCACAACCGCTCTGGACGCCCGTCAGCTCGCCGAGCACGCCCAGCGGCGGCACGCCCATCAAATATGTCCAGCCGTGCACACGATAAGCCGATATAATGTTATCTACGTCGCGCATTGCCGCCTTCATGCCCACCGCACAGGCCTCCTGGCCGGAATACAAATGGCAGAAGCCGCGAATGATCTTCTCCTTGTACAGATTGCCGGCAGCCGTCTCGATGCGTCGAATCGTCTGCATCTGTGTGTAGTATTTGAGCGCCTCATCCTTGGTTAGCTTCACTGTCGTCTCCGGACCTTCTTCCAGGCGATGCAGCTTGAAGGGCTATTGCACACGACAGCGATAGAGAGAGGGATATGCAAATAAAACGTGTGAGCGAGCGAGCATATAAAAGAACATGAGTCAAAGGGAGATAGCTGCATATTGTTTGCTAAGCAAACGTTACATTTTTGGTTTACAGGGCACATTTAGCACATTTTTAGACAACAAACTAAAGGCATTGCCATGAATTAAAATTGCACTATTGTTATATATGAAACTAATTTCGCTTAAAATCTAAGCTTAAGCAAGTAATACAATTTACAATTTGCCAATAATTTGAATGAAAAATGCAGCGCACACATTTGACTGCGATGCGTATGTTGATATTTTTACTGAAACGAGGTATTTTTTAGCACATTCTTCATTGAATACTCATGCGTGCAGAGTGTGCTATATTTGTGTTGACAAACTGTCTCTGATTTAAATTTGTTTTCCTTGTGGATTTTTACTATAGTAATTTCATATATAACATTGAACAAAATTGCAGCATCTAATTTTCATAATCAGTCAATCAGTTGTTAGTGCTGGTGAAGCAGCAGCCACAACAACCGAATTCTGATAAGAAAGTGCGTGTTGTGCTCATGCTGCCGCTGTCGCTGTCGCTGCCGACGTCGGTCACGCGCTGCCCGCAAGACTGTGTTAGTCAATGACCTTGGGGCCGGCAATGCAACTAATCGAAAACGCGCAAATGCAACACTGCGCAATCAGGTCATACACAAATGGACAGGCGGTCGAACACACGCACACACAGACACACACCAGCATACATTATGTAATCGGCAATTTCTTACTGCTTGCTAGAACTTGATTCGTGGGCGATGTGGGGGCGGTTGGTATGCTGCTCCTGCCCTAAAATACTCACTCGATTCACTTGCACGGTCGCTTCCGTGGCATAATTATTGGTCTTTGCGACACCGGCCTGTGCTGCATTCTGGAATAAACCGAAAAATGACGATGAATAACTGCGTCTGCTGTCAAATCTTAGGTGGTTTTTATGTTGTTGTCTTCCAATGTTGTTGCTGCTGTTAACATTGCTGTTGCATTTGCTCCTGTTACTGTTGTTGTTGTTGTTGTTATTGTCACTGTAACTTCTGCTGCTTCTGTTGGTTTGCTTTTTATGTTGCTGTTGTTGTTGTTGGTGTTGGTGTTGCTTCGTATTAGTGACAGTTACAATAGTTTTGTTAGTGACAGCAACGGCTGCTTTACAGTTACGTACTTTTTGCAATTGCTTAACAATAATTGGCAATTCACTAACGCGCGACAACGTACGCAACATTTTCACGGCTTTCGTTTTCGACTATTCTCTCTCGTTCGCGTAACAGCTGCTGGTCAATGGCTACAAAAAAATACGCTAATTTGAATACCAAATGATACTAAATATGCCACATTTAGAAAAAAGATACTGTAAATCATATATATATTTGGTATATGTCTGTAAAGCTTTCTAAAGCTCAATAGTTTCTCATCAAAATGTATTGGTTTTTAATGGCCAAAGACTACGACATCTGTGACCCAATTTCCCACATGGAAAAATGTTCAGCAAAATATACTAAATGGACTCACAGCTAACGAACATTTTTTAAAAATATACTGAAAATAATTTCTGTTTGGTATTTTATTTGCTGCAGCTTTTAAAAGCTTCAAGAGAAAGGGTTAATTGTCGGTGGCTAAAAAATATACAACTGAATATCCCATATGAAAAAAAGTATTACAAATTATACCAAATAAACTTGTGGCTATCGTTGAAAGAAACTGTTAAAAATTTAAAAGGTCAATGACAATGTAAATCTGTAACGTATAATACCAAATAAATGTATCAGAAAAAATAAAAAATATGGCCACCTTGGCATTAATACCTCAATGATTTAAAATCGTTAAGTTTATAAAAGCAAAAGTCAACGGAAACTTTAAGCTACACATTTAAAAGTTTGTCTACTTCCACGACGACCTTCGATTCACGCCCTAAATCACCTGAAATCCGCCCAGAATAAATAAAATACATTGTCTTCAAGAAGTACTTTTATTTCACATTAAAGATCTCATTTGGTTTTTGTTTCTGTTTATTTTTTGTTTTTCATTCACTTGTCTTCTTATTCGTATATATATATACTTTTAAATATTCCATTTCTGCACCTTCATCATATAATAATTTTCTAGATCTTATAAAAAAAACTTATGCACACAATTGAACTAAAAGTACACAGATTTTCAAGTAGAACAAATTGAACTTTAAAAATATACTAAAAATAAATACGTAAATTATTGAGAAACTTTACGAAACTAAAGTTAAGTGTGCTAAACTAAACTATTTCTAGTTTTCAACAAAATCTGGTAATTTCAGTTAATCAGAGGAAATTGAGAATATAAAGATTTTGCAGTTGTAATTGAAGCTACAGCAAAAACAAATGCGGATATTCAAATTTTTAAAACAATTGCTCAATTTCTCTACACAAATCAATTTCTTTTTTTCAATTTACTTTAGATATTTTTTTTTTCACTCAATTCACATCAATTTTCTTATTTAGTTTTCTTTCTTTTATTTTGTTCCGTTTTCATTGAAGTTATACATCAAAAATTGTATTCATATATATATGTATTTAAATACATATATATGTATATATATATATGGTTTTTTCTTTTTTGTTTCTTTTAATGCCCAAGTATTTTGCATTATGACAAAAAAAAATGATGCTTGCACTTTTGTTTTGCATTTCATTATATATGTATTGTATATATAAACACTTATAAGAAGTTCTCTTGTGTTTGTAGGAGTGGGTTTTAATATGTATATGTATAGAGTCCATTCAAGAGAAACACACACACACATGCATATACATAAATGTGTATGCACGTGTGTGTATATAGTTTCTCTACTTTAGGTTATTCTTGTGTGTGTGTGTTTGTGTGTATTTCTTACCGTTAGCCATAAATAGTAGTTGTTTGTGTGTGTGAAAACGTGCAGCAAAAAGTCTAAAACGTAAATATATAGCAAATTTGTGGTGCAGTGTACAAAAAAGTAACGGCAATCGCTCGCGTGTGTGTGTGTGTGTCACTGTGTATGTGTGTGAGTGCTGCATAACTTCGACATAGGTATTCGTATTGGTATTTATGTTTATCCTCTTGCTGTGTGAGTAGGAAATTACGTATGTATTTATTTTGTATTTCTTTTTTTTTTTCTTTGCTTTGCTTTAGCTTATACTGATTTATTTTGGAGTTTATTTATTTCTTTTTTCTATTTCCGCGACTTTTTCGTTTTGTATTTATTTTTTTGTTTGCTTTGTTTTTTTTTTTCATATTTGTATTTTGCATAATTTACACCAATTTAAGTTCAATATATATATTTGCTTATTTTTGTTTTGCTTTATAGCTTTGCTTTATGTTTGCTGATTTCAAAAAGAAGAAGAATTATTTATTAGTTTAAAGAACATACAGATTGCACACATTTATTTAACGACAAGATGACAATTATCATGATGTTTCATGTTTATTTAATAATTTGCTTTAATCGCAATATAATATTTTACTTTCCATTTCTCTCTCTCTATCTACCTCTGCCATTAAATCTTTGTATTCCTCTCCTTTTGTCTGCTTTTTGGATGGATATTTATTCATTTTTCTGCATTGTTTGCTACAAATTTCAAGTTTCTCAATTGAATCAACAATCGAGTTGCGCAAAAACAAAAATACACTTGAACTAAACAACTAAGACAAACTCGCATTCAAAGCGAAATCAACTACACCATTGTGCTCTCCAGTGCTGCCCATTTAGATGCAGCGACACAACTTGGCTAAATCTGCTAATGGAAGACCATTTCAATTCAATCCGTCGCCTTCCATTAGTGCAGCACAGTTATCAACATTGTTTGCATTATGTTTTGTGATCCGTAGTTGCTTTCAAAACAAAAACCAATCAAAAAGTAAAACTCAAACGCAGTAAACATATTAAAAAATTTTGTTTCTTGATTGCATTTTGTTGCTTTTTCGTTAATTTTCGTTCGGTTGCAGTGGTGGTTGTTGCCTGTGCTATATTTATATATGTGTGTATGTACGCACGTGTCCCAGTGTGTGTTTGTGTCCGTGATAAGCTGCTAATTGGTTGCTGCACATGCTAAGCCAAGACACCAACAAGAGTGCAAAAACCATTGGGACGAGATTGAGAAGAAGAAAACAAAGAGAAATAGGGCAAATGGCGAACGGAAAACAAGAAAACAACAAAGCAAAATAAAAGAAAACAAATTAAACATGCATACATGTTTTGAATATGTGTGTGTGTTTTTTTTCTCTCTATTTGCTCTTCATTATGATAATCTCCTTCCAACTTTTTTTTTCGTTTTTGTATTGTATGATACAATGTTTCATTTTATAAACAATTACGATTAAGCAATGTTTGTGTAAAATAAGAATACCAATAGAAGGAAAACAATAGCAGTTGTTAATTATATATATATATATCATAAAGTGTTATAAATGTAACTTAAATGGTACGTGGAATAAGGAGGATTCGGTATGTGGACGCTTAAGGAAATTCTGACCAGATATTAGCGTGGAAATTAAAACAGCGTTGTTGGTCCAAACGGTTGCTTAAGTCGCTTCATACAATGGTAATGCTTAGCAGTTGTATAAGTATGTGTGTCGGTGTGTGTGTTTGTGTGTGTGTGTGTGTGCCTATTGTATTATTTAGCTTCTACGACTTTGGGCGGCCTTTTACGAAAAGCTGTACAGGATGCGGTAGTTACTGCAACAGCAAATCCCTCTTCAATTCATGTCTGTCGGTGGAGACGGCGGAGTTGGCGGCGACGTTGACGCTGCTGCTGCTGCTTCGGCTGCTGCTGATGTTGACAATTGTTGTTGTTGTTGTTGTTGTTGTTGCTCCTCATATTCCAAGTCAGCGCGCAAGCAGCTGCTGCAGCTGGTTGCATCGCTGTCCTCCACTATAGTGTCGTCGTCGCCATCGTCATCATCATCAACATCATCCTCATCGTCGTCATCACCATATGCAAGCTGCTGCTGCTGCTGCTGTACGAGCTGCTGCTGCTCATAGACATACGCAGCACATTGCTGTGCAGCGCCATCTATTGGCATAGCCAGCTCGTCCAGATCCAACTCCATGTCTTCATAGGTTTGCTGCTGCTGCTGCTGCTGCTGCTGCTGCTGCTGCTGCTGCTGCTGATGATGATGATGTTGTTGTTGTTGTTGTTGTTGCTGTTGCATTAACTCCACGTCGTGATCAGCTGTTGCTGTTGTTGTTGATGTTGTTCTTGTAGTAGTAGTAGTAGTAGTAGTTGTTGTTGTTGTTGTTGTTGTCGCCTCCTCCTCCAGCTCATTCCCCTGGCCATCCTCCAGTTCCACTTCCATCTGCACATCTAACTGTTGTTGTGCTGCTGCTGCAGCAGCAGCAGCAGTAGCCGCAACAGCAACAGTTGCTGCTACATCTAAATGTTGTTGTTTTTGTTGTCGCTGCTGCTGCTGCTGCTGCTGTTGCTCCTCCAGCCTCCTGACCACCACTTCATCCGACTCGACAATACTTTAACCGCTCTTAAACAATAAAATGGCCACCTGGCCCAAATAGAAATATATGAAATGGCGCGTCTCGTGTGTCACATACGATCCGAAATTGCGGCCGACAATGCAATGCCATGTTGGATTGTATTTCTTGTCGAATTCCTTCTTGATATAAGCCGCAATGTCCTGCAAAAATAAAAAGAGAGCGAGAGTGAGTGTGTGTGAGTAAGAGACTTGTTAACGGTTTTTTTGAATTAACGACAACGAAACGGAAACTCAATAAAACAACCTCAGGTTGCCAGCAACAAGACCAACAAAAACCTCAAACTTCCAGCTCACGCCGCCTAGCCAAACCCTCATTTGTGACCTCAAAAACTGATTGGGTGTGGGCGCGGTGGGGCTTGGGGCTGGCACAAAGTTTTATGTGCTAATGAGTTAGTTATGACGCTTGTTGCTGCTGCTGTTGTTGTTGCTGTTGTTGTTGTTGCTGCTTGGGCTTGTTGTAAAATAATAAAAGAAAGTGTAGCATAATCAGCAGCGCAAGGTTTAGGCAGCACTGTGCGACACACACACACATACACACACACACGCACACTACGACGTCTACCGTTGCTTGTAGTTTCGTATGCCACGCTCGCATTGGCAAATGCCAAAGGTCAATGCCAGATGCTTTTAATGGGCTAAAGCCAGGGTTATGCAAACAGACATCGACGCCGCCGTCGCACACACACACACACACAGACATATTGAATCGACAACAGACGGAGAGACGGACTGATAGACAAAATATTTGACGGCATTTAAGGCCAAGAAACTTTAGACTTTGCCAAATAGTTGAAGCCGCAAACATTCGGCTTAAATGAAATGAGTTTATTTTTTAACTTACTTAATAATAGCAACTGCTAGACTCTATGCAATGCAATGAGAGAGAGAGAGAGAGAGAGAGAGAGAGAGAGAGAGAGAGAGAGAGAGAGAGAGAGAGAGAGAGAGAGAGAGAGAGAGAGAGAGAGCTAGAGGCAACAAAAGCGAAGTGCGCTAAAGGCACGGTAGATAATAAGAGGTGGGGGTAGCTACTCAACCCCCCCGTGCCGCAGATAGGAAATTGCCAAACTTGAGCAGAAATGCGTGCTAAGCCATAAACTTAACCCAGTGACCTCAAAGCCAAACAAACAGTGGGAAAAGCTTTTTGCGACAATGGTGACTGTTACACATTCACACACACTCACACACACACACACACATGAAGCAACCCCTAGCCAGCAAATGCCACGATCGCTCTGTCAAGCTATTGCCAAGTTTTCTTTTGGCTTGGCTTCTTATTGTTTCGTGTCAGACGACAATAATGCGTTGACTGTTTAATATCCCCACGTTTATTCATTCGATTCGGCTCAATAGATGAGATGGGGACAGCGCTTAGGCTCTGTGGAGGGAGCCCGCTCCAACTGCACCGCTTTGGCAATTTGTTTTGGCAACGCCAAACAAAAAAAAAAAACAAGAAATGGAACCTTTATTTAGGGGCCGTTGTCTGTTGCCTGCCACTACACCCACCTGCAGCTCGAACTAACCGTTAGTTAACCAAAACTTTATAGACAAACTCGATAATTTAGCCAACACTAAAGACTCTACCATTAGTCACTTATAGATGACTTTAGTTATTTTTTCCGCTTTTGTTTTGTTTGAGAGACATTTCCATAATTCTCCATTATGTGTCTGAATTGTTATAGTTATTCCTTGAATGAACGAGTGAATAGACGAATGAATAAATGAACAAGTGTGTGAAGTGCTAATTAATGCATTCATAATAATGCTTTAAGTTTTTTTTTTTTTTTTTTTTTTTTTTAGTTTATATAATATTATCAAACATTGCAATAGCTATTAAATATTATTTTATTTGTTATTTATTTATTATTTTATTTTCTATTAACTTTGACTGATAATGAATAATGAAGAATTAATTACAAATAATTGTTAGCTCATGCAATGGATTATGGGCATTATATAAAACTTCAGTTTTATTACTGAGTTTATATATTATTGTCAAACATTAATTATTATTCTATTTTATTAATTTCTTTTTTTTTTTTTATTATATTTTATTTATATTATTTTTGTATATATTTTTTTAAATATTATTTTTGTATATTATTTTTTTATTTTTTTTATATTATAATTTTTTTATTTTATTTTTTTTTATATTATAATTTTTTTATTTTATTTTTTATATTATTTTTTATATTATTTTTTTACATTATTTTCTTACATTATTTTTTTTATATTATTTTTTTTAATATTATTTTTTTTTTATATTATTTTTTTTATATTATTTTTTTTTATATTATTTTTTTATATTATTTTTTTATATTATTTTTTGTTTTATATTATTTTTTTTTTATTTTATTTTTTTATATCATTTTTTAATTTTTTTTATATAATTTTTTATATTATTTTTTTATTTATTTTTTTTTTTTTGTCTTTTTATATTATTTTTTTTTTGTTGTCTTTTTATATTATTTTTTTATATTATTTGTTTATATTTTTTTATATTATTTGTTTATATTTCTTTATATTATTATTTTTTATATTATAATTTTTTTTATTATTTTTTTATTATTATTTTTTATATTATTATTTTTTATATTATTATTTTTTATATTATTATTTTTTATATTATTTTTTTTTTTATAATCGTTTTTACTCTTATTGAATATTGAGCAATTAAAATTAATGGAATGGACCACATAGCTATTTTTACAATTTTAGTTTTATTCGTATATATGTTATTGTAAAACAATCTACTATACATATAAGATTTACGTTATTTTTAATGTATATTATTTATTGTATTTGATTATTTCATTATTATATTATATTTATATACAGCTAATAATATTAGAGTTTGCCATTATATTGCTCATTCATCATGATTATAGCATTAGATAATATTTCATAATGTTATGTAGTACTTAGCTTTTATATCATTATAGTTTAACTTTATATTATTCATTATTCATCACTATATCATTAGCTTGTATTTCGTAATATCATATAATATTCAGCCATTTATATCAGTATAGTTTTCTATTATATTATTCATTATTCATCACTGTCAAGTAATATTGAATAATAGTTAATTTAAAATCGCATACATTGTTTATATACAGTTAATTCAAGAGCTTTTCAGCTACATACATATATAATCATTGCACTCCACATTCATCCACATAAAAAATTCTATAAAAAATAGTCCAAACCACAATTCAATTTGCTTCATATTGAAATAATTTGCGCATTTAATTAGTTGACTTAACGAAGTGGAGGTTTTTTTTTTTTAATTAATACATATATATATGTGTGTATATGTGTGTTTATATGGGGAAAATCAATAAAATACCACTTAAATCCTTAAATACGCTCGACTTATAGCCTCATATTACTATCAATACATTTATCTACCTACACATATATATATGTATAAACATATATGCATGCAGCGTCTAATTTTCCAGCTCTGCCCCACAAAATGCGCCACAATTTTGATTTTCAATTCAATCTGAATTTCGGGGAGTTGGGTGGCCCGATGGGGAATGGGCGGCTGTCAGATACTGTGTAATTGCCTGCCCAAATCATGTACTCTATATGTCAGAAGTGCGGAATGTCGACATGCCCGACATGGGGGGGGGGGGTAATGGCAGAGCGGAGGAGCTGCGCAAATGGAGGGAACGGTAGGCAGCCAGGAACTAAGGAAGACTGACTTGACGGATATATTTGGCCGCATATTGATTAAACATTTGGCCACGCAAAATGCCTTTTTTTTCTGTATTTGCTTTCATATTCTCTCTCCCTCACTCGCTCTCTCTCTCTCTCTCTCTCTCTCTCTCTTCTATACACAAACACGAAATCAAGCAGCTACAATAATAATAAATGAATGCCCACAACAAAAACAAATATAAATTGAAGCTGAACTAATTACATTTATTTTTAAAATTAAAAAATAAAGCAAAAGACAAAAAAAAAAAAAAAAAAAAAATAGAAAACGCAAACGGTGCGGGAAAATTGATTTAATTTGGGCTTAGAGTGCGCGCTTTGGTTTTTGCTGGTTTATTTGGTTTGTTAGCCTCTTGTTTGGCTTATTTTTGGGATTTTGTCTTTAAATCGCTGCCAGAGCCAAGGCAAAGCAAGGCAAACACACACACACACACCCATGCATAGGCATACTGCCTTCTGGTAGATACAACTTAAGCCGCTCGAAAGGTTAAGCGCCCCTAAAAATATATATACAAGTATAGTATATGTATATATATATAGTATATATAAAACACATAATTTGCTTTGCTTCTCTGCTGTGTGTGTGTGTGTGTGTATTCAGTGCGTGTCTCTCTTTCTCTATGTGTGTGTGTGTGCCAATTTAACCCTTGTGTATTGGTGTGCTAGTTGCGTATCTATTGGATACCAGAGCTTATTGCTTTTTTATGTTTCTTTTTTTTTCTACTTTGTTGCCTGCTTTTTTGTTCGTAAAGCAAAGCAAAATGCATTTTGCTTAATGAAAATTCTCCATTATGTATGACTGTGTGTGCTTGTGTGTGTGTGTGTGTGTGTGTGTGTGTGTAGCTTACTTTTCAGCAACTAGAGTTTTTGGCTCACAATTTGCACACAAATTTGCAGCCCAACTCGAAATATTTGCCACATAAACTCGCTTCATAATAATTAATTTGTATTAAATTCACACTGCAAGCCCCTAGCTACAATGGAGAGCAGATTTGAAACTCTGCTAATTGCAAAATGTTTGCTAATTATGTTTTCGGGCCAAATGGCAGCATAGATGGAAATCCAAATTGAATTTGAACAATAGCCATTGGAATTCATTTGTTGAAACTTAATTGAAATATGCATTGCATTTAATGCAATTCAATTGAGTTCAATTTCACTGAAAGTAAATCTCATTGTTTATCCTAGACTTACTGCAGCTCGGAACCCATTGAGTTCTATTTAAATTCTAGTTTTTCACATGTTTATATTTTATATATGAGTCTACATAAATTTAGAATAACATTGCAAATAGACTTGAATCTCTCAGATACAATTTACTATATCTTAGCTCAAAGTTAAGTTACTTCAAATAGATGGATAAATATTTTATATGAGTTAGTTTTTATTTTTGATCAACTCTTGACTGCTAAATAAATAAATATATATAAAAAAAAAAAGTTGTTTTTACTACATTTATCTACTTTTTATTTTTATATAATTTTTAAATTAATATTTTTTAATATTTATATTCATTTGAATGCAAGGTTTAGTGTTTTATATACATTTATTTATTTTTTTTTAATTTACATATTTTTCGCTACAAATGTTAGCACCTCAGAAAAGTTTTAGCGAAAAATAGCAGTGTAGTAGTAGTATATAAAGTAGTATATTAATACTTTTACTACTAATCTACTATTAAGCTACTATATGTATATACTGTCATATACTAATATACTACTATATATAATATATGTACAATTATAATACCATATTAGTAAATTTGAAATATACTACTATATTACTATATGTATTCCCATATTCTAATACACTATTATGATACTATATACTACCATATACTACTTTAATACTGTATATATTCCTAATATACTACTATACTACTATATACTGCTATATGCTACTATATACTACTATATACTGCTATATACTACCATATGCTACTATATACTACTACTGATATATCCTACCATACTCTACTAGTATACTACTAAGCTACTACCATATATACAACTAGCTATACTACATATACTACGATAGACTACTACTACATATACTACTACACCAGAGACTACTATACTACAATACTATTACTACCAATACTGGCCTACCGACCATATACATACTATACTACCATCTCTACTCATACTATACCATATATACTACTATACTAACCATATACTACTATTACTACCTACACTATACACATAACTACTATACTACCATATACTACTATAAACTACCATACTACTATACTACCATATACTACTATACTACCATATCCTTCTATATACTACCATACTACTATACTACCATATACTACTATACTACCATATACTACTATACTACCATATCCTTCTATATACTACTATATACTGCTATATACTACCATATGCTACTATACTAATATTTACCACCATATACTACTATACCACTATATACTACCATATGCTACTATACTACTATATATCCTACCATAAAACTACTACTATTATACTATAAATATACTCCTACACACCTATATATACAACACTACTACCATGTACTATTATATAGAAACTCCTATTACTTTATATACTACTACTAATACAACTACACAGCATACATATGCTACTTCTCTGCATGTTTTCATTGTATTCTGCCCATATTCGCTGTACGGATGTCTAGATTTGAGGGATTGCTGCGAAACCCAATCACAAACGTATTCAGGCATTGCCACAACGGACATCACTTGGACGGACTGCAAACTGTCTCTCGTATGTACGCCATTCCGCACGCCATAAGGATGACAATTTGCATGCAGCTGAAGGGGCACAATGGCTGGCATACAGGCAGATAAAGCGTACGAGATTGCCGGAGCTCTACGCCCTGGCCGAGCTGAACGACAAGGTTTTGCCAAGAGGATTGCATTACCTTGATTTGCAATCGTCATGCTGCATAAAGGGGTCTTAAATTACCCATCAATGCGCTCTTAACGTACTTGATTATGATGTATAGCCACATAATTAAGATAATAATAATATCTATATGTATATGTATATATATATATCTATATATCTATATATAGTTTTGTTTGCCATCCTAAGCTAATGTTGAGCTTAAAGCTTGTTGAATCTAAAACGGCTTTAATGCAAATACAGACACACACACACACACATACACACACGCTGCACGCACATATTCACCCACACACGCACAGTATTCATAATGACACTATTATTAATATTATCAGACAATAAGAACAACAAACAAAATGACAACAGCAACAGCAACAACAACAACAACAACAGCAACAAAGCAAAGCCAATCAATCCCACTTTTTGTGCATACACACACACACACACACACGCACACACTTTGCTTTATGTCTTTTATATGTATTTGAATTACTGTTTGCCACTGTGTGCGTGCGCTGTTGTATGCGTGTGTGCGTGTGTGTGTGTATGTGTGTGTATGTGTTTTTCATGGCATATATTTTATTTATAGCAACGAGGGGCAGGCGGCAATTGGGGCGTGGTAGCTATGCGTGCGCCTCTGCACTAATACAGACAGACAGGCAAACGCACACACACATACACACACACACACACACACACACACACACACACACACACACACACACACACACACACACACACACAGAGAGAGAGAGAGAGAGAGAGAGAGAGAGAGACGCAGCCACACACTCTGTCAACTTTGTAAGCGGCAGTGAAAAATTTGTAGCATACTTTCCGGCAGCGACGCGAGCGTTTCAATGATGTTTTTTTTTCCTTGCTTTTAACTACTCAATTAGCAAACGACGCGTACCCATATTTATGCCCCCCCACTGAATAGAGAGACAGAGAGTGAGAGAGAGAGAGAGATGGCACCCTCGTCTATTTGCCGTGATTTTCTCTCGGTGTCTTGCTCTGCTCTCTCAAGGCCTCACCTTGGCACCTGCCATTGGCATTGACAGAGGCTCTGACACCCATGGCTACGCTACGGACTGACCAACTGGCCAGAGCTGCGTGGCTGGGTGTTTGGGGCAGCATCGATAGATGCCCCAGTGGCTGGCCAAGCGACGACTGCCCCAATGGCTGCCCTTAGCCCTTAGCCCTTAGCGCGCGCGTCTATTGATTATTTCCATTGGTTCGTTGTTTTAGCTGTTATTATTATTCTATTGCTGCTTGCTTGTTGACATTGCGCCGCTGCTGGCAGTCCGTCCGGCTCTGGCTTATATTAAGTCCTGCCCTTGGCCACGGCCAACGGCGGCAGACCCCGTCGAGGGCCAGCTAAAAAACAGTCGACCTCAACGTCGGCCATTTAATGCCGTTCGCGTAATCAGTTTACTGCAAATCACGTCAAAGGACATTGCATCGACTCGATTTACATTCAATTTCAATTTCAAATTCTACTCTTTTTATACCTCCTCTACACTCCACTCTCCCTCACTCTCCCCACGCTCTGCTTTCTCTCGCTCACAATTAAATCAATTTCCTTTTGCATTGTTATTAGCAATCTATCAGGTTGCCAACATGTTCGTTCAATTTCCCCTGCCTTTGGCCCCGTTCGCGCATATCAGAATATTTAATAAGCATGCGGGAAAGCGAAATCCGGTACGGTAGGATATATAGACAGCCCAAAGGAACTGGCATGAGACTAGACCTCTGAAACCTCAGCTAACTGAAAGTACTCTTCTAACTCGATGTGCACATGATATGGCGAGAGTCAACACGGCTCAAGCAAGACCTACCCTAGACTTAGACTTCAGACTTCAGACTTGGTCTAGGCTCCCAACAACTATCTAGGCGCTAGACTAGCCGGCTGGCTCATCTAGGAGGCCCTGCTCAAAGGCTTGACTGATTGTTGTAGACCCACAATAGAAGCCGTAATGTCGACAGTTCCACCAACAATGAAGCATGAGAAATCAGACGGAAACCGATGCTACCGCTGCAGAGTGACTGGAATTGCTGTGCCGATGACATACTCGTCGGGACATGGGATCTACGGTAAATCAAAGGATTCTTTGTGCAGTCAGGAAAAAAAAATGACAGACTGAGAGATTGCGAGAGATTGACAGCGAAAAATATGTTCAACTAGAGCAGTAACTGTACGCACTCACTCGCTTTCCATCACCTGCCTCCCTCTCGCTTTTTCTCTAGTCATGGCTGCATTCAATAGGTATCCAAATAGGGAAAATGGGGAAAAAACGAACGCATCCAGCTGCGTTTACCGGGAAAATACAATTGGCAAAGTAGAACTTGCGTCTACTGTGAATATGGTGGACAGAGAAAGGACCGAGTCCTGGCGGAAACTGTCGCTGACTATGGGAGAGCAAATGTGCAACAGCAAAGATGCCTGGGAAAGCCGAAGTCTGTGACTTGGCAGAAAAGGTTTCACAGCGGGAAAATGGCGAGACGTCCCCTGCAGCACTCGAGGGCAAGGCACAGGCTGGAGCTTAAAGAAGACGGTTGGACGTCCAAGGCGGTTGACAGTGGGTATCCTTGATTGCAAGGTGGAACGCCGTTCAGGCAAGAGAAAGTTCACACAAGAGAAAATTCATACATATAATTATCACTGCTATAAACAAGATGGGGTTTGTTCATCTAGGAACTTCCTGTGGGAATCCTTTTAATACCTAGTCTCCATAATAGATCCCGAGAACTAATAGTCGATTCTCTATACCGAAAATTGCGATAAATCGAAGAAGGAAGTCTTTTGCCTTGAACTAAATTCGTTCCCGAGAATTATCGATATTATCGATATTAAATAGTCTTAAATACTTCCAAGTATTTTTTAATTACACCCAACTAGTTCTACTCACTACTAAAAACTAACGAAATTTTCGCAATAATTTTCCTCTAGCTAGTCTAACGTCCTTTGACCAATTGCATTTGAATTGAATTGAATTGATTTCCAGCTCAAAGGAAAACATTCGCCATTCGCCTTTGACGTTCAGATATACATACATATATATGGACATCGGTGCAACTTGAAAATGAGAATGTCAAACGTAGTCGTAGTAGCCGGGAGCTAACTTCAACAACACAAAGGCAGAGTTAGCTCTCGTATCTCTCTCTCTCTCTCTCTCTCTCTCTCTCTCTCTCTCTCTCTCTCTCTCTCTCTCTTTCCTCCTCTCTATGTGTATCGTCGGGGCCAGAAATCGCGACAAATATTCAATTAGAAAATGTCACGAGCGAAACCCTTATGGCACAAATACGCATGTTTTTAAAGCGAGGCTAGGAGAAAGTGCAGCGCGAGGCCGCCTTAAAGTTGGCCCACATTCGCCGGACGCTTGACTTTTATAGGCCACGTTTGTAGCCGAGATTCAATTTGCAGCAGGCCCGTAATTTGATCAAGCAAATCGAGTTAAGATGCGAGCGCTGCAACGCACACGAATATGAAATGCTCTGTGTTGCTATGCTCTATGCTCTATGATAAATAGACTATACTCTTTGTATATACTGTATATAAAGATGAATCGAATTACAGGAATAGGAGCTCCTCAGCTTAGGGCTCACCCCTTGACTTGAAAGTCTATTAAATACTGATATAAACTTGAGATTTTGGATACTTTGTGTTTATAAACGGGCATTTCCTAGTCGCTCACATCCCTTCTTGTAAACGTGTATATATGTATATATTTCATTTAATTAGTGTTTCACGCATTCAACCCAACAATAGGCGAATTGACTAACAATAACTATTAATTAAACGCATAATTTGAGCTCCTGGTAACTCAATCCATTTACTCACACATTTACATAATTGTATTGTTATCTACGAACTATTTGGTAGGTCCACGAGGTGGACGTCGCACGGTTACAATCATGTAAATGAATATGAATATGAAACTCTAGTAAGTGCGCGCTACGTGGGTTATACTGTCCATATATATGTATGTTTATGATGCTATCAATAATGTCTGTATAGATCTACATATATAGTAAAAGCTTCATTGTAATCATGGATGAGTTTTATTTTAATGGAAATCAAATCAAATCTTAACACCTGTTGTTCACCCTTATGTAGGTCAATTAACAGAGAAATATGAACTGAGAAATGACAAAATACTTCATCTTCTACAGAAATCAAAGTACAAATTCTTCAATTATTTTTTTAGAGCCGTTTCATTTCGTCTATATACATATATTTATATTTATATTTCACATCAATCTCATTAATCTCAACTTACCTTCTCGATGTTGTACTTCTCGAGGGCCTGTGTCGCGCAATCAACAGCATCCTGCTGCATCTCCTCGCTCATATCAGCATTCTTAATGACAGCTTTGCGGTCAGACATTTTTGTTTATGTTCTGTTTCGTTTGGGTTTTGCTTACTTTGAATCTTCTTTGCGTCTGTAATGAAAGAGAAAAAGAACAAATATTCGCATTCTGTGCATGCAAATATTTTTCCATATCCATTAGTTGTGCATACATTTTTTATTTGGGGGGGCTGCTATAGATACAGGTGGAATAGTGCAATACAATAAATTCTAAATTCTATAGTTCAGCGGGCAGGCGTAGACACATATCACGCAACAGTGCCCGTCATTGTAATCAATTGCTTAATAAAGTAATGTACACACACTCACACACACACACACGCATGCATGCATGCATGCATACACATGCATACTGGGTCGACGCAGGCGCAGTAGCTGCACAAATTTGCTGCATACTTTTGTGAGTGAGCGACAATGCGTAACGTTGGCAATTCAATTATGAGCAGCACCAGGCACCAGGCACCAGGCACCAGCAACAATAATAACACAAACAACAACAGCAACAAAACATTGCAAATCAAATATCAAAGAGAAGAGCTAAACTAAAGCCTATGAACAGAGGCAACAGACGCACCTGGGGCTGAACAAAACGCATATTAATAGGCAAAGAAGACAACAATCGGCCTCCTCCATACACCGTTTGGTCTCGCACTCGCTCACTCTCACACTCACTGACTCACCGACTCACTCACTCCCTCGCTCACTTGTGCGTCCGCAGACCCACACCAACATCAATTAGCAATGAGCGAGAGCAGTGCCAAAAGCGCAACGAATGCTGTGTGAAAGAGTCGATGTAAAGCACGTACCGTGGCCTTGGCAACCAAAGCAGCACTAGCAACAGCAGCAGCAGCAATAACAACAACAACTCTTCGCAGCTGCTGCAACCAAGGACAAAGCACGCAAGAGCGAGACGAAGCGAGATGAAACCAGCCGAAGAGCAAAAAGAGCGAAATGACATTCAGAGTACTGAATCAAATGCAACTGTAAATTGCATATACTATGCTGCTGCTGCTGTCGATGCTGCCTGCTGCTGCTGCTGCTGCTACTGGCATTACTCCTACGGCTTTTGTTGTTGTAAATGCCGTTATTGTGGGTTATTAATAATGTTGTTGTTTTTCCCTTTTGCTTGTGCGCAGTTATTGTTCGGCTCGTTCCATTATACATTGAGGAGCTTATAAGCCTGATTTGCAACGGTAAGGCCATGTTAACAGGAACTCAACTGCACTCGGCAAATATACACTAAAAGCATAGCAAACTGTCATCGATTTGAGCTTACGACAGATAGAAGAGATGGGAGCGTGTCGTGAGTCCATTACCAGGAATTAATTCAATTAATATGCAGTTCGTTAGAATAGCAGAAGAGTTTAGAAAATTAATTACTTTAACTTTATAAATTATTGTAAATGATTCTATTTCAATTTTAAATACATTAATTACAAAGCTTTACATTAAATAGGCCTCTACAGAAACTACAAATTTTTGGTTTTATTATTCTTACTTTAAAAGAAATATTTCCTCTGATCAGTATCTCAACTATCCAATTTTCGACAGACAAACGGACAAAAGCAATATACCATTTTCTGCCTATGGTACAAAGTATAAAAGCAAAAATATCCTCTTTTTTTTCTAAGTGTAGAGAAACAAAAACCGTTCCATAAGCTAAAACAGATTACTATAGATTCACGCAATCTGTTTCTCTGCATATATACAGGTGTGTGTGGGCGTATGTGTGAGGGATTTTGTACGTCTTTCATGTTTGCTATTCCAGGTGATATGAATGAAATGAAAATTCACTTGAATATCAGAAATCTGTAATTGTCCTCAATTAGTTTTTTATTATTCCAGAGAAACGCGTATTATTTCATGTCTATCAATCTGTTTATGCATAATAAATAGCTTAGGCATAGCTATGTGTTGGGTGTGAATGTGTGTGCTGATTCGGACTACGAATGGGCCGCTTGAAGGAATATATTCATATATTGATTTTCTTTCAGTTATGGAAATTGTACAACTAGAAGGATGGATCGAGATTTGTGCATATGTAAATTTCAGATGATTACAATCGGAGTTTCAACTTTAACTAGAAAATAACAAAAACAAAGCCTTTACGGATTGATCGATATAGGGATATATAAAAGGATCCCCGATTACTGATTCTACAGATTCTTTGACGAGAAAATAATTACTAAAAATTAATAGAATATAATGATATAATGAAACAAAATAGATATGTATTTACGAATTTCTCATTATTACTTCAACTGAACTCAAAGAAACTCTTTAAATATGAAATGAGATAGCTATAAATATATCTATAAACATTTCTGGTCAAATTCCAAACGAACTTAAGCAATGCAAAACTAAATAAATAAATAGACACCTCATTAAACAGAAAACGAGACAGATGGCCACAATGTTTAGATATTCCTGATAAATAATGCAGTAGATATTCTGACCTAAACTAGAAAATAACTACTTTAAAAAGTGTTTGATATGGAAAGAAATTGAGATAAATATAATTAAAAACTCTAAATTGAACTGGGAAATAACTTTAAGAAACTCTTTGAAAATTCTTTTGAAATTCGAAAGAAAACCCCTAGTGTTAACATGTATATAATAATTCCCGCATAGTGTCTTTAAAAATATCTGAGAGCACTCGATTTTATCTACCAAATATCTTTTTAGTCACACCATCATCTCTTGTCTGGAGTACCAGGCACCGGCTCTACCCACAAACAGATACCAATTCTAAATTCTCTGCTTTTGCACAGGCTGACACATTTTCGCGGTTGTGCCTTGACTAAGAGCTCGCTATTTGGATTAACAAAGCATAAAACCATTCGCTAATCAAACTTTATGTATCCAACGGGGGAAAACAGCTGTAAAAAAAAAGTGTTCCTGGTTAAATACGAAAAGGAAAATGTCAAATAATAACAGCGGAAATGTTTTTAATAGTTTGCTGACTAACGAGAAATAACTGACTCATTGGCAAGGCGAACGAACAGTGGACAGTGGGTAAAGTGGGTGGCTTGGGCGGCTACTGGGTCAGCCGCAAAATGTGAAGAATGGACGCAGTCACACCCACAAAGCTGCCCGCCCACACACCCACATAGAAAAGAGGAAAATTTTGCACTCAATAACAGTCAGTGGACGGTGGACGGTGGGCGGTGGGTGTCGGTGTGAGGTAGGCGGGACACTGCCTGATAACCCCATCTCGCTATAATGCATTCATGGAAATTCATTTAAGTGCAAAGAGGATGCAGCAGCAGCTGACAGAAGGAAGCCAACAAAAGGCAGGAGGCAGAATTATGAGCATGCAACAATGCCACACGTCGAGCGACGCCAAATTAAACAGAATGAAAGAGATAGACAGATCGTGAGAGGGAGAGGGAGAGGGAGAGACGACAACGACGACGAGCAGAAAACTTTTTGCTGATTAACTCAATTAGAAATGCATTGACAGTTGGACAAACGAAGACAGCTTGTTGATTACAGAGAGAGAGAGAGCGGAACGATAGCGAAACCTGATCTATAAATACACGCTCTGTGTGCGTGTGGGCAACTCTGTGTGTGTGTGTGTGTGTAGGTGTGCAATTGCATTCACTTGGCAACTGTGTGCATCTATGTATGTGTGGGCAGCCCACAAAAGTATGCTATTGAGCTGCATTGAACTAACAACGCGATTTCTGCTTTTCAATTAATGCGGACTTCAATAGGAGCTTAAATGATATACCAAAATAATACTCAAAATATATAAAGTATATATAATATAGACAATCAGTTATAGTAGAATATCTATTTGTAGATGATATTTTATATATAAACATATATACATATAGTCATATAATTTCATCCTTTTCTTAAAATCAGTTGATAATAAATAATAAGCTCTAGTCAATGATATCACAACCCACGGACAACCTCGTCAGGACTACACTCGATATTAGTGTTAGTTAACATCACACTCAATAAACATCACCCAATACTATGAATGAACCGATATATCGATAAGATATTCAAATCGAATAAAACTGTCATCTTTGACATTTATACATATATCATTACTCATCAATATTTTTTAATTAATATTATTTTAATTTCTTTTTTCATTTTCAAAACTACTTGACATTCCCATTACAAACCATACTCAATATATCCCTCTCTCTATCAGTCTGCCTCGTTCTTCCACTCTCTGTTTTTCTCTCTCGCTCTCTCTCTCTCGCAATGCTCCTGCACAATTTTGTAATTTTAAGAAAGATCAAATTCCCATTAAATAACCCAGGACTGCATAAGACAGAGACGGCGCGCGTCATGTTTCCGTTACTCGCGAGCAACAGCTTCGAAGCTAACGTGTGTGTGTGTGTGTGTGTGTGTGTGCATGTGTGCGTCTCTTACTCCCACGCCAATCAAGCTTGTGAAATTGGTTTGCATAGAAAGCTTTTAGTCTCATAATTACCTCTCAAGGCAGGCTCATAAATTAAGCGACAGATTAGGCAAGAAAAATAATAAATAATTGAAATATACAAATCTGAAATAACAAATGACGTCAACGGTCTTAAACTACAGACAATAGAGTTTTGTATGCTAATCAAATTCAAGACGACGTTAGATCGAATTCAAACAATGAATCAGATTTCCTATTTTGTTGCGCAGTGTAGAAGCAATAATCTAGCCAAAAAAAAAAAAAAAAAATTCCTGATTGGAGGGCAACATAAGAATCAGTTTATTTTATTTTTTTGTTGTGGTTTTCTGAACTGTCAGTTTTATCCATACAAGATCTAAAATTGCTGGCGCCATCTCGGGGCTCCGGCCGGGCAATTTAGCCACCCTCTCACGCTGTGGTACACACACAATCATGCATAAGTATGTCAATTTATTGCACAACTTCACTTAGAACTTTTCACAATTCACTCACCTTAGTTATTGTTGTAAAGTTGTCGTTGGTTTTGGTTTTTGGTTTGGGGAGTTGCGCGCGTGCCAAGACAAAAAGTTCCCTTGTATTGTTTTTTTCTTCTTCCTCAAGCTTTTTTTTTTTTTTGGCGGCCTTGTGGCTAATTCAACAGCTGTCGACTAATTAAAGCTAAACTTTGAATAATCTTAGCTACGAAAAATAAATTCGCAAAAAAAAACTGCCCTAACCAAACGAAATGTACGTGTATGTGTAGGTATGTGTGCCTTTATTTGCATGTGTGTGCCTGTGTCGGTTGTGTGTATATGTATGTGTATAATTTCCTTTTTGGCAATTTTGCACGCATTATAAATTTGGCACGCCGCGTTTTACACTTTAGAATAGAAAAAAAAAAAAACAAAAAATAACTTGAGCAGCACTAACAAATTGTCAAAAAAATATTCTTGGCACCCGAAAATTTTGAAAGCTGTTAATATGAATAAGTTGTGTTTACCGCTAAGCGCACTCGTCGTGACTAAATTCACAAAAAAAATTACTTCGAGCTGGGAACACACTTAGTTGTGAACTGTTCGCTTGCCTTTGGTAAACTATTTCAGCTAAGTCTGACAGCCGCCAACGGGGTCCAAATGCCTTCAGTGTAGGCGATATGCTCGTAGCTGATTGGCTACGATATGGCGGCGTCTGCCAGGCGGCTTCTGGCAGGCCGCTTCTGGCAACAGTACTCACAGTTTTTTGCAACGAGTAGCGAGTACTTTTCAAGTAAATTGTTGAATTCATTTAGATGTTTGTATTTAAAAGTGCATTTAATGCTTTTTTAATATTATTTGTATCATAAAAAAATGTCGCATATATTTTAATAATATAAATTACATACTAAAAATTGCTGTTTTTATTCGAGTAACCGTTACCCTACAATGAGTAACTAACGAATTAATTTATAAGAGACATCTCTAGTGACTGAGTATCCGACAGAGTTGCATTTGCCGGCAAAAAGTGAAGAGCGCGGTATTCAAAAAATACTACTATTTTGCAAATAATAGCTAATATATTTCCTTATTGTTTGCCAATATCTGATACTAAATTCGTTTTTAGTTATGCTTACAGCTAAAATAGTTTTTTCTGAACACATTGGTGCTCAAATGTAAAAAAAAATTGATAAAAGAGTGAACACTTATTGGAAATTAGGCTGTTGTATAACACTACCATTCAAAGCAGTGCTCAGAAGCGAATTTAAAAAATAATTAAATATCATTTGATAAACAATCAATTAGTTAACTGATAACCATATTATTAATATACACATTTTAAAATAACAATTTTGTCCTATATTAAACTATTTTTCATGTTATGTAACCCCACCATACCATTCCTATTTAGAAAATGAAAAAGGTATTCAGTCATTGGCATTCACACTCGCATTTCCACATACACATGCCCAAGCAATATCAATAATACAATAAAAAAAACACCAGTTTTAGGGTTGCTTACGCTATCGGCTATCGCTTGCAAGTGTTGCCCTCTAGGCCGATTAAGCGGCCTAACTACCTCAGCGCAAAAAAAAACGCATATTCAAATGACCGATTTTCCATTATTTCACCCGCCCGCCCCATTTGGCGATGTCTATATGTCGTTTAAATATTAAATATTTATTTTTAAAATAAGTGCATCCTCAGCTGTTAGTATATTCAATACTATATACATTTGTACATATGTATGTATGTATCTACATAGTGTTATACCTACCATATGTGCATGGCCTGACATTAAAATTGGAAATTTTCATTTGTTCCCTTTACAATGGCTGAAGCGAAAGCAACTTGACGATGACGAGCGGTAGTTGCGAGCTAAAACCATTACAAGATATTTAAAGCATAGGTGCGAGCAGGACCACTACTGTTTGCTGCTCGCTGCTATTAGTGTCAGTCATGAGTACATACATAAGCTGCGACTGTGAGTGTGGGATAAAACCAGCAAAGCAACGACATGTAAGAGCATTGGAGCGCGCGCTGCCGATGACTAACATTTCAGGGCTGCCAGATGGGTGCACAGATTGCGATTATGCAGGGTGTGGCCGTTGGTTAGCAATTTGGTTTGATTTTTTAAATAAATCTACCTTCCATATTTTTCTACAACATGAATTTTTTCCCAGAAAAAATGTTTTCTTTTAATTTTGAAGAGTTTGTTAAACATTAAAAGTATGAAAACGCCTGCCTACGTATGCATATAGAATGCATACATCAGTTTTATTTAATATACATATATTAATTTAATATACTACATACATACATATGTATGTATGTGCATACATATGAATTCATTTTCATCATCTGTATACATAACATTTTCAAATGACTATTTTTTGCGATTATTTAAATTATGTACGAAAATAAAATTAGTTTCTTATGCAGCTGACATTGTTGCACTTCGAACTTAGAGGCAACGCGCCAACCTTAGTTTAGGGGGTTACGCAAACCTGTCATAAGCAGAGGATCTTGCCTCTTCACCGCAACCCTGTGCAATGCTCTGTTGTGTGCGCGGCTACACAGCAATTTCACAATTTTTCTCCCAGCACGTCTGGCAACCCAGGCAGCAGCAGCAGCACATCAACTCAATTGCCCGACTTCTTGCTCTCTCGCTTGCTCGCACGCTCTCATATATGCGCACAAACATACGAACGGATGTATGCATGTATGTATATGTCTATATACCGTATGAGCCGCGTGTATGTATTTGTGTGCCAGAGTGGCCTGCCTGCCCTGCTGCTTGTTTAGCGCCCGCTTATTTTGTGAGTTGGCAGCACAAACAAGTCGCAGCGCGCTGTTCAGTTGTTTTTTCCTCGTCAAACTTACGCTACTGCTACAACTCTGCTGCTCTCTGTTCGTTCGTTCGCTTGCTTTCTATTTGATTTCGTTTTTGTGTTATTAACAATTTGCCGTTGTGTGCGTGTGTACGTGATTATTTCGAAAATATTCTGATGAAAATGTTCGACAACAATAAAAATAGAAGATTTATAAAGAAAGAGCTGTGCAGCAACGGTTTAAACATTAACAACAACGAACACAAATTGCAGCAACGCAAAGACTGTAGGATTTGAAAAGAGGCTGGAAACGAGTTTTGTTTGCGTTCGCAAAGCGCGCGCATAATCTGATTTTCCATCAAGGTGAAACTGCAACTGGCATTGACTGCATACAATTTCCCATAAGTTTATACAAGCTCAGAACAAAAAGAAAAAACTAACGCAAATGAAGTGAAAGAAAGAAACAAGCAGTAGAAGACAGTACAAATTGGCGGCGGTTTCCAACACAAAAATCAAAATACCAACAAAAAATAGAAAGAAGAAGGCAAGCAATCAAACACATGCACACAAACACAGAACCATCAACGTAAATACTATAAAACTCACACACATATATACACACACTTGCATGCCTGTCGTCCAGCATAGACAAACAAAGAACCAGAGAGTAGTGCGCCCGCTCACACACATGGTGCGACCAATTAACGCGAGAGCAAGACAGCAACGATAGCAGTCAATATTGGGAGTGCGAGTGCCAAATGTCACATGAAATTACAACACTGCTGTGAAAGACAAAAGCAACAACAGCAACGTGAACAGTAAAAACAACAACAACACGGCGGCAGCAGCTCTAACTTATCAAGAAGAAGCAGCAACATAAACAAAACCAAAACAAGTACAAAACAGGCGCCGGCTACGACCAGCCCCAATCTTCTTTCCCTCTCCCTCCCCTCTAAATGCTAAAATGCTTCCCAGCATGCAGACAGCAACAACAACAATAAACACACTTCCAATGGAAACAGAACAGGATGTTGCCCATGTGGAATATGATGTTATTAATTACTATACAGATGCCAGTCCAAATGTGAATCCGGATGCAGCAACAGCAGCATCGGCCGCTTCAGGGGCTTCAGTCTCTGAGCAGCGATGTTCCCGAGTCAGCAATAACAACAATAACAATACATTGCTTGACGTTGTTGTTCACCCAAGAGCCGCAGAGACTTTACTGGTCACGCCTACAACAGAAACTTCGAGCAACAGTAGTAGCAGCAGCGGTGGCTGTAGTTCTTCAGCAGCGACACCGATGCGCACCAAAGGCAGCGGTAATGTCAGCAGCCGGCAGCGCAGCAAAGAGAGAACTACTGCCAGCACCACGCCCACATTGGGCGTAAATATGCGTGTGACCGGACAGTGCAGCCAGGGCGGTCGCAAATATATGGAGGATCAATTCTCTGTAGCATATCAAGAATCTCCACTGACACACGAGCTGGAATACGCATTCTTTGGCATTTACGACGGACATGGTGGCACGGAGGCAGCGCTCTTTGCCAAGGAGCATCTCATGCTGGAGATTGTCAAGCAGAAGCTGTTCTGGTCCGATAACGATGAGGATGTGTTGCGTGCGATACGCGAAGGTTACATTAGCACACACTTTGCCATGTGGCGCGAGCAAGGTGAGTGAGCGAGTCAACTATATATGTGTGTCTGTGTATTATAATAATCGCTTATCGATTTGCTGGCCACTCTCTGAGTGGAATATTCCATAGGCTTGCCATCTGCTCACGAAAGTAACGTGCGCTGGCAACCCCGCTGTGTGCGCCCATAATTGAGCGTGCGCTAGAGCGAGTTGGCAATACACACAAAAGCAGATTAGCAGCGCAGCAAGTGTGCACAATTGGAAAGGTTGATATATGAATTGTTGCTGTTGCGACGTCACAAACAAAAAAATATTTAAGCTAGAAATGCATTTATTGAAAGAAAAAAAAAAAAAAAAAATGGTTATTTTAAAAACTTACAAACGTAGTTGAATTTACATTGCGAATTTGAATAAGCTAAAGTACGCTTGCAGAACTTATCGATTTATTGTTATCGAACTTGCATTTGAATTCAATTTTTGGTGTTTCGTCTTTCTATTTGTAGAAAAGTGGCCGCGCACAGCTAACGGGCATTTGAGCACCGCCGGCACCACAGCAACAGTCGCTTTTATGCGCCGCGAGAAGATCTACATTGGACATGTGGGCGATTCGGGCATTGTGCTCGGCTATCAGAATCCTGGCGAACGCCGCTGGCGCGCCAAACAATTGACAACAGACCATAAGCCCGAATCGCAGGCGGAGAAGGCGCGCATTCAGCGTGCCGGTGGCCAGGTGGCCATCAAGTCTGGTGTGCCGCGCGTCGTCTGGAATCGTCCGCGCGATCCAATGCATCGCGGACCCATCAAGCGACGCACCCTCGTCGATGATATACCCTTTCTGGCTGTGGCGCGTTCGCTGGGCGATCTCTGGAGCTACAATTCGCGTTGCAAGGAATTTGTCGTTAGTCCCGATCCGGATGTGAAAGTGGTCAAAATCGATCCAAATACGTTCAGGTGTGTCTCTAATCTCGACCGCTCTATTATTCAAATAAAGCTCTGTGAGCAATGGGAAGCAACACTAAGATTGGTCTTACGTAATTTTCCAATACTTAATTTGAAGATAAATTACCAGAAGCCGAATCAAGCTAGATTTCATTGCTGGTGACATTTTGCGTTAGCCAACACTGCCAACACTTAAGAGTAAATGTTTAAAACAGCCGTGAAGTAAATCCAAATTTCTATTTTTACACTTGACTGCAAAGTACTTTCTCACACTTTACGGTTGACCTCAATTTAATCCTTTACCAAGGTTGTAAATATTATATAATACCTTTAATTGATATTTACATTATTCATTTCACACTCGACTTTAAGCAGTGGCATTTACCAACACTGTACATATTCAAAAATACCTTCGACTAATATTTATGTATATTTTGGCTTTTCCAGATGTCTCATCTTCGGCACAGATGGCCTTTGGAACGTTGTTAACCCGCAGGAAGCAGTCGACTCGGTCCAGGAGAAACATCTCATTGGCGAGTGTCTGCACGAGCAGGACGTTATGAACCCAAGCAAGGCTCTGGTCGACAAGGCCCTCAAGACGTGGGCCAGCAAGAAGATGCGCGCGGACAACACGTCCGTTGTAACTGTGATACTAACGCCCGCATCAGCAGGAGCAGGCGCTGGAGCTGCCGCTGCCGCTGCCCCAGCACCTGCAGCTGAGCTGGAGACTTCCTTGGATACGGAGAACAAATATCCGGGTGGCTTGGCAGCCCAATTGGCGGATCAGGAGGAGCTCGACCTGGAGCTGTGCGGCCACATTGAGGAGCAGGAATATTTCCATGATACGCCGTACAGTGCCTTGGCCAAGCGGCATTTGCCGCCGGAGCCGTATCGCAATTTCGACTATTACTTTGAGGAGGAAATGCTGGAGGAGGTGGTCGAGGAGGAGGAAGAGGAGGAACACGACGAGGAAGACGACGAGGAGCATGAACAAGAACAGGAGCCAGAGATCGATGAGAATGTTGTGCAGCAGAGTAAATATTGGCGCCGATCGCGACAGCAATCGATTTCCGGCTGGCCGCAGACAACGTCTTTGATACGTCATCGTCGTCCCGAAGTGGACGAGGATCTGTTGAGAGAGCTGCTGCAGCCTGAGCACGATCAAGAGATCTATGGGAATACGAACAGCAATAGTAACAGCAACAGCAACAGTAGCAGTGTCTACAGCTGCAACAGTAACAGTAACAGTAACAGCAGGAGCAACAACTGTGAGCTGGAGCTGGAGCACAGCTACGATAGTTATGTTAGCAATACGTCGGTCAGTGCCGGCGGCACGGAATACAGTTTTGCCGAGTCCTACAACACGCTGCTTAACGAGCAGCAGCAGCAACAGCAGCACTTCCAGCAGCAGCAGCAACCGTTGCAACAGCAGCAGCTGCAACAACAACAACAACGCAGTCAACAACAGCAGCAACACAGCAGCATGCAGGAGATATTGCAGGAGCAGCAGCGCTATCAGCAGCAGGAGGGCTATTCGCTCACACAGCTAGAGACGCGACGCGAACAACAGCAGCAACAAGAGCAACAGCAGCAGGCGATGGTGATGGCACACAGCAACAGGTGGCAGCAACAGCAGCAACATCATGCAACGACATATGTGGAGCAGCAGCCGGGTGAGCTGATGGCGTTGAATGCGCTGCTGCAGCAGGAACGCGATGAGGAGCAACAGGTGGCATTGGAGCGACAACAGGAACAGCAGCAGCAGCAGCAACTGTTGCTGGTTGAGGCTAGCTCCAGTTCCAGTTCAAGTTCCAGTTCCAGCTCGAACTGCAGTTCCTCCAGTTGTTCCTCGTTCGTCTATGCCTCGCCTTGGAGCGAACCCAACTTGGCCACGTTGCAGGACAACGAGGTGAGCTCCACGCTGCCAGCCACGCCCACGCCAATGCCCACGATTGTTGGCGAGCTGGAGGAGGCGCAGGTTGAGGACATGGATACAAATCTGCCACAGTTGGCCGTCGTTGACGTGCAGCAGGAGCAGCAGCAGCCGCAGCCGCAGCAACAACAACAACAACAACAGCAGCAGCAACAATTGCTGTCAACAACACAACAGTCGCCGCAGCAGCCGCTACAATTGCTGGCAGCAACACAACATCCGCAGCAACAGCAGCCACAGCCGCAACAGTTGTCGATAGCGCAGGCGCGCGTACGCCGACCGCTGCGTCGCTATCGCAACGTGCCCAATGAGAATCATCAGCATTTGCAGACGCGTCGTCGACAGCTGTTCAAGCACACCAAAAGCAAGTCGTTTATTGCCGCCAGTGCAACAGCAATTGTTGCCTACAACAGCAACAACAACAGCAATAGCAACAGCAGCAGCGAAGCTCTGCCCAGCGGCAGTAACAGCAGCAGCAACATTAACAGCGGCAGCAGCAATGTCGTTAACAGCGTTAACAGCAATATCAGCATTAATGGTAACATTAGCAGCAACAGCAGCAGCAGCAGCGCCGCTAGCATTAGTCACAGCAGTCGACGTCACAGCGTCAACAGCGGCCCCAGCAGCGTCATGGTAACGCGTCGCAGCCACAACTTGAGACTGGCCGGCAGCGGTAGCTGCGTTAGCAAGCGTCAGCTGCGCAGCTCCATCTGTCAGCTGAGCAGCCTGGAACTGACAAAGCGCACGCTGCGCAGCAGCAACAGCAGCAGTAGCAATAGCAACACCAATAACAACAGCAGCGGCAACAGCAAACAAAATAATAACAAATCCAGTCACACCTTCAATAAGCCGGCAACGCCAACAGCAGCAACGCCGACAGCAGCAGCAGCAGCAGCTGCGGTAGGAGTAAGCAGCGCATCTGGCGGCAGCGCGCGACGTATGCGGCGCAGCAATGATGAGCGAGAGCAGCGACGCAGCAGTCAGCGCCGCAGCACACTAGTCGCTGGTCAACTGAGTAACAGCAGCAGCAGCATCAATGCCGGCAACGGCGGCAGCAGTCAGTTCAGCAAGCCGACGCGCCTGCAGTCGTGTAACGGTGGAATTTCAGCGCGTCCGCCGCCGTCGCCAAAAAAACTGAATGCGGTCGTGCCGACGCTTGCTATTGGCACGCGCGCCTACACAGCGGCGCTGGCAGCAGCAGCATCTGATCTGTCGAAACGTTGGTCGCTGCGCAGCAGCAGCACCAGCCGCCTTAACAGCAGCACCAACAGCAACAACAACAGTCTGAGCAATAACAGTACGATGGCAACGCTGGTGACAGCCATCCGCTGTTACAGTGCACGCAATCGACCAACCGTTGCAGCAGCAGCAACGCCGAAACGGCGAAATCAATGTTGAGTAACAGAATGGAATATAGAGGATAAGTAGAGAAGTATAAAAGGTAGGAGAGATTAAAGTGAATGGCAGCCTGAGTGGCGCTGCCAACATGTTTCAAAATTTCAAGTACAAATGCAATTAAATCAATGGGAACCCTTATTAATTAGTTAGACGAAGTGACGAAGTGTATGTAATTGGTAAAAAAAAAAAATCTGTTATTTTGTCACGAAACAAAATTGTAGGTGCACATACGCAATCCGATGTTGTACATAACAAAACAAAAAAGAGAATCAAAGCTAACAAAATCTTAAAAAAGAAACAAAATCAGAAAATCAGATACAAACATATGGAAAATGCGTGTATGCCTAAAAATTAATAATAAAAAAAATTTATTGTAATAAGTTCTTAACATAAATATGTACATCATTATATATATATGTAGATATATATGCTAATTAATTGCATCAAGACAACGGGTTTAATTTCGATCAAAGCTTTAACCGTTTGAACAATTTGTAATGCAAACTATTTTTTTTTTCTTTTTTTTTTTTTACAATTATTTTCTCTTATATCTATAAAATTAAGTTGTCGAAAGTATTTATTTTAATAGGCTAGACAGATGCTTATAATTATACAAAAAAAAAAAAAAGGAAAGAAAAACATTCAAATGATTTATTAAATTAATTTATGTCTAGCTTAAGTTTAAAACTGTAGTAATATGCATATATTTAGATATATTTCGTGTCTACTTTTTTGTATGTAAGATTAAGATTGAAATCATGAATATAGCATACATATATATTTTTTTTCAATAATTTAATGTAATTGTTACAAAGAAATGCAAATGCAACCAAATTAAATATTTGTATTAAAAATAAACAATATTTTTACAAGAACACAATTGAAGAGTCGTTTTCCATATGAATGTTAAATGGGTAGCGCAGCCGTCAGCTGAGCTCAAAGTGATAAACAAAGCGGCCGAACGAACAGGCAGCCAAGCACACGCTGCGACGCACAAATTAGCAGCACAGTGGCAACTCTATGCGAATGATATGCACGTGTAATCGATATCGATAATGAGATGCAACGATTAAAAGTAACATTCGCGGTCCTTTCAAATAAAATCAGCCAGTTAAAGTTATTGTATGCATTAAATGCGTCAAAATCAAGCCAGAAACTTCTCTGTGTCCACTCTTGTGCTCGTGCGTGTGTGTGAGTGTGCTTGTACGCGTATGTATGGGTGCGCTTGGTTAGCAAGGAATCGAAATCGTGTGCAAGCCATGCAAAGCTGAAACGAAATCAACAGCAGCAGCGCAGCAGCAGCAGCAACAACAGCAACAGCAACAGCAGCAGCGTCTGCGACGCAGCAACAAGAATTCTGGCCATTTGCCGACTACAGTTAAACGCGTTCGCTTCATTCTGCTGCGCGCTTGCCGTCCTTTGTGCGCACGTACGTACGAATATATATACATATATATTTCACTGTTTTTTTTTGGTTATTTTGTTTTGCGCATATGTACATATGTATATTTGTTTGGCTAACGGCGAGCAGCGTGTGACGACATACCTTCCTGCTGTTGTTTTTGTTATTTGTTAATAATAAGGAAAAAAAAAAACGAATTACAAGATTGTGGGTGCCTGTTTGTTTGTGTGTGTTAGTATTTTGTTGCAGAGTGTAAACAAAACGCGGCGCTGCGCGTGTTTGCTGCTGGCATTGTGCGTGTGAGGTTAAAAACAAAGTCTAGCTCAAAATCTGTGCAATATGTTTGGCGTGTGTGTAAAAAATATCGACAGCTGTAAATGGACAAGCGCTCACGCACACACTCAAAGGAATTGTTGATGCCTTTTATATTGAATGTTGCATTAAGCGTGAGTTATGCTAGTCTCAAGACTTTGCCAAATCCAATTGGAGTTGTATTAGACATATGAACATACATACATACTTATGTATATGTGTTCACGTTTCTCTGTAAGTTGTCGCGCCGTGCTGTCTGTCTGTTTGTCTTCGCGCGCACGTGTGTGTGTGAGTGTATGTGAGCGAGTGTGAGTGTATTTTCCACCCCAGCAGCGTTTCGAAACGCGGCCACAGCTCGGCTCCCGGCTCGCAGTTTTGTGCGCAGCTTCCCTTGAGCCGCAATCCCAGTTCTTATTGTTCCTTGCTTAGCTCTGCTGCGTCTATAAATTCATCTTGTTCGTGTTGCCTTTTCAACCCCCCTGACAGCGTCTTGAAACGTGTTTCAAAATGGGTGGCTCACAGCTGTATGGTTTTTTTTTTGTGGGCTTTGCTATGGCTTGCTGTTGTTGCTCTTGTTGTTGTTGTGGCGCATTATCCTTGGTTGCGTTGTGTGCGCGTTTTCGCCGTTAGTTATGACATCAACACACGCTTTAGCATTGGGCCACACTCAAACACACACACACACACACACATGCAGAGGCAGCGCTGCCTCGTGCAAAGTTACGTTGCGAGCTTTGTCCTTTGGCCAAAGCTTGCGCTGCCCTCGGCTTCGGCTTTGCTTGATTCGTGCTTACAGCCGCCGAGCCGAATAGCAGTGCCGTTACTTTCTGTTGTGTACTTTTTCACTGTTGCTGCGTTTGCTGCCTGCGAGCGCGCCATTATAATTGTTGCTGTTGTTTTTTTTTTGATTTCGTTTTCGGCTTGTCGCTTTTGTTGTGGCTGCAATCATCTTGCAGTCGAGAATTAATTGTTATCGATTTATTTATTTATTATCGTTGTTATTATTTAGCTCTAAGCTAACGGCTTAATATATATAATACATATATAGTGCATAATTGCATACATATATACATATGCATGAGTGTGTATATGTATGCATATTTCTTGTTCTTATTCTAATTTTATTTCATTTCAACTTTGGCTTTTGTGGCACCATTCAAGCAGCGATCCCCCCCCCTTTGCACTCATATTTACTCACTCACACTCCTTCTGTTCGACCTGTCTCTCTCTCCTACTCGCTCTTCCTATGCTCTTTCTAGCCCTCCATCTCACCTTGTCTTGATCATTTGCCCAATGTGCAGCGCTCATATTTGAAGGGAAAACTTTTATGTTTCAGACGCTTTGGCCTAAAAATATCGTCGAACAATTTTGAGTTGGACTCGCAGCTGCTTTTTTTTTTTTTGTTTTTTTTTTTTTTTTTTTTTTTGTTTTTCGTTTTCAGGTCGAAATATGAAACTTCTTAAATAGTTCAAAAAAAGATTTGTTTTTATGTTTATTGGGTACACATTTTTGTTGCGTTTCTTTCGAAAAGCTTTGCGCCTAATGCTGTGCTTTAAGCTTCCAACAGTTGGTTGGAATTTCACATGATCAATGAAAATGTAATGTAATTTATTACTAGGTTTGAATATATGATTTGTAGTTGCTCTTTTTTTTTCATATGTCTAAGATAGGTATTTTATAGCTAATTATATTCGGGCGTGAGCTTTTATAGCCATGCCTATCTTTCAAGTCTCTTTGAACTGAAAAGTTTTTTTATTATCTGTTTGTCTAATTGATCTCGGGATCTATAAGGCCAATAACATTCAAATTTGGTGTATAGATAGTTGGTAAGTCAGGAGCTGTATAAATTCAATTTGATACTTAGGCCTTTGGTATTTATGTAGCCTTAAGAAGCTAGAGAACTAAAGAACTAGCAGAGCTAGACCGCTAACTCGGGAGCTTTAAGAGCTATGGACCTCCAATTTAGTACTCAGTTATCTAACAATTCAGAAAAAGTAGAAAATCCTCAAAGCCGGCTAATGATTGCTTAGCATCCCTCTCATTGTAGTACCGGAAATCTATTTAATCTCTCAATTAGTGATCAATCTATATTTGTTTCCATTCTTTAGGCATGTCTTTAATGCTGTTTTCCTTTCTCTTTCTTCGATCGATGCTACGCTACAGATTTCCCAATCGCATCTTTTAGTTTTTTTTTATATATATATAGATTTATAACGAATCCAACATGAAATTTTACACTGAAGCTATGTCTAATCCAACCAAACTGCTTGGTGCTATAATTAAAACGCTCGTCATCTTTAAGTTTAGAACAGAAATTTGTGTATTTTCCAAATGATACAACATCATCTGTATTTGTATAGTTCTCTCTTCCTCTCCCGCTCCCTCTCTCTCTCTTTCTCACTCTCTCTCTATCGGTTTCTCTGTTTCGGTCCCCTCTATCTATATACATATCTATCGCTCTTGGCCCTATATCTCATTTTATGGGCAGCCCCATGCCGTGTAGTCAAAGCTTCTTCTTGCTTTATTTTTGGCTTGGCCATATTTATAGCGCTCATTTCAGTGCATTCGTTTGCTGGCTCTCGCACGCTCACACTCTTATTGCACACACACACATTCGCTCTCTCTCCCTTTCTCTGTCTTGTTGGGCTCGGCTCTAATGGCTGTCCTAGGTGCATAGCACGGAGCTAAGTTCAATTACCTTTAAATGGTTTATACAAACAGACGCAAGATGGGCAACTGATATCAAACGGCGCATGCACCCAACACACACACACACGCACACATATACATACATACGCAGGCGCACAGATTAGGCAGACGTGCGCCTGATCCCAGTTCTCAGTAGCCCGTTGTCAGCTCCCAGTTTGCCCGCTTGCCTAAGGCCGAGGTGAGGCAATGCAACAACAACAACAACAACAACAACAACGAGAACAACCAGAAAGAACTCAAGTTGCTGCCAAAAATAAATTTGAACTGAAATCGCGGCGCAGTCGAGGAAAAACCAACGCAATGAATTCCTCTTGTTTTCCCAACTCGAGAGCCAGGCAAAAGCAAAGCACAAACGAACCGAGCCGATATATACAAACATACACATACATACGCAGCTATACTTCTATCTATACATAGATATGTACGCATACCTAGCAAGAGGCCGCCCCGCCCCCCGGATGAGGCGCGCTTCAAGTGCAGACGCTCTTGCCACTTGGTGCATGGGGTTAGAATCGGGATTGTTGTTCTTGGTGTTTTTTTTGTTTAATTTAATTTATTTTTTTTTTATTTTTCGGACAGGGTGAAGCCATCCCCAAGTCTAAGGGGCTGGCTCTTCATGACGCAACGTCTACGGACGTGACGACCTCATTAGTTTCGAGTTTCCCCCCCCCGAAAAAAAGTATATATAAGCAAACACCAAAGACAATAACAAAAACAATGTGAAACGCAAATGAGAGCAGGAAAATTGTTGAAAACAGAAAAAAGAAAATCAACAACGGCAAAAGCATCCAAATGTTGCGGCCGGTGTGCTTAAGGGAGCGGAAAGCTTAAACTCTAGCTATAAAGTATATACAAATATATATAGGAAAATACACAAATATATACATATATATATATATATATATATATTCACTATATATATATATATGTATATATATGTACAAATACACATCAAGCGATCTTTCTCGTTTGGCCCCGATCTCATCTCACATCTTGCGGCGGGTCTCACGCCTCACGTCTGGCCGCCGCCCTGTCTCATCCGTGTCTATTTATAAAGTCGAAATAATTCAGAGAGTATCCAAGTTGGACCGTGCATAAAGTACAGTTGTGTGCGCACGCTCTAAGTGATGCAAGTGAAACAAGTTGAACCACCGATCGAGATATACCATAGATTGTGTCTTGATATATTTATGTGGGTCTATCAATATAGCTTTGCCCCGGCAAATCCTGATCAATGATCAATGGAAGAGTTTCTAGATTGAAATACAAGCAGAGTCTCAAATATATGTATATGCAATGATATATGATATATCTATGATATTATATGTATGTAGATCCTTAAGCTAAACTTTCCCAGCTGTTTCTATGAAATAATCCGCCATTCAGTCAATAGATGGATTATTATATCATATAATGGACTTCATTCTATATGTATGGGTCAGAGTTTCAGCTGTTCTTACATGAATCATTTACAAACAGTTTAGTTAGATTTAAGTTTGGTTGACATAAACCTTCTCGGGATCCATTCAAGGCTAGAATTGGGATGACTGTAAAGTTCTTTTTGGTGTACTCGATGCATATGATCCAATGACAGTCTGATGTCTATTAGCTAGTTAGTTATTCAGCCTCATCAGTGAGTCAGCCCATCTTCTCTTTCAAGTATAAATACCTGGTTGTCAGCCAGTAATTCAATTAGTTAGTCAGTTGATTAGTCAGTTAAGGTTTCATCAATCTGTAAGTCAGCTCGTCTGCTAATAACTACAGTTAGTTGATATGTAACTCGGTTAATTTGCTAGTGAGCCAGCCCTATTTGTCAACTCTGTACAACGTAGTCTTCCACTAAGTCGGGTGGTCGACTAAGAAGTCACTCAGTTCTTCAATCCATTGCTCACTCAGTTAAGCTCTCAATTAGTCTATTAGTCGATCAATCAGTAAGTCTTAATCGTATACTCTGTCAATCCGATCAATCGATAGGCATTCATCTAACTAATCTGTTAACTAACTAATAGTTACTCTATGTCAGTCAGTCAATCAATCAGTCTCTCAATCAAATAGTCCATCAATCTTAAACGTGTCGTCAGCCAATCAAGCACTCAATCAATCGTATACACTGTCCATCCTTCGATTAGCAATCATCCCACTAATCAGTCAGTTAGTCAATTTATGTCAGTCAATCAGTCTGTCAATCAAATAGTCAATCAATCTGTCTTCAAGTGGTCAATCAATCAAACAATCTTTTGCTTTGTCAATCTTTTGATAGGCAGCCCTCAGTCTATCTTGTCAGTCAGTCAATCAATCAGTCTATCAATCAGTCTATCAATCAACAAATCCATCAACCCGTCAGACAGTCAATCATTCAATCAATCGTATCACTGTGTCAATCCTTCGATAGACAGCCATCAGTCATGCAGTCAGTCAGTCAATCAATCTGTCGTCAGGCAGTCAATCAATCAATCAATCGTATACTCTGTCCATCCTTCGATAGGCAGTTATACAAAAAGTCACTCACATAGTCAATCTATGTCAATCAATCAGTCTCTCAATCAAATAGTCGATCAATCTGTCGTCAGACAGTCAATCAATCAATCGTATACTCTGTCCATGCTTCGATAGACAGCGATCAGTCTATGCAGTCAGTCGGTCAATCAATCTGTCGTCAGGCAGTCAATCAATCAGTCTGTAGCCGACTATCTTTGTTAGTCGGTCGCTCAATCACTTCAATCAGCTCGTCAATCATTGCGTATGTGCTATGTATGTCTGTCAGAAGTCCATCAAGCAGTTCTATTGTTTATTATAGAGCTGTCTATCAATCAATTGATCAGTCCGTCAATCATATGCTTAACAATACATCAAAGGCAAAGTGAGCAACTTGATGCTGTAAAGTTTTTCTCATTTTCCTCCAATTTTAGAATGGGATCAGTTAAAGCTAATGCCTCATATATGTATCTATATAATATAGATTTTGTTCTCGATCAGCTTGACTGCAAATTTTCAGTTAATTTTGTGTAATGGCAATGGAATGCGCACACAATGTGAAACTTGGCCAAAATGTTTAGGTTAATTTTTCCTTCTATTGTGCATAAATACGAAACGTTTTTCCGACTCATAGTTGTTTTTTTTTTTCGTGGGCCATGAAGCTGCGCTCTCTCTCTTTGCTCTGCCTCTCTCTCTCGTTCTCACTCTCGGTCTCTCACTGTCGCTGCTATACTTATGTACACCTACACCTACACACACACACACACACACAGTCGCTCGCACACTTTGAACTTTTATTTGGAAAATCGCCAACCCCACACGGCGCTTTTGTTGGACGATCAGCTAAAGACCCCAATAAAACGGCCGGACGGTGGGCGAGGGGGGTGGTGAGTCGCATGGAGGTGGTGGCACCCAAAACAGGGGCCATGGGTTGGGCTGAGGGGGGTTTGGGTTGGGTTGGGTTGGGTTGGGGATGCGGTTTAAGGTGGATCTGTTTCGATGCATCAATGAAACAGAGAGAAAGAGAGAGAGAGAGAGTGAGAGTGTGTGTGTGTGTGTGTGTGTGTGTGTGTGTGTGAAGGGGGCAGGGCGGCTGCAAACTGGCAAAGTGAAGCAGCCGCAATCACAGCCACAGCCATAGCCATAGCCACAGCCATAGCTATAGCCACAGGCACAGGCACAGCCGGCGCTGCGGAGCAGAGCATGCGCTGCCGGCTGCTGCTGTTGCTCAGCTCGCACAACAGCGCCAGCACAACAGGCTGCGATGGCTGCTCGGCCGCTCGTGGCGCTCGGGCCGCGGCCAATTCGAGTTGGTTGCCTGAATTCAGTTTTCAGTATTCGATTGGACTGCGACTGTGACTATTTCATCGCGCCGAGAACCGAAATCCCGACAAACGGATCCAAATTTAAAAACAAAACGCACCAAGCGTGAGCGAGACAGAGCAAAGGCGAGCGAGCGAGCGAGAGAGAGAGAGAGAGAGAGTGGCAGAGTGAGAGCGGGAGCATAAGAACAAGGGAGAGAAACGGTAAAACGCTTTCGTTCGCGCTTTGCGCTTTTCCTGCTTTACATGTATTGGTGTGTGCATGTCTGTGTGTGCCTCTGTGTGTGTGTGTGTTCTTTAACTTTTTGTTGCTGTTGCTGAAAATCACTTGCACTGCATACTATATACATACCACAAAATATAATTTGTTCACTTCTAGCTAAGCGTATGACCGACCGCCTCTCGCTGGGTGGGCGTGTCTGGCGAGAGATCGTCGGTCTTAAATGGCTTGCGATGTCTCTTGGCAGACTCACAATATTCTTTTGACCAACACTCGGCCAGGGCAACGAACACATTCACATCCTCATCAACATCACTTCGACTTCTGCCCCATCTCAGATCTGAAGTCTAGAGCTGGATCTCATATGATCTCATAGTGCTCATGATAGATAGCCTGCACGAAATTTCAAGTCGCAAAGAGCACGTTCAAGCAATAGCTTCCAGTCGTATGCCCGATAAAATAGTCATTCGTAATCCGAAATCATTTTCTCGAAAGTCTCATTTGAGCTTTTTCAAACGGAGCCCCAAAAGTATTTCTACTGAAGAACACTTAAGACTCTTTGAGCATGGGTCTGTAGACTCTATACTAAAGGCCAAATATTTGTTCTACATCTCCGCAGAATTGATGTAAATCAATGGCATTTTACTGTAGGAAATTTTATTTAATGTGCATTATTTCATATTGAATTATATACGTATATTAGGCTTAGTGATGAAATGAAAATTATGCTAATATATTTGGCTTATCCTCAGGTTTATTTTACATTGTAAGTGGAAGACTTAAGCTAAGAGTATTTCGATCATCTGAACATTTCTATTAGGCTTAATATGCGATTCAATTGGGAGGTACATTGTGTAGCTTTCCTTATCGCTTGAAAATTCATTGAGTCGGTTTTGTTACTCTTAAAACGTTCATTGAGTAGCTTTTCTTATTCATAGAATAGCTTTGACTGTTCCTCAAAAGTTAATTGAGTAGCTTTGCCTTTTCCTATAGATATCATCAAGTAGCTAATCCTCTTCCTTGAAAGTTCATCAAGTAGCTTTTCCTTTTCCCTGAAATTTTATCAAGTTGCTTTGCCTGTTCCTCGAAAGTTCATTGAGTAACTTTTCTTCTCCCTTGAAAGCTCATTGAGTAGCTTGCCTGTTCATAGAAATATTATCAAGTAGCTTTGCCTTTTCCTTGAAAGTTCATTGAGTAGCTTTGTCTTCACCTAGAAATATTATCAAGTAGCTATCTATTCCTTTTCCTTAAAAGTTAATTAAGTGACTTTCTCTTTTCCTTGAAATTTTATCAAGTTGCTTTGCCTGTTCCTCGAAAGTTCATTGAGTAACTTTTCTTATCCCCTGAAAGCTCATTGAGTAGCTTATTTTTTCCCATAAATATTTTCAAATAGCTTTGCCTTTTCCTTGAAAGTTCATCAAGTCTCTTTTTCCTTTCCTTAAAACTTCAATGAGTAACTTTCCCTTTTTGCAAGCACAATCAAAGTAATCCATGTAAAACCTAAATTAAAGTTCGAACTTCGTAGTAAACTCTACTTGGAGAGTGTACTTTTCGAGACTCTAATATTCTTCAGCTTTATTTGCAGTCAGTCCATGCTCTTGGCAGAGCTTTTTAGAGCAATAGAGAGGTGCAGGGGCAAAGAACTTGTTGAAACCTCTTTATGACTTGAGCAGCTCATCATACCCGTTTGTGTGGGTATCTAATAGTCAGGCATTGCTTGTATTAAGTTAGAGTTGCTTCAGTTTGATAGCTATATAAGTAGCTCTATATGAATGTACATAAATATTTAGAATATCTCAATATATATTTCATATATCTATACCATATACCTTATATAATATACCATATACCATATGTAATATAGAAATTTGAGGTATATGAGTTCCAGTATTTCCTATAGTTCAGCCTGTATCCTGCTAGGCGAAAGCTCTGTCTAAGCTTGGCTTGAGCTTCAGTGAAAAAAGGAAGGAGAGCGAGAGAGAGAGAGAGAGAGAGATAGAGAGAGAGAGAGCGGCAGGCTTAAGCTTAAGCAAGCCTTTTTGTGGAGCTCATATCAAGTGAAACGAGCAGGTTCAACACCTGCTCCCCTTTCACATGACTCACAGAGCGTTGGTGTGTGTGTGTGTGTGTGTGTGTATTTGGGGTGCTTCAAATTGAATTGCAGCGCATTGTTGTTGCTGTTGGAGCACTACACGGCATATTATAATGCGACAGTAACCATGGAGCCGCAAGCTCACCTTTAAGGCGATAAGATAAAGCTGCCGCTAACAGAGATTAGATATTAGCCGCCTATTGGTTTCCAGCCAAAGAGCCAAAGCATGAGTTGGCTGCCGCGTCGCGTCACCACACGGCGCTGCTCTCTGCTCGGCGCTGCGCGGCGCGGCGCGGCTCGCCGAAGCCCCAGTCAGTCACATTATCTCCAAGACTGGCAAGCAGTGAAATAGAGCTAACCTGGCGGGGTTTGAGACACGTTTGAGTGCGATTCAATATTACCAGACTCTAATTGTGAATATAACTAATTGGTATTTAATATAAATATAAATATATATATATTTTTATTTATATTTTTTTTTTATTTTTTCAATTTATGTTACTTTTAAATTTTTTAATATATTTATAATTTGTCTTGCATTCAAGAAGTTGCGACGTCACGCTTTTCATTTTTCATATTTTCATTTCTCTTGCTCTATGTGTGTGCGTGTGTGTGTGTGTGTGTGTGTGTGTGTGTGTGTGTGTATCTGCTGCGATGTTTACGTATGGACGTGATTTCATGCTAACAAATTCGATTCTATGTATTTTTAATTTTAGTCCAAGGTTTGAAACAACAACTGCCGCCAACTATAAACGTAATCAAAGCAACAAAGAAGCGCACGACGCAAAAACAAAGTCTTCAACGGAGAGCGCGAGACACACAGAGAAAGGCACCGAGAGACACAGAGAGAGAGAGAGAGAGGGAGAGTGAGAGGGAGAGGGAGAGCGTCATTAACAAAGCAAGAGAGTCGGATCGAGCTATATATTGACGTGCATACCATAGGGGAGAGACACAGACAGGAGAGCTGGCAGCTGTAGCTTGGCCAATACAAAAAAAAAAAAAAAAAATTACGCATACGCAGTGTGAAGCGCAATCGGCGCCAAGAAGAGCAAAACAAAAACAAAACACAAACAAGCGTACACAAATAACAGCAACAACAACAACAACAATCATACAAGAGAAAAGATTAATAATAAAATAAACTGATCAGCACTGACTCAGCCCAATTGTGTGCTACGCCACGCCACGCCCCACACCACCCCCATCATTGGCCTCCTCAATGCGGTTCGGCCATCGAAATTGTTAAAGATCACAGATAGTTGCGGCAGTAATTGAAACGTTAGTCAATTGGCTGCCTCAAGAGCAACAGCTACTTCTTAACCCAACAACAACAACAACAACAGCTAACGGGAGCGTAACGCTGCCTCAGAGCCACCGTGCAGGCGACATTGCATTGGTGGTGCAACTATTCAAACTGTAGCCGGCTAAAAACTCAGGTGAGTGGCTCAATACGTAGTACCTATTTGGTCCTTTTTTTCCTATAGCTTAAAACGAAATGCATATAATTTTCAAGAAATTTGTATCAAACGTACAGATTTGTAGAGATTGCAAGGTTTTTTTGTAGACTTTTGTGGAGAGTTTTCAGACTTCAAATACTTTTTGCAGACATCCTTGTAGACATATTTGTAATTGTTGTACTAATAACTTATCTAAGGTTTTTTGTAGACTTTTTGGAGAGTTTTATGTAGACTTGTTTGCACTGTGTTGTTGTAGACTCTTTTACGAAGCTTTTAGGTTTAGTTTCTACTAGTTATTTTATAGACTTTATTTATAGATCTCCTGAGACAGTTGTATTCAAACATTTTGTAAGGTTTGGTTTCCTGGAGGTTTTTGTAGTCTTTTGTAGAGCTCAAAAGCCTAAAAACCAGACCGAGCTGTCAGAGTGAACCTATTTACAGAGACAATGAGTGAACCTACTCCTGAGACAGTTGTATTCAAACATTTTGTAGAGTTTGGTTTCCTGCAGGTTTTTGTAGTCTTTTATAGAGCTCAAATAGCCTAAAAACCAGGTCGAGCTGTCAGAGTGAACCTATTTACTGCTTACTGGAATGTAGACCTGCCTTGGAGACCTAAAAACCAGGCCGAGCTGTCAGAGTGAACCTATTTAATGCTTACTGCAATGTAGACCTGTCTTGGAGACCTATTTGTAGCCTGACAACAACAAGTGTAGACTATTCGTTGTAGAGTTCGTGTAGCTTACAAATTTTGTAGAGTTGTTAGTTGACTTATAAGCAAGCTTACGGTAAACAAAGGTTTACCTTGGGTACTATTTTGTTAGATATAGACTATTTGAACTCAGCCTAACGAGTTACTTAAGTCATGTATGAAGTCAAATTTATAGAGCTTGGAGAGTTAAGAAAGTGTTTTTGTTTTTGCTCTATAGAGTACGCGATAATAGCCAAGGAGGCAGAGTTCCATGAGCGAGAAAGAGAGAGAGAGAGAGGGGGAGAAGATTGGATCAGTTGAAATATTTGGTTGGCAATATTACGTATATTTCATTAAAAAAGTCTTCATTATCGCTGCTCGCTGGCTCGATACTTGAGCAGCTCAACGTACGCACATGCACGCACACACACACACACACACACACACACGTATGTGTGTATATAGGGGAGCAAAACTCGTGACCAAGGCCCTGTCAGTTGCTAGTTTCGGCCAGTCTTATCAAAGAGCCAACAAACGGTTAGAACTTAAAACTTGCTCAACACACAGGCCGAGAACATGAAATGAATATTCTGAGTAGTCTGGCAGTGGGCAGATGTGGGGGGTTAGAGATGGGCTTTCGAGTCGTGACACGACTAGCACGCAAGGCCTAGATATAGAAAAAGCTCCATATGATATATAACAGTTTTTGCCCAGATACAGTTGGAGGCCTAAAGCCAAATAAGTTTTCGTCTGCAAATATTGCGTATACGTAATGTTGGCCAAATAATAACTAAGCCACATTATGCTGGGTTAGTTAACAACTATAATTAATATATAGATCATTTAGATATGTTGAATATATGACATATATGCATACTATATCACTGTACTATAGTATATATCTATATATAGTATATATGTATTTATATATATTTATTATATAGTATCCATATATGTATGTATATATGCATTCGGAAACAGTACCGTGCTCATATATGATATCACGCGGCCATTACCAATACCAGAGCTCTACAAATAGAATCAAGCGAGTGTTTGGGCAACAGTCAGAGCAACAGTAAAAGCAACAGCAGCAGCAAAACTGGAAAAAAAAAACAAAATGCCCCAAAACCCGCCCCAGCACTTGGGCTCGCTTTTATCAGCGGCTTATCAGTAAATAATTCCACCTGTTGTGCAGTTGAGGCGTTCAATGGGCTGGCGAAGGGGTAACGGGCGAGGGGGGCGTGGCGTTTTGGGTGCCGAAAGGGGGAGGACGGATGGACGGTGGACGGAGTTGCGGAGAAGAGGGGGTAGCTGTAGAGCAGTGATTAACTGTATGTGTGTGAGAGAGTGCATGTGTGTGTGTGTGTGTGTGCATGTGTGTGTGTGTGCATGTGTGTGTGTAAAGTGAAGATAAATTCAGTCAGGTGTCGCTTTGAGGCTTGTTTGTGCCTTTAGTATGAGCGAAGCGAAGCAGCGCTTACTCTATATGTATGTCTATAAATCCATGTGCACACATACATACATATATAGATGTGCACACTCACACACACACACAGAGATGCATTTTGTATCTTTTGTGAGCCGCTGCTTGCAGCTTTTTACATAAGTACGTCGACTTGAGTCGACTCGTGTAGTGCTTGAAGTAAGAAGTATTTTTTTTTTTTTTCTGCTGCTGTTTGCATTGCTCAGCAGAAAGCCATTGCCTGGCCCATTGTCAATGGATTTCATAGATAACGAACACCAACACACAGGAAGAGAGAGAGAGAGAGAGAGAAAGATAGAATCGTTGACTGCGATTCAGTTGGGTTTCATTTTAATCTTATCTTAAGACTTGAGTCGACATCGTTGCCATACCAACGCTGACGCTTTGTAATGCACGCGAGCACACACACACACATACACACACACTTGCTTCAATACGTTTCACGATAACTTTCATTAGTTCTCCCTCCAATCGTGATAGGGGTAGGCATTCAAAAATATATATATATATATACATATATCAATGATTTGAGCTGCTTTACGTAAGCTTTCAATGCTGGACTTGGAGAAAGTGCGTTGCTTCAATGTCCTGTTGAATGAAATCGAACTAAAGCTTGGGATTCGAACTCATAAACATAAATGTGATCCGAGGATTGCTCAAATGTCAGCTGAACAGAACCTAAACCTGATCGTAGGCTTGCACAAATGTGAGCTAAGCTAAGCTAATGCCTTTCAGAAAGTTACTCTATGAATGACAAAATATTACAGTCGATATACAGTTCGTATATTTACATATACATATATACATTTACATATGCATATTATATATAAAATAATATATTATGTATGCTACATATATTTATATACATGAATAAAGTTTGAGATCTTTTCTCCATGTATAACCAAGTATATGTATATTAAAGCTTGTATATGCTACATACTAAATATAGTCCATAGCATACAATATATACCTTATGCACATATCTATTTTTCTCTTTCTTCTCTATGCTCCAATAGTGAAGGATCACTTGATATTGGAACTGTTTTCATAAATGCGTCCTTCTATAATATCAAAATTCCCATCTCAAGACTAATCAAAATCGAGATTTGTGCAACATAAGCTTCCCTTATTATTAAAGTGAAGATCATGTAGCATAACGCTTAGAGCTGAACTGCCACTCCATGCACTACCATAATCAGGGGCTATGTAAGGCTTACGTTTACGCCTGGGGCTCCCATGTACTCTGCAAATATTCTCGCGAAATATGTGGCAAATAAGCATATATGTACATACTTACGTACATATGTTTATGCATATGTATGTGCCTATGTGCATACCCTCTATGCATTAAATGTGTAAATCAGGTCATACATACATCTAATATACATTACATATGTATACTATTATACATATTGTGTTCTATCTAAATGATAAACATACTAAGCCATATATATGTACATATATACATATATGTACATATGTACATATGTATGTATGCATTTATGTACATGCATTCAAACATCTTGAGTACAGGGTATTTTGTATTTTAGCTAATGCCCATTTGTTTCATCTCTGTTTACATCCGCGCTTCTGTTGTTGCTATTTGGGCGATTTTTTGCTGCAGCGAGAGCGACCCACGTCAGTCTTCAGTTTCACTCTTCGTTTCGAGCTTCGTTCGGTCTTCGGTTTGTCGGCGTCGCAGTCGCCGTCAACCCTTACTTTGTTGCTGCTGCGCTTAAACAGAAAAAAAAAAAAATCGCTTCGCCACTGCTCTAGGCGTTCGCTCAGTCGTGGGGCGCGTGTGTGGGCGGATGTCATAACACCAACTTGACGTTGGAGTTGCACTCGCTTACAATTCTAGACGTGTGTGTGTATGTGTGTGTGCATGCATTTATTTATAAACTGAGCTCATTGTTTGCCCCACACGCGGCTTTGACTCGCTCTCAGCAACTGTTTATGGCTGTGTGTGTGTGTGCCTGAGTGTCTCAGTCTGAGTCTCCTGTGCGCTGGCAAGCGCGGCCTCTTTAACTGTTATATTACGCCGCGCTCTCTCTTCTCTCTCTCCTGCTGTAGTTCTCTCACTCACACACAGCCTACAGTTGTGTGCTCTCCCACTCACTCATGCGCGCGTCGCCGTCGTCGTCGATGGCGCTGCGGGGTTGTTGTTGTAAACTCGGTTTCAAGCTTTAATTACGTCTCATACACACACATACATACAAAGCTGCGAGGGCAAACAGACGGACTCATTCAGCCTCAGCCGCAGCTGTGTGAGCATGTGTGTGTGTGTGTGTGTGTATTTTCATATGTACGTTTTATGCGGGGCCGTCAGGGGGCGCTGCGACGCAGTTGTTGAATTGTTGTTGTTCGTTTGGCCTGGCGCGGTATTCCTATTTTTGTTTGCCCGTCGGTTGACGTCGCCCTTGTTGCTGTTGCTGTTGTTGTTGTTGCTTCAGTTCTTCTTCTTCTTCTTCTTTAGCTGGTTGTTGTTGTTGTTGTTGCCCAACGGTACTTCTGAGCGCCAGCTATTATTTGCTCGAATTCAGTCAAGCTTTGTGCTTCGTTGGTGCTACTCGCGAAGTTGTCGCGTTGTCGTTGTCGTCGTCGCCATCGTCGTCGCCGCCGTCAGCGTCATCGTCCCGTTGTTGCACCCAAAAACAAAAACAAAAAAAAAGAAACAAAAAAATAACAGAAGCAGAAAGCAGAATTATTGAAACCATCATCCCAGTTGAGCCAATCCACCCAATCGTTTTTTTTCGGTTTTGTTGTGCTCGTTGTGCCTACTCCTCGTTCGGCTCGTTCTTTGACTGTGTGTGTGGGTGTCTCTGTGTCTGTGTGTGTGCCTGTGTTTTTGCCGGCTTTGGCGCGGCCTTAAAACGTGAGTATATTGAATATGCGCTCTCTCTCTCTCTCTCTCATACTCAATGATTGTGTATGTGCATGTGTGTGAGTTGGCGCCCTAATCTCCAATTTGAGATTAGATATAAAGTTGCCTTACATTATTGTTTTAGTCTGGGCCTGCATTCTGCCTTACATACACACGCACACATACACACATATTATAGATACAATTGTAATTCGTGCAGCTAAGCTTTCAAAGCTCAGCTTGCGCAGCTTAAAGCTTTCAAGTTGAGCTTGAAGTCTTCGTGAATTTTAACCCCTGTACGTATAACAACATTACAAATCGATATAAAAAACAACAAAAACAAAAACAAAAGCTTCTGCGCTTATCAATAATAAAAGCGAAATATAGAAACGCAATGAAATAAAGTCAATTATAGGGACAACTTACTCAGTCCCTAAACAAATCATTCAGAAGCGGAAAAAAACACAGTCACTGAGGATTTCGTGGAACTCTTTGCCAAACGGGTTCAGGGTGCATTGTGGGGGTTTATCACAGACGTAGCTCGGATCTAGCTGCCTGGCCTAGTCGTTAGCTGCGTCGCCAGCTTATCACACACACGCAGTCTGGGCCAGGCCATATGTGTACACACATACAAATGTATATATTTATATACATATATCATATCGTGTTATCAATAATCGTATTGTACATATGCTCAGAGTTGGATGTGTGCAAAAGAGTTGAGCGTTTACTTTTCACTTTTTTTCGCTCTCTCTCTCTTTCTCTCACACTCTTCAATTGTTTTTCCCCCTATGTTTCTTTTCGTTTATCAATTAAAGAATGGCGCATCTAATAGTTAGGTGAATTGATTGGATTGCGTGACGCGCAACGGGCTAGAGCTGCTCCCAGTACGGATAGAAGACTCCGGTCTAGTGTGAGGAAGTGTCTTAGTACGGGTATTAGGAAAGCATATCTCATAAATTAATTAATTAAACAAGTAATTGAATTCTTAGCACAGATAGCGAGCATTAAACTAGATAAACCTTAGATTGCTCATTTTAGGATAAAGTGGTAAATATATATTTCTGCATATGGGGAGTTCTGAAGATAGATGATCCTTAATGAGATCGAGTGTCTCTCACTCTATTCCTTTATTTTTTTTTTTGCTGTTCCGTAGTATCTATTAATTCTTTTAGCCTTTCCTACACTCCCTCCCTCCCTCTCTATCTCTCTCTCTCTCTCTCTCTCTCGTCTTTTCATTCTCATCGCATTCTAATAATGTCCTTATCTAAGTTTTTTCTTCATATATCAACTAAGCCTCCTTTCGTAATGTCCATTAGATATATTATTAATTGAATTCAATTTTCTCCACTTTCGCCCTCAGCTTCAAGACGTCTAGCAAACGGTTGAAAATGGAAAAGACTCCCCGGTATACGCAGCGGGAGCGTAACATGGTGCTAGGCTATGCGGCCCAGTACAAGGATGTTATTGAGAATAAACGCACAGACGCCGAGTCCAATCGAAAGAAGGACGAGGTCTGGCTGCAGATAGCCAAGGAGTTCAACTCGAAGGTCTATCATCAGCGCAGCGCCAAGCAGCTGCGACAGCTCTACAAGAACATGAAGCTGCTGCTCAAGAAGGATCTGTGCGGCGAGGACAAGGGCAATCGCTCGTTCATGGATCTGCTCAACACGCTCTCACAGCAGGACTCGGTCGCCCAGTATATATCCGAGCAGACGGACGGTGCTGGCAGCCAAACGACCGGAAATGGACGTCACTTGACCGATGACTATGAGGACTCTAAGGTATATAATAATATATACATATACCTATAATGGGGTATTTTATTAACGAACACTATTTAATGAAATCTGAACTTATTGGCTTTAATTTTACCTACTAAGCCACAAAACGGTTATTTTTGCATGTTCCAATGCAGTTTACCAACACTGTTGAGTACTAAACAGCGATCAATCCACTAGAGTAAATGAAGCTTGTTTGCATTTTCCAACACCGTTTTTTTTTTTTTTTTTAATGGAAATAATGAAAACTCAGCTTATCTGATAATGTGTGTATATATATTTACGTTTTCCAACACTTCAATTTTGTCGTTTTCTTCTTCTTCCCCGCCAATAGATGCCCATGTACGAGGGCATGGATACGGACGTCATTCTGATCAAATCGGAGAGACTAAGCGACAATGAACAGACCGAGAATGGAATGGACTGCATGGATGATGATGACGACGATGATTGCCCCAGCACCAAGGTGCCGGAGGTGTGTCTCGAGGAGGACGACGACGAGCTGTTCGCCCCGGATCTGCGTCAGCTAAATCAGGGCTGCTTTCCCCGCATCAATGGCAATCACCTGGCCAATGGCAGCAGCAGCAACAACAACAACAACAATAACAATAGCAGCGATCCATTGCCACGCGCGTCCAGCTCACCTGTGTGCTCCACGAAGACCTCCGTCTCATCCACCGGCAGCTATATGTCGCCCGGTCTGCCCAAGGCGGAGATCACGCTCTCCACTGTGGGCAATATACGTGTGGGCGCCTTTGCTAGCATCAGCAAGGCGCTGCACAATGGCTCCAGCAACAGTAACAGCAGCAGTAACAACAACAACAACAACAACAGCAGCATTAGCTGCAACAACAACAACAACGATAATAGCACTAGCAACAACAACAACAACAATAGCAGCAGCAATGGCTTGGAATTGACAGCGGAACAGATTCAACAGCATCTGCTGCTGAACGGCTTGGGCCTGTCCGCCGTACAGCATCCGCCGGCGCATTCATTGCAGGCCGCCATCAATGCCAGCACCAGCGGCGTCGGCAGCGGCCCCAGTACACGTCACACAACACAAAACTTGCAGCTGCCACGCCTGGCGCGCGGTCATACGGCGGGCAATGTGGTGCGCGGCGGGCCGGAGGCAACAACAGTTGCTGCCGCCGCCGCCGCCGCGGCTGCTGCTGCAGCGGCTGCCTCGGTGGGTGTTGTTGGCGGCAGCAACGGCAGCAGCAATGTTGCCGGCGGTGTGCAGCTGCTGCTGAATGGCCATCAGGGCAGCAGGGACAAGGTGCATGCGCAGCAGCCGGGCAGCGGTCTGAGCGTTGCTGCTGGCAGCTTCAATGGCTACAATGGACTGGGCGTGACCAGCATCAATGCGATCAATTGTGCTGCCGCGAACAGCGGCAACAGCAGCAGCAACAACAACAATATGAACACCAGTGTCGCCAGCAGCAGCAGCAACAGCAGTCACAATCACAACAACAACAACAGCATCAGCAGCAACAACAACAACAACATGAACAACAACCTGAACAACAGCAGCGGCGGCAGCTCGCGTGGCCAGCACAACGAGTACATGATGTCGCTGGCCGTGGAGGAGCGCAAGCGCAAAATTGAGCTGCTGAATGCACAGATCGAGTACTGGCAGACGCTGACCAAGAAACTGGACTCGCAGTCCGGCCACTATCCGAATCCGGCGTGCCTCTGCCACTTTCCGGGCAGCGGTGCGATTGGGGCCGGTGCGGCCGCGGGCAGCGCAGCCGCCGCAGCGAGTGGACTGCAAACGCAGTCGAGCAGCAGCTAGTCCGAAGCGGACGGCGGCGGCGGCAGTGATGATGATGATGATGATGATGATGATGGCGACGACGACGACAATGACAACTACAATGATGATGTTGGCAATGCCGCTGCCACTGCCTCTGCCTCTGCCGCCGCTGCCGCCGCCGCCGCTGCTGCTGTGGATGTTGGTGACGATTCGCATGACATTGGGCTGATGCACAGCGATCTGGATGATGAATCGGCTGATGTGGCCGCAACACTCAACAATCGCAGCAGAAGCAGATGCAGTCACAGCAACGGCAGCGACGTCATCTCCATTGTGGACATTGAAGATGAGGAGGACGATGACGGTAATGATGATGCTAATGATGCGGATGATGATGATGATGATGATGTGGTGGAATTGCGTGTGGAATTGCAGCAGGAGAAGGTCGACATTACAGACCTAACGCTGCACGATGTGGAGGAGTATGACTCACAGGATGCCTTGGTCAAGGACGTCGGCATTGTGGGCGGCGTGTCGCCTGCATCGTCGCCGCTGCCTCAGCCTCAGCCTCAGCCGTCGTCGTCGTCGTTGTCGTTGTCGTCGTCGCAGCCGCCAGCGAAGCGGTTCAAACGTCACATTGCAGTGCTGCCGCCAGCAGCTGCCTCAGCGTTGCTGCTGCAACTGGCACAACAGCAACAACAACAACAGCAACAGCAGCAACAGTCGCCGCCCGCGTGAGAGCTATTAGCTAGTCTAGTTACTTGTTCTTAATTTGTCTAGTTTAGGTCGTCCCTCGCCCCGATTCGTCTCTAATTCATTTGCCATTTTTATGCTAACAGCCAAAATTACCAACTAATATACAGTTTATCCTTATAATAATTGTCATTATCATTACAGTCATTATCGCTATTATTATGCTTACATTGTACAACTATTTATTTATGCCTAGTTTTGTGTGCCAAAACAAGAGAAAATGGAATCGTGCGAACGACTGAGTGCATGACCGTTAACTACTTTTTTTTTTAAATATTATTATTATTATTATTATTATTCATAGTTTCATCTACTAGTTATCCGTAAACCAAATTTTATTTGCCATTTAACGCAATGCTTGCCAAATTTTAATTTTAAGCATTAATTTATTGCTTAAACCAAGCCGACCCCGCCTACTATTATTTATTATTTATATGATTTGTTAAACAATCAACTTTTTTTTCGTCATCTTGTAACATATATAAAAGCTTAATATATATATATATATATATATATATATATATACATACATTTATATATATATTTATGAAAAGCAAATCTATTTAGCTGAGATCTAATATTTAAGTTATTTTTTGTAGCTGCAAACCAAAAGAAAATGCAACGAAAGGCCCAAAAAAGGAAAAGAGAAAAAGAAAATAACAATTTCAAAAGAAATCAATTTTCATTGTCACTGTAAATTTTACCTTAAAAATTACATAACAATTTTTGTCATGTAAAAAAAGAGAAAAGAAAAACATACAAACAAATTATGAAAACTGTACAAATGTGGTTCCTAATCTAGTCCTTAAAAAAAAGAAAGAAAAAAATCAAAACAAAAAAAAACAAAAAATACAAAAATTAAGAAACCGTTTGAAAAAGAAAAAAAATTTAATTGTTATGCATGTAGCGCAACTTGTGGAAATTTTTTTGTTTTTTTTTATAATGTATTTTTTTTGTAATATTTAAATGCAAAGCCCCCAAACCCAAAAACCATCCAAAGAACTGTAGCTAATTTTAATGTACTTAACAAAGCCGAGGCACCGAAAACAAATCTCTAAAAAGAGAGAGAGAAAAAACTAAATTATATTTAGTTAGTTTTTGGATAGCAACTTGCTAGTCGCCGCTGCATAACTGTATTCTTTAGTCTAGCATACACAAACAAAATATTAAAAATAATAAAAAAAAAAAAACAATTACATATTGTATGAAATATGTGTAAAAATATTGCCTAAATGTAACCACAATTTACAAAAAAAAAACACACACACACACAAAAACATTTATACAATTTTTGTAAAGAAAACAAATGAATAAAAAAAAAACCAGTGAATTTATTTGGTGGCCTAGTTAAATGTTAAAGTTTCTTAAATAAACGGATAAGTTGTAAAACAATGCTTGGGCGGCCTTTTCAAATTTAAATTTGGGCGGGTAAATTCTGGCGAAGGGTGGCAGCTCGATGTATGGCATTGCCAGACCACGGCAAGCGCTCAAAGTGAACATAGAGATGAGCAAATGTATTGAGACAATAAACATGATATGTACATGTAAAAGCTATGGCACTATAATTAATTATTTAGATACTCAATAATTTTATTTAGTTTATAACTAAATAAGAGTATTAATTGCATTTCAAAAATCAGTTGATGGCTCTCTGTTTGAATATTTAAGCACAGCTGTTGCCCTACTGCTATTGCGCTCGTGAGTCGTGACGAGTATCGGTTGAGCAGTTACCTGCGCATCTCTAGGCGTGCAAATGTGCGTAAATTGTTTTGCCTACACTTCATTCAAAGAAAATGCCCGCATTTGCCGTACACAATCTAGATGAAATCAAATTCATAAATTAGAAATAATTGGCCAAGTCAGTGGAGCACAACGCTCATCTCTATGCGGGAGCAGAAGCAACGCTGCGCGCATGTGTAGAGCGAGAGCGAATAACGCTCGCTTTGCATAGATAGCTCTCGGCGGCCAGCTGCGAACGCTCCATTCGGAAGGGAAGTGTGTGGGGCGCAGAATTTGCAAGTTTTTATTTATTACTCATCCAGCGAGTATGCAGTCATCGAAAGACTCGTGAAAACCAGGTCCAGTTGCAGGTCCAAGTTCGAGCTCGTTGCATATGCGCATATTTTGTTGTAGCATATGTGCAATTTGTTTGTTGTGGGCGACCGAGCAGAGCGATAAAGTGAATGCGAATTCGATACACACCAAGCCAAACCAAACCAAGCCAAATCAAGCCAACTGCGTGCGAGTGTGTGTGCGTGCCATTGTGTTTGTGAGTGCGTGAGTGTTTATTTAGAGCTGAAGTGAAGCCCCAGCTCCCCATCGATAGATAGATAGCAAAGCGCCAGCTGCTGTGCGTAGCTGAATTCCCACACAGTTGAACGACGCTCGATGCCCGGCTTCCATCTCAATGAAATGGGGGAAATGGTCTTGGACGCCATCGATGACATCGGCGTGGTCGATGTCTACGATCTGGCATCGGATATTGGCAAGGAGTATGAGCGCATCATGGATCGCTATGGCACCGATGCGGTAAGTGGTCTGATGCCCAAGATAATTAACACGCTGGAGCTGCTCGAGGCATTGGCGACGAAAAACGAGCGCGAGAACACCACCATACAAGAGCTCCGCGAGAAAATAGCCCAGCTGGAGAGCGAGAAACTGGAGAAGGCCGAGTTTCGGCGGCGCTTCGAAAAGGAACTGGAGCTGATTGAGGAGCAGTGGCGCACCGAGACGAATGAGCTGGTCGAGCTGGTCTCCTCGCTGCAGGACGAGAACAAGCGGCTGGTGAAACAGACGCAGGACCTGCAATCGGCATCGGCCCAAAGCTCCGGCCTGGGCGCCAGCCTCACCGAGAGCATCATCAGCATGACCAACAACGAGCTGCACAGCGCCCTCTCCGACACGCAGGTGCTGCAGCGGCTCAAGGAGCAGATATACAAGCAACGGGACGAGCTGAAGCAGCGCGAGCGCGAACTCCAGGACAAGTACAGCGAGCTGGAACATGTGAGTAGCAGCAGCAGTTGACTTAGCCCGATTGGCCTATTGATTGACGTGATTGCTATCCCACACACACACACACACACGCACACACAGGTCAACATTCAGGCGGAGCGCTTGAAGGCGTCGGAGCGGGACACGCGACGCCGGCACAAGCTGATGCAGGCACAGGTGAAGACGCTGTGCGAGGAGCGTGCCGATTTTCTCGCCCAACTGCAGGATCAGTGCCGTGAGATCAATCAGCTGCGCAAGCGCCTGGGTCTGGCCGAAAAGGAGAACGAGGATTTGGTGCAGTCGTACGATGATGACCAAAACGATCCAAACCGGCCGCGCTACACAACACGAGAGCTCAAGGAGCTGATCAGCGAACGGGACGAGCTACTCACAACCATTGACAACCTCAACGAGCAGCTGGCCGAGCTGAAGCCAGCGAACAGCGGCAAGCGGACTCGCCAAATATCCAGCTCCGATGACAGCGACGACGATGACGACAACGAGGCCGACGATGGCGTTGAGGCCGATGTCGAGGATGAGAATGTGGCCGGCGAGACGTGCGTCTAACTAAGCAACAAATTTAAACACATCTATTTATCTATCTAATATGTTTTGTTTGTTCTCGTCACTGGCAGGCCTCCGGGACACGATGCGCCCGTACAGGGACCCTTGCCCTATGAGCCAGACGATGCCCCCTGGAAGAAAAGCTCCGAGTCGGGCATACGCAAATTGTGAGTGTGCATAGAATAGGTTTTCGTTATGAATGTGAATCCATTTTGATTCACTTGCCTTGCAGCTTTCGTAAATTGTTCTCGGATCCATCGGATGGCAGCAATACATTCCCGAAACGTTCCTTGGCCACGCTCTCGAAAATGGCCCTATCCGCTACGCCCGGCGAGCTGAAGTAAATGCCTTTTAGCCTTAGAGCCAAGTGCATTCCGTAAAAAAAAACAAAAAAAACTGGCAAAAAAACAACTAAAAAACAATTAACACATATATTTTACATTCCTGTGGTTTGATTTTGTTTATGTATGATTTTTTTTCGTTTCTTTTTTTGTTTATTTATTTTTAGTCCCTGTCTGTCCTTTGCTATTATGTTTTATATGCTCGCTAAGTATTTACCAATTTCTTTTATGATGTACATAATTTATATAATTGATTGCTGTGCTCTCATAATCATAAGTTGTTATTTCTGTTTTACGTGATTGTTTAATCTGTAATTATCTCACACTTATATATATGTGTGTATATATATATATATTTATATTCGTACAGTATATTATTTATTACTGACTCTAATATGCCACAATTTGGATAATGCTTTATCTACTACTTACATACATAGTTTAGTATGGATTTGTACTAGCGCCCCTTTTGCAGCTCCCCATTTGAAATGTATACTACTAACTAATCTAATATAATCTATGACCAAATGCAAGGAACTATTCTAGGCTTGACTAGCAGGCATAACGGGAAACGGATTCCTTTCGAAGCCGAACCGCATATACATATATACATACACACATACTTATAAAATATGATATATGGCATATATATGTATATATACATACATATATATACACATTTTACATTATACAGTATATTAAACTAACCATTTAGACATACATTATACATACCCTATACATATGCAATGTTCCAAAGAACAAAATGTATGCGCAAGTTTTTGAGGCCAGTGGAGTGAGTTTTGAATGAATTTAACCAATTTAGAAACAAAATTAGAATGCATATACATATACATATAAACCAGAGAATATATCAAGTACTTTGTAGAAGAGTTTTTAAAACAGTTCAAATCCCAAAAATAATATTTCAAAACCTAACAAATTAGTCAACAAACATAAGAGTTGTGTTAACAACAAAACAAACACTAACTATAACTAATACAATATATATATATTTATATATATATATATATATATATATATATATATATATATATTTGTTGCAAATCTTAGCCGCAGCTTTAATATTCCAGTTAACAAAACAAAAATTGAAAATTAAAATCATTCCAATAGCTGAAAATTCGATTTAGCAATAAATATTTGAGCTCTAATCTATGCTCTCTGTCTCTACCTATCTCTTTCACTCTTGTGTCTCACAGAAAATGTAGCTGTAACACGCTCTAAACCGTTAGCCAACTCATGTTTTTTATTAGCAAATTGAGCCTTTTATATAGCAGTTGCCCAAGCGGCCTTATATTAAAAAAAAAAAAAAAATAATAATTAAATAATTAAAATTACAATTGAAAAGTAAAATATTTGAACACACAAAACTTACAAATAATTGATGAATTAGTCAATCAAACTATAATTAAACATATGTAATTAGCCAGTGTTGAATTGTAGCTGATTGTTTGTTAACAAATTAATTATAATAATGATTAGCGACAAAGCAACAAACAAACAAACAAATTAACAACAATTTTTTGGAAACAAAAACAAAACAAATCAAATGCAATTTTAGCCACAAATTTTAACCACAACAAAGTTTCGATAAAAACCAAAAATTTACTAGAAATGTTTGTTATAAAGTAATTAAAATGATGAAGAAGAAGAGACGACTAAGTACCAATTATATGTAGTATATATGTACATATATATGCATGTGTATACATATGTATATATATATATATATATATATGGCTTAACAGTTTTTTGTGCGTTGTTGCATTTGCCACAGTTGAATATAGAAAAAAAAATTCGTTTATATATGTGTACATAAATATATATATGCAAATATGTTCATATATGCATATATAATATATGTATATACATATATATTTACATTTATAGTTTGCATACAGTTTGCATTTGGTTTTCCGCTTTGCTTGGCTGCCCACAAAACTATCTCAAGCTCTTCCCCCCTCTTCCCTGAATTGCTATAACTACATAGTTTAACATCTGATCAATCATGAAGTACATATCAGTTTCTTTGAATCAAACTCGATTTGGTTTTGGTTTTCAATTCGAACGAATTTTGCTAGCAACGAGTGAAATGTGCCAAAGACTTAAACAAACGGAATTCAAACGGTTGCCATTGATCCCAGATTTCATTATCCTAACCACGCCTTAATTCTATCTACTTCAATTACAAAAAAAAAAAAACAACTAATTTTCACTTGGCAACTGAACTTTTACACGAAAAAACAAATCTATATATATTAAAAATAAATAAAAAATTTATAATGATAAACGAAGACGCTCGAGTATTTGTCTGAAGTATTAAAGCTATTGTAATATTTACGCGTTGTGCCATGGAAAAGTTTTTGAGTATATCAAATTGTTTTTCAACTTAAACTTTGACTGATTCGATTTAGAAATTTCCTCATGCGATTTGGAATTTTCTATGGCCCAGCGTAGGACATGAATTATACAAAAAAAAAAAAGGAAAAAAAAAAAATAAAAATAAATTAAACAAAAATTAAATAAAAATTAATGTTAACTAAATTTATATATACATATACATATTATATATACATGAGTAACACAAAGGTATATAGTATATATATATATATATTATCCAAAAAATATTTGAAATATTATATACATATAAATATACATGATATACAAGTACTACATGCCAAGTTCGAGTATGCCTACAAGGGGACGCGTCAACGAGGATCGGCTCCAAGACAACAACAATTATCATTCATACTCTTCACACAGACATCAACAACATTTTATGCATTTTATGGATGCGGTAAATAAAAGTTGTGGCAAGAAACAAATATGATTTCTTTTATTGCAATTTTATTCTAGCCTAACAATTTTAACCCAATCAGACAGCAACGTGTGGAGGGGCATATCGTCAAGCTGATATCTTTGGATCAAGGAATAGTTGAGACTACATATACATATATATACATATATATATATACATATACAATATTATTCGTATAATGAAAAGATATTTTAAATCAAAAATTTATATGCTAAATATAGAAAATGTTATTGATGACAAAATATAATATTGTTTTGGGAATATGAATATGAATGAAATGTGGATTACTAGCTTTCTATATACCAGGTGTTGGAAAATCAGCTGAGACCTAGTGGTTGCCCTATAAACTGCAGAGGGATTGAAGACGATTAGGCTGAGGGTTAAACCTAAACAAAAATACATATTTTATTTTATATATCGTATTTTTCATATGGCTTTAGAGATTTCAAGACAATGAACTCTCAAATGTATTCCAATATATTTAAATGAATAAAAAATGGGAAAATATTAAAATATTAGTTTGATCTTTATTTTGTCTGTTTTGACAAGAGAGTATACTAAAATATATTGTATATACCATATATGTATGTACTAAGCGAACATTAGATTATTATTTTTTTTATAATTAGGCTATTCTAATATTTGACCTCACGTCACGCAAGTCTTGCTCAAAGGGACCATGGTCTGATGTATGATAATTCCTACAACTCATTTGGATCTTGGCATAAATAACTGTAGGTTCACATCTGTGCTATCAAATTCATATTTGAGTGCAACCCTGACTATCTACGTCGGTTCATGCCTTGACTTTTGCTCAGCTGGAACCACTTGTTGATGCCGATGTGCAGGGTCCATGCGGAACTGCCCCTTCAGACAGTCGTTAATCTTCTTCTACTCAATTGCAGCTCCAGATCTTCTTCATATGGGTTGTATGTTCTCTCGCTGCACCGAGATTTCCTTTGCTCACATTCATTCATTTATACACTCAGTTGTTCGTTTCTCATGCAGTAAAGCTCATTGTGCTCTATTCAAAGCTCTCTCCCATATTCATATACTAGCTGAACAGCCACAGTGAATGCATTCAGTTGCAGTAGCAATTTTTTCCATAAATTTCATCATCAAGAGCTCATCAAGTGGGTGGACCAAATATATATGTATATATGTATATATATAAATAAGTATCGAATGTAAATAATGTACATAAAATAAATAATTTATAGAATGTAAATAATGCCTGAAGGCCTTTGTCGCTCTGGCTTAACAAATTGTTATTTAGAATTAATTCTTGATAACAATAAATAAATAAATAAATAAGTGGGTGTACTACCTTTTCCGAAAAGAAACAATATTATTCAGCTATTCATCCGTTGGTGTGAGTCATTTTCATCATCAGCTGATTCATACATACATTTTTCTACGTACATATGTATATTCATAAATTTACATTTATGTATATATTTATCCATTCATTCATATATATTTCCAGCATATCAATTCAAACAGTCATATACTCATACATTCATCATACATTCGCTCATCCATTCATGCATATATTCATTAATACATTCATACATTCATCTCAATTTACATATGTACATATGTATATTCATACATTAGTTCATATATGTATTAAAACATTCATACACTCAAATATTAATTATTGTCCATGTATTCATATACTCAATCTCATATTCATATACTCATGCCTGGATTCATTCATTCATTCATCTACTCATTCATCTTCATTCATTCATACACCTAAACATTTATTGCTACACTCACACTTTCATCTATTCATTCATATACATGCATTCATATACATGTACATACATTCACATATTCATACATTCAGCTTTCTAGGATTCTGTAATATTCGCTGCTCTCTCAGCAGCTTGAAAAGCTTTTGCCAGCTGCGTCTCTTCCTTTTCGTAGTTGGGCTTTTAAGCTACCGTAAACTTGCGTTGGATTGCGAGCCAAGGACACGGGCACGGCAACGTGCTCACAGCTTCCAGCTCAGCATTGCTTAATATCCGGAATATGCTCACACACACACACACACACACACGCACACACGAAGTGTTATCCTGATGCTGGGCAACTGCTGGCTGCTGTTTGCTGGGCGCCTGCTGTGCGCGCTGAGTTTGAGGCGTATCTAGGCGTGGTGTCTGCTCCGCGGATGACCTTGACACCAGACCCGGGATGCCGGCTGTTAGCAGATTGTGAGCGTTGGGCCGTGTTGCTGAATTGAGAGGCGGGTCGCCTAATTGGCCGTGCGAGCGGGACAGCATGCGAGCAACTGTTGAGGGCGTCGCCTGGTCCATGCGCCCACCAATGGCTGGGCGCCCAAGGATACACGTATTTGCCGAACCGTCTCGGGCTCGGCCGAGCCGTGCCGTACCGTGCCGTGCCCTGCTGTGACGTACAGGGCCAACGGACCCGCCGAGCCCATCGTCGGTCGTCTACGCAATTCCAATTAAGCAATTAAAAATGCGCCGCCGCGTCTGGGGGCAAGCATTGTCAGGTTTTTAATTAAGAAGATGCCGGCGTAATAGGTTAGAAGAAGATGCGCTGCAAAAAGCGTAGGTCGAAATGTGTGCAGCTAATGAACAGGGTGGCCAATATTTTTCACTAATTGGCTTGGCCCGGCTAAGACCTGCGGGCCGACTAGTGAATGGGACGGGGAGGGTACGGTGGGGGCTGCTCTATCTGTGCTGCTAGTGAGAGTAATTAAAAGCCGAAACTGAATGGGCATGGCCCAACCTACATACATAAGCATAGATATGTATGTATATGTATGCAATGCATTTCAAGCCGCTCGACGGGACTAACAACGTTCAAGTTCAACTCAAGTCGAGTCACATTTATGATGATGGAGCCCGGCCAATGCAGACCGGCTGGGCAACGAAGTCGTTCGGGCGACCGGATGCCACACATCGCGTATGCTGTACGATTTCAGGGGCCTTCAGTGAGTCGATTTTCGAACAGGCGTTCAGCAAGCCGCTGAAGTGCACAAACTTTTACCAAACTCCACCAGCAAGAAATAAAAGCTACAAGCAGACATATACATACATACATACATATAAATACACACACAGGCATGACTTTGCTGCATGCTGACTGAGTGAGTGAGCACAGTCAGCGGTTTTGCAGCTAAAATAAAAATAAAGCTAAACGCTTACAAGCGCAGTAGTGAGCATGAGCGAGAGAGAGATAGAAGAGCGAGCGAGTCATGATTCAGTCAGCGTTGGCAGCGCAGCGAGCGGCATTCGTGTAAGAAAAACAACAGCAAGAAAATATCGTTTTCAGCTCAGTTTGTGTGGGGGCTGCTGCTGTCGTCTCACACTGTGCGCCTGTGCACAGAAACTGTTTTTTATACAAGGACATTGCCATCGCATGATAATTACATGAGCGTGAGCGAATATACGCATACATAAATATGTATATGTACATGCATAATATATGTATGCGAACTAAAAGCGACACACAAACGATGTTTAGCTAACATATGAGAGCGAGCGCCAGACAAGGCGCGATATAGCACTGCGAGCGAGACAACTGGCCTCTCTCTGCTGACGCTGACTGACTTGACTCAGCTGTGTGGCGCTCTCTCTTTCGCTATCTCTGTCTGCCCGTGAAATGTGTAGAGCTGTCTCGCTGTTGCGCACTGTTGCTTGGCAACGCGCTGCTGTTGGACGCTGGGCGCCTATTTAGCGGCCAGCGTTTGGTTGGAACAAGAAAACGAAAGTGTTAAAAGCGAGCACAATGTGTGTGGAGCTGGTGGAGCCCGCTATTGGTAAACGCATTGGCATTGGCCGTATGTGGAGTCCGTTGCGTTGCGCGGCCATATGTGATTGGGCATCCTGGCCCGTGCCCGGCAATGGGATGGCTTCGCGCTGACAGTCAGCAGCAGCGCGGCAGCCGCAGTAGCAGCGCCAGCGGTAGTGAGGCGATGTTTGTATGGCGGCGTCTGCTGGTTGGTATCTGGCCGCCTGCTGAAATAGCGACGCGCATGACGCGATTTTGACTACGCCACGAACATGTTGAGGGGCCCACCCTCTTCCAACCCGTCAGGTACATCGGCGGTCGCAGCAGTGCTCCATGCGACGCTGGGCGCCTATTGAGTTCGGGTGAATTCTACGAATTTCGCCTGCCAGCAATTTTAACATTTTCGCGATGTTGCAACGGCCATGGTGGCTTATTGGAATGAACATTCTAGGAACTTGCCCTAGATGTGTTAGCAGGCGTTCAGCAAGCGGCAGCGCAGCGTCGACCTAAATAGTGTTTGCTCACGAAACGCTTTTTGGTTTTCTTTTCATTTTTTTTTTCTCGGTTTTTGTTGCTGTTTCTTTTATATACATAACAAGCTATCACAATTCACAATATGCCCGATTGCAATCAAGCACAGCAAGCGAAGAGCGTTAGAGGGGGACGGCTATAGTGACGGCTGCGGTTAAGATATTGTGTCAGCGCATTGGTTGCTGAACTGGCTAAGCTTAAAGCTTTCCGCGTGTGTGTGTATGTGCTAAACAGACGCTTGACGACAGCTTGCGTGCTGCTCTCGTTGCGCTGCACTGTATACGCAGAGGGTATGCTGAACGTGTCTAAAAATAGAATTCTAAGAACTTTGAGTAAAGCAGACGGAAAATAATTGTAGGAGAATGCTTTAAGTTAAACTAAATTATGGAGTCAAGCGACTTGTTGGTTGCATAGTGATCATACATAAATAATGCATAAAGCTGCATTAAATATAATTTACAGGTCAGCCACAAGTCGACTCCGCTCGCTCGCAGGTCTGTATTTATCTCTTATTGTTGTGTGTATTTAACGGCAGTAACAGTAAAGAAAATAAAAAAGAACAACATTGCAGCTGTGGCCCGATTGCTGGCAGTTCGTCTCTCATATTATGCGTTTTTTTTGTTGGTACAATAAATGCTCCAATTTTGCCAGGCGAACATAATGGGACACAAAGCGACCAAGCTGCCAAGCAGACTGAGAACCAATACAAGCACACACACAGGTGCTTGATAGCCGCTTGCACTTGCACTTGCGGCCGATGGGAGAATTCTGGTTTGTTCTTGTTGCTTTCACTGTTGTTGCTGTTGCTGTTGTTTTGTTATTTGTTTTATTTGCATGCAGAATGTGTGCTTTAGCTTTTGTTTCGCCGGTAGCTGTAGTTGTTATTGTTGTTGTTGCTATAACAACAACAACAGCCAATAGGGAACAATAGGAGCATAACCGACAAGCGGCGCTGATAAAACACAAATACAGAAACAGAAAAAAAAAACACTTTGCAAAGTGAAAACTACTCGTAAAACAGTTTCATTGCGCACCGCGCGCGAAACTTGAAAGCGAATGTTATGCGCTTGAATAAGCAAAAGCCGCAAATTAGCATCCAGTCAGAGGGGAATCACCAGCGAGTGTGATGGTAATTCGCTGCGAGGGTATATCGATCACATGGGCTGCCCACGCACGTTCTCCCTATACGCAATCTGTCACATTCCTTCTGGTTTTTGAATTTGATTTCTGTTTTATTTATTTTTTATTTTTTCAAGTTGAGCAAGCTTTCTAAATACAAACATGTCAACGTTTTTTTTTTCTTTTTAAATTTATTTTATTTATTTGTATCTCCTTTGCATAAATTCTTGGAATAATAATTTTCACATATAGTATACATATATACATATACAGTATATATTATAGATGTACATATGTAAATATATTTATCCAGCTTTAAAAATACTACCTTACTCAATATGCTGCACTGGCTAGTAAGACTTAAGAGGCAAATCTTATCAATTTTATGTACGATTATTATAGTACAATATATTACTATATAATCGTGAATGCACTTTACTTGGGCTCCTAGAACACTATGGATATAGTGAGGCTATAAATAAGATTAGGTTAATTAAGTTTAGTAAAAATTTAAACGTAGCTAACAAATAATACAATTTTCCTTATTGTTTTTCAACCAAGTTTTAGTGCATCTACATTCATTTGATCTTATTGTTATGTCTTCCAATCAAATGCTTAAGGAGTTTGGCGACATCTCCAGGCGCTAACAACACTTGGTCGTTTATATTATTTGAGACGGGCTTGGAGAAAAATTAAAAACGAAATATTTAATTAAACCCTAGAGAATGTCTTTAATTAAATTAACAAAATTGAATTACTCAAACTTTCTTAGCTCAGCGAGCTCAGCTATGCGAGCTTTCACATAAGAGAGGTTTTGATGTTTGTATTACCTATTTATCTTCAAGCGTAAAATAATAATGATATTTGCATAGAATTTCCTAGGCTCCATATGAATAACATTAGGACTATCCCTAATATTACTTACATTTTTTAAAATTATTTTTCTAAGACTTTATATTTGATGTAATTAATTTTTTAAGTGTGGGTGATTTAGCTAAGAAATCGATCATTTTATCATATATATAATTATACGAAAAAAGGAAAATTTATTTGATAGAAATATAACATGAACATAAGGAAAATTTTTTTTCCTTTCAATTAAGAATTTTTTTTCTTACAATTTAATACTATCAAAAGAGTTTCATTAATTCCGATCAGATTGTCCAATAGATGAGGCAAACTTATGTATTAGCTTTACCTTGAATAAATCTGTAAAAAAAAAACATTTATTGAACTATTAGAGCTAGTCTGTTATTCATTGTAGCAATCGGACCAGGATGATACAAATTGGGGTGCTCAATTTACGTGTCTAACTTATCCAAAATCTACTCCTTAGGTTATGTTTGCCTCTCTAGGAACTATATGCCCTAAACAAAAGTAAGGCTGATTGACAACTTGACAGCTCAATACATTTATCTAACTTTCCCTCGATTCAAAAGTTTTCACTTTATAGCACCATCGATCCACCACGCCCTTATATACATACATACATAACTGTTTGATTCACACAACTTAGTTTGAGCTATTTTAAGTTTTGGTGTAGCAAACGTATGCGAGTGTCAGCGACAATTGTCTTGATACAAGACAGGTGACACTCGAAAGTCCTTTGGCATTTGCATAAGCGGGCAGGTGTGGCCGTTGACATTGTCCAAAGGACGTGCAGCCATAAAGTGTCCAATGTGTGTGTGTGTGAGTGTGTGTGAAGCAGCGCAATTAACAAAAAACGAAAAAAAAACTAAAAAAAAAAAAAATTGAAGAGAAGTGGGGAGAGAAAAAGGCAACTTCAACGACATGGCACAATAAGGACAACAAGGACACTCGGCGTGTCAAGTGTTGATATTAAAGCTTCAATGCGCCCGCCCACCAAGGCTGCCCCTGCCGTGGCTGGCCAATTGAAATCCGGTCACTAGTGCTGTAAAATGTCCACAGTTTGTTGTTGCTGTTTACAGTTACAGCGGTCAGCTATGAAAATATGGCAACTGCATTGCAGCTGGACGCCCGGGGGCCAGCGTTTAGCTGGCCGAACAAAAGAGATGTCTGTCATAAGTTTAAGCGTCTCTCAAGTACGAAATCTTATGCATATAAAACTTATGTATGTATGAGTGTGTGTGTGTGTGTCTGTGAGAGTCTGTGTGTGCTTGTGTTAAGCTCTGCGACGGTCTGTCAATGCGAAATGTTCTTTATAGCCAGGGGCTCAGCTCAGCTCAGGTCTGCCTCTCTCACGTCCCCATTCCCCCTCCTCTCATGGCTGGCCTTTTGCATTGCCGTTGAATGGCCAGCCAAAGCGCACAGAAGTAGGCAACACTCTTCGCTTGATGCGGCAGCTGCCATTCGACAAGCGGAAGTGGCATTTAAGCGGATTTTGTCGACTGCCTCGCGCCTCATGCGATCACCACACAGAGTTGGGCGAAAAGACTCAAAATGAGAGGCAAAAAAAAAAAAAAAAGAAAAAAGTCCCTCAACTGTTTGGGGCCACTAAAAATGGTTGTTGAACGGCAAAACGCCGCGGGCTGTGCGGCCAGCCAGGTTGCCGGCTGCTGCACGGCTTGAATGCCAAGTGCTCCGGACAGCGGGATGCCGGGTGCCCTCAAAGTCGTCAGCCAAGGCAGCGCACAGTTTATCAGCTTTAATTATTTACTATGCTCATTACGCTCGAAATTAGAGTTAAAGTGCGCTGCACGGAGGGGGATGTTCGACTAGAGGATACCCTGCAGACGGCAAGCAGCTGACATTCAAATACGGCTCTTTTACACATACATATACATACAACACACACTGTTTGACAGCGCTTGGATTTGCCTCTTCGTTACTTTAGTTGCTAAACAACTAGATGGACTTTCTTAATCCATATTTTAGAGTGTAAGAATAATACTTGTACTTAAGCTCTGTTAAACTAAGGCTAAGTCCTTCTTTAGAGCAAGAGGCTTGCTTTGTTAGACATTATCGCACTTAGACTAAGAAGCATGGATAAGACTTTCATGGCAAAGAGGTTTTGATGGCTATATATACATAGTATCGTGCTTGTGTTGCTGGGATATCACAGCTGTATTGTATGTACTTAACGTCTTACGGGAAAGTCTCTACGGTGCAAACGTCTTTTGTAGAAAGTGAGCTACATATGTTTTAAAAAATGAAGACAATTTTTGTTCTTGTCGATAATTAGGAAACAAGTTAAGTTATTTGACATTCATATGGCAAACTGACGAATGGACGGACTGATGAACGGACGGATAGATGAATAGACGGACGGACAGACAGACGAAAGAGTGGACTGACGGACGGACGAACGGAAGGACAGGTGTACCAGACAGTGGACGGATGAAAGGACAGATAGACGGATAGATGAATAGTCGGACGGACAGACAGACGAAAGAGGAGGGGACTGACGGACGGACGGATAAAGCGATAGTAGGATGGACAGGCAGACGAGACAGTGGACTGACGGAAGGACAGATGGACGGATAGATGGTTAGTGGGATATACAGACAGACGAGACAGTGGACTGACGGACGGAATGAAGGACAGACGGACGGATAGATGAGCAGAAGGACGGACAGACAGAGGAAAGAGTGGACTGACGGACGAACGAAAGAAAGATTGACGGATAGATAGACGGATGGACTGATGTACGAATGATGGGCGGATGGATAAACGGATGGATGAGTGAGCGGACGGACGGACACGGCTAGATCGAAACTAAGCTCGTCATCCCGATCATGAATAATATAGATGGAGTCTGAAAAGCCTCCGTCTGCTCACCACAAGCATGCTCACAAAAGTCGTTTCCCAATCCGATTTTAAAATTAGTTAACGGTTTGAAAAGTCTCAGAGACAGTCACAAAAAGTGCTTGAGTAAGCTGGGTAATGGCTATAGCCGATCCACAAATGGAGCTGATGACTGGCTGAATGGCTTAACAAGTTTATTCATTAGTCACAATGATGAGCAACAATGTTGATTCATTGAAATTGCACTTGACTTGACTTGACTAATAACCACATAATGTGCTGTTATCGGCCACGTTGACAGGGCTGTTCAATTGTTTTTGCTGTTGGGTAAACAGCTTAAGCGCTAAGCATGTCAGTGTCAAGGTTTCGATTAAGTTGGTGGGGTTGCTGCCGCTGCTGCTGCTGCTGCTGCTGCTGTTTGACAGATCATCAGCAAGCATCAGACAAAATGTATTCATCATATTTGATGTGATAAGTTAACGGCATTAAATGCTAGGCGCAAAGCACTCGCTGCTGCCGACACTCCAGCGGCAATCAAAATTGTATAAAATGTCAGCTATGACATAATGTAACATTGTTGCATGCTTTGTTGCTGTTGTTGTTGTTGTTGTTGTTGTTGTTGTTGTTGCTATTGAAGAGCGAACAAAGAGCAGCCAAAAGCAGTTTGTGGGTAGCAAAGTTAAGTCAAAGTTTTACTTGGGCGTTCGCTGACAACACATTAAGCTCACTCGCATGCTGCCAGCCCACACTCTGTCTCCCTCCCTCCCTCTCGCTCTCTCTCTCTCTCTCTCTCTCTCTCTGTGGAACTTCTGTTGCTCTCGCTTGCCTATCGCCTGCTCTCAAACATGCAAAGCCGGCATTTTGTTTTTACGACCTGGCTATGGCTTCCTTTTTTTTTTGTTTTTTCGAGTGTGTGTGTTTGTGTTTGTGTTTTGGGGGGGTACCCGCCACCCTTAATGGCGTTAGCTTGCTGCTCGGGCTGGGCCCTGCAGCCAACAAGGAGCTTTTTGCTGCAACATTCGCAGTCGGCTTCCAGAAGCTTTAGCTGACTCGTTGGACACGTGCCAAGCGCTTCCACGCGCTGGATGTGCGGGAAGTGCTTTTGCGCCATAAAGCAATAACAAAACATATGGCTGGAGCTTTTCCCGGCTTCGGGCACCCACCAAACAAAAAGGAACAACAGCTGTGGGGCAGACGGTGGCAAACGCTGGCGATGACGACATTGGCTGATGCCATACGCTTCGAGATCAGGAAAACAGCAAGCCAGGACAGCTGCTGCACGATAAGCGGACGACCTGTAATTGAGAAAGGATGCACATGAATGAAGGATTGTAGAGGCAGGGCAGGGGGAGGGGGGGGGGGGTGGGTAAGGAGTGGTGTGTGTCGTGGTATTAAACTATGAGCTATGCAGAAGAGGGGAGCGAGGTTGCGGGAGTGTATGGTCTCTGCCAGTTGTCTGCGGCAAACTTGAAGCTGATTTGGATGAGCAGCACCCGCAGCCCAACCGCGTCCCCCTACCCAACCCCTCAGCAGTTAGTTTTGTTGTTTGCTTTTTTGTCTGCAATCTTACGCAATGTGCTGCTTGGCTGTTGAATTGCTTGATTGACATGTGATGCATGCGACTCTGGCTGCTGTCAGCGATTGATACGCGTTATGATTGAGACTAAGTGAAACAAAACGAATCGCAAATAACATGATTGATTGCCGATTGATTGGCGTGCAACAGCAATGGCCATAGATGGACTGATGCATATTCATTAGTGTTATGAGGGGATGCCCAGGCAATCCCATGTATAATTGACAAGTATCCAATTAATGATGTGCCTGATTGATTGATTGACATTGAGCTTTTGGCGGATATTCGACGAGAACTAGAGATTGAATTGGAAATAATTATTGAAGTAGATTAAAGGTGGATGGGAAAGACTATAGATGTATATTAATAATACGATAGTTGTAATTACTGTTAGTTTTTGTAAAGTGAAATCGAAATGATGATGGATAGACAGGCAGATAGATAAAGAATTATGTGAATGATGAACAGCTTGATGGAGTATTAATGAATAGATACAGAGAAGCTGTGAAGATAAATACATAAATAGATCAACTTGGAAATAAAGAGATGGATAGATGCAAAGTAGATAACACATTTAATAAGATAAATATATGAGGATACATAGATTGTAATTGGAAAGTGCGTATATAGATGAGTGGGTAGATATTTTAGATAACACAGGCGCGTATACAGGGGGGGGGGGGGGTTTCGGGAGCTCAAACCCCCCCGAAATAGTCGAAAATTTCTAAAATTGAAGTCAATCCAGAGGATATTTTGAACGAAATGGCGAAAACAAGTCGGAAAATAGACATTCCTTTGTAGAAAAAAAAAAATTGAAATAAAGGTCATCCATTATATTATTAAGTACGAATATGTGTATTTAATATTTGCTGAAAGCCCTCCCGAAAAAATTTTCTGGCTACGCGCCTGAGATAACATATATATATATATATAGGTAGATACATTGAAGGACATCGATTTATCTATTTTATATACTTTTGTCTGATGGATGAATTAAATAAATAAAGAAACGGATTTACATATCCTTCAAGATTTATCTACTTGAATTATATTTTTGTTCATCTATAAAGATGAATTAAATAAGTAAACAAACTGATTTACATATACATACATGTTTGATAAATGGAAATTTTTGTTTGTAAACATATACATATAAACAAAATTCTATTTTTAAATTCCACTTTGCGATTCAATTTAATTATCAAATTCTCTGCATCAGTCTATAGCAAATAAATTGTTGAGCAATTGCTCTGCACTCATCTCATATTTTCTAAATTCGATTTCACATTGATTTAAACTTTTTATCTGGAGCTAATTGAAATTTGCTGTAGATTGACTAATTGCATTAATTGATTGATTGATTACGACAAATATTTTCACTTGAAAAATGCAAATTTAATTGAAATATGCCAGCGTGTACCATTCTAATTGTAAGCACACACACACACACACACACACACATACACACACGTCTGTTTTTTACCTGCTGCATTTGAATTGCATTGCATTGGCCAGGAGGTAACTAAATATTGCTCATACGCCCGAGGTGCCTGAAATGCTGCAACGATTTCCCGCATTATGCGTTGTTGTAGTTGTTGTAGTTGTTGTTGTTGTTGTAGTTGTTGTTGTGGTTGGGTTTTATAGTTTTGTAGTGCACTTGGGCAGTTGCTGCAATCACATATTTATATAAACTCTATGCATACATATATATTTTTAATGGCCCGCCTTGCATGGCATTTAAATATATGTATATATATGTATTTATAATAAAAAAAATGGGGAAAAAATGAAACCTGTGAAAAGAGCTATATATTTTACCTTGCAATAATGTGCTTTGATTTTTTCGCTGGCGCGTGTCGTTTTATTTTTATTTCTCATTTTTTAATATGTTTTTCAAGTGCACACACACACACACGCACACGCACACATTGAGATGGCTTTACATGTATTTAAGTTGTTTTTGCTGCATGTTTGATGCCGTCTGCCTCTTGCGTCGTGAGTACAACGGCGTAAAGTGGCCAACAAGCCGTTAAGCGTGCTCTCCTGCCATGCATGCGCTCTTCACACACACACACACACACACACACACACACACACACACACACACACACACACACACACACACACACACACACACACTCTAACTAACAGCTGCCCAGAAGCTTTAATAAATATATATGTATATATAAGCATATACATAAAATAGAAGAAAAGCAAAGAAAACAAATGCAAATAAAACTCAGTTCAGAGTTGACAAAAGGGTTGCAAAACTGCTGCTCATTACCAAAAGTTGACTCTGTGTGTGTGTGTGAGTGTGTGTGTGTGTGCAAAGTTGCAGTTGCATTATGATATAAGGTTGCTAGCACAATAACTGCCACAACTAAAGCGGGCAGCCATGATAAATGGCTCACGAACTTTTCTCTCGAACAATTGCAGAACTTGCGTTGCGGCGCCTATGCGTATGCCACACATTTGCGACGCCACGATGTGACCCCTCCGCGGCCAGCCCTGGCGACTGCCCTCCCTCTCCTTCTCTCTCTCATTCTACCATTACTACTGCCTTTCAGGCCTTCTTGGCAGCAGCTCAATTCCTGCTCCGCCGCATCTTTCCCTGAGCTGCAGACCCAGTTACAGCTGGCCTGGCACAAAACTTACCAGACAATTGCAATTGCAATTGCTCTCTCTCCCTTCTCCCTCTCTCTCTCTCTCTCTCTAATTCGCTTTTTTTTTTTGAAATCTCGTTCAGTCGCGTGTGCATCCTTTTGCCAAGTTGAAAATTAGCTGCGTTTTATGGGCTTGATTCTTAGAAAGTTGGCCATAAAAAATGTAAACGTCTTTACGTGCATACGGCAAATGCATTAACTCTTAATTTTTCCGAAACACAGAGCTAGCTCATTAAGTTAGTCCAGTTTTATTTACTTGCTCAAATGTTTTTTTATTGCATTTACAAATGAACTAACGGGTGTGTATATGAACTACCAAAATGAACTAGTTCGTCGAACTGGTTCACTTACATACATATATTTGAAAATATTCATAAAAAACTTTAAAATTTGTAAAATGAACGAGTTCATTAACCAGACTCATTTATTTACTTGAGTATTAACGATGTTTTATGTGTGTTTCATATGAACTAGTTCATTGAATTTACAAATATTTTTAAGTATCAAATATGAACTAGTTCACTAAGCAAATTTTTTATTTTTTTTTTTTTATTTTTTATGTTACACAAATGAACTAGTTCATTAAGGTAACAAATAAATATTTTGCCTGAAATTTTTTGTAGAGAAATATATTGGTTCGTGAACCTTTAGCAATTCTCTTAGGTCCTTTCATTTAACTTCTTATTTCAAATAAAGTTTCGATTAAGAACTGAATTGCACTCTAAGTGGATTTTTAGACTTTAATTTCCTAGCTATTTACACTGAGGCCAGTAAACAGACCAAGCTCCCATTGCTCAGACATTTTATAAATACACATACATATACCTATGTATATGTACATACACACGCATACCTACATGTATAGTTACATCATTACATGTAGTTACATGGCTGCATGTTGACTGCTTGTCTAGCTGTGTTGTCATTGTCAATTGGCGCTGGCTCAAAAGGCTGTCGGCTTGGTATCTAATTTAATGGGAGCCCCAGCAAGGATAACAGCCTTGTGGCGTCTGCATTGCTTAAGCGGTCAAATGTCTGTGCGGGCATTTGCTGCATTGTCAATTGGCATTCAATTACTGAACTTTGGCCGGCACTCTAATTAAATGATCGATGGATCAATCAATCAATTGACCAATCTCACAATCTGCATGCTGTTCGTATGCCGCATCAATCTTGCGGCAACAGCGCTGATCCAGTTGCCATGTGGCAGCTGACCTTTTTAGCCATTTGCATTCGCTGCGGTTGCAGCTGCAACTGTTGCCTATGCAGAGCGTAATCCCCGCTGGGGATGCAAATGGTGGGGCTAGATGATATACCTGGAAAACACATTAAAGCAAGTGATAAAGCATGTCCAATTGAATGCATATATACATATTCTACAGAATTTTGTATTAAGCAATATAAATACTACTTATATATGGATATGAAGTGCCTTAAGCAAGCTTTCATTTAAGCTGACTGAAATTTGCGTATATACTCTTAAAAAAAATAAAATACTATGTGTGTATTTATATATCTAAGTGTGTAAATATCATATTATTATATTTTCTCTAATTTGTATAAACGCTTTACTCAGCTCTTAGCTCACACTAGATTGAGTTTCTATGTATACATGTGTGCATAGAAGTACATGCATGCACACACATATATATGTATGTGTGTGTGTGCTGATCGCTTTTTATTCGTCCATCGCAATCGTAATGAGCCTGTGTAAAGAGCTTAAGTAGTCATCTCGCTCTCACTCAGCAGCATCATTACTCTCAGCTCGCATTACTTGCGGCTGCAGCTATCTTTGTCTCGCTCTCTCTTTCTTTTCGAGTGAGCAGTAGTAAACGTAGAAAGTGCGTAGAGTACAACTACAACGCAAACTCACTCGGATAATATAGAAGCTCAGCGGCTCAATAGCAGCTCTCAGTCTCTCACCAATACAAATACAATACAGTAGGAGCCAATCACGATCAAATTGAAGAGAGGTAGGAGATTGGAAATAGAAATGCACATGTATGCAAATACATATGCATGTATATACAAATATGCGCTAAATATATACTTTTGTTATAATTGTTTTTTATTTAAATATATTTGTTATAATTGTTTTATATTTAAATAATAAACGTAAATAAATAAACGTAAAAGATTATATTTTTAATAAAATGAAATCTGAGTTTTTTATTTTATTTAATATAAAGCTATGTCACTATTGTACAACAAAATTTAATATTAAATAATGTTTTTTAATAACATTATTTTTCTCAGTTTGAACTATTCTCTTGTAATAAATAAAATTCGGTCTCTTTAATATAATGTTTTGCTCCTTTTTATAAGCTTTAAGCTAATATTATGCTGTCCCATTCAAGCTAAGTAAGCAGCTTATGAATATGAATAGAAGATAATGCTAAAGCTCTTGTTTATTGAGTGCATTTGAATAAAATTTGCTGCACGGCCTATAACTATTTATTTAAAAGTTATTTATGATATGGCTGAAAATATGACTGAGCGTAAGTAAAGTGTTTGTGTTTGTGTGTGTGTGCGTGCGCGTGTGTAGGTGTGTGCGTGTGTGTCGCATAACATAAATCGTTTTGGCCTGGCTTTAATGTGCGTCCTCGTTTTGGCATTGTCAGCCCTTTGGGTGCTGTCTAATTGGCCAACTGGCTGGCTGGCTGGCTGGCATGATGCATTGACAAACTAGCTAACTGACTAACTGACTAACTGTCTAACTGTCTTTTGGCAGCATCTCTCAATGTGGGCTCTCAATATCTGCGGCACTGCGTCTTTTGGAACTTATTGGTTCTTGGCTCTGGGCCTGGTTATTCGGCAATATGCTTGCCATTTTATGACATCGCCCACGCCTCCAACCGCCTCCCAATTTGGCATTTGCATATGAATGACAGTGTATGGCATATGAAAAGGAAAGCAATGCAAATCAATAAACAGACAGACGACATGTGTCTGTGTGTGTGTGTGTGTGCGAGTGCGAGTGCGTGTGTGTGCGGTCCACAAATCCAGATATTATGCAAGCCAAATGGCAGCAGCACCACCGCCGGCTTGCCAAATCTCAAGCTCAGCTCGATTACGTTCAGGTGTAATCAACATTTCGATAAATTTATGGGCATCTGGTGTCGACGCCAGTCGGGGAAATGCATGCGGCAGCAAAGTTGTACATGGGACTGCTGCAGTTGTACATTTGATATCAGCAGGTGACATTTCACAGGGCTGTGTGTTAAGTGCTGCCCTGGAGGGTAGAAAGAGAAAGAGAGCGGGCGAGCGATAGAGAGAGATGGAGAGATACAGGCCTAATAGATATGTACAGTAATGCCGGCGGCATTTCAATTTAAGTTGCCACGTGTCAACGGCGCACACAATCCACACTGACACTTGAAGCACAGCGAGCACCAACAACAACAACGACAACAACGACAGCAAACAACAATAAAAAAAAGCAGAAAAGCAAAGGAAAACCAAAAAAAAGGACTAACTTGCCACGACTCCACTACTGCGCTGCTATGGGGCATGCGGCACGGCTTAAGCTGGCCCTTTTGTTGGCTTTTACTTTATGGCTGCTTAGGCTGGCTGCCGCATCGATTTACGGCAAACTTGCCACACAAAATGAGCTCTGCTTTTAGGCAGAACCCCAGACGCTCATACATACAAATACAATACATACATACTTACTAATATATATATATATATACATGTATATATATAGCAATTCAAATAAAACGCAAGCAACGCCCAGCAGGTGGCGCCACTGCCAGGGCAGCCGGAACAGCACCTTGTCTCACCTTAACTTTTGGCCTTAATACCAGCTGACGTGCAGCTGATATAAAACTTAATTAAAGCAAGACCTTATAGGCGGGGCCATATTCTATTTTAAAGCCAAAACACATTGGCTTTTTAATATGTGTTCTTATTTATATACATAAAATAAGTGCTTTCATAAAATAATTTTACGCTTTTAATTGACAAAGTGATATAGGAGGAATAGCAATAGCAATAGAAGGTATAATATAATAATATAATACAATAAATAAAATATATTAATATAATATAAATTATATATTATATATATTTATATATACAATATCTGAATACTTGCGATCTATGGCATATGAAGTAAATTTAGTTAGTTTTTAATATATATTAAAATAATTAAAGTATTAAAAAAAGTGTATCAATAAATATAAATTTAAATAAATTAATCTCGATATGCAAAAAAAAAAAAAAAAATTAAATAAAAAAATATATAAATAAATTTATCTCGATATGCAAAAAAAAAAAATTAAATAAAAAAATAAATAAATAAATAAATAAATTTGTTTTTTGAATAATAATAATAATAATTCTTAAGTCTGTTCAAATTGTGTAAATTAGACTTAAGAATTATTATTATTATTATTCAAAAAACAAATTTTACACATTTTGAGCTGATTTCATAAGTTTCATAATTAAAGGGCAAATCAATATTCAATATTTTCATATCCAAATGATTCTAATAAAGAAAATTATTAAAATATAGTTAAACGAAATAGCCCTGCTCTAGCTGGTCCAGGTTTACAGAGAGAGAGAGAGAGAGAGAGAGAGAGAGAGAGATACAGAGAGAGAGAGGCAGAGAGAGCGAGAGAGGGGCAGACTCTATATGAAATCCTATTACAACTGCATTCAAATACAAACAAATGTTTCTCTTTTGGCAAATGTAGAACTGAATTGAAGTGCGACAGTCTGCTTGAGCTTATGTGGAAGCCATTGAGCCAGGCTAATCGATTGGCCTCTTCAAATATTTATAATGCAAATGGAAATTCTTTCGAATGTACACATTAAATTACAGATTTACATAAGCCGTTGAGATGCCATTTTCATGATTTTCTCTGATGTTTGTTATGCTGGGAGCAAGTTGGAAAAATCTACTCCCAAACATGCAATTATAGAGCTGTTGTCGCAGCAGCTCACTGAACGGAATGGCTAAGGACGGCAAGTTGGGTCACATCTGCGGTCAGGCAAATGACATTTAACAAGGCAATTAAGTAGTTGGCATTACAGTCGTGACAAGCGGGAATCTCAAAAGGCTGTCCCAAGAGTGAGAGAGAGCGAGAGGGGAGAGAGAGAGAGGGAGATGTGTCCTTTTTGCCTTTGCGTGCTGCCACAAAAACCACAATACTTAGCAGGAACAACAACAACGACAACAGCAACAACAACTCGAACAGGAGAATGGACAACAACGGAGAACCGGCAACTGGCAACTGGCAACTGGCAGCTGGCATGTGATGTCTGACCTTGAAATTTATGGCTTAATATAATAAAATGCCCAAAAGTATGCAATGTTAAAGTGAACGACGCCATTTCTGGCTGCCTTTGGGGCAGCCATTCGCTCCGCTCCGCCCCGTTCCACCGCCCATCGGCATCCAGCGCCATATACAAAAATAAAACGCAATTCTGGCAGACGCAGACCTCACTCACTCACACACACACACGCACACAAAAGGGAAATGAAATATTAATAATAATAAAAGCAACAAGAAGGCACAACAACAAAAAAAAGAAAGAAAGAGAAAGAAAACAAAATCAAAACACAATAGATGAAAATAGCATGAAAAGAACACAAAATTTATGCCGTTTATATATGTGTGGTCGAGCCAGGGCCAAGGGAGGGGCTGGCGCTGGGGTTGCGGTGGAGCGTCCCTTTCGAAAAATTGACTAGCAAATGTTTATCAAGCCACGCCCAGCCGCTCAACTTGTGGCTCGATTTACGGCTTAAAATACATTTTTCAATTTCATCATCGAATTTCATAAAACAAGGAACGAAAGGCAAAAGCGGCAAGCAGACGGCCCGTAGGGAATGCTCGACTAGATGTTACCCTGACGCTGGCATAGAGCAGGTGTACATATGTATGAGCATACATAAGCATAATCATGCGCTTCTTCTTCCACATCTTCTTCATAAGCGCTAGAGTTAGACTCAATAAATTTTTGACCTTTTGAGCGATTTTATTGCAATTTTTAGCACACGAAGCGCGTTCATGTGATAAGCCACAAATGTTTATCGGCAAAAATGTTGAGAGTCAACATTTGAAAGCATCCGAATTTATTTAAGTCACGCTCGAGTGCTGCCTGCTTTGTAGATGAATGAGACGTGCATAATAGAAGTAAAGTTTATCAACGATTCCAGTCGGAGACAAAAATGGAAGGACACACGATAGACTACAGATGGAAGATTCAAGCAATTGAAACATTGATAAATTGAACATGCAATGTAGATGATGGAAGTGTCATGATTGAACACGGACAATTTCAGATTATAATTGTAAGTTGAGATCGAAGATAGAAATGTAAAGATGGAACAGTGAAAGTCGAAGATGGAACATTGAAAATTAATAGTCGTAAATATAGAGAATTAAATTTGTAGATAATTGAAATCTACAGATGGAACACGAGACATTAAAGACTGAAAATTGATGTGAGATTCAATATTGACAGATAATATATATATTGAAAGATGATACATATGTATGTAGACGACCAAATATAATGGAATAAAGACGAGAATTGAATGGGCATACATAGACAGACAAGAAGATAGATAGACAAGAGAAAGCTATGCTGCTTTACAATAACTGAGTGAGATCCATGCTGAACTAAACGTTGAAAATTCTTATTTAATTGTAAATAAGTACGCTTTACTCCATAGAAAAAACTTACTTGATTCCCTCAGGAATGTGTTAGGAGCGAAGAACAAGTATTTCTCTTGAGTCTCTGTGCTCAATTGTTTTGTGTGCTGTGATTGATCCTAAATTAAAAGTTGAACATATTCCCTAGGGGTAAAAACGGCGCTACATGAATCTACCTACGTCAAAAGCTATGCTTTCTTACGTAACGTGACGTAAAGCCCCACAAAGAGACATGCAAGAGAGGAGAGACAAAGAGAAGGACATATATACAAACAGACAGACAAACAAACAGTTAGATATGTTTAGCTAGCGCTAGACAGCGGGACAGAGGCAGGACGCGTATATCCTCAATAGCTATTACTTTTGATCTAGATAATATACATATATGTGTGTGTATAGCATTGACCATGCTGTACGCAGACCTCACTTACATGTACTTGGACAAAATCAATATACCCCATGCAGTGGGTGGAGCACAGCTGATTGGTATTATAATTGAAGTGTATTGGCCATTGAAGTGGCTATAAAAGCTGAAGAGATTTATTTTTAGTTTTGGCATTCATAATGTATATATACCATATAACATTTTAGACTTGATATTTCGAATATATATATATTTATTATAGATATATGTATATGCATATAATTATATGTTCGTGTTAGAATAAATCCAAAATTCATCGAAGTAACAAATGCGCGTAGCAGCGGCGCGTTTTAGTGAGCTTTTGCATTGGCTACACACATATGACGTCACAATGGGGACACACACTTGTAAGCCCACATACACACACACTCACATATATATATATATATATATATATATATATATATATATATATATATGTATATATATATATATATGTATATATATGTATATGTATATTGCTATTTGATGTGTAAATCTAAACGGCGCCAGCAAAAAGCTAGACAAAATGGCTAAGGCGCAGTTAGCACACACACACACACACACACACACACACACACACACACACACACACACACACACACACACACACACACACACACACACCACACACGCACACACACACACACACACCACACACCACACACACACACACACACACACACACACACACACACACACACACACACACACCACACACACACACCACCACACACACACACACACACACACACACACACACACACACACACACACACACACATCACACACACACACACACACACACCACACACACACACACACACACACACACACACACACACACACACACACACACACACACACACACACACACACACACACACACACACACACACACACACACACACACACACACACACACACACACACACACACACACACACACACACACACACACACACACACACACACACACACACACACACACACACACACACACACACACACACACACACACACACACACACACACACACACACATGCACACACATGCAGACAGACATATACAAACGCACACACATTTGTCAATTTTTGGCACACTTCAGAATTAGAAGCGAGTGCAAATGTGGCTTAGACGCGATTTCAGATCTAGTTTGAAGGCCACGCTGCGTATGCGCAATAATTTTTGATAAAACTTTTGCCAGCCCTGCGGGGGAAACAATTCCCTTTTGGCTGTTGCCTTGTTGTTGCTGTTCTGTTGCTGTCGCCTGACAAGCTTGGCGAGCGACTTATCAAACACCAAGTTTATAATTAATGTGCCAAATGAGGACGCAACCGCAAGTAGTTTGCACTTAACACCGTCTGCCATTTCCCATCGTACAGGAATAGCTGCAACAGCAACAGCAACAGCAACAGCAACACGAACAACAACAACAGCGATAATATAGGTAGATAAAGGTGGCAGCAACAGCAACCATCAGCGGTCAGACAGCAGCGACGCATGCCACTTGCAACTTCCGTTTCCGGCCGATGGCGTTGCAAGACACCAAAAATAACAACAACAAAAGAAGCAGAAACTATAAAAAGTTGTCTACGCGACGTTGCACGACTGCACAATACCCTGTTCGGGCAAATTGTGAGCTTTCAGCTGAGCTCTGAGGTGAGAGAGCTAAGGATTAGAGTAAATATTTCCCAACCTTCAGTCTGATTTCACTGAGAGATACTTCGTTCATTCAAGATAAATAAACATATGTATGAATAATAATATTAAGTACTTTGAATATACCCTCTTAGCAGCTTGGTAGTAAAAAATTAATAAAAATTTTATAATCTGCAGAGAACAATAAGGAAAATATCCTATAAAATCACTCAGCTCTGAAGCCAGACTAAATTTGATAAGGTGAGCCAGGGATAGCTATTATTTTCATACTCAGCTATGAAACGAAACGAGCATATTGGTTTTTTGCAATGTTCGCCTTGACAACGAATTAGGAGAAACGAATTAGATTTCTTCTTAACGCGAGAGAAAGATTCCCGAGTCTCCAAATAATGTTGCAATGGCCCAAAATACAATGTTGTCGTTGGTAAACTTCTGGTAAGCCTTTCATAAGAGGCGTGGTATATCAATATTTGTATTTGAGATTTTGACTTTGAAGATTTTCTTTCTCTTGCTTCTATCTCTTCGCTCACTTTGCGCTCACTTCTCGCTAGTCGTTTGATTCCCTCTTATTTTATATCTTTCACTCTTCCATTTCTCGCCTCTCTCCTCTCTCTGCCCTCTCTTCCATCTCTCTCTCCTCTGTCTCTCCTGACTACCCTCTCTTACCGTTCTCTCCTCTTTCCTATCTATCGCGCTCTCTCTTCATATGTCTGCCTATCTCTCTCTCTCTCTCTCTCCTGCCTCTCTCTCTCTCTTGAAATAGATTCCTCAACACTCGTCTATGCCATTTCGTGCACTTTTCTAGGGTATAAAAATCGTTACGAAAATGATTCGAAATTGCCGCAAATGACTGCAGAAGCCTTTGGCTTGTTTAAGGTCCTGACATTTTCGAACAGAGCGTTTGAAATTTATTAGGCTTACGAAACAAGGACACACACACTTACACACACACGCAAACCAGAAAAAAAGACAGAAATGTAGGCAACAAAATGTATCGAATTCCCTTGCGATTCTCTCATTCGTTCTCGCTTTTCTTTCGTTTCGCCTGCTTTGCACATTTCTTTTGTGGATCATTAGCATTTGGCTGACTTTTTAATGAATGTCGCGTAATTAGTTTTGCTGTCCACCGACGCCGCCAGGTGGCGCCAGCGGCCCCTAGTGAAGACGCGGCTAGGGTTAAAAGATGCACGACGTTATAATTAAAATGCGACAGAGGGCGAGAGAGAGAGAGAGAGAGATAGAGGGAGGTAGGTAAAGAGAGAAAAATGTTCACAGATTTAATATAATTATAATGAACGTAATTATGCAAGAAAAAAGGAAATAAGAAAAGGGCAACGCAGGTAAAATACACACATACACAGACACACATAAGCACACAGCCTACAAAAATCAATATAACAAGTCAAGGCACACACACACACACACACAGAGACCTTTTGGTGTCTTGCGGGGCAGCTGTCTTCCTTTTTGGCTGGCGTCGTTAATAAATTTTCCATAGCATTTTAGTTGGCTCTTTTCTACAATTTTTATGGCCACAATAAAATGCAAGTTACCGGCTGCTTTCAGGCCTGGCGACAGCCAACTGGTTTCCCACTCCCCCAGGATGTGTGGGGGGAGGGTTTGGCCGGGGCAGCCTCGGGGTCGGGTGTCGGGTGTCAGGTGTCGGGTTCACGGTGGGTAAGGGTTGAACTGTAAGTGTATTGCGCACGCGATGCAGCCGCTAGAGATGGCAGCCAAGCAGAGCTTGCCTCCGTATATGGGGCAAGTACTTAGGATCCATTAACTAACTGCATGTCGAAGCTATAACTCTACATGCTATATGCTATATCTATGGCTATATACCTTATGGCCCTAATGGATAGTTAGCTGAGTATTGAATATTGCTGAAAGTTGGGCTTAAGACAAACAACAAGTCACTAAATGGTGTTTAAGGGCTGTTAACAGTTCCTTTGTTTGATTTTAGGAAAGTAGATTTATAGTCTTAAGCACAAAAAAAAAAAAAAAAACAAAAAATAAATAAATAAATAAAAATAAATTTATTTTTTAATTAAAAAAAAAATAAAATAAAATAAAAAAATAAATAATGGTCATGTTTATTGAAAATTTATTGTATTAAATTATTAATTAAGAAACGCACGCACAATTTCGATAGATAAATATATTAAAATTTGGATTTATTTCATTACATTTGTAATAGCTGCGAAGAACTATAAAAGATGCTGACATAAAGACCCTAAGGTTTTTCTCGATCAAGACGAGATCAAAATATCCGATAAATATATAAATAAGCTTATATATGTAAATATACATACATATATTGCCCATGTCCACGCAAATTAATTAGCTGGAGAAGTACTACAAAATACAGAGCAAAGGTCTCTAATAAGCTTTCCTCGTCCTGAAACTTGCAAATAGACAACAGAATATACATATTTACATATTGACTGAGGTCAATGGAGCGTAAGCCATTCGATTTTTGTTTTAATGGTTAATGTCTTATTTTAATGCAAATAAAACTTAAATTAAATAAAGAATCTGTTCGATATACAAATGATTTTTTTTTCTATTTATTTATTTTTTTTTTTATTATTTATTGACTTTATTTAAATTTTTTTAAGGCAAATTTGTGAGAGAAATATATTATTGCAATTATTTTTTGCATTTAATTAAGATTAAAAATTAAAAAAAAAAAAAAATAACTGTATATTTTAATACAAATGTAAAAGAGAAATATATATATAAAATTAATTTATTAACTTATATATAATCCCATTTCACTCAAATTGCGAGTCCTAAAGTCAAAAATTTATTCATATTTGAAAATACAAAAACAGATAGATAATTTTGGTGGCGTAGTATTTATTTAACTAAAGTGAGTATATGTTATGGATAGCTTAGCTATGGTGCGACATCGGGACTAAGGACTGCGGATTGCTGTTGCTGTTGCTGTTGCAGCAGTCCGAGTGCCGTTATATTTGTGTGTGTTTTTTGGGGTCGCTTTTGTATTTATTACATTTCAATATTTGGCATGTTGTTCGTGGTTCGTGTCACAAACTTTTGAAATTAGGCAGCCAGCGAGGGAAGAGAGAGGGAGATAGAGAGAGAGAGAGAGAGCGGAATGGGAGAACAGGCGCGACTGAGTGAGAGAGAGAGAGCAGGAAGCAACTAAGTGAAAAGCCGGGCTAAAGGCATTTTCTTGGCTTGCATAGCCGGCGCCGCTAAGTATGCAACGCCGTTTCGTGTTAAGTCATAATTAAATGAAATTCAACTGTGTTCTTTTAGCTCCATGCACGAGAGCGAGATGGATATATGCAGCCGTGTAGCTGCTTCAGTTCTGCGTGCCATCGCTGCATTTGTAAGAATTTTTTTCTTTCTGACTGCCCTTCAGTAAACCCATTGACTCCCAACCCAAAGAGGGGAGTGTCGAAAACAGCAACTGAACTGAAAGAGAGAGAGAGAGAGAGAAGAAGGAGAAGGAGACAGCAACAGCAATGACAGAAACAATATCAATGAATGTAACTATGTAGCTATGCATGACGGGCATCCAATAAATGTTAAAAGTCAAATTATAGAAGCATTGATTGGATTATAAGGGGCGTGGCTCCACATTTGTGCACCGTTTCACATCATGACAGTTCCGTCAGGTCTCCCATGGTTAAACAGGAGCTTAGCTCCAGTTTATTTTCCATTACAAAAAGTTGATTTGAGTTGCTGTTGCTGTGCAGTCAGACAATAAATGCTGAAAATCAATTGAATTGAAGGTCTTTCATATTTATTTATAGTTAAGTCTTATGGAATATGTTGTATAGATCAAGCAGTTTGATATTTTATCCAAAATTGTATTCTATATTCCTTTTTGTATATCTTTGACAATAAAATATTTTTATACATTTTTCTCCCTTCCTCTTCAATCTCTTCTTCTCCTTTATCTCTTTAATTTTTCCTTACTATCCTATGACCACCCCTTTCTTCTCTTCCATGCGTCTACTTTTCATCTTTCATTTTTCATCTTTATCGCTTGTTTGTTATATTCTTTATTTTGCCTTCTGTTAATTTCGTTTCTTACTCTGATGCGCTTTTATTGAATATCCTTCTTGCCTTCTCCCTTATCCTTTTTTCTTTTGTCAAAGCTCTTCTCTGTCATTTCCTCTCTTTCTTTCTCTCTCGCTCAGACTCTCTCTTGATTACTTTCTGGGTGTCTTTCTATTCTTCGACTTTTCTGTGTCTCGGTTTCTCTCTGCTTCTTTCAGAGATATATCTCTGTGAACGAATACACTTGACTAAGATGGTGTTTAGTTTCGTATTGATCTTTATTATTCTGAGCCTGGGTTTATATACCCAGACTCATGTATAATTTCAACCCTTAAATCTAATGTATCTATTGCTGAGTGTGTAAGGCTCAGCATTGGGCTATTACATATTCTTATCTTATCGCTGAGTGTGTAAGACTCCGCGTTGGTCTATTAGCTATTCTTATCCTATCGCTGAGTTTGTAAGGCTCAGCGCTCGTCTCCTTCGTAATCTGACTCTGGGGTTGCAAGGGTTGGTCTTCATTTGTATATTTATGCAGTCCGTACATGTGGCCCTTATCGCTATCACAGCGCACTACCTGCTAGTCGCTGAGTGCGTCGGAGGCATGTATACGATCATCGTATATTCATATGTTCATGCCTGAACACTCTGTCTCTCTCTTTCTCTCTCTCTCTCTCTCTCTCTCTCTCTCTCTCTCTCTCTCTCTCTTTGTCATTCGCAGTCTCTCGATTTCTCTCCATTTCTATCTATTTCTGACTTAGACTATATCTTTCCCATTCTTTCCATTTCCTAAACTCTCTTATTTGTTTCTAATTCACTTTCTCTCACTCTTTTTTTTTCTACCCATCTCTCGCCTCCTTTCTCTCCCTCTCTCTCTCTCCCTCTCTCTCTCTCTCTCTCTCTCTCTCTCTCTCTCTCTCTCTCTCTCTCTCCCTCTCTCTCTCGCTCTCCCTCTCTCTCTCTCCCTCTCTCCCTCTCGCTCTCTCCCTCTCTCTCTCCCTCTCTGTCGTGCAACTTGTTTTCGATGTTCGCTCTGCCACAGCCGGCAACTATCGTGGCTCAACGTGATTATCATCGTAGTCATTGTGTGGCTTCTGTGTGCGTGTGTGTGTGGTGCGTGATAATGAGGTTGTTTATCGTGGGCCGTGGCTGAGGAACAGCTGTTCGTCGTCGCCTGCTGGATGCTGTCGGCTCCGACTGAGCTCTGCAGTCGCTGCGAGCAGCTGTTGTTGTTGCTGCCGCTGCTGGCACTCGATTGGGGCGCCTGCGCCACTGGAAGCGGCTAAAGGTTTGTCACATGTTTTTGGCCACCTAGAAAACATCGCATGTTGCTTCCAATGTGCCACAAAAGGCAAGAGGCAAAAGGCAAAAGGCAAAAGCAGCAGCAACAACTGCCGCGAATTGGAAATGCTAGCGACATTGCAGTCGTGCGGCCGAGCAGCGAGCAGAGCAAAGCAGAGACAGTTAGCCAGCCAGTTCGTCTGTCAGTCAGCCAGCCAGCCAGTGAGTCAGTCAGTCAGTCAGCCAGTCAGTGTGTCAGCGTCGAGTGTATGAAATTTGTGCAACTGCCAGCAAGTTTAAATGTTCAATTGTTTAAAACATTTGCCAAGTGCTCCGCGTGCTCGCCTCACAAACTTGTGGCAATCAATCAATTAGCCCAAGACCCAGCCGCTGCCAAGGGGGCAGCCAAGACGCCCAGAAGCCAAGTCAATCTCTCCCAATCTGCACCAGACGACGCAGCAGCAGCAGCAGCAAGCAAAATAAGAATAACAACAACAACAACAACAACAGCAACACCAACACCAACAGCAATAACAAGAATTAGTATAAAAAAATCAATATCCGTCTAAAGTTTATTTCGGCTTAACTCAAATGGAACTAGAAGTTCAACAACAGCAACTGGAACAACAACAGCAGCAGCAACAACAACAACAACACTGAGAGCTACGATTAGTTAACTCAATTGATCCGCGCCTAAAAGTCCACGAAAAAACGCAAAACAAAACTGAATTCTGATAAAAAGTTACTAACAATTATCAATAAATATATATATATACATCATAGCCCCAGTTAATCATATAACTGTTTTTCAAATTTAAGCAACTTGCATTAAATTAAAAAAAAAAAACTGGCCAAACTATATCCAATTTAAATATTATAATTCATTTATATTCGCGCTTTTTGCTAAACTGCATTCGCTTACGCAATATATTAAAAAAAAAACTAAAAAAAAACAAAAGTAAAAAAAAAAATAAATAAAAAATACGCCTATTAAGTTTGTCAAATTTAAAAATATAAATAAAATATAAAAAAGTCCATTTTGTGCTAAGCTTAAAAGTAAACAAAACACGCCAAAATTAATTTTGAGAGAAGCTTTAACAATAAACAAAAAAATTTATTGCAAATTTAAATAAGTATGAAAATTAATTATTATTAAAATTAATTATAAATGCTGAACTGAACAAATAAATTAAAGTTGCTCCATCCATAGTGCAAAGTGAAGTTAAATACAAAATTATATAATATTAAAAAAACATAATTAAATATATATATATAAAAATCACATTTCAAAGGTTAGTAAGAGCTAGTAATAAATATATTAATTTGTTAAAATAACAAATACATTTTAATAATATTAAAAAAATTTTAATTTATTTTTATTTTTATTTTTTGTTAAACTGTCTCCTTATATATATTTATTTTTTCTATATATATACATTTTAATAATGTTAAAAAAATATATTTTTATTTTTATTTCTATTTTTTGTTAAACTGTCTCCTTATATTTATTTATTTTTTCTATATATATACATTTTAATAATATTAAAAAATATATATATATCTATTTTTATTTTTATTCTTTGTTAAACTGTCTCCTTATATTTATTTATTTTTTTTATAAATTCTTCAAAATATTGATTAATTATTATATATAGAATAGATTTCATAGATCAGAGATCAATATTGAAGTCTGTCAAATTGCAAGTTGCTTGAACTGTGGAAAGAGCGAGGCAGAGAGAGAGAGAGAGACAGGGGATATGATGCACTGTGCATATTTGCAATTTGCGATTTGCATTCCAAGACAAATTGCTCTTGACAGCGGCAAGCTGTTGGACACGTTCGATTCAAAACTCAACGGTTGATTGAGCGCACAGCTGAGCGAGACACACACACACACACGCACGCACACACACACGCACGCACACACAGCTAGACCGATTGAGAGCATGCAGCAGAGAGCGCGGCCCACAGCTGTTTGTGTGCGAAGAGAGAGAGCGAGAACAGCCGGCAAGCGCCAAAGCAACGGTAAAATCAATATTTACTTTGCTGGCAGCTGTTTGCAGCTGTATTGGTACGTTTCGCTGTGTGCGTGTGTGTGTGTGCGTGTGCTGCTGAATCAGATGGCTCGCCTTCCAGTCATTTTGCACAGCTTTAATGCTGCGTCTTATCGCCTTGATTTGAGTTTAGCAATTGCAATTAATAATTAGTTTTGTTTGGATAGCCTGCTGCTGGATAACGTGGGCTGATCCTGGGTCTAGCCCTCTGCCCGGATTGCCATTCAACTTTGGCATTTGCTGCGACTGGAAGTTGCGTAATTTCATTAGCGTTGCCCAATCGAATATCGTGCACATCGACTTCCAGTCGGTCGGCGTTTAGCGGCTTTTTCCTTCCACGTCCTTGTTTTTGTTTTTTTTTGTTTTTTGTTTTTGGCTCTGACACGAGGACGCGGCGTCGTTAACGAGATATCGTCGTCGACTGCTGCTGCTGCTGCTATGTACGTACATACATATATCCGCCGTGCTGTCCGGCAATTCGTGGTCAGCGTCTCAGTTGTTATCCGAGTGTCTTGTGCATTATATGAGTAACAATTCATAGTCCGTCGCACTTCTAAAACAAAGCACGTAAATATATATCTATATATAAACTGCGTGAATCTTGAAATAGAATAATATATGTTAATTGTATACAGTCGTTATAATTTACGAATATATTTGAGCAATAAATGTATGTGTGCTTGGCGCTTATTACAAATATTTTGTGGTATTTTTTTTTCAAGTTTCAAATAAAAATACAAATTTTGTGTTATTATGGAGAATTTGTATATGAATATAATAAATTTTGTATATGTGTATTTGCAAATATTACAATATACAAATAAATATTGTTTTAATTGATTATTAGCCGTCGATAAGATAACGAAATTTCTGTGCTATTAATCAGTAATATGCATATATAGACGAGCTTTTTATGGTCTAATGTTCTAACAATCTATCATAGGCAAATTTTCGCTGTTTCGGCTTTCAAGACCGAATAAAATCAGCTTGCATATCATACGATTTACGAAGTACGGTAAAAGATATACGATATAGGGGCTATACGGCATACGATGTAGAATATACGATATACGAAATGTGATATATGATATATGATATTCTCGTACTTCCATTTGGAAATATCCTATTGCGCCGCTCCTAATCCTCTATATAAAGGCAAAGATCACAAAAGCTATAAAAGATTTAATACGTCGATTTATTTTTTCATAAATTTTAACTTAGTATTCATTCATTGAATTTTACTTTAATATCTGTGCTAGAAAAAATTCCCTAAATTACAAATTTTATTTTTTAAATTTTCCTATGTATTTATTTATTTTTGTATTTGCTAAATTGCCTCATTTTGAGTGTGAACAAAGAAAGCTTCAAAACTCTAGCTAGATTTAAAGTAGGCAAAGAGTTGCGCGTATACGCTATTTGCATGGGTTAAAGTGCGAGAAGGGTGGCGGTAGGTGGGAGCAGGGAGGAGGCAGCTGGTCTGCAGGGGGAGTTATGCCTACTCTATTCGGCGAGGAGTCGAGTACTTAATGCGCCAACTCCAAAATGCCAAGGCGGCATATCGACAAAATCGACGACGACGGCGGCGCCGACGAGAATGACTGGCAAAATGTTAGCCGGCGCGGAACGGTTGGGCGGGCGGGCCATGGCGCCAGTAACGAGACGAGAGCAAACGAAACAGAACGAAATGAAACGACTGGGAAACGAGCCAGAAACGAATCGAAACGAATTGAAAGCGACGAGTGAGGCTCGTTTAGCCGGCAGCACGAATCGCAAGGACGAGGACGAGCCCTCCTCGGCCCAGCTGAGCCGACAACAACAACAAGAACAGCGGCAGTGGCAGCGACAGCAGCAGCAGCGGCAGCAACAGCGACAAACAACAGTTATAAAAGCTTTGGCAGCGCCGCACGCAGACGCAGGCTGGAATAGTTCCAATAACGGCAAATAAGCCACAGTCACAGCAACAGCAACAGCAACAACAAACGCTGAAGTTGCCGTGCAGCCCCAAAATCGGCGACGAACAGACGCCGCTGCTTCGCGTCGCTGCCGCAGTCGCAGTCACAGTCGCAGTCGCCGCTTGTTTCGCTGCCCAAACGCCGACGCCGCTTCGTTGTGCGAGTTGTTCCGGCCAAAGAATCAGTCGTCGTCGAGCTTTCAAAACGTTTGCAGCAAACGAAACAAGAAATAATACAAACGTACACAAATTGTGGCAGCAGCTAAAGAAGAAGTCGCAATAACAGCAACAGCAATAGCAGCAGCCGCCGCAGCAGCAACAGCAGCAGCTACAAAGTAAATTCAATTCGAATTTTGCAGAAGTTTAACAAAAAACTTGAATATTTTTTTTAACAATTTTTTTTTTTCGACTTGCAATTGATTACGGCAATTAAAGTGACAAATTTTTGTTTCGTGTATGCATGTAAGTGTGTGTGTGTGTGTGTGTGTGCGTGCGTGCCTCAAGTTGCTTTTGGTGCAACTTCGCAGTTGCGGCCTGGTTGGAGGTTTTCTTGTGGCTTCCTTGCGGTGATATCATATAACAAATTGCCACAGTTCTCTGTGGCTAGCAACTACAACACGTGCTGGCTGCTTTCCCAGTGTGTGTGTGTGTGTGTGTATGGATGTGTGTGTGTGTGACCTATTGATTCTACAACTTCCTTTGCAGTTGTGTAGCTCAGTGCAGTTCCGTTTTATAGCGGCTTCGGTTGCAACTTCTTTTCAGTGCCCCAGTTGCCTGGCAGTTCTTCAACGTTGCAAGTGTCTAAACTGTTTTTTTTTTCGTGTATTACTTTTTTTTTTTGCTGTTCTCTTTGTAGTGATTGTTGCACTTATTTGGCTAATCATCGTGCCAATCAATTCTTGATTGAAAACTGAGCTGCAGCATTGCGTGACTCGATTGAAATCCAAAAATATACAGATATGAAAATTGATTTAATATGAGAGTAAAATGCATCCAAATCAAGCTTGGCTTTAAGCTGTGCAACTGACACATTATATATATATCATTTTGAAATATCATATTTGGGATCTCTCTTTGGGATCAAGTCAAGTTTCAAGCTAAATAAATAAAAGTTTGCTTGAAAAAAATATTTTGGGATTGATTCAATATGAGTGCAGACTTAGCTTTAAGCTGTGAAGCTTTGAGGCTTCCAGCTGAGATATTATATAGTATCATATATATTACATAATACTTAAAGCTATTTTGAGGATCAACACAGGTTACTAGCTAGAAAAAGTGAAAAATAAATAATTAAAGATTGATTCATTAATTAAGCAGAAAATATTGAGAAACATAATAAAAAAAAAAAAAAAAAAATTGTTTGTAGAGTTTTTATTTTTTAATTCAAAAGGTAGAAGAAGAAGTATGAATTGAAAAAATTTAATCAATGATCGATGCAATGCGAGTGTCTGCCTTAGTAAGGTTATACTGTATAAAAGTAATAGCCAAAGATCTTTCATATAAATAACTTAATGTATAAATATAATTTCCAAGTAATTATTAATTAAATCTTTGTAGTACAAAATATTAACAACACAAATTCAAGCTCAAAACAAATGCAGACAGAGCGAAAGAGATTGAGAGAGAGAGAGAGAGAGAGAGAGAGAGAGAGAGAGAGAGAGAGAGAGAGAGAGAGAGCGAGAGAGAGCGAGAGTGGGAGATAGAGAAACTTATTTACATTCAACATTTCCTCTACCTTTTCCTTCCTCTTCTAAAAGCGACAAAGTTGCCTCAGATTAAAGGTAAAATTGTAAAAAGACCCAAAAGAATTCCAAAGTTTACAAACTAAAAAAAAAAAAAAGAAACAAAATTTCAAACTAAAAGTTGTTGGAGATTCGCACTTTGGGACACTTTTCGTTTTTGTTAGAGAAAAGTTGAAATTAGCACGGCAAAGAGCGTTCATTTATGGCGTTAGATATTTTGTTTCGCTACAAGCCAACAGCTGAAAACTATTCAAATTTCCGTAGAGTTGAAATGGGAAAAATAAAATAATACAAAAATAAAACTAGTTTAATTTAAGCCGCTTTAGCTTAATACATTCAAATTTTGCTTTGAATTCAGAACTTATTGAAATCAAAGTAATTCTACTTAGATAACTTCAAAGTGCTCTCATGTCATTTAACTCACAATCTTGATTCGAATAGGAAAGAACATGAATTGATAGAAATTTTCCATGGAAAGCGGAAAATGCTTCCTTAATTCGAGCACGCCTGCACTTGACTTTAGCAACTGCAGATTTTGGTGGCAGATGCCGCTGAAATGTGACCAAAAATAGCAAAAACTCATTAATCAAATTCAAGGCGTGGCCAAGACCTAGAGCAAGAGCTAGACCCCTCAAAGAGCTATAGCCCTATGCGAAATGCGAAATGTAAAATACAGAATATGGCAATGCGTTTTCCCAGCACTCACAACTGACAACTTGGGCATATACCTCATAAGTGTGAATGTGTAATGCGTGTGTGTGTGTGTGTGTGGAGCTGTTTGTGGGGAGATACAATAAATGTGGCTGCATTTGCCGGCGACTGGCTGGGTGAATCATCGGGTGACGCCGCCACCAACACGGCACGAAGCAATGCCAATGGAGACACTAGCAACACCAGCAGCAGCAGCAGCAGCAGCAACAACAACAGCAGCAACAAATTGAAAGGCAGCGTCAGCGGAGCGCAACGCCTGTGGCAGGGGAGAAGGCGCATTGGGCACGTAGACCAGGCACGCGACCAAGTCCAAGTCGCAAGGAGGCAACAACAACAGCAACAGCAACAACAACAGCAACAACAGCAACAACAGCAACAACAACAACTTTGCAGGATTCCAACAACTGCGCGACAAAAATATCAAAAGGAGTTGTTCAGCTGGCTGTTGTTGTTGTTGTTGCTCTTGTTTTTTTTTTTGTGTTGTGTTGTCTTCTTTTTTTGTATTATGACTTGGTGTTGTTGTTGTTGTTGTCGCTGCTTTTTATAGTTTTCACATTCAGTCAGGCAACGCCAGCGCCTGATGACGTCGTTGTCGTTGCTGTTGCTGTTGTTGTTGTTGTCGTTACCATGGCACGATGACGACATCTTTTTGGGGGTATATGCGAGCATATGTGTGTGTTTGTGTGTGTGCTGTTGTTGTTGTTGTTGCATATGTGCAACAACACGGCCAAAGTTCAATGCATTTATATGCGGAGCCTGTCTATGGCTTTTTATAGCTCCTTGCCTGGTTAGCCGATGTCTGGGCCACAGATCGGCCCAGCAATATACATATACACATACATATATATGTATATATACATATACACATATATGTATATGTATATGTATGCATGGATGTATATATATACATATATGCATGTCCAGCTCTCTCTCTGGGCTGTCATAAGTGCAACGACTGTTGGCGAGTGCTGACAGAACCAACAACAACAAAAAAAAACAACAACAACAACAAGGAAAGCTGGAGCTACACAAATGTTGTGCTGCTCAGCCACTCGAGTTGATTGCAATTAAATGAAAGTAATATTTGAAAATGACAGCAGAAAGGCCAAGTTATAAGTCAGCTGCGACTATTAAAAAAAAAAAAAAAACAGATACCAATTTAGAATGTACATACTTCTTTTTTATTGCACTACTTCGAATAGAACTTTCTATGCAGCAAGTGCTAAGGCAGCCGACGCATTTCTTTGAGTTTGAGTGAATTATGAATGTGCAAGAGCTCGCATGCTGACGCACTCTTCACTCTCCACTCTCCACTCTCCACATAATGCACTCCATTCTATCTCGCAAATTAACAGAATATTATCGCGTCGAAAGCGAAATCAGCGCCGATCGTTCGTGTTTTTCTTCTCTGCTCTCAGAGAGAAGACGAAGTTACGAGCTGCTAATTCAACTAGAAGCAATAGTTTTGCTTAGACATTCAAACTAGTTAAAGTGCTGAGTAAAAACTTCTTTTTCGATCTTCGATCTTGTTAGGCTTTCATTGTCGTCTTTATCTTCTAAAGTGCTCAGCCCTCTTACTATGTTTATAAACAAAATTGATTATATACCATATACATATGTACCATAGACAAAATTATTGATAAATTTAGGTGATTAATGATATATTATATACATTATATTATATTATATAAAAAATTTCCTCAGCAAGTATTATAAGTAATTCCTTTTGAATTTCCCTTCATTATTCTATTATTATTTATATATTTTTTTTTTTAAAGTTACAGACGTATATTTTAAGTTCATTAAAAATTCTATAAAGTATGAAACTTTTTATATATGTAAAAAAAAATATATATATTTTTTTTATATTCCAATAAAATTATGTTAATTTTTTTAAATATCTACAAGCTAACAATAATCTATTTATTGAAAAAAAAAAAAAAATGTTTTCTATACATATAAAAAATAATAATATTTTTGTTATCTATTCATATTTTAAGTAACTTTCAATTTTTCTTACTTCTTGCAGATTGAAAAATATATATTCAACAGCAAACGAAGAAAGCTAAATTAAAATAATAAAAAAAAGATTACCAAAGAGAGAAAAAAGCAAACCAAAGAAAGACATTCAAAAAGCAAAAAAGCATATATATATATAAATATCTAGACGCAACTCAAGCAAAAACAAATAAAAGAAAATAAAAAAACAGAAAACGAAAATTTGCATGTTAAAAACATTCACATACACACACACACACACACACTTACATAAACACTTGAAAAGAAAAACGCAAATGAACAATTATTAAATTAATTATTACTAACAAAAAAAAAAAAATACTAAAAGAGCATTGCTACAAGTAAAAGCTAGTCCAAATCTACAGTAAAGAAAAAAAAAGAAAAAATTATATTTAATTGAAGATTAAAAAAAAAAACAAACAAAAACCAAAAATCAACACGCCAATCGCCGCAAAAATTTACTCCAAGCAAAAAAAATAAAATAAATAAAATAAAAAATAATTTACGAAAATTCCCAAAAAGTCAAAACAAAAACGAAATCTACATAATTTAATTTAAAGAAGAAAAAACAAAATTAAACACAGCTTCAACGTGTGCACAATAAATAAAAAGGAAAAAACACTAAAGCAAATAACGTAAAATACAAATATTTAATTTCAAATATTAAAAAAAAAATACACACACAAACTAAATTCCAATTAAGCAAAAATTTGCAGAGACAAGAGAAAAAAAAGACAAAACAAAAACAAAACCAAGTGAAGAACTCATTGAAAAAAGCGCCCAAGTCACGGCCAGCAAACAAAAAGTACAACAACAAACAACACAACAACAACAACCGACAAGCAGCGTGTGAAGTGAAGCAGCAAACGCTGCCACGCCCTCGTTAGCCGCCCGCCCATTTGGCAAAGCAGTTAAGACTGAGCATCGGCCGTTTTAACGGACAGCAAAATTTCCAAGAAATTTGACGTGCCCGTAACGCCGCGCAAGACAGAGAGAGAGAGAGAGAGAGAGAGAGAGAGAGAGAGACAGACAGAGATAGCTAAATACACGCACGTATTCTGAGTGAGTGAGTGTGTGTGTGTGTCACAGAAAGAAAGAGAGCGAGAGAGAGAGAGAGAGAAGAGAGAGAGACAACAAGTACGGCAGAGTTTTAAAAACTCGTCAAAGCGCTAAGCGATACGATATTTTTTTTCAAGTGTACGTCTAGGAATTTTTTTTGTGTGCCCGTGAGTCTGTGAGAGCAACAGCAACAACTGTGATGGGAGATCGGCCAAAAGCGACTACAACAACAACTACAACCAATACTACAACAACAACAACTAGCGCAGCAGCCGCCGCAATGGCAGCTACCGCTCCGGAAGACCCAGCCCAAGCCAACGGGACTGGCCAGGGCAACGGCAATGGCAACGGGAATGGCAATGGGAATGGCAATGGCAACGGGAATGGCAATGGGAATGGCAACGGCACTGGAGGCAACGATCCGGCCCAGGAGCCCGGCCAGGCCCAGGTGTCGACGGTCAAGCTGCCAACGGCCAGCCATGCGGATGGGGATGCGATTGGGGATGCGGATGGCGGAGCAGCAGCTGGTCCCAGTGCAGCTGCTGGCGAGGCTGTCGACGATGCGGCCACGGATGCGGGCGCCAGCTCATTGCCGCCGTCGGAAATTGGCGGCCGTCCGCCGCTGGACACCGCCTGCTCGGATGGCGGCGGCGCCTCTAGCCTGGCCGGCGGCATCGTTGGGCCGCCCAGCCCGCTAACCGGCTGCTACTTGCTGATTGTGATGGGCGAGCCGCACTCCGAGGAGCACAAGGACAACATCTTGCAGCATCTGCTGAAGGGTAAGTGCCCACACTCCATTCCAATCACCTCACCCATGCCATCGACCCGCTGGCTCATCAGCATAAATTATTCGCATTGCTCGCATAGAAAGTTTGCATATGCAAATGAGTCAGCCGGCCGAGTGGCTGGCGTTACGGCTGAGCAAATGGCGTCGCGTGCCAGTCCAGTCCATTCCATTCCAATCCAAGCCAATCCAAGCCAATTCAATCCGATCCATGTTCAAATACCAATTGCAATCCAATTCGAGTCCAATGCCGGCCACTCCACCCACTGTGAGTTGCCCATTTTCACACTTTGCTGGCTGCCGACACGCCGTCTAATTAGCTGCCCACTGTGTCTGCCCCTCCTTCATGCTACACGCCCCATGCCCCATGCCTCAGCGACGACTGCTCGGCTGGAGAAGCCACTGATCAGTTTTCATAGTCAATGGGCAGGCCGTGGTTTAGCTTTAGTTTTTACTTTGCCGCTTCTGTTTGCTCTTGCTGTTATTTTTTCTTCTTCTTCTTCTCCCTCTTATTCTTATTTAGTTTTATTCATTATTCATTTTTCATTTACCGCTGATTCTAAGCCAGCCGTTTTCTTGCTCATTTTCACTTGCCGTCGACGACTGACACAGTTTTCCGCCTTGCACATAATTATCTTGAGTGCTGTCGATGCGATGTGGGCGTGGCGGGGCGCTGGTGGGCCGCATGGGCGTGCCACTGATTGCCACTAAAATGCGGTGCAAGAAAATATTAAAAACATTTTTTTTTTATACATTTCGCACTCTACAGAAAATCTTGAATGCATTCTAAGTAAAGATAATTTTTGTTGCTGAGAAGCTCTGCTATTTGTAGGATTTACAGATATTATATATCCTATGGTATTTACCTAACATATATATATATTTTTGCATCAGGTAAACAGAGCTTGAGTTACAAAAATAGACCTTTTAAATTGGTTTTTAATTTCCAATAAAGTAACTCTAGTTTGTATACCCATTGAAAATGGGAAATTAAGCTATAATATTTTTATCAAATGCATGTAATAGGCAGAAGGAGGCGTGGCAGAGCCCATAAAGTAAATGTATTAATGATGAGGACGACAAGCTGAATCGCCCAATCTGCCCATATTAAACGCGTCGATCTAAGTAGATACTAAAGCTAGACAGCTGAGTTTATTTTTCATAAGTTCGTATATTACACGCGCAGATCAAGCTGGTTTCCAAAAATCGATAAATACTCCCATGTTTTTTTTGTTATCGATAAGCAAAGAATTATTAAAATATTAGTTGCTCAAAGGGAAACAGTTTCGACTAGACCTCTCTTATTTGATTTTATAATACTTTGGATTACTTTTCAAATTATTTAAATCATAAATCAAGTTTAAATATTTTAAAATAAATAAAATCATTATTTTTTAAATATTTATACTTAATTCAAATATTATATTTTTTATTATTTAGTAGTCATAAGTAAAATCTCAAGTCAATGCATGTCAAAGGTGCCAAAGTTGCTTGAGACAGCAGCAGAAAGTGGAGCTCTTCTAGTTAGGAAGTGCCGAACTAGAATACGCTACCTTAACTCAGCTTGAAAGCTATACATGAAATTAAATGAGAAATTATTGTAGAACAACCCACACTCGATTGGGTTCACAGAATAGAATAAACGAGTCTCTAAATGGACCCATAGCATAGAAAAACTGGATCTCTAAGTGGGCGCCTAGGCAATTTCCTTATGAAGCTGTAGATATAACTTCAATATGAATTATAAAAGCGTATCAAAAGTGGATCTATTTTTTAGGTAAAAATTCAAGCCAAAAAGCTTAAAATAGAATCATCAAAAACCATTTTAATTGCCAGCTTCTGTTTCTGAGATGCTTCACTTTCAGTTACAAAGGAGACTATAAAGTAAGCTGCTATCTCTTCCGCTTCCTTATTATCTGCCCCATCTACTTCTTCTGCTTCTTCCGCCCTCTCCTGGTCTTGACAATTTGTTTGAAATTCGAGCCACTAAATGGAATTAGCTGTTACATCAGCTGAACTGCTTTAAATTTTGGCTAATTATTTTAATAGTAAAATATGATTATCTATATATATGTAAATATAATAGGTTTATCTGGTAGCTCTCTGCAGTGCATTGCTCTCTAATCTCTAATCTAATCCATTGGCTGATGCAATCGCATTAAAATAAAAATTAACACGTGATTAGTTGGCAGCGAAACGCTAAAATTGATGCTCATTTCAAATGCGCTGACAATGACCTACCACGCCCACGTCAGAGGGAAGGGCGGGGGGCGTGACTAGCATGTGGTTAGAGTGTTATACGAGCTGTGAATGAGAATTTCAGCGCTGCTGGGCGCAAGTTAATCGCATTGTCTCGCAGCACAATTGATAAGCAAGCTGGCAAGTGGGCGTGGCTGGCCGCCTCATGTCGTGGAACTCAATTTAAATGTTGCTGGTAATTCGATTTAAGCGAATTGCGCCTCAAAGTATGCAGCAGCAATCGTTGCAATTTAATTAAAAATTAAAAGGCATACAAGGGAAATGAGCAAAAGCACACAGCGAGTGTGTGTGTGTGTGAGAGAGAGAGAGAGAGAGGAGCAGAGAGAGCGAGAGGAGGTGCAAATGCTTTTGTATTAATTATTTTCATGTAATGCAATCAACATTGCAATAACAACAATAAAAGTGCAAAGATCAACAAATGCAGCCGGAAATGACAATGTGTGTGTGTGTGCGTGTGTGTGTGTGTGTATGTGTGCTTGTCGGGTTATTAGCAAATATTTGATTTATGCAGACAACAAGAGACTCTGACAAAGCCCAAAGCCCAACAGATGAGCGCAGACATTGACATTGGCTGTGTGCGGCTGGGTCTGGGCAGCTGGGCGGTTGGGCGTGGCACTGGCTGAGCCACAGGCAGCTATTGCAGCACATGGCAAGTGGCAAGTGGCATAATTGCTCAACAAGCGACGCCGTCTGACGCGCCCAAAAAGTGCCGGAAATTACGAAAGTTGAACGTGCACAACGAGAAATTAGTCGCTGGCTACTCTAAGTGGGTGGCGGTGGGTCAGCCAGCCGCTGGCTAGCTGATGGGGTGGCTCACTGGACACATCATCTCGGGACACCGTTTAGTCCACCTTTGTTTTTTTTTGTGTTAGTTTCGAAAAGAGGTGAACAAAAATATTGTAATGTTTGTCCAGTGCAAATAGCGTCAAGAGATGGGCGTAGATGGGCGTGGGCGGGGCGGTGCAGGGAGGCAGTTTTTTAATTGATTTTGTGACACGGTCGAACAGCGTTGCGTGGGGCACAGGTTGAGCAAACAGAAATGCAAATGTAATGGGGAAAAGGGCTAATGGGAAAAAACGGGTCCAAAGAGCGTCCGCAACAAGAAGCAAAGGCAGGTTGGATATGCACATACACATATACATGCATATATGTATAACCATACATATATAAAACAAATATATATATGTATATGTATGTGAAAATGTGAACGCTTTGCCCAAGCCATTTAGGTTATGTATTTTGCAGAAAAATATTGCTTTTCCGGTGCGTGTTGCGGTTTGGCTTGGCTCGGCTTAGGATTCGCTTAATCATATAAAAAGAGTGAACAAAAATTAAAGCTGCTAATTGGATTAGGTTGATTGTGAGATTGAAATAATTATAGCATACCTAAAAAATATAGTTCTTTACCCAAATACCTCTCTAACTCGTATGAAAGTATTTAAATAAACTTTTATTATTAGTTTTCTTCTATATGGGATTAGATATTCACAGTTAGCTTAGCAGGACGGCTTTTGGGCAATTGAAAATTAAATATTTAATTAATTTGACTTCATAAACAAGGTCCACAGAAACTTTGCTCAAAGTAGGGCGGAGATCTTAAGAGTGCAACTTTCATAGGTGAAGCTCAAGGGAATGTATGTATAATAGATGGGATAGACTCTACGACAAGACTTTGTTGGGTTGGTGTTGAGGGCATCTTGCATCTAATTCTATTACTTCATTAGTATATGTGAAAATATAGACAAGAATAGACAACATTGCCTGAGCTTAATAAAATGATGAATAGACTCATTTATCGAATTTATTTCATTTTGATTTTATTATTATTTTTGTTTGTTGGTTTTTAGTTTGTTTTTGTTATTTTATTTTTATTCTCGGTTTATCTTATGTTATTTTTATTTTATTTTATTTTTTTTAAATTTTGTTTTCTTTTATTTTATTTATATATTTTATATTTATATTTTATATTTTATCTTACATAATTTATTTTCTTTTATTTTATTTATATTTTATCTTACATAATTTTCATTTTATTGTATTTTATTTTTTATTTTATTGCATTTTATTTTTTATAATTTTTTTTATTTATTTTTATTTTAATTTGATCTTATTTTTGTAATTTTAATATAGATGTTTTTTTTTATTAGTTTTTTTTTTTATTCTTAAATTAATTGAATTTTTAATATTTGGTTTATAATTTTATTCGAGTTTACTTATTTTTATTTTATTATATTTAAATTTATTATTTTTATTTAATTCAAATTGAAATTATTTTTATAATTTACATTATATTTATTTAAGTTTAGATAAATTACAAAAATTGAATTTATTTAATTAATGTTATTATTTATTTCTTATCATTTTTTATTTTTTTACTTTACGTATAAGAGAAGAAATAATTCTTTGATTTATTATGATGCTCCACATTCCCATCGAAAATCTTGACAGGATTTGATGCAGCTGCTGCTACTGAAAGTTGATTATTTAATTAACTGTTCTCTTTCAATTAGCTATTCCCGCTAAAATATTTAAATCTAACTTAGATCATAGGTCAGTTATACAAAAAGTATAGCAAGCATACTTTGGTGGATTAATTGAGCCTTAGACTATTATTTCACTTGCCGTATTCGTATTGTAGTATCGTATTGTAGACGAAGGGGAATCAAGTTGTCTTGCAGGTATTATATTTCTAAAAGCTTTTGCTGTGCAGCTCTGCTTTGCACCTGTTTGCCGGATGTGGCTGGGGGTCTGTGGGTCTGTGGGTCTGCGGGTCTGTGGTCTGCCGTATCGCTGACATTTATGAGAGACAACCACTTGAGAGGCAACCACCGAGCGCACCACCAAGCGCACCACCACTCGGCGGGCGCACTTAATTATGACAATTACTGCTGCTCAATTGCAGCGTCCCCAGTTTTATTCTTTTTTTTGCTGTTTTCTTGTTTTCCATAAGCCCAATTTAAGGCGTCGCATTACATCAAATGTGAGCGTGTGCGAGGCGGGGGCGTGGCACAGGTGGTGGCATTTTGCTTGGCTCATTTGGTTTAATGACTGAGCTTCAGTTCGCAACCTGCGCTTTTTAATTAACTTAGAAAAGAAATCAATATAAAGAGCAGCGTTCAAGGTCAGCCAATGGAATCAAATTAGAAAAGGGAATCGAAATGACAGAATCGGTGCGGAAAGAGTGCGAGACGAGACGAGACGAGACGAGACGAGGGATACTTTGGCACGGATATGTCAGAGTCACATAACATTATTATAATGTCAACTGTTCAGCGTTGGGGGCTGTGAGTGGTGTTACGGCTAGGGTGTTACGGTGGTCCGCAATGGATGCAACGGGGTCTATGGGGTGTGACGCCCTGTTTAAGTATTACGAAAATGTGTTAAGGCGAAAATCGATGCGACAAAAGTGCCATAGACACACACAGAGAGAGAGAGCGAGAGAGAGGGAGAGGCGAGCTATAGATAGAAAGAGAGAGAGAGAGAGAGAGAGAGCAGAAAGTGCGTGGCTCGCTTCAATGTTGCGGCTATTTTTAGCATCGGCAACTCTGCCATTGGCTGTTGGGTGTTGCCTTGTTGCCCATCAATTGCGTGACAATGTGTATAAGATATGACAGCTGGCTGCACTTGATGACACACACACACACACACACACACACACATAAATACACTTGAGGCAACCATGGCTGACGCTGGCTTTGTGAGCGGGTCGGCTACGTGACTGGACCTCGAGTCGGAGCTGGACAACTGGGCTTTGGAGTAAACCACAACTGAAAGCCAGCTGCAGCAGCGGCAGCTCGACTGTTTGCTTAGAGCCAGTGCAAACAACTCAACGCTCAACAATGCACAGCAAACAAACTAAAACAAGTAAGAAAACTCTAGTCGAGAGCGCTCGACTAGATACTACCCTGAACCAAACTAATAGAAAAGCACATTTAGTATGGTTCAAATTTCAATTTCGATGTATTTATTTATTTATATAAATGAAATAGAAAACTCATTTAATTAAATATATAAAAATTTTGAAACAATTCACTGCTACAGCGCCATCTACCAAATCTAAGTCAAACTAACTGCTGATGTGACTTTAAGAATGTGCAAGAACAACCAAACTAATAAAAACGTACATATAGTATGGTTAAAATTTCAATTTCGATTTTTGAAAAAATATAAGAGAAATTTAATCAAATATATAACAATTTTGAAGCAATTAAAAGAAAACTACAATACGCCCAGCAGGATTTGAACCATAGACCTCGCGATCAAGCGCCGCGCCCTCTACCATGACGCCACTCCTCTGTTCTTATTCACAATGTCAAAACTGAAATAGATTCACTGATGCAACGCCATCTAGCAGAACTAAACGAAACTAACTGCTGATGTGATTCTAAGAATGTGCTAGAAGATGTTTGAATGTATGTGTGCACACGTATTGGAAAACTGCTGTTGCTGCAGCACGTGCGTTTGTTAATTGGCCAAACATTTTGTTATTTTTTAAAGTCGATTGACTAAACCGAATTTAATGAAACTTTCAGCATATGATCTACATATTCTATTGAATATTTGGCATTTAAAAAAAAAAAAACATGTCAAATCATTCACAATTAGCTATACTAGAATCTGACCTTCACTGGGGATTCTGAATTTGGAGCCGTTATCCAAAATATAACAAAAACCGAAATTGTATAAAATGCATTGGAATATATTTTTAAAATTTGGAGACTATAGCTCTAAAAATGTAGGAGATATAAATTTATAACCTATTGCGCTTGGGTTGCGCTGCAGTGTTGGCGATATTATGAGAACTTATTTGTTGAATAATTTAATTTCTAGACGTACGATCGTAATGAAACTTTCAGAACGTAATCATGATGTTTAAATGTATGTGTATACCGAAGCACAAGTCTCTAGTATTTGATATACGACTTTTACAAAGATGAGGGTGAGGGGGTGGATTTAGGGGTGGGGGGTAAATTTTAACAAAAACCGAAATTGTATAAAATTCATCTTAATATACATTTTAAATTTGGAGACTCTAGCTTGAAAGACGTAGGAGATATAATTATTTAAGTGATCTTCGATAAGGTTTTTTATCGATAAAAAAGTATCGGAATGAGTTATCGTTTTTTAGTGATAAACTCGATATCCGCGCTGTATTTACGGACATTTTAAAAAAAAGTTGAGGTCTCTAGCTCTTGTATCTTCTGAAATCGACGCGTTCAAACATACGGACGGACGGACGGACGGACGGACGGACGGACGGACGGACGGACGGACAGACAGACGGACAGGGCTAAATCGACTCAGCTCGTCGCCCTGATCAAGAATATATATACTTTGTGGGGTCTGCCACGCCTCCTTCTGCCTGTTACATACATTTTAACAAAACCATTATACCCTGATTTCCCATTTTCAATGGGTTCAGGGTATAAAAAGAGAGACAGAGAGAGAGAGAGAGAGAGAGAGAGAGAGAGAGAAGGAAAGGCAAAGAGCTGAATGTTAAAGTAGATATAGATTGAGAATAAAAGCCAAATAATACAACATGGCTAATCGAGTGCGGCTTTTGGACACTTGCAGCGGCAGTCAGTCCTTGAGCCAATGGCAACCAGGATAATTGCAGCTTTGACAGATTCGGACAAGTGATCAGCTCCCAAAACCCAAAAATAGCTTAATAGATTATAGGTAAACACCACAAATTTGCATATATATATTACATATATATATATATATATACAAATATATAAACTTATGTCAAACACAGTTCAGTCTGAGCGCTTTGGGCAGCTTGTATAGATTAGGCTGAGAGCTATTTAATTAGCAATTATATAATACATTCTATTCATAATTTGAGTCGAGTTAAGCTAAAGTTGGAATTAGGTGTTTACCTAGTTTAGTTAGTTAGTTAACGAGTCTAGTTAGGCTCGTGGCTCAAATTAATTCACTTCATTGCATAGATTAAGGGCATGCCCTATGACTACCCTGGCATAAATTCTTTATGTAGAGCTGGAGATTTAAAATTATGTATAGTTATTAATAAAGCTAGAGTCAAATTTTGATTTTTGTTTAAAACATGGCCACGCCTATTTTTTCTTACTAGCCTTAAATTTATTTATTTTGTATTTTATTTTTATTTATTTGTATTTATGTATATATATTTATAAATATTTTCTATTTTTGGATTACCTTCAAAAATTATAGTGATGAAAATAAATATTATTAAGTGTTCGAAATCTGAGCTAAGCTCATATTCGCCATTTTAGAAAGTATTTTATTTTTTTATTTTCTTTTTTTTTAAGAGAAATTATAAAATATATTTATTTACAGCTTAGCGCACCGCTACCTTGTTGATAACTTAATCTAAACAGATGATTACAATAATTTATTTACCTTAAAGCTATATTAATATTAATATTATATATGGAGATATTTTTGGTTATTTATGTACATATATTTCTGACAAATTTGGAAGTGTTAAGTAAAGACCCTATCCAGTAGGTCTTGAGGGTGGTGGCGTTTCAGTCTTCTCCTTATATTTCTACGGTGGTTGACTGCAGAGCCTAGTCTCAAGGCAGTGTCAGAAAGTAGTAAAAGTCGAAAACTTCAAAAAGATCAGGCTAGAAATAATCAAGCCATCCTTTTGTGGAAACCGAGCGTATACGTAATATTTGCACAGTCTTTAGCCATTATTATATTATATCATTTACGTTTATTAATTATATTTCATATTATATATTTATATTATATTTTACATATCACATTTTATAGCTGTACAGAAAGCTATAAATATTTATGAAATTATGCACAAATATGCAGTGCTAAAAGTCTTGAACATGCACTTCTAACGATGTCGAATCTATATATTTATATAATAATTATTATATACTTGCAAGTAATTAACTAACTTTATCTGAGTTCAAGCTGCTCTTCATCTTGATGGAGCTGCGAGCTGAGCCTCAGGGCGTATGAGCAATGCGTCAGTTATAGTGAAGGCGTATGCGTGTGGATGGCGTCATCAATCAGCACACACACACACACACACACTAACACACACTCTAACACACACATACGTGGTGGTCGCACTGAAAGTGCTTTTATTGCAAATTAATTGCTTTGAAGTGCATTTTGAGGCCAGCCTGGCTATAAATATACACAAATATACGCACCTTGGGCATATCAAGTGTACGCCACGCCCACGCTCATACACACGCCCACACACCCATGCAGATCGTATGACGCTGTCGTTTGGTCAGTTTTGCTATGGCCGCGTCTCATGTTACATGCAAAAGTCAGCCCAACTCCAAATGACCCGCTTTCTCTCTGTCTCTCTCGCACCCCTTCCCTCTCTCTCTCTCTCTCTTGTGCACCCACGCCCTCGTTTGAAAGCACTTTAATTAGTTTTCATTCGTTTGCAGCTGCGAGCTTTGGCTACAACTTTGCGTTTCGGCCGCCATTAAGTCAGCAGTTTAATTTGCAATTACTTAAATTATGCTGACGATGGGAACAGGGGGGCAGGGGGGTCAGGGAAGTGGGAAGTGGGAGCAGCATTTCATTTGATTGGCATCAGCTGCGGAATGCAAATGCATGATGCGATTATAATTCAAATTGGCAGCACGTCGCTTGGCCAGGCCTGCAGCCCCTTGACGTCTTTCGAGCCAAGGGCTTGGCGTACCTGACCCAACTTTTGTTCAAACTGGAAACACTGAAACACCTTAGGACATTGTCCTTCACATTCGTTCCATGTGTGTGTGTGTGTGTGTGGGAGTTGCTGTGGTGTTTCATTAATTAGTTGCTAACTTCTTGTTGATGGCCCCTCTAATTGCCAGCACAAAAGTTGCCCCAACAAAAGTCGGCCGCAAATTGATATGTAACCGCCGTGGTTTACTCAGCCCGCCAGAGTCCGGCGCAATCTGCGTCCACTTGTAAGCGAAAGTCAACAAATCAAGCCAATCCAAGGCATATGCCCAACGCATTCGAATCAAGCAACTTGAACTTGAGAGCAAATCGCCTGGAGAGTTGTAGTTAGAGCGAGCACGCACGAAATTTTCCCAAAAATAACGAAATTAAATTTGTGCGTCTTTTGTGTGACAGCCGAACTTAAATGGGCTTAGCATCAGTCAGCCCGAACGCCGGACGACTGAGCATGACTCTGCGCACTTTAAGCCAGAAACATTCCAAATGGAACCACATATATATTTACTATAAATAGAAGTTTCTAATTTGTTGAACGTGGGAGTGCGGCATAAGCCCAAACGTAGCTTTGGCATGAAATCATACAGAATTGAGCAGATACAAAGGGCACGAATTAAACTAACCATGGGAATTTGGGCTACATGCAATCATGCAATGAATACGATATGTGAGCTAAAGGGCACTCTACATAGCATGAACAGAACTCTCACGAGATAGCAAGATTTAGAGCAGTAATGTGGGCTAAACACCAGTTTAGTATGAGCTAAAAGTAGCTAAGCACGACTTCATTAAAGACAGAATACTATTTTACAGTTTCAATGAGAAGTGACTTGAGCTGAAATACATAAGCCAGGCTGTTGATAAACACAAGCCAATAAAAATCAGAAAGCAACCTTATAAATCCGACACGATGTGAAGTCGTCTGTCAAGTTTATATAGGAGGTGGGTAGCAGGAGTTCCCAGGAAACACGACAAGAGTTACCTCAAACTCAATGCGAGCAAAGCACGAGCTAAGCACGAACTAAATGCGACTGAAAACCAACCTGAACGTTCCAATGAAACGTGACACGAGCTGACACGAGCCAAAGTCTAGCTTAAGTAGAGCTTAACTGGAGCAAAACAGGATTTGACTAAGGACAGAAGGCGCTCAGGCAGCTCTAAAAGGAAATGCCACGAGCTGAGCCCGAGGTAAACACGAGCAAAGAAGCTGAACACGAGATTATCACGAATCAAGCACGAACTGAACACGAAGTAACAAGAAACAGCAAACGACTTACGATACGAAGGGAGATTGGGTGACACGAGCTAAGCACGAGATGAACACGACTTTCTCAGTTAGAATTCCAATAAGAAGAATGAGTTGTCTGAGTTGACACGAGCTAAACACGAGCTAAGCACGAACTAAATGCGACTGAAAACAAACCTAAACGTTCCAATGAAACGTGACACGAGTTGAAACCAGCCAAAGTCTAGCTTAAGTAGAGCTTAACTGGAGCAAAACAGGATTTGACTAAGGACAAAAGGCGCTCAGGCAGCTCTAAAAGGAAATACCACGAGCTGAGCCCGAGGTAAACACGAGCAAAGAAGCTGAACACGAGACTATCACGAATCAAGCACGAACTGAACACGAACTAACAAGAAACAGTAAACGACTTACGACACAAAGAGAGACTGGGTGACACGAACTAAGCACGAGATGAACACGACTTTCTCAGCTAGAATTCCAATAAGAAGAATGAACTGCCTGAGTTGACACGAGCTAAACACGAGCTAAGCACGACCTAAGCACGACGAAGAAAACCTAGAAAACTACACAGCGAATCCAATTGAAAGTAACAGCAGATCGAGAGGAGCTGGAAGCAAATTAAATAGAAATATTTGGCAATTGCAATAACTTAATTCTTATTGGAATTTCGAACGAATCTTCCAACTATAGTCAAGTCCTATTGGACGGCAATTTGTGTTACCTCCCAGTTAGTTCATGCCATTTAACCAACACGAAAAAAACAGAAGCTCAACACGATTCCAATAAGACTAAAACTGCATTCAAAGTCCAATAAGAATTGGCACGGGCTGACACGAGTTGTTCATGCAATAATTGATTGATTTTTATTCGCGAAACTACTACTACTTTGTAAGTCCATTTCGAATGAGCACTTTATGGCAAACACCTGCGAGAGAGAGAGAGAGGGAGAGAGGGGGAGAAAGAGAGAGAGAGAGAGAGAGAGTGATGGCTATAAGAGCTGAATAGTCTGCTTAGCACTTTGGCAATTTCATGAAAACTCTTTCAGCTCAAGTTTTGAAGAGCCATAAAAATAGTTAAAGCCCAATTCGAATCTATAGGAAATTCTTGGCTCGTACTCATGAAGTTTATCGCGTTTACATATTTAAGCGGGCAAGGATATGGGATATGGGAGAGGCAGCGTGGGCGAGCGAGTGTGCTAGAGGTAGAGTTGGCTTATAGCACGCTTGGCAGCCATTTTGTGTGCAAATACTACGTGTAAAACGATACAAGTTGTGGCTGTCAGCCACACCCACATGCTCAGCAGAAGTTTCGAATGAAAAAAAAAAGAAAAATGCTCATCCGGTGGCCCTTCAAGTGAGATACGCTTCCGACTAATGCTATTGCCACACGTGCCGTACGAGCCCCAGCTCAAGCTCTAGTTATAGCCCAGGCCAACACTCAAGCCAGAGGCAGACATACACACATACACATGCATACAAGTCTCTTTTTTGATTAACATTAAGAAAAAAAAAAGTCGTGTTCTTTTTTTTTTCTCTGCAAGCTAAAACCTTTTTTTATGAGCCCGCATTCAATTTGGCTAAGCCACTTTATGCTGTTACAGCATTTCTTATATGGAGTACATACTAATATATATATGTATGTATGTATATATGTATGTATGTATATGTATTTATGTCTGTATATATGTATGTATTAGTTTGTTGAGCCCTAATGAAAATTAATAGCTAATCTCAGAGTTCGTTTGCGCCCCTTGCCCCACTTTAATATGCAAATTTTGAGTTTTTCTTTTCATTTCTTTTTTTAATTTTGTACTTTCTCTTTTGTGTATTCGGGCGCAAGTTGGCCGTAAGTCGGTCGAGCGGAAGTGCAAAACTTGCAGCTCCTTAAGCTGACAAATTTCCTCGAAATGAATTTGCCACAGCAGCAAATCGCAGTCGAGTTTTGTTTGACTTTTTGATTGATTCTCATTTGGTTTGCCGTCGTTCCGTCGGCTATTTGCATAAGAGTCGTGAAGAACTCTCTCTCTCTCTCTCTCCCTCTTTCTGTATGTATCTCTCTCACTCTCCCTCTCTCTGTATCTCTCTTAATTGTTTGATTTCTGAGAGCTCTTGAAACTAATGAAGTCTTTAGTCTTCGGTATGCCCAGATATATCTAGGTATTCCTCAATTCTAGGAGCTTTTTCTCTTATAAAACAAATAAAACTTTGTTAATTCGATATATTCATTGAAACAATGTCTCAGTCCTTTTGAAGGCCCTGTCCAAATCCATTGCATACATTCAGGCGCTCGCTCGCTCGCTCGCTCATAATTCCAATAAAAATTAGACAGCTGCGGCTTTCCGACTTTGAGCTGGCATACGTCGAAAAAGAAATGAAAATCAATTGGAAATTAATTTTGAACAATTTGCAATCAGTGCCAACCCAATTTGTACGCCTCGACGAACGCACAGCGCCCCCGCACTCACCCAAGTATTCGGTGTGTGTGCAAAGTCTTGTTCACACATGCTCTCTCATGTGCGCCGTGCTACGAAATTCGGCTGAAGTTTTAAATATGAAAGTCAAGCAAAGATAACTTGGAGTAAACTTAAAAGAGAAAAAATAATCAAAATTTTATGAGAATATAAGAGTATGATGTGGTGTAGCTGATGAGGTATAGTGAGTGTAGTATATCAATATTTTGGAACTCTCCGTTTTACTATAGCTACTATGGCTTGAAATTTGAACTATATTCGTGAGAGGGTTCTACTTATAAAACATTAAGAGTTTGCCAATATGTGCACCAAGGGCGTGGCTCATCGAGGAATACTATATATAAACTCAGAAGTTACGGCTGAAATATTTTAAAAATTTGTCTAAAATATATAAATGATATAACTAAAATAAAAATATAAAATTATGTGTATATACTGATATATGTATTCCTCTTGGGAGCGTGTCAAGTCGGAAAATGCTATTTTTTTCAATGCTTTACCAGTTGAGTTCCTGGCGAATTCCTTTTGAGATTAGCCAATGGTTTATCTAATTGTACGAAAAGAGTTTTTTCGTATAATATATATTATTTTATGAATTTAGTATGCCAACAACATAATGGATGCTTCAAACTAAAGCTAGAAAACTCTTAAAAAAATATAAATTTGGCTATTTTTTTATTGAAAATCCTCAAATTCTCAGAAAGAGATATACCTACATATAATAATATATACTTTATTAATAAATTATTAATGTTATATATTATATATATCGTATAAAAATCCTCACCATCCATGCTGCACTTCCATTCGCTGAATATTGATTTTTAATTTATTTAATTAGACAGCGAACGCACATTATGCAATTTAGTCTTTTTCACTCCCTTCTCCTCTACTACCGCTCGCCGTATTTATTTGCCAGCTGGAAGCGGAGTTGTCTCGTAGCTGTAGCACAGCTGCTGCTGCTGGGACCAATAATTCATGTCACACTTCGATTATTTGAGTCAACAAAGCTCACTCGATTGGCATTTCTCATTCTTTTTCTTTGCTTATCATTTTGTTTGCAGCTGTTGTTGTTGTTGTTGTTGTTGCTGTTGCTGTGTTGTTTTCTATTAACAATTTTGTTGCTGCACATAATTAATTGGCAGCTGACGCAGCGTTCATAAATTTCAGTGGCTGTCACTTTTACCGTCGGTTTGTCGCCTGTCACTCGCCTGTCAAAGCTTCACAGCGGAAATATAAAAAAACAAAAGAGAAAGAGCGAGAGAGAGACGGAGAGCGTAACCAACTGTCAACTGTTGGTTTAGGTGGGCGGCGGGAGGCTGCCAGGTAGGACTGGCAGGAAGCTGGCCACGTAGGCAGCAAATCAATTTGAATATCCTTCAATGGCCATAAATATGCTTTTGCATAATATCTGCTCGTCGTGCTATAAATTTGTTTTTTGCCACATTTGGTGGCACGGCACGAATTGCAATATTTTTATTACACATTTTTGCGTAATTTTATGTGCAGCTTTATGGCACCTGCCGCCTGTGCATCAATGGCAACAGCAACAGCAGGAGGAGCAGGAGCAGGAGCGGGAACAGCAGCAGCAGCAGCAGCTGCTGGAAGCATTTGATTTGATTAGAGCCAACGGATGGCCGCCTTGATTCGCTGCGAGGCGCATTTGCAAAATTAAAAGCCGCTAGCATAATCAGCAAGTGATTTTCCATTTGCTGGCTTTTATGTATCTGGCCTCTATTTTTGGCCCACTGCCAAAATGCGACACATGGCCAAACAGCGGCACCGGCGCCCACAGAGCTGCCAGCAATCAATGTACAGAGCTCGCTGCTGACCATAGCCATGAAAACGAACGACAGAAAGCCAGACAGACATACAGACAACGACAACAACAACAGCCAAACAGCCAGCCAGCTACCAAACAAACTCTGCTCAAATTACCAAAAAACGAACAACATAAGTACAGAGTTATGCAATCACGCTGCTTGTTTATAATGTCTCTGATGTCCATAGATATCGTCTAGAGATACGAGGCCAATGGAGCTTGACGTTGTTTCTGCCTTCAGAGTTTTCAGCATTCAGAATTGAGCGCAGATTCAGCCTAAAATATGATATATATATATAACAAATAATCAGAGATATTTTAAGAAAAGCCCTGAGCTTTGGATCTATCTAAAAATATCTGTTTAGATAAATGCAAAAGAATATTAAAGGAGAAACTTCATTTCATTTCAGTTTTATGTAAAAAGATTAACAAAATTTTATAAAATTTATATGCAGTTCTTGTATAACTCAGAACTCGAGCATGTAATTCCCAACTCTAATAATAGACTCTAGAGCAATTTGGGTTACAGCTAGATAAACAACATGCTCTTCATTGTTGATTAGTAATAATGAAGTCATGAAGCCGAGTCGCTTAATGAAAGTTAAGGAAAATGAGGTAAAGCCAATATTTATATAATTTAGTTATTTATATTTATTCATCATGTTGATTGGGTAAATTTACTTGCGGTAAATGATTTTCTTTCTTGTTATGCCTTTTGGAAATTTCCTTATTATTTGACAATTCGATATATAAGAGCCTAAAGCTGAAGAGTTTTAGTAAGTTTGCAACGTGAGCCGCTTCCAGTTGGGGAGTATTTTATTAATTTTTTATGATTATTACTAATATTTTCTTCGATTTTTGTATCAATTAAGATTATAGTATTCATTTATATTATTATATGCTATTAATTTTCTTTAAATTATTATTATTTTTTTTTTTTAAATATATAATTTAAAATATTTTATTATTGTTAAATATATATTTTTATTAAATTATGTTTTTAAATTAAATTAACTAATTAAACAAATGAAATTATGTATTTTATAAAAAAAATATTTTTTCTATTATTGTAATATTTATTATTATCATTTTTTTATTACTATTTTTTTTTTTTTTTTTTTTTTTTTTTTTTTTTTTTTTGAAAAATGATATGTATACTCAATTTAATATTCATTTTGTTTTATTATGCTTTAAAGTTATTGTTATTTTATTTTTTCTATAAATGTAATATTTATTATTGTTAATATAATATTAATATTAATATATTTTTTTTTTATATTACTTATTTTATACATATTTTTATAATACTCCTTTAATTGCTATTTTCATGATCATTATTATTAATATAATTATTATTATTGATAGCTTACATAATATTACATAATTAGTCCCAACACAAATGTCATCATTACTTTCATTTATTTTCACTCCCAATGCAAGCGCTTTCAGTAAATGGCTCGTGAAAGCCCTTTCGATAATTCAGTTCAATAAACGTAATATGAAAAACTCTTGGCAACTGCTTCAACTGCTTTTATGTTACACATTGCCGATTCGATCAGTCAATGAAAATGTTTGTATGTATTCACCTGTTTATGGCCGAGACGAGACGACCGCAAAGGCGTTCGTAAATGGCGCCTGCTTTGATTAAATCTTGCACACGAGCTGCATTAATGGGGCCTGCCCAAAAAGTGTCAAATTGCCTATTACAAAACATTTATATATTAATTAAAGTGTGTGTGTGTGGGTGTGTGTGTGTGGGTGTATAAAGTACACTTACCTGCTTTTGGTTGTCGTATAAGCTGGGCAAAGTGTCGCAAATTGAAATTAGAGCCAGCGAGGCGTCGCTTCGTCGTGAGTGCGAGAAATTTTGCAATTTCCTGTCAGCCAATGAATGATGAAATGCAGGGCACAATTCACACAGTTATCTGCTCTCTCTCTCTCTCTCTCTCTCTGTGTGTGTGTGTGTGGGTGTGAGCATGTGGGTAGATTGAATTTTGTCGCCCAGAATGAAAATTGCAAAAATCGTTGACAAATTGCATTTGAGGCGCCTGCCTCAGTGCCTCCCTTCCTCCGACCAAGTTGTTGGATGACTCTTTGGCTTAATCGCAAGCGAGCTGCATGGGCCAGCACCTGAGCGTGTGTGTGTGGCAATCAGTTGGCAGTCATTCAATACAAATTTATTTCACAGCAACATGAATTGAGCACAGAAAAGGCGACCGAGCAAACTGTAACTGGTTTTTATTGCCATCGGCGATGCCTCAACGCCCCATTCAAAGTATTAGTATGTGTTGTCTCTCTCACTCTCTCACTCTTTCTGTGTGTGCTATAGATAAGCAGAATAGAATACATTTAGCTAGCCCAGCTGCTGCTTAAGGCATTTTGTATTGTGGCCTCCCCAACCGTGAACCCTTGACATTTAGCAGCCGTTTACCGCTGCCTGCCTGCCATACGCTAGTCAGGCATGAAATTGAAATACATATAATGCTGGCGCATGAGCTGCACTCACACACACACACACACACACACACACACACACTCAGACACTTCGACTACAGGTAATGGACGCTATCTCTCGAGAAATCAACTGAGGATCAAATGGCTCTGCAGCTCAACTGGCAACCGGATATTCGCTTTGTTGTGCGTCCGCCGACAAAGGTCGCCATGCCGGCCAGGCTAACGGTTTCTGATTCAGCCTGTCGATTAGATTACCACACACATCCACTGGGCGCTCTTCAAGCTTCAACTGGAGCAGTTACTGTTAACGGCCAGCCGAGACTCTAGCGAGCTAAAGCTGCTTAAATATCACATAGGGATAGATTCACCTACTTTGACTTTTGCCATATTCATGGGAACTCTTTAGAGAACTGAGTTACTTTCTCTATGTAGAAATATAGTCTGATACTCTATTAAATTCTGCAAATCTATATTATCTGGCTGCCCTTCCGACAATCTTTAAGAGTTTGATACTTGAAGCTTCATTCGATCGACTTGCCTATGGAAAAATACACTTAGTGGGAGCAGAGAGAAATACATATGCATATGCTAATATAATATTTATAAAAGGAAATCAACATATAGAGAGAACTTGCTGGAATACCTAAAATTTGTGACTCAAAGTGAGCTGTTGATGTAAATTTATTTCAATAGAAGTAAAAGTACGAGGAGCTGCAAATGGAAGACTAAATTACATTTGTGTTTGCTCAGGTGTGTTGTGTGCGTATGTGTGTGTGTGTGTTTGAGTGCCATTCGTCAATTAGCTACAAAACAATTAAATATCAACAGGAGACCAAAAACATACCGAGTTGATGTGCGAAAATTGTCATGGAAATTGCACCTATGTGAAATTCACAATGTCTCATTTTAAACAACACAAGCGTGTGCACGAGTGTGCGTGTGTGCGTGTGTGTGTGTTTGTATATATGTTTGTGTTTTGGGCGTGTCCTGTGCTAATTAGCAGGTAGCAATTCAACACAGCAAAAACTGGAGAATTAAATTAAGTTTTATGCACGTCCGTCGAGGACTAAAGCAAAGAGACCCGGACGGCGAGCACACTGGGAGCTATAAGTGTATAACTGTGTATACAAACATTTGCTTACACGCGTGTCTGTGTGCCACTTGTATTTGCCCACAATTGATGCGCACATTAAATGCAAACATTTCGTCCATTTTGTATATGAATTAAATTGACGGCACTTAATAAAAAGCAATACAAGTTTTAGCCATTGACCCGAATGTTGAAGCTGAACTGAAATTGTGGCCAAATGCAGCACTCAATAAATATATGCACAGTATTTACTCAGTAATGAGCAGATGGCATTTAGATGAGTCTGGAAAATTAATGCACTGCAAATGTGTGGAATGCAACTTTGATGGTTCGATAAAATGAAACAAGTTTCCATTTAAAATAGCTAGAAAATTGGTACAGAATAACATATACTCATACATACATAGGTGAACAAAGGCGAGAAACACTTTAGTTATTTTACAAGCTAGTCGTGTCTAAATGATCTATTTAATGAATAAGTGATATATTGATAATGAATAATACAATCGAGTCTCGATAATTTGTACTACGCTGAATCGAAAATCGAAAAAATGGTTTGAGTTTTTGTGTCTATCGATAAAAACGGATCCCCTTGCCATTTCGAATTATTGGAACTTGACTGTAGTTAAATAACTAATATATTGATTGAATGAGATAGAGTGATACTAGAATGAGTGAACCAGACCGATCTCTGCTGATCTCCAGTGTTCAATATGAGGTACTGCGCTGTACGATATGCTGAGCAAATCATTTTCTCTGAGTCAAACAATCAGATGAGCGAACAGCGATCTATGCTATGATCTAATAATGAGCACACTACATCGATCTATGCTCAGCCCTAATGAACAAGCTACGCTGATCTATACTCAGCTGACGAATTGAAGAGATTTTCATCTGTTAGAAATATTCTTCTTACCAATAAATATACCCATATCCATATACGTATATCCCTATTTATCTAAATATATCTTCATACCATCGCCATAATCTACCACGACGTGGAGCATGGAACAAAAGTGTTTTTATACATTTCTCACACTTATTCCTTTGGCATGTTGATTGATTGATGTGAAGTTGCTTGATTTTGCTTAAGTATTTAGGGGAGCTACGAAACGATGGCATCTCAAGCAATTCTTGATTTCATGATGCAGAAATTTCTCTAGATTTTCATGCTTGAACAATATAGAAATGCAAATACATATAAGGCTTGGCGAAATATATCTGAGATAATTGAATTGAAGAGTATTGTGGGGCGCACTCTAATTTGTTCATTTAATTAAAATTATTTGTTTATAAAGTGCAGGATTTGCGACTACTTCTGGCCAACTGCCGTCGCATGCATCTATTATTCAATGTATCTACGGGCCGGCATGCAAAGCCAGGCATTGCATGAACTACTTTGTCCTACATACCAAATGTATGTGTGTTATAAGTGTGTGTGTGTATATAATTAGTTTTTCATTCGTCCAGCTTTGTCAGTGAACGACTTTGGCAGCAATTTAACTGCCTGTGTGTGTGTGTGTGTGTGTGTGTGTGGCAACCGAAGTAAAGCGCTAGGCGCAGCACACAATTGCGTTTTCATGTCACGAGACAAACTTGAAGTTTTCCTATAGCATATATATCATATTTATATTGTGATTTGTATTGCCGCATGTGTGTGTGTGTGTGTGTGTGTATCTTGACTGAAATTCATAAGAAACTGCCAGCGTCGCTGTCGCTGTGCGCTGCAGGTGCAGTTAGTTTACACTGCCTCCTGGCCGCCTCCTGCTGCTGCCTCTCCAGCTGCAACCGAAAGTTACTTTTGCGCGCAGTGCAAATTTATTTTTAGTCTCGTGCTTTTTTTTTTTTTTTTTGTGGCAGTGCAGCTCACTGCAGTGGCAGGGCTTTGCTTTATTTGATGAGTCGTATACACACACACTCGCACACACACTCGCACACACACTCACTCACTCCCTCCTGCACTCGTTCAGTCAGTTGTCAGGCGCAAAGTCTGTGTCAGAAATGTCTGAAAAATGTTTTTTTGCTCGCTTTTGCCGTTTCGTTGGCAGCAAAATCGAACGAATATAAACAATGTGTCCACAGTGCGGAAATAGTATATGGTGGGGAGTACGGCCAGCCGAGAGCACTAGGCAGGCGTTCTGCTGGCAACACGTGACAAAACAAGAAACAAGAAAAATATATATACATATAAAAAAAAAAAAAAAAACAGACGGAGAGCGAAATGAAAATGGAATTATGTGCCTGCCCGAGGGGTGCTGGCTCCGTCACACATCTTCCATATTTGGCCAGGCTTCTCCATCAGCCGTCCGCTAGATCCTGCAGCGCGGCCAGCTCAAGCTCCGTCCGTTTGCTCAGTAAAGTGTTGTGATTTATGTGCTCCGTTGCAATCGAATTGCGAACTACGAGCACTGAGCCACAATGTGCCCCGAAACCAAATGTGAACACGAGTAGTCCAACAATGCGCCCTACAGCTACCCCCTCCCTGCCTCCGCCCGCTCAGCTCTACGGCGCTGCGACCCTGGGGCCAAGTGCAAAATGCGACGAATGCAGTATTTGGTTTCCAATTGGATTCTAAGTGGAAAGCGGCAAGTGGAAAGCCACGCTGCTGTGCGGCAAGGCATAAACATTTCGATGACAAAATATTTTAGACCTATAACTATGCAGTTGAATGGACAATATTTTACCGCGCGACTCGAACCCCATTGAAACAGAGAGCAAATACAGTTGCATTCGGGCGCAGCCAACTGTAAATACTTACATACTATATGAGGCAGAGCCGAGTGCTCGAGACGTGGTACATACATAGATTGTCTGATGAGAGCCCAAATGGAAGGGAACAAGTTTCCCATAGGAAATAATCATAAATACACATATCGTGGACTGCATGCAACACAGACTCTATATACCATATCTCTCACTATCCCTACCATATTCATATACCCTTCAAGAGTATCAGCAGTTCGAGTAATAGCTGGTATTTTATACATGCCTGATAGTCATCTCTACGTGGCGTACATGGCGTATGCGTAATGTGCACAAAATATATATTTGGCCAGGCAAGCATTTATGCACAATTTATGCGGGCTCATAAATGTAAGTATTTTATTTCGAATGTGCGAGTATTTTGCTCGCATTTTGCGCAAATCAATAAACTGGCATAAGTGATGCGAATGCGATGCCTCGAAGCTGTTGCCTCTACCAGACCGTCCTCGGCTGGCTTGGCTGCCTGCCTGTCTGCCTGCTTGATTGGGCGTGTGTGTGTGTGGGTGTGTCTGTTTATTTATCTGGACCGCACAGCCCTTCACTATAGCCAGCCTCTGCATATTTTTACGGCCATGGCAAGTATGTGAAAAGGGTTTAATGTAGCCGGTAGAGGCCAGAGGTCGAGCAGCAAGCTGTCAGGTAGAGTTGATGTGGCTATCTCCACTCAAGAGTAAGCAGCAGGAATACATATCTACAGGATATCTGGCTGCCTGTCAGCCAGCTCCAATTGGGGCACTCCCACTTTATATGCCCGCCCACACAGCTGTCTGGCTAACGTGCAAACTGCTCTCTTTATTATACAGAGAACATGCACATCATATACATATATATATCTTCTATATATCTCGACTGTCTGTCGTTTTTCATTTTTGGGAGGGCAGAGGACAGACGCTCTGTATAATCCTAATAAATTTGCGCATTTAGCATTTGTTTTTCATATCTCATATTACGGCGTGCAATGGAAAAGTTTTACGGCGAATTCGCTGGAAATGTTTGCGCTCGCCTCCTGCCAGGGATCCATTCGCTTTGTTTTCTTGGTGTCTGTTGTGGATTTTACAACGTTTGGTTTTGGCCCAATTTGAACAAAGCCATTAACATTGATTAGCAATTGGGTTGGAGGAGGAGCACTTCATGGGATTGCGCATACGTCATGTTGTCCAAAAGGGACAACGCAAAGCCACGCCGACAGACATTAAAATATCGAAATGAGTCAACAATGAAAGCAAATGAGAGCATGACGCATGACCCAAGCGGCTGACGCAATTTGCGAATAATAAAGAAACTGAGAAACGAGAATAGATTTTGGCCAGAGCCAAGGCCTAGTCAAGTGCAGTTGCCCAGCTGAGTTCGGCCAGCGCTGTTGATTCTATTCGATAAGTTAATCTGCAGCCTAAGGCCCTGCGGCTTTGCTAAAGTCCTTGAGCATTTTGGAAATGCATTTTTCATATTGTTAGCCTATTGTTTGCCCGTTCCTTAGAGCTGCCCTTTAAAATAGTTAGCTGGCATTGCTAGTAAGTGGGAGGTGCTGGGAAGATGCTCAGCTGGGCATGAAAAAGGGTTGCCCACAAATTGATTGCTCTATGCATAGCACTTTAATAAGTCGGGCTCCAGGAATGGGCGTGAATATCCTACCACTCTATCCCTGTATTGGTTATTCTTAGACACAAACTAGATATCCCGGAGATGCGGGCGGATGGGTAAAAAAAACAGCAGACGAAGGAATGGACGGATGAACGAAACGGCGGACGAACGAGAATGGGAGAACAGCCTGAACACACAGGCAAAAGGACGAATTAACTGAACAAACGGAAGGAAGAACGGACATACGAACCGAAGGAGTAATGCACGGACGAGCTGACGAAGGGCAGGACAGGGCTGATGAACGAAAAGACGATCTGACGAACATACAGACGAACGTACAGACCTATGAATGAAGGGACAAACGGAAGGAGGAACAGACTGAATGTACGAACTGATGGAAAAACGGACGGACGAGCTGACGAATACACGGATGAACAAATGGACCAACGGAAGCTAGGACGGACGTACAAAGTGACGGTAGGACGTACGGTCGAGCGAATGGACGAACACACTGACGGGAAATCAGACGACCGCACGAACTCGACGCACAAGGCTGAAGAACGACGAACGAACCGACGGAAAGTTTTAATGACTCGACTATTAAAGAACAAGACTGTATGCTCTTGGGCACACCCACTTCTGCTTGTTACGCCCCCTTTGAATAGGGATCAATTGAAAGGAATGAAGGTAATATAAACCCTCAATTGTGCTGATCCAGTATTCCCTCGATCGCATCCTCCGCTGTCTGCTATGTCTTCCAATTTGAAGATCAATGACAAAGATCCTTTCGAATCTCATTCGATAGGCGACTCAGACTTTTCGAAGCTATTTATCTCTTCCGCCACAGTGCGATTAGGCCTAACTCTGATTGACAATTGTTCTTAATCTGGGCCCGTTTACTGTTAATTGGAGGCAGAGCAGCTGCTGCAGCACCTGCCGTGGCATAAGCCCGCGGGCAGCGTGCTGCGTGCAGCTGACATCCGTTCGCTGTTCGCCGTGCGCAGCCGACTGTCAGCGGGTGATATCAGATTGCCACGCCCCCCTATCAGCCCGCAGGCAGCACTGATGATTGAGTTGCTGTCATCGCTGTCGCTCGCGTTGTTTGTCGTTGTCGTTGTCGCTCGCAGGGGCGGGGCCAGGGCCGGGCCGGAGCCGGGGTGCGGTGCAGAGGCTGTGCTACTTGTTTGCACAAATAGTTGCATAATTTTGTGCACTCGCGCTAAAAGCCACTCAACGCTATGCGGCGCACCGCCCTGCCACCGCCGCCCCTTTCGAACAGGGGGCGTGTCTGGCTGGCAGTCAGATGCCAGATGCGAGCGTTCGGCGTGTTGATTTTGATGTAGCTAAAAAGCCACTTGTCGTTTGTTGGCTGCTCTTCAAGTTGTGCGCGTTGAACAAGTTTGCATAGCCAAATGAATGCGGCGCGCATCGCAGAGCAGCGCATCGCAGCGCATCGTATCGTATCTCCATCCTCCATTCTCCATGCCCCACGCCGAGGATATCTCAAGCCTCTACAGCCGCCAAAGGGCCAAATGCTTTGCAATGCATAAATAAATACATTAAAAGAAAATTAAACACTCGGCCCGGCCCTAATTGCATTTTATGTGCACTGCAAGTTTGCTTTACACTTTTCGCGTTGAGCATCTGTAAGACACGGCGCTGAGGGCTAAATGCCCAAAAATAGTGCCATAAATCGGAAGCAAACTGCATATAGAAGAAGAAGTGAGCGTCTTTAAGGAAGCAAAGTTTCTATTGGGGATAAGGAGTGAACATAAGGCAAGCTCTGATCAGTAAAAGAACTGAGAGGTCTTTAAGCAGGCAATCCTCCAGATATATTTCATAGCAACTATAAATATATTCCAATTTAAACTTTAGTGTCTGACTAGGCAATACCCGGTAATTGCAAACTCTTGCATATATTCTACAGATCTTCAGTATAAAATTTGCAAAAAAAAATATATACAAATAAAAAAATAAATTTGATAATAATAAATCCTAATATCTACAGTGAGTAACATAAATATTCAGCTTTTTTTATTTTTCAAATTCAAACTCCTATAAATCATATAATATTAATTGAAATTGAAAAAGTTTAAAAGATTGAAAAACTATAAAAAATGTATATAGTATATAGTATATTTATATATATATATAGTATACTTAAATAACTAGCCATGATTAAACAAAAACCAGAAAAAAGTTGAAAGATATAAATAAAGGATATTAATGTTACTCATATATATAATATTCCTAACAATTAAAGATAAAGCTTAATAATATTTAATATAAATGAGGGTATAAAAATATATTTTAAATAAAATTATATATAAATATAAGTACTAAACAATTTGAAAGCTCTAGCTACATAAATGCAAAGGAAAAATTGATCGATAATTTGAAAATGTATTTTAAGTCGTTAGCTTCAATAGGTACTGAGATCGCTGACTTAGTTCATGGAAAAATCAACGGAAGAACAACGATAAAGATCGAAACTTAGCCTAATTCAAGAATACATATACATATGTATGTATATGCGTTATATGGTCTACCACGCCCACATTTCCAATGGCTGGTAACCAAAAAAAATAAGGAAAAAAAGAAAGAAAATCTCCATAAATATTTGAAAGAGTTTATTAAAGCTGAATATTTTGCACGTGGGTCCCAGTGGATGCTGTGCACAAGATTTGGACAGTTCTGACAGATAAAACAGCTGACAAGCCAAAACAGCCAGCAAAAAAGAACGTGTGTGTGTGTATGTGTGTGTGTGTGTGTGTGTGTGTGTGTGTGTGCGATTCCATTATGGGCACTGATTTGTGCAGTCATTGCAAGTTTCTGAATAACTCGCTGCTGGTCGTAAACATTTCAGTGGCTCAGCTAAAAGTCGAGATAAAAGCGAAGGCACAAATTTAAAGAGTGAGAAAACGTGCAGGAAAATGAAAACGAAAATGAAAATGAGTATGGAAAACAATACGGTGCCTGATTGGACACAGCTGATAAGCAAGCAGCGATGATGATAAGCGGACGACGGATAGACGACGAGAGCTGATTGCCCAACAGACCGGGTGACTGGGGCGATTGGGTCGTGGCTGATTTGTTGTTGCTGTTGTTGGGCTGCCGAGGCAATTAAAATCAAAGGACCAAGGACACAACGGGTGAGATAGAGAGAGAGAGAGAGAGAGAGAGAGAGAGAGAAAGAGAGAGAGAGAGAGAGAGAAAGAGTGAGGAGTGGCAAAACAACTTGAGCGAAAATAGCGATTCATAATTGGTGATAAGAAATTTAATTAATTGGCACAGGCCTGATTTATGGGCAAAGGATAACAGAAAGCTGAATATTCAGACTTGCATGAAGATGCCTTATTTATAGATATATATGTATATAATAACATACATATACACATAGATTTAATATACCTATTTTGGTCTGGCAGCTGAGCCCATCTATTATGAGTGTTAGCCAAGCCCAAACTCAAATCGATTATAGCCGCATTGAATTGCCCAACCAAGTGCAGAAACCGCAGCTCAAGTCCGTAAACACTGTACGTACTTTCCACTGAATACGGTCGCCCATCCTGGCAGCATCGTAAATCTCAATTACACAAATATCTAGCTGTTGCAACTTGAGGACCTTGAGGACGGCACGCAGACATCGGGCCCCCAGAGACTGACTAGATCTTAATTATAATTAACAATATTAGCCGGGCTGGAGTATTTGATTGTTCATTTCACTGAGCTCGTTGCGTAATTCAGTGATAAAACAAAGGCGCGCGCACACGAAATGCAAAGGTTACAAATTAAACACTTGACATTGAAGCGAAGCTGAGCAAGAAATCATATAAATAAATGAGTGCCAGCATCACACACACACACACACACACGCACACACACACACACACATACAGGGACGTGCACATGAAAAATTGAAGACTCACTCGCAGATATCAACGCATAAATACTAAATGAGTGTGCGAGCACTCACACACACACACACAGCCGTATACACAAAGCACGGCACAGTGGCGCCACCTAGCCTCAGACTCAGCTCCAGACGGCGAGGTACGTTGCTGTGCGCTGTTACCAGCGTCTGAGTGGCTTCATTCGCCCGATGATTGCTCAAGAGAGCGTCCAACACAGCTCTATATATACCCACAAACACACACACACATACACCCATATATATACATGCGTGTGTGTGTGTGCACATCCTGCGCGTTTCCTCATTATTTTTGTGCAATCGCTGTAGGCGCTTTGGGCGCTGCCTTTCCCACGACCCTTCCGTCTTTATCCCTATTGTTGTGCAGCTTTTTTTGTTTGCCCGCACAATATACTGATCCGACTCATGGTGTGTGTGCGTGTGTGTGTGTGTGTGAAAAGTGTTAAGATTTTACATTTTTATGCCGCATGCTCAACTTGTTGTTGTTTTTTGCGCATTTCATTATTTTTTTGCTCTTCTTCGCTTTGAATTTGTTCGTTTTGTGCCATTGCCTTTTGTTGCTGCTGCCAGCCATTTGTGCAAATTGCTCAACAGTGTGCAGCTAAGAGAAAGAAGCAGCAGCAGCAGCAGCAGCAGCAGCAGCAGCAGCAGCAGTGGCTGGCTACTAGCCATGCCACCATGGCAGCTGACAAACGGGACTTACAGCACCCAAAAGGACATGGCAAATCGAATGCGATGATTGGAAACACTTGGAAAACAATTTGTTTTTAGTTAACAATTGGATAAAGCAAGAGAATGAAAGAGAGAGGGAGGGCGAGAGAGGAGAAATTGTTGACAATTTGTTACCATTTAGTACCTCGTTGTATAATACTAATTAGATGGAATCAGTCAAATAGAAGCATTTGCTGGCTTTAACATGGACTTTGGTATTAAGAGCTAGGTAGAGAAGGAGAGAGAGAGAGAGAAGGAGAGAGGGAAATAGAGACAAAGAGAGGACAGTTAAAGATAGTAACAATTTATGACATTTTAGTAGCCAGTCGATACAATATGTCGAATCTGAGCATCATTTCTGGCAGTCAGTGGCAAATTGAAAGCAGCTGTCATCGTTTAACAGCAGCTTTAGCATTGAGTTTTGCATTGCTTGGGATCTGGCATGATAAATGACATGATTGAAAGCAGTGGGAACGTAAAAAACCCTTATTTATAGTTGGCAATAGGATAGAGAAAAGGATAAAGAGAGAGACAAGAAGTGAGAAACACAACGAGAAACCTGAGGCCTACATAAAAGCTTAAGCATAGAGGAAGATCGAGAGAGAGATAGATGGTGAGAGAGAGAGAGTAAAAGATAGGAACAGGAAGAGCAATTTTCTGCTAGCTAGGATCAATCAAACATATGTACATGTATGTATTTCCCGGCACTTCTAGCAGTCAGTGTCAAATTTAACAGCAGCCTCAACATGAACTTTCGTAGATCGACTGGACGGACTATCAGTTTTGTGGCCCCGGACTCAGTCGATTGCTGTGGTCCTTGCCGGCCGACACTTGACTCGAGTTGACAGCTTCATTTGCGTCGGCTTTATGCACATTAACGTCTGCGGGCCGGCCGGCATCAAAAATGAAAGTTAAGCGCTCATTAAGGCATCATTATAATAAGTTATTCATTGCAGTGCGCACGAAAAGAACTTGTGTCTGCCGCTCATTAAATTCCAGCTGCCTGGCAGTCCCCAAGCTACAACATGGGACTCCGCAGACTCTATCGCTCGCTCTGGCTCTCTCTCTCTCTCCCGTATTTGAATGGGTTGCCAGGGGAGAGAAGAAAAGGCGAGCATTTAGCAATTAGAGTGGAGTGCAGAGCTCGTCAAGCAGCGACTGCAGCCACATCCCAATGTGCAGGCGAACATTTAATAGTTATTTGAGATTCATTTCATTTCGCTGTTAGCCATTCGCAAAAAAAAAAAAAAACAAGCTAAAATGCCAGGCAAATAGTTTTTGTGGTACATCGGAAAGGAAATGCTAATGATGCACTTTTCATTTTTTGTTTCTGTTGGAAGGGCCAACTATTTTGGTATTTGTATTTGCAAATACTTACACTGAAGTACAATGTACACACACACACACATGCATACACACACACCCAGTGAGTGAAGGCTGACTTAATTTGTTTACTAAATGACATAATACCCAAAGAGGCCAACTGGCATTGGCACTGGCACATACATAGCTCGGCTATATATAGATATAAAGCAATTCTATGCGGGCCAACTAAATATCAAGAGCAAGGGAGGCACAAAACAGCAAAAACAAAGACACAGCTGACTCTGTGGGCGTCTGTGTGTGTGTGTGATGTGTGCCATATGACGTATACGTAACGCGAAGGAAGAGTCGCAACTTCTGCGTTTCTGTTGTCTCATGTTGGCCATTTATCAAAATGGCAAAAACAAAAAGTTACTGAATAACAACGTCTCTTGACACATTCTGTAATTATAAAATTAATGAAAAATTTATCAACAACTCACACACACACACACAAATGCATATATACACATATGTATGTATCTTGATAAATGAGCCAAGCATCGTTATGGCAGTTGGTCAACATTTACTGCGTACGCACTTTAGACAAGTAATACGTAATTGCCGAATGCGATACGACATGCCCAGCATTATGAACTCTCATTAAGAACGAGCAAGAGGCAGAAGATGTCGAGCAATTAGCATTGATATTCAGGCAGCGCACCAAATGGGATAAGCCAATGAAATGTGCCCTGTTTATGTCTAATGAGCTCTGAGCTATTTATTTGCAGCCCAATAGCCGAAATAGGGCTATAAATTCAGAGCTAGTCAAGCTCGAATTGTGCCAGGTAATAATTGGCTGAGAACATAACGAGAACGAGTCGCAATTTAATAAGGGAAAAGTGCTTTGGCAAGGACGTTCGCGGAGAAATTCTTTATTCACACATAATCTGGACTTTACTATAGGAACAACTCATGCTCTTGCTTAGACTGTCTTAATAGAAGCTTTGAAGACTGAGATGACATTAGCTATACAAGCTATGCATATGAATTTAGTCAAGTTATCGATATTTATCGAAAAGAAACTGATAAATTCGAATCTCAGATGCACATATTTTTAATAGAGTAGGAACAGACAAACATATGAACAAAGGGATGGTCGTAGGGGAAAAACTCATGGAGGGACAGTCAGACGGATATACGAACAGATAGACGGATGAGCAGACAGATGAACAGCGCTCGATCGACTGAGCTCGTCGCTTAAGAGTTCAAGAATATATGCATATACTTTAAGGTATAGACCACGCCTCTTTTTTTTATATTTAATAAAACCAAAATCGGCTTCTTCACTCTCAATGAATCGAGTGAATAATAATTTTATATAAAATAGAGCTTATATATAGAATCTTGGCTTAACAGTCCGCAGACTTATGATAAATTAAGCTGTTAAAGATATCTTTTAACAATTGTGTTTATTATAAATCTAAAACCATAAAAGCATTGCAAAGTGAGCTAAGAAATAAAACATATATACATATACATACATAGACTAACTGCTTTTAATACATCTCTTAGCTCAATGGCAATATTGCCATCACACGTAGCTGAACATAAATGGATTCAATTCAATTGAGTTCGCCTCATTTCTATGCCTTTTGTGCTGCTTTGGTACGCGACTTATCACCAGATTTCTTTTCCATTTCTTTTGTCACATGCAGGTTTCCTGTCCTGGGACGTATCCGATTGTCATGTCGACCTGGAGGAGGAGCTCAATACAATCACACAGCATGCACCCGAGGGCGAGGAGGCGCGTCACGGTAAGTTCGATGTGAGAAGAGAATGAAGAGCAGTCAACGCAGCTCTCTCAGTTCTCAGTTCTCGGCTCTCAGCTATTAGCTTTCTCAGCTAATTGGACCAGCGATAAAATAGAAATCGAACTTCAATCCAATCGAAAGCTGTCGCCCTGTCAGCTCATTAAAAACTGAGTTGAATGGGAAACTCATAATGGCAATAAGTGGAATTCATTTGTTAATTAACCCTGATGGGGACAAAGTTCGGCTGGCACTTTTACTTTTCCTTTGACATTTGGCCCGTCGTGCCGCACGGCGGGCGAAGAGCGCGCGGGCAACTGTAAATTGCTTTTCGAATTTCGAGCGCTGACTTTGCAATTATTCAACTATTCAAATAGCTGGCGAAAAACTACAAAACTACAAAACTGAAAGCCAACAAACTACAAAATCATGCTAACCAATTATGGCGATTGTCTTTCAACAGCTTTTCACAATTGGCATTCATCAAAAAGCCCAACGCTCTGAGCACTCGGAGCTCAGAGCTCGGCGCTCGGCGCTCCTCAAATGCGCTTTGTTCCCTGCATGGCTTTTGTGTAATATTAAATCCGAATCCGAATCGGAGTGGCGCATTTTCATTTTCATTTTCATTTTCATTTATAACGCAAACAACTACAACAATAGCAACAACAATGCAACAAAGCCAGCCAAGTGTCGGGATATTGTGCGGGCCTCTCGGATTTGGTTGTCTTTGCGGATTAGCCGGGAACAACGTTGTTGAAATGCATTCAAGTGGCTGCACTGCATCGGCTGCACAGCCAGCCAGCCAGTGAGCCAGTCAGCCAGCCCCCTCTCCCCTCTCTCTTGCGCGCTCTGTTTTATTATTGTTTGTTTTTCTTTCTGCTTATTCGTTTGTTTGCTCGTTGCCGTGCCCCGCCCGCCGCCGGCCAAATATGACTTTTGTCTGACTATTGCAGCTACACACAAATTAGAAGCTGCCTGCTCCACGGGCTTATCAGAATTATGCTCGACAGTCGCAATAGCAAACAGTTTAGAGCCCAAGCTCGTCGCACACGTCACAGGCGAACATTCGTTCACATTCGAACTCTCGACTCGATAACAAAGCCCAATTATGGGAGCAAACTTTCACTGCAAATCCTTGTCGGAGATCCAGCTCAGGATAACAAAAGTCGAGCAGCTTGAGCTGAGTTAGGCTCAGCTTGAGTTGAGCTCGCCTTCTTCACTTATAGCTGGAGCCATTGATGTTTATTAAAGTGCAATATTTTCTTCAAGCTGTGACTGCTTGTGCTGTGTAATTTATTACAAATTGTTTTCCATTTGGTTTATGGCAAACTTCGGCCAGTGCAGCAGCTTGAGTGTATATAAATATATGTAGCATACTTTGCAGCGCTCGGATGTCAATCTGATGTGCACAGCGTCTGTCCTTGGGCGTTGCCGTTGCCATTGCCTCCTGCTGCTGCTGCTGCTGCTGCTGCTGCTGCTGCTACTCCTGGGCCGGTAAGTGCAAGAACAGCACCTGCGCTCAATGCCTTGCTGCCATTGTCCAGGCCGAGCACTTGGCAAAGTGAATTCCGCATTCGCATTTTTGTTTACACAGCCCGCAAGAAACTACTCAAACAAAATTCTCAAGTGCCAGCTCTCAATAATGATGCCAGCCAAGCGGCATAAGAATGGGCCACGCCCAAGGACGCCCCACTTGCAATCGCAGTTGAAAATCCGAAAGTTTTGAATATCTAAAATATATTGCTGTAATGTTCAAGTCGGCGAGATGCAGAGATGCACACGCCTCGATGCTTGATGCTGTTTGCTGCTTTTGCTGGCGCTTTGTGTGCCCGGCATAGACTTCACGGGGCACTCTAATTTGACAAAGGTTAGGACGCGGCCGGCCGTTGGCAAGTCGATAAAAGTCGTCACCTTCGCTGACAAAGCGTTGTCCTTCATTCAGGATGCCGCCTCTGCTATGCCGCCGCCGTCCACTAGGCAGTCGACAGATATCGTTTACCTAACGCCACTTTGTTGGCCCAACAACAACTGTCAACTGCCTGGCTGCCTGGCTGACTGCCTGGCTGCCTGGCTAACAAGCGAAAGCCGGAGCCTCTGCTTGTCTTTCATGTTCTGCATAGGGTCCTGTCAAGTTGAGAGCGTTCACTCCGCCTTCCCTTTGCTCGCCGGCAGCTCTGTGACGCTGTTGGGGCAACTTTTTGAGCAATTACAAACATTTGTTAACAAGCGCATAATATACGTATAGAGATATATATTTTATGGCTTATACTCTTCAACGGCGTCGTCCTTCATTATCAACGACAAAGTTGTGCTTAAAAATTGAATTTGATGCAGTTTGCTTAAGTTTCCTTGCGGGACTTGGACAAAGTTCGCTGCACAAACTTTGCCACCGACCGCGCTGCCCTGGGCCCCTCCGAGCATACCCCACTGTGCGCTGCGATTCCACTCGAGCTGGGGCATAAAAAACTCTGCTCTACAGCGAGCTACTCATTAGTTGCCCCACACCAGTCCCAGTCCCAGTCCCAGTCCCATCCATTGGCCGGCTGTGCTTCATTCCTCTATCTATTTGATTAATCGCGGCATTAATAATACTAAGTTATTAGTCACTTACAGTTCGTTTAGACAACTTATTTACCCGGTTCAATTATAGCTGACGCTACTGTCCACCGACTCAACTGCTCGCAAAGTGTGTCAGCGTTGTTGACAACGCGAATCGAATCGAACGCGGCAATCGATGCAATGACTTCATTCATAATTGAGTTTCTACCTTTGCCTCTGGTCGCCCATGCACGTTACATGCTAATCGAAAAATCAAGCAAAGCGAGACTCGATTCTTCACCCTTTACTTTATACTCTCTGCTCCTTCAACTCTCTATTCGTTCATACTTTCTAGTCTCTCTTTTTGATTGCTTTACTTTGCTTACTTTTTGTACTTAGCGCACAAAACAAATGGAGTTTCGAATCCTTAAAATATAATGCCAATGACAATCTTATAATCTTTCTATCATTATACTCTCGACTACTCTATAGTTCCTTCCCAGTATTCCATACTATACTCTCTCTCTCTCTCTCTCTATTCTCTCTAGTCTCTTATTACTATTTCACACTCTATAGCCCTTTCTCAGCATTCCATACTCAATAGGCACTTCCCAGTATTCCACATTCTATTCTCTTTATTCCATAGTCTATTCTCACTATTTCCTATTATTTAGTCCAGTCTCAGCAGTCCTTTCTCTGTACTCCACACTCTTCCATACTCAGTGGGCCCTTCTCAGTATTCCACACTTTATACATACTCTATAGTCCCTTCTCACTAATTCATACTCTACGTTTTCTTCCTACTATTCCATACTTTGTACTCTCCTTTCTCAGTATTCCACATCTTCTACTATCTATCTTCTATCTATTATATATCTATCTTCTATCTATCATCTTCTCTCTTTTGTCTTTTACTTCCACTCTGAGAATAGACACTGAGAGCTACCGATTCCTTCGCTATGAAAAACGTCAATCGGGTTTCTCCCTAATCGATGTTCGTTTAAAGACTTAATTGAATAGGGAACAAACTATTTTGCAAGAGTCTCAGAGCGAAGGCGAGTGAATATGATTTGTTTCCGTTGATCTTCCAAACAGAGGGTAAACAGTAAATCGTTTTTGCTCATCAAAAAGACAAGATTTTCGACATCTACGTGTGGAGTATATTCCGACTCGCACAGATGTGCTCTCTACTCTAATCTCTTATCTACTATGAACGCTCTGCACTTGAATGCATGCATTTCCATACCTTGGCTTTATACTCTCTCTTCCCTGCTCTCTGCTCTTGCACCTTTGGTCTCTAATAGCAATTTATGGTACAACTAAATTTCCATTTCGATGCTGCTCGTTGCATTCCACTCAAGTACTGCAAGACTCATAAATGAGCCCCATTTTTCAAAAACTATCACTCACAATCGACTCCCTCTCGCCGCACTCCCTCGCCCAGCCCCGCTCGTTGTTAAGTAGTAACAAGAACTGTTATTGCTCGCTACTCGTCATATTTTCGCTTGTTCAGATTTGATTTGCCAACTTGGGTTTTATGGTGCGCTTAGCACACGTCGCCTGTGCTAAGCCCCTGTAAGCGGGCAGCATTAGCATGCACATGGCCTTTAAAGCCATACGAATTCTTGAGATGAAGCGTATGCAAAATTGATTGATAGAGCCTGGCAAACACACAGACAGACACACACACACGCCCATATATGTAGTCGTATAGCGGACAAGGCCATATTGACAACGACTGTGCAGCTCATGCATAATTCAAGCAGAGCCAACGAACAGAGAGAAATGAGAGAAAGAAATACAATAAGATGGTCGCGCCCATGCTCCAGCGGGCAAAAGTTAGGCAAATAACTGAATACCGGACAGTCAGCCACGTACAAACACCAACACACACACACACACACACACATTAAATATAAAGACAGTTACACTTTGCATATGAATACGCGCGCACACTCCAAGAGGAACAACGCGGCCCAACTGAGCCGGCAGCGAAGCGAGATGCTTGCCAGAGACAGAGGCATGTATGTATGTAAGTGTGTGTGTGTGTGGCTGACAGCAGAGATAAGCGAATGGGCTGCAGCATGAAATTAAGACTTATGCCACACACAACAAGCGAGGCGAGTGTTGCACGTAATCAACTGAAGCCAAATCAAAATAGTTGCAGAAATTCAATTCAGCCAGAGAGAGAGAGAGAGTGAGAGGGGGAGAGGAGGAGCGAGCGAGAGCTGAGCTTATTAAAGGTAGCCAATGTCTGGCATTTCATCATTATCGTTAGCTAGAAATATTTTCAACAAGAATTTCGCATTGGAATTTTTTGAGGCTCGAACTGAAATTTCATTCGATAGTTTCGAGGAATTCAATAATAACATGAAAATATGACAAAAATTAAGGATTATAATAATGTGCGCAAAATGTAAATTTAATGGAGAGCAGTTAAAAGTTATGCTGTTAGCCGTGGTACGAGCTTGAGTGGCACGCGTCGACAGGCGTCAATCCAGATCAGGCGACGCCTCTCAATGGCGGCCCCCAGCAGAGAATAGCTGACATGGGACATTCTGTGGGCAGCTGGTTTAATTTTAATTATGGACAGAGCTGGATAGACAGACATATGTACATATATGTGTGTATATGTATATGTATATGTATGTGTGTGTGCCTGGCTGGGTGGACAACTGGGCCAGTTGCCAAGACTTTGACGCTTACAGCATGTTATTGGGTTTGTCGAACAGCAGCACGGAGATGACAGCAGCTAGATGCTCTTGTTGTTGTTGTTGTTGCTGCTGTTGTAACCAAAGCCTGATGTATGATGTCGTTGGGTCACTTTTGATTAATGATGCACGTGCCATGTGTCGCATTCAAATTTAATGCAGCTGGACAAACTAATTAAAATACCTTTTCAGCCAGAGTTTTTTTGTTTCTATGTGTGTGTGTGTGTGTTAAGCGCATTTCAACTACATAAATCAACGCGCTTTTGCCGCCCCGAAGCATAAATGGCCATTTGAATGGGCCCATTTGTCGAGCTCTCCGGCTGTATAATTGTGCAGCCAGGCAGGTAAATTCGCAGGTAACTACGCCGGCTCAGTGAGTTTTAAATATACCAAAAATTTACGGATAATAGCAGGCGTGTTGTCAAGATACCAATTCGAAACGGCAGCGACTCTATCACTTATCAATTATATTAAAAAAACGAAATGAATGAAAGTTAATTCCGAGAAAACAAATCAATTTGCAAATGTCACTCAGGGTCGAAATCATTTAGCTCGCTTCTCGCTTTCTCTTGCCAAGTAGCTCACGGCAGAGTAGAGATCCGGATTCGAACGGTTTCTTCTCACCTCAGCTTGTGCAGGTGTTGAGGAAAATACTTTAAGCCATGGCTAGAACTGGCTAGAACTGAAAATTGCGATTGGGGAAAACTTTGCTTTTACACGTGCGCCCAGGCGACGTGTCGAGGGGGCGGGGCCAAGGAGGACTTTAGTGCCGGCTGGTGACCGGCGCCAACTGTAATTACTTTGCAGTCCGGCACATAAATGAAACGAAATAAAAAACAAAAGGAATGTGCAGAGAAAGAGAGAGAGAGGCTAAAGACAGGGAGAGAGGAGTGTGGCAAGGGCGTGAAAGGCATGGAGAGAAATCATAAAACACAAAAAGTTTCCGCCTGTTGTTATGCAAATTTGTTTTGTTTCACAAACTTGGCAGCATTCCGAGCGTAGCCATTAAAGTACAGTTATTAACGGTTAATATGCGGTCGTTCGCCATTTTGGTTAGGTGCGGCCAGCGCGAAAAACTTTTCAATGGACCTCGCAATGCGAAAAACTGCACTTGACATCAAACCCAGCCCGAGCACCGCGTCTGCCCCATTGTCGAGCTTTTCACTCGGTTCCCATTTCTTTTTTTTTTTTTGCCTCTACATTCATGTCGCCGTTTGGCATTATATTGGTGAGAGGGGCGGTGGGGGGTCGGGGCTGCAAATTGTGGGCGTTGTTTGCCACCAAGTTGGATGCAACTTTCGCATTGTATGTGGCTTTGCAAACTTTGAGCTGCGATTGGGTCCCTGATCTGCCACTCGCCAAACGCCACTCAGCCTATTGGTTCGCATCTGTGCCCCGCAGACAGCAGACAGCAGATAGTGGTGGGCAGACGGTAGGCGGGGCAGTCTTTGTGGTCCTTTGGCTTGGAGGCGAATCAAGTTCCCTTAAGTGCCATTTGTCGTTGGACATACGAAATGGTAAATAGTTTCAAGGCAGCGCCGGCACAAGTGCGCAATTTCCAATTGGCTTTTTATTATATTTACCGCCAACTCGGCTCGGGCCGCCGACACATTGCCGCCAACTTGTTAGGCAACAAGCGAATAAATTGTGTTATCCGCATTCCGGGCCACAACTTAATGAAATGTTTGACTGCGGAAATCCCAATTAAACTTGGGCAATTAGTTCGCCAGATCTGGAGCAATTATTTTAAAGTTTACCGAGGCGTATGCTTGATTCTAATGAGAATATGGCAGGACGTAATAAATATTAAAGACTGACACAAGCTAGTGATCTTTATTGAGTTGAGCTTAAACTAACATGTTCCTTCTTGGAAAGTTTAAAAAGAAAAATAGATTTAGTTTCCTAACCATTTGATATGCTTTTCAAAAATTTAATAAAATTAATATGAAATGAAAGTTAAATTCAGAATTTTTATAGTATTTTTTTTTTAAATTTAAAATAGTTTTTTTTTTTGTTTGTAATTTAACAAAAAAAAAAATAAAAATAAAATAATAATAATAATAATAATAATAATAATAATAATAATAATAATAATAATAATAATAATAATAATAATAATGATAATAATAATAATAATAATAATAATAATAATAATAAAACAATAATAATAATAATAATAATAATAATAATAATAATAATAATAATAATAATAATAATAATAATAATGATAATCACAACAATTTTTTAAATGGAAGTATTTCATGCAGAGGTATAATTGGTAAAGCTTCAAATATGTCAAAGTCATTCAATTTATTTTATTTTTTTTTTATTAAGATAGAGAAAAATCTAATATGGGAGGCAAGAGATAGAGGGTGTAGTTCGCAAAGTTAAAGCTTATGCTTTACATAATTTTAGCTTAAGATATCAAGGCTTAAGGCAGTGGCGTCTAGCTCTGCTCCTCGCACTGGTCTAGTAGAGATTCGGATTTTATCCTTTACAATTAATATAGAGACTCGCATTGCATTAGCAAATCACCTTCCCATGCTGTCGCATGATTAAGAGAATTCTTTGTGTGCCTCACTTCAGTCGGTAGCACTTTCATTCAAAGCGCGTGCCACGACAGGCTCGGGATAAGAGCATCAATTGGGCGAGAGCGTGGCGTCGTCATTCGATTTGATTTATGCCGAATGACACTTTGGAGCTGCCGTCATGTCGTTAATGAGATGCAAATGCTCTAACCGCATTTTATTTATGAAACGCAAATTGTCACGCGCCGTGCTGAGGCCTGTTGCGGCCGTAAGAAAATACGCGCAAGTTGCAAGCCTTAATTCATAAATTGCGTATACGCACGGGTGCCGCATGTGTTTAAGCGCCGCCCAAGCCTAAATATGCGGGCATGTATGTCACTGAGCTTTGCAAACACACACACACACGCACACACACAGACACGCACAATAAAGTGCTTTCTTGTGTGTGTGTGTGTGTGTGTGTGTGCGTGGGGCCTCTGTGTGTCGGGCTGATAAATAAATGTCGCACGCAAGTCGCTGTAAAGATTATCATTTATAAAGAGCATAAGGGCTACGAAAACTGCGTGGTACTCGGACCGCCAGAGAGCCGTATAGTCCGAGAGCGAGAGAGGTGAAAGGCGACAAGCTTGAAGCAAGTGAAGCCATACGTAGGTGCACGCTTGGGCACACTTCAGGCTCGATGGTTCGCCGCTTTTTTTACGCGTACGTGGGCACATTTGACCGTTGGGTCGACGTGCCGTATACGTAATGTGCCCACACACATGGACATGGACACGGACATGGATATGGACGACATAGAAAACATGCGTGTGCGCCTGTTTGTATGGGTAGTGACATGTCATGTGCGCTCATTTCTCTCCTCTTCTTCATTCTATTTTCCTTCTTTTTTTTTTTTTTGGCTTTGTCAACGACTATTTAGTGCAGAAAATGCGTAAATTATTTACATAGGGCAATGCTGTAAAAGCATTTAGTGCTGGGAGCCAGCAGCGGCCATGCCCAGTCATTCGACGATGATGATGATGGTGGTCGACAGCAAATGACATGGCAAGGTCGTCAGCAAGGTCGCATCTTTTATGCTTGTGGCACGCGCTGTACAATTGGTCAGCCGGGCAGCTGGGCAGCTGGGCAGCCAGCCCTAGGGCGGACTGAAAAATCTTAATTAAACCATAAAAATTAAAGATTTATGAAATGATTTTTCAGTCCACTGCAATCGCCGTGCAGCAGCAGCGCAAGGGACAGATGCGAATAAAATGCTTGACAATAAAGCCAACTTAGCTCGGAAGCCACCAACCGCCAGCCGCCAGCCGCCAGCCGCCAGCCGCCAGCCGCCCCACTGTCTGACAATTTAAAGCCACTTGATTTGGTGTGCGTGCCTAATGCTTGGATTCTCTGGCCGGGACTCAAGCGTTTGGTAATCCAAGCCTCTTGTGCGCTTGCCACTCGACGTTTTAGCTATTCATTAGTGCGCTCGGTGGGTTAACGTTGAATAGTAGTTCAACTAGAGACACCGGCCCCTCCGACACTACCGAACCGCCTCACCATCCCACCGACCGACCAGTCGTTCAGTTAGCTGAGTCAGGCTTACCGCAAATAATAAAATTTCTGCGTGGTAGGCAGTCGTAAGGAACGTGAAGCAGGCGGGAGCGGGCGGCTGGAAGCTCTAAAGACCAAACGAGCCACTTGAATGTATTGCCGCCTTGCCCCGCACACACTGGGCCACAGAAGTGTATTCCGTTTGCACATATATAACAAAATATTAATGACTGCTAGGGCTTTTGCTTTTACTTCAAGTGAATTTCAAGCAGATGACCATTTAAAAGATTTGCGTATTGTACTTAGGTCAGATTGGAAGAAGAGTCTATCGAGATTTCTTAGCAATTTAAATGGTTTAAATGTGATACCCCAATTGCTGTACTGCACTTTCTGAAATTCTCTGTCTGCTCAACCGTTATCTTGCAGGTGAGCGGCTCATACAGTATGCCAGCGAGAATCTTGTGACGGAGGTGCTCATACATCCGCAATACAATACGCTTATACAATGCATGCGTAATCTACTCAGTAGTTTTACGAGGCATCGCCATATTATACACGCTGGCTACACCTTTAGCGGCAACGGTTCTTGGATCCTACAGGTTGGCCACGAGCCCGGAAGGATGATGCGTATGCTAATATGGTTTTACCTTGTGCTTTTCAGGACGGCACCTTCTCGGTGGCTGACTTTGCGGAGGCATTTCAAGAGCACGACGTACAAAGGGTGATACGTGCCTATGCGGACACCATAACGATGAATATACACTGTGCAGACGCTGGTCTATGGCACACATTGCCGGATAAGGTATTTTCGCGACAGTGTAAAATACGCATCAATCCGGTGGATGTCCTGGACACCAGCAGCGAGTCCATCAATGGCTTTATAGGTACCACTTGACGCCAACAAGAATTCATGTTCGAATTGAGCGCACTGACTTTTCGCTTTTTTACAGATTATCTGGCGCCCATGGTGGTGCCAACGTCACTGCGCGAGCTGCTGGAGACGTCGGATGTGGTGGGCAATATACGCTTTACACACCCAACGCTCTACGTGTTTCCCGGGGGCCAGGGCGATGCCGCGCTCTTTGGCATCAACGGCTTTAATATGCTAGGTAAGTAAAAAGCTATGGGAGCTAAAAAGAAAAGATTCCGGAGTAATTTCTGTGATTCCGCAGTTGATGGCGGCTTCAATCGCAAGGCCTGCTTCTGGGACTTTGCACGGCATTTGGACCGGCTGGATGCGGTGCTGATGACGCGCCTGAACAACAGCAATGTGCAGGGACTTGGGGCTGTGGTGTCACGCAAGCGGGACTCTCATGTCTATCCACAGATTGGTCATTTCTTTGGCAATGTTCCCGATCGGAAGGGTGGACTGCCCAGTCCTGACGGCGATAAGGATCGTAATCCACTGCTGATCGATCTGTTTGAGCGCGGTCACGCCTTGGTCAACGATCTAAAGTCGCTGGATCTCAAGCCGCAGTGCTGCTATCGCAATCAAGAGCCTATAAATCTCTACCACAAGGTTGGTCACGGTACCCTGGATATGTATGTGATAAGTCCTTCGCGGGACTCCAAAGAGGTCAAAGAGTTTCTACAGAAATGGAATTCCGGAGATCAGCGTCTGTTCACCGCGCGCGACACCAAGGAGTTTAACTTCCCCCTGCAGAATTTGGTATCCATTTGTGCGCTGCTCGTCTGGCAACCGGCTAACCCGGATGATACCATTACGCGTATCCTTTTCCCGGGCAGCACACCCGACTTTAAGATCCAGGAGGGTCTGGAGAAGCTCAAGCATCTCGAGTTCATGAAGCACTCCACTTGCACGGCCAAGTCAATAGCTCCAGCTATACAGACAGTGACAAGCACCAGAAAGACACTCAAATCAGCTATTGAAGGCACTCCGCCCAGCGCTAGCTATAAGCCCAGCAAATTTGGCCCAACTGCCATAGCAGCCGTGGCCGTGCAGCAGGATAACAAGGCAAAGGAGGCTAAGGAAGCAGCAGCAGCAGCAGCGGCAGCAGCAGCAGCTGCCGCAGCAACCGCTGCAACTACAACTGCTTTGGAGATACCTGGCGATCAAGTGGAGCGACCCACACCTCTTTTGAGTGCTAAGGCGGACTCCATAGACACGGATGAGCCAGACGCTGAGCCTGAACCGGAGCTCGCTATCGACACCGGTGACGAGGGAGCGCCAGAGCCTTCCGTCCCCTCCACGGAGCCAGTTGAGCACGAAGACAACAAGGACACTGATGAGGAGAAAAAGGTGGAAGTGCTGATTGTCAAGCCACAGCCGGCAGCTGCTGTCAAGGACGCAGTTGATGCAGCCGCCACCGAAGCCAGCAGCAAGACAGCAAAGGCCGCCAAGGGCAAGCCGGACAAACCTCGAGCGGAAGTCAAGCCAGTTGTACGCTCGAGAATTGACAGCAAGCCGCCAAAGTCTATGGACCGCAAGTTGGTGAAGCGTGAGGACAAAAAGAGCTCACCTACGGCCACGCCAGCTGTAAGCCGAACGCCAGCGACGCGCGATGTCAAGCCTAAGGTAATGACACGCACCACTAAGTCCAGTCCCAGCAGCACACCTGCCAAGAGCGCCAAGGAGGCCAACAACCGCAAGGTGCTTGAATCCAAGCAACAGGCGACCGCGGCTCGGCAGAGCACAACCAGCACACGTCGCACTGTTGCCACCATGGAGAAGAGGTCTGTGGCGGAGTCAAAGACAACGCCGCAAGCAACGATGCAAGCAGCGCAGCGCAAGCCTATCTCCCGAAGGCCACGAGGAGTCTCTCCATCCAAGCGAGCTCCGGCCCCTGGCAGTCCCATTAAGTCAGCTAAGCCAAAACCTGATTTGAAGAAGTCACGACTGGATAAGGGTGGTACCACAGACTCCAGCTTGGTGTCCACACCGTCCGCAGATGAGGCGACAGCAGCCAAAAAGATGTTAGAGCTAAGTGCTTCACAAGAGTTAGATGCTGAAAAGCAACGGGAATTGGATGACCTCAAGGAAGAACAGGAAGTTGTGCGAGAAATTGAGGCAGTTTTTAGTCGGGACGAGATGAAACGGCAGCACTTGATCAAAGCGGAGCTGCGTGAGATGGCCAAGCAGGATAGCACAACGGAGGCCGAGGAAGAGGAGGAATACTTAATTATTGAAAAGGAAGAGGTAGAACAGTATACAGAGGACTCAATTATTGAGCAAGAGCAAGAGAGCAGCATGACTAAGGAGGAAGAAATTCAAAAGCATCAGCGCGACTCGCAGGAGTCAGAAAAGAAGCGTAAGAAAAGTGCAGAGGAGGAAATCGAAGCCGCCATCGCAAAGGCTGAAGCTGAGGAGCGTAAGGCTCGTTTAGAAAGTAGTGAAGCAGCTAGGCATGAGCTGCACGAACATTTACACAGCCCTGAGAAAACTGAGATCAAGGCTGAGGTTCAAGAGATCATATCCACTGCCAAGGACATTGTCAAGTCTCGCACTGATGAACTGCCGCAGGCTAAGCATGCTGAAGAAGAATTTTCTTCCCCTACTCCTGATGATAAGCTCAGTAGCGCCAAGAAAACTTCTGATACTAAGGACGAGCTGATTGAAGCTCCTGAGTTGCCGCCCATTAATTTGCAGGAAAGTCTTCCAGAGGAAAAATTCTCCGCCACAATTGAATCCGGAGCTACCACAGCTCCTACCCTACCCGAAGATGAACGCATTCCATTGGACAAGATTAAGGAAGACTTGGTCATTGAGGAAAAATATGTCAAAGAGGAAACCAAGGAGATCGAATCGATTGTTGTAGCTACCGTTGCAGTGCCTGTCGCAGCAACGACAGCGGCCTCCATCATCACACCAACCGAAACAAAAATTGTGGTCGCTACTGAGCCGCTTGCCGCTGGTATGGATTCTGCAGAGAGAGTCTTACCCAAGAAAATGACATTTGAGGCACAGCAGAATCTAATGCGGGATGTTATAAAAACACCTGATGAGGTGGCAGACTTGCCAGTACATGAGGAAGCTGACCTTGGGCTATATGAGAAAGACACACAAGACGCAGGAGCCAAGAGTATTTCACATAAGGAAGAAACGGCCAAAGAAGAAAAAGAAACCGAAGATGAAAAAGTTGTCAAGGATATTGATGTGGAAGAGGCAACCGAACATATTCCTAAGCCCGAGATTATTGCAAAGACAGAGACAACTCCCAAGAAGGAATCCGACGAAGAGACTGCGGTTCCCATTGTTCAGAAAACTGATGTTATAAGTGAAGCGATTCCGGACAAAGATAATGTAGCGATAACCCAGGAGCAACAAGGCGAAAAAATCGATAAGAAGCTAGCCAGTACACCAGATGAAAAAGAAACTAGCGATATAACTTCCGAAGATGAATTGCCAGCACACCCTGTCCAACCTACCGCTGCGCCGACAAAAGTGAAAGATCGTGAAGACACAGTATCTCTAGAAAGCCCAGCAACAATTGAAGAAGCCATTGAGGTTGAAGTGCAAATAGCAAAGAAGGAAGCAACTGGAGTATCAACAATTAAACCAGGTGAAGTGGAACTACCTAAAGCAGCAATAGAACTAAGCAAACAAAAAATCTTACAAGACTTAGAAAAACCAGAAAGCTCAAAAGATGAAACAGTTTCTACAGAGCAGTCCCGTCGCGAATCTGTTCAAGAAGGTACGAAGGCAGAAGGTTTAAAAGGCGAAAAGTCTTTGCCAGGCTCTATGGAAGCATCCAGACCTGAATCAGTAGCCGAAAGTGTGAAAGACGAGCACGTGAAACCTGAAAACATCGAGGAAAAGTCGACAGAACCATCTAGACGAGAATCCGTTGCGGAGAGTCTTAAGCCAGACAGCCTAAAGGATGATAAGTCCCAACCAGTCTCTCTGGAGCCATCGCGACCACATTCCGTGGCCGAAAGTGTGAAAGATGATTACGAAAAGCCTGAGAGTCCTAAGGATCAAAAGTCTGCAGAGCCTTCGAGAAGGGAATCAGTTGTGGAGAGCTCAAAACCTGAAAGCTTAAAAGATGACAAGTCTTTACCTATTTCCAAAGAAACATCACGACCAGGCTCTGTAGTCGAAAGTGTGAAAGATGAACATGAGACACCGGAAAGTCTTAAGGACGAGAAGTCTAAAGAGCCGTCCAGAAAAGAATCTCTAGCAGATGGTACAAGGGCCGGTATAGACAACAAGTCTCTACCTGTTTCAAAAGAACCATCACGACGGGGCTCTGTGGTAGAAAGTGTGAAAGATGACCACGAGAAGCCAGAAAGTGTTAAGGACGAAAAGTCTGGAGAGCCTTCCAGGAGAGAATCAGTTGCAGAAAGCATTAAGCCTGACAGTTTGGAAGATGACAAGTCCCTTTCTGCCTCCAAAGAGCCATCAAGACCTGACTCTGTCGCCGAAAGTGTGAAAGACGAGCATGAGAAACCAGAAAGTGTTAAGGACGAAAAGTCTGGAGAGCCTTCGAGGCGAGAGTCCGTTGCAGAGAGTACTAAGCCCGAAAGTTTGAAAGACGACAAATCGCTGCCTGTCTCCAAAGAACCGTCCCGCCCAGATTCTGCTGTTGAAAGTGTGAAAGACGAGCATGAGAAACCAGAAAGTGTTAAAGACGATAAGTCTGCAGAGGCTTCCAGGAGAGAATCCGTTGCAGAAAGCATTAAGCCTGACAGCTTGAAGGATGACAAGTCCCTTCCTGCCTCCAAAGAGCCATCAAGACCTGACTCTGTCGCCGAAAGTGTGAAAGACGAGCATGAGAAGCCAGAAAGTGTTAAGGACGAAAAGTCTGGAGAGCCTTCGAGGCGAGAGTCCGTTGCAGATAGTACTAAGCCCGAGAGTTTGAAGGACGACAAATCGCTGCCTGTCTCCAAAGAACCATCCCGCCCAGATTCTGCTGTTGAAAGTGTGAAAGACGAGCATGAGAGAACAGAAAGTGTTAAGGATGAAAGGTCTGGAGAGCCTTCGAGGCGAGAGTCCGTTGCAGAGAGTATTAAGCCGGAGAGTTTGAAGGACGACAAATCGCTGCCTGTCTCCAAAGAACCATCCCGCCCAGGTTCTGCTGTTGAAAGTGCAAAAGACGAGCATGAGAAGCCAGAAAGTGTTAAGGATGAAAAGTCTGGGGAGCCTTCGAGGCGAGAGTCCGTTGCAGAGAGTATTAAGCCGGAGAGTTTGAAGGACGACAAATCGCTGCCTGTCTCCAAAGAACCATCCCGCCCAGGTTCTGCTGTTGAAAGTGCAAAAGACGAGCATGAGAAGCCAGAAAGTGTTAAGGATGAAAAGTCTGGAGAGCCTTCGAGGCGAGAGTCCGTTGCGGAGAGTACCAAGCCCGAGAGTTTGAAGGATGACAAATCGCTGCCTGTTTCCAAAGAGCCATCAAGACCTGATTCTGTGGCCGAAAGTGCGAAAGACGAGCATGAGAAACCAGAAAGTGTTAAGGATGAAAAGTCTGGAGAGCCTTCGAGGCGAGAGTCCGTTGCAGAGAGTATTAAGCCGGAGAGTTTGAAGGACGACAAATCGCTGCCAGTCTCCAAAGAACCATCCCGCCCAGGTTCTGCTGTTGAAAGTGCAAAAGACGAGCATGAGAAGCCAGAAAGTGTTAAGGATGAAAAGTCTGGAGAGCCTTCGAGGCGAGAGTCCGTTGCGGAGAGTATAAAGCCCGAGAGTTTGAAGGATGACAAATCGCTGCCTGTTTCCAAAGAGCCATCAAGACCTGATTCTGTTGCCGAAAGTGCAAAAGACGAGCATGAGAAACCAGAAAGTGTTAAGGATGAAAAGTCTGGAGAGCCTTCGAGGCGAGAGTCCGTTGCGGAGAGTACCAAGCCCGAGAGTTTGAAGGATGACAAATCGCTGCCTGTTTCCAAAGAGCCATCAAGACCTGATTCTGTGGCCGAAAGTGCGAAAGACGAGCATGAGAAACCTGAAAGTGTTAAGGATGAAAAGTCTGGAGAGCCTTCGAGGCGAGAGTCCGTTGCGGAGAGTACCAAGCCCGAGAGTTTGAAGGATGACAAACCGGTGCCTGTTTCCAAAGAAACTTCCCGCCCAGGCTCAGCTGTTGAAAGCGCGAAAGACGAACATGAGAAACCAGAAAGTGTTAAGGACGAAAAGTCTGCAGAGCCTTCGAGGCGAGAGTCCGTTGCGGAGAGTACCAAGCCCGAGAGTTTGAAGGATGACAAATCGCTGCCTGTTTCCAAAGAGCCATCAAGACCTGATTCTGTGACCGAAAGTGCGAAAGACGAGCATGAGAAACCAGAAAGTGTTAAGGATGAAAAGTCTGGAGACCCTTCGAGGCGAGAGTCCGTTGCAGAGAGTATTAAGCCGGAGAGTTTGAAGGACGACAAATCGCTGCCTGTCTCCAAAGAACCATCCCGCCCAGGTTCTGCTGCTGAAAGTGCAAAAGACGAGCATGAGAAGCCAGAAAGTGTTAAGGATGAAAAGTCTGGGGAGCCTTCGAGGCGAGAGTCCGTTGCAGAGAGTATTAAGCCGGAGAGTTTGAAGGACGACAAATCGCTGCCTGTCTCCAAAGAACCATCCCGCCCAGGTTCTGCTGTTGAAAGTGCAAAAGACGAACATGAGAAGCCAGAAAGTGTTAAGGATGAAAAGTCTGGGGAGCCTTCGAGGCGAGAGTCCGTTGCAGAGAGTATTAAGCCGGAGAGTTTGAAGGACGACAAATCGCTGCCTGTCTCCAAAGAACCATCCCGCCCAGGTTCTGCTGTTGAAAGTGCAAAAGACGAACATGAGAAGCCAGAAAGTGTTAAGGATGAAAAGTCTGGAGAGCCTTCGAGGCGAGAGTCCGTTGCGGAGAGTACCAAGCCCGAGAGTTTGAAGGATGACAAATCGCTGCCTGTTTCCAAAGAGCCATCAAGACCTGATTCTGTGGCCGAAAGTGCGAAAGACGAGCATGAGAAACCTGAAAGTGTTAAGGATGAAAAGTCTGGAGAGCCTTCGAGGCGAGAGTCCGTTGCAGAGAGTATTAAGCCGGAGAGTTTGAAGGACGACAAATCGCTGCCTGTCTCCAAAGAACCATCCCGCCCAGGTTCTGCTGTTGAAAGTGTGAAAGAAGATCACGAGAAACCAGTGTGTGCTAAGGACGAAAAGCCTGGAGAGCCTTCGAGGCGAGAATCCGTTGCGGAAAGTTTTAAGCCAGACAGCTCGAAGGATGACAAGTCTTTGCCAATCTCCAAAGAAGTATCACGACCAGAATCAGTAGTTGAAAGCTTAAAAGACGAGCATGAGAAACCAGAAAGTCTTAAGGACGAAAAGTCTGGGGAGCCGTCCAGGAGAGAATCCGCTGCGGAGAGTATTAAACCTGACAGCTTCAAAGATGACAAGTCCCTTCCTGCCTCCAAAGAGCCATCCAGACCTGACTCTGTCGCCGAAAGTGCGAAAGACGATCTCGAAAAACCAGAAAGTGTTAAGGACGAAAAGTCTGGACAGCCTTCGAGGCGAGAGTCCATTGCTGAGAGTACTAAGCCCGAGAGTTTGAAGGACGACAAATCGCTGCCTGTTTCCAAAGAACCTTCCCGCCCAGGTTCTGCTGTTGAAAGTGTGAAAGACGATCACGAGAAACCAGAAAGTGTTAAGGATGAAAAGTCTGGAGAGCCTTCGAGGCGAGAGTCCGTTGCAGAGAGTATTAAGCCGGAGAGTTTGAAGGACGACAAATCGCTGCCTGTCTCCAAAGAACCATCCCGCCCAGGTTCTGCTGTTGAAAGTGCAAAAGACGAGCATGAGAAGCCAGAAAGTGTTAAGGACGAAAAGTCTGGAGAGACTTCCAGGAGAGAATCCGTTACGGAAAGTATTAAGCCATACAGCTCGAAGGATGACAAATCTTTGCCAATCTCCAAAGAAACATCACGACCAGAATCAGTTGTTGAAAGCTTAAAGGACGAGCATGAGAAACCAGAAAGTCTTAAAGACGAAAAGTCTGGAGAGCCTTCCAGGAGAGAATCCGTTGCGGAGAGTACTAAGCCGGAGAGTTTAAAGGACGACAAATCGCTGCCTGTTTCCAAAGAACCGTCCCGCCCAGGTTCTGTCCTTGAAAGTGTAAAAGACGATCACGAGAAACCAGAAAGTGTTAAAGACGATAAGTCTGGAGAGCCTTCCAGGAGAGAATCCGTTGCGGAGAGTACTAAGCCGGAGAGTTTGAAGGACGACAAATCGCTGCCTGTTTCCAAAGAACCGTCCCGCCCAGGTTCTGCTGTTGAAAGTGTGAAAGACGATCACGAGAAACCAGAAAGCCTAAAGGACGACAAATCTGCAGAGCCTTCCAGGAGAGAATCCGTTGCAGAGAGTACTAAGCCCGAGAGTTTGAAGGACGACAAATCGCTGCCTCTCTCCAAAGAGCCGTCCCGCCCAGGTTCTGCTGTTGAAAGTGCGAAAGACGAGCATGAGAAACCAGAAAGTGTTAAGGACGAAAAGTCTGGAGAGCCTTCGAGGCGAGAGTCCGTTGCAGAGAGTACTAAGCTCGAGAGTTTGAAGGACGACAAATCGCTGCCTGTTTCCAAAGAATCTTCCCGCCCAGGCTCTGCTATTGAAAGTGTGAAAGACGATCACGAGAAACCAGAAAGCCTAAAGGACGACAAGTCTGGAGAGCCTTCCAGGAAAGAATCCGTGGCGGAAAGTATTAAGCCCGACAGCTCGAAGGATGACAAATCGCTGCCTGTTTCCAAAGAATCTTCCCGCCCAGGCTCTGCTATTGAAAGTGTGAAAGACGATCACGAGAAACCAGAAAGCCTAAAGGACGACAAGTCTGGAGAGCCTTCCAGGAGAGAGTCCGTTGCGGAAAGTATTAAGCCCGACGGCCCGAAGGATGACAAATCGCTGCCTGTCTCCAAAGAACCATCCCGCCCAGGTTCTGCTATTGAAAGTGTGAAAGACGATCACGAGAAACCAGAAAGCCTAAAGGACGACAAGTCTGGAGAGCCTTCCAGGAGAGAATCCGTAGCGGAAAGTATTAAGCCCGACAGCTCGAAGGATGACAAATCGCTGCCTGTTTCCAAAGAGCCTTCCCGCCCAGGCTCTGCTATTGAAAGTGTGAAAGACGATCACGAGAAACCAGAAAGCCTAAAGGACGACAAGTCTGGAGAGCCTTCCAGGAGAGAATCCGTAGCGGAAAGTATTAAACCCGACAGCTCGAAGGATGACAAGCCTTTGCCAGTCTCCAAAGAAGCATCACGACCAGAATCAGTAGTTGAAAGCTTGAAAGAGGAGCACGTGAAACCAGAAAGTGTTCAGGACGATAAGTCTGGAGAGCCTTCCAGGAGAGAATCCGTTGCGGAAAGTATTAAGCCCGACAGCTCGAAGGATGACAAATCGCTGCCTGTTTCCAAAGAATCTTCCCGCCCAGGCTCTGCTATTGAAAGTGTGAAAGACGATCACGAGAAACCAGAAAGCCTAAAGGACGACAAGTCTGGAGAGCCTTCCAGGAGAGAATCCGTTGCGGAAAGTATTAAGCCCGACAGCTTGAAGGATGACAAATCGCTGCCTGTTTCCAAAGAACCTTCACGCCCAGGCTCTGTTGTTGAAAGTGTGAAAGACGATCACGAGAAACCAGAAAGTGTTAAGGATGCTAAGTCCGGAGAGCCTTCGAGACGAGAATCCGTTGCGGAGAGTATTAAGCCCGACAGCTCGAAGGATGACAAATCGCTGCCTGTTTCCAAAGAACCTTCCCGCCCAGGCTCTGCTATTGAAAGTGTGAAAGACGATCACGAGAAACCAGAAACCCTAACGGACGACAAGTCTGGAGAGCCTTCCAGGAGAGAATCAGTTGCAGAAAGCAATAAGCCCGAGAGTTTGTCTGTCTCCAAAGAACCTTCACGACCAGGCTCTGCTGTTGACATTGTGAAGGATGAGCTTGAGAAGCCAGATAGTGCTAAAGACGAAATATCTTCAGAGCCTTCGAGGCGAGAATCCGCTGCGGAAAGTATTAAGCCCGACAGCTTGAAAGATGATAAGTCTCTGCCAGTCTCCAAAGAACCTTCACGCCCAGGCTCTGTTGTTGAAAGTGTGAAAGACGACCACGAGAAACCAGAAAGTGTTAAGGACGAAAAGTCTGGAGAGCCTTCCAGGAGAGAATCCGTTGCGGAGAGTATTAAGTCTCTACCAGTTTCAAAAGAAGCATCACGACCAGGTTCAGTTGCCGATGGCGTCAAGGATGAGCAAGATAAGGCAGACGATAAGTCTGCTGAGCCTTCGAGGCGAGAGTCCGTTGCTGAGAGCATAAAGCCTGAGAGCTCGAAGGATGAAAAGTCGCAGCCTGTCTCCAAAGAAGCATCACGTCCAGGCTCAGCTGTTGAAAGCTTAAAAGACGAGCATGAGAAACCAGAAAGTGTTAAGGATGAAAAGTCTGGAGAGCCTTCCAGGAGAGAATCAGTTGCAGAAAGTATTAAGCCCGAGAGTTTGCCTGTCTCCAAAGAACCATCACCACCAGGCTCTGCTCTTGAAAGTGTGAAGGATGAGCTTAAAAAACCAGAAAGTATTAAGGACGAAAAGTCTGCAGAGCCTTCTAGGAGAGAATCAGTTGCAGAAAGCATTAAACCTGAGAGTTTGAAGGACGACAAATCCTTGCCTGCCTCTAAAGAGCCATCAAGACCTGACTCTGTCGCAGAAAGTGTGAAAGACGAGCATGAAACGGCAGAGCTTTCCAGGAGGGAATCCGTTGTTGAGAGCATAAAGCCCTACAGTTTTAAAGATGACAAGTCCCTTCCTGCTTCCAAGGAACCCACACGTCCGGGTTCGGTAGTAGATATTATTAAAGATGATCATGAAGAGACCAAGGAAGTATCACGTCCCGAAAGTGTACAGCATGAAATAAGTTTATCTAAGGAATTCTCTGCGCAAGACTCGGTAGCTGAAACTGCTTCTTCGCCGATAGATGAAGCTAAAGACTTCGTACTCTCGGATAATGAAAAGAAAAATACTTTAATCTTAAATTTGGACTCAAAGGGTGATTATCCAACACTTTCGAGCCCTATTGATGTTGCTGAAGGTGACTTCCCAGTGACAACTTCCATGGCACCAAAGTTAGCAGAGTCTGGAGATCAAAAGACGTCAAAGCCTGTCTCAATTGGCGAAACTGTATCTTCACCAATTGATGAAGCAAAAGATTTTATACTATCCGAGGGTATAATAAAAAAAGAGACATTTGTTCTAGCTATGGAATCAAAGAGCGACTTTCCAACCCTCTCAAGTCCCATTGATGTTGCTGAGGGTGACTTCTCAGTGTCAACATCTAAGCCAGTTGATGAACAAATCCCAGATGAGTCACCCAAGGAATCTGTACACGAATCTTTAGCTGAAAGTCCAAAGGCAGATGATATTACTAAATCGACTGTCGAAAAACCAGAAAGTGACAAAGACAAGAAGTCAGATACCTCTTCCCGAAGTGGATCTATTGTCGAGAGCACAAAAGTTGAGTCTCTACCGCTTACCTCAAAGGAACCATCGCGTCCAGCATCAGTAACTGAAAGTGTGAAGTCAAAGGAATCTTCCCGTCCAACTTCAGTCGCGGAAACCGCATCGTCACCAATTGATGAAGCATCAAAAGAACCTCTTTCATTAATATTGACATCTACTGAAATGAATGCAAACTATCCAACTGTGTCCAGTCCAGTTGATATTGCTGAAGGCGAGTTTTCGCACACAACATCGGGAGCAATGGAAATAGAAAAGCCTGCCGAGCACGCTACTGTCGGGGCGATACTAACGGCGTCCAGCCCAGTCGATGTGGCCGATAATATTTTAGAATCGTTTACGACTTTTGAAGAACATATCATTCAACAAACAAGCCAACCTGAATCTGATGCCATCAGTTCGAGCAAAGGTACACTGGAATCGCTAACTGATACGCTGAGTAAAAAAGCCGAAACTGTAATTGATGCAGTGAGCCAGAAACTAGAAAGTACTAAGGAGCTAATAGCAGAGTCACTGGAGGGATCTAAAACAGAAACTAAAACCGAAGAACAAGTGACAGAAGATTCAACCGCCAAGGGTAACCTAGACTTGAGTGTTTTTTCAGAGCTTCGCGAAACGCATATTACCACAGTTGATTCACCCGAATTTACTGTAACCATATGCGAACGCGACGAGAGTATTTTGCACGATATCAAGGAAGAGGATGAAGAGCACAGATTCTCGCCACCTACTGAAAAGGGAGCCATTATACCAGAGCAACCGATGCGTCCCCTCTCGCCGCGAGAAGAAGAAGTTGCCAAAATTGTCGCCGATGTAGCCAAGGTATTAAAGTCCGACAAGGATATTACTGACATTATACCAGGATTCAATGAGAAGCAATTGGAAGAAAAACTAAAAACAACTGCTGAGCCTGAAACTGATCCCACAGATGATCTGAAAACAATCACACCTGAATCTCTTTCGAGAAAATTGAGTGCAGCAAAGGACCTATCGTTGGATGAAAAGATATTGGATATTAAAATGATGAAGGTAGATATTGAGTCTGAAAAGTCATCACCAGATCAAAAGTCTGGGCCAATTTCAATTGAAGAGAAGGACAAAATTGAACAGTCTGAGAAGGCTCAGCTCCGAGAAGGAGCTGCCAAAATGGCTGATATTGAATCGGCCAAGGATATTTCCAGGCCGGAGTCCGTAACAAGCCAGCTGGGAGCAATAGAGTCCTTAACATCCCGAACAGAGTCGATAACAAGCCAAAAAGAAGAAAAGCTGGAAGAATCCATAATTCTCTCAAGAGAAGCATCACGACCCGAATCAGTGGCCAGTTTGAAAGAGGAAGTCGATCAAAAGCATGAAAAATCCCCGCCACTATCTAAGGATGTTTCCAGACACGAGTCAATTGTAAGCCACGTTAGTGAGAAGGAAAGTGTCAGTGTAGAGTCGCATTCCAGGCGTGAGTCAGAAATGTCTGTTTTTGAAAGCGTGAAAGGAGATGAATCGGTCACAGCTAGCAAGGATGCAACTCGTCCAGGATCGGCAGCCAGCCACGTCAGCGAACAGTCATCAGAGACAAAGAAAAGCCCCCAGCCGGAATCGAAAGACAAAGAGCCTGAATCTTCCCGGCCAGCATCAAGTGCCAGCCATATCAGTGCCAAGGATGAACAGACTTCAGAGTCCCAACGCGATTCAGTGTTGATATCGACACTCGAAACCAAAAAGGAGGAAAAATCTAGCGAATCAACAACAACATCAAAGACAGTTATAAGTCAATCTCACTTAAAAGAAGAATCTATTAGCGAATCCTTATGTAGCAGCATGAAGGCTGAGGACAGTTCACGGCGCGAGTCATTGTCCAGTCTACTGACTGACAAGGAAATCACAAAATTGGTTACCTCTAGCGTTAAGGAAGATACTGAACATGTTACAAAAATAACGGAAAAAACGACAACATCCCAAATGGAGGAGCTACTCATTCAGTCCGAAGAGTGTTCATCCGAGTCCATAGTCAGCGAAATTCAAACTACGAGCAGCCAGAAGCCAACTAGTGTAACCTCAACTAAGGAAATCACAAGTACAACTGTTCAGGAATCAGTAAAGGACAGTCTCAAGGAAACGGTAGCTGAATTTTTGGCAACTGAGAAAATTGTTTCTGCCAAGGAAACCTTCAGCGCTGAAGCTACCAAAACCGCTGATGACTGTCTGAAGATGATCTCCAGTGAGATCACCTCACAGAAGCCGTTGTTTGTTGGCACAGATGAGTCACGGCGTGAGTCGATGCTTAGCCAGACAAGCGAGGGTCGACAAACCCACAGCGACGTTGAGGAGGACAGCGACGATGACAGACATGCCGGTCTAAAGGAAAGTCGCTCCAAGTCCATTGCCACCATCATGATGACCAGCATCTATAAGCCCTCCGAGGAGCTTGACACGATTGGAGCGATCAAAGAAGAGGAGACTAAGGAAGAGGACGAACATGAGGCATCCAAAGAGACAAAAACCACTTCCTCCACAGACACAACCACTAAGACAACCACATTGCTGCAATCCTCTGAACAGAGCAGCAGCAGCACCACTACCACAACTAAATCAACCGACTCGAAAACCAAAGTAGAGTCCATAACACTATTACAGACACAAACACAAGCTGAGCAAACAATGGACGGCACAGATCGCAAAACGCCGCCAACGGCACCGGTCAGTCCCAGTGTTAAGCCAGTAAGCACCTCAAGCACCGCGGCCACCAGCTCTAGCTGTGCCAAGAGTGAGTCTAGCGCTGCCAGCGTTGCATCAACATCGGGCCCATTGTCGCCCAAAGATATTAGTGGTAAGTCTAGTCCTGGTGCTTTAACATCTGAAAGTCAATCCATACCAACACCGCTAGGGCGTGAATCACACACCGAGACGCCAGAGTCATCACCTAAACCAACATCTCCATTCCCGCGTGTCAGCAAAGACGAGCTTAGGTCCCTAGGTGTAGTGGAGGAGCCCGATTCAGCCGACCTTGGTGTCGATTCCAGCGAGCTGCTGCCCGAACTGCACGAGCTGCGTGGCATTGAGAGCACCACAGCGCTGAGCGGCAGCACCGAAAAGATTATCACGACAACCATAACCACAGTCACCAAGGTCATCTCCGCGGATGGCAAGGAGATTGTGACCGAGCAAAAGACAGTTACCACAACCGATAGCTCTGAGCCAGATAGCGAGAAGGTCGTGGTAACCACAACGCGCACCACCAGCGAGAGCGAGAAGAGCGAGCGTGAGCGCGATCAAATGCTACCCAAGGAGGTGGCTATGCTGCGCGGCATTTATCGCTCCAGCACGCCCGGCAGCGATGATGAGCGTCTGGCCGGCGCTTTGAGCGACGATGACCTGCCAGGCACACCACGCAGCACTAGCTATGATCTGCAGCGCTCCAGCTCTGGGGTGAGCAAGCGCTCGGATCTAGATGGCGAGGACAGCCAAGATGATATACCGCCTCAATACGGCAGCGAAGAGCATTCCACTGCGCGCGCCATTCTGCCACCCCGCACAGCGGATCCCATGGCAACCTCGTTCTACGGCGCACTTCCCGATAGTTTTGATGGCAAGCCCAGCACAGAGCCCATACCGATACGGGGTGCCGTGCTGATGACCTACACAGACTCACCGCCAGCCAGTCAATCGTCGGAGAGTGTGGAGAGCACCAGCCAAACCTGGGCCGGACATAAGTTCCTGGATGAGGCTGACAAGGATTTCCAGAAGGCACTCGAGGAGCATGTGCAGGCGCGTGGCGCCGAGGTGATGTCTTCCGTGACCGCCAAGTACTCCTACTCGCCTTCCAAGGCCGAAGAGGTCGAGCAAATTGTCAGCAGCACTGCCGAGCGACAACGTTTCCCTCTCAGTGATGTCCACAAGGTGCGCAGCGGCGACAATCTCTTGGCTAGTTTTGGCACCCTAAGTCCAGCTGGTGGAAGCCAGCAAGCAGCAAGCACTGCAACCACCACTGGCGCTGAAAGCAGCCAAACAGCTGCCACACCGTCAACAGCAACAACTGCAGCAACAACAGCAGCAACAACTGCAGCAACAACAACAGCAACAACAACAGCTAGCACAAGCAGCACTACCGGCACTCTGCCAAAGGATCGACTTGAGGAATGGGGCAAACCACTCGGCCTACCCTCGCCAGCACCATTGCCGGTCGAAGGCGCCGATATTCGCACCACACCCAAGAAGGAGCGTCGTTTGGTCGCAACCAAGACGCGACTGAACAATGAGAAGAACCTGCGCAAGCGTAGCGAGTCACCCAACAAAGCTAAGAAGCCCGCACCAGTGTATGTGGATCTTACCTATGTGCCGCACAACGGCAACTCCTACTATGCGCACGTGGACTTCTTCAAGCGCGTCCGTGCTCGCTACTACGTCTTCTCCGGCACTGAGCCTAGCCGTCAGGTCTACGATGCCCTGCTGGAGGCCAAGCAAACCTGGGAAGACAAAGAGCTAGGTAAGTACCGCCAGAGAGCCAGCGACGAGGCACACCATTAACACTTACTATGCTTTGCAGAAGTTACCATTATACCGACGTATGACACTGACGTGCTGGGCTACTGGGTGGCCGAGAATGAGGAGCTGCTTGCCAAGCACCGCATCGATCTGTCGCCATCCGCTTCGCGCTGCACAATTAACTTGCAGGATCATGAGACCTCGTGCTCCGCATATCGCTTAGAGTTCTAGGCCACGGGCTTGTTTATTGCATTTGACGATGACGACTAAACGAGTTAAATAGAAGCAAAACCACAAACTTTCACTTCCACACATAGATAGAGATTTGAGTGCGGCCCCTCTCTCTCACTCTCTTTCTCTCTCTCTCTCTCTCGTAAACCTAACAACAGCAAAATAATAAACAGAACACACACACACACATCAAAATGACGACTTCCAATTTTGAGCTTAACGATGACGACTAAAAAAAAATCAAACTAAAAACAACGAACATGACAACAAAGAAGCATAAGCTTGACAACAACAACAACAACAACAACAACAACAAAATGCAATATACAAAATGCCGTGCGCCAAAGAGGAACAACAACTTTGGAACCTATGATCGAACAAAAGCTGAATATGGCGGAGTAACGGGTCACTTGGATGACGCCATTTTGTTTAGCCAATGCCGTCTATTCGCGCTTTTTGTTGCTTTCGTTTTCCAAGTGCAGCAAAAGAAGGTAATTAATAGATATTAATTTTCAAACAAATTAATTACCAAAATAAATGCAAAACAAGCAAAAAAAAAAAATATATATATAAAAAAAAAATCAAGCGCTACGTGCCAGAAACAAATTATAATGATGAATATCGTAAAGTCCTATACCGATATATAGAGTGTTTATTGTATTTGTTGCTTTCATTAAACGTCAAGCTACCTTGCATAGTAATCCAATGATCAAAAATGTTTTCAAAACCGCTTAGCAAAAATATACAAAAACCAAAAATAATTATACAAAAATTAAAAAAACATTAAAAATCCAAAAAAAAAAAGGTTACAAAATGCTAAGTATATTACAAATATTATTCATGTTTCTTGTATTAGTAAAACTTTTATGAAAGAAGAAAAAAAAAAACAACTATTGAGATATCTCATATATTTGAATTTTAAATAAAAATATATATACAAGAAAACATATATATGTATGTATATGTGTATGTGCCGCAAGAAGGCGAAAGCGAAATCATATTCTACTACTACTAGTATTTATATAGCTCTAAAGATACAACACACAGACACAAACACAAACACAAACACACACACGCATAACACAGAATGTACCATGCAATGAAAATGTGTTTTTTTTTCCACAAAATAATATGAAATAATGCACAGCAAAATGTTAAAATAAAAAGGTTCTAATTAACTAAATCAAATGAATTTAATACGAATATGAATACAAAGAAGATGAAAACGTATACAAAATATATATAAATTAAAGAAAAACTCTAATCGAACAGCTACGAACCAAGCATAATGAATAATACGAAACCTTAGATAAATGTGCCTCCCCGAAATGAACAAACAAATGAACAATACAAAGGTCTTAAAATATGATATATCATATAACATATATATGTATAAATATTTATATAAATGGAATACTGGAAATGTCAACCAACACTTGACACTGGATTATATTATTTGATTATAATATTTCCATTTTTCACATTTTACATTTTGAGTTGATGTTTTGTTCTGGCAGCCGGGCAGCAGAAAGACTTACCTAATAGAAATACAAAATACAAATGGTCGAAAATGAGATATACATGGACATGTTCATATATAATCCAAACTATAGATCATACGTACACTTATATAGAACAGGATATAATCATACCAAAAGTCTGGCAGAAATATCGATTGAGGTGGAAGCGTCGCATTGTTGGGCTAGATCCGGGTCTGTGTCTGTGGTACAAATTGGAAGTCATATGGGTTCGATATACATATATGTATAATATATAGGCTCTATTCTGATGTCAATGTGTGTGGGGAGATTGACAAATGCTGATTGCTGTTGTTGGTGATAAGGTTGATGATGATGATGATGATGATGATGCGATGGTGTTAATGCTGATATATATTACTATGTAAGGTTTACGAGGGAGGGTCTGATTGGGTCTGATTAGCATGGGAGCTTGGGGGTAGGGTGACATTAAACCAGATATTGTGAAACAAAACTAAATGATGAACGCTAAATGAATGAAGGTTATTTTTCTATATTTTTTTTACTTTTTCATAGTCATAGAATAAAAAATTTCAAAAAATATAAAAAACAAAAAAAAAACCAAAAAAATACAAACAAAACAATTAAAAACCTAAACAAAAACCCTTTAAAACATAAACACAAATTAATAGCAACAAATAAAAAGGAAAAACCAACAAGGCACACGCAATATTACAGAAAATATAAAAAATTCAATGCAAATTTTTGAGGCCACTGCAAGAAATTTACAAAGTCAAATAAAAAAGAAAATAGTCCAAAAGAATAAAGATAAAAAATTGAATAAACATTTTTGATTGAATTACAAATTGATATTTGACATACAGACTTTTTAAGATATACATACATATATAAAGCCGATTTTTAAAGAACGCAAGCGTAACGTAAATAATTCAATAATATATATATATATATACATATGTATAAATTGAATTGCTTTTTATATACAACAACAAAAAGAACAACAACAACAACAACAACCAGGCGCAACAGTCGACAAACAACTGGCTACCGTCCAGTCTACAAAACTTTGATAAGCAGGAAGAAGAAGAAGCAAAAATGAAAAACAAAACAAATTTAAAATTAACAAAACAATTTATAATCTAAACTACACTTACATATATACAAACCACTTAAGCAATTAGTAAATAATATTTTTCAAAAGATCCAAAAACGCGCATGTGATAGTTTCTTTAATTTTATTTATTAATTTTGGAAACTTTTTCTTTTTTTTTTTTTTTGGTGCCTAATTAAAATTTAATTTGCGACATAAAAATAGTCAACATGTTTATGTATGTATGTATATGATATAAAGTGATAAAAATAATAAAAGCGAAATAAATAAATGGAAATTATTTTATGACTACTAGCAAACAGCTTTAGACAGGGATTTACAAATTATAAACAAAATTTTAAAAAATAAAATGAATATATGACATATAATTGAAGAGGCATTGAAAAGTTATAAACAAAGTCAATGGTACAAGCACCATAAAAACTTATTTTATAAATAATTACAAACTATAATACAAAATAAAAAAGACATTTAAGTTAAAACCAAAAAAGAAGAAAAAAAAAAACAAAGAAGAAGAAGAAGAAACTTATACTATTCGATTGAAGAACTAATCAATTTTTTTTTTATATATATATAAATTTTATGAGTAAGGAAATTTAACACTTTATATATTAACAATTGATTTTCTCAAAAGAGAACCAAATCCGACACCGAGTACCCGAAGCATAAGTCGGTAGATCCGGTATGTTTATGGAACTCTGATATTATTTCATATTTGGTTTTCATGTGCGAATATACGAGTACAGACATATAAGTGTGTAACCCCAAAAGGCTATTACAATACTCTATGTCTGAAGCAAAAATTTTTGTATTATTTTCCAATAAAATTTTTGCGCTTAAACCAAATTTAAGCATATTGAAAACGAATATATAAAAAACACTTATAGACATATACTATATATGTACACACACACTCACACACACATAATATATATATATATAAATAAATATATATATATATATTTGAAAAATGCATAAACAACCTATATACACTATATACTTGAATGTATGGATGTTTGCTTATAAGCTCAAAGTAAATAATTTTCTAAAGCCCCCACACAAGTTGAGTTGAGGAAGGACGAGCGAAAGCTCTGAGGCAGCTTCCCAGCCAACTCAAAAACAGAAACAAAAGTTAAATTTATCTGTGTTGAATTATATTGCAAATGTTTTTTAAATGTTTGTTGTTAATTTTGTTTGTCAGCTGAGAAATCAGTTCAGTATATATCTATTATGTATCCATTGCCTTATCCAAAGAACAAAGCGTATTAACGTATTAACTTTATATATACATACATATATACAAGATTATGAGTGTATACCCCATAAACAAGGAAAGATAATGACGAATTTGTTTGTTAAATTTGCTATATGAATTTGCTTTAACCTATTAGCAGCTTCTATTTAAATCAAATATACTTCAATTTACATGCGTGCATACATACACATATATGCATATGCATATGTGTGGGTGTATCTATTATATTTGACTACTATATAATCATTAGTAAAAAAAAAAACCTGCAGAAAATTGTTGAAAAAAAAAAATATATATATATATACTATGAAAAAAGCGAAAATCCGAAAAAAAAAAACAAAGAAAAACGCAAAGTAAATTATTCTATATATCGCTACAGTGGGTTCTATTCGATATAGAAATTATAAAAACACACACACAGACACACATACACATAGACAGGTAAATAGGGCATCGGATCAGATCAGATGAAGTGCGTGCACAAAACAGAAGAAGAAGAAGACGGTTCTTAAATGTAGAATGGAAGAGAGATAGCGCAGTGAAAGCAAGCACAAAGAAAGTGTTTAAAAAAGAAAGACAGACACAAGCACACACAGTAAACACCCACACAAAAGAACAGCCGTAATTGAAATCGAAAATGGAAATTACAAAGAGAATCCCAAAAAGAAAACCACAAGAAACAAAAAATGAATAAATAAATAATTAAATGCATATATGTATTACATTTTATGAAAAAGTCAAATCAAGCTTATCTCAAGAACTATTTCCAAAGAAAAACAAATCTAAAAATTATAATAAAGGTATTTATGTGAAACTTCAATGTGTTTTATTTCAAACTGCAGTTGGACTGAGCGGGAACATTGAGAACTATAAATATTAGTGATGTACTCGCATTCAATACATTTATACAGTTGTATATACATTTATACCCATGGGTGAATGTAGTTATATCATGATTATAACTAGATCTAGCTTGACTCAACAAAATCATTAGGGACTATCTACATGAAGAATGGATCCTAATTTCGGCTGATGCCAGAGATCGATGTGTAAGCCGAATCCAGTATAATTAAATCCACTATATTAAACATACTATGTTATATTTAGTGAACATAAGGCCTTCAAAATCGTCTAGGGATAGAGTTTAGATATAGATTTTGGAGTTTAGGGAGTAAAGCTCAGGATAGAGAGCACAAAAAAAGTCGAATAAAAAACAATTTACTTATTTACTAAATATATATTTATTATTTAAGTATATAATTAATAATAATATAATTTACTTATATATTAAATATATATTTATTATATAAGTATATATACGTAGTTCAATTATATATTTTACATTATATTTCTTCATCATAAATGCCAATCTTAATATCTACCCTATTGTTTTCCTAAGTTCCAATCGAGTTCAAGGATAGAGCCCAAAGAAAGCTCAAGGACAGCTCTCTTATATCCGCATGCTTTTTAGGCGTAAACCCAAATGAGTCCTTATAGCGCCCTTTCCCTTTAGCAAAGGTACCTGGCCACAGACGTCCCGACTTCGCTCGGCATAAATATTTAATCAACCCTGAGCGTCAGCAAGACGCATGTGGCTCACCTTTTTATCTGCCAAATGTGATATACATATGTTGCGGGGTCAGTTGGCCATTTAGCTCGTTGACATTGAAATGCGTTAATTTATATTGATAATGATTGATGAGGGCGCGGACAGCTGGCCAAGCAGCCGGCCTGCTGGTCACTCGAGCACTTTTCCGTCCACTGCTCAAGTGGGCCTCAGTCTACGCAGGGAGTTAGGTTGCAGGATGGCAATGGAACTAGTCTCGCGGCCAGCATAGTAGAGAGTGTTGAGCAGATTTCGGCATTGGCTATAAAGAAATAAAGAGTTAATAAGCATAAAATTGCAATTAGTTGTGATTAGATAAGCGCATTCCTTATCTCACGTATATATATAGACCCACATATATGTGAGCCGCTGTCGGCCCAAAGCGAGTCAATAGTTCGCCATGGACATTGCCGATGCACTGGCGCCTCTGCAACGAGTTTGCCAACTGTGCTGCCTGTGCTATTGGCGCCGGGATAGTGCCGCACGGCAGCAGAAACGTTCGCGCTGGCTGCTGCTCTACGGCTGGGTCGTGCTGCTCCTGTCCATCGGGTACTTGCTGTACGGGCTGCTCGATGCCAGTCGCAATGTCGAGGCCAATGGCGTGGGCACGGAGGCCACGCACATTGGGCATACGGTGGACTCGATACAGCTGGTTGGCATCCGGGTGGCGCATGCCACCGCCCTGCTGGAGGAGCTCTGGCAGTGGCAAGCGCAGAGTCAATTTGTGGCGCAGCTGCGCCAGATCGATCTGGATTTTGTCAATTTGCTGCAGCTGGACGTGAACAATGGCCAACTGCGCCGTCAGATGGGCCGGCGGGCGCTCTATATGCTGTCCGGCTATGTGGTTAGCCAGGGCTTCATATTGTTCGCTAAAATGCTATCGGTGGACATCTCGTTCATGGTCTATTGGCTGAGCTACTTGCTGCCGCTGCTGGTCTGCGGCCTGCGCTACTTTCAGATCTACACGTTCATCCTGATTGTGCAGCAGCGCCTGGAGCTCCTGCTGAGCATGCTCGACTCGCTGCAGCTGCACGAGGCGTTGCCGGAGAAGCCATATATCTGTAACACCATCAACGAGAAGCTGGACATGGAGACGGAGGCGGCGGCGGCGGCGGCCTGCATGCAGCGTCTGCTGGCTGCCCGGAAACTGTATCAGAGCCTGTGGATGTTGGTCGCCCTGCTGAATCGCTGCTACGGTCTGTCCATGCTGGTCAACTTGGGCAACGACTTTCTGTCCATCACCTCGAACTGCTATTGGATATTCCTCAACTTTCGCCAGTTCGCCGCCTCGCCCTACGACTTCATGCAGATCGTGGGCAGCGCCCTCTGGACCGCACCGCACATGAGCAACGTTCTCATCCTGGCACTGCTATGCGAACGTGTCTCCTATTGCGTGAGTAGATGAACGGGCTCAAGAGAACGTGCTTGACGTACCCCTCTCTCTCTCTCTCTCTCTCTCTCTCTCTCTCTCTCTCTCTCCTTGCAGACAACGCGCTTGGCCTTGAGTCTGCACCATATTCGCACGGATCTTCAGAAGGATGCACACAACGCTCTAGTGAGTCGATTCGGTTTCGAACTTGTCTTGCAGTCTGTCTATGTCTGTCTTCACCTATGTCTGCTTCACAGATCACTCAGTTCTCGCTGCAGCTGCTGCACCAGCGTCTGCACTTCAGCGCTGCGGGCTTCTTCGATGTCAACTGCACGTTGCTCTACACGGTGAGTGGGCGTGGCTCCAGCAGATGTCCAGCTACTCATGGTATCCGTTTCAGATTGTCGGGGCCACTACTACGTATCTCATTATCCTCATCCAGTTTCACATGAGCGAGAGCAGCCTGAACAGCGGCTCGGCCGGCGGATAGAAATTGATATCATAGTAGTCTGTGTGCTAGTCATCTCCGTACATTTGATCTGAAATAATAAATAAACTCATGTAATATTCCAGTAGCCCATTAGAACGGCTGTACACAAATGTCAGTTGAATCTATTTTCAAAACTATTCATGTACAAAACGAATAAGTAAGTAGAACTCATTTATACACCTTTCACACCTGTCCAAGATTGTTGATCGCCATCGCGATCTAGACTGGACCTATTTCGAGTTACAATTTAAAAGCACAACATGGAATGTCAGGGCAAAGTCCCTGGTAAGGTACCCACAACTGACGACGAAAAGACCCGAATAAACTCACCCACGACAACGGCAACACCATCGATCGATGAACTCAGCAGTGACGAGGAACTCTTTGAATTTATACGCGAAGCCCCCATTGGGGACAGACACGAGCCGACATCCAGTGTCAGTGAGCAAACCCTCACTATGACAGACAGCGAGGAGCCAACGGCAAGCTCCTCTCTCACCCATCCCTCGGTCGATGCCCCAAGCAACGAAATCAACAACAGCTTGGTGGCTGTGGTCCAGCGCAGCGAATTCACTAAGCTCTTGATGCGCCTGGGCGAAGAGGGTGACGGCGATGCGAACCAGATTGTAATAGAGCTCCTCAACTCTAAGAAGCAAGCCACATCGGTTATCGAGCGTGTATCCGAGAACCTAATGCTCTTGCTACGCACCCAGACTCTAGCTGAAGCGGGCATCATCACAGGCAACGAGCGCTATCGCTCCTTCAAGTCGGTTCTGCAGAATTACGCAAAGCTCTATGCGGCCAAGCGATTTATCGAGAAACTCCCTATGCTGGGACTCTCGTCACATTCGACCCAGGGCCACGATCAGGACCAGAACGAGAACGAACAGGCTCTGGCTCGCATGGTGGCCGACGAGGTACTGCAGATTCCCGAACTACTGCGCCAGCTCTGGGCCTCCCTGGAGAAAATGGAGTTCTTCAACGAGGACACTGCTTACAAAGTTTACTTGGAAGCTCGCCGCCATCCCCAGGCAAAAATTCTCCGTGAACTGATGTTAACTCGCATCTCGCGTGTCTACCTTTGCATTGTCAGCTCTGCATCCTTTCTCGACTTTAGCGAGCACGAGCTAATCCACGTGCTCAACAACTGCTACCTGAGTGTCAACTCCGAGATTGAGGTATGAGTAATGCATATCTTCTCCCGATTTATGTTAGCTTTATTCATTCTCTCTGATCTCTTCGCAGATATTCCTCTCGGTCATCCTCTGGTTGGAGCACAACTGGTATGAGCGTAAGAACTGCGCTGAGCGGGTCTTGAGTGGGGTTCGATTCGGCCTGATGCCCACCTGGTACCTCTATACTCTGGATAGGACCAATCGCTGCAATCACTTTGCCAAGGTCATCTATAGCCAGGGAGTGCAAGCCCTTTTGGAGAAGGGTCTCGAGTATGTGAATCTTTAACTGGGGATAGTCATACCTATTAAGTCGAATTTTTCCATTACAGGGAAGCCTTGGCTTTGCGTTATAAAAAGGCTCGAGCTCCCAACTCCAACAGCAACATGGAGACTCCATTGCCGCGTGACTGGGTTGCTGACCCCGAGTGTCGTCATCATCACAAGTGCCATTGTGAGCGATTTGTTTACCCGACATACGACGTGTTCAAGGACTACCTGGCTAGAATCATAAGATGTGCTCCGAATTACTGGCGCACTCTTCGCCCAGCCCAGGAGGTTTACCGGATGGTACTCAAATGTTGTGCACCCCCCTGCCAGACTCAACGAAATTAATCACACTACTGAGATTAGTTGTCTCATCTCTCTCGCTAATTGTAATCGGTCCAAAATTTATTGTTTCATCTGTCCTGGCACGCTTAACCGCAAATCATTTAAGTGTTTAATAAATGTTTCAAAATTCCAATTCAATACTTACGTCTCTGCTTTAAGAAATGGATGCTAAATGGGAAAGAAAATGTAGAATGAGTTGCTTCAACTATATAAACTTGAGAGAATTATCAGCATGACATGATATAGGTTTATCTATAGACAGATTTAGGCATAGGCATATTCCATAATTGATAAATTGGCTAACTAGCAGTTACAACGCATTCGATTTATGAACTCAATACAAACGACAGCTGTCAACAGCTGATTCCACTTAAATTTTATTGAAACATCCATGGTGTGTGTTTGCGGTCCTAACAGCTTTTGCAGTTGAGCTGCAACGATTCCCAACTTAATCCAACATTTATTAGACACTTTAAAATGATTTGCAGTTAAGCACGCCGGAATAGGTAAAACAATAAATTTGGGAGCTTTTTTGTTCGATGTAGAGAAATAGACAACTGATGTCAACGATTTGCTTAGGATCGCCGCTGTGTCTGGTAGGGGGGTGCGCAGCACTTGAGGACCTTCCGGTAGACCTCCTGGGCAGGCCGAAGAGTGCGCCAGTAATTTGGTGCAGACCGTATGATCCTGGCTAGGTAGTCCTTAAATACATCATATGTCGGATACACAAATCGCTCGCAATGGCACTTGTGGTGATGGCGACACTCGGGGTCAGCAACCCAGTCACGCGGCAAAGGAGCCTCCACATTCCTGGAGCTGGCAGCTCGAGCACTTTTGTAACGCAAAGCCAAGGCTTCCCTGTAACGGAAAAATTCGACTTAATAGGCATGACAAATCCTGGGTAAAGATCCACATACTCTAGACCCTTTTCCAAAAGATCTTGCACTCCCTGGCTATAGATGACCTTGGCAAAGTGATTGCAGCGATTGGTTCTATCCAGAGTATAGAGGTACCAGGTGGGCATCAGGCCGAATCGAACCCCACTCAAGACCCGCTCAGCGCAGTTCTTACGCTCATACCAGTTGTGCTCCAACCAGAGGATGACCGAGAGGAATATCTGGAAAGCGATCATAGAGAATGAATAAAGCTAACATAAATCGGGAGAAGATATGCATTACTCTTACCTCAATCTCGGAGTTGACACTCAGGTAGCAGTTGTTGAGCACGTGGATTAGCTCGTGCTCGCTAAAGTCGAGAAAGGATGCAGAGCTGACAATGCAAAGGTAGACACGCGAGATGCGAGTTAACATCAGTTCACGGAGAATTTTTGCCTGGGGATGGCGGCGAGCTTCCAAGTAAACTTTGTAAGCAGTGTCCTCGTTGAAGAACTCCATTTTCTCCAGGGAGGCCCAGAGCTGGCGCAGTAGTTCGGGAATCTGCAGTACCTCGTCGGCCACCATGCGAGCCAGAGCCTGTTCGTTCTCGTTCTGGTCCTGATCGTGGCCCTGGGTCGAATGTGACGAGAGTCCCAGCATAGGGAGTTTCTCGATAAATCGCTTGGCCGCATAGAGCTTTGCGTAATTCTGCAGAACCGACTTGAAGGAGCGATAGCGCTCGTTGCCTGTGATGATGCCCGCTTCAGCTAGAGTCTGGGTGCGTAGCAAGAGCATTAGGTTCTCGGATACGCGCTCGATAACAGATGTGGCCTTCTCTGCTTGCTTCTTAGAGTTGAGGAGCTCTATTACAATCTGGTTTGCATCGCCGTCACCTTCTTCGCCCAGGCGCATCAAGAGCTTAGCGAATTCGCTGCGCTGGACCACAGCCACCAAGCTGTTGTTGATTTCGTTGCTTGGGGCATCGACCGAGGGATGGGTGAGAGAGGAGCTTGCCGTTGGCTCCTCGCTTTCACGCATGGTAATGGTTTGCTCACTGACACTAGCTGTCGGCTCGTGTCTGTCCCCAATGGGGGCTTCGCGTATGATTTCAAAGAGTTCTTCGATCGATGCCGATTCAGTCGTCATAGATGTGGTAATGCCTGTGGTCTTCTCCCCAGCTCTGGGAGGCTCCTCTGCAGGGCCTTTGTCCTGACAGTCCATAATGTTGTTGTTACTTGTACGATGACACGGCGGATATCCAATTCCACTAAAACTTAATCTCTACAAAGTGCTTCCCTAAATGGTTTCTAAATTAGTACGTTTGATATAAATAGTGTGTCTACGTACTTATACATCTACGTATTTTAAATTGCTGTGTGTTGTGACATACGAACTGAGATATTAAATGGATGCAAGGCCTGGTCGATGATTACTTATATGCTAACAGAAACTAGAAGCGCAGCACACTTTGAGACTACGAAAAATATGATGTACATTTGTGTTAGCTAGAAATAACCGCAGTAGGCGCCAAGTTATGTAGCACTGTTCAGATAGCTAATTAGACTAGCTTAGACTAGACCCGTATTAAATCCGAGCTCAACACAGCCATGTCGATCGTGGCCTTCTTCTAGCAGCAGGCGAAGTTAGTCAAAAGTTAATTGCATAGGTTGAGCTCCGACACATGTGCATCGATCGTTGTTAATAAAAATTCTAATATCATGGATATCCCGGCACATCATGAGGCAGTTAGTGGCTACAATGAACAGGAATACAGTTGTTAGCAGAGCAACTCAAATAGTATCTTCACGATTCTCATCTAAGCATATATAGCATATATGATTACTTATGAATTCCAGACTTCAGCTCCTCGACGGCATGAAGGCGCTTTAAAGTGTTGTGACGGCAGCATTTCGTGGACCTCGCTCTATTGGCCAGCTCCTGCTCCGATTGCCTTCACAGATTATCCTGCTCTTCTAATGGTTTCCATTTCAGCTTACGGTCCATTGGAGCTGGAACGGTAGCTCTAGCTCTAGCCCATTGCAACGAAAACAATGAGTGTACATTGTAGAAAAAGAGAAAAGCAATGTTCTCTAACACTCAATCTATGAAAAGAACAAATCATATTGCGATAGAATATGCGCGCCGGTTAAGCACTGAATTAGTGCTGCACTAGTGAACGATAGGCAAATCGATAATAAAACCACTACTGCTCTATCGATAAAATCGCCGCAAAACTACCGCGCACATTTAATTTACAATTAAAAAATCTGTTTCGGTCGCATTTATCAGACTTTTAGCAGCCCAAAGACTTAATAATTTTTCTGATCTGCAATAGAACACATGTGTTATTCTATAAACTAAACTAAGAAGCCCTTAAGAGCATATACATATATATATTTTTAAAAATGTGCATATGTATATACATATGTATGTACATATGTATGTAGGCATACGTAAGTAGATATCTCAATAAATAATGCATATATCATTTGTTTATTAATATTTAGTCGAGTCACAACTTTTCAAAGTTACTATTGTCTGCACTAAACTATATCAGGTTGGTACTTAAATGTTATACAGTTACAATAAACATACATACATACATACGGAGACATACACATAATAAAAGGTTGCTGCGACGCCAGCGTCGTAAGGTGTCCCATTCATTTGCAGAGCTCGAATAACGTGTGCTTCAGTTTCTCCTCGTCGGCGCCGATGACGCGGTATATATTCCGCTTGTTCTTGATGAACACAAAGGTTGGCTTGCTGCGCACCCTGTATGTGTCCACCAAGTACTCAAATTTGTCAACATTTATTTGTATGACTTCCGCCTTGTCTACATTTTGGCGGGCGAGTGCTTTAACCGCCTCATCGATGTCTTTGCATGGGGCGGACCAGGTAGCATAAAACTCCAGGACAATTAGCTTATGCTCTGCAGCTTCCAGACGTCTGTTGAATCCACTTAAACTCCGAATGGTTGTCATTGTTTGATACAAAGTAAGACATATCAAATTGACTTGATCGAGTGAACATAGATGATGTGTTTTATAATCTGGAAGGCACTCACACGCACACACATTAAAATTCCATAAATCAACAAACGGTACTTATCCAGCATTTACATACGTGATGGCATATTCCAATATCGATTAACGATTAACAATATTCGTGCGCGGGCAGTTCAATTATTTGAATATGCACACACGAATATACATATTTTGTTAATATGTACTTAAAATATACATTTTATTTATTTACTTATGTTATTAGAAAAAAATATATTAACAATAACAGCATGAAGATTTTAAGTGTATCTATATAAAAATGTGATCCTATCTAATCTGAGCACGCATGGCAATGCTACTGGGAATCTCTATATTATTCAGCTGCAGCAGCTTGACCAGATTACGAATGAACTCCTGGGAGACCTTCAGCTCGTCGTCGGCCTCCAGGCGCTCGTAGAGATCGAGGGCGCCTTCGTAGTTGTTGGTCTTGGTGAACTGGGAGAGTAGCATGTCGTAGATGCGCTGCTCGTCAATGGTGCGTTGCAGGCCTCGGACACCTCGAGCCAGACGGAGGAGAGTGCTTACGGCGCCCTCTTGCCCCAGGTGCTCGCAGTTCTTCAGCAGCAGCTCGTGGTTGAGCCGAAACTCGGGATTGATGATCAGCCGACGCAGCTGCGTCTCAGTGCCCGACTCAGCCAGTGCCAGTAGCAGGGCGCTGTTCATATTGGCTGCGCCGTGCACTCGGCTGACCGTCGACGTGACCGTGACCAGATGCTGCTGTGCTGACTCCTTGGTCGTGCCCGGAAAACGCGCCAGCTCCGTCTCGTCGCCGTTGCTCAGCTTCACCAGCAGCGACAGCAGCTCGAACTGCAGCGGCGTGTGGTTGTGCCGCTTCGCCAGGCGCTGAAACTCTGCCACGGCGCCATCCAAATCGCCGCGATAGAGCCACTCCCGCAGCACAGGACCCAGCAGAGCATTGTGCGTCTGGCAGTAGCCCAGCTTGCGTAGAAAGTTGAACATCTCCAGTGTGGAGGTCGGGGATGACGACGCGGATGCAGAGTTGTTTGCAGCCATTTTGGCAACATTCGTGAGCAGTTGCCAGACATTCTTGATGACATAATCGCCGCCAGTGATCTTGTGCTGGGCGGCGCGCTGCTGCAGCAGTTCCTTGGCCTCTTCCAGCTGACCCTTCTCCACGAGCAGAGCTGCGTAATCAATCAGCTTGTGCTCATCCACAAGGAACCCTATAAATATATATATATATATATATATATATATGATTAACATTTGGGAATACGCGCTGATATCTAGTCAAGATTAACCTGGATATGTGGTCTGTAGGCGCTGCAGGCTCTGCTGGGCACGTGGCAGGTTCTTCAGCTTGATGTGCAGGTCAAAGATGGCGGCCAGCATCCCAGCGCTGGTCTGCACCCGTAAAGCATCGCACTTGGCCTGCAGTTCGAGCGCCCGTTCCAAGTGGCCGTCGCGCACGCACAGCTGCAGCAGGCGCCGCAGCACGCCGCGCGTATTCAGCTTCTTGGCCTCCAGTTCGATGAGATGGCACTCGAGCTCTTCTCGCGACATGTCGCGCGGATGTTTGATGAAGCCGCCAACGGCCAAGACGGTATCCGCTGGTAGCTGCAGCTCCGCGTTGCGCATCTTCTGCAGCGTATTGGCCAGTGACTGACGTGTGTCCGTGTCGCTGTTGCTGCCCAGGCTCAACAGCGACTCGGCAGCCGCCGGGGAGATGTGCAGCTGCAGACGCTGCATCTCGTGCAGGAAGCGCAACAGCGTTGCCGGCTCCTGGCGTAGACGCATCTGTGGCCCGCACATCTGCAGCAGCAGTGCACCAACGAAGTCATCCTGGCGCTGCAGTGATCGCTGCTGCAGCGACTGGATCAGCTGCGCGAAGGCCTGGTAGCGCTTGGTCGCACGCATATGCACAGCCAGCGTAGTCAAGGGCTGAAGCAGCGTTGTCAGTTGGAGGCGTGTCGGGTAGCGCTGCAGCAGATCGAGCGCTGCCTGCAGGTCAAGCTGCTGCAGCAGTTGGCTGAGCACGTGCACCAGCACCTGGGAGGGGCGCACGCCCACAGCGTCTAGCTGCTGCAGCGCTTGCGCGGGCTGCTGCAGTGTCTGGTTGAGATTGGCTAGGACATATTGTCGCAGTGTCGGCTCATCGCACTCCACGCCCAGGCGCTGCATATCGCCCAGCACCTGGAGCACGCCCCTCTCGCCTTCGCGCTTGTGATGCTGCAGCAGCAGGGGCCAGAAGTAGTGCGGACGCAGTGGCTCGCCCGCGGCATTCAGTGCTTCTAGGCAGCTCAAGGCAATGGAGGGTTGACGACGCAGCGCCAACTCCGTGAGCACCTCCAGAGCGCGCGGGTTCTGGCCGTGTTGTCGCAGCTGGAGGGCGAACTGCAGCATCTGCTCGAGGGGTGTGCGGGCACGGAAGAGCTCCTGTAGCAGGTACGCCGCATATCCATCGATGTTTTGCTTATCGTTGAACTTGGGCGCCGGCAGCATTCCGACTAGTTGGATCATCAGCGCTGCCTGATCTCTGTACAGCATCTGGATGCACAGACTGTTAATGGCCGGCGGCACGTCAATGTCGTTCACATAATCTGCGGGCAGCTGTGCCACCAGCTGCTGCATCAGCTGCACATCCACCTGCTGTGCGGCGAGCACAGCACGCAGCATTTGTATAAGCTGCGGGGCATTGAAGTTACTCGCGTGCTGCCGGAGTAGGTCGCGCGCCCTGGGCAGCTCGCCGTTCTCCACGTAGGCGACGAAGCACAGGGCCTGGGTGCTGGCACTGGGCGCTATTCCCGCCGCACGCATGCTGATAAGGACCGTCTCGACGCCGGGTAGATCTCCGCTGCGAGCATGGCCCAGAAGGAGGGCTTGAAAGTTACGCTCAGAGAGAGGAAAGCTGCGCTCACGCATGTCACTCAGCAGCTCGGTAGCCTGTCGCATATTCCCGCTGGCGCCGGCCACATCCAGCAGGGCGCTGTAGAGGCTTGCATCCGCGGCGCCATTGTAAGCGGCAATCTCGGCCAGCAGAGCACGATGGTCCGTCAACGGCAGCTGGTTCTCGTGCAGAATCTGTAGCTGGGTGTAGTAGTGCGCCATGGATGGTTGCTCCACTTTCAGCAGCTGCGCCCACAAGCGCCGAAACAGATCCCCACGCTCTTTGCTGCTCAGCGTTGGCAACAGCTCCGGCACACAGGCGCCCAGCAGAAAGTGCAGCTGCTCGGCAGTAAGTGTGTTTTGCTGTTCCTTGGGTGCGACCTCCAGCAGTGTCAGCAGACGCTCGCAATGCTCTTGGCGGAGCACATTGTGCTGCTGATAATGTTGCTCAAGCTGCGTCCACAGATCGTCGAGACTGACGGTGGTGTTCACGCGGTCACTGGCCTTCGCTACGCGCTTCTTGTGCGAGGGTGCGGGTCGTGCAACTGGTGTGGTTGCTGCCGTCGTGTAGCTATTTGCAAGTGGCTGCAGTGCCGGCATTATTGTCCTGCTGATCATTGGCATTGCATAATGCAGACATCCACGTGCCGTTGGCGGTGCAATGGCAACTCCAACTGCAACGCGTCTTAATTGAAACTGCAGGCGCACATTTTGGAAGAGGTGTGTACGCAACATGGCAATGGCCAAGGCGCTGGAAACACAGAATTGCTTAACGAAAACAAAACGTTGTAAAACTAGAGAACATGCGCGCCGGCAAAACACTGAATTACTGCTGTACTCTTATCGATATTACCTATCGGTAACACTGTAATATCGATGAAAACATTTCATTAAACAAATATTAAATTTTTGGCGAATGAGCAGTTGGTACTTTTGTGATAACTGCAAAAAGCTGTACATTTTTCCTATAATAACTATTCCATATTCAAGGATTCTTCAATGTCGTACCATCTTATCAAAGTGATAATAGCTTATATCAATAATTTGTGATATACGCATTATATAAAAAAAAAAACATTGTTTTTACAATATATGACACATTTTTTATTATCTCTATTATTTGCTTGTTTATTTAAATATCTCATTTAATTTGCTACGAGCACAGTAATCGAACAACAAACATATCGATAGCACTTGATAATAACAACAATCAGCTGTGTGCGAGGTTTTCTAATTTGAATATGGCGGCATTTACTGCGCACCTGTAATGAGAATCGTCCTAACGAAACCAATGCGATAGTGATGATGCCATCGATAACTGGCACTTCTCTCAAGTCGTGAAAAATATAAATATTTTAAATTATTAAATGTAAATACTTCGAAATGCAAAATTGACGTTATCATAAATTTTAATCGCGGGGTGTTGAGACAACGAGTTCATATCAATTGCAACGCCTGCGTCAACAATTCAATAACCATTTTGGCCATCAAAATAAACCAGGGCTGTGGTTCTGGCCCTAGCAGTATGCAGAAACGATTATTGTTGACAGCAGAAGTTGCATCGAGTCAACAAATTGATGTGAATTCGAATATCAGTCGGGAGTTGGAGTCGGCAGAAGAGGGCACAATGTCGCACAGTACGTACTCAAACTCTTATGTATATATCTATGTGTGTATGCACTTGCACACATGCATATACATATATTAAAGTGTGTTTTCGTTTGTTTGCTTTATTTATATATATATGTACATACATATTTTTCCTACGACAAACAGTTGCTCCTTCGGCCATTGATAAACTGCGCCGTTTTTGCTACCTGGGCAGTATCAAGCAGCCAGTTTATGCACCCACAAGTTTTGATCTGACTGTGGAAGCCCACTTTGAGGCATTGCGTGAGCTGTGCGACAAAGTGAACGAATCGAAGCTGATCGAGTTCCTGAGAGACGTTCTCGATGCATCCAATGATCAGTACTTGCCCCGACACGATGAGGCGATACTCATCTTGGCCGTTTACCTTTCTACGTGTTCGGATGAAACGCAGCGCACACAGGTGCGCAAATATTTCCCTGCGTTTGTGCGCACTTCCCAGGAGCTGTTCTTGTTTATGAAGTTCGTGAAGCAAGTGCAAAAGCTGCTGGACCGCAAAACGCCCTTCAGTCGCACCGTGCGCAAAGCTGTACTGGAGTGGTATCAGCATCAGGCACTGGACAAGTTGCTGCATATGTGGTCGCTGAGCGATTGCAACCCGGCCCAGCATCGTGAGCTCCTACAGCGATGCCACTACATGACCTTTAAATTCGATGAGGAGAAGTTGGCCGCGTTGCGCGTGCTGTCTGCGCCCATTAAGGAACTGATTGAGTGGCCCGAATATCTGGAGCCTCTCGCACATTGCAAGGAGACGATTCAAGGCATTGCTAATCTGCGCCAAACCGCAAACGCAGAGGCTGCCCTGCCCCTTATCCAGAAAATGTCGCTTTGCTACGAGCACTTGCCGCGTCGCATTGTGTCCAATCATAAAGTTGTTAGTCTACTCATGGCCAAAATGACCTACGACCAGATGCTGCAGAGTTGGCCAACATTCCTCAAGATCAACAGGTCGAATCGCCACGCCCAGACGTGCTACACTGAGCGTTTCTTCGATCCCGCACAGCTGCGTGCAGCCAATGTCGAGCCACTGCGCCTGCTGTTGCAGGAGGCACGCGGATTCAGTCGCCAAAAAGTCGTGAGTGTCTATAATGTATGCTAATTTGAACTCATTTAAATCGAATATTGTGCCCGTAGACTACGAAAGGAGTTTTTACACCAAAGCCGCCCAGCATTATTCAAAAGTTGTACAAACAGTCGTTCGGCCTCAACAAACCTTTTGGCTTACGACTCCATATAACAATTAATCTGGAGATGGTTTACTTGGGCAGTACGTAAACTTTTTAATGATATGAAATCACCAAATTTTGTTGGCTAACATTTGATTTGCTCCTCTAGAATGTCTTCTTGGACGTTTTCGCTCGATCAAGTATATCGATGCCGTACTTGCTTTAGCCTTTGGTTACTTCAAATGCGACCCAAAAGTGAACGTGCGCATTTGGTATGACAAGAGTGGAAAGCTAAAAGCGCTGCCATGGACTTCATCCATGTCGGTGGATGATGCCAAGGCCACTTGCGAGAGCCAGAAGGTGGTGAAAATCAAACAGACTCTAATAGACGTTGTCGACGACGCGCTGCTGGATACAAAGCAGACGTATGATGTTTTCCTGGTGCTGGTGCCTTGTGGAACGCGTGGAAATCAAAGGAATAAGTCCGAACAACTTTGCAAGCGGCTGGACGAGTATCGTGAAAAGCGAAATAAAGATGCCAAGTAAGTCGCTTTGCCTTCAGCTAGATTCCACACATTCCTCAGTGCGCAGACACTATTAAATCTCCCCCCATTTACAGATTCATTATATTAAGTTTGCGGCAACAGCAGGGATCCATGGGCTATTCGAGTGCGCGTAACGAGAACATATTGGAGTTGTGCAGCATTTCAGAGCAGACGCCGCGTTTGATCAATGCCTTTGCTCACGGCAAATTCTTCTAGACTACGAAAACTAATACAACTTCTGTGCTACTCAACGCAATGGATGTCATCCGGTAACCAAAGAATCATAATCAGCTATTTAATTGAAATCCCTATGGTAGCAAACGCACAGGCTGCATCAGCTGATGCCTGTCACTGGAAAAGAGTCCACCGCATAACGAGCATAAACGTGCATGTGACAGCAAGCTCTCTAGTGCTCCCTATACATCCATCTCTTTCAATTTGCATCTCTCTAACACACAAGTGCGCATCGCACACACTCACACATGACACGTAAATATAGCGAGAGATAACTAGACACAGCATCCATTGTTTCATGTGCGACTTTTTCACGTACATCTCTGATGCTTATTAATTATATAAAATATTTACATGCATACCTTAAATAGCTCTTAAGCTACACACACAGACACACATAAACAGGCACATACACACACATGAGTATATTAAGAGTATACATATATACTTTCACTCTATACAACGCTAATTTTTGGAACGACTTGTACCACATAGTTATACATACTTGAATTAAATTGGTAATTAGGCGTAGTTAAAGAATTTAATTGATAATTTAATTTCGAAAACGAATGAACTGAATCTAAATCTAAATTTAATTTGGATTAAAAACACAATACAAGTGAATCTGAGCAAAGCGAGAGAGAAAAAAAAAAAAAACAAACAAATTGCCTTACAAACAAAATGTTAGTCAATCTTTAATTTTAACTAAACATACATATTAAATACAAGGAATTTCTTCGTAAAAGTACTGAAACAATATTAGAAAAATAACAACAAAAAAGCAAAGACGAAACCGAAAAGCAAAATAAAGCATTTAGATAAAATTTTCAAACGAAACAAAACTAAATGAAAATAGTCCAAACTAACAAATAAGTTAAAAGCCCACGAACAAGCTAAACAAACAAATGCAACATGAAATATTGTTAAAAATTGATCTTGTTTTGAACATATTAAAAAACAAAAACAAAAACAACAAAAAAGCAACTGCCCAAAATACTGTGAAATTTTATGCAACTAAAAAGCAAAATCGAATATGAACTAACAACAAATATGAGGAAACGAAGGCTTAGACACAAATTTATACAGCTAAGAACTCCTAATGTGCCATACACACATATACACACACACACACACACAGTCAGAGAATCACACATACACACACATATATAAAGCCTAAACATAACTGAACAATAATTACAGCAAAGACACAAGAGATTCGAGTAATTTTTATTGAATACATTTAAATTTATATAAGAAATACTGAACAAAAAGCCAATCAAACAAATACAATTTGGAAGCTTAGCAAAAAGTATTGAAACAAACAAACAAATATAAGAGAAACAAATAGCAATAGAAAAAGGATTTATAAGGAAAAGAAGAGAAAAATTATTGAAACTTTAAAAGAAAATAAGAAATATGTATTTCTATGGACACCTTTGACATGTGTCCACACGCATCTGTGAAGTAAACCGTTGTGATCGCTTTGAAATTTTTATTTAAAACAAAAAAAGAAAAAACAAACAAATTAGATGAAACTCAAGAGAAACTTAAACTAATATAGATTCAATTAAATATAAGTTAATTCCTTGTGGACTGGAATGCAAATCATTTCGTAATGACAGGAGCAACACAAAAATACAAAAAAAAAAACAAAAAGCAACATAAATAAGTGAAACAAAACATGAACCAGAGTGTTACCAAAAAGTAAATAAAAACGTACCTAGACTCCGAATTCAAAAGCAACAAATGAAATTTGAATACTAAAACAAAGACAAACTCACTCACTGGCACAATACTACAGCAAGAAACAGTTCACAGACGCAGACAAACACTAATACACACACACACACACATACACATATATAATATGTATTCAAGTAGTATTAAATAACTAATGTAATGTTGTATTCCGTATTGTATATATATATATATATCTATAGTTGAAATCATAGACCATATGATTTGATTTGTTAAGAACTACGCCAACTCAAACAAGAACAGTATCAAAAGGAAGCTAAAGATCAGCTGTATGATCTAAAACAAAAACAAAAAACAAAATGTTTTGAAACCTACAGACGAACCTATAAATCCGCATTAGCAGCAACAAGAAGCAAAACTTTATGTGATATCTATTTGAAAAATAAGCGAAACCGCAAACCCAATTCAAAAAACAAAAAAACAAAAAATATGAAAATATTTAAAATATAAACAAAACGAAGAAAACAAAAAACAAAAATGAACGAAAAGAAAAACCAAAACATATAGGCAAATTTTTGTAAACTTTCAGCAAATGGATCCAAAACAAAACAAAAAAAAAGAGTAAAACAATAACAAAAGCGAAACGAAATATAAACAAATTGCACCTTAACTGAATCTATTCTAAGTTTAGCCCCCAATGAATGTATTGTACAACATGTATTTGCCACTCTGTCATTTGATTCTGTTAATCGAGTACTTAGCATACGTAAAATGTCGAATGTTATAATGTTTTAGTTAGCACTAAATACAGTTAAGTACATGTACATGTATGTATGCACATATATGCGCATATACAGTTAACGCCAATTTATTGATTGAAGCAATATCCGATACGATACGATACGATACTATATACTCACTAATTTAAATACTAAAATACAATAGGCTTAAAGACGATTCATTCAAAATGTATCTATCTATCTATCCAACTACATATACATACATATGTATCTATCTAGAAGAACTTGACGGCAATATGAGGACGCCTTAGTATTATATATTTCGATGTATGTATTCTTTTCTTTTGAATTTATCAATATAATTTCGACTATCTTTTTTTATACGTTTTCTTTGATATACTTGCATATCTGCCCAGACAGATATCTATATTTATGTATATATATATATATATATATATGTGTGTATACATATACATCTATATGTATATATAAACATCTCTATATATATATATATATAAATATACATGTATATATACTTACATATATATATACTTGTACACGACATAAAGTTGAATAAACAAAATTGAACTCAATTCTCCATATTTTGTTGTTTTTTTTTCTGTTTGGCAACTTTTAGATGCCTTCAAGCGGTATCCAATCATCGATCTGTATGGGCTGGTGGGCGTGTCTCGGCATTTACTTGTTCTCGGTGACAATGCCGGCGGGTCCGCAGATGTAGAGCTGCTTGGTGGCCCGTTCGCGTACTGGCTCGAAGCCGAGCTCGTCGGTTGGGATGCCGTATTGCTTGAGCTTGCACTCGTAGGTCTCGAGCAGATCGTCGTGGGCCTTCCAGGCCTTGGCCACCTCGTAGCGCAGATCGATGATGGTCTGATTCTTGGCGTCGATCACATCGCTGACGGTCTTCTCCACGTTCTCCAGCTTACCGGGGGAGTCGTCGGCGCAGGCGGCGATCGTCCTGCGCAGAATGATCCTGCGCTTCTCGTCCTCGCGCAGCAGAGCCGCAATCTTGCGCTCGAGCAGCACGTTCTTCAGGCCCGTCTTCTGCTGTAGCTCGACGATGACCTCGTTGAAGCGCGCCTTCAGATTGGCCCGCTCGTTGACCAGAGCATCGTTGCGCAGCAGCAGCGTCTCCGACTCCCACATCAGGTTCTTCACCTTCTTCTCCAGTATGACGTTGCTCTTTTTGAGGCGGGCCAGCTGCAGCTTGTCGCGCTCGTAGAACTCCAGCTTGCGCTGCAGCTCCTTCAGATGGGTCTTGGCGTGCTCCAGCGGCTCCTTGAGCCGGCGACTCTCACTGCTTGCCTCGGCGGCGATGCGATCGCTGCGATCGGTCTGGCGGCGCAGCTGCTCGATTTGCTCCTTCATGCTGCCAATCAGGGCCAGGTTGTTCAATGTGATGTCGTTATAATAGTTCTTCATGTCGTTGAATGCCAGATCGTGATGGTCCTGCAGGTCCTTGATCTGCTGATTCTTGCGCTCCTCCACCTCGAACATCTGCGCGTTGAAGAACAGCTCGAGCTTGTTGCGCTGCTCCCGCATCTTCTCGTCGTGCAGGCGATCGTTGTCCTTGCGCTCGCTCTCAAACTGCAGACGCTGCTCTCTGGATGGGGATGGGAATGTTTGAATTTCGAATGTGTGGATCATTGAATCATCAATGCATTGGATACTCACAGCAGCTGCTGGTTGAAGTGCAACTCCAGCTGGCGATGCTGCATGTCGCTCATCTCGGTGCGTTCGCGCACGACGCGGCGCAGCTGACGCTTGTCCATCTGCAGCTCCAGCTCCTGTTGCACATGGTGCTCCTGGGCGACCTTCAGCTGGGTCATCGCCTCGGCGCGCACCTCGCCCAGCTTGCTGTGGTTCTCGAACTGCAGATGCTTCATCTGCTGCATGATGTGCTTGGTATCGATGTCCGCCAGATCCTGGGTGGCCTCGATCTCCTTGTCCTTCTGCTGCAGCTCGAACTTGGCCTCCTCTGCGCAAGTAGATCACAGATTATATAGAGAGGGTGATATCGATTCGATATTCGCTGCTTACCCAGCTGCTGGCGCGTGATCTCCCAGAAGGTGCGTATCTTGTCGCGCTCCAACTGGAAGTAGTTGCGCTCCTCGCGCTCCCGGTCCATCTCGGCCTTGAGGCGCAGCGAGAACGCCTCCAGCTGATCGCGCGTCATGGCGGACGTGTCCACGCCATCGATGAGCACTGCAAAGAGCCAAACGGGAGCTTTAAACTTGCCAACGAACATTATGAACAAATTTAATAAGAATGCAGCCCATTAATGTGCGTGTGTGTGCCATCTGTGTGTGTGTGTGTGTGCGTGTGTGTGTTTTAGGATTGCGCCTCATGCCCGCATGTGCCGAGCTGCTGCTGTAATTGGTTTGTGTAATTGGCATCGTTCACCGGCTGGTGCCGAGCCTCGCCTGCCGCATGTCCTCTGCCAGCTCCTGGCAGGACCAACAGCATCCTCCATAGAAACAATTATGTGCGTTAGAGGCCGTTGGTTTGCTCACTCGTGGAAATTAAGTGCGTCTTTTTTTCCGCTCACTCACTCTCCCTCCCGCCTCTCTCTCTCTCTCTTGTGTGCGTGTGTGTGTGGAGTCTGGGCTGTTGCAGTGGAGCATGTGGTGCTGCGTTTGGGTTGCGCTTGCACAATTAAATTGTATTGAGCATGTGGCCAACATGGACGCCACTTGTCACACTCTGTTTTCCTGCTGACCAAGCCTCAGATTATCATTATTTGACAAATTGTTGTGCTGCCCAACTGACAGAGACCCACCAAACCAGCAGCCCATCGACCCACCGACCGACCGACCCACCAACCCATCGACCCATCGACCCACTGGCTCGCTGGCCGAGCCCAACTTTACCAGTCACATTAATTACTTACGCCGCTCCGACTTTGGTACTTAACTATCTTTATGCCATCTGCGAGGGCAATTGCACTGCGAGCATTTAACAATTTTTTGGTCTACAGCCAGAGTAAAAACAACTATCGGAATGGATCTGCTTTGGATTTTAATGATCAGGTCTATGGCTAACGAAATTCTTCAATCCTCAATAACTGTAGCATATCAGTGTAGCAGTATAACAGTATGACAGTGTAACCGTATAACAGTGTAACAGTATAACAGTACATTAGTAAATCAATATGGCAGTATTCCTGTATGACAGTATATCAGTACAACAGTATAACAGTTATTTAGTATATCAGTATATCAGTATATCAGTAAATCAGTAAATCAGTATATCAGTATATCAGTATATCAGTATATCAGTATATCAGTAAATCAGTATATCAGTATATCAGTATATCAGTATATCAGTATATCAGTATATCAGTATATCAGTATATCAGTATATCAGTATATCAGTATATCAGTATATCAGTATAACAGTATATCAGTATATCAGTAAATCAGTATATCAGTACAACAGTATAACAGTATATCAGTATATCAGTATAGCAGTATATAAGTATATCAGCATAAACTTTAACAAATTCTCAATTCAGTTAATAGGAAAGGGCAATAAGCTTGATTTACAATGGAATTTTGTCGAACTTGCCTACATATAAAAAAAAAAGTCTGTTTGGTACAGCAGTCAAAAATCACTCATACTAATGCATTACACTCAGTTAATAATATTGACTCTTTGGATCCTCACTCTCTATCTCCGGAGTCTCTATATCATCTCCAGTCCTGTCCATTTCCTCTTAGTGCACTTTAGCATGACCGACTGCCACCAGTTTCACTTAACAACTGATATTATTCTGCTAATTTGTGCTTACAGATGGGAGAGCATTATGTAGAGAGTGTGCTAACATCCACACTCTTCTATAGTCATAATTCACTCAAATGCAAATTCCGCTTTCTCTGATCTCACTCAACAGCTATGCTAACTATTTAACACACCTGTCGCTGAGTGAAAAGCAACTGTTATATTATCTGACTGTTAAATGGTAATGAGTAATCACTAGTGAACTAGGAGTAGTACGAGTGGTAATATTATTCTCTATGTGCTGGCTCTGACTGTGCTCGTTCGCTACAACGGAGCTAAGACTATTAAATTCAAAGTCTAGGCAAAGGTTGCTATGATATTTTTGACTCCTTATGTCAAAGAAAGAAGCCCGCAAAATAGTTCCCTCTCCGAGTAAAGTTGCTTGAAGATCAGCTAATACTTCAGCTCTATAATGAATTGAATTTTAATGTTTGCTCAAATTGAATAGTATGTATAGCTATATATATAGTATGCATAAATAGTATTGTATGTACTATGTAATATATAGATAGTATATGGGAAGATCGACAGAGGTCAGCTCAGCTAAAAATTAGGATCATTATATGTAGTTAGCTATCAACTCACCTGGCAACTTCTTGCCCTTTTTGCCTTTCTTACTCTTTGGTGGCTGTGGAACGAAAATAGAAATGCATATTAATTCTGGGCGATTCGGAAATTCGATATCAAAACTAAAAACATACCCGATTTGAAATGAAATGAAAATATCAAATGAAAATAAGTCCAAATCAAGGTTCAGGTGCGAGAATCGGGTCAAGGCAAGTGCAGTTGTTTTGGGTACATGTGAAGGCGGCAATTAGTCAGAGTAATTCACAAGGATTTTGAATGGGAGTAAATAAATCGGGTGTGGAATACGCATATATGTATATATAAATAAAGCTTTGCTTAATGTGTAATTCGATTTCTTCAGCTGGCTGCTGCGTTGGGATAACGAGCTGTGCTTCTTTTTTTTCCAGCTTCTTCTTCTTCCGCTGCCGCTGTGCGCAATGCATTCTCGAAAAAGGCAGAGGACAGGACAGGACAGCAGCAGGAGTAGCAGGAGCAGCAACAGCATTGGATGTGCTGAGGTGGCACGAGTCTGAGGCGGTGGCAACGTCGCCGTTTTAAATAATGTGATGGCGCGGCTTTCAAAACAATTTCACAACAGCTGTTGGCTTATTGCATATTTTATGACTGCAAATTATTCAAAAATTTTCGAAGCCGCGCCCGGCCCAGCCGCCAGTCGCGTCGTCTCGCTCCATGTTGTTGCTGTTGCTGTTGTTGTTGTTGGCGTTGGCAAAAGGCGTAAAATTTTCATAAATAATAATAGTATACATATACATGAATGTATATAGTATGTATGTATGTATGTATGTGTATATATGCAGGAGAGTGTGTGCTTGAATATACAAATTGTCGAAAATGGACAACAGCAGCGACGCGGGTTTGTTGCATGCTGCACAATTCTTTTGCCATTTAACAGCAGCAACTGAGACATAAGCATATATTTACTATATATATATGGCATGAAAAATTGAATGTGCCAAAGCCTGAGGCTGAGGCTGAGGCTGAGGCAGTCGTCTCTCTCTCTCTCTCTCTCTCCTGCCACGCCCATAGAGCGGGGCCAAAGCCTGGGCTGCTATCAGCGCTGCATCAAGCAGCGGACAACAGGACAATGCTTAAAGATGCTGCAGTAAGTACTGCTACAGCTGCCACTCCTGCTGCTGCTACTCCTGCTGCTGCTACTCCTGCTGCTGCATTCCAGTTGCTCAACATCGTTTATTATGCGCCAAAGAGATCTTTGCTCTGCTCTCAGCTTACCATTTTGTAGAGTTCCCAGAGATTTGCTCTTATCCAGCGAGAATGTGCTGCAAGCTCTTTGAATTTTGATTATAATTTGTGCCGGGCCGAGCAGTTAATTTTGTTATTGTTTTTTGTTGTTGTTATTGTTGCTGTTGTCGTTGGTTGCCCAGAGTTACCAGCTGGGATTGTCGGCGCGTAAACAAATGCCAAGCAACCGCTTGGCCAGCGAATAAATTTCACCAATATATATCTATATTTATGCATATAAATATATATATTTATATATTTTCAATCTGTGTCTAAGTGTGAACTTGTGATAATCGGAAAAACGACTGAGCAACTAAAGCATGCTATATAGCCTTAAGTATAGACATACATACATACATACATACATTTCAATGTTAAGTTTTCATTCAACATTTTCTCTTCCTTCTCTATTTTTCTATATTTCATTCAGTTCAAAGTTCGAGCTGGTAGACAACAAAGTTGTTCGAATAGTTGATAGCGGTCACAGCCTTAAAGTAATATACCAATTAGCACACAGCACTAGGGGAGAGAAAGTTTGGCAAGTGTGGACATGACTGCGAGATACCCTGCATGAGCAGCTGAATATATAACCAAGATCTATCTGATTTGAGTTTATAATGAAGAGAGAGAGAGAGAGAGAGAGAGAGAGAGAGAGAGAGAGAGAGAGAAAGAGAGAGAGAGAGAGAGAGAGAGAGAGAGAGAAAGAGAGAGAGAGAGAGAAAGATGGAGATGGAAAGCGAGAGAAAGAGAGCTAGATAGGCAGAGTGATGGATAGATACATAGCTAAATAGATATATGTATATGTAGATAGATAGACAGATAGATAGAAAGATATTTAGATATATAGAGAGTGAGTGTGAGAGTGAGAGAGAGAAAGAGAAAAATATAAGGAGGGAAGAGATAGGGAGAAAGAAATACATCGAGATAGCTAGACAGACAGGAAGATTGAGAGCGAGAGGGAAATACAGTGAGAGAGAGAGAGAGAGAGAAGGAGGTAGAATGAGAGGGAAGGAGAGGGATAAAGAAAGAGAAAGAAGAAGAAACAAAGAAGAAAGAAATAATAGATTTTAAGGGAGAGGTAAACACAGGGAGAAATGTAAACAGATAAAGAAAGAAAGAGAGAGAGATAGAAAGAGGAAGACAATGGGACAAATAAAGAGCCATAGATAAAAAGTGTGAGTGATAAAGAAAATACCATGCAAATAATACTTCTTTATGCTAAAATAATAAAGTAAACAAATATCATTATTTGTTCCCTTATTTGCATTCGATTGATTACTTAGATGTAGTACCTAGTAGAATCGTAAACGTTCCGTGGAAAAGAAGCTTTACTTCTCTTACCAAGACTTCTAACGCATGCATATACCCCAAGGCACAAATTGCGTTTAGTGGGTATGGCAAATAAGAAGAGAACGACAATGAAATTGAAATACAAGCTGATGAAGTTAACGGCTGGCCGATAAAATTGCCAGCAACCGGGTCGAGTCGCATAAATATCTCGCCATAAGTAACCCCGGCGATGCAGTCGAGCCTTGTGCTGCACACTCACTTGCCTCCGCCGTGCTGTCCGCCTGTCCGGCTGTCCAGATGTCCGGCTAGCCCCTGAACCCTAACCCTATGAACCCAATGGCCTCTGCTCTGTGGCACTTAAGTAAATAGCTTGGCAGTTTGGAGTACTTTAAATGCATTCACTTTAAAACTGAGACAGAGCGAGAGCGAGAGCGAGAGCGAGAGAGAGGCGAAGAGTGAGGGCGCTGCAGCTCCAACTCCTGCTGCAGTCAGTGTGGCTCTTGCTTGTTGTTGCTTGGCAGATTTTAGACTTTGGCAATTAGGCTATAATCAGGCTAAGGCGCATAATTATTTTGCGTGTCTTTTTCAGTTTCAGCTTCAGCTTTAGCTCTTTATTTACTCGTTGTTTCAATGCTAGTCAGAGCGCAGACTGTTTTAATTAATTGAATCTGCTCAGTGGTGGGCAAGTTTCCGGCTAATCAAAGCTCGCTTTGATTAGATCACCTTGGGCACAGCTCCAGATTTCTCACCTACATTTTTGCCTCTATGCCGAAAGGAAGTCTTTAAGTGCAGACGAAACTTTTGGCGCGAATATTTCACGCCTTAATTTGTGGCAGCAGCAGGAGTAGTGGCAGTGGCAGGAGCAGGAGCAGGAGCAGCAGTCGAGTCGACGAGTTGTTGTTGTTGTTGTTTGAAAATTATGCGCCGCTTGCTTGGCGGTTGTGTAAACAGAAGCCCCAAATAAAAAGGATATTGCCGGCTGTTGGGGCTTGCCGGTTAAATGCTTTAATTGAAATTAATAACCGCAGCCCAGCATTGAGCAGTTGAGCAGTTGAGCGGCAGTCGTTTCCAGCCTTTTCCAGCTAACTTGGCTAGCAGACCAGCCCCGTGGCCAACTCGACTGCCTCAGAATTTTCAATTGTTTTCATTAAAAGTCAATTTTAGGCGATGGGCGATGGGGTGAAGGGCGAAGGGGTCGCTTCAACCCTTCGCTGAGCGCGGCTAAAATGCCTTGCGGGTGCTGGGGGGGGGGGGGGGGGCGGTTGTTGAAGCTGGTGCCGCATAATTTTGTATTGGCAGATGCTGTTGGCCATGGCCCATTGCACGGCTAACGGTAACGTTAACGGTAACGGTAACGGCTGCCAAGGGTCAGGCGGCTGCTGCTGCCTGGGCGCTGATTGAAAGTGAAAGTAAACGCTGCTCTCACATAGACACTGACACACACACACACACACACACATACACACAGACACTCATTGGCATCGCAAGACATATTTCAAATGCTTTTGGCTCTAGCTTTAAAGCTGCCAAATGCGAGTCGAGTTAAATTCTAAATATTTGCTTAGCTCCGACTTAAGATCTATATCTCAATTAGCAGCAATCACAGCAGTGTTTAAATTATAAAAAATGTAGCACTACTTACAAATATAATTATCATAAACGGGAAACGTTTTTATTTCTTTGAAAGTTCAAATAGATCCACTGGGAAATTTTTTACTTTTTTTAAACCGAACTCCAACTTATACTTCTAGCTCAGCTCTATTTTTAATAATTACATATTTATAAATACAAAATATAAATATACAAATAAAATATATGTATAAAACAGATTCTATCTTTTGCAGCTTTGCCCTGTTTTAAAAATTATTTGTAAATTTGTTAGAATTGCTTAAATTTGTTGTTTATGAAGCAATGAATTTTGTATAATTGTTTATGCATAATTCCTAAGAAAGTGTAAGTAATTGTTATGCATTTATAGAAATATTGATATAAGTTACGTTGTTTTTCCAAATTCCTTAATTAATTAAATTTATAAAAATTTATAAAAATGTTTCATACTAAATTAAATTTACTAATTTTGAAAAGTTTTTTCAATAATTTAAATAAATTTGTATAAATTGTGTATATGTTTTTAATAATTGCGAATCCGCTGGTTTTTTTTTTCATTTTTATTTTTTTTAATTTATTGATTGTTTTTTTTTTTTTTTTTTTTTTTTTTTTTTTTTTGCAATTATCTTGGAAACATAGCCATATATACAAAAGTAAACTTTTCTGGAGGAATGTCTATATGTTAAATAAATAGTTACAGTAAAGTGCATAAGTTATTAAACAGAAAGAGTTTATATACATTTTATAAACTTGTAAGACTTTGTCTAACATATTTTTTTTGTTTATAAAAAATTGTAGAAATTTAGAAAAATTTTCAAACATTTTTATGAATTTATAAATATTGTTTTTTAATTGTTCTAAAATTGTATACACTTTACATTTAAAAGCCGAGTAGAAATCATCGAAGCTGAGGCCTATTTTAAGTCTATAGAGATATCGATAGTATATATGTTTTTAGTTTTATTATTAAATACAAAAAAAAATAATAAAAAAAAAATAAAAATATATATATATACATTATATATATATATATATATATATATATATATATATATATATATATATATATATATATATATATATATATATATATATATAATCTATACAAGTTAATTTAGAGCTTGCTGCTTTAGGTAGACTTCAGTTTAGCTTTATATTATTAGCTTTAGTTTAGCTCTAGGTTAGCTTTGGGTTAAGTCTAAGCTTGATCTCATTACAGGGACAGTGATTATCTCTCTCTCTCTCTCTCTCTCTCTCTCTCTCTCTCGCTCTCTCCTTCTCTCCCTCTGTGTGAATACTAAGCTTGTAGCTGCTGCATTCTATGTGTGTGTATGTGTGCAAGACAGAGAGAGAGAGAGAGAGAGAGAGGGTGACAGAGATAAGGAGACAGAGGCCAAATGCGGTTGCAGAAGTTATTTGCTGTGTTATTTTCAGAACAGCTTCCGCCTTGCTCAGCAGCGGACATCCTGTTGTGTTTGAGAGTTAAATTTGCGCAGCTGCTTAGACTCAGGGACCAACAGCTCTTGTATTTTGCATTCCAGCTACAGCCACAGCCACAGCCACGACTACGACCACCATTCAGACCCTGCCAACCAAGCAGCCACCGCAAACCCAAAAAAAAAATAAGAATAATAATAATAAATAATAATAAATAAATAAAAATACTCAAAGTTAGTTTTTAGCTTTCATTAAATTTATAGTCTGACTTTCCTATATATTTAATAATGATAAAAAATAATAATAATTAATAAATAAATATAAGGACTGAACTAGAATTTCAATAACCTCTTTCGTCTTTTATACACATACATACATATGTGTACATACACTTAACGGAAAAATCCCATTTTATAATCATCATCTAATTCACTCAGTATATTCTACTTACTTATTATATACAACTACATATATCATTTCAAATTATCAGTCACCTTTTATCAGAAGAAGAAAATCAAACAAGGATATTGTAATAAATATATTCGTCCTTTATTTGTGGAGTTTTATATGGGGTTTGTTTCAATGTCATATTCGTTTTCTTGTGGTAGTATTATTCATATATATATATATATGTCTGTCTGACTGTATATATGCTCGTATATAACTATGTAATTATGTATATATATATAAATATGTATGTAAGTTTTATATTTGATTTAATACAATTATTTTTTACGCTAACGGTAATTAATTATAATCGTATGTATGTATATGTAACATATATGTATTTTGCATGTATTTAACAATATATATGTATGTATGTATGTATATAGTATGTATGTGTATATTGAAGAAATTCTTTAAATACATATCGATAAGTAAATAGAATGCAAATGTAAATATATACATATGTATGTGTGTACTCAGCCAATTCTCATTGGAGGTGTTGTGGAGTGCAGGAGAATGTTATCGATAACCAACTATAATGCTATCGATAATTCAACAGAGTTGAGGGATAGAGGTGAAATCAAATTGAAATAAAGTCGTTCACATACCTACATATGTATATATAATTGTCTATGAAACATACACACATATATACATATACACATACATACATACATGCGCGTAAGTGTATGTACATTCGTATTAATGCATTTTCTTAATTATTATTTTGCTTTGTTTTCCATTGTTATTATTATTATTATTATTTTTGTGTTGAATGCTTAAGCTGATTGCCTATATTTATATACAAATTAAATTTTGATTAAGCTGAACGATCAGAAACCACGCCCCCCCACCCCCATCGGTTCAACAGTGCCACTAGAAATTCAGTTGAGCCTCGAGCTTTTCTTTGCGCCTTTCTTTATAGTTTTATAGTACTTGCAGCACTTGGATTTCATATTATAGCACACTATATATAGATATACATATATATGCTTGTAACATTTATCTATTTGCATGTGATGTTGACAATACATACATATATACAGGCATATATGTATGTGTATACTCTTCTTGCTAATTTTTAGTAGTATGGGAATGAGCTCATTGTCTTATAAATTATATTATATATAAATATATATTTATATATATATATAATAGCGGGCCAATACGCTTGCTTCATTGGTAACAATTCCAAAACATTTTAAACACTTTTAAAAACAATTTTAACAAAATTTTTGTTTATTTTTTAATAATTGCATTTTACATTTGCATAATAAAAAAAAATTTAATATTAATAATGTATTATAAAATAAATTGATAAATTTATTATTTCGTATATACTTTATTAGAGCTGTTTTATAGTTTTTATTTTTATTGATAAATAAGTTATTTTGTACTTGAATTTAATTTTTTATATTAAATTTAACAAAAATTTTATTTATTCATAAAAAAAATTGTAATTGGTTTTTAAAGAATTTGTTTTTCTGCTTTAGTTGCCTATTTTCCAAACCAAATTGGATTCAATACAGAATTTATTTTAAGTTAATACTAAGCTCAGCTCGTGTCATAATTTACAGTCGAATTGTGAAATCAATTGATTCAAATTATCTATTTTTCCATTTATTTTTTTATTTTTATTTTTTGCATTTACAATGAAATTTTAATTTAAGCTCGAATTATTGAACGCAATAAAAAAAAAGCAAAATGAAAAATTAATTAATTAATAAAATAATAGTACCATATATTAATTTTCATATATTATTTAGATTTCATTTTGCTTTCATTATTAATATTATTATTCTTTTTCCATTATTATTAAAGTTTTTTCCGCTCTCAGGCATTGAATTTAGTAAAATATTTGTAAAGCTGCTCAAACATATTTAAATTAGTCATAAAAACAAGCTCTGCTTTTGCAAGTGTATTTGCTATTCGACTAGCCGAATATTGAAGTCATTTTCTGTGGTATTTTTTGTATGATTTTATTTATTTATTTTTTTTTTTTCTGCTAATAATGGCACATAATATTATTGTTTGGTAACTCCTTAAAGTCATACACAGTTATAGTTAGGTACTATAATTATGGGCATGTATATATATATTTATATTTATGTGTATAGTAGATATATATATATTTATTTTCGACTATGACTAAATAAAAAAAAAAAAAAAAAATGAAGCATTTGAACGATTTAGCGCGCAAACCGTTTAACATTTGAACAACCTTCTTAAATATTCTGTTAAATGTGTATTAGGTTTTATACAAATTTCAACATTGACTCAATATATTTATATATATATATCTATGTGTGTGTGTGTGTATTTAGTATATCTTGATTTTTGGCCTGTGTTCATGTTTGTCGAGTGTTTATTGTTGCAGCCCCCAAAAACAATGAAGTTCTTAATTAAAATTCACTAAGATGTAAAGAGCTAAATAAATATACATATGTATATGTATGTGATTTTAGGTGTGCATGCGTGTGTGCGTATGTGTGTGCGTGGCAAGTGGCAAATGGTAAAGAAATATGTGTGGACGCTTTTCAATTCAATCAGAGCGAGAAAATGCAAAATATTTCATCTAAATTCGAATACAAATGAAATTAAAATTCAATTAAAATCAATTGAGGCATTGAGGCAGCAGCCGACTGTCCAGCATTGGTGGCATGTGGCACGTTGCACATACAGTATTCCAGTCGTTTTATGTCTGCCTTATGTGTCAAGTGTCAATACGCAATTAAATGTGTCTGCCTGGCTCTCCATACAGGTGCAACAACAACAACAGCAGCAGCAGCAACAGCAGCAGCAACAGGAGCAACAGCAGCAACAACAACAAACAGCAAGCAGAAGAAGAGCTTGCCACAAGCCTATGCTGCTTGCAACCAGAAGGCGGCCATAATTGAATTTCAGTTTTCGGCTTTGTTTGAGCATTTTGTAATCTCATATGTCTTTATTTAATTTTTATATTCCATCCTGTTACAGCAGCAACAGAAGCTGACGTTAAGATTACAGCTGCAAGTGGCACAAAACTTTTAAGTGCGAGTGTTTGAGTGTGTGTGTGTGCGTGTGTGGGAGTGTAAGTATGTGCATGTACGTGTGTGGATATTTTTTATTATTAAATCAAAAAACTTGAGTAAAATTTCGCATGAAATTGTGTGTCTCTCTCTAACACATACACTCTCTCATTCAGAACCCCTCTCTCTCTCTCTCTCTCTCTCTTACAGTTTCACTTGATTGCCATTTGTTTTTTAGCGAACTGTGCGGCAAATGTTATGCGGCTAACTGGCTTCACATAACAAGCGGACAAACACAGCCACAACACACTCACACGCACGCTCTCTCACTCTCTCTTTCTCTCTCTCTCTCTCCCTCCCACACACACAACTTAAACACAACTCGTTGCTGTGTGTCAGCAAGCGACGCATTCAATTAAACTTCCGCCAAACATGAAGCTTGCCGCTTGTTGCCAACACAAAGTACCCCAGCCCCGCCCCCCCAAGCGCCTCTCCCATGGCCTATGCGGCTGTCATTCACTCGGCTGCTGCGCTGCTGCTGCTGCTGCTGCTGCTGCTGTTGCCTTAAGGTTATAAAATAAACATGTTACCATACACAAAATTTAAATAGATACAAGTTTGTGAGCGCATAAAACAATAAACCGCAGTAATTTAAAAAAAAAGAAAGAAAGAATACAGTAAAGAAAACATACATACATACAAATGTATAAAGTACCAAAAAAAAAAACGACAGAATATTGAAGACAAAGCGACTCGCCCTCTGGCGGGGGAAATTTGAAATTAAAATACAATTTAAAAGTACCAAATAGAGCAATTAAGCGGCCTTTTCTTACAACACACACACACACACACACACACACAGACACAGAAAGAGAGCCAAAGCGGGTGGTGAGCGAGTGAGAGAGGGAAAAGAGGTAGCATATAACAGCATGTGCTCAGCACATGCAAACTTCATTACAAACCGGAACAACTTAAGCAACAGCCTAGGCACAATCATCAAGTACAAGTACAAGTGCAAAGCACACACACACACACACACACACGCACATGTGTGGCATACATTTGTGCCCGAACACAGAAGAAAGATAACAAAAGACGCGCGCGTTTTACAAGCAGCAAAGTGGCAGCAGACAGCAAGACAACGGACAGACAACAGCAGCAGAAGCAGCAGCAGCAACAGCAGCAGCAGCCACAACAAAAAGTGTTGCATACTTTGGGCAGGCGTGGCAGTTGTCGCACGTTCTATGTAGTAGTTGTTGATGGACGACGCATTGCTATTGCCTCGGCGGCTTGTAATTTGAAACACTTGTGTCAATGTAGTACGCCCCACCCTGACCATGTACTCAATGCCCCCGCACTCCTTCTCGCGCCCATCGAGCCTGCAACAGATTCCACAAAATTGTCGCATGTTTTGCTGTTGTTGCTGCGGTTGTCAGCGTCTTATTATCATCATCAGCGGCAGCTTTCGGCGGTTTTGTATATGAGCAGCACACGAACACACGCTCGCTCGCACACAATTGAGTGTGCGAGTGTGTGAGTAGATGAGTGTTTTTTGTTGCTGTTGTTGTTGCTTACTGACATAACACACACAGCTGTGGCACAGTGAGCGGGGCTTGGGTTAGTTGCAAGTTGTGTGTTGTCATCGAGCGTCTTCTCGACGAAACAGTAAAATTCACTTTGCCAAAAAGTTTTTATTTCATTAAAAAGTGTCTGCATGTGTGTGTGTGTGTGTGTGTGTGTATGCTTGGGCGTGCGTGCGAGTGTGTGCGTCTCGTTTACTTGGCAGGCAAGCAATTCATCAAACCAAATTTAGTCACCACACACACACAAACACAGGCACACACTCTTGCACACAAAACTAACGGACTGACAGCTCAATGAAAGCAAGCAGCAGTCGCCAATGCTTATGTTGCCTTTGGCTTTATCATGCTGCAAGTTGTAGCCGCAACAAAAACTGCCAAAAAGATGTTGCCCCAGACAGAGCCGGCAGTTCGCTAACAACTGCATTTTGGTAAAGTTTTTAACCTTTTGCATATGCAAAAGCAGCGCCAGCAGCGGCGCAGCGGCGCAGCAAACGGGTAAGCGCAGTGGGCGTGCGAGTCAGCTGGTGAGCGAAACGGGCCAAACGGGCGAATAGTAAATGGCTCAAGTTGTTCAAGCGTGCGTTTGGCTTGTGCTTGTGCTTCTGCTTATTCTTGTTCTTGTTTTTGTTCTTGTGCTCGACGTCTGCTGCAATGCTTGCAGGCATAATGAAAGATTCGGCTTCTTCTTGTTCTTTTTCTTTCCCACACGCTCACACACACACACATACGCACTAGTTGCTTGGGCTGTCCGCTTCGCTGAAAAATGAGCTGCAGCCGGCAGATTCGAAACGGGTGCGTAACAGCTTAGTGCTCGCATAAGTGTGAGCAGGATGGGCTGCAGTAAAACTGTACTCAACTAAATGTAAGCGTGTGTATGTGTGTACGTGTTCTGCGCTGCAGAAATATGACATTTAATTTGCATAAATTATGCTCGACTACCCGAAGCCCAGCCCCGCCTTCACATAGAATTCGTTTGGGGATTTGTATATGAAACAGAGAGACAAAGATTAAGAACATTCATCATTAACCTTTAAGTTCTCGATGCGCTGTCAATCAAAGAGGAAGAGAAATGAAAGCGAAAAAAATAAGACGAAACAAATCAAAAGTTTGACATTTTTGTATTAATTGACATTTTTTTGTTGGTCTTTTTTTCGTCAACTATGTCCTTGAGCTTAAATATAAATCGAAGTAGGAAATTAACTTTGTGCCTCTTTTTTTCTCATTTTTGTTTTTATTGTATTTCTTTTTTTCGAATGCAATGAAAAAGGTTAAACTTAATGGATTTTTTAATGACTTGAGCTTATCTCGAGTTCGGATCAAAGGAAAAGGTCAGGCCGCATAAATCAGAGCTGCGAATCGAGAAATTTATAGAGAAATCATTAAATTACTTCTTCTCAACAACACTTTATATGATTTGCAGATGTATCCCCACATATGTATATTATAACTTTAAACAAAATCATATATAAATTTGCTTAAACTTTTCATATCGTTCGATTTTCAATGCAATTGTCTATTTATTTCGGCTTAGTCGCTCTTGGTATCTTAAGTCTTAAATGATTATACATTATAAACACTCTAAACTAATATTAACAAGACCTTGAGTACAGTTTGTAACTATTTAACTGCCGTTAGTTTTATATATGAGGCCTTTTACCGTTCACACAAAACATGAATATATTTATATTAGGTTTAAATATAATTCTTTCGCGAATCACTTACCCTTAGATTATAATATTATTATAATATATATATATATTTATTTATTTATATATATATATATATGCAAGTATACAGATAGCGCACTTTATTGAGTTTATATGTCTTTATAAACATTTTTTCCTTCTGTTTTTCATTTTATGTATATGTAAATAAATTTGTAATGTTGTAACAGAACTTTAGTGTCTATTCATTATTCAAACATTTTTTTATGTTTATTTCATTTTTTGTTAGCTTTAACCAATTCAATTGTAAACTATGTTTTTGTTTATGTAAATTACAAACGGCCTACCTTAGCGCTGCTCTGTGAGATCAATGTAGATAGTCCCAAGGACACCAGCTGAAAATCGCGTTTACGCCGAAGGTCAAAGTGAATGCTAACTATAGAAGAGACTTCAGTGTTGGAAAACAGCGATAAAAGTTGAACATTTTACTCATTTGACAGAAAAGAAGAAAGAAGAAAGCTAAAAACAAAACAAAAATAATTTCCAAATAATTTAATTAATTGATTGTCAATTAAAATGTATTCAAAATTATTTGTATGAACTCAAAACAATAAACATATTTTTATCGTAATATTTATAAATAATATTACATTTGAAAAAAATGAAATTAAAAATTCAACAAGTTTATGTTAAGCACTTTAATCATTTAAGAATGTTGAAAAGCTCAAAAAATGGAAAAACTTGTAGCCTTAAAGTTTTTTGCATTGTGCAACACTTGATGCCTTTTGGGTAGAGTTTTGATTATAATTATTGAATCTTTGATTGGGCTGCCGTAATCAGCTAGTGCCATTGGGCCGTAGCGATGCAAACTGAAAAAGGCCCATCAACATATACATATATCTGTGTGTGTGTGTGTGTGTGTGGATATGCACTTACTCTAAGCAAGCATCTTGTTCTTATACAAGAAACGCAGTTTAATGCTTTGTATGTTTAATTCCCTCGAAAAAAAAAACCTACTCTGTCTGAGTGTGTGTGTGTGTGTGTGCGTCTCTCTCTGTGTGTGTGTGTGTCCTCCTCTAGTGCACGGCTGCCACCATGTATTATAACAGTCTGAGCGCCGCAACTAAGCCGGACAAACCCATTAAGAGCGGCTGTCGACAGTGGAAGAGCCACAGCCATTGACGATAGGAGTGCGAGTGGAGCCGATGGCTGGTTGGGCTGAAGGCGCGATGTGGTGCGCCAGCGGTGCTGCGCTCGTTGTTGTCCATGGGGCCGCGCACTTCCGTGTTGCCCGTGGCGCCGCCAACGCCCCCAGCGACACCGCTGCCGCCGTAATAGGTCGGCTTACGTGTGTTGCCAGCGCCGTTCAGTTGGCCACTGCCGAATGCCAGCTCAATGGAGCTGGCGCCACCGCCACCAGCACCGCCACCACCACCACCACCACCACCGGTCGCTGTCTGCTGCGGGTGATGGTGGTGCTGATGCTGATGCTGATGGCCGCCACCGCTGCCGCCGGGCTTATGTGTCGGTGGCTTATTGCCGCTGGTGTAGTAATGGTGCGGCGATAACGGCGGCGACCCGGCGAATTCGCCATCCTCGAAATCCTCGGCCGAGCCGTAGAGCTCGTCGTCCTCCGGCTGGTAGGTGACTTTGACTTGTTGTTTCAGTTTTAAAATGTCATTGGCATCCGTGTCGGCGGCGTTGCCGGCAGCGCTGCCAGCGCCTCCGTTTCCTTTGCTATTTGAAGGATTTTTACGATTCGGTCCCGGGATTTCTGTCGTGGGCGAGAAGGCGGAAATGTAACGGTAACGCTAACAGTAACAGTAACGGCTACAGCAACGGTAACTCTACTATGAGTAGTAATTGAAACAAAGGTGCAAATACCTTTAGCTACACCCCATACCCCTCCCGTTAGCACACCCCCGCTCGTATGTGTATGAGTGTTTGTCGCGTTTATTATCCATAAAATATGACCCTCCCCCCTCACCCCCCTTCAATATGGGTGGCCCACTTACCGTATAGCCGGATGCTGCTGTCAACTTCGCCCAGTGAGTTTTTCGCAATGCAGCGGTACGAGCCGACATCGTCCTTCTGAAATTTTCGCACAATCATTGACATTTTCGTTTCGTACATCGACTGCGAGTGCTCCTGCACATGGTATTTGCCCGACGAGACAATCATTTCACCTGTTGATTAACAAATGCATTCGAAAAAGTTATCAACTCTGAACTCGCACACTCAAAAGCCCCATTAAAGCTGTTCCCGACAATGCGCATAAGGCGAGAAGAGGACTATTAAGTGGGGGGCATCTGTGTAGGTCTAACAGGATTTGATTCTTTCCCCGCTCTATCTCCCTTTATCTCTCTCTCTTTCTGCCATTTCCCTGCCGCTCTCCAGATCCCTATATCACTATCCTCTCTCTCTCTCTTTCTGAGTGTAATTTTCCCAATCTCTCTCTTCTTCCATTTACTTTGCGGTTTTTCTTTATTTCTCTCTGTTTCCCTCTGACATAAGTCCTCTCTTTGCATCCTCCTCTCCCTATCCTCTGTCCAACTTTCTCTGTCTAGCTCTCCCCTCTATCTATCTATCTTTAGTTTTTTCTCTCTTCTCTCATTTTCGCACTCAAGTTCCCTTCATATTTATCCTGCCTTTTACTGGTTTCTCCTGCAGTGTCTCCTATCTCTCTCTTTTCTTTCCTTTGCTTTCTCTCTGACACGTTTCCACTTTTCCCTCCCTCTCACTCTCCCTCTCTCTCTCTCTCGCACACACAGTCTAACACTTTCAATTTATTATAATTAATATGATTCCTTTCATCTGCCATTTTCAATCAACACATGTTCTTCCCTTTCTGCCATTCCAATTCTCTGCTCGCTGCATTCCAGCCACTGTAACCACCGCCCTTCTAGGTGATTCTCATTGTTCGAACAGAGGTAAGCAACTATTTCTTAATACATCTGGCATTTGATGCTGAGCACAAAGCGACGCCGCAAAGGAACTGTAATTAAATTGAATTAATTACACGAAAATCGATATTGCAATGGCCCGAAATTGTTGTTAATTTAGGTGCACATGTAAAATATTCACACAGATGCATATATGAATGTATTCATATAGGTATTTCAATTGAAAAGGCAAATTTTGTTGAGTTTGCGGTCGCGAATGCAGTTAGTTGTGCGACGCTTCACCGACTGCCAGAGTCAATTATAAATGAATTCATTGCTGATATTAAAGCGCATCCTAACAAAAATCAATGGATCGCATATGATTTATGCCTCTCCGGGCAGGCAGCAGGAGTCGGGCGTGCTGCCAATGTGCATAATGCGGACGATAAGCCTCTGGCATACGCTGACGTTGGGCCAAGACGACCGCAGCATTAACACCAAGACACACACACACACGCACACACACACATACATGCAGAGAGACACAAACGTAGTTAGATAGACGCATCATTGACTACAATGAGAAACCACACACACGCATCAGCCATCACATATGACTAGGTGTATGTGTGTGTGTGTATGTGTGTGTGTGTGTAGAGCGGATATACGATGTTGCCTTAGCATTGATGGCGCCTGTCGCTATTTATGTGCTTGCATTACATTTGATGCTTAATGATTGAGAAAACAACTGTTAAAGTCACTTGTAGTAGTTGCAAATACACACACACACACACACACACACATATACATCTGTATCCTGTGCCTAATGTGATTGTTAAATCAGTCAGGCTTTGACTTGACAGCGCACAGGCCAAGCTAAAACTAAAATATAGACGAGAATTGCAACTATAATAACAGTTATATGAAAAGACATACATATACATATATATATATTATATTCAAGCTGCATTGGAGTCCTATGGACTGCTTAATACTCTGCTCGCACTTGAAATGTGCAAAGTTCGACTTGAAGTTCAATAGCTGCTGCGGTCTGGCCTTAGAAGTCATTATAGCAAGCTGTTGTGGCTGCTCCTGCTCCTGCTGCTGCTGCTACTCCTGCTGCTGCTGCTACTCCTGCAGCTGCTGACCATGTCAAGATAACGCCCAACTCTAATTACGTTGAGTGAGTTGCGCCTTCGAGTAAGTGATTTTAAATTTGATTTTTTGGCTTGATTAGTTTATGGCTTAAAGTTCAACTGGGCTCACTGGACGTGACGATCTGACAGTCAACTAATGACAATGCACACAAGCAAGAGCACACACACACACACACACACACACACAGGGGCATAGTATAAAAGGATGTGTGCATATGCCACCGAATGTCTATAAAATGTAAAAGTTGACCAAAAAGTGCCCAACGGCTGGTGGGAGAAAGAGAGAGAGAGATGGAGACTGAGAGAGAGAGGTATTGACTACACACACGCACACATATGTCTATCTACATACATATATACTCACCGGTATCCTTAATCCAGTAGTTAATTGATTTGGGCGAGGCCTCAACGTGACACTCGATTTGAACATCAGTGCCAAGCGGTGCTCCGACTAATTGATTCGGCACTTGTATGACTGGATGAACTGCAATAGGTGAAAACAGAGAAAGAGTGAGAGAGAGAGAGAGAGAGAGAGTAGATGAGTGAGAGAGGCAGGCATAAAGTCGTTATGTACTCGTTTGTTATAGCTGCACTGTGCAGCACATTATAAAACCATTTTTTAAACGCATCCATTTCCCCCCAGTCTTTGTGTCTCACACACACACACACACACACATACACATGCCCACTCATGCACCTGATATGTTGCCCATCTATAGACGTGTGCAGCCACATAAAGGCGCATTATGTAACTGGCTATAGAATACCGACTTCCATTGAATCACTCTGTATTATCCATTGTAATCTATTCAAATTCCATTCGAACGAGCGACTCGCTCTAGCGTTTCTAGAGTAATATAATATGTTTGGCTATCGCTTGAGTATGGATATAAATCACTATTGTGGGTCAGAATGAATGACTTCTAATGTCTTAGACTCTTATAGGCATAATTCTTCGAGTTGCTCTACTCGTTAGTCGCTTATGCTACGTGTAATTCGCTGTATCAATTTGTCTATTTACTGCATAGGGAGTGGAGTTACTCTTTGGTTTCTGCTGCCTGACGAGTTAATGCCTTGAGCTTGGTAGACAACTCCTTATGCATCCTGTTATATAATAAAGGAAGCTAGTATACTACCAAGCCGAATGCAACGTACATTAATTATGCAATTTACTCGCTATTAATGACCTATCACACTCGTTACTTTTCGCTTACACTTCTGTCAAGTGGCTAAACATTAAATCTAGACAAACTTTATATATCTTTAACCCCATTCAAAGAGCTAATGACCTCTATATTCGCTATTTATGTGAAAGTACCTATATATACTCGCTACTTTTCGTTTACTCGCTAGTCAATTGACAGCATATTGTAGATTACTTGTACTTTATATAGATTACTTAGATAATCTCACTTGATTCGGCTCCAACTTTTAAGCGTTCCCATATAACTTGCTCAGTTACTCGCTATTGCTGACATATTATACTCGCTGCTTCTCGCTTACTCGTCTTTAGTCAACTGACTACCTATTATAGACTACATATATAAGGAGACTTGTTCCACATTGCTTTACCCTAACTCCTAAGCAGCTACATAAAACGCGCTGAACGAGTTTGTTACTCGTTGCTTTTGTCACTTTATACTCGCCGCTTCTCGTTTACTCGATGGTTTCTTCGAGACTACACAGACTTGTTCTACACTTCTTTACCGTAGCATAGCTCTTTAATAACTGCACACCATTCGCTCTTTTTCTCCTTCTATCTACTCGCTGTTGCTGGCATTGCGTGTCGCTCTTCTCGTTGCTTTTCATATACTCGTTAGACGAGAGATGCTCCCTCGACTTCTCGTTATTCTACTACTACTACTTCTAACTACTCGCTCAACTAACGAATTGCTTACTCGCCCCGTTTTACCTATCCAGATGCCATAAAAGAACTCGGCTCGCCACTCACATTTGCCACATTCTTAGCTTGTTCTATGCACTGATAAGAAACGACAACAATGTGAGCTCGACTTTAAATAATAGTCGTTGCATAATGAATTACGCACACACATGCAGATGGGTGTGTGTGTGTGGGAGGGGGGCGAATAGAAAGCCAATTGGATGTGGACTAACTCGGTGCGGTCATCAAAATGCAATGCAGATGCTGTGCACGTCTCCCCTTTGCGGAGTAAAATGGCAACTCTTTTGCAATTCGTGTGCGTGTTTATTGTCACTTAGTGAGAGAGAGAGAGGGAGAGAAAGAGAGGGAGGGGGAGAGACTGACTGAATGTGTCTAGCAGACGCTCTCACCGAGCTATAACCAAAATTGGTGGTTTTGTAAAACTGCCAAAGCCGCCACAGGCCGTTGCTTGCAACGTGGCGAGCCCCACAACCAGCTAACAGGCATGTGTACACACACACACACGCACACACACACATGCAGAGAGTGAAATGTGTGCGTGTGTGTGAGGTAACATTTCTATAGTCATGTGCATTGATAGTCGATTGCAGTGCAACAGCAGCTTGCAACAATGACCTGTGCATGTCTCTGCCTCACTCTCTCTCTCTCTCTCTCTCTCTCTCTGTATGTGTGTGTGTGTGTGTGCACAGCTTAGGACAGTTTTGTAAGTCCAAGAGATTTTAATTGATTTCCGTGCCCGAGTGCATATGTCTTATCTATCAACTGTCTATTTGCTCACACACTGTAACCACACCACAGGCGACTATGTGTGTGTGTGTGCGTATGTGTGTGTGTGTGTTACATACTAACTATGCTTTAATACAACATTATCATAAACGATTAATAGCAATAAATGTTAGATCTCAAAGTCAATGAATGAGCTTATGTGAGCTTTGCCGACGCTTTAAAGCTGCCGATGCTGCTGCCCCATGTTGCATGCAACCTGGTGTGGCACACGCACACACACACAGAGACACAGAAAATTGACATTTAAGTCACGCACATTGCAGTGGCGTCTGATGACTGCCGGCATAGACTGTGCCCCGCCCACTTTCGCTCAAGTAGAAAAATTCAACTCCCTGTCAGTGGCACTCGGAGGCAGCCAACGAGCCTCTGCCGCATGTCCAGCTTGACCAGTGCCCGAGTGCTGGTTGACTGCGTCTATTTTCAATCTGCATACACACAGTCAACACACGCACACACATACACACACGCATACACGTACTGCAACTTTGGCAGATTGCACTGGGGGGAGGGGTGGGCAGAGGCGCAGGAGGCGCGGGAGGCAGAGGCAAACACTTTCGCTTGCGATTTACAATTTGGCCATGATTATTCCGAGCATGTGCATGCGCCTGCAGCTGTCCCAGCTCAATCCTCAATCCACTATCCACAATCCTTGGCGTTCAGCTCCCCTCGGCACCCCCCGGTGCCTAAGCCTCAGCTGCCTGCTGCTGGCTCAGTTGCGGCAAACAAAGCCACAAATATGCACTAATGACGTCGCAGCAGCAGCAGCAGCTGTAGCTACAATTACAGCACACACACACACACACAGCTGTGCTGCACCTCATCACATTTTGGGGCCATTGTGCGAAACTTTGAGTTAAAGGTAACAGAGTCGAGCACAAAAGCCATTGACGTGTATTTTTCAGCTCATTGGCAGCGCAAATGGAGTCCAGAGCGTTTTGGGCCTACAACAATGATTGTCCAATCCACCCACTCCTGCTGCTCCTGCTACTGCTGTCCCTGTCTAGCTATGCGCATGTAGCAACTGCGAATTTATGCCGCTGCCCGGGCGCTTCATCTATCCACTCGCCTGGCAAATATCTGCTGCGCTCTCTTTAGCCGTACGTGATTTTCAGCGATTTGCTGCAATTATTTGCCTTGGATCAAACAAAAAGAAAACACACACACACACACAAAATAACAAATAACAGCAACAAATCAAAAACAAAATCTTGTTGAAAGTGCAAAATATACAGGTGCACATAGATGAATGATATAGCAAAATTGTCTAAACAATGAAAACTTTAAATAATCCTTAAAACAAACTTGCATATCGAATCAATAGTTGTATATGCGTGTATATCAATATACGTCTGTATATATGTATACATGAGAAATTTCACTCCAAAATATTTGGCAAATATTTTTTCAAGAGAAAAAAAAAACACAAATAAATTCAACCTGAACCCGAACCTGAGCCTCGAAACTTGTTTGATTCAACAAAGTTTTGCCACACTGCAAATTTAAAGCTAAAGACGAGGCATTTTCATGGATTTGGAAAAGTTTTGGTCTAGAGACTGCTTGGACCGAAATAGAAACCTAGTTTATTTTTATAGTTTTTAGGCAATTAAGTTATTACTAGTTGGAATTTTTACTCAGATTAGAGTTATTAGAAATACAGTCGAATCAGATTATACGAATTCCGCTTATAGCGTCCGTGCGGTTATTGCAATGAAAATTCTGATCCCTAGAAAAACTTATATGAGTAAATTTATATGGTTAAGGCGTCTATCGGGTGAGACTACGGTCCCTTAAGTGGCGTTATAACAGGACTTTATTGTAATGTGTTTAGTGGTATAGTAAAAGCACAATTAAGTATATCTACAGTGCATCAATTATGTCTTCGTACAGCAGCCACATTGGAAATGAATAAATAATTAAAATTAACAATCAAATTTTGAGCATTTTCTGTGGGCAATGTATATAAAATTATGAAAACATATGTATGATCTGATTATCTGGATTATTAATTTTTTAAAATTACAAAATTATGTGAACATGTCAATGCCCGATCATCGCGAGTTTCAGTTTGCCAAAGCTTTTCATTATTTTATTTATTTATTGGAGATTAGAATTAATCTAAGAAAAAAACACACCATTGCACCTAGATTTTTAATTTTTAATTAAAAAAAAAAAAAACTATTTTAGCCTGATTTCCCATTTACAATGGATTCAGGATACAATAACTTAATAATCAAATGAAGTCAACTGAGGCCTGTGAAAAATCTTTTATTTTTCAGCTTCAGCAAACGAATAAAGGAGAACGATATTTTCTCTCTTAGAAGTCCAAGTTAAAATACCCCACTTATCATTTATAAATGCTCTTTACAATATAACAGTCAAATAACACAACAGTTGCTGTTAACTCACAGACATAGTTAACATAGCTGTTAAGGCGTTTGAGTGAGCTATGAATAAGATCAATGGGGGCGGCATTCGAGTTTGAGTGAATAATGACTGTATAAGACATTGTTAGCACACTCTCCCTTCTCTATATCATGCTTTCCTAAGTCGTATATCACTTGTGCTCTCAATCCTCAACGCACTCGCTTAAAACCCGAATCAGTCAATTGCTTGCTGAGTTTTTTCTCAGAGTGTGAGTGAAAGACACTTTATAAATTTAGAATTAGGAGCTGGCACTGGCTACTGAGGCCTTCGCCTATAAAAGACACTCATTTGCATACAATGAGAAACGATCAATGCAGCATAAATATCGACTATATATATATATATAATATATTGTGTATAATATTGTGCAAATAAAGTTTCTTCAGCAATATTCAAGAAAAGAATTATTAGTTCTCCAAAGTCTGCGAGCCCAGGGGGAAGGATCATGAGAGGCTGAGTATTCCTGCTCTTGAAACTTCAACTTCTTATGACTGTATAATATTTAAATGATCTAACATTTAGGCGCGTTTAACTAAATAAAATTAATTCTTATACATTTTACAAAAATGTTAAATATAGAACTTTTACCAGTGAATAGAGTAATTTTGCTTATAGACTTTCGTTCAATAAATTAGATAATTTGGCATTGCGTGAAATGTATTGGGAATTCAGATTGTAATATAATTCCAATTCATATAGGAATGCATGCTAAATGGATGCGAGTCGCTGGTCTAGTTTGTGGGAGAGCTGGGTGGCACATGGAAGCTGTCTGCTAATTGTGGCCAAATTGTTTGTTGCGCGTCCTGCTGCTCTTTTCCTGCGTGTGGCAGCGGCGCATTGCCAAGTCCCTAATTAGTCGTGCAGGAAGGTGCCTAACAAGGCAGGAAACTTCAGCAAATGGCGCGGAAACACGCAAAGGGATATGCGACCGTCGTTGTCGTAGTCGTAGTCGTTGCCGTTGTCGTTGTTGGTGTTGGTGTTGGTGTCGGTGTCGATGTTGCTGCTGTCAGTACTTGGGACTTGTGCCACATGCTGTGGCAGGCAGCTAGTGCCGAATCGAGCTTTATCAGGCGGCTGCAGTGCGCGCAGTTTGCTGAAGATGCCAAGGAAAAAAGCCCATGCAGATGAGGGAAAACTTTGTTTTCACTTATTCAGACAGGGAGAGGGCGAGCGGGAGCGGGAGCGGGAGCGAAAGAGTTGGACAGACAGAGGCAACATTTGCCAAACAAATTGTGAGTAAGTTCCTGCAAAAATAGCAACAGGAAATGCACTCACACACACACACACACACATTCAGAGCTGACGAACTGAGGAGAGTCGAGCGAGAGTTTTTGAGCCGGGTACGGCCCAAGTTGATCAGGAACTTTGAGAAGGTGTCGCTGCATGCCGCGCCGATAGCAGCTGCAGCTCCCGTTAAGGCTAGCTGCTGTGCCTAAGAAGGACTCGCACGCTGCTGCCCCGGCTCCTGCTGCTGCTAGCCAGAGGCACTTGAAGGCCACATTAACAAAATGTCAAAATGTTAAAAAGCGTGATTTTGCCACCTAAAACGCAATGGCAGCCAGCGAGCTATATATACATATATATGGCTGACAAGTGTAGTCTCTCTGCTGTCTGTCTCTCTCGCTCCCTCTTTCGCTAGGCGAGACAAAGGGACAAGCCAAAACAAACAGGCAGCAAGGACATGGCCAGGAATTGCTCGGCGCACGCTGTTGGCAAACAAGCGCAGTGGAGCTGCTGCTGATGTCGTGATGATTGAGTGAACCTGCCACATGGAGCGGCTGGGCGACAGGACGACAGGACGACAAGGCAAAGGAGAGGCAAGCAGTTGCTGCTGCAAACCATCGTCGTCCTCGTCGTCGTCGTCATCAACTAGGACAGCATGCCGCACGTGCTGCAGACAGGTTGACAAAAAACTGTGGCCCCAACAGCAGCAGCAGGAGCAGGAGCAGGAGCAGGAACAGCAACACAATGCACAAGGCATCAGGTAATGCCCGGTATCAGTGACTGGATTTAAACGGATTACAACAACGACAATCGAGTTAGCGCCGCACCGTGCCACAAGCTGTGCCCCCAAAAGGCACTCGCTGTCCCTCTCACTCCCTCTGCCTCTACCCACCCGTCTCTCCCTCTCACGCTCTCTCGCTTATTGCTTACAATTTTCAGCTTTGAGCTTGCCCTTTTTTTCCGCAGCATTGCTGAGGGCGCTGTATGTGTGTGTGTGTGTGTGTGTGTGTGTGTGTAGTTGATAACTGTGGCTACAGCTGGGCGCGCACTGCGGTGCGGCGGCGGGGTGGTGTCAGTACACTAAACTAGATAAACACCACGACGACGGCTAGCGCCAAAAACTGAGAGTTCAGCTCAAAGGATGAGACCCGGACGAAGCCAGCCAGCCTGAGCTGTGGCGACAGCTGACTAATGATGTGTGTGTGTGTAAGTGTGAGTGTGTAAAGAAACATGTGCAAAAAAAAAAAAAAAAATACAAAAGAGACTACAGAAAGTTGACCAACCACAACTCTCTCTAATTAATGCCACCCACCGCCCGCATGGCGACCGACAGCAGCAGCAAGTGGATTGCGGATTTGATTTACTTACAGTGTATGCTAAGCGAGATGCGCTTGGAAACCGATGGGGGCACTCCATTGGAGGCGATGCACAGATAGGAGCCCATCTCGTTGCGTGAGATCTTCGTCAGCTTCAGCACCTCGCCGCGGAACGAGGAGACTGTCAACGGGGAATAGATGGATAAATTAATGTATAATAGATATACATATGTATATAGTATATATTCTATATGACGAACTCTTCGAATAGCTCAATTACAATATTTACGTACCCAGAGTCTTGGTGCCTGCATTGTCCTTCAGCACGATTTCGCTGCCATCCTCGCGGCGCCAGTTCACAATGGGCTCCGGATAGCCGCGTGCACTGCAGCAAAGAGAATGAAAATGAATGAAATTGATAGAAAATTGGTAAATAAACATGATTGGGAATAGTCAATAGATAGATGTATGTATGTACATACGTATACATACATAGATACATACATATGTACATATGTACTTGAGCGGCTCACAGTTTATTTGATATTTTATATATGAAATTAAGCTAGCTGATGTCCAAGTCCTGCATCATCAATTTGTTTGATGAATATTTATATACTGATGAGCCTAATGTAGCAGGCATTATTTCATTATTTATTTTTATATATTATGTCCGCAGCTAATGCTTTCGTGTTCTTCGCTTTTTACTCAAAATGGCGCTTTCGCTCTTCCTCTTCTGCTTAAGCTACTCACGATCATCGCACGAGCGCTATGGACTATCGACAGCCTCATTGCTATCGATTGGGCAAAGTATCGATAGTCAACTGTAGTGCTGTCCCCTATCATCTCTTATTGGGCTATTAAAGTGTATATGTATGCACAATGTTTATGTATGTATGTATGTATACATGCATGTATTTATTTCTGTTTGTATGTATGTATGAATGTATGTATGTACGCATTCATGTATGGATGTATGCACATATGTAACCATGAATGTATGTATGTATGTATGTATGTATGTATGTATGTATGTATGTATGTATGTATGTATGTATGTATGTATTTATGTATGTATGTATGTATGTATTTATATATGTATGTATGTATGTATGTATGTATGTATGTATGTATGTATGTATGTATGTATGTATGTATGCATGTATGTATGTATGTATGTTTGTATGTATGTATGTATGTTTGTTTGTATGTATGTATGTTTGTTTGTATGTATGTATGTATGTAAGTATGTATGTAAGTATTATACAAAATGAAAGAAATTTAGATTCCAATTAAAATATAAACCTGTCTCTTAGCTACTGCATTAAATAGTTCAACAACAGCTAAACTAAACTAACTATAGAAAATATCAAACATTAAAGCACTAAGGCAACAGCCCCAAAGAGTAACTCCCACTTGACTAGCTGAAAAAGTGTCTTTAAATGTAAAGCCCTGTTAAGAAGAAGAAGAAGACATATACTTGCCGCCTTAACAAATGCATTTGGCTAGCCAATGCGGATTTCAATAATTCACGTAGCTAAAATAATTGAAATTGAAGCCTTGCAACAGAAAATATAAATACATACATACATACATACATATGCAGCACTAAGTGAATCTGGCATTGATATCAAAATTTAATCTTATAGTTTTAATAGTATTTCACACTAATTTGCCTAAAAAGAAAACACTTGTAACTGTTTCGGCGCAAGACTGGCTAGAATAAATCTAACAACGGCACGCACTTTAAGTCGGCCGCCCTGAAAAGTAGGCAATGGAAATTTAGTCTATTCAATTTAATATGCAGCACTGGCCATTGTGTGTTGGCCCAAAGCGCAAACTTCTTGTAATGTAGACAAGGCAACGCAACGCAACGCAACGCTTTTGGCCAGCAGTCGCCGTCTGTGGCTGAGATTGTGAATGGTGCCAAAGGAGGAGCTGGAGCTGGAGCTGGAGCTGGCGCTGGCAAGGACAAGGTGTGGGCGGCAGGCCTCCACTTGGTGCATGCATTGAGGCAGCCGCAGTTTAACAGCGCCGCAGACAGCAGACGGGTGTGGTAAATTTTTATGGTGCCGCAAACAGATGCAAAATAGCCAAGCAAAAGAAAGTCTTACGCACACAGAGACAGAGAGCAAGAGAGAGCGAGAGAGAGAGAGTGTGTGATGGGGTGTGGGGTAGAGGCTAACAGACAGGCTAAGACATTTGAGAGTTTGTCCCGAGTGCAAGACCAAAGCAAACACAATGGAGACCGCCTGGCTACCAGTCAGCAGCAGCCGCAGCAGCTAACTTGGCTAAGACTGAACGCCTGCCAAGCTGATTGTTTGTGCTGCACATGTATATGTGTGTGTATGTGTGTGTGTGTGATGTTTCTTATAATATGTTTATTCATGAAAACAACATACATATACATATACCTATATAACAATAGGCTAAGACAGACGCTCTAAATACACATGTAGGTGATCATTGTCCTTGTCATCGTCTTGAATTACAGTAATATATGCATATATGTATGTATGTATGTGTATGTATTTATGTGATTGTCATAATAGTTTTAACGGTTATTGCCTTCACACTTTGTTGCTATTGTTATATTAAGTCATATTAAAAACATTTCAAGTGCTATTGAATTAAGCTCAATTTTGCTAATACAAAGACAACTATTCAGGCTATTGTTTCATATATCAAATGTTCATATATCTATGAAATACATATGTATACATATGTAATATATTAAAGTTAAGTTTCAGCTAAACTTTTTTTTATATTTATTTAAGTAGATCATATCAATCTCAAAACTATGTGCACCTAGGTATATTAGACTCATAGATGTTGATATATGTATATATCATTGAAATCGCTAACCGTTAATTTATTTATGTGCAAATATAACATATACATATATTTAAATACTCTGTAAAGACAGTCGAGTCTCGATAATTCGTACCCCGATAAATCGACACAAATTCAAACCCATTGAAAGAAATTCGTTCTCAGTAATTCTCGATAGTTGGAATTTCTATGTAAATTGCTATTTCGAATTATCAGGACTATACTGCATATAGTACATATGTTCAGTATCCCCAATACATTGAAATCAAGTCCTATATGATTTATTAATTTCAATCAGATTTGCACAATCTTCAATAGATGATATCATTTTACGAGCCATAACTCTGTTTCCCTTTCACATGCCCAGCTAACTATATATACATATATATCTGTACTATATAGACATATACATATCTACATATATGTATTTATATATGCATATAGCTGAGAGACTTGAGTGTGTTTTAAGCTTCGACTTTCATCTTTTCAGCGAACTCACTCGGAAAACTGTTTTCATTTCAGCTGAGCAGCAACAAAAGCTATATATGTAAATATATATGTGTCGCATCGGTGAATATATATGTATATATAATAGCTTTAACAATCTGCTGTTCTTTTTTTTATTTTTTTGTATTTTCAGCCGGCAGGCATTTAAGCTGTTGTTGTTTTTCCTTTGTCGCCTGCTTAAAGTTAAATTCATTTTATGGGTCTTGCCCTAAGTGGTATTAAAATGAAAAAAATTACAGACGATGTCTCTAATAGCTTTCCACATACACAGCCAGTCGGCCAGACAGACGCACACACTCACACGCACACACACACACGCACACAGATACATTAATAGAGGAGTACGTTTATCGCTCTGGTTCTATCATCCTGCGGTTAAATCGTTAAAATTACTTCGTGGCCGTGGTCAAGTTCATAAATCAACGGCGACCAAATGCGTCGCGTCGCATCGAGTCGAGTCGTTGTCGCAGTTGGCTAAAAGGAAAAACCGCTGAAACTAACATGAGTCAAGCGAACCGATAAGCCAGCGGTGAGCTCAACATGCCAGATACCCTGTAAATGGCAGGTGAACGGAGACGGCAGACCTACAAATAAGTTGGACAGTTTTTCTGAAAAGTTGGGCTAAAAGAAATTCACATATTGTCTATGAGGAAGAGGAGAAATAACTGAAATATATTACTCTACATACATATAAATGTGTGTGCATGTGGAACTAATATACTCTCGCTCCAAAGTCCAGGGCATATGCTGAGCGCCGACCCAAATCAAGAGAAATGAAGTGTCGCTTAATTTGCTGACATTATTAAATGATGATGATGATGATGGTGGTGATGGTGATGATGATGACAATGACGATGACAATGCGGGCGAAGTATTTGGCACTGATAGCCATTTGGCTGGGCTTGGCTCTTGCTTGGCCAACAGCCGCAACCAGCCAAAAGGACTGTGCGCTATTAGCCACACACACACACACACACACACACACACACACACACACACACACACACACACACACACTCATACTCACACACACTCAAATTAATCTACATATGTCCTGGGATTTAGTATATATCAAATATATATTTTATTTGCAGCTAATGCTTGCAAATGGCAAAATAAATGCTCTTATGCAGCCCCAATCTGACTTAACTACCTGTCAAAATTAACTTGCAGTCAATTAAAAAGCTGTAAATTTGTTAAATACATACTTGAGTCTCTATTAATTGCTAATATAATAGCTTGATACATATGTATACGTGCATATTATCAAAACAGAAAGGATCAAGCTTTATTTCCTGTCAAATTTAACCTGCTGTCAAATACTCTTGGCATTTTTGAAGTGCTTGTCAAACCTATTCACTATTTGGTATATGCTAATACCTTTAACTAAAATAACTACATAGTCCTAGGCTGTGCTTGCGCTTAAGTTGCAGTTAAATTTAACCGCTTGTCAAATACTATTGCCTGACAAGCTAATGCATGAATTCGTATATTCCTTTTATTGTATTAGTATAATTCTATTTTTCATTGATACAAAACAGAACCAAAATACACCGGCTTAATTTCCAGTTAAATTTAAGCTGCTGTCAAATGTAAGTTAAATATTTTTAAATGCATTTCAAAGTATTTTAACTGTAAAAGAATACATTCGGAAAGACTTGAGCCAACTTTATTTTAAGTAAGCTTTAACCTTAAGTCAATTTGAATCTGCCTTCAATTAATTTCATCCCTTCATTTTCAGGCTCCTTCAAGAATGTCTTTTCTCATTAGTGCTATATGTATACCTCTGTGAATAATCCAGTATTTTATATATATGCTAGCACCAACTCAAACTTCAAGTTAAATTTAACCTGTTGTCAATTAGTCAGCGGAATATTTATTTATATTTTCGCCTCTTGGGCCAGCGGCTTCAAGTTGAGCCAACTTAAGCAAATGGAGTTCCTATAGGGTTTTTAGCCCACAGTTAAATCTATGCAAAGCTCTATTATTTGGCAGCCTGTTTGATGGACTTTTGACAATTGTCAACTGTATAATTTCCACATTTATTTCCACTCACCGACATGTTAAGCGCACGGAGCTGCCTTCGGGCACAATTACATCCGACGACGTGTCCTCGCTGATGAAGTCCGGCGGTATGACAACGTCCAGGAAACCAATCTAGAAAAAATGAACAAGCGAATGGAACAGTTATAACATTGCCTCTAATTGAACAGCAATTGCAAACATATCCACAAAACATGGAACCTTTTCGAAAACCAAAAATTCATGAATATGAAATATTACACGATGTAAAAATAGGTAAAACAAAGATGGGAACAGCAACAGTAAAACAATCAACAGTAAATGGTTGCAGGCTCGTGGCAGGAGGCACAGGGCTTCCTCTTTGGCTAAATTTACTATACACTCAGCGAAAATTTGCTGATTATGCAGGCGGTCATAAAGCAGCAAATGTTTTTATGTGCCGAATGGGGGCCCTGAGATCGGAGCACACACACACACGCATACACATACACATAGACATACATAACGTAGCAAATGAAATGACGCTAAATAGTTTAGGACTGCGACAGGGGGCAAGGACTCTTAACGGAATGGCAATAGAAAACAAAGCAAAGCGAAGGAGAAACGAAACGAAACGAAACGAAACGAAAATATAGTATAAGACAATTGGGCTACGGTTGCGTGTGCAGCTCCCTGTTGCAGTAAGTACAGCAGTCCAGCCCTACAGACAGGGCCCCCCTCCCCGCCCTCCGGCCGCTGGCCCCACAATGTCCTGGCTCTATCAACGGCTCCTGCTGCTGTTGTCCTTGCGAGAAGCGTTAAAGTAAAAATAAAAATTAAGGAAGCATGAAATACATTTTATTGGCGCCATAAACTTCACTTGGCTGGACACATGAGTGTACGTGCGTCCACTCCAACACCAACACACACACACAAACATCAACGCACTTGTGTATGTGTGAGTGTGAGTGTCTTTCGCCTTGTTTGCCATAGTTTTCGCTTTCGATTTGCTGCGCTTTCTTTCACTTGCTCGACGTTTCAAGCAAAGGGAAAGAGCTCATAAGCAGCCGAAGGGTGAGAGAGAGTGTGTGTGTGTGAGAGGGAGAGAGAGGGGGACAGCAGTGAGTGCGTTGCATTCTGTTTTACGTTTGTCTCCACCCTAACCCTCAGCCGTCTTACGAATGCTGCATGAAATTTTCTTGGACACTTTGGAAAATTGCTTTCAACGGCAGCAGCATGCATGGAAAATATTTAGAAACATTTTCATTGTCTTCTTGGCCGTAGCATTATTCATTGGCTGTAACCTTTGTTCAGCTACTTATGCTAAGAACAGCTCAAATACTATTGATAATATTCCTTCATAGCAGACATATTTACATGCATGTATGTATGTATGTATGTATGTGTGTATATATTAAAGCTGGCTACTTGCCCCAAGGGCATATCCTGAGTGCAACTTTAATTTGGCCTGCTGCAAGCGAAATTTTGCAATTTATTTGTCAACTGTGACGAAAGCTGAAGCTAAAGTCTGCAGAGAAAGAGAGAGCGAGATAGATACACTGATCGATCAAGTTAGAGCTGCAAAAGCATCGATAGTCGATCCACTCGATAGTTTGTCCTATCGATGGTTTCAAATATCGATGCTTTCGCACTCCATTCGATGGCTCCACTATCGATAATTTCTGTTAATAAATCATCATCATACCATCTCTACTGTTTATGGAAAAAGCGCGACTTTTTTCTTTGGCTTATTTTATATATAATTAATAAAAATAACAATTATAATTTTTAAAATTTTACTGGTGCAATTAAGTAAATTAATTAAAATACTGCACTAATTATTCAAGCCCAAATAATTTTATTTAAAAAAATTAATGACAAAACTTATTTGCACAATGAACAAGAGAACTAAAATTGCCTATATATACGATATATCAACTTCGCCTAACATTCATAAATCTATCGCAAGAATGAGTAACCATCGAGTGTTCTTCCAGCTCCAGCTAAAGCTGCCTCCGTTAATTACGCCTCAGCCTCCAGCTCAGTATATCACATATGCTCTACTTAATTATAATTATGGACTATTCACTTACTTGACTCTTCATTGGATCCGTGTTTAGTTGACACATATAGCCGCCTCGATCATCCTCGGAAACGGATTTAATGTGCAGATTCCAGGTGTTTTGGTCCAAATGGCTGACCGTGACGCGCGGATTGTGCGTAATGACGTTCTCGTGTATGGCCTGAATGGCTTTTGTATCGGCCTTCAGCCAGCCCACCTGTGGAAAGTCAGAGAACCACACAAATAACATTTACCAAATACATAGCACTATGGACTGCGTAATATGGACGTGTGCGATTGCGGTTGATTATTGTTATACCTGAGATTTCAGGTGGTATTGTGGTATTGTTGTTGCTGTGCTATCATTAATTAGGGAGTGTGCCAGTGTACCTGTGTGTATGTGTGTGTGTGTGTGTGTTGTACTTACCCGATAGCCGCCCAAGTGGCGCACGTGACAGGTGAAGGTTGCGTCGCGACCCACAGCAACCGAAACATTCGAAATGCTTTCCACAAACTCCGGTTGAAAGGCGCCAATCGCTGTTAGAGAGAAAGAGAGAGACAGAGAGAGAGAGAGAGAGAGTGAGTGTGAGTGAGATGTAGACTCTCGGCACCAATAAGAGATGAGATTAGAATGCGTCTGCGGTCTGTGGCAGCGGTTAGTTGTGCGAGTTAATGATATCGCTCGCTGGCAGCGCCGTGCAACGGCTGCCAAAAACTCCGTGATTTATCGCTTTTAAATGTGCCCGACGCGCCGCTTGCCAAGTTGCACGAAGCAGTTGCAGCAGCCACAAGCCAACGCGGCCAACGCAGCCAGCCAAGTGGCAATGGCGTTGCGAGTCCCTGAACCTGAGACTCTTTAATGCAGCGCGTGGCTAATTGAAGATCAGCGCGAATCGCGAAGCGCGACTCCAGCTGGGTTAACGCCGGGGGCGACATACGCAAATATATAAATAATTTATTGAATCATTGAAAATCAAACATTTCACTTGCAAGTTTGCCAAAAAAAAAAAAAAAAGTGGAGAAAAAATGAAAAAAGAAAACTTTTACAGCCGGGCGCTGAGGGCTGAGGGCTGAGGGCTGGCTGCCAGACAGTCGTGCAGGACGAGCGACTAGCGCACAGCCGTTGCCGCAACAAAGTGCCGGGCAAACAGCCACGCCACGCCACGCCTCCCCGTTCCAGCCCCCCCCCCCCCCCCCCCCCACATCTTTGGCCTGGTAATGCATGCAAAAAACTTTTGCCAAACTTGAAATTTAAATATTTATAGACAGTGCCGCTGGCAGCAGCGGCAAGTGCGTCGCAGCCACTGCGAGAGAGGGAACTAGAAAGACCAAGAGAGAGAGAGAGGAAGAGAGGGGGAGTACGCCGCACCACTCAAATGCCGCCGTTTGTATTGTACCCACCCACACCCGCAGCAGTTGTGGGGCTAAAATGTGCTGAATTGACGCAATTGGCCAAAGGCATGATTTATTTCATACTTTTTGCCAGATTTCTTTGGCATATTATTGCAAATGGATATCATTTGTGAGCTGTCCTTTGACACGGCACAGATCTGTGCTCAGGCCACACTCAAAGTTTTATTCTCGTCTCGGACAACTTGCATCGCATAAATGGCTATCAGAGTTCATTTAAGCCCTGCACTCATTAAAGCCAAGTCAAATTATTTTGCATATTTGCCTTACAAATGGCAACCAAAGCAAAGCCAAAATCCATCCAAAATCTCATTTGGCAATCAGCCACAGGTGGAGCTTACTTTTGTTTGCTAAAACATCAATTAGATGGCTAAGGCATAATTAATGTAAAATATTAGCATCTATGAAATAATTAGTGTGATATAATTTTGCGAGTATGTCAAACAGATTAATAAATTATACAACACTGTCAGCAAATTTAGTGTTGGAGAAAGTTTAATGCATTACAGTATTCGGGTTTACAAGCTGAGTCTTTTAGAGTTTAAATCAAAGCAAGTCATATATCAATAGCGTTGACAACACTGTTTAACAGTGTTGCAAAACCCAGACTTAAGTAGCCCAGACTCATGAACAGCAAATTTAGTGTTGAAAAGAATGGAGTGCATTAAGCTTTTGCTTGCTTGAAAACTGTCTTACTTTAAAATTGCTAACCAGTGTTGGATAACGAGTTTTTCAACTCTTCAAGTAATAATCAAGACCCATGAATCACATTACAATGTATGCTGACCTACAAGCTAAACTTTAAGACTAGTCAGTAAACCAAGTTTTCTTGATATTGTAAACACTGTGCAACAGTATTGCAAAGCAAGTTCTGAAACACCCGCAGCAACTAATTTACCACAAGGAAACTCTAATATAAACTTACAGTTAACATTATCTCATAACTTGTACTGATTCACTGTAAAATTGATTTCAGTGTTGTAGAGTTAAATGTGAGTGAAGTAACTTGGCCGAATCGGAGCTAGCCCAAGGCCAATTTGTAAAAGGCAGTGGCTGACCAGACATCACTTAATTTGTAAAATATATATACATACACACTCTCATATATATATCTAATATTTATATGTGCATTTATTTAACAGTTAGTCAAACAGCGGCAAGCGCACATAACAAGCCAGCCAGTGTTGGTAAACTGCTGCTGCTGGGCGTCTGTGGTTGCAGCTGTTGGATTTATTTGCATGGATTTTGTTGCTGCAATTGTTGAAGCGAGCAACCAAGACGGACGGACAGACGGACAGACGGACGGACCAACTAACTGACTGACTGACTGCCTGACTATGTTTTTCATTAACATTGTAAGAGAGCCGGAGCTCTCCACTGAGATCTCGTATCAAAATCAACAACAGCCAAAAGTTGAGGCAACAACAAATCCTTGCTCCTGCAAATTGCAGCAGCACACGCAAAGTCAGTGATAGAGCCGGACGAAGCGACTTGCAGACGTAACGCCAAAGACACACACTAACGCACACACACACACACACTCGCACACACACAGCTGCCAAACAAGCTGCACTCAGATGTAGTTCCTGCCTGGCTGGCTGCGGCTTGTTTGTCAATCTGTTCAACTGGATGCCAAAGCGAGTAGGTGGAGCCTTCAGCATTGTGCCAATTTCAATGAACTTGTCGCCCCCGAGGTTGAGGCCCTGTTTTGCTGTCGCAATGCTCCACAGATCCAGCCAGCCATCCACCCCACACTCGAGCGTGGCCAGGCGGCTAGCTCCCAGCTGGCCGTAGCACTTTGCATTTTCCGGTCACAAGAATTGAAGCAGCGCCAAGTCGCGTGTGCAGCCAAAGTCAATTAACCCATGCCCGTCGGTCAGTAGTCCATAAAGCAAACCTCGCACGGCCCTCCCCGCCGCACAGCCCGGCAGTTGCAGTTGCCCGCGCCGTCGATGTTTTTCACATTTTCGCACGTTATCATAAATTTGGCGTCTCCAGTGGGACTTTGGCCACTGGCATCTGCAGGCAGCTTCATTTCAATTTTCTTAGCCGCTCCACGGCTGTCGTGGATCCATTTGGAGCCCAACTCCCCCTGCCCCATTGTCACTCTGGCTGGGCTTTCAATGGCGGCCGGATGGCCTGCCAATGCGGCTCCAAAAGTTTAAATCACACAACGACAATGAGGATTTACCAAAGCAAATTTATGGTTAAGGACATTGGCAAAAGTTAAGCTTGTATTTGTCAATGTGTGTGTGTGTGTATGTGTGTGTGTGCGTGTGTGTTAATAAAGTGTCTTGGCCTGCGCGTGTGTATATATGGGCCAACAAAATATATGGCCCTGCCCCCCGTTTCAAGGTGCGCCCAGACCAAACCGAGCAAACAGCCAGCTACAAAGATGCCAATCTGCATGGCACCTTTTTTTATGGCGCGCACACACAAATCCCTGCGCCAAGCGCCAATGATAGGTGATAATGGCAAATTTTTGAGCAGCCAGCTCCGAATTGGACGCCCCAAAAGCAACGACAGCCAAAAGACAAAACTTGAATAAACACAGCCTGACGAGGCAAGTGGAAGTGGCTTTGGCTGTCGGGGAAATGCTCCACGCATACCCTCTAGATAGACCCTGTGGATGGCTCGGAAATAGTCGGGCTATAATAAGTGTTGAAGTGGCTCGATTAATTGCCTGAATGGCAGACTCACAAATCGATAGTTATCGATGCGAAGGCTGATGTGCTTTAAAGAATTTCCCTTGATAAACTTAGTTATTTCTATAGAATTATTTTTGTAGAGTCACATTCAGTTTATAATGTACACTATGTGTATATATTAGAAAATGGTAAGAATATTAAAAAGTATTTAAAAATAAATAATTAAAAAAGGTATATGTTTTTATTTAGTTCATAGGTCACATAAAAAAAATGTATAAATATAAATATATATGTTTTTAGTGGAGCTCTACGTAAGTTTATTGTAATATGTACAAGTTCACTTTAAATTTTGGTTTTACTTCCGATAATATTATGAGTCTTCCATATAGACAAAAATCTAAGAGAAATTACATAGGTTTGTATGCATACATATGTATCTAAAATCTAAGAGAAATTACATAGGTTTGTATGCATACATATGTATATCTATATATAGACGTATCTTCGCAGGCTTCTTATATTTACAGCTTTACCAAAGATCATAATATGCAACAACGAAATGAATCTCTAATTAAAAAATGTTCTTGAAAATTCCCTACGAAATCCCTTAGGAAAGTCTCTTACAAAATACCCTATATAACTCTATAGAAAATTCCTTAAAAAATCTATAGAAAATTTCCTAAACAATTTTATAGAAATTCTCTAAAAAACGTTATAGAAAATTCCCTGGAAAATTCCCCAAAAAGTTTCTTAGAAAATTCCGTAGAAAATTTCCCAGAAGGTTTTATCACAAAATTCCTAGAAAATTCCCTGAAAGTTTTATAGAAAATTCCCTCGAAGATTTCTTAGAAACTCCCTTAAAAAATTTCCAAGAAAATGTCCTAGAAAATTTCCTAAAAAATATCTTAGAAATTTCGTAGAAAATATCTTAAAAAATTTCCCAAAAGATTTCCTAGAAAATTCCCCACAAGGCTTTCTAGAAAATTTATTCGAAAATTCCTTACAAACTCCCTCAATAATTTCCTAGATAATATCCTAAATAATTTCCTAGAAAACTCCCTCGAAAATTTCCTATTAAATTCCCTAGAAAATTGCTTTTATAGCTTTATGCATACAGAGAAAAATATTGAGGGGCATTTATGCAGCTCATCAAAACGGACTAAAACTGAAAATACCCTCTCTATTTGAAGCAGGGTATGTCGAGCATTACATAAGCCACAGAGAGACTCGTCTGGGTGTGTGTGTGTGTGTGGGTGTGTGTATAAAATCAAATGGCCAAGTTAGTCTCTGTTGCCAGTTTTGTTTGGCCGTTGAACTGGCGAGCTACCACCAAATAGCAAATAACAAATGATGGCTGCAGCAAGTGGCAGCAACTGGCGGCAGCTGGAGGCAAGTGGCGGCAAGTGGAGGCAAGTGGTGGTCGCGGTTGGTGGCAACTGCGCCTAATGGCCAAACGGCCAGCCAGCCGCACGACTTTGGGCGCACATTTGCATTTTTTACAAATCGTCGTCTACAACTTGTAGCACTCGCAATTCAATTTGCAACAAGACAAAAAAATAAAAAGCAGTAGAAGCTGAGGCAAAACAACAAATTTTTGAGAAAAATTCAATTTGATTTTTTTTTTGCTTTTCGTTTTTTCTTTTTTTTTTTATTTGTAGTCTTAACAAACGTCTTGCAATTAATTGTGTCTTGATTTTTGTTTCACACTTTGAAATGGGTTCGCAGCCCTTTCCCAGTGGCCGAGCGTTGCAAATGAGCGACGAGTTGCTTTTAATTGCCAAAGTTTTCATAGGCCAGCCCCACCCCCTCCACCACCTCTTTCCGACAGTGGATGGCCCATCCACAGTCGGGGATTCGTTTTGAATCAGCATGACATATCGGAATTCACCTTGCATAAACACATTCAATGCCCAATATTTAATTATTGAAATCGTTTTCAATCGAATCCATTTTGATTTCAATTTTAATATTATTTCTGTACCTTCAGTTAAATGTGCTGAATGCTTGCTCGGATACGGCATTATCTTAGAATTGTTTTTGAACTCTAGCCAAATATTAATCGGCTATTATGAGCAATCAAAAATTGGCTTCTCAATTGAGTCTTAACTAGATCAACACTAGATCATATCCGTATGCTGATTTTATACGTTGATTTCATTTCAACTTGGGGAAATGCAAGGAGTAGCCCTAAAGAGCCTAATTCGTTCTGTTTTAGATGAATGCATTTAGTTTTCGCCCATCTACCTTTATTTCCGTCCTTCAATCCATATTTCCATTTTTCCATTTGTTGTCCATTCATTCGTGTATGCGTCCGTCCATTTGTCTTTTTGTCCATTCATTCTTCTGTCAACTCGTCCATCCATCCGTCCGCCCGTTCATCAATCCGTCCGTCCGTTCATCTATTCGTCCGTCCGTTCATTCGTCCGTTCGTTCGTCTGTTCGACTCTCGGTACGTTCGTCCGTCCGACTATCTGTCCATCCATCAGTCCGTCCATCCATCGGTCCGTCCGTCGGTCCGTCCATCCGTCCTTCCCTGCATCGGTCCGTCCGTCGGTCCGTCCATCCGTCCGTTCATCCGTCTTACCACCTGTTCGTCCACCTCTCTGAGTGAACGACGTAAGCTCTTAACCAATTGCCATGTCGATTATAAGCAATATCCAGCTTTACTTTTAAGAGCTTATTTCATACATTTAAACAGTTCTGAACCGAAGCAAATTGATTCTCGTAGGGCTAACAGTAATATTAAATACTGCACAGTTTGAATGCCAACTGAATATGAACAGAATATCTGAGTGTACGATCTTTAATTTAAGACTAGTGAGAGTTATTTAAGGAGTTCTTAGTTCCTGATTCAAACTATACTCAAACCAGTTCTAGAAATCAAAAACTGAATGTAGAATGGGAGCTATGAGAGATCAGCTCTTCTGAATCATTTAATAGTCAAATTTGTTGAAGACAAGCAGCTAGATTTACTAGATAAATAGAGCTGAAGAACCATTATTTGAGGCATTTAAAACATGGCAGTTTAAACACTTTATACAATATATTTGTATACTATATACGTATATGTATATATATATATTTTTTTAAATTTAATACGACTAAAGTAAAGCGCGCAGTTAAAAGCGAAACTTTAAGGTTTTTAATTTCTTTTTTTTTCCTCATTTTTTATGTGCAACATGCAGTGAGCGTGTGTGTGTGTGTGTTGGTGTTGGTGTTGGTTGTAAAGTACTTAGGGACAAAACTTGCACGACCTTTTATTTTACTCTTTTTTTTTAAGCTAAGCCTTTAATACATATTATATACATATACATACATATAGGTATATGTATGTATATATGTGCAGCAATGTGTTGCATAAGTGGCGGTCAGCGCAAGCCAACTCGTTGAAACAGCTCGCGAGGGCAGAGCGAGGGCTGAGCGAGGGCTGAGCGAGGGCTGCGTGAGAGGCGGCGGTTCAGTGGCGCGTGGGTGTCCGCTTGCGGCTGACTGCGGTCACATACTCTAAAAGCTAAAGAACCGCCACAGCCACACGACCTGACCTGACCTGAACTGGCCATGGAGTCGTATCAATTAAGATACCCGAGGGACAATCCGGCCGTAGTGCATAGAATTAACAAAGTGCCAAAAGCTTTGCCAGTCCAGTTCGTTCGACTGTTTGTCCCTCCGTCCAACTGTCCCGTCCCTGTGCAATATATATTGCGGTTTGGCTTACAGTTTATTAATGCATATTGCGTATTTGTTTAAAGTGCGTCCGATCTCTGGCCGCCCAGCGTGTGCGGGGCGGGGCACGTGGGGCAAGTAGTAGCTTATCATTTATGGCTGCCTCAGTTCACGTTTTCAATTGCAGCCACATGCTGGGCAATTAATTTGCATTTCATTGATATGCACACTCACACACTGGCACGCACACACTGTCTCTACCTCCTCTCCCCCCTCACTCGCTCTCTCTCTCTTTGCTGTGCTGTGCACCTCGTGCAATATTTGTTTAGGATTATTATCGGTTATTAATGTTGCTGTAATTGAAAATTATTTTCACTTTTATGCTTATCATTATCAGTGGCCATTACAACGGGCAACGGGCAGCCGGCGCTGTGGCATGTGGCATGTGGCATGGTGGCTGCCTGCCTGCCTGCCTGGATGCCTCGCTTAATATATTCGCAAACGCATTCGCATTGCATCATTATCACTGGGGAATTATTGTTTACCGAGATTTAAGCGCCCTTTTCAATTTTATGTTCATGCATCACAAAAATGCACACATACACACACATATGTATATATAAATATATACGCATATATATGTATGTATGTGTATCTATATAATAATTATGCACTGCCCCATTGCTCATTATGCCGTTTATTCATCTGCCAATTATTCACATATATTTACTTTCCTGCTTTCTGTTTCTGTTTTTCTTCTCATATTTTTTTGTTTTTTTTTTGTTTTTGTTTTCTTTTTTCCTGATTTAATTTTTATTTTTTATCTAAAAGAGCAGTTAATTGAACATGATTTAAGGGCCGATTACAATGCACAGCATTTAATTGCAGTTTATTAAGATAAAATTGATTTTTGAAATAAATTCTTTGCTTCAATATTGTTCAAAAGTCGCTGCAAAATATATCTCTGGCCGGACAGCAAAAGATCTGCTAGCAGGTGTCATATATATACATATATTAATGTATATGTATATATTTTTTTTTTTTATCTTTTTTTTAAGAACTTGTATAATTTGATTGTGAATTTAATGTTTGAGGAAACATAACTCTATATTCTATATCTATTAACAGAGACGGACACAATATGCCGTACAACGCTATGAGAACTCTGATAAATAGATGAATTGAACTATTTAAAATATATTTAAATGAATTTTAAAATTCGATTCGAATTAAGAGAAAATTTCGATTTATTTTTCTCTTTCTTAAATATGTAATTATACTTAATTTATAAATAAAGAAAATCAAATATAATTGGCAAATGTGTATGCAATAATTGTAAATTATTTGTAGTTAATTAAATAAAAAAAAAAAAAAACAAAATCCAGCTGCCAAATTTGAGTTAAGAACATATGTATGTATATACAGTGGTGCACAAAAGTATTTGGTCCACGCATTGCAAACCCCTAAACCGCTTTTATCTGCATAAATAAATAAAGAAACAATATGTTGTAGTGTTATATTATTTAATAAGTATTAAGTATTTATTTTTTTGTTAATTTTATTATTATTGTTATTAATTTATTTATTTTTATTTGTTTACTTATTTTTATCTTATTCTTTTTTTCTAAGAGAGAGATAGTGTACATTAGTAGCTTTAAGAGGGCAAAAAAAAAAATAAATAAAAATAATAATAATAATAATAATGACATGAATTTTGTTTTCTATAATTATCGGTTTGGCCTTTCATCTTTCTTTGGCTGGGAAAAATTGAAAAAGGCATTCCTTTTATAAAGTAATGCATATATCTAACTATTTAGCTTTTGATTTAAATTCGAGGTATGAAAAGCTAAAGCTAAACAAATAGGCAAACAAGATTTCGTTTCTTGCATCATTTATTTCTTTTAACTAAAACGAGTGTATGAGGTTTATAGTTGTGTAAATTTTATGAATCGAAAAAATAACAAAATTTTCAATTTTAAATGTATAAGACCTTTGATATTATTTTTGCTTTTTATACCCTGAACCCATTGAAAATGGGAAATCAGGGTATAATGTTTTTGTGTAAAAGTATGTAACAGGCAGAAGGAATCATCGCAGACCCCACAAAGTATATATATTCTTGATCAGCACGATGAGCTGAGTCGATATAGCCCTGTCCGTCTGTCCGTCCGTCCGTCCGTCCGTCCGTCCGTCCGTCCGTCCGTCCGTCCGTATGAACGCCGAGATCTCAGAAGATATAAAAGCTAGAGAGCTGAAATTTTGTGTGCATACTCGTGTATACCATACGCAGTACGAGTTTGCTTTATTTTTTCGATAACTCATCCGATAACTTTTTTATCGAGAATAATCGAAAAATTGATTTTGTTTTTTAAGCCTCATCGGAGTACTATTAGATGTAGAGACTTCAGATTTACTGTGTATATATAGATGATGAATACAAACATTTTGTAATCAACAGATTTTGGATACCACGCCCCCTTCGCCCCCAATTTGTAAAAAACGTATTTCAAGTACTAGAGACTTGCGCTTTGGAATGTACACACATTTTGACCATATAATTACGCCCTGAAAGTTTCATTAAGATCGTATGTTTACAAGAGAAGTTATTCACCAAGTAAATTCTCATACTATTGCCCACATTGCAGCGCAGCCCAAGCGCAGTCGCTGCTTATTGCGCAGTTAGCAGAGCGCGGGCGCGTGAGGGTGGATGCATGTAAATGTATGTGTGCGTGCATAAAAGAAGTGCAGAATGATAAGAATATCAGCTTGGAGGGTTCAGGGTATCTCCTAGTCGAGCAGTCTCGACTAGAGTCTTCTTACTTGTTTATTATATATTTATTATTATCATTATTTATTTTATATTATTTATTATAACTAATATGCATTGTTTAGCTTGAGTCATCAGATGACAAACGGTGCTTATACCCGTACACATATTGAAGGGAGAGTATATTGTTTTAGTTGAATTGAAGCAAATATTTAAAAAATGAAAGCGTAAGTAACCCCTACGACAATGTTTACCGCCATGTATAAGTCTATTAGCTGAGCTTTATGTTAAGGAGTCTTGTATGTAGACATATATATATATATATATATATATATATATATATATATATATATATATATATATATATATATATATATATATATATATATATATATAAATACATAATGGTGCTTTCACAATCTCGCATGGTAAGTGTTCGGTAGTGATATAAAATCAATTGGTGAGCTTCATTTGTAATAATTACTTTTGCACACAGCCGCAGGCATCGATAAAAAAAAGAACAATAAAAAAACTGAGGTAATTTTTGTGCAATTAAATCAAACGGTAAATCGGCATGTACAGATGCTGGCAATGAGGTTTGCTTCGGTTTGGTGTCACCACCAGGCGGGCGGGCGGACTTTCGAGGCTGTTTTTAATAATAATAAAAAATACAAAACTGTCGTTGATTTTGTCCGTTGTCTTTGGCTGTCGATTTCTGTTTTTGCCATTCACTTCATTTTTATTATTTGTTTGTTATTTATTTATTTGTTTGTTAATTTATTTGTTTATTTATGTGCTATTTACACTGCTAAGTGCCAATGGCAATCGCAATCCCGCCAACATCGACAGGACAATGATAACGCATTTTGCATACAATTATTGATTTTATATTACAATTTGGTTTATTAGAGTAATGCACTTGATGCACTGCATATTCATATACATATATATGTATATATATATGTAAATATGTGAGCTACTGAAGTGAGTTTTCTGAATGAAATTTTCGCATTGTAAAAGCTGAAGCTAAATGCAATCAAAGCTAACTTAAGCCACACTTAAAGAAAGACCTTACAAAATTTTAAATATTATTATATAGAATTAATTAAGCATTCGCATAACTATATGGAATTTTTTAAAGTGTATAGTATAAAGCATTTTTAATACTTTCTTTATCACAAATGTTAAACACAAATGTTTGGGTCCTCCTCGAGCTGTAATATTAATAAAAGCTACCCCAAAAACTAATAAAATTTGCGAAAGTAATCATCAAAAGTAATTCCTTTATTTAACACCCACATTAATTTACTTTTGCCTTGTGCATAATTCAAAACTTGTTGACCAAAATAGAGAAAGGCCCAAATCCAAAGCATTTTACATTTAACATAATACTATTGTTTTCATAATATTTTTTATTTTAATTTATAAATAAATTTTTGAAAAAAAAAAACGGGTATATATTTATAAAAATTATTATCAATAAACAACATTTATTTATTTTTATTTATTTCACAATTTTTTATTATATTTTAATTTCTTATTTTATATTCTATAATATTATATTTTGATTATTTTAGATATATTTTTCACTTTCTCCCAAAACAGCTAATTAGTGTTGATAATATTTTAATGCAAAGTTTCAATAAATGATCTCTGAGTTCATTGTTGATATCATAAACTTGTGCTTTCGTCCTGCCTTTTTCTTAAAAAAATATAAAATTTTAATTTAGAAATATATCTTAAATAAATAATATCTTTATACAAGTATGGCTTTCATAAACTGATATTCCCTAAAATATTTTTATATTCACATTCAAAATCATAATAATAAACTCTTTTAAAACTGTAAAACTACATTGTTCCCCTAAGCAAATAGAGCAAAAAAAAAAAAACGTTATTATATTTTTAATAGTTCAATATTTATGAAATATATCAATATTTTATTCATTTTTTTTTTTTTTTTTAATAGATAACCTATTTTTGTATTTTAAAATGTATACCTTGAAATCATATGCATATATTTTTACATCTGATTAATACAATATGTGAATATATCACATCTCCACACACAAGAACGTATCAATAAATTAAATATATAATAATTTTTTTATTCATGAAACATATTTTGTTATATAAACTGGAACTTCAGTTTTTAAAACTCCAAAAAAATTAATAAAATATATATAAAAAAAAAAAAACTTCGAAATGTCAGCTTTAAAAATTATTAATGAATCCCAAAAAAATACAACTGATTGAACTCTATATTTCTATACAAATTCATATAATTATATTTCTAATTTAACCGGGTATTACAAAAAAATAATGACCCAAGAATCCCCTCAAGAACGTAAAAATAATCCTAATCACAATTAATCAAGATAGAGTGTAAAATAGATTCTATTTATTGAAATGAATGGAGTTCTTACCTTCGACGAGCGCGACTATCAACAGAACTGCGATCAGCATTTTGTCATTGCGATCGATGAGCACGAGATAGAAGCGATACAGCTGCAGCTTGGAGACAATGCGCATTTGCCCTTGATTGATACAGATGGTTCGCTCTTAAGCTATGCTATTTAACGGGAGAGTTTTGACAATATCTGCTCTGAGCTCTGGCTCTGGCCAGGCATTTGGACGATTCAAGCGTTGCACATTAACATTATTTCCACACTAGCACAAAATGCAGTTGAGTACAATAAAAAAAAAAGTAGATATATACATATATATATATAGTATATATAGTGTATATATATATATGGGTATTTAGCACACACGGACACGCATTAGTGTATTTATTATTGCTGATAATGGAGATGCGATTCACGAGGAAACACGCGCGTATCGGCGAATGAACCGTTAAGCACTCTGTGTGCGTGCGTGTGTGTGTGTGAGTGTGTGCCAGTGTCTGGTGTGCTGCGTGAAGCCAACTGGCTGTTGGGAACGTTGTCGATCGACTGAAAGCGCATCAGCATCGCTGGCGGCCGTACAGCATCCCGAACGGCGAGCCGAACAGCCGTTCGGGTGGTTGGCCACGCGTCGGCTCTGGCTGTCGTTTGCACGGCCGTTGGATGCTGGCGACTGGCGACGGCCGAGCCCGATTGCCGAACGGACGAGCTGCAAAACGTCGTTGCCAATTGTCGAAGTGGATTTTCGAAACGAATGGCATCCACCATGTGCCACTCGCCGTCCACACGGCCGGCACGTGGTGGACTCCATTGCTTGGTGATGGCAGCGGCGAGGCGTCGGGCCACTGCCGCCGTCGGCACATGCGCAGCGTGCCGCGAGGGAGGAGTGTCGACGCGTGCTTCTGACAAATGGTACGACAATTGCTACAAGCTGTGGTGGCATTTGGTGGCTTGGGTTTGCGGCAAGCGGCAAGCGGCAACGCGGTTGGGCGCCTGACTCAGACACGGCCGGCTGCCTTAGGAGTGCCAAGCGCTTCGGCATTTGCTTCGACTTTTCATTTTATTTTTTTTTTTTCTTTGTTGCTTTCGGCTTCTCGGTTATCATGCAACTCAGGACTGGCATCAGGCAAAGGCCTAATCATCATCAGCCCCAAAAAGGTAGATGAAAGCCTGCCGTTTACTGTTTGATTAACTGCCGCAAGTGAATGCCTGATGGAACCCGATGCTGCAAGTCCTCTCTGTCTCTGTCTCTGTCTCTGTCTCTGTTGCCTTTGCCAAATGTGGCAGGTCCCATAGATTAAGCTGCAGCTGCAACTGCAATTGTCCTGGCCAAGCGAACGCGTCAATCATGCAGCCCAATGCCAAAAACTTTTTGCCCACAACTTGGCCAACTGAAAGTTTTTAATGCGAATTGCATTTTGCAATCAGCGCTGCAGAAACAATCCACAGTGCGCGAGAGTGGGACGAGGAGCGAGAGGGAAGCAGCCACAGCGGCGATAGCATCAGCATCAGCATCAGCATCATAATTTTCAATTTCTCAATGTCCCCATAGATAATGGCCGCAAACAGGAACCGATCAAACTGCAAATGACAAACATAACAAAAGCTGCAAGACTGAAATTTAATTGAACTTCAACTTTTGGCCAGGCTGTCAGGCGCGAGTCGCCGCCAGGGACAAGGCCAGCAGCCAAGAGCCAAAGACATGTCCACGGCCCAAATCGACAATCTCAAGTTGTCTAACAAAATGAAATTGAGCGCACAGCGCCACAACGTGAGCCGCAAATACCGCAGCAGGAGCAGCAGGAGCAGCAGGAAGAGGAGGAGGAGCAGCGTCAGCATCAACGTCTGCATCTCAACCAGGGAGCTGACAATTCAAAGTAAGGCTGTCAAACCTGTCGCCAAGTGGCTTAATTATCCAATAGACGATAGTCGTGACATGAGAGGGGGATGGTGCATGGGGGGCGCCGAGCAGAATACTGACTCTAAGGTGGGGTGAGCTGAGGTATTAAACTTGTCAGCGAACAGCGAATGTCACTCATATTAAATTACGAATCCTACTTAGGGCGCATCTAGCGGCGTGGGCGTGGCCAGCTAGCTTTCGGCAATAAATGTAACTCAATTAGAAATGGAGCAAGTTTTTGGCAAGGCTGTCAGCTGAGCCTCTGCCAGCAATCTGCCGCAAATATGCAATTAAAATGTGTGTGCGTGTATTTGTGTGTGTGTGTTTTTTTTTGCACTCTCGCTACCCCCAACCCCCGCCCACCACTCTCTCATTCCCTTCCCTGTTTTATTTGTCGTTAGCTACACAAGTTTTTGGGTTTAATGCAATTGTTGTTGTTGCTGCCATTGTTGTTGTTGTTGTTGCTGCCATTGTTGTTGTTGTTGTTGTTGTTTCTATCTAAAGAAATCAAAGTGCGTATGCAAAAGTTTGACAGCTCCAAAAGCTGCAATTATGCCAACTACAAAAGGTACAAATGGAGGCGACATAGCCGCTGGGGGGGCGTGCCGGTTGGTGGGCACTGCAGCTGCAAAGCATCGCATATGCTGCTCCAATAAAAAGTTGCTGTGACAAAAGAAACCAAAAAAAAAAACAGCATTAAAAAGAAAACAACAAAAACAACAGCGAGCTGAACAAAGAAATCAAAAACTTTTGTTTCTAAAACTCATGTTGAAATCCGCACACGTTCACACACACACACACACACACACACACACGCACTAGAAGCTTGTGGGTGAATTTTGGATTTCGGAAAAGTGTTGCCAGCCAACAACAAAGAGACACATGCTGCAGCTATAATAAGTATGCAGCAGCAGCGGCAGCAGCAGCAGCAGCGGCAGCGGCAGCGCAAGTTGTTGGTTTCTTGGTTGTTAGGTGTTAAAACAGGCGGAAGTTAGAGGCCAGGCACTCGAAGACGAACACACACACGAACCACCCACACACACACAGGCTACACAGCCGCAGTGGCAGCAACTGCAGCTGCTGCTCCTGCTGCTCCAGGTGAGCGTGGCTACGTTTTGTGCCCTGTGTTTACGTGCACGTGTGCGCCAGACTCATGTACTCTGTACGTGTGCCAAACTGCTGGCAACAATGTGCCGCCAGCAGCAGCTGCAACTGTGTGAGTGTGCGTGTGTGTGTGTGTGTGTGTGTGTGTGGGTGTAGTCACACATTTCAATTTGCATGTGTTAGCAACAAACTTTTGATAAGTGTTACTCGTATTACTCCCACACAGACAGATACACACACACACACACACATGCTAGAAACTGAAACTTATTGTCAAAAGGCTCACATAGGCACCTCCATACGCACATATATACATATATACATATATATCAATAAATGGCAGTACATATTGCCACAATTACTTTCAGACTCTACGTGCCACAGACCAAAACAAAACAACTTGTAAAACATATGCAAATAAAATATATAAGAGTGAGGGAGAGAGAGAGAGAAGTTTAGTGTGTCCTCTACTAGCTGACATAGATAGTATGAAGACTTTGTCAGAAATCAAAACAATCATTGCGATCTAGTAAAAAGGTTCTAGTCGACTAGCAGATCCTCTAAGCTTATATTAACTAATGCAAAATTAACTAAAATTTACAAAAGAAAAGCGAAAGTAGGAAGAAAACGAAGAAAGAAAAGCCAAAAACAGTGCAGCACCTGGATCCGAACCAACATCTTCTTCAAATTGTAACACGTTTACCAACACTGTCACCTCTTATAATAAATAATATAAAATTATTTAAAATTAATTAGTATATATACAATGTGTATGTATATAAGCATATATATATAGAAGCATTAAAACGTTCCACGCCTCCTGGAATTCACTTCCCAGGTCTTCCAGCTGACGTGCATCGCCTCTACCAGTAACGTTACTTCACTGCTCGTGCTGATCAAGATTATATCTACCCTTTGGGCTCTGTCACGCCGCCTGTTACATAAACTTCAAGAAATCCTCTATACCCCCACTTCCCTTTCCCGTTGGGCTCAGGGTATAAGAGTAAAGTTTAATATGTGCCTGCTGTCATAGCCGATATGGGCGCCTTTTCAAAAATCTAAACAAATATTTTACCTCTAGCCTGACAAACAAGCCCAAATTTAATTTAGTGAGCAAATCGAATACTGCAGCAAATTCAATAAAAACTTTGGCCAAATAATATTAGCAATATTATTCAGTTCTCAAGGCGAGTGTAAAATCTGCTCTAGTAATAACTGACTTCGCACTGATGACTAGAAAGGGGTTTAGAGGCGCTTACTTATATGATGTATGTTACTAATATGTATGGTAGGTATGTATAATCCATATCTAAGCCAGAGCACCATAGTTAATTATCGACTGCAAGCTAGAATGTTATCGATATTTCACGATAGTGCCATCGATAATAAACTAGATTGTCATCACAAAAACATGGTAAGAAGCGTATTCGATTCCAACTGAAAGGCAAAGCCAAGGCATTAGCAGCACAATAGATATTCACAGTAAAAATTCACAACATCTATGTATAAATACTATAAATTTCTATTTGATTATTACTAATTCCAGTCTGTAAATATATTGCACTTACCAATTCGTCACGCCCAGAATGGGCTGCTAAAAATATCCATATGTGAATATAGCATTATAATAAAAATCTATAAATTATACATAAATCTATTGGGCATTTCTTATCAAATTTCAAGCTAGCGCTAGAAAGCACTAGAAAGGCCGACGAGCAGATACCCTGAACCCGTGGCAAGCTGTTATTAACGAGTCTTTTAGGTATCGGCTGCACTCTGCATACAAATGTCAACTGACAAAGTGTTTATTTTTCAAAATTTACATCGAAACATTTCGCAGTATAAAATTTTCGAATCCATTTAAACAAACTATGCAGTCATTCAAAATATCTTTCTTTCACAGCATTCAAGGCATCCTTGAAACTGTCAATTAAGGTCGCAACTACGCCTCGATTAAGTCTCTCACTGGGGCTTTGAATCTTACTGAAAATTCGGTTCAAATTCCGCCTCCGACATCGACTCCGAACCAAACTCTGCCAACGAGCTCGACATAGATTCCGACTCGGATTCCGCCACTGACTTGAAGTTCCAGTTGGAGCCCTCCTTGGAGTACTTGGACGACTTGGACGCGGGCTCCGAATTTGACCCCGGCCTGGAGACCGAATCGTAGTCCGCCTTGGAGTCGGAAGTGGAGGCCGAATGGGACTCCGCCTTGGAGTCCGAATGGGACTCCGCCTTGGAGTCGGAAGTGGAGTCCGCCTTGGAGTCGGAAGTGGAGTCCGAATGGGACTCCGCCTTGGAGTCGGAAGGGGAGTCCGAATGGGACTCCGCCTTGGAGTCGGAAGTGGAGTCCGAATTTGACTCCGCATTTGAGTCCGAATGGGACTCCGCCTTGGAGCACGAATGGGACTCCGCCTTGGAGTTCGCCTTGAAGTCAGACTTGGATTCCGATTCCGATCCCGACTCAGGTTTCGAGTCACACTCCGGCTTCGGGTAAAACGATTCAGACTGCGCTTGAATGTACGACGTCGGCTCGTACTGCGACTTCGACTAATTCCCCGACTTCGCCTAAGCCTCCTATTCCGGGTCCCACTCCGACTCGGGCTCCGGCTACGACTCCGACCCGCATTTCGACCCACACTCGGACTCCGAGTACGAACCGAATTTCGACCCACATTCCGGCCACGACTTCGATTACGAGTTGGACGACCAGTCATCTTTCGATTCAGTTGCGGCTTAAAGCTTTCTCAATGTATCGGCGGAACAAGGTGGTAAAGGCGACTTCAGGCGTGAGTTAAGTGGGCGTGACAGGCAGGCGTATAGTCCGTTTGCAAAATTATGCGTATATCCTGTGAATATAAGAGTGCCATTAATACACAAACCGACACACACACACACACACATACACATAGAGAGACACACACACACACACATGCAGAGACGACGGCGACACACAAAAGGCAAAACAAATTGAGCGTTTGGCAGGCATATGCGCAACATATGCGCCACGGCTGGTGGCAAAGACTTGTGGCACCAGCCGCTGGGGGGGGGGGGGGGGGCGTGGTTGTTGGGTTGTTGGGCTCTCGGTGGGTCGACAGTGGGTGTCTGGTGGTGTCGACCACATTTACAGCTGCAACATAAAAATTGTTGCAGCTTTTGCCAGTGCGACGTGTTATCTCGGCTGTGCGTCATTTCACAGCGAAACGACGACAACGACGACGACGTCGACGGCAACGGCGAAGGCAAAACACAAAGCAAAATCTGACAATAAGTGTGAAAATGGTTGCGGCGCAGTCGACGTCGCAGCCGTTTCATGCAAAACTAAAAGAAAAATGTTTAAATATTTCCTGCTTTTTATTGTGGTTACTGTTATGCTCCACAGTTGCCCAACAGGGCGGGGCACGAAGGCGGGTGTGTGGCTGTGCTGGGCCAAGGGGGCGTGTGCAAGCGAACCTTGCAAAATCAAATGTTGCAAACAAAAAAAAAACAACAACAAAAAAACAACAAAAAGCAGAAGAAAAATGTAAAAATGTGGCAACACTTTCCGTGTGTTGCTTTCGCCCTCAGCGCGCTGTTTACTTTTGCCATTGTTGTTGCTGCTGCTATTGCTGCTGCTGCTGCCTCTGTCGCTGCTGCATCCACGCGCAAAAATATGAAAACTTTCGACAGGAAACAGGAACTGATAAGGCTATTTTTGCCAGGCAGCCGCCTGTCGGCGCGCTCTCCCCCTCTCCCCCCCCTCCCCCTCTGCCGCTCTGCCGTTCGCTCCCTGAGCTCGTGTCATTTGCGTTGCTCTTGTTCCATGCCATGCTATGCTATGCTTTTTCATCTTCTTCTTCTGCCGCTGCTGCTGTTGCTGTTGTCGTTGTTGTCGCTTGGTCGCTTTGAGCGTTTTGACGCCATCGCCAAAACTTATTGTGCAAGATTTATTTTAGCCACCTTCTGCCACCCGGCCAAGCGCCCACCCACCCCACAGTTCAACAGCGCTCGACTGTGCCCACCTGTTTCGCACTTGCACCTCTTCTAGCTGCGCATCGTTAACTTATTGCCACGCCCAGATATTCAGCGGCTGCCCATTGTGCGGCGAGCGAAAACCAAAGGCTGGCGATATTTTGGCAGAGATGGGAGCGTGCTCGTAGTAGTGTGTGTGAATGCCAATGGTGTGTGTGTGTGTGTTATGATATTAATAATATAGGAATATAATATAGAATAATATCAATACCTAATAAAAAAATAATATTTAAAATTAAAAAAAGAAAAATAATAATAACATAAAATATTAAAAAATATATATATAATAATAATGAATATAAATTGCAAGAAAAATAAACAAAATTCAAAATTAATTGAGATTAAGTTATACTTATATTCATTAATATATATATTTTTTTTAATATTAAAAACAACCATAAGTTTTTTAAATCTTAAAATTTAAGGTTAAATGAAACTTAAATCAAATTCAATCTACTTGATTACGCCTTGATTCTACATGATTTGTTAAGTATATGCTTTACATTAAATAGAGAAAAGCGTATATTCTTATATAATTGAATGGACGCACATATGTATATACATATGTATACATATTAACATGTATGTATATATGTGCAATTATGTTTTTTTTTTTTTTTATTCTCAAAATGCTTAACATATTATTAAAATATTAACAAATATTATTAAACATTTTTTAGAAATTGCTTTTAAATATTGTTAAAAATTATTATAAAAATTAGATCTATTATTTTTTCTTAAAATTTCGAAATATTTTATACTTCCAATTTCTTAATTTTAATTTTTTTTATTAATGCAAAGCTAAGAAACATATTTCTAAAGAAATTTCCGTTAAAATTTTAAAGTTTAAAGTGAAATAAAATTCATAAAATATTTGCAGCTTATGTATATACATTCAATTAGTATGTGAGTATGAAAAGTGGAGGAAAATAATCTTCGATTAAAAGTCAAGCCAAATTCTATTTATCGAAAAACAAATGAAGTGACAGTCAAATTCTGTCATTAAAAATTATGAAGAAAAAGAAAACAAATGAAAGTAAAGTTAAGTATAGAACTAAAAGCTAAATAAACTAGAAAAATAAATAAAATTAAGAGAAAAAATTGTCTCTCATTAAAAAAAAAAAAAAAATATATTCAGGTTGAAAGTAAAGCTAAATGTCATAAAAAAATAATAATAATAAAAAAATTTAAAAAAAAGTTGATGCCCAAGGTCAAGTTATGCCATAAAAAAATAAAATTTCCAAAATTTTAAATAAAAACTAGAAATTGTTAGCCAACTGTTGCGCAAATAATGTCCATATGAAATATGTTGTCTGACATTGATTACATATACATATATATGTATGTACACATATTTGCATTGCCAATGCCGTGTCACGCGCCCCATTCACAGTTGGCTGAGGGACAACGTTGTTGCAACGCTCTTGGCTGCCGCGTTGCCTCGTTCGGCTGAAGTTTTTCATGTCAGTTGTTCGCTGTTGTCGCTCATTCGCATTTGGCTGGCAGCAACTGTTGCAAGTTGCACATTTTTATGAGCGCTGCGATACGCGAAACATGTGTCCGCAACTGTGTCCCACTAGCAGTGTTCCCCACTACCTATCCTCTCCCACTTCCTCTTCCTCTTTCTCCTTTTTTTTTGGAGGGTTTTTACATTTCATCAATGTGCGGCCGCAATTTGCAAGTTTTATGAGCAGTCTTTGGCCTTACTTCTGTCACGGATGGCCTTAGCCACGGCCATTGTTCGCGTGGGCTTTGCGGCTGCCGTTAGACTAAGCAACAATGAAGGCCATCATGATGGCAATGTCGTTTCGGCTACTTAGCCGCAGCTTAGGGCCTTAGAGGGCGCTTTAAAGCCGGCCGCAGCGTTGATTTAATTAAATAAGTCAACCGGCCGATGGGGGCCTCGCAGGTAAGCCATGCGAAAGCCATTCCATTAGCGCGACCTGCGATCCGCGACACGCCACATGCCGCATGCCACATGCCGCATGCCGCATGCCGCCACGCGCCACGACCTGCTGCAGAGACAACAGAGAAATCTGCTTATTTAGTAAACACTTTAGCACTGCCGCCGGGCCAATAAAGGCGACGTGGCATCGCCCGGCGTCGCGCAACGAGTGCAACATAAAAATACGACCATGAATTAACGTTAAAACATTGCCAAAAAGGCAGCCGGCCAGCCCGAACAGCCGGGACGGCCGGGACACAGACAGCATCATCTCCACAGCCGCCCGGCTCCTGTTGCCGCAAACAAACACATAAAAATGTTGTGGACGCACCGCATGGCGTGGTCTGGTCTCGGGCCAAGTCTCCTGCTCGGCTCCGCTGCCCCTCGGCTAGGCCCTGGCGTGAAAAATCATTTAATTTACTACGCAAACACAAAGAACTGCGCTCGCTGCTCGCTGCACAGTGGCTCCGGAGCGAAGGACATGCAGGACACGCAGGACACGCGCCAACGAGCCTAACAATATGAACTAAGTTTCATTTAATGGACTGCACGCGAGCCTCAGCACAAAGATGCTGTCCCATTCGAGAGCTAAGCCCTGGCTTTTGTTTTCTGTTTTTTGCTTTTTTTTTTCTTTTCTGTGGTTAACTAACACATACATATATATACTATTGTATATACTCAGCTGAAAGCGAAAGCGAAGGCGACTGGGTGCATCTGCAACAAGCTCAAAAATTTATAGAGTCCACACGACTGCACTGAGCGAACGTTTGAGGATTTGATGTTGAGCATATATCGATTATGATATGAAATATTTTAGGACTGGCAATGGAACTCGTTCTTCCCAATACATTCCTCCTCTTTCAACTCACTTTTCATATACAAAATATATATACATATATACATATATATGAATGTAAATTCCTATGCTTCAGTTTCAGCAGAACTTGCATCATATACAAATAGAATGCTTGGACAATTCATTTGTTAACTGTTGCTGCCATGAATGTAATATAAAGAAAGAGAGAGAAAGAGAAGCAAAGTGAGAGAGAGACAGAGACAGAGACAGAGAGTGAGAGAGATGTAGGTAAAGGTATAAAACAGCAATCACTTGCTTGGGCAAACAATAACAGTGACACTTAAGCAGCATCCGTCCGTCTGTCCCTCTGTCCGTCTGTCTGTCGTATATGTTATAGCTGTATGAAGTACTTATATCAATATTTGTGCAAGATATATCACTGTAGCTGAGAATGCGCTACGTTTGGGCCGCCACGCACGCACGCACGCCCCAATACCCAGCAAATCCCCATGTGTGTGTGTGCTTGAGTGTGTGTGGGTGGCAGGTGGCAAGTGGCAAGCGGCTTCCGTTTGGCTGCTGGGCAATGGGCAATGGCAATGGCAATGGCCATAACCGTTTGCCGGCAGGCTGTGCAAATATTTTAACATTTCCGACATTTCGACGACACGTTGAAAGGATTTACAAAAAATAACACGAGGCGGCAAGACATTTATGTCAGCCAGTGGCTAACAGGCCTATAAAAAGCAAACAAACCGGGGCGCTACTGGCGGGAGGGGGAGGGCCAGGGGTTTTGTGGTAGGTGGTAGGTGGGTAGGCGGGCAGGCGGGTCGGCGGTAGTCCAGTCGAATCCATCTGGACAACAACAACAAACGTTGGCCAAATATTTGCACAAATGACAAAATGACTGCTCGATGGCCAAAAGGACGGACAGGAACGTGCAGGCGGCAGTGCGTCGAATATCATGGATTCAATAAACACTTCAAACATAAACTTGACGATTTATTGCGACTCTATATGTGTGCGTGTGTGTGTGCGTGTGTGTGCTTGTGTCATATTCGTATGACAGTTTGCTGTGTCTAGTGGGCAAACGCGTCGTATACGCAATGAATTATTAATTCGTCGCTCGGATCCGTATGCTCTGCTCTGTGCACGTTACGCCAAAGCATTTAACTGCTGACAAATGATAAATTTATTATTTACCAGCAGCACACACATAGAAAAACTGACAGAGTGTCTGTGTGTCTTTGTGTGTGTGTGTGTGTCTGTGTGTGTGTGTGTGTATGTGTGTGTGTGAGCGAGAGAAATGTCATTGCATTTGCTAGATTAAAATATGTTTTAATATTTGCTTTCTTTACTCTTGAGCATCGCAACGCACGCACAGTTACACAAATACAAACACAGTAGACACACACACACACACACACATACACTCGTGGTGTTATCCATGTCGGCCAGCGTGCGATAATCACGCACCTTTTGATTAATTGCCAACAACGTCGCAGCAGTTGACTTTAAGTGTGATGCGTCGCGACGTCCAAGGCAAGCTCACACACACACAAACACACACATACTCAGATATATATATATATATAGATACGTTGTATTTGGCGAAGGTGAACGCAAACGTGACGTCTAAGTGCAAGTTCAACAACGCGTTGCAAGTTTTCTTATCGCAAAGCGAAAGTAGCAAAAGTTGAAAGTTTTCTTTCGCACCTTTGTGCGTCACACACACACATATACGCACACAATATTGGTTTCACAGAATCTGCCCTGGCCATACTCACACACAGACGTGTCCGAAGCTCTGTTTGAGCGCTTATCACACCAAAAGTATTCACGAATCCTTAATTACGCGCTGTGCTCCACTAGTTCAGCCGCTTGCTGGGCCCGGATGGGTATGGGCTGTTCGAGAACCTTCACTTCAGTCGCCGGCTTGCCACAACAGATTTGCGTAGTTTGCACGGCCTGGCAGCTGTGCTGTGTCAGCGCGATTTAACAAACTCAAATCGAAAAGAACTACAAAACTGTTTGAATCGGAAAACGCGAGCAGCTTAAATATGCAACGAAATTACAATTTGAGAAAATTCTTGATTTTTGTTTTTTTTTTCAGGAACTTTAAAGCAAACTAATTGACCGAATGACTCCAATCGAATGAGAAAACTGAACAGAAATTCGACCAGGGCTTTGGCGTTTGACGTTTGACGTTTAACTCTATGGCCTGCTGAGGTCTCCCTCAATTATTTGCAGCAAGCATACTTTAAGCGGCCTGGCAACCATACGAGTTCGTGAGCTGCCAAGCCGAGAAAAAGATGCCTCTAAAAGTGCAACCCTTCAGATGTACCTAACAGAGGGATCGAGTATAAAATAAATGTTAATAATAGAAAAGTACAAAAAATACAAAAAATGTCAAAATAATAATATTCATACCTGAGAAGCGACCTCAATTAAAGTAAAATCTAGTAATTAACGGCATAAAGCCAATTTAATAGTTAAGGTACCCTTATACATGCGCTATAGAGTCAACAACAAAAGCTGCAATAAAACTAAAACTAACTAAAAAAAAAAAAAAAAAATAAATAAAATAAAATAAAAAATAATATTCATATATATGTAATCTACATAGATATAAACTTGTATATAATCTTAGATTTTGTTGTTATTAATTTTTATGTAGAGCAAGCTTAAGCTGCCACTAACGGTAGCCGTAAAGTTGTTAATAAAATATATACATTTAAATTTAAAAAAAAGATGTAAAGGGGAAAAGAAAAATTTTTGTGCGCGCCTGAAAGTAGGCAACAGAAAATTTTTAGCAATTTTTGCTCAGTCATGTGTGACCAAAAATATCGCATGAGCACAAAAATTAAAGACAACAATCGAGAGGCTGTCAAAATATGGCTAGAGAAACGATATGTGCAACAAATAGAGTCTAGCTGTTAAACTGCATGCGGCAGCTCACAGATCTATTCATTATATACTATGTATATTTAGTCCTTTATAGAGCGTGTTGCATATCTGCAACAAAGCGTTTATATGGAGCTATTTCGCAATGGGTATCAAGAAAGTGGTGTGCGTATTTTTTGTGTAAGTCGGAAATCTTATCTTATTTCGTTTATATTTAACTTGGCTAACTATAAACGCATACAGGTCCTGCGACAAGTCACAAACTGAACGCGGATCTGGAACTCAGCTTGAGAGGCACACTAGTAGATAAAGTGACAGACTGGTTAAGCACCGCAGCAGACTAGTGAGAGGATCACTGAGGCGACTAAGCCCAAGCAAAAATATTAGATAACTTTGGTCTATTGATATTTTGAACATTCATATGTCCTCCTGTGCATATCAGAAGGTTAGGCTCTTTATCGTAGTCCCTAAATTTGTTGCTAAGCTACCTAAGGCATTTGCATTGTCAGAATTCAACACTTAAATAAAAAAAATATATATTCGTATTTTTAAAAATTTTAATCTATTATATTTATATTATTTGTACTATATGAATAACACTTATTATATCAATAATAATCTTATATTATCAATAATAATCTTATATTATTTATTTAATATCATAATTTAATTAATTATATTTTTATTATGTGTACCATATTAATGACATTTACTATACGTTTTACTATATTTACTATATTTAATTTAAATTAATTATATTTTTATTATGTGTACCATATTAATTTAAATTAATAATTTTTATACTCCTTATATTTTATTAATAACACTTAATATAATATACTTTTTAATCACAATTAAAAAAAATATATATCCTTATATTTCATTAATAACACTTAATATAATATACTTTTTAATCACAATTAAAAAATATATATATTTATATATTGCATATAAATTTTTTAGATTTTATTACATTTACTATTTTTTTATTCATTTTTTTTCATTTATTTATTTATTTTATTTATTTATTTATTTTTTTTGTTTGTTTTTTTTTTTTTTTTTTTGTATTAAGTGTAGAACCGATGCTGGTAAATTATTAAAAGAGCCCAACCTCATAACGACTTATAGGATTTTCAATATTACATTTATATTCCTACAAATTTAAGCCTACGTTAAATAGCCACAACTCCATTTATATTTTAGCCTTTCCATTTCCAATACCTATTTAATTATTTTTAATTCAATATCAAACGAAATTCAATCAGAATTGGAGCACAAATCAAAAATGTTTAACCGAGTCAGGGAATTACTTTAATATTGAAAATAGAATTTGAAATATACGGAAACCAGATGCCCCGTGGGCCCAGCCGCGTGCCTGGTGGCTCGTTCTGCTCCTGTTGTAGCCGTTATCATAAAACGATTTTCTCATTTATAAGTAAGTAGAAACAAAGCGTCGCCATAGCCTTGGCATCGGCTCACCCAGAACGTGCGGCATTTGGGCAAAAAAAAAACACGCTCTCACACACACACACATACAAACAAAAAAGGAGAAACTTAAATTATGGCAAATCAATTGCCAGGGAGTCGAGTTCTTTGGAGCAAGTGGTAAGGAAAACATAACCAGACCCGGTGGCAAAGCAGTGCCAAGGCGAGGCCAGACCAGGACGGGGCGGAAGCCGTGGAACCAGCTGCTGTGCGCGCAGGAAGCCAGCGCAAGGACCTTTCGGAGTATCAACAAACATTTACTTTTAGCCCCTGGAATGGGTTGTGCCCGTGTCTGCCTTTTGCTGTTCTTCTGTTTTTGTTTTCATTTTTTCTCTCCATTTTTTTTTTTTTGCCATAAAGCACATTTTATTGAGTTGTCGAACTTAAGCACCAAACAGCCAAAAAAAAAAAATATATATATATATGGGAGGGGGGATGGGAGAGAGGGAAACTGCCAAGCTGGGGCCACCGGCTGCCCAAAGTGTGGGGCAATGTGTTGCATAGACGGCTCAATAATGTGGCAGGCAGGGCGCAGACTTTGGACATGTGCAACACAAACGGGGTCCAGGCAATTGGCAACATTTTGGCAACAACCCGCGCGCGCACACACACACACACACACACGCATAAGGACTGATAAGTATTTGTATCGTCCCCGCCCTATGCGTGTGTGTGTGTGTGCGTGTGTACGTAATCGTTTACAGCTGCTCGAATGCGCAAATAATTTGAAACGAATGTGCTCGAATGTTCATACGCAAAAGCTACTACCATTCCACCATTCGCCCATGCAACGCCATAAAGTAAGCAACCCAACGACCGTGGGCCGCATAGCTACAGTGAGTGGGCAAAAAAATAGATATAATATATATATGTATGTATGTATATATACTAGAGATGTGCATGAATTCAGTCACAGCCTAAGTAAAATTATCTGAATGTAAAATATAGCACAATACGGAATGAATAATATTTGGCCTAGCTGAAGCCCATCGAAATACTCGATAGAGTATTCCGTGAATAGAGTGCGGAAGTCGAGAGGCTGAAGTGAAGTGGAGTTAGTGGAGCTACGCTTGCGCCTGAGTGAGCATTTACTGTTAGCTCGACTGCATTCCCAATGCAACCTCTCCTGCACACGCATTCTCACTCATTCCCTTCGGGCTGCTCTCGCTGGAATGTCTTGGGTCCAAGTCTCTCAACCCCCCAAATTATTCAGCTTCGCATTCGAATTCATACTCCAAAAATATACTTATGAAGAAATCGACATAAGAGTAAATAATCGATAAGCTATTAACTGTTAAGTCGTATATCTAAACTTAACATTTCGATATTCGATATCTAAGGCAAAGCTCATTAAGTTGGCTGCGCTCTATTGCAGTTTATGCCTGAGTATAGCAGTTCTCGTTTATTTAATATTCGACTAACAGTACCTGTAAGCAATGTACATACATCATCGCATATCTTGTACAATTTTACACGTTCAATTTCATTTTTGCGCCACTGTGCACAAAGTATGTGGCCTTGTGGGCGAAGTCTGTGCTCGTGCTCTACTTTTTGCACTCCTTGACTGCGCGTCTGTCTGTGTGTATATGCGTGAGTGTGTGTGTGTGTGTCTGTGTGTGTGTGGCTCATTAGTACGAGTACTATTACAAGCACATTGCTTCGTCATAAATGACTGACGCCAACCCAGAGGCCCAGAGCCCAGAGCCGAGAGTCCCGAGCCCGAACGACAGCTTGTCCTTCTGCCCGTTTAACATTACCGAGGGGCCGCAACGCCCCCGCATTGCTGCCACGCCTCATTGCTACGTTGTTTTGTCATATTAAAAAATGAATTTACGTTTTTGCTGGCATCTCTCTCTCTCTCTCTCTCTCTCTCTCTCTCCCTGGTTCGCTATAAGCTATCAATAATTTACTTTCCTCTAATGCTCAGCAGCCAATTATTGGGCAGGCAAAGGTAGCAGCAGCAGCAGGAGCAGGAGCAGGAGCTGGCTGCCCACCTGGAGCCCTTGTGACACAGCGCAATCACATGTGAGACGCCCTAAGCCCGGCTGCCCCATAAATATGACACTCTATTAATTACGGCCACAGCAACTTTACAGAAACTGCGAAACGCGCGTGCATTGCAATTAAAATGAAAATTGTGGCCAACAACTTTAGCTTGGCAGCGCGCTTAACGGGACCGCCTTTGGCAGCGCCCGAATGCGATACGCCTGTTGGCCAACGGGCGCCCGCGGTGCGATTATTTTAATTGTGCCAGCAACGCTGGGCGATTGGTCAAACTTAAGGATGGAGATTTGGCCAAGTCATAAAGGATAAACAAGCTCGAGTCGAGAGCTGTCGACAGTTGCCCAAGGTGTGCGAGAGAGAGTGAGAGAGAGAGAGAGAGAGAGGGGGGGGGGGGGGGGGGGGGGGAGCGCAAAGTTAAGAGGGTATTGTTTGACTGACTTTGCGACTTTAGCATCAAGAGGAACATATTTAGTTGCTCTTGTCCTTCGGTCACTTTCAATTTGGTATACTGAGTGGAAATTGGGAGGTAGAATAAATCGAAGCTTGCTTGGGCAACTGTTAATACTTCTTACATAATTATATATATTAACTTTAACTTTAACAGATAGCCTGTAAAAATCTATGTCATTATTAAACCAGGTCATCGGAGATAATACCTAAACAGCTCTACATATTCTTCACTCATATGCATTACAAAATTATTTTATTGTTGATTATCGAAAAAAAATAAAAATAATAATAATAATAGAATCTCAGTAATTAGATCTGAATATTATTTACTTATACAAAAATTGTACAGCGAAATCAAAACAGAATAAGATTGAGTGCAGTTGCCTAAAGAAAACTGGGAAATCTGAATCTGAAGCTCTTTGAGACTTACTTACAGTTATGAGAATCGCATAGTAAGGCAGTAATTGAGCAAACTTAATATAATATATGAACCTGAAAATGTTTGAAGATTATTTTGATTAATTGAATGGATTCGTGCGATGGAGAAGTTTAGATAAGTTATTCTTGAAAGATCATTAGGGCTATAACTTCATTTATGGGGCTCAAAGAGTAAAGCCATATATGAGCTTTAAGATCATGTGCTGTGAACAAAATGAGACATATGTATGTACATATATATATTTATATAAAACGAGCGTTAATACAAGCAGTTGTAATAAATAATATATATACATACAGTGTCTAACATTTATATTCGGCTTAATTATTTTTCAACTTCAACCGCTCACAAAACTAATAATATTAGTTGAAATTTTAAAAGTGAAAATGCTAAATTGTAGATTGAAATAATACCTTTTCTATGATATAGTAGATATATTAATAAAGTAGATTTACTATTACAAAACTAATTATACATAAGCTGCAAAAATGTTTATGTTTATTACAATTATATTTATTAAATTCAATAATAAAGAAATTATTTTATTATTATTATTATTAGATATAAAATAGCATTTAAATGAAAGACCTAATGTCCTTTTCTTTTGAATTAATAGAATTTATATATATTTTTCTAGTAGGACTATCAAATGTTCATTGTTCTTGCATTTGTACATATATGACGGACCCATCTGGTAGCGCTACAGAGCTGCCCATATTATTTTATTTTTTATTATTATTAAATCGACGATTAAGAATTAACTTTATAGAAATGATAGTAAATTCTACTAAAATTCCCTAGTACTAAAAATATACAAATTATTATTTAGAGTATTATTTAGTCAGAGTATTTCAAGTTCGTCAGCTGTCAGCTGGTAAAGTTTTTGATATTATGATATTATTTTTGTTTTATTACGGATTATCAGACTTACAAGTTAACAAGTCCATTTTGTCGGGCAGTGGAGCAAACGGCGAAGAGTCGAATGTAACAGAATGGGAATGGAAATGGGAAAGGGAATGAGGTTGGGGGCGGGGCCACAGCGTGTAATGAGCTGCGAAACGCATTGAAAACGCAAACAGTGAACTGGATGGGCTCCAAATCAATTGCAACAGATTTTAGTATGCATCAAACGTTTTACAACTATTTTTCTTAACGCATTTTATTAGCGCTAAGGGAAACGGCGCCCGGATCGGCAGCTGCCATGCCTGGGGGATGACCACGAATGGGCACGAAATGGACGGGCACAAGTGGGGCAGAGGCGAGATGGGAGGAGCGAGCGATTGAGGGGACTGGGGGAATGCGAGAAGGGGAGGATGGGAGGATGGGAGGATGGGAGGATGGGCCACGGCACGTACTCATTTAAACCGACGCGCCTGACGAGCTAATGGTGTCCGTTTGCCGGTTTTCCATGTTTGTTGCTTGTTGTTGTCGATTGTTGTTTGTTGTTGTTGTTGCTGTTGTTGTTGCCATTGTTGTACATCTTCATAGCGACCATTGTCATATTAAAACCGCAGTGACGAAAGCAAAAGAGGAATGGGCGTTAGAGCAGAGGCATCAGGCATGAGGCATGTGGCAGGGGGCATGTGGCATGGGGCTGGGAGTCAAAGCCGTGCATAGCATTTTCTATTAACAGCAATAAAATGCGGAGCTGACGCAAAGTGGGACACGACCAGGGGGCAAGGGTCCTAGCACTGGGACAAACAGAGGCGCGCGCGCTCTGATGACGACGAGGCGAGTTTATATTTTCCCTTTTTATTGTTATTGGGCAGCCAATTTGACAGGACGACAGACCCGACGTTCTCGTTTGAGTAAATGAAGTCTGGACAGACATGGAATAAACGGACACGCTCATGGAATGCTCAATATACACACATATATAGATAAGTATATACTCACTTACACACATACATACATATTTCTATTTTGGCTAGAATAAATATATTATTGTTGAATTTACACTCGCAGCAAAACAAAGAGTTTTTCAAATATGCTCCACAATATATATATATAATATACTCCAGGATATTTGCATCACTCTAAAATTTGCTTAATTAATAATATATATAATATATTTGATTTTGTTGGGCATCTGAAAATTTAAAATTTTTAATTGATTCATTTACTTATTTCAATGTAAATCAATAAATAATCATAAATAATAAATACATTTCTTAGGCGAAGACTACTAAATAAACTACAAAAATATTAAATTTAAATAAAACAAAAAACAAAAATAATTTTATTTATTCATTTAATTAATAATACAATGTAGACTAAATAAAAAAAAACAAATGCATGTAAAAAGTTGTTCATATTTATTATTTATATTAGACTAAATACAAAAAAAATGCATGTAAAAAGTTGTTCATATACTATTTATATAAATATATATTTTTTATATCTAATAAAGTTAACAAATAATAAAAAATTAATAAGACAATAATAAACATTAATTATTATTAAACATATTTTTAAATTAAAAATATTTAAGGTAATTGTATAATTTTATAAACACATATTAAAGGCTTGTATATGCATATATAAGATTTAATAATAAATTTAATAATATTTTTTAGTAGTTTTAGAAATATTTAAGGTATTTATATAATTTTATAAAAACATATTAAAGGCTTGTATATGCATATATAAGTTTTAATAATAAATTTAATAATATTTTTTAGTAGCTTAAACTTTTTTTAAGCAACTTACATACATTACATTTATTTAATGTATTAATTTTATTTTTATTTTTTAATTTAATTTTTTTTTATTTTTTTTTTAATTAGGGAATTTTTAAAGGCAAAATAAATTAGACATACAATTTTTCTATTAAATATTTAATGCATATATAAATGTTTTAATTAAAAAAAATAGAGTATAAGTAGTTCAGGAAAGCCAACAATTTGCTAACATAAATATTAGATGAATATCCATGGGCATATTAAAAAAAAAGGATAAAAAATACATGTAAGCAATTTAGTCATAGCTCAAATAAAGAGTTGGACATAAATATTGAGAACATTCTATATACAGCGTCTCTCCCACCATCACTCCCTCTCTCTCTCTCTCTCTCTCTCTCTCTCTCTCTCTCTCTCTCTCTCTCTCTCTCTCTCTCTCTCGCTCTCTCTCTACAAGCATCATAAATAATACTTAAGCATATGCATCGAGTATATTTATGTCTGCGAACGTGTTCGCAATGCACAAGAACTGTTGCTTTTTAACAAATTGGGTTAGATGCAAACAAAGGCAAAGCTGACAATTTGCACATTTTGCTATATCAAAGTCACCCTCCTGCCTTACCCCTTCCCCAACACCACCCCCCTCTCCCTTTTCAACTCTTCTTCTTCCAAGTATTGGGGCAAGAACAATGCTGCAATTAAATAAATGTTTTTGGCCGGCTGTCGCAAAAATGCCAAAGAACTTGAAATGGTTTTATGACGCGCGCATTACAAACTAACAGACTAAAGGACAAAACAGGACGAGCCTGGATGGGGGCAGGACGCGGCACAGCGAGGCAACAGGCGGCCGACAGATGCAGTTGGTGCCAGGCAGTCCGCCAAATAGCGCAACAGAAAAACAGGCAAAACGAAAAATGGAAAAAAAAAAAAGGAGAAATAATTTAGCTTAATTCAATGCGTTGCTAGAGGCGAGGCGGGTAAGGGGCGTGGCAGGGGGCGTTGCGTGGAGCGATATGGAAGTGAAAGGAGTTGCGCCGAGTGGCGACGCATAGTCGCTTCCTCTGGCGCAATTAGTGCAACATTGTTAAACATTTTCTGCTCTCACTCACTCACTCACTCACTCTCTTTCTCTCTCGCTCCCTCTCTCTTTCACTGGTTGAGCTTGTTGCTTATGCAACGGCGCCAAAGCGCCTTTAAGCATGCTTTATGGCCAAGAAACAAAGCAAAGGGCAAGTTTAAGCGCAAAGTCAAAGTGGATTTTGGACACACACACACACATAGAGAGAGGCTCCCACCTCTGCTTCTTCTGTCTTTTTTGTGCTGCGTGCATCAAGTGGCAGCCGCAACAAAAAAAAAAAAAAAGGGCAGCGAAAAAAATCCCTTTCAAGTGAAGTGCGGCGGCAACTCCGACTCCGACTCCGACTCCGACTGCGAATGCGAATATGTATGCGGATGTGGATGCGGATGTGGATGACGTTGTAAATGCCGGAGTTAAGTGTTGACTCGGCCGTGCTTCACTTTTAATTTCTATGCGAGATGCCGCCACACAGTTCTTGCCACTGTGTTAGCTGATGAGGGCATTGTGAGCCAGAAGCCGGCACCAACCACCAACAGCCAAATATATGCATGTGGATATTTTAAAGCCCAGCACAATGGTAGTTAATGGAGCATCGAAAAATTGTGTTAGCAGGAATCCTTTAGCTAAATTATCTCGCTAGCATGCAGCAAAGAGTCCTTGACAAGTGAGCGAAGAAATATTGTGGGTTGTGTAAGGTTGGAGTTGACGGTAGAAGGATCACGATTGATAGTAACGAAACCTTAAAGGTCAGTGCGGGATAATACCAGTTGTCAAGATGAGAAGTCGATCTCAGAAAGAGGAAAACAACAATTTAATGAGTAATGAGGTAATCCTATTTAGTTATGCTTGCTTGCCTGCCTATATACATACATATCTATTCGAATGTCTGTCTCTATAACTCTCTATTTCTCCTCTTCCTCTCTCTCTCTCTTCTCTCTCACTGTCCCTCTATCTCCCTCTCCCTTTCTATCTCCCTCTCTCTCTTACTTTCTCTCTCTCTCACTCTCTCTCTCTTTCTCTCTCTCTCTCTCTTTCTCTCTCTTCCTCCTCTTCTCTCTCTCTCTCTCTCGTCTCCTCTCTCTCTCTCTCTCTCTCTCTCTCTCTCTCTGTCCCTCTCTCTCTCTCCCTCTCTCTCTGGGGACGCAGATGAGCTACAGAGGATCATAAAAGAGAGAGAGAGAAAGTTCCCATTGGTCACTTTCAGCTCAGCAGCAACGACCTCTACCGGGCGACTTTGTGCTCGAGTGATAGTAGCCCTATATAAAGGGCAGCAGCATCAGCATTTCTTCAGTCTAGTGCAGTGCAGCAAAAGTGAAGCAAAATGAAGTCTGTGTAAATAATTAATTGTCGTTCAGCAAAACATTAAAGACAATGGAAATGCTGGGGGAATTACTTTTGGGAATTACTTGGAGGATATAAGCACTTGGAGGTAATACTTGGAGACAATACTATTTAAAGAAAATACATAGAGGAAGTACTTAGAGGAAATACTTGGAGGAAATACTTAAAGGAAATACTTGGAGGAAATACTTGGAGGAAATACTTGAAGGAAATACTTGGAGGAAATACTTGAAGGAAATACTGGAAGAAACACTCGGGGGTAATACTTAAAAAAAAAAGGCTTAAAGGTAATTATTGAAGAACTTCATAGATCGAAGACAAAGGAAATATTTAGATCAAATACTTGGAGGAAATACTTAGAGAATAAAAAGAAAGACTAAGCAGAAATATGGGAAAATATAATATAATAAATATATTGATAATATTATAAGAATAAGTGTTATCTTATTAAAAAGGATTCTCAGGAAAAGTCTTCCTGTTAAATAGTAATTTCTAACAAAAAACGTCTCCTTTCAGATCAGCACCGATCTCCGTATACTCCAGTATGACTACCCCAATCAACACACGCTCTTCACTGACCACTGGATGAGTATAAAAACTTGGAGAAATAAAACTTTAATCTTGTCATTGAAGCATTCAAATATAGAACTCTTTTAAAGCTAGTATTAAGAGAAACAGAAATCGTTGCATTCTCTTAGGCTGCAGGCCCCAAAAACCAATCAGCCACAACAAAAGAAATCGAAACGAAAAAGGGTCAAAAGTAAAGTTGGAACAAATTGCAAAAATCCAACTTTGACAACAATAAACAAAAAAGTAAAATATAAAAAAAAAGACAAACGAGAAAGGAAAAAGGAAAACAAATTTATGCTCGCATTTACGGATTGTTTTTGGCAACTCAACGAGCAGCTGGCCGACGCAGCTCCAGCAACAGAGCTGAACCAAGGCAAACCAATAAAAATTAATTGAAACTCAAGCGAAGAGCAGCGAAATGATAAAAAAAAATAGGGAATTTAGCTTGGCTAGTAACCCAGTAAAAAGCTAGTAGCTAGCTGTCAAGGTTGATGTTGAATTAAAATAGGCAAATGAAGTTGAGCGAAAATATTATAACTTTTGCTCTAGGTTGTAGACAACGCCCTCATGGCTGGCTGTAGTGCAAGTACGGTAAGACAGAAATAGCTAAATCACTATATATATCACTATATATATATACAATATATATATATGTATATATACAATAAAATCCGGTCCAGTTTCTCTGTAACTCTTTTGATCCCCAGACAAACTTATATGAGCATATTTATATGGTTATAGAGACAGTTCCTTGAGCGTCGTTATAAGAGAAGTCTTATATATAATACATATACATATGTATATATAAATATATACATTGCTTGTTTTTCAACTTTGTTTCCAGTTTATGTATAATTTTTGCTAGTTATGTTAAATATACTTTTTTGATATACATCTCATCGGAAAGGTTATTTCTCAATCTACAATTTAGCATTTACATATTCCTAATTTCAATCAATATTAAATGTCTATAAGTTGAAAAATACAAAAACCGAATATTAATGTTACTCACTGTATATACATATACATTTTTCTTCTTCTTCTTTTGTCTCCCTGTCTGTCACATACGCTTGCAGCAAACTAATATACCCTAAATTCTAAATTTACAGTCGCTCGAAGCACTTAAAACTATTAAACGATATGCAAATAGATAATCTATAACTAAATAACAAATATAATAAGACGAAAATATATTCATCTTGCGCTTGCTCTCCCTCTCTCCCTCTCTCTCTCTCTCTCTCTCTCTCTCTCTCTCTCTCTCTCTCTCTCTCTCTCTCTCTCTTTAACTCTCTCTATCTCTCTCTTTTGCTCACTCTATCCCTTAGCAGTGTAAACTTGCTGCAGCACACATTGCTTGCCAAGTGAAAGTAATCGCCTCGCCCCCCTTTTTACCATATCTCTCTCTGTCTCTCTCTCTCTCCCCCACTCCCCCTCTATGCATAGCTCTTTCGTTGCAGCTCGCCAGCTCTTTCCATTGGCAGCTCTGTCTCCTCGGCCATTAAATATACAAAACCTCATAAAACAAAGTTGGCCAACAAGCATTTTTAATTGATTTCCACGCCAATGGCTGACAGGCTGGCCCCAAGCCCAGCTGCCTCTGTGGCCTCTGCCCCTGAACTTGCGCCGAGCCCCCTCCCACTCCCCTTCAACACTTGGCTTTCATACTCAACTGGGCCATTGATGTGTGATGTCTGTCTGAAAAGTTTACAATAATTTTTGCACATTCAATAGCCGCAACTAAACGCCAAATGCCAACGCCGTGCGGTCGCAACAGGATGCAGAGACAAAGGGGCGGCAGGCAGGGCGGTAGGACACTGTTCGAATGGTGACCGACACAACTGTGACCGACAACCGGCAACCGAAAGCGATGACCAATGAGGACGATGAAGAGCTAAGGAAAAGTTTTCACAGCATTTCTCTGTGTGTGTGTGTGTGTGTGTGTTGGCATATTTTTTGGCAAAAGCTGTTTTCCAAAAATGCTCACACACACACACATACACACCCTCGCACACACATGCAAAAGTTCAGAGCTCAACGCATGATTGTGAAAATGGAATTGCCAAAGTTGCGGACGAGGGCGTCCAAAAGTTCCACAATTCATTTCTATTTTTTTTTTTTTTTTTGTATGCCCTTTCATTCGTTGTTGTTGTTGTTGTTGTTGTCTATTTTTTATAATTTTCTATTTCAAATTTCTTGCTTTTTTCTATTTGCATTTGTCATTTGGCAAAATACTCTTCAGTTGCCTTTTCTCTTCTTCCTTTTGCATAATTTCCTGTTGGCAACTTTTTTTTCATTTTTTTTTTCATTTAGTTCATTCACAAAAGGGTTTTTACAATGAGACAGGCTCAATGCGACGCTTTGCGGTAAGTAAATCAAGCGTGGAAAGTCAGGTAGCTGAAACTTGAATATCCTGTCTAGCTGCGGATCATTAGCAGATGTCAAATATTTATTGGTTAGCTCTTTGAGATGGAATGAGTGGAAAGGAACAGAGTATCTGCTAGTCTGGCAGTGGCTAGAGAGAGGCAGAAACAGAGAGAGAACCAGAGACAGAGCCAGAGATAGAGACAGAGATAGAAACAGAGATAGAGACAGAGATAGAGAAGGAGACAGAGATAGAGACAGAGATAGAGACAGAGACAGAGACAGAGACAGAGACAGAGACAGAGACAGAGACAGAGACAGAGACAGAGACAGAGACAGAGACAGAGACAGAGACAGAGACAGAGACAGAGACAGAGACAGAGACAGAGACAGAGATAGAGATAGAGATAGAGATAGAGATGGAGACAGATATAGAGATGGACACAGAGATAGAGACAGAGATAGAAATAGAGACAGAGACAAATAAATAGCGAGAGGGGAGAGAGAGAACGAGGCAACTCAGCGACCAAAAAAATGAGATATAGAGAAAACGGGAAAAAAAGAAACAGTGAAAAAGAGACAGTGCGAGACAAAGATAGGGAGAGACAGGGATAGTGAGCGCCAGAGAGAGATGGAGTGTAACAGAAGAAACAGACATATAGATGTGATAATAGTGAGTGAGAGGAACGGAGAAAGAGACAGAGACAGAGAGAAATATAAAAAAGACAACAAAGGATAATAGAGAGCGAGACAGAGGCAGACAGAGATATAAAGGTTGAGATAACAGAGCGACACAGAGAGAGAGAGAGAGAGAGAAAGAGAGACAAAGAGATATGTAGGTGTTACAGGCAAAAAAGTGAAGAGATGGAGAGAAACACAGATAGAATGAGAGGAAGCGAGAGGAGATGGAGAGCGAAGTAACTCAACTGACATCTGGCATATATCAAATGGAATATCTGCTAGCCAAGCAGTTACTCTCTACACAATCATCTAGCTCACATGCCCAAACACTGGGTATCTACCAGTTGATCACTTAACAAACTTAATCACTAATAATATAATAATAATCAATTGGATAATCAATTGTAGAGTTTGTTCATTAGCAAGCAAAAGCCCCCGCTCCAAATTAATTCAATTGAATACTTTTCAGAAATGCCAGGGTATCTGCTAGTCAAGCAAACACTCTCAAACACCCACCAACTTGCCTGCTATTTATCTCAATTTCTATTTGGCTTGTTGTCATTTTCAATGACAATGGCCAAAGCTCGTCCCATGGAGCCATTGTGTGGCCAGCGTCGTCACATTTAATATATATAATATACATATGTATATATGTATATATGTATGTGTGCAGTTGAACTTCTATAAAAATGTGTGTGCGTAGAGGGAAGGGAGAGGGTGAGAGAGAGGGAGAGCACAGCTGTTTGCAAATAATTTTAATTTCATATCTCCAACTGTGAAAGTTCCTAATTGAAATTGCCTTGCATGCCAGCTCCTGACTCCGGACAGAGGACAGCGGACTGTTAACTGGTAACTGCTCAACTGGGCCAAGTATTTAATTTCAATTGCGAAATGGCAATTTGGTAATTACTGCAGCATAGCAGACGGACAACGGACAACGGACAACGGACAACGGGTAACGGAACACACGATGGGGCATTAGCCACTGGTCAGTGCGATCGACCAAAAACTTGAGCCAATCAGCAGAAACGCATTTCGATTGCTTTGAGCAGTCAGCCAGCCACTTGACTCAATGGCATCAGGGTGATGCAATGTACATATGTTAAATTTGGCATTGCATTGCAGGACACTCAAATATGTGTACCTATACCGCGTATACCTCGATAAGAAACTAGTTTTTACTTTACTTTGATTGCTTATGACTGCAGCAGAAAATCTCTAATTTGCATTTCTTTTATATAATCTATAAGGGTGTTTCAATATACTCCCCTGAGCAATCAAGGCAGCCTATCTCATAGAGCTCAGTGCAATATGTGTATATTTATTAAATTTTGGAATAATATCTTTTTTTGTTTTGCAAATATCAGAGGAGGGCAGCATAATCGAATTTGTTGAAGTTTGCTCATAATGTATTTATTTATTCATTATCGACTTTTATTATTCATTATTCAGCTATTATTTATTTTTTATTTCTTTATTATTTATTATTAATTATTATTGTTTTTATTATTTATTTTTAATTATTATTATTTATTAATTATTCATGTTTTTATTATTTATTTTTGATTATTATTATTTATTTTTAATTATTTTTATTTATTATTAATTATTATATTTATTAATTATTATTATTTATTCATTATTATTTTTTTTATTATTTATTTTTAATTATTATTATTTATTATAAATTATTATATTTATTAATTATTATTATTTATTCATTATTATTGTTTTTATCATTTATTTTTAATTGTTATTATTTATTATTAATTATTATTATTTATTCATTATTATTGTTTTTATTATTTATTTTTAATTGTTATTATTTATTATTAATTATTATTATTTATTAATTATTATTATTTATTCATTATTATTGTTTTTATTATTTATTTTTAATTGTTATTATTTATTATTAATTATTATTATTTATTATTGATTACAATTAATTATTTATTTTTTATTAAATTTAAGAATCGATCTATGTAAAAACTCTACTGTAAAGAACGTAAATTTTAGGCGAGGACTTTAGGCTAAAGCTGCGAACCGCGGGCTTTGCATTTTTTTTTATGAATTAATGAAGCAAAACTTACAAAATTATATAGTAATACTTCATATATAAACCAAAATTGATTTTCAGTAACTATAAAAAAAAATAATAATTGTTTAAATATAAATGTTAATCAAGAGTTGTCATTATTTAATTTTATATTATATTTAATTTATTTATATTATTTTATTATATATTTATAAAATTATAGTTTATATATGTTATATATTAAATTGCCACACTATGCCGATTCAAGCACGCTCAACCCAGAGCTACATACATGCAGACCTATATATGCATACGTATACGATGATAGTCCAATAATTAACTTGCTCTACTCACATAACATAAGTACTCATGTGATATCATATATGTACATATATGACACCATATGTATACATATAAAAATATAAACTATCTGCATACTATGTCAATTTATTTAAATAGTATATATATGATATCTCATATAGTCTTCTGACATAAGCTAGTAATTTTCCAATACGCGCAAAGTGCAAATACATATTTTAAAAGTATTTTAAGTAAATATATTATAAATAGAAAATGGTAAATAATGAACAAGTTTTTCTTTCTATCTATTTCAAACAAGTTTTTCTTTGATTCTTACTTTAAAATTCTCAAACTTGAATTCCCATAGTTGTCCAGGATTTAAATTGAGTGCCGTGAGTCACATCTCAGCTCTTTTCAAGAGGAAATAAAAGACACCTTGAGCTCTTCTAGAGTTGAGTTTCAGTAAGCTCCGTCTAATCATGAGTAACCCTAATATATACATACATATACATACCTATATACATACACACATTCAAGAATGTGTTGGACAATGCAAAGTGCTCGTTGCTCAATGCTTGCGCGAACATTTCGATGTCTATTGAGGGAGCATTACATCACATTGGATTAGAGCGCAGCGCTGCTTGTCTCAAAGGATGGTCAGCCAATCAACATAAAACAAAAGCGTGAAACAGTGGGCGTGGCACATGAGCAGGAGTAGCAGCAGGAGCAACTGTATAAAAATTAAGCTCAATTACCAGAAATTTACAACATCAATAAAATAAGTGAAGAGTGCTCAACAAAAATCACCACACACAAGCACACGCAGACACTGTTCGTGTGTGTGTGTGTGTGTGTGTGTGCACGTGTGTGACTGGTGAGGGTTGCTGCTGATGCTGCTGCTGCTGCTTCCAGCTAAATGGTGTCGCTGGGCGGGTCTGTGGGTGGGTGGGGCAGAGGCAGTCAAACCTAGTGTACGTACAAACTCATCACCGGATGCTGACATATTGAAACACGTACCGACAACATGCTACACCAAAATTATAGTCACTTCCTTGATTTTGATTTTGAGTACTGCCACACGCTGAATGGCCGTGGGGGCGTGGAGGCGTGTGGGCGTGTGGGCAACGGCGGGTGTCTGCCGGTCTCTCTGCGCCTGGCACATACATAAGCAGCCTGTAAGTGTTGCAAAATATGTTGACTCAACTCATAACACAAGAGCAGAAAGGGCGACTCGACACGAGTGTTGCGTGGGCGAGCACTACCAAAAAAAAAAAAACACACACAAAAAAAATACACACACAACAACAACAAGACGAACTCGAAGCAAAGCCAGGCAAAGTGTAGCGCAGCAGCAGAGGATTTCCTAATGAGTGCTCCATGAATGAATTTCAGCCACAGAATACTAATTCGATGGAAAATTCATTTTTCCACACGATTGGCAATTAAAAGAGATTTTCTGCCACACACACACACACACACACACACATGCATGTTAGCATGGAGGACGCGCATAGCTTTGTATAGTCATTGAGTGAATTGACAGGCGAATGGACGAACAAGTCAAAGAGTGTGAGACAGAGAGAGAGAGAGAGAGTGCGAGGGAGAGCGGGAGTGAGTGTGTGTGTGAGTGTTAGAGAGACTGGGACAATGAGTGTGAGAGAAGTAGAGGCACAGAAGCATGGGCGACCAACCGGTTGGACAGTTAGATGAGTTGAACAGAGAGCTCAGCGTGCACAGTGGGCTAGATTTCATATTTAATTAGCTAAAATATTATAATTGATTTTGCAATTGGCATATGAAATTGTATATATATATATGCACACATATAAATACTAACAGAGCAGTTTTGTTTATAATATATAAAGGAAAAAATAAACAAGATTTGAAAAAGCTATACTAAATAAATACAAATAAATAAATAAATAAAAAACACTTTAGATTTTGACAATATATAAAGTGTTTTTTATTGATTTATTTATTTTTATTTATTTAGTATAGCTTTTTCAAATCTTGTTTATTTCTTCCTTTATGCATATATGCAATATGGCCAAATTTTAACATATGTAAACCAATGTAAAATATAAAAAAAAATAATAATAATAAATTTAGGGTACAAAAAATATAATATAATACTAAGAAAAGTTATACTTATACTTACTTATATGTGAAGTAAGTCAAAATAAATGTATTGGAGCAAATTTAAGCAAATACATATCTCCTTCAGCTATATCAACTTTATGAAGTCTCAGAACTGAATTCATTAAACTTTTAAAAATGTCTAGAGGTATTCCTTTGCAATGGATGTGAGCTCAGACATAACCTATTATGTCTCTCTTTCAGCTAAATTATTTGTTGCGTTTCAAATGAGGCCAGAAGTTTTGAATGGGCCACTTCAAAGTAATAATACGAACATACCAATATCTGAGCATAAAAATTGCTTGGGGATGCGACGAGTCGGGAACAAAAAACTATATCCTTTCATGAATCAGATCTATAGCTATAAAATGTTACAGTGCAGTTCTAAGTCAGTTACCACAGCTGATAGAACTATGTTGGGATCATGAATGAGTATAATGCAGTCGGTAGTGCTCGATTACACATTATTATTTATTTTACATGTACATGATACACCTGCCTGGTATTAAGATTATATTTAAGGCATGGGTTTATTAAATTTTAACGTCTTAAACAAGCTGCATACAAATATTTGTCTATCTGAAATACTTTATTATTCCAAAGTGAGTCGATCCAGTCGAATTTTATGTATATCTATGTCCAAAAGATTTCGTAATCTGTCAAAATAATACATAGATTGCAGATCTATAAGCAATTAACTCTGGTCAGACAATATAGGTATATGTATATATGTGTATATATGTATATATGTATATGTATACTTGTGTAAGCCCCACCCATTATAGCTTCAATTTGTGATGTTACGGCCCATTGTACTCGGGCGTTAGCTTGTTAGTTAGTTGTCTGCGGGGCACCTACGGGCAGGAAGTCGACAATCGACAGTCGTCAGTCGAACACCGACCGACTCCTTGCAATGTGTGTAGGGGCATGGCCAGATAGATGGGTCGAGTGCGGCGGTGGGGGGAGGGGTGGAGTCAGTAGGCTGATTAAGGGGTATGTCGTTGCCTGCCCAGCTGCAGTGTTAAAGCCAACTTGTCAATGTGACGGCACTGAGGCAGGCAACCGGCAAGCGTTGATGTATTTGACAAACAGCACGTGAAGGCGGCAGACGGCAGACGACAGACGAACTTGTCGCCTCGTTGCCCCAACTCTAATTGAATGACTCAGGCCCAATCCCAACCCCAACCCCAACCCCAGTCACCAATAAGCGTACACTTTCCGGCTGGGTGTGGGTGGTAGGGGGTGGGGTGGGTAGAGGAAACGGGGCATTTGTGACGCATCGAAGGCTAATTTCTTTAATTGGTTGTCGCAACGAGGGCCGTTAAAGTGCCAGAAACGATTGGTTTGGTCTGAGTGGAGGGAGGGCTTTGGCAGCCGGCACGTCCTTGTCCCATGGCTGGGCCTCTGGTTGTGCCTGGGACTGCTTGGTAAGAGGTTTATGTTTGGCCGTGGAGGCGAGGGCACTCGTCGAGAGCATGAGAAGCTTATGCCAATCAGCACGAGCAAAAACTTTGCAATCTAATAATGCCAATGCCAACTAAAAAGTGCACGACAAACGCATAAAAAACAATAAATTGCACAAAGCGCAACGCTCGATAAGGGTAAGGACGAGGACGGCTCCAAGGATTGCATTGAACGCCAGCCAGCAGCCGGCAGCCGGCAGCCGCTGCGCTTTCAATTTGAGTTAAGCGCCATGCTTGGTTACAGTCCGCTCCATAAAGCGGACAACAAACGACAGACGTGAACTGAATCGACACACACAGATACAAAGATAAGAGAGAGTGAGAGAGAGCGAGCGAGAGGGCGAGTGGGACAAAGATAGACAAAAGTGTAATGAAGTTTTCTGTTGCCGCCTTTGTGGCCGCTTCCGTTTCCGCCGCTGCCTCCGCCGCTGCCTCCGCCGCTGCCTCCGCGCTGCACATTATTGTTGTCAGTGAAAGAAAGTACAATTTGGCAGCTGCAGCCGAAAGCAACTCATGAGAAGTGGGCCAGGAAACGGGCCGAAACAATAGATTTTAATAAGTGCGCCATTCCCATTGTCTGCGACTCACAAATTTCACAGACTTTAGCACTTGCCACAGTTCTCAGGCGTGTGATCGATGCCTCAACAAAGTGGCTCTTGTGACATAAGAAGTTGAGCCTCGCGCCAAATTAAATGCAAATCATGTGCAGCTAAAGCAACTGCAGCGACCCAACCCAATTCGAGTTAAGCTTGGCCTAAGCCGCATTTAAAGATGGCTGGCAAATCGGCCGTAAGCTGAATATAATGAACTAGTTAGAGCCAGTGGAAGGCTTGATCAAGTCTATATACTAGATATATGCACATATATATGTACATATTTTCGTTCAATTATTAGCAAATCGATGTAGCTGAGCTTGCTTAGCTTACATCTCTTTAACTAAAAATCCGATTTGAATGAAATACATATTTTCGATATAACAAAATTGAGCAATTATTAAGAAAATTTTAAAATCTGTAAAATCTCATTTAATATATTCGTTTTAAGTTGTGAAAGGCCAAGTAAATTATTTGTATATAAAAAAATGAATCAATAATGACGAAAAGCTGTTTCAAGTCTGTAAGTTTGAAAACATTTAAAAGAGAGATAGATAGATATAGATAGTTTGAAAACATTTAAAAGACAAATAGATAGACATAGATAGTTTGAAAACATATAAAAGACAGAGCTATTTTGAGTTAAGGTACTAAAACTATTTAAAAAAAAAAAAAAAAACAATAATAATAATAATAGATTTGTAAAAGAATTTTAAGGTTCAAAGGAAACAATGCAAAAATTCCCGCTCAATAAAATCGAGGGATCTTTAATTATATTAAGTATACAGCATATATTCAATAGTTTATTAATTAATTAATTCCACTAAGATTATAGAGTAACCTTCATGTTACTCTATAACCTTTATAAGCTTTTCTCAAATACACGAATAATACAAATTCTAATAGCTTGACTTAATAGAATATTGAAATGAAAGCAATAGAATTGAAAGACAATATAAGAGCTGCTCAGCCTATACAGAGCTAACTCTACATTCAAATAGAATATTCACTAAAACCTTATTGTCAATTGGTTACACAATTTCTGCTTATATAAATTTGTATCTTTATATACATATGTATGTATGTATGTATGTATGTATGTATGTATGTATGTATGTATGTATATGTCGGGATTTCAGTCTGATAACAACTTTCTATATTCATAGACTTGCAGAGTCACGCTCTATAAGGACTTTCCAGTTTCCATAGCTCTACGTCCCACTGCTCTACTTTCCCAAAGATCTCACAATTCTCAGCAGCTTCTTCTATTTAAAGTCCGCAAGCTGATTTTTGACAGAAGCCTGCATGCCGTCTCATTCTCTCTCAGCAACACCCGGGACCACATGCCGCAATAATACTCCATTATACTTATGTGTATGTAAAAGTATAATACATATAAGTATAATGGAGTATTATTGGGGTATGTATATTATATTATATATATATATATATGTATATATTATATTTCAATTATACTTTAATTATACTTCTATTATAATTCTATGCTATTTCTATTATACTTCTATTATATTTCAATTATATGCTATGCTATCATGATATAATATTTCTACTGTAACATATACATCTGTATTTATATCCCTATATAAATGTCTTTATTTTAAGGCACATTATTTTAGGCACTCCCTGATTAAGATCTATCACTTCAACTTCAACTTGAACCATATCGAATAAATAGATCTCGTAACACTCGAATTTCTGTCCAAGCTCTTCTGGCAGCCCTCTTTGTGCAAAGTTTTTGGTGGTCTTGACACATCGATTTATGAACAGAGCGGTTCCCATTATGACGGTAGCTCACTTAAGCAAATCACTTAAAGTGAGCAGCGTGGATGCGGAGCAGTCGACGCGGTCTCAGCACACTTGAGCGACTGCAGCAGGAAATAACTTAACTCAATTACGCTTAATTATTTCCTAGTTGCTAAGGAATTTCGCCCGCTCACAGACAATAAAAGTTTCGTTTAGTTTTTGTGTTACATACTTTGAAGGCAGCCGGACTTGGCAACACCAACACATGAATGTGTGTGTATGTGTGTGTGTGTGTGTGTGTGTGTGTGTGTGTGTGTGTGTGTGTGTGTGTGTGTGTGTGTGTGTGTGTGTGTGTGTGTGTGTGTGTGTGTGTGTGTGTGTGTGTGTGTGTGTGTGTGTGCCACATGTGTAGCGGCAGCAGAGAGTGTGAACCTGGAGCTGGAGCAGGGGGGGTCTGCTGCTGATTATTATTATTCACTTGGGCATTTTTACGAGCTGCTTTGGCCAAAAGTTCGCCTCGCTCTTTGTGCCAACTATTCAACTGTCTCACGAGACGACGACGACGATGACGACGTCGAGGACAACTGCTCTTCTCCTGCTGCCATGCATCGCATTTCTTTTCTTTCTTTCTAACTGCTGCTTCTTCTTGTTCTTCTTCTCTATTTTATGCACAACTCTAAAAATTCAGCATGGCCCTGTGCTTTTTTATGAGGCCAGCTGCTTGTTGGGTCTACAGCATTCGGGACTCAACAACTTTAGAGCCTTGAGAATTACAAATCAGACTGCCTGTACCTATAAAAAGTACTAATAAGTATGTGTGTGTGGGTGTGTTTGGGTGTGTTGGGGTGTGTTTTATTGTAGTCAACTTTATGAGGCGCCTAACTTGAACCTGAATACATGCGCCAACTCCTGCACCGCCCCAAAGCTAGCAGTCTTTACATCCCCCCCAACCCATCTAAGCCACTAAAACGGAATCCTGAAATCTGTGTTACCTACTCAGACATTCTTATTCGCTTGTCGTACATTTAGTCCAACGGCGGACTGAGTTGTGTTGCAGGGCTTAAGCGTACTACGTTCTAGGCACCGTACACCTTGCCTTTACCTTTATGGGCTACCTGCAATTGAACAACATTCTCCCATATTTGTTAGCATATTTATATAGCAATTTAGATTATCACTTACATGCATTTAGCCAGAGATTAAGGACTCTAGCCTCATTTACGATGGTTAAATGGGTATATTGGTTTTTTGCACTGTCTCTTCATTTTTTATTAGGGTTCTCTATGGATTCCTACATTAATATATGGCGGCATGGCAAAGCGGAAAATGGATCTATCAGCATTTAGACCGTGAATCAGTGTTCAGAAATCGGTAATGCCCGAGCGTTATTACTTACATTTATTTACTTAATAGAGTTTTTTGGAATTGCATTTATATAAATAGTCAAAATACTTAAGAAAGTTATTTGTTTGTTATTTATAATTTGTTTCTTTTTCTTTTATTTTCTTTTTTATTAAAATAATTTACAAGGTATGCTTAACAAAAAATTAAAATTTTTTATTTCTTTAAATACGTAATTTGTAATGTTTGAGAAATATTAATTTTTGTTATGTAGCAAATATTTTTTTAACCTAAAAAAAAATATTACATATACTTAATTTTAATTTTACCTATACTGTAATACTGTAATTTACTCCTGTAAATACAAGATTTTTATCATAATGTATTATATTATTATTATTTTTATTTATATGTGTATTTTTTATTTGTACATATTTATATACAGAATTATAATTTTTTAGGAACCAATAATTTTAATAGATAAAATAAAATATAAATAAATAATAGATAAAATATAAAAAATATATATATATATTTATATATATATAATATTATAAATATATAATATTTATTATTATAAATATATAATATTTATATTTTATTTTTATTTTTTTAATATTATTGCATAAACATCAATTTTAATTTTATTTTTCGAATTTCATTTATTTTATTTTTTTAATTTTTTTTTTTTAGGATATTTTACAAATAACTAAACACATATTGCTCAACTCGAAACAAATTCCTATAGGTTAATCTCCATTTATAAGGAACTTGAAGCGTTTAACTGCCCAACCTAACTGTAAGTAGGCACGTACAGCAGAGCACCCACACACACACACCGATACACACACACACACACCGTGCTAAGCATGCACTCAGTGATGATAATAATATTTATGAGCCTCCTCAAGGACACTTGTGAGGACCTCACTTATGTGCCTTGGACTTCTTCGATGGGCGGCAGTGAAGGGGCCGCGGTGGTTGGGGCGTGGCTGCTGTGTGACTCGAATTACCCTGGTGGCTACTTGCCGGCCCCAAAATATTTTCACAACTTGGCCACAATTTGCGCCTTAATTTGCCACAGCAGCAGCAAAGGCTACAACAACAACAGCAATCACAAGTGAACAAAAAAAAAAAAAAAGAAAAAGTAAAACTTTTTACAATAACAAAAAGGGCAGTCCAAGCAAAACAGTTCAGCTCTAGCCAGCAACAACAACAACAACAACAACAACAACAATACGAGCACGAAAATATGCCCCCAAGGACTGCTGGCGAGTTGTTGCCATTGTTGCTCTCGCTTTAAGCCTTGGCTTGTTGTTGTTGTTGTTATTGTTGGCATCACAAATATTGCCGCTCATCATTTTTATTTGTTTGCTTTCACTTGACTGCCAAAGGTGGCCTCCCGGGTGGCTTGGCCAGTGCCAGTGCCCCACCCCATCTATCAGCCCCCCCCCCCCCCCTCCGCCCCTTCACCCTGCGGCCCTTTGACGCCGCCGGCCCCATAACTTTGTTGATTTAACTCGCCCGCCCAGGCATTGGCATTGGCTTTGGTTTCGGCTTTGCTTTGCTTTTTGTTTTTTTCTGTTTTTTTTTTTTTCTCTCTCTTTTGCCTTTCTCAATTCGCCGTCTTCGTAACGAAAAACTCGCCCCCTGCTCTTCCGTTTCCGACAGCATTTTGCGACCGCATTGAAAAGTTTGTTTACCTACGAAATTGAAGTGTGAAATAAGCAAAGTTGAATTATTCCTGGCGGACATGATAAACTGCGGCCCACCAGGCCCAATGCAGACAAATACACACACATACACAAATACACACATACACACATATACATATGCACATACATATATACACAGTTACTTGCTGCTGTAAAGCAAAAAAAAAAAACAGCGCGTAAATGAAATTTTCAAGTTTTCCACAAAAGTGTTATTACTTGAAGATTTTGCTGTAGACCCCATAGAGCTGAAACATTGAATGGCCTGAGAAATGGGAGCAAGGCAAATAGCAGTTACAGTTGGCTAATTTTGCATATATTTAAATATTGAAAATATCAACTGAATATCGAGTGTCATTTCGATGTAAATGTTAAGGAAGAAGGGAAGAGAAGAGGGTATTATCTATGAAAGGTTTATTGTTATATGGGACAAGACTCAAAGAGAGAGAAAGAGAGAGAAAGGAGACAGAGAGAGGGAGAAAAAGAGAGAGAGAGAGGGAGCAACTGGAAGAGCGGAAAACACACAAGTCGAGGAAGATGGAGAGAGAGTGAGAGAGAGTGAGAGAGAGTGAGAGAGAGAGAGAGAGAGAGAGAGAAAGATACAAGTAGAGTTCAGAGTGATAAAGCTAAAGAGACCGAGAACGAGAGTGAGAGAGAGAAAAGAAAAAAGCAACACAGAACAAGAGCAGAGAAGAAGACAGAAGATGAGAGAGATGGAGTGAGAAAGAGGCACAGAACGGGGCAAAGTTAAGAGTAGTACAAGAGAGAATGAAGAAGCTACCGTAGAAGGGAATGAAAGAAAGCGAGATAGAGAGAGATCAAGAAAATGTCGCGAAGAAAACAAAAATCTGAACAGGGAGCGAGGAAGACAGAGAGAGGGAAAGAAAGTGAAAGAAAGAGACAAAAAAGCTAGCTCAAGTCTTGAAAGAATGAGCCCAACCTACATCTCTTATGGGTTTACATCAATCTCCAATATGGTATATATATTATCATTTTTATGTTATCATAACATGCTCTGTTCATGTTAAATTCCCATGTTAATTACATAAATCTCTGACATATACATATATATTATCATTTATGCTTTCTCGAGTTGATTTTATTTCGGATCCTTGCATTGCCTTAAGCCATAAGACAATATTATGTCTTCAACTTTTCGCTGCCCTCGCATTTCATTTTTTTGCAGTTTTCCGGCCAAGAGAGAGAGAGAGAGAGAGAGTGAGGAAAAACCGCTGCTGTGGCAACTGGTAGCACGCGCTAAAAACTTTGCCAGTAGCTGCTAATTTGATTTGGGTGCATTAATGGCAAAAAGTCGATTTTAATTAACTGAGATCGCCGCCTAATCGAAAGCGCAGGCAGCTAATAAAATTAACAACAACAACATCTATATAGCCCAGATATATAATGGTCAATTCGTGAGCAAGTGTGTGTGTGTGTGTGTGTGTGTAGATGGGTGTATTAGTGTTGCCCTTAGGCCTGTCATCGGGCATAATTAATGGGAGCGACATGCTCTAAGTGGCAGTCACGATTTAGCTAATTCTTTTATCGATATATGTCGATGGGACGTGCCAACGGCCAGTGGACAAAATGTTGGCCAAAGGCCGTCAACAGCTGTGCGTTGGCTGGCCATGGTGGGCGTGGTCGCGCTGCCTCAACAACAAATGCAATTACACACACCCACTCACACACACACACACACACCCACACACACGCACGCATAGACACGGTGTTCAGGTTCATCCCGTTGCGGGCTGTTCATTAGATGGACTGCCGCTGCTGCTGCCATTGTCTTTCCGTGGCCTATGAGCTCGCTTTACAGAATGTTGTGTTGATTTTTATGATTCTTTAGAGTTTGCTGGCTTTGTTGTTGCCGTTGCTCTTTTGGGGCAGCACAAATAATTATAGCTGCCTAATTTGCAGTTAAAACGAAATACTTTTGCAACATTTTTATTAGTTCGCTAGCAAATCCAATTAGTCAGCATTAGCAGCGGCAGCGGCAGCGGCAGCATCAAAGAGCGCCGCACGACTTGGAATTTCTTTTAAATTACTACACAAATTTTCTAGAGCATGGGCCATGGACCAACAACAAAATAATAAAAAAACAAGTAAGAAGACTCTAGTCGAGACTGCTCGACTAGGAGATACCCTGAACCCTCCAAGCTGATATTCTTATCATTCTGCACTTCTTTTATGCACGCACACATACATTTACATGCATCCACCCTCACGCGCCCGCGCTCTGCTAACTGCGCAGTAAGCAGCGACTGCGCTTGGGCTGCGCTGCAGTGTGGGCAATAGTATGAGAATTTAGCTGGTGAATAACTTCTCTTGTAAACATACGATCTTAATGAAATTTTCAGGGCGTAATTATATGGTCAAAATGTGTGTGCATTCCAAAGCACAAGTCTCTAGTACTTGAAATACGTTTTTTACAAATTGGGGGCGAAGGGGGCGTGGTATCCAAAATCTGTTGATTACAAAATGTTTGTAATCATCATCTATATATACACAGTAAATCTGAAGTCTCTACATCTAATAGTACTCCGATGAGGCTCAAAAAACAAAATCAATTTTTCGATTATTCTCGATAAAAAAGTTATCGGATGAGTTATCGAAAAAATAAAGCAAACTCGTACTGCGTATGGTATACACGAGTATTCACACAAAATTTCAGCTCTCTAGCTTTTATATCTTCTGAGATCTCGGCGTTCATACGGACGGACGGACGGACAGACGGACAGGGCTAAATCGACTCAGCTCATCGTGCTGATCAAGAATATATATACTTTGTGGGGTCTGCGATGATTCCTTCTGCCTGTTACATACTTTTACACAAAAACATTATACCCTGATTTCCCATTTTCAATGGGTTCAGGGTATAAAAATAATAATAATAACAGCATCTCTCTTTGTCAATTCAAAAGATCTTTAAGGTTTTGCTTACATTTTTTCATGTAAATTATTATTATTATTTGGTAAATGTTATGCATTTGGTATTATTTTAAATGATTTTGCTTAGATCTAGCCACAAATAAAGAGAGCATATTAATTTTGCTTTTGTTTACCCTGAGCCTATTGAAAGCATAAAAATAAAGTATGTACATACATACATATATCGCATCATATATACATACATATGTTTATACATCCTCTAAGATGAGCATAAATACCACATTATTGCTTGAACCGGTTGGTACTGTTGAAAGTTTCTCGATATCTGCAAATACATACAACATGAGTGTCTTTTACAATTGAGTAAAGTTTAGCTCTCTCTCTCTCTGTTTGCACTCACACTCAAAAAGCTTTCGACTGCATCGGTTCTTTCACGAGCTCATCCGCGATCGGCCGCAAGCACATTGTTGTTTTGTTTCGCTCTGCATGTTCTCCAACCGTTTGGTTGAGCGGAAAAGTTATTTGTGTGTGTGTTAGTACGTATGAGTGTGAGTTGCTCGCTAAACATATCGAAAGCTTACATGCATTGAGTGTGTGCATAAGTATGACAAATTGCATAGCCTTTTTGAGTTAGCCGTTAAGAAAAGAACATAAGTCACTTGCACAGGAAGAGAATGAGAGCGAGCAAGTATAATTAGCTTTGTTCAACTGTGATTTACGGCTATAATGTCAACTGATTTTGATACTATATTTTTTCTTTTTCTTTTTGACATGTAATTAAAATGTAAAATTTTCATAAATTTCTGTTTTTTGCAAGCTACGCATATATACAATTAAAATCGATCAGGGCTTAGGGTATCTCCTAGCCGACTCCCACAGACTACACGTTCCTTTTTCGCTCATCCTTCATGCCTCTTTCGTCTTTCGCTTGTGATTTAAAAGTGCAGCAAATGAAATCGAGCCTCGCTGTTGGTGGTGTTAGTGTGATGTTGGTGCTGGAGTAGTGCTGGTGTGGTGCTGTGGCACATGCGGCTAATGGCAGCTACCGCAGTTTCTGGCCGCGGCACAAAATGCGGGCGTTGCTTTCTTATGACAAAAGTTTTGCCCAAAAAAGTATGCTATAAAAATTAATTAATGTAAAATGTGCAACTAATTAGCTAGACAGACAGCCGCTAACAGAGAAAAAGAGCCATATTTAAAAAAAAACGAAGACATCAGCTTAAAGCCAAGCATCAGATCCCTCTCTTTTGCTCTCCAGCCATTTCAGCCCAGCAGCCGCTCAGCACTTAACCTCAAAAGTGCAGCGCAACATGACTAAGCCGGCGATTAAACAACAATTGGCTGACAGTTATTTACACAAGTAGCTGTTAGCTGGCTGACGCTCCATATTGATGCGAGCTGTTCAATGCGGTCGCGGCGACAGCGACGCCAGCAGCGCCGACAACGGCAGCGACAGCGACTGCGGCTGCGGCTTATTGCAGACAATTGCGAAACGCAGCGGCTTTGTGATTGGGATTGCCAACTATGCCGGCTGTGGAACTGGAGCTGGGGTTTGGGGCTCGGTTTGTTTTGTTTTTTGTTATTGTGTCTGACTGGCAGCCGCTGCTCGATTAAAACACAACAATTTGCTGATTTCTTATTCAGCAGCCCCGTCGAGGAAGCGTCGCCAGCGCCATCGCCATCGCCAGCGCCATTGCGATATTCTGGTTCATCCACAGCGTAAACACAGACGAAAAACTGCTAAATCATTGCAATACAAAACCAACAAAAGCCACTGCGTACTCTTCAAAAACTCTCCGCACGCCGTTGCATGAAAAGTCCGTGCGCCGCACCACGGCGGAGGCGCTGCCACGTTGCCATGATCTACGCTGCGCAAATATTGAAAATACAATCCGTCTATACGAAGTATTGATATGCCCTGTCTCTATATATACATATACATATATATGTATGTATATGTACACTCACACACACACAGAGATGCCGGAGAGTGCTTTTAACAACGGGCTCCGTTGTCTGCTCAATGATTTATTGACGGGCTCGGGACAGAAACTTCAATGTACTCGTATTTTCACCGCATTTAGTTGCAATGCATCCACAGACAATTCTCTTTGTCTCCGAGCCACTCTCCGTCGGCCCTCACGGAAAAAATAACTTTGCCTGCTCAAGCGAAAGCTGCTAGACAACGACCTATCCTATGGCTCATCCACCCAGACGCTGTCGCGTCATAGCATGTCGCAGTCGGTAGACCCCGTTTGGCTCTCGATAATTACAGGGCATCGAAACAATGAAGGAATTCAACTTTGCAAAGGACACGAGCACAAATGGTACATACGTACATATATGTATGTATAACTGTATCTGGTGGAATTACCCACTCGCTCATGTGCACAGGCTAACCAAATGTGTCCCCTAAATTCATAATCGTTTCAAGCAAACAAACAACAAAATTAAGCAACGCAACAACAACAACAACAACGACAACAATTAAATTGCTAACAAAGCAGCTCGGCCATCTCAGAGTCAACCGAAAAATAGAGGCAAAAAACTACAACAGCTACAAGAGACTTGTCTAGAGCATACACTGGGGAAAATCGAGGAACTCTAATAATGCTTTTAATTTTAAAATTATGTATATTATATATATGTATATATGGATATATAATAATGCAATAATAATAATTATAGTAAATATATTTATGCATATGTATGACTAAAACTTAGCAAACGCAAGTGAGGAAGATAGAGAGAGAGAAAGAGAGAGACAGAGAGAGAGAGAGATTGAAGGGAAGACAAAGGTATGAAAAGATCAACTATGTAAGCAAAACTAACTGGTGGGAGAGAAGAGATAAGTGAGAAAATTGAGAGAGAGAGAGAGAGAGAGAGAGAGAGAGAGAGAGACAGAGAGACAGAGAGACAGAGAGACAGAGAGAGAGAGAGAGACTGAGGAAAGAAAGGGAGAGAGAGAGATCGTCGTGGAAATATAACAGCTATATAGTGGTGTAGCAAGAGGCATTACGAACTGGTTTTTGTAGACCTAATAGACCCCATAGGAGAGACATAAAATGAAATACCATTAATTTATTTACCTTCGGCAACTTAATACGAAACAACCCCCTATATTATCAGCAACGCGGCTAAGCCCATGCAGCTATAGTATACATACATCATAATATATAAGAATAAGGGGATAATATGTATAAAAGAATTATAATGCAAAATCATTACAAATTCCACTTTTGAGAATCGCATAGAAAGGTGTTTGTATATGATCAAGAAAAACTACAAATCAAATCAACTTTTACTCAAACTTATACTCATACGTATACTCATATTCATACTCCTACTCATATTCACACTCACACTAATGAACACAACGACAATACACTGTAATTTCTCCCAGTGTACGCAGTGTTGGCGCATTGAAAAGCCATTTAATTCATTAGCAAAGTGCATTTTCTTGTACCGAATGAAGAATATTTCGGGGTGCACTCACATGAGTACAGTGTGCGCCTGCTATATGAGCATGGGAGGGGGCACTTGGCACTTGGCGCAACAAATAAATAAATTAGCGTCTAACACTTATGGCAATCGGGAGAGATAGAGCTACCTATTTTACGACATTATATGAAAATATACACACACACATACATACATATGCACATGTATGTGTATCAGTGTCTTTGTGGATTTTTTTTTTTTTTTTTTTTTTTTTTTTTTTTTTTTGTGGCAGAGGCCTGCTAACGGACTGAACAAAGGGGCAAAAGTAATAAAAACCTGCTTAAAAATCATTCATTGAATTCGTGACAAAAATACTTTTCGCCCCATGGCAAAGCGCATAACGCGCAAACGGATGCAGTAATCGGGAGGGGAGGTGGGAGGGGGTTGGACTTAGGGTTGCAGTTGGTGTTGGTGTTGGGATGGGGTCTGGAGCTGGGTGCTGATGTCAGTTGAAAAATGCGACTGAGAAAAGACAATATTTGCTTGTCGGCAGCGCAGACACAGGCAGCGGCCCCAAAATGAAAATGGCCAAGTGGCGCTGGCAAACGAAAAAGTGAAATAAAATGGCCAAAAGTAGATGATAAAGAAGAAGGAGAAGAAGAAGGCAACGCCGACTGCAGTCGCATTAAATGGCAAACGCGACAGAAATGCTGAAAGAAATGCAAAAACGCAAATGGGAGCAGCGACAAGCAGCAATAGCAGGAGCAGCAGGAGAAGGAGTAGGAGGAGCAGCAGCAGGAGCAGCAGGAGTAGGAGGAGCAGCAACAGCAGCAGCTCTCGAGAAGAAAAAGAACGACTTCTGCCGATTAGATTTGAGCTGATTTTTTTTTGGCATTTTTTAGCTAGCTTTCTTTTGTGTTTTTCTTCTTTTTTTTGTTTTTTTTTTTATAGTGCATGCCCATTGAAAATGTGTCAGAAGGGTATATATGTACATATATTTGGTTGTGGAGAATTTACTTAATAATTTACTTATATTGGTATAGCTCGTCAATGTAATATGTAATATAATAAATGATAAAAATGATAAATATTAATTTACAATAATTATATAGTTAAGCAAATACCAGATACGCAGATGTTGATTAATACTAAAATTGCATTCCCTATGTGTCTCCCCTCTCTCTCTCTCTCTCTCTTTCTGCCTCAATCTCTCTGTCTCTCTCTCTCTCTCTCTCTCTATCTCTCTTTCTCTGTTTTTGTTTACTCTTATTCTTCTACCTTGTGATTTCCTCTCTCACAAATTTGTCTCTCTTGCACAATTGATGGTTCACTTCTTCTCTCACTCTCTCTATCTCTCTCTCTATTTTCATTCCTTTCTATCTCTCTGTGTCTCTCTCTTTTTCTCTCCATGTCACTCTCTTTTGCTCTCTCTCCCTCTCTCTCTTCCTCCCTCTTACTTGAATTTGCCAGTAGCTTTGTCCCTGTTTCATCTATATATTTCCTCTTCACTCCTCATCATCCTCTTATTACTCCCTCTGTCTCTCACTTTCACTCGTCACATCTAAATTTCAATCATTGTTAAGAGTTGGTTCCTTTCTCTTCCTTCGTTCTTTCTCTGTTTCAATTCCTTCTTCATCTACATTTTGGTCTTTGCTTGTCTCCACACTTGCTCCTTTATTTTCCCTCTTTCTCTCTCGCTCTTTCTTCGTTTGTATTTCAGCTTTTTACTTTTACTCTCTCTCTCTCTCCCTTGTTCTCTCATTCTTCCCACTTACAGAGTATCTGTCAGTCTATAACTTTTCACACACACACAAAATTCCCATATCTATATATGTATGTATGTAAAAAATCGTGATGAATGAAATTATATGCAACATGCACTGACCGCAGCCGCACCGACTGCTCCCTCTCAGCTGGGGGGGGGGCCAAACAATGGACACGGGGGCCGGGTGGTGGGCGGACCAGGTGCCGCTGCAACGTCGTCGTCGTCGTCGTCGGCCCGCTGGACGGACAGATCAGTTGGCCAGGCCAAGAGTCAAAATAACAGCGTCTGCCATTTTTGCAGGTCACTGCGCGCATACAAAAGACAAAAGGAAGCGCCGACAGTTGGCATAAAACGCTGAATAGGCAGGCTCAGCTGGCCGCTCAGCGGCGGGCGAGGGATGCAAGGCGGATAGGTGTGGGGGGCGTCAAGAGAGTCTTTTGTTGAAATTCCGCTGCAAGTGACAAGCATTTTGCGTATGGCCAAGGCAAAGCGTGTAAATTGTTGTCGCTGTTTGCTGAAAACTCTCCAAGAAATCAACGTGGCTTCGTTTTTCTTCACTTCTCTGTCTGTGTGTGTGTGTGTGTGTGTGTGTGTGTGTGTGACGGTAATTTTGTTAGAACTGTCTGTGTGTATGTGTGTGCGTGTGTGTGCGTGTGTGTGTGTGTGTGCAGCTATCTCTTGTCCTTTTTCGGGCAGCTGCAGCTGACCTCAAATTAAGCGCTGACAATTGCAACTTGAAGCCATTGCAGCTGCTTTGTGGCATTCATTTGGTATGCGTACGCACACAGACACACCAACACACGCACACACATGTAGACTTGCTGCACGTTCAGCAGCAGGCTGCCCAAAAATGTGAATCCACACTGAAAACATAATTATAAACACATGTTGCATCCACACACACACACACACGCACACACACACACACGCACTCTGCCTCTTTCATGTCACACACACATGTATGTATGTGTGCTTGTGTGGACTTTTGAATTTGGCCATCGTGTATTTTGTTACATGATTCGAATTTCTGAAAAGTTTCTGCCGCAGTCCAGACTTGACCGAGCGTTTAGCTATCTGCTTTCAGAGCCTTTGGCAAGTGTATTGAATTCGAAACTTTATATAAGACAACATACACGCGCGCGCACACACACACACACACACACATACACATACATGCAGTCAATTACTGAGCTAGTACATGTAAATAATAAGCACGATGCTTACATTACAAATTCCTGTTCTGCAAACTTTAAATTGTAACTTTTGTTATCAGGCAGGCACATTTAATTGAACTTAATTGTAAATTAATTGACTGCCACGCACATAGAGTTAATTAACTTACGAATCTTTAATTGGCCAAATATATTTCTACATATTTATTAGTTAGCATCCAAGGCAAATGCTTTGAGTCTGGAATTTGCTGAACTTTTTTCTTGAATTTATTAAAATGGTTTAGCTCAAATTTAAATATATTTAATATTTTTGTAAATAAAAAAATTAATTCTTTAGTTAAGATGAAGATTGGTATTTAAACTAAATGTAGAGTAGAGTAATTAAAAAAAAAATCATTAAAAAAAATTTAACTGCTTTAACTTCTGCGAGTAATTATAAATAAATTAGTGTTAATTTTGGTTTCTTTCTTTGTATTTAGTTTTCAATGAAATTTCATATTTTTGTAAATAAAAAAATTAATTCTTTAGTTAAGATGAAGATTGGTATTTTAACTAAATTTAGAGTAGAGTAATTAAAAAAAAAAAAATCATTAAAAAAATTTAACTGCTTTAACTTCTGCGAGTAACTAACTAAATTAGTGTTAATTTTGGTTTCTTTCTTTGTATTTAGTTTTCAATAAAATTTCATATTTTTGGAAATAAAAAAATTAATTCTTTAGTTAAGATGAAGATTGGTATTTTAACTAAATTTAGAGTAGAGTAATTTAAAAAAAAAAAAAAATCATTAAAAAAATTTAACTGCTTTAACTTCTGCGAGTAATTATAGTATTAGTATTATTAGTATTAATATTATTTGCATAGCTATTAATGATGTTTAAATACATATTCTGTTCGTATATAGATAGAGGCTGAAGCGCTAAAAGCCTTAAATCACATTTAATTAAATAACATAAATTACGCAATAATTAGATTACATATATGTATTTATATATGATACGGTAATATGGTAATACGTATTGTGCTATAAACAGCTGCGTCCATTGATAGTTAACTTATTTTTGTTGCTACGAATCTCTTGTTATTCATATTTTATTTTTAGTTTTTTCCTTCTGTTGTTAAAAACTAATTAATTTCAAATAATTGAAGCACGATTTACCGTTGTGATTAATACGCTTAGTCGAGCGCTGCATACCGTACAGTAAATACACAATACAAATGTCTACCTAAGTTATGGCTGATGTTAGCTACATACATCTATTGAAGCGTTTATAGCAAACTGTATAGTTAAACTGTAAACTTAAACAGGTATGCATATGTACATATGTACATGCACTGAGGCTCCACTGTACCGCCCAACTGGGTGAAATTGAAATGAAATTTATTAGCGCACTTGACAATTGCAACAAAACGCTGAGCGCACATTTTTCATATTCCAATTCAGACGATTTGTCGAATTTCTTTTTTGGGTTTGCTTTTATTTTTTTCTCTCGTAATTTTCTGTTAAATACTCTAACCAGCGAATATGGCATTGCGAGCTGTCACTTGTTTGCTGACATGCAAATAGGACGCATTAGATTGTAAAAAAAAATAAATAAATAAATAAAAAAATAATAATAAAAATAAAAAATAAAAGCCAAACCAAACCATAACAGAAAACCTATAAAAAGTATTGTAAAAAACTATGTAAAAAATTAATTGACTCTGAGACAAAACCCGAGCCAAACCATTGAAAATTTGCTAATTATTTAACACTCATAAAAAAAAACTAAAAGCTGTATTTCTTAATATTAAACACTTGGCTCTCGGCTCAAACCCCGAGCCAAACCATTGAATTTTTGCATTTATTTAACTCTGACAGAGCTAAAATCAGGATTTCTCAAACACTTGGCCCTCGGTTCAAGCCTCGAGCGAAGCCATTGAATTTTTGCTTCTTATTTAACTCTGAAATAAAAAACTAAAATCTAAATTCGCTAATATCAAGCACTTGACCCCCGGTTCAAACCCCGAGTCAAACCAGTGAAAATTGCTTTTTAATTAACTGAGATAGAACTAAAATCATGATTTCTCAAACACTTGGCCCTCGGTTCAAACCCCGAACCAAACGATTGAAAATTTGATTTTTATTTAATACTCATAGAAAACACTAAAACCTGTATTTCTTAATATCAAACACTTGACCCTCGGTTCGAATTCAGAACCGAACCACTGCAAAAATTTATTTTCAATTAATATTAAAAAATATGTTTATAAGTATTTTATTTAAAATATATTATTTAACTATGAAATTTGAAGAATATAGAAAGCTTCGATGTGCTCTAAATATTTCCATGCACACACGCACACACACACAAAGAGAGAAAGAGAGAGTGAGAGAGAGAGAGAGAGCTTGCAATGAGCACCCTTTGGGGGGCTTAGCATTTGCAATGTAATTGCAACAAATGTGCAGCGGCTGCAGAGATACGAATTTGAAGTGTCCACGACGCCCCCGGCACTCCTCCCCGGCCACTCCCAGCACCCACAGAGTCCCCCCCAATGAGCTATTTATCTACACCGAACGTTTGGCTTATTGCGCCGCATGCTGGACTTATAATCAGGGCCATGAAATATGACAAACAGAGCATCGCGCCAGTTATTACATCGAACGGGCTCAAAATTTTTCATTTATTGTCATGGCAACGGCTCGGCGGGTATTACAAATGGGGCGGCACTGGGGGTTGGCCAATATGCGTGAAGGAAGGTGATGAGACTAAGGAGGAGGACTGATGACTGTGATATTGATGTCAAGCTGAATGGGTTTTTTCCATAGAGAGTTTATTATACTTAAGCCCAGATAGAGACAAGTTTATTAGCTAGCTATGCGAAAAATTTTAGGATTTTTTTAATGCATGTATTTAGTCACTCTTTGTATCTTTTTATAAGTATAATTATTATTATTTTTAAAAATGTTGTTCATATATATTTCTAGATATACTTTTTGTTGCACTCATTTCCCTAGTCAATTTCGAGTAAGCCCATATAAATCAACTTTAAATGTTGCAAAAAAAAAACAAAAAAGAAGAAGAAATTGAGGGCAAATCGTTGATGGATAGATAGATAGATAGATAGATGGATGGATAGATGGATATATGAAGATATCAAGTGGGCATTGTATATGGAAGGCAGCTGACAAACGTGAAATGCTTTTGACATTTCAATTGACAGTGAGCTCGCATTGCTCTCTGTCTCTTACCCTCACATTCTCTCTCACTCTCACTCTCTCCCTCTCCCTCTCTGTATAGTACAAGTCTTGTGCTGCTCTTATTTCTTATGCTTCATCGTTGCGGTCGGAATTCGAACAGTTAACTGAAATTGACGTTTGGCTTTTGATTATTGCGACCTATCGTTGACTCAAACTACGAATCAATCAAAGCCACAATACGACTGTATTGAGTGAGTGAAGAAGACAGAGAGCGAGAGGGAGAGGGAGAAAGAATTTCGAGCGAAATTTGTACAGCATTTGGCTATAAAAATGATTTAATTGTTTAGCACTTTTTGGGCTAGTGAAATTGTTCAGAAACGGCCAATTGGTTGAATGACAACGTTGACAGATCCATTTGTAGCTCGGTTGCCCGCAAATCAATAGAAAATTTATAAACAATCTACGCTATAGTCGTTCAAGTGCCGCCATCCCAACTGTCACTTCACAATATGCAAACAAACAACAGCAGAGAGAGGGTGAGAGAGGGTGAGAGAGGGTGAGAGAGAGAGAGAGAGAGCGAGAGCTGGAAGATAGATCGACCCACCTGCCGTGTGCATTTGTTATTCATGAGCAGCTATCAACACCAAACAATGTTGGACCAAGCCTTTTGTGTTGATAACAACAACAACAACAACAACAACAATAGCAGCAACAACAATAACAACATAGAACCTAGAAGGCACTCGTTGCTTGTCCACATCGTAGCTTGATTGTCCAATGGGTTGCCTGACGGTTTCCGCTTGCCAAATGCAAACGGAAATGTCGCAAAAAAAACACACACACAGAGAGAGAGAGAGAGAGAGAGAGAGAGAGAGAAAGAAATGTGGGACTAGTTCATTGCCTGGCCAAAAGGATTGGGGTACAGCAGGCAGTCGAGTCTGCTGCAACTGCCAACTGCTTTTGTTATGAATGATGATGGAAAATCTGGCAGCAGCATCTCTCAGCAACTGGGCCGCCAAATTTCAAACGAAAAGCCCACGAAATGTTGAGAGAAAAAAAGCCAAACGATAATAAAAAATAAAAAAAAAAATAAAAAATAAAAAACAAACGAAGTACGACTTTATTGCAGTCGGGCATAACCAACAACAAGACACACGCTCAAGTCGAACTAAGAGCTGAAGCCGAGCTTGGGCTCGAATAATTCCAAATTTTCATATCCATAGTAGGGTATAGATGTTATTGGTCATATACCAAGACGATTTTAAAGGTATATAGCTTTAAAAATATATATACATTTAAGATATTTGAGTAGATAGTGTCTTAATATTCCCTTTCATTTTTTTAATACTAGTATAAATGGTATAAATATCTGTAAATTATATGTTATAGACCATCTATAAAATAGAGATTTAGAGGGAAGGACAGCTAAATGGACTATAGATATCTGTCCTACAGAAGAACAGACAGATGTACTTCATTTATCTGTCTTTTCTTCTGCAGGAGTAGGTCGATCCCGGAACATTGAAGAGCTAGGAAGATGACCTGCCCTATGACATACTCAGCTGCAGTTTATTTCAAGCTGTCCATGGTACTGGGGTTTCTTATGGGGCTTTCTGAATTTACAAGAAACTTCAGTTATAAAAACTTGAAGTCTTCAAAAATTGGAGCTAAATTTCGCATCTGATCCGTTACGGTTTACTTTTGATGAACGCCTTAAAGCAGTTGATGAAACTCAAGGATGAAAGCCTTAGGAGAACTCTGGATACAGTTATCTGAGGCGACTTTGTATGCAACACTAAAGCTTTCTCAGATATATAGCCTAGGCAATCTAAAAGACAAACTTTACATAAAATGCATTGCCTAACAACCAATATAGACGTGTTCGTTCGGTGAGCGGGTATCAAAATGCGGCTGTGCGGTGTGGGCAGCGGAGGGGGAAGCGGTATAACAAAAGGGTATCCAGCGTAGCGACGTAATGTGGTGATTCAATTCAGTTTGTGCAATGAGCAGCCGGCAAAACTTTGAAAAATGGTAAGAAAAATGTGGAACGAACAGAAACGGCGGACGTAGCACACACACACACACACAGAGAGAGAGAGAGAGAGAGGCAGTTCTTCTATTGGTATTGAAATGCAAATGGTCGTTGCCTGCCGAAATTAAATTATGTGGAAGTAATGATAACCCTTCTGCTAAGCGAGCGATGCGGCCAACGGCGATTCAATTGCCAGCCACAAGGACAGCAGCTTCTCCTATTCCTTCTGCTCCTCCTCCTCCTCGCGCCCCTCTTGGGCGACGCAACGCCCCTTTTGGCAGCTGTCTTCTGAAGACTGCACTCACGGATACTAAATTAATTGTAGTAGGTGTGGCATCAGCAGCAGCAGCAGCAGCAGCAGCAGCAGCAGCAGCAGTAGCTCCTGCTAACTGTAATTAATTATCTACTCAAGTATTATAATGAGACAAAAAAATGATATAGCACACTCCCAAGTGGGAAAGGTGCTCAATATTATGGCAGACTTTGCGCTCAATACAATTTATGGCAGGCCATAAATAATGCCAGAATCAGAAATAGGTCAATTCGCCATTAGACTTGGCGAAGTACCTCTGGTAGACTTATAAGATATATGTATGTAATATCGATAACATCGATTTCTTGTGTCTTGTATGAATTTTATTCCCTTGTACATTTCTTCAATAACATCAGTTCAGTCATTCACTATGCATCAATTGTGAAAAGAAAAATTAACAATTTCTCGTATCGCCCAAGCTGCCAACTTTTGAAAAGCTAAATCCGAGTTGGCAGCACTACACACACACTACAACACATACATACGCAATCGAAGCAAGCAGTGAGTACACACTTTTTTGCACAAACAAATACTTATAATTCCCAACTCATTATTCGACAAGCTGTAAGTATAAATACAACTTCCAAATTCGGGCAGCCGGCGGTCGAGTGCCCCGCAGCAGCAAAGGGTTGGTCACACCTCTCCCCGACTAATTGTGACACTCACACACACTCCTTGCCAGACAACTACACTCGTCAATATTCGTCTCCCTCAGAATATGTACGAAATTGTATATAATATATACACAATTACACATTTACGATTTAAGTTCAAAATGTGTTTACAATTAGAATTAAGCTCAAAGTTAAAATTCGTATATATAGAAATATATATACAACACACACACTCCACACACACTCATACACACATACTTTACACATACATATGGGCAACAACACAGAGAAGGAACATTCATTTACCAAAAAATAACAAAAAAAAAAAACTGCTGTGGGATCACGCCGGATGGAAAAGTCCATCCGGTCAAATGACCGCTGTTTTTTTTTTTTTTTTTTTTTTTAATTATGTAATACAAAAAAAAAACATCAATAACTATATAAAACATAAATAATGAATAGAATAATCTCTTTTATAATAAGTGAACACCCCTGGAAGCACTTTAAAGTTTAAACTAATTGCTTAAACGATTAAGCGGCTGCAGAGCGTGTGACGATGACTACTTATAATAATCATCAGTTTGCTTAAGTAGCAAATGGCACAAAGATACTTTTACCATGCTTATATGCATACATTCACAATGAAGAACCACAAAATTAGATATGTGCTAACAACTCCAACCCAAACTATGTAGGAATATATAACATCGTTAATAATGATTTCTTGTATCTTGTATCTTATCTTGTATTATCTTGCATCTTGTATATGTAGCTTTCTAATAAAAGAAATCTAATTAAAGAGTCCTAATTGACGTGATGGTCGCAAATGCAAATTTGAAGATACAATTGTTTTTGAATTTGTCCAGAAAATAAACGAAGCTACGAATTTGGCATTATTTATTGAAGCGACGCGACAGATAACGAGGTGATTGAATAGAGCTGGAGCGGCGGCAGCAACGGACACTGGAGCTGGTGGGGCTGTTGAAACTGTAGCAATAAAGCGCTGTAATCCACTCAAGGCATTTCCGACGACCAAAAGGACAGATGCACAGAGAGAGAGAGAGAGAGGGAGAGAGAGAGAGGGAGAAGTGGAGAACCAGAGTCAGTTTAGGCCGTGGCGCAAGGAAACATTCGGAGTTGAGTTTTTGTTGGATAGAAGGAGTCAAGGCAATGAGGACTGGCCGCCAACAATTCACAAAATTGTTTTCGTGACTTAAATTTTTGCGTTGTGAAGGACGTGTTTGGAAAGCATATGATGTGATTTGCCATCAAATTGAGTTGTCCTCGTTGTGCTAGCTGCCTGCTACAGATTGGCCAAAAAGCTGGAAGCCGGCTGGTGTACGAACAGCAGCAGGAGCAGCAGGAACAGCAGGAGCAGCAGGAGAAGGAACAGCAGAAGCAACAGCAACAACAACAGAGAGAGACCAGGCCACAGCTCAACCGACAGACTGTCACTCAGCTCGGCTAGCTGAAATGCAATTAAATTTAGAAAAATATCAACAGCAGGCAGCTAGTTGGCAGAATAATAGTTTATAGCCATAATAATAGCAAAGTAGCTGCAACAGTCCAACACTCCAAGCGCACACAGCCAGGACATGGGCATGGGTCCAAGGATAGGATAACTGAGTTGTATGATAAGCAAGCAAAGTGCTTTGTGTTGCCTTTAACTAAATAGAAATGCGCCAGCTAGCACGTAAACTTCTCTCTCTCTCTCTCTCTCTCTATGAGTGTGTTGCCTATGCATATACATATACATATATACATATATACATACTCTGCTCACTTTTGTAGCCTTTATTATTGTTGTTGAATAGCTCGTAGCGCCCCATTTTCCAAGATTTACTTAGGCTTAGGCATGCCACCAACTAGGCCTCTTCCAGCTGAATCAGAAACTGAAACTGAAACTGAAACTGAAACTGAAACTGGGAAGCTGTTAAAAGTCTTGAGTAAATTCTATCTTACGAGTGTGTGTGTGTGTGTGTGTGTGTGTGCTCTGAGATACATTTTGTACAACAACTAAATTACACTGTGCAAATATTTGCCTTACATGCGTATTTAGACAAATATATGTATATACATACATATCTATGTACATACATATATGTATATAAGTATATATTGTACATCTTTCTGTGTGAATCTTCCATAGAACTTATCTTATGAACGACAATTGAAAGCAACACAAAGCAAAAACTCACAAAACAATTGCCAAAGCACTTGATGTCCTTTGCTTGTGGGCCAACAAATGCTCATGGCCCAAAGCAGCTGCATTTCTAGTTGGCCAAGTATTTGCCTGTGCATATCCCACATACAGTTGCATACATTTATTTACATACATATATACATACATAATAGCTGAAGTTCTGCATAGCATAGCAAATACTCTTGACTAAATAACCGCTAAGCAGCAGTGAGATTTATAATATAATATGAATTTAATACATAATAATTACAAAAAAAAAATAGATTTTATAGTTAGCAAATGAAAAGAGTGTAGGTTTATTATAATTTTTTTTATTATTAATTGTTTCAAATATAAATAAATAAATCTATTATTAATTTTTATTTGAACCATTTTTTGACCAATTCAATTTAAACAAATTTCACAAGCAGAACAAAAGTTTTGCGTACAGAAAAAAAAAAAAAAAAAAACAACAACTTACAATTAAAAACCCTGTAGCTAAAGAGCAAATTATACCCTACATGAGCAGTAGAAAAGCTATACTACCCCTAGGTAGAGCATGCAAAGCTTGTGCGTCTATGTACCTTTATAGCTATGTTTGCACAAAGGTGTTTTGCAGCAGCTTGTGCAGTACATGTTTTATCTTTTCATTTAAAAGCTCTGAAATGGGTTACTAGAATTTGATAGGACCATATAATATTTTAATTTAAAAGAAAATGCAGAGAGTGCTTAAAAATATTCACATGGAAACATAATAATAATAATGCACAAATGGAAAATACTTATTAAATACATATATATGTACATATAACATGTATTTACATACACTTTCATATATTTACATACACTTTCATATGCATTTCACAACTCATCTTCGCTCAGCTCAATGAGTGCTGCTGCACTTGATCATATATGTGCGAGCGTGTGTGGGTGAGACAGCGTAAAAGAGAGAGAGAGAGCGTGCAATTTGCGCTCTCAGTGAGCAAAAAATAAAATAACTGGTTCTGCTTGCCTCACACACCACAGTCAGTGATGCTTTTTTTGCAGCATATAAAGCTAGATCTAGCTATAAAAGTATGCAGAAAACAACTGAAATAACAAGCTCAGCATACATACATTCGTTATTATTATTATTTACTTTTTGCTATTTATAAATTATAATTTTTGGATTATTTTTTTTTATATATATATATAAATTATTATATACGTATTTGATGAATTTTATTCCCTTGTGCATTTCAATTGAGAAAAGAAAAATTAACAATTTCTCGTATCGCCCAAGCTGTCAACTTTTAAAAAGCTAAATCCGACGCGAAAAAAATGCCAGAGCTGGCAGCACTACACACACTCACTACAACACATACATACACAATCGAAGCAAGCAGTGAGTACACGCTTTTTTGCACAAACAAATACTTATAATTCCCAACTCATTATTCATCCAGCTGTAAGTATATATACAACTTCCAAATTCAGGCAGCCGGCGGTCGAGTGCCCCACAGCAGCAAAGGGTTGGTCACACCTCTCCCCGACTAATTGTGACCTTCATGTCAACAATGGAACTTTCAATGACTTTCAATGAACAAACTAAACTTACACTCGTCAATATTCGTCCCCCTCAGAATAAGTACGAAATTGTATATAATATATACACAATTATACACATTTACGATTTAAGTTTAAAATGTGTTTACAATTAGAATTAAGCTCAAAGCTTGGAATTCATATATATAGAAATATATATAATATATACAACACTTTCATACACTCTTAGATTTAGCGCACATATTACACATACATATGGGCAACAACACAGAAGAAACACACACACTTCAATCCATGTGGAAAACGAGTCTAGGAATTGTGGAAAAGTATGAGGAGAAAAAAAAAAAATAAAAAACTGCTGTGGGATCACGCCGGATGGAGAAATCCATCCGGTCAAATGACCGCTATTTTTTTTTTAAATTTATTTTTAATAATACAAATTAAAAAAAAAAAAAAACATAAATAAATATATAAAACATAAATAATAAATAGAATAATATCTTTTATTTAGACCACTAATTTTAGTTTAAAGTTATTTGTATTTATTTAATTACTTTATTTATTTATTTATTTTTGTTTTTCAGATAAATAAGTTACTACCCTGGAAGCTCTTTACTTTAAAGCTTAAACTAATTGCTAAAACGATTAAGCGGCTGCAGAGCGTGTGACGATGACTACTTATAATAATCATCAGTTTGCTTAAATAGCAAATGGCTCAAAGATACTTTTACCATGCATATATACATACATACATACACAATGAAGAACCACAAAATTAGATATGTGCTAACAACTCCAACCCAAACTCCTTCCAATCCTGACCCAAGGCCAAAAACTAGATGACGGATTGCGAGGACCCAGAGAGGAGAATGCTTTAAAACAATTAATTATACATTTTTGGTGCCAAGCGAGTGGCAGCAAAGCGCAGACATTTAAATAACTCTGCAAACAAACAAACACACACACACAAACACACACATACACAAGCACGCATTGCTATGAAGAGCGAACAAAAACAAATAGTGAAAATGGATTTCCATTTAAGGCGGCATGTTGAGCACATTGTTTTTATTAAGTGTCGCATGATATACTTATGCTAGTATTTGTGTATGAGTATGTGTGTGTGGGAGTGTGCCTGTGTGTGTGTGTGTGACACATAAACACTTCAAGTGGCAACATGGCGTGCAACTAATCCGCTGCCCAAAAAATATGTTACAAGTGGCCATAAGCAGCCAAAATTGAGCGAGCGAGCGAGAGTGGGCGGCGGATGGTCGGTCGAATGGATAGATGGATGGATGTATGGCTGGATGGTCGAACGTAGCTGGTCCACGGGTCAAGCAAGTCCCTCGAAAGCCAGCCGACCAGCAAGCGGCACAGTGGTCAGCAAGCAATTGTAACTAAAGGGAATATATACAGATAGGATTAAAGACCGAGCTAAGTAAAAGGATTAACGAACCGAATAGCAAATGATACAGTCCAGATGGAGTTAGTTCTTCAGTTCAGTAAGTATTACATACTATATATATGACTATATATATATCCTTAGGCAACTTGAAGTGAACTAAGATAGGTCCAAAGAGAGATGAGCAGCTAAGCCCGTCTTGATGGAATTAATTGCTCCTCCGGATCCTCAACCATTATGGCATTTTTATTCGTTGTTTGTACAAGTCAGTCTAGAAATATAGAAACAGTACATATTAATAATATGTAATATATGTATATAGCAAGTTATAGCTATAATCAAATTATTCAAACTTATTCCTCCAATACTTGAATTGATCCATTAGCGAGTTTCCGTATATTCTAAGCTTTCCATAATATTCCAAGCCCACTCAGTAGTAACCAAAGCCAGGAATAAGCTCTTGAGAAATCTATAATAAAAGAGAACAAGTTAATTTTAAGAATCAATTTAATATGCTATAGACAGTTGGGTCCACTGTGCCCCGCCGCAGTGGGGCAAACAAACATATCGTCATCATGAAAACAGACATCGTATGAATAGCATATGACGAGGGCAAACTGAAAGCTGCACTGCAAGAAAAAGAGAGAGAGAGAGAGAGAGAGAGAGAGTTGTTAAGGATTGGCAACAGTCAACATAACAGGGCAACTTAGTTTAAGCCAAGCTAAACATGGTTAAAATTTATATGAGTTTTTTTCTTTCAAATACTAATATACTAATAATAATAATTTAAATGAAGTCGTCAAGCGACTCATTCTCTGCTTGCAGTGTATAGAGCTAGAGAAAACTGGAGCCAAGCAGCGAGTGAGCGGGGCAGAGCGATGGAGGTGTGAGAGTGGTTTAGAGGAGGTCACATAATGCGCGCTAAATACATAGTTTGAAAATAGTTGTAAACCCTTTCATCAAGAGCACAACTGCTGCCTAGGACCGCCGCCGATCCGCCCGCTCCCAAATCCCTATTTCGTTTATCCGAGCTGACAAAAACCCATGGGAACTCGACTCGTCGTGGCTTTACAGCCAAAACAAAATGCAGAGCGAGGGTATGGGGAGGGGTAGGGGGAGAGTAAGGGGGGGAGAAGGAGTTGGAGCGTTGAGTGCGGGCGGTACGGCACGGTTAGCTGTCAGTTTTGGTTTTTGTTTCATTTTTGATAGTCGTATGACCTTTTTTGGCATATTTGCAGTAACATTTTGTCAGTGGCGTAACTGCCATTCCACCAGAGCCATTTCGTCAGCAGAGCCACAGCCGACAGCCGGCCAAGTCGGCAGAGGAAGAGACAGAGGCAGAGACAGAGGCAGAGGCAGAGGCTGCCCTCACTACGACTCTCTGCTGCAGCGCTGATAAAAGGCGACTTGAGCATAGACCATAGACAGTCAGACCTAGACACATAGACTCTCTGTATATGTGTGCGTGTGTGTGTGTGTGTGAATGGCTGTCGAAATGAATGCTGCAACTAACGAAATGAATAAATGAAAATTAGTAGAAAAAGGCTTTTGTTGTTCATCAAGAGCATATGCATGTGTACATGTATATATACATACATACACATACATACATTTATGGCGTTGTAGATCTAAGTCCATGCCACACACCTAGCCATATATGTCATCAAGCTGAGTTATATTGACTGCGTATCCTTCTGTGTTTAGGCTAGAATTAATATAAAATAAGCTTATTTCGCTTATTTTCTTGGATGATCTTTGAGCTGAAAATTATACTTATAGTATAATAATTCCTAGTGAAGAGCATGGATTGATTTTGTGCAATGTCCGCTTTGCTGGTTTTTAGCTTAAGAACCACCAACTCCTACGTAACGTCCTCCGGATTTGCGTCATACGCCCATTAGAAGCGTGACCATACATATAAGAGATAGAAAGAGTGAGATGATATTAGACTCTTCAAAATTCAAATTTCACTTGAATCAAAAGCCATTTGTCTACTAGTATATAACCTGAAGACATAAACCCTATATTATAAGTTCTGCAAATCGTTTGTAGTTAGTTTTAGAAATATGCAACTCCATTCACAATTAGCTCGAGTGCGAATCAATCGATAAATGATTCACAATATTTGAGTTCACATCGAATGCGAACTTATTGTTTTTTAGTCAGTTCAGAAATCGTTAAACAATTATTTAAAGCTATCGCAGCACTTATTTCAACGCCGATCCATCTAGGCAATGGGCCACACTCCCGGTAGCTACTATTTTTTGGGGCCAAGCATACATAAATATTATCGTATAATTCGCTAGACAAGCGGGGTGAGGGGATGCAGGGTGCAACTTGGATGGGGGCGCTGAGGTGGCGGGTGGGTGGGGTTTTTCTGTGTGACGCATTGAAGCGAACGCATATCTATCATTAATATCGCTGCAGTCAGCTGCTGTTGTGCTACGAAAAGGGCTGCTGCAAAAAATATATACTTCACACACACACACACACACACACTTAAGAGCCATGAATGCCAATACACACACACACACACACACACACACACACACACACACACGCATGCTGGCATTGTGTGGCCTCCTCTCTAGCTCAGCGCTCGCTGAGGTTTACTGCAGCAGCGGCAGCAGAAGCAGCAGCAGAGGCAGAGGCAGTAGCAGCTACGCCACTGACTGCTGAACTACTGCCAACTGCAATTAATCATTTTTCTATCATTTTCAGATTTTTTATACATACAAACAGCCGGTGCCACTGCAACTGTGTGTGCATGTGTGTGTGTGTGTGTTGTGCATAAGTATGTGCATATGCATGTGTGCATGCATTGGTATGCATGTAGATATTAGTATGTGTGTGTGCATGTGACTGGTAAGTTATGATTTTTTCTCAATTGCCGTTTTTTTTCCTTTTCCATACCCTAAACCTATTCAGCATACAGTGGCTCACACCTTATTTCGTGCAGCAGCATAGTACAACTTTGAAACCGTATTCCCGCTAAACCAGTTAAGATATCCCAAAAATTTAAATGAGGTCTTATTTATTGGTTATTCATTATGTATTAACGCTTTCAATTATTTTTCTATTATAATTAATAAGATTTAAAATTAGAGAAAACTAAAAAAACAGCCCTTTTCCATGTCACAGCTTATTTCGTGCACTTCACTTTCAATGACTTTATTGTCCAAAAATTCTCAAATTAGGATAATTTTTTAACTCATTTTTGTTTAATCACCTCTTTGAATAGTGATACCATCGAGTTTACTCATTTTCGGGTGATTCCGCTGGAGATTTTTGGCCTATCCCTCAACAGGGCTGTTTTGAGGTCATTTTTATTGAATATTGACCATTTCCGAATGGCCACGCACAATTTTGCCCACAAATTTTCTATAACGTTCAGGTATGACCACTGGGCCAGCGGATTTACCACATTTGGACTGTTCTAGATCAACCAGGACTAGTCAATACCCGGTTTATTGTGTTGGTCATTTGCCTGATGCAATCGGGATCGCCCTTCTAGACCCAGTTCTTCTGCATTTTGGAGCAAATTCTTCTTCAAAAAGGATAGGTACATGTTATTGTTCATATTACCATCAACGAAAACTAAGTATCCAACTCCCAAACCCGACTTGCAGGCCCAATCATGCAACAGCCACTGCCATAGCTCATATTTGGTTTTAGGTGCTGATCTTGGAGCTCAGTATTTGGTGGGCGCCAGGCAGATTGCTTCCAATCCGACCCAAATATATGCACATGAGTCGAAATTTAATATATTTGCGTCGGATGGGTTCCAATATGATTGCCGCTAAGCAAATAGTGAGCTCCAAGATCAGCACCTAAAACCAAATATGAGCTATGGCAGTGGCTGTTGCATGATTGGGCCTGCAAGTCGGGTTTGGGAGTTGGATACTTAGTTTTCGTTGATGGTAATATGAACAATAACATGTACCTATCCTTTTTGAAGAAGAATTTGCTCCAAAATGCAGAAGAACTGGGTCTAGAAGGGCGATCCCGATTGCATCAGGCAAATGACCAACACAATAAACCGGGTATTGACTAGTCCTGGTTGATCTGGAACAGTCCAAATGTGGTAAATCCGCTGGCCCAGTGGTCATACCTGAACGTTATAGAAAATTTGTGGGCAAAATTGGGCGTGGCCATTCGGAAATGGTCAATATTCAATAAAAATGACCTCAAAACAGCCCTGTTGAGGGATAGGCCAAAAATCTCCAGCGGAATCACCCGAAAATGAGTAAACTCGATGGTATCACTATTCAAAGAGGTGATTAAACAAAAATGAGTTAAAAAATTATCCTAATTTGAGAATTTTTGGACAATAAAGTCATTGAAAGTGAAGTGCACGAAATAAGCTGTGACATGGAAAAGGGCTGTTTTTTTAGTTTTCTCTAATTTTAAATCTTATTAATTATAATAGAAAAATAATTGAAAGCGTTAATACATAATGAATAACCAATAAATAAGACCTCATTTAAATTTTTGGGATATCTTAACTGGTTTAGCGGGAATACGGTTTCAAAGTTGTACTATGCTGCTGCACGAAATAAGGTGTGAGCCACTGTATGTATGCAGACAGGAGTATATTAGACCATGAACAAAAGTATAAGTATATAATTAATATATGTATGTACTGAATTTGAGTCAATTGGGCCACCTACCATTATAATTTTAAACTTTTAGCCGCTGTGCTCCTTCCTTTCCATGTGCTCACGCAGTACGTCAATTTCTAGTCGCTTCTCTTCGTCTACTGACAATTAGAGCGAGCCTCTGCGATAGCTTCAATAGCCATCTCACTCTCACTCAGCAACTACATTTGTATATTTAGCAACAGCTATCTTTGTCCCGCTCTCTCTTTCTCAATCATTGCGAACTTAGCGCATGCAGTGCAGAAATGAGCTGCGTGAAGCTAAGACGCATACTCACATGGATAACGTTTTTACAACAATACCATGCAAGCTCTCAGTCTCACACTAATACAACTGCAAGAGTTGCAGGCAACAAAGAATTGGGAAACGAAACTCTGCCATTAAGCTCACAATAAATTACGCTTTATTATTTTGGCGAAGGGACATGTATATTCATACATACATACATACATACATTTACATACATATGTACATATGCATTCATATGTATATTATATACATACATATACATAGACATATATTACGTAAGTCGATAGCTTAATAATTTCAAATTCAATTTTATGCATCAGTAGCAAATAAGGAGGAACTGAAAAGGCCCACAACCCAATATGAAATTTTTAGCAATTAGTAAATAGATCAATAAATGAACTGCCTATACGGCACCAAGTCAGAAGCAGATTCATGTGAGTTTTTGCATAGAGCATGTATGTTTGTACATACATATGAATATGTATGTATTGAGGAAGGCACGCATTCGCGAGGTATGTTCGAAAAGTATCGCAAATTTTTGGTTTTTGATTTCAATTTTAAAACTATGTTTTTGTTTTTAAAAATTTCGACATTCGCGGAGCTAAAGACGCCATTGAAGGCAAGGTTAAAAAAGATCAGAAAAATTATATTCTATAAAATAAAAATCTAAATAAAATATAAGTATCGCCTAAAACTTAATCGGAGCTACTTTAAAGTACACAAATTATTATTGATTAAATAAAATCATTGCCCATATCGGCCTATAATAGGTCATTTCATCTCCAAAATGTGCAGTACTTTTCAAACCAACCTCGTACATACACATGCATGTATGTACGCTTGTATTTGTGTCTTCATGTGCGTGCGCTTTAAATGACGTCCTTGCTTGCATCCAGGCAAAACGTTTTCTAATGGCGTCTTCACTTAGATTAGGTCAATTGGTATATGTATGCTGTGAGCACTCGATGCGACCAAACGAAAAAAGAAAAAAACAGAGTAAAAATCACTCATTTTACTTACGTACACGTACACTGTATGTATGTATGTATGTATGTGTATATATGTATGTATGTATAGATATTTGGTCAGAAAGCCAAAGACGCAAACTTCTCGATGGCCATTGATGGTGATACGTCCGGCGTGGAGCACTGTGACCGGGCTGCGAGCTGGTCTAGATGAATGCGGAAATTTCCAGGTGCGGTTGCGGCCACAACGTCCACCCATTCTGCCCACTTAACGGGACTGTTGCAGCCAAACTGCTAACTGCTGCTAACAAGCTGGCAGCGAGCAGCGTTGACAGCGCCATGGGAACAGTGGGAACAGTTTGGGGCTTCAGGTCCGGTTGGGTTTAAGTGTTTTATGAACTCGTTTCAATGAAGTCATACAAAGTGCGTGAGTTGCACAGACACAGACATATGTATATACAATATAAATATAGATGTGTATGTACATATAAATATAGTTATATGTGTGCGTGTCGTTGCAGGTGACATGTGGCAACAGAAACCATGTCTCTGTGCCTTAGCTGACCTGCCCGTGGTGCTCCAACTCGACCCGTCGTCGTCTGTCGTCTGGGGCATTGAAGCTTTTAATTTGATTTTCGTTCAAGTGCGGTTTTCCAACCAATCCATAGTCACCTCTCTCTCTCTCCCAAACACACACACACACACACTCACTCAATGGACAGGTATATGTGTGTGTGCGTGTGTCAGTTCGAAACTCAATTCGGCTTTGTCGGTTGCATTGAACTTGAGCCTGAGGAGCCTCTGCTCCTGCTCCTGCTCCTGCTGCCGTTGCCTCCTCGGCTTCGTCCGAGCAGCTCGAGCGCATGTTGCGCTCTAATGAGCAACACACATCTTAATTACGGCTAGTCCAAAATATCCACACGAAAAACGATTAAAAGAGAGCTGTATGCATATCTTGAGCTGGAAACTCATTGAACACTTCACAATCAAATTCAATTCCAAGTGCTGTCCCCCCTTTCTATGCGATTTTCATTAGTTGAAATTTTAGTTTTTCTATATATCTACATACATACATGCATATGTGAGTTAGCTCTAGCGAAGGATGGAGGATTCTCTAATCTAACATTACAGGGGGAAAGACAATCAATCGTTCCTAGACTTACTTTTAACTTTGTAGAAATGTAGGGAACAATAACTATAATTTTCCTATAATTAATTAAATTTCAGATTCGGATTTTTCTTGCCTTTAAAAATATATGATTGTATATTATAAAATATTTACTGAATTTAAAATATATACATATATATGTCAAATCGTTTTTCTTATCGTCATTTAATTAAATTGAATTATAAAATATTTATTGTGCAGTTCGCATTATCAACACAACAAATATGCAAATCGGTCAGGTGTGAAAGTGGATAAACATAACAATAACAACACAATAATATTCAGATTGCAATGGCCAGTCGTGTTTGATTAGCGGATACCCTGTAAGCGAAAAATAGTAAATACCCTATCATACAAACTATAACTATTAGAAACTTAAAATAAACAGAGTTCGATGTATGTATTTATGTTTAAATAAGACTAACAGTTAACAGTTAACAAGTTACTTCAATTTTAGAATATATATACATGTAATATAATCTCATCTTTATCAGTAATATAGTTTCCCTCTAAAATATGCTTCAATCGATTGTCGATCGATGTTTTTCGCTTTTGCAGATGAAAATAAAATGATAGTAGAGTGAGTGCTCTTTTCTCTCGTTTATACAAATCAAAAATCACTATTAATCGATAGAAATCGATCAAATTTCGATAAATATTAGCCCATGTTGATAATTTAGAAATCATCTATATATATGTAACTTGTACACGCTCTAAGCTCAGCTTAATCGGAATACTGTCACATACTCTATCGAGCAAACAGACTACCCCTCTTGCCAAACCGCCATTGATTGGCTTTGGTTTAAAGAAAATATGGTACGTGCGAGGAGTGGAAACCGCAGAAGCTTCGCAATCGGCGACCATTTGCAAAGGAACTCAGCATGCAGCGGCTACGCCAGGTGTTGGCCAACTGGAGGAGGCGCCGTGACGCTGAAACGGAACGAACAGCTGGACAGCTGCAGTGGCACACAAGGGAGCCGACAGCTGTGGATGAGCCCGCATCGGCAGTGGGCTGGCGCAGGATACTGGCGTTAAATACGGACGAATTTTGCCGCAACACGAGCATACACGGCCTCAAGTACATCAACAGCCGCAGGCTGCACGCCGCGGACAGGTGAGGGCGTCAAAGCCGGAAAGAAAAAGACAAAACGAAAATGAAGGTAAACAAAGCAAAGATAAATGCAGATTCTTCTTTGGGCTCGCTCTGCTGGCGGTGCTTGGCTGTGCTGGTTTCCTAATGCAAGACGCCTTCGTCAAGTGGAACACGACGCCCGTGATAGTGGGCATCAATCCGGAGCCGACGTACATCACCAAGGAGCCCTTCCCGGCGCTCACCATATGCAATCTGAACCAGGCGCTGGCCTCCCAAGCCGCCCGGCTGCCCAACGACTCATCACAATTCGCCATGCTCCAAGTCCTGTGCCATCGCAAGCCGCACACGCAGCTCAGTCGCGGCAACAACAACTGGGAACAGCTGATCAGCAATGTGAGTGCTTTGACCACCATCCCTGTCGATCCACATTGAGTTGCATCCCTCTTTCGCCAGATCTCACAGCCATGCGGCGACATGGTCATCGGCTGTCGCTTCGGCGCCGTCGACTATCACTGCGAACGCATGTTCCAGCCGATCATCACTGACGAGGGCCTCTGCTGTGTCATCAATATGCTCCATCCACGCTTCATGTACAAGCACAAGTAAGGGCAGTAATCAGACTTCATATAAAGTATTGATTATATACAAACATACATATGTATGTATGTACATGTGTAAATGTGTTTTTCCAAATTTATAAGCCACAGATTCAGAGTTCTTTTCATAGGTCAATATGCTTAAAAGCTATTATGTATGCATATATATATGTATGTATGTACATGTATCAGTTAAAAGCTTAATTTGGAGTAAGGAGTTGAATTCTCAGCAGAGCTTGCCAATAATAACTGCTTATTTGCTCCTTACTCTCTTCTATTCGCGATATCAACTGAAAAAAAAAAAAAAATCATACTCTTTCGCTCTCACACTCGGTTCTTTTCGTTTCTGTTTTCTGTCTGATCTAGTCGTGTGGCTCTCTTCTAACAAACATCGTTTAGGGAGAGAGAGAGCCAATTGACGCTCACACAATGTATGTACATCTGTACGTAGATGTGTTTCTCCAAAAGTGTAAGCCACAGATTTAAAGTTGCTTTCATAGGTCAATAGGCTTAAAAGCTATTTTGTATACATACAAAGGTAGTTAGACATGTATCAGCAATTAAAAGCTTCATTTGAAGTGCTTTCTAAGTAACGAGCTGAATTCTCAGCAGAGCTTGCCAATAATAGTTGCTTGTTTGCTCCTTACTCTCTTCTATTCGCGATATCAACTGAAAAAATAATCATACTCTTTCGCTCTCACACTCGGTTCTTTTCGTTTCTGTTTTCTGTTGAGCGCTTTGATCTAGTCGTGTGGCTCTCTTCTAACAAACATCGTTTAGGGAGAGAGAGAGCCAATTGACGCTCACACAATGAAGAGCAGCAAAGCAAAACTTCACAACATATGCACATACACATACTCACGTACGCTATTGATGTACTTAGCGAGCACAGTCCTGTGGCTCTCTTCTAACAAACATCGTTTAGGGAGAGAGAGAGCCAATTGACGCTCACACAATGAAGAGCAGCAAAGCAAAACTTCACAACATATGCACATACACATACTCACGTACGCTATTGATGTACTTAGCGAGCACAAACTTCGCATACATGCGCATACGACGATATTTTACTCCACCAAACGGTCAGAGAACAATAAGAGCGGTGTCTAGGCGATCGAGCATGAGCACGTTTAAGAACCGATGCTCTCTGAGTCTTTTCTCAACGTGTGAGTAAATGAGACACCTAATTGAGCATTTTCTTGCAGTGTGCCATTGACGCTCCGCAATTGGAATAAATCGAAGCGCTATCGGGCAGTCGACTGGCATGCGGAGCTCGGTTACAGTCGCAGTCTGGGGAGCGACTATTATCCGCGCTCCTCGCTGGGCACGGGCGAGTCACTGGGCATGTCGTTGATGCTAAACGTAGAAGCAGATTCTTATTACTGTTCATCCAGCAACAGCATTGGCTTTAAGATCGCGCTGCACAGCCCCAACGAGTCGCCGAATGTGCGCGAGACCGGCGTGCTGCTCTCGCCCGGGCTGGAGACAAAGCTGCGCATCGAGCCGGCGAAAATGATGACGGAGCTGAGCCTGAGGCATGTGCATCGCAAGTACAGGCACTGCCTGTTCCAGAACGAGGGCAATCTCAGCTACTTTGCGCACTACACGCAGCGCAACTGCGAAATGGAGTGCATGTCGCGCCTGCTGCTGCAGCGCTGCGGCTGCGTCGTCTTCTACATGCCGCGCATCAATGGCAACGACACCGTCTGCAGCATCCGCGAAGCGCAGTGCGTGGAGAGCGTGCGGCTGCACACGATTGGACATGTCGTCGAGTCGTGCCTGGATAACTGTCTGCCCAGCTGCTTCGATCTCAGCTACCAGGCGACCACCTATGCCACCAAGATCTCCTACAACGACTTCCGGCACGCCAACGCTCACATGCGCAACCTCAGCCAGGCGTACGTGGAGCGGAACATAGCCGTTGTCAATCTGTACTACAAGGAGCACACGTTCCGTGCCAGCAAACAGACCGAGTTCATCGGCATATCCGATTTTTTGTGTGCGTCAAGGCAACCAAAGAAAGTTTTGCTAGTTTCGGCTGACCGACTCTGAAATACCCTTGCTAATTGAGATAAGGCATATAATATATGGGGTATATATATAAATGCTCATTAGTTCCAGGTATATACATATTTATGAAAGAGATCCGATATGCAAGGTCCTCAAGGCAATGAAATATCCTTGCTGATTGCTTACGGGTTACATAGAGATATCCTTGCCAACTGATTAGGGTATTGTATATATCGACTTTGATATAGAGTATATACCTAAATATATAGAAGAGTCCATATCTCTCCGATCAATGCAATGATTGTCACCCATCCGCTTTACATCTCACCTAAATTTCAAAGTACCCCATAGCAGTGATATACAAAAGCAAGGGTATTCCGAACGGATTCCAAAAGAGAAAAAACTTAAACCACAATTGAGATTTCCTCTGTGTGTGTGTCTTTTTTTTCGGAATTTTCAGCCAACGTTGGCGGTTTAATGGGCCTGTTTCTGGGCTTCAGTTTTCTGTCGATAGCCGAATGCGTGTATTTCGCCCTCATACGTCCGTGCCGCATTTGCGCACAGTTACGGCAGCAACGCGCGGTATCGGCCTTAGAGCTAGGCAGAGGCAGAGACAGAGACAGAGGCACAGGCAGAGGAGGTGGAGACAGAGCGACACCGCCAGTTGTAGTTCCAATTAAAAGAACCAAAGTGCACGTAAGTGCGATGATGCCACAGCTGCAGTGGCAGAGGCAGCGGCAGCGACAGAGGCAGAGGGCATGGCAGCAGCAACAACACATTTCCTCCGCCAACTGGCTCCAAGCGGAGCTGAGCCAGCAATACAATCTGGCTTAAAATTCTACTTTAAATTTAGGTAAAGAATTTCAAATATAAATATTAGCCTTATAAACAGATATAGTATATATATATATATTTACTTTATATATTTTTTTCTTTTTTCTATTTTATAATATATCCCAGTATTTGGTAACTATATCATACTGAGGCAGCGCAAAGTTTGTTGGCCGCTCGTAGGCCATTGTAAACTGTTTTACTTCCTTTTTCACCTCATCATCGAAAATCTAAAAAGACAGAGTTTAACAATTATAAATATTCTATAATATATCTTAATCTTAAATACCAAAATGGATACTAACATTGCATTCCTTTGTTTCCAGCAGCGACGATAGATCAAATTCGACCATGGGCAAACTTTTGGTGATAAACTTAGCGGCATTGGCTACCTCGGGCACCGCGTGCTTCTGCAGCAGCACCAGCTCCCAGAGCGAGCTTTGGAGGGCGCCCGATTTGACCGGATCGAGCTCTGTTTCATCATAGGGATCCGCAATTTCAACGGCTGCAATTACAATATACAGATATATCACAATATGTTTTATTTGAATATATGATGCACTTGGCCTTACCGCTTGCTGCACCCGTTGCACAAATGAGACGCTGCAGGCCTGTGTGGCGCAGCAATAGATTGCATATGAAACGTATCATTATGATGGCATCCTCGGTTGGACTCTTGAGGGCGAGTCTAGCCAGACGCTTGGCGAAAGCGGCCACCAAATTTTCGGGCAAATGCGTTGAGGTCAGAAATATATCGGCCAAATAAAACAAGCGCGCCTTGTACTTATTGTAAAACATGCGTGGATAGAACATATTATAGAGCTTCTGATAGACATCTGGGTATGTGATATTTTGCTTTTGCATCAACGTGAAGATGCCCTGCAGAGCCAACAGGGCGATGGGTCCGTCTGCAAAGATGAAATTTTCAATTGTATTTTATGGAATTTAAGCAGTCTCTCGCCAGCCTACCAAACTGATGCAGTGAATCCATTAGAAAGTCTGTTAGCAAAATGGGATTCTTCAGGTGTGGTAGTATACGTTCCAAGAGCACCACGAGAACTTGGCGATGCACCTTCTCGTCCACGCCATTGCACGATGCAATGATGCCATTCCAAACCTTATTTAGGAGCTGGCGCGTTCGATCATAATCAAAGGTGGACTCTGGTCCAATATGGAATTGTTTGTCATTTAGCACCGTCTTGCCCAAGTCCAGCAAATTGATGATGGCCAAATAGTTAAAAGCTAAGTTCGGTGTATCGACATAACTTTTTGGTGCCAGACCAGGCAATAGTTGATATGTAAACTGCAGCACATCCAAGCAACGAGTGAATTTGGCGAACTCCGCCAGAGCTGCGGTTGGCGTTGCCTCTGCATTGATCAGCGCCTCGAGGATGCTGCGCAGCCGTGTAACGGGCCAATCCTTGGATCTGCTGTGCTTGGCCTCGGCAGCTATCAACTGCATGCATACCTTGAGCGCAGTGCCAGCTTCCTCCTTGGAGGCATTTCCCAAGTTGGCCAGCAATAAGGACCAAGCTTTATTGTATTGTATTTGACATGTTGCGTTGGGTTCCTGTGGCTTGGCATTGCTCTTACACGTTTTATTCTCGGCAGTCGAAATGAGTTTGCGCTTGAGTAGATTTCTGAAGATCACCTCAAGCACGTACATGATGCCGACGGCATTGCTGTCGGGATTTTCCTATAAAATTGAGACATTACATATTATTTAATTTTTGCATTCAATCAACAGCAATTTACTTACCAAGAGATTAACAATTTGCTTTAGAGCTTTTGTGTTCACAGGATTGGAATTTAAGAAATCGTTGGCTTTTTGCTGTAAAGCGGCTGGCACATTCGCACGCTTTGCAGCTAACTCTGGAGCCTGTTTATTGGCTGATTTATTTTCTAAATTATTTTGTTTCATACTGCACAATTTACCATTCGATAATATTTAATAAACAAAACATGCACAAAATAATAATAAAACGTGCGCGCAGTTGAAATGCTGCCAACTCGTTAAACTATTTACGCAGACTTTGTCTATAATTAGTACATTTTTTGTCAATCCTCAGCACATGTGTGCATATATGTATATACATATATTCGCTTAAATACTCAGTGCTAGCTGTTATTTTTGCTTAAACTGTGCATAATTGACAGTTACCCGACATGAATGTCAGTACGGATTTTAAGCCTGTGCTGACCCGCGCCGCGCTTGCGTTGAAGAAATCATCGGATGAAGCTGAATTTAAGGCTTTGGTATTCCAGGAACCACAAGCGACAATAACAACAAATAGCCCAGAGAAATCATCAACAGATACTAGCACAGGCAAAACAACAAATGTAAAGAGGCCAAAGGAGGAGGATAATGAATTCGATATTAAGAAAGCACGCCAAGAGGTGCTCAACTTTGCCATATCCAATCAAAGGACGATCAAGAACAAACGAAAAATGGAAATATTTCAGCTAATCAAACTTGGCGCCAAGCCACCAAAGAAGGCATACAAAAACTACAAGGAACTGAAGGCGGAACGCAAACGTCTACAGGAAGCTCGAGAGGAGCGCAAGAAATTCCATCAATTGGGCAAAAATCAAACTGGCGCAGCGAGCGTCAAGTGCAACAAGAAAACGAAGGAAAAGCGGCGAGTGCCTGTTGCTAATATAAGCCAGCATTATGGCAAAGCAGAACCGAAGTTTAAGAAACGAAATTAAAAGACTTAAGACTATATACATAAGTGATTTTTCAATTGTAATGGGGAACATTTTTGAATGTTGTAAACAAACTAATCCACATACATATTAATACATGTATATGCATGTGTGCGTCTGTATTAATGAATCGCTAAATGATAGTTGATGTTTAGAACTAAATGGCAACGCCACAAACTTGGAGCTGCCAATCTTCTGTAAATCATCTGATTTTTGTTGTTTTTTTTTTGCACTTGATATTGTCAGTTGTGCGATTACGTGAATTCTGTTTGACGTTTACGTTTGTGTTGAATTTGTCATAAAAATGAATGCAGCCCAACGCGCCGCTTTCAACCAACTGCTACGACGCGGCTACAGCCAAGCCGCTAAGGGCACAGGTGCCTCAAGACCCGCACCAAGCAGCGGCAGCCGAGTCTCCGCCACACCTGGACCCGCAGCACCAACCGTTAAGAACGTAACTGGACTAAGCAGCGCCTGTGTGAGGCCGACATCGACACCAGTCGGTCCAGGAGCATCTCCAACTGGCGACTACAAAGTTCCCGAATATTTCTGTTTCAATCGGTTCAGTTATGCGGAGGCTGAGGTCGAGATGGCCAAATACCGTTGCCCACAGCCATCTGCATTGAATAAAAACTAAAATATTGTAATTAACGAGCAAAGAGTCATACAAAGAAATGTTAATATTAAAATACATATATAATAAACGATGATACGGAAATATATCCCCAAGAATTGAGCATAATAATACATATACGGGCTCACGTATATAAATATATTTTTATATGTATGTATTATCATAAATATGAGTGCGTAGATATGTATAAAAATATCGAAATGTAGACATGTATGTATATATATTGGGCATGCCCACCTGTTACACAAGGTTGGCAGCCCAACACATTTGAGCATCAGTTGGCAGTCCATTTTGCCTCTTTTATTTTTGCACTCGCTCTCTCTCCTCTTCCACTTCTATTACTCTTTATAATTTCATGGCGAGTGGCAGTGCTGTGGTGTTCTGGGTAATCGACATCGAAAATATTGAGCGCGGGAAGTGATATTATTACAGTTTAGCATCCAATTTGTCAATGTGAAAAACAGAAATAAATAAACTAATTTTTTTAATTTAATACGTGTTAAATTCCAAGTGTATCCAACCTCGACCAAATACAATTATAAATACAAAACTACAATTTGTTGCACGGCGCAAGCCACGGGGTAGCAGCTCTGTTTGTGCGTGTATGTGTGGTACAGTTGGGTAGAAAAACATTGCTGGCCTGGCAGCGCCGCACAATTTTATGAGTTCCAGAGCAAATGCAAAGCGAGCGAAATCAACCAAAAAGATCTTTTGCAAAACAAAAACAGTGACGTTACGGAAATTTCAGCGAATGATATTACTGACGAAAAACACAAATACAATCATTTAGCTGCAAATAAATATGTATAGCGTTGCCAATTTGCTGTTATAATTCACAACAGGGACGTCTTGTCGAGCGCAATCGAAAACGCAGTGCAGTGAAAGTGTGCGAAACAGAATCACAAAAATCGCTTAGGAAAAGGAAAACCGAAAAATGTAAAACCATTTAATGTAAGTGCGAGACGATTTTCAAAATGCTTCAGTTCTACAAAAAAAATTATATTTAATTGAAATGCGACAAGAGAGATATGTACATGCATTATGTGTGTGTGTATGTGAATATATATTAATATTAGATATATGTGAGTGTATGTACATACAACTGGCGCGCAAAAATCAACGTAGTTGCTAATAGAGCACCAAAAATGACGAAAATGGGCGCCAGAGTTGTCGCACAATCAGAATAGGGAGGAGGACGTGATGAGCTATTTGAACACGAAATAACCACGAACAGAAAAACATATAAATTGTATAAATAAGATTATATGATGTGAGGGCCATTTTTAATTTAAAAGTTCTTAGATTCATCATAAATAAATATAGTATATAGTACATATATATTATATGTACTATTCTGTTTTGTAATTTATATGTATATATTAATGTACGATTAACATATTCAAATGTCACTCACGAAGCAACGAGACGTCCATCTCTAATTGCTCTGACCGTGTTGTCATTACTCTACATTTCAAGTTTTGTTTTGTTTTTATGTTTTATTTATATCAGTATTATTTCTTGCATATTTGCGTTTACAAATAGTTTATACGATTTTCAATTAATTGCAGTGACTTATGAAAAATGCGAGCTGGAAAAAAGACGGAGGCTGAGATAGGAAAGACTCGACCGTGTATAGTATACGTAAAAAATCTGAAGGAATCCGAAGCCACCGATATAATCAACAACTCATCATCAACCACATCCGGTAAACAGACGAAAGCATTGCGCATCTCGACAAGGCGAACTATTAAGGAAAAAGATCTGGACCAACTAGTAATAGAGACACCGCGAGCGACGCGCACTTCCAAACGAGCGACGACCGTTACAAACATTGAGCTGTCTTCAATCAAACCTAAATCAAGTGTAAGTCCTCCACGCACGCGTAACACGAAAGCCGACGAACCATCTACAGTACCGCGGGCCGCAGCCAAGACTGCGAAACAGCAAATCAAGGCAGTGGCAACACCAGTGACCAAGCGGCGCAACACAGCGCTAATATTACCCGTGGCCCGGCCGTGCACTCCGCTGAGGAAGCGGCGTGACACGTTAATTCAGACCCAGATCCAGTCCGAGCCGCAGCCTGAGGAGATCGTTAGCGAGCCGAAAGCGAAAATGTACAAGTCAAAGATGGCCTCCACGGCAGTGGCAACTCCGCCGCCAACTATTGCGGCAAGTCGATCGCGCCGCTCGATCAAACCGAATCCAAAATATGCCAGCGATGATATGGTGACGCCAAAGTATGTGTCCGCACTGGCTAGCGAGAATACCGGCAAGCGTTCGGTCAAGCATCTGTTTACCGACGACGATGACGATGAGGACGAGGATTTGCGCGATTTGATCGAGGAGGACAACGACGACGAGCTGAACGACGCGGCATTCAATCCGCAGCTGCACAAATCCGACGATGATGATGACATCAGTGAACGCGACTTTCAGCAGCAGCTGCGACGAGAGAAGGTGCCGCCGAAACGTGGACGTGGACGTCCACCAAAATCGGCCAGCGCCGCGGCAGCCGCGAGCAACAACAGTCTGCAGTCCCAGGCGGGACGTGGCGGAGCCACACACTTGCAGCAGCTGCGACGCACTATGGCACCCAATCTGGCGCGCTCCCAAGTCAAGGTGATGGCTTCGCCGACGCCGGGCAACAAGCGAAAGCTCGAAGATCACAATGATGGGCCGATAGCACGCAAGCGCATGACCAGCGACTGGCCCATTATCAATGGCAGCACATCTGCGTCCAAGACGTCGGGTCTCACAGTGTCCAAATCGAAGGTAGTCGTGAGCAACAGCAGTGGAAACAACAACAACAGCAGTAGTGGCGCCAGCAATGCCAGCGGTAGCCTACGCATGCTGCAATCGGCCAACGCCAAGGCACGGCCGACATCCACTTACAAAGTGGCCACGTCCACAGGTGGCGGTGTGCGCAATGCTGGTTCCCCTCAAGTGGTGCGCACAGGCACAGTCAGTCGTCAGTCCGGCTCGAGCAATGCGCTCAAAGTGCAGAAGGCATCGGCAGCATCAGCTGCGAATGCTGCTGCCATGAAAGCAGCAGAAGCAGACGATGTGCCCACGTTCACCATCGTGAACATTGATGACATTATTAACCAGGACGATGTGCTCATTACCCGCTCCTCTTCCAATGGTGGCGGCAGCAAGAAATTGCTCTCTGGCGCGAGGAGCAACAACAATTCGCGCACAAATCAATCCACTTCCTCCCCCATAACAGCGATGAGCAGCAGCAGGAATAGCGGCGGCACGCCAGCCGCCAATGCGGCAAATAAGCGTCTCAAGACAACAACAAGTGGAGTGGGAACAGGAACGGGAACTGGAGCGACAGCCAAGCATCCATTGACAGTTAATCATAATAAACAGACGTCGCTGGTCGTCTCTGTGGGTCAGGCGAAGCCGCGTCCGCGCATCCTCAATGCCGAAATGGGCAAAAAGACGCAGCCGATGATGAAGCCACTGATGAGCATGGGCAAGGAGTTGTGTCCGTTGACCGATGGCGACAACACCGAGGATGAGGATATGGCCAATGATCTGGCTGACGACGACATCTCCATATCACCCACTTCAGCAGCAGCAGCTTCTAATCAGGCACGCCTAATGCGCCGTGTTCAGACGAATACCACAAAATGGTCGACCAATCGACGACAAGTGCTCTCGGCGACAGCGTCGTCCAACGCCAGCAACAATCAAAGACATCAACAGCAGCAGCAGGATCGCAAGCTGACCAAGCTGCTGGGTGAGGGTAGCGATGATGATGTGTTCAAGAAGCCGGCCAGTCCGTCGACGTCGACAACTGCGGTGCGTCGCTACAAGGAACATGCAACAGATGAGGATACAGCGGTGACGGCAGCCGAACCAGAACCGGAGGCCAAACAGCCCAAATACTTTCCGCCGGAGACAACCACATATTGTGAGGAGGATGGCAGAATAGTCAAGAAGATAACCTGCTATGAGACCTGGCATGTGATCAGCGCGCCCAAAGAGACGTCGAACAAGACACGCCAGCAACGCACCTGCCTCGAAATGCCGCTGGTCAAGCTGGCCAATATGGCGACAAGCATCAAGGTCCCGTCCACCAGATGGACAAGCAAGGTGACCCTCTACAAGCTGTCGCCATCGCTGCAACGCCAGACAATGACCGTGTTCAAGGGAGATCTGAAGAGCTACAATATACCCGAGGAAGAGCGCCACAAATATCAGCCGTCGTGCGTGCTCTTCCGTCGCTCCGTGCTCGATCGGAGCAAGTGCCGTGTACCGTTCGATCGTGCCATCATATTCAAGAACAAATGCTTCTATGCCAACATCGACGGCAAGCATGTGAATCTGCTGGGTGCACCCGAGGTGGTTAGCTCCTTCAAGGAAGTGGAGATACTGATCGATGTTGTTGACTCGCTGTCGCTGTCCAGCGATCTTGTCGAGATGGTCACCTCCAAGTAATGAGTTGGCCTAGGTATGTAGGGATGCGAGATCACTGAGGAGGATTCTAAATACATACTCCAGTATGTATGTGTGCGAATGGAGATATATGCATGCATACACACACACAAAATTAAACACCCACACACACATACACATATATATACATATATATGTACATATATTCTATTTTTTTGGATTATCTATAATCTATTTTTTTTTTATTCGATTTAAAATAGTTGTAATAGTTACTTTAGCGTAATAGTTACTTTAGCTGTTCGTTATATCTACATAAATGTAATAAAAAAAAAAAAAAAAGAAAAAAGGATTTCAAGGTAAACTGCACTAAACCCAATTACCGATACAAAATCCTGGAAATCTATATAGAGATATCTATATAAACTGTTTCAAAACTCTGAATGAACGAATGACTTTCAGTGTGAAGTGTATAATTTTAACATAACTTAAAAAAAAAAAACATAAACATATATATATATATATATATATATATATATATATATATATATATATATATATATATATATATATATATATATATATATATATATATATATATATATATATATATATATATAATTATGTTTTTTTATATATATATTGGTAGGATTAAGTTTTGAAAAGATAAATATCACTTTTTAATTTGCAAAGGATAAAATACAAGTTTAGTTGATTAATATTCGATGTAATAAAACAAAATAACCATTGTACACCCAAATGGCCGGTGTAATATAATATTAATGATAATGATAACGATAAAATAATAATTTTAATTCTATGTAAAGCGATGAGAATGTGTAATCAATAAAATATTTAATTTTTATTTCTATGTAAAGCAATGAAGGGCGTAATCAATAAAATAATTTGATTTTATTTTGTGAAAAGAAAACAACAAAAAAGAACATATTTTAACTATTTTCGTTCAAATTACTTTAAAATTTTTCATTTTTAACTGATCTTTTTTTGTGACCATTTTGCTGATTAAAAATAATATCAAATATACAATACAATGAATGCCTTTTTATTCTCTTATATAGGGGAAATAATCAACATAAATAAAAAACATAAATATATTTAATTTAATCTGAAATGATAATCGGACAATGCTGGCCAGTGTGTACACACTTCTATTGTGCTGAAAGTTCATTGGGGCTTCACTAAATCTTAATATATGCATGTATGTATGTAAATCATTGTTCTAAAAAGCGAATACATAGCAGCATAGCTAGCGGCTAAAAATAGTTGTGCAGCAAAGACGAAATGAGCATACACTTGGTTCTGAATACAAAAAAATCGATAAGAACTGAAGTGCTAAGAAGACTTTAGACTTTAGCTAGAAAAATAATAACATAAGCGCAACATATTTATTACTCTTATGATTATATTTTTAAGAAAAAACATTTCATATTATGATTTTTTCTTTTCTATACAATCATTTTTCTAAACAAATGCTTATCGATAGCTATCGATATCGCGATATGTCTTTTGTGTTTTTGGGTAAGCGTGGCAGCATCCCTGGTTCGATACGTGTATCGATATCAGTCTAGCGCTGTCAATTATTTACCTATATATATATATTTTGTCTCCCCAAAAATTATAAATTTAAACGCCCAAGAGAAAAACAATTGTACACAATATTGCAAAGTGTGCGAACGCGTGAAAAAAACGCCCGCAAATGTTCGCCAAGCATTGTTGAGCCGCAATAAACGCAGTGGAACGCCAAAAAAAAAAAACTACAAATGAAGGAGGCGGAGAGCTGCTGCGGCTCCATTGACAACCCAACCCAAAAAGCATAAGCGAGAGGAGTACATACATGTAAAAAGTAAAAAAAAAGTAGAAAGAAAGAAAGAACAAAAAAAGGGAAAACTACACGAAAATTTGGCGAGTGCGTGCAGCGAAAAAGAGTGTAGACCATATATATTAAATAAATATATACAAAAATATAAAGTAATATAATTGGTTGAATCGAATTGAAGTTCAGCCACAATGGATACAGAGAGACCAAATAGCCAAGAGACAAAAGTCATTTATCACATTGACGATGAGAGCACACCGTATCTGGTCAAAATCCCGATACCATCTGCTCAGGTCACGCTCAAAGACTTCAAAATGGTGCTCAACAAACAGAACAACAATTACAAATATTTCTTCAAGTCAATGGACGCTGATTTCGGTGTGGTCAAAGAGGAAATTGCGGACGATGCCACAATACTGCCTTGCTTCAACGGACGCGTCGTCTCCTGGCTGGTCTCGGCCGATGGCACCAATCAATCGGACAATTGTTCCGAGCTGCCGCCCAGCGAATGCGAGATGCGTGTGCGTAATCACTTGGCGCTCCAGCAGCAGCAGCAGCAACAACACCAGCAACAGCAGCAGCAGCAACAACAGCAGCAACACCAACAGCAGCAACAGCTACAGCAGCAACAGCAACAACAACAACAACATAAGCTCGGACCATTGCAAATGCTGCAGCCGCCGCCACTCACATATCAATCGGCCTCGGTGCTATCGAGCGATCTGGACTCCACCAGTCTCTTTGGCACCGAGTCGGAACTGACATTGGATCGCGATATGACCGACTATAGCAGCGTGCAGCGGCTGCAGGTGCGCAAGAAGCCGCAACGTCGCAAAAAGCGGGCGCCCAGCATGTCCCGGACTTCGTCGTACAGCTCCATCACGGACTCGACCATGTCGCTGAACATCATCACCGTTTCGATTAATATGGAGGCGGTTAACTTTCTGGGCATATCCATTGTGGGACAATCGAATCGCGGCGGCGACGGCGGCATCTATGTGGGCAGCATCATGAAGGGCGGCGCCGTAGCGCTGGATGGCCGGATTGAGCCCGGGGACATGATTCTGCAGGTGAACGATGTGAACTTTGAGAATATGACCAACGATGAGGCGGTACGTGTGTTGCGCGAGGTGGTCCAGAAGCCGGGACCCATCAAGCTGGTGGTGGCCAAATGCTGGGATCCAAATCCAAAGGGTTACTTTACCATACCACGAACGGAGCCGGTCCGGCCCATCGATCCGGGCGCCTGGGTGGCTCACACACAGGCGCTAACCTCGCATGACAGTATTATGGCAGATATACCGGAGCCGATCAAAGAGCGGCTCGATCAGAACAATCTCGAGGAGATTGTCAAGGCCATGACGAAGCCGGATAGCGGACTGGAGATACGCGATCGCATGTGGCTAAAGATCACCATACCAAATGCGTTCATTGGCGCCGATGCGGTCAATTGGGTGCTGGAGAACGTTGAGGATGTGCAGGATCGGCGGGAGGCGCGCCGCATTGTGTCCGCAATGCTGCGCAACAATTACATTAAGCACACGGTCAATAAGCTGACCTTCTCCGAGCAGTGCTATTATGTGGTGAATGAGGAGCGCAATCCAAATATGCGTGCCCAGATGCATCCGCTGGCGCATGCGCTGAGCCATGCCGACACGGAGAGCATCACCAGCGACATTGGGCCGTTGCCAAATCCGCCGATCTATATGCCATACTCGGCCACGTACAATCCAAGTCACGGCTATCAGCCGATACAGTACGGCATCGCCGAGCGTCACATCTCGTCCGGTTCGAGCAGCTCCGATGTGCTCACCAGCAAGGATATATCTGCATCGCAAAGCGACATCACCTCTGTCATACATCAGACCAATCAGCTGACCATCGCTGCCCATGGCTCCAACAAATCGTCGGGCTCATCGAATCGCGGTGGCGGAGGAGGCGGTGGTGGTGGCGGTGGCAATACCAACGATCAGGACGTATCCGTATTTAATTACGTATTGTAGAAATTTTTTGCAATGAAATTGTGTGTTTATTATTAATTAATTAATTAATATAATTATTCTTTTTATACATATACGAGTATACAACAAACAAACAATATAATATGTATATTTATAAGTCATGCTGATAATGATGATGGAGATGAAGATGAAGATGGAGATGATGAAGATGAGATGCAGCTGGATGATACAATGGATACAGTGTCAACTAGAAATTAGTTCGAATTGCGTTTGCTGTGGCTGCTCACGCGGCCCACAGGCAAAATGCGAGAGAACATCGCATGTTGGATGAATGTAAGCCAGTTAAATGAGTATAAGAATGAGATGATAATTTTGAATAAAGTTCTAAGAATTTAGTAATCAAAAAGCAAAAGCAAACAAAAAAATAAAAAAATATAACAAATAATCTTGATATTTTTATTTGCATGCTCTGAGGGAATAGCAAAGTTATTTCTCTTAAAGCAGTTTATTAACTGTAAAATTTTGAGAAATGCAGTAAATTATATGGTGTTGAGGTCGTTAAGTTTATGTGGGCTAAATGTATTATATGTATACTAAGCATGTTTTATTTATAGCATGGCTGGTTTTCATTCAGATGACATTTTAGATTTTCATATAATTTGATTAATTGTAGCAAAAGAAAGCATTGATATTGGATCAACACAATAATAGCTATTTTAATTCAAATGAAGCGCCAAATTGGCAACCTTCCAACACTGTGTATGCACTGCTATCGATATCGATAATTATAAGTATCGTGTTAATGTAAATTTAGTCCAAACTAAATATGGCTGCAGAAGTGGAAACTTCGGCCGCCGCTGATAAAACATCAGCAAATGCTGAAGAATTGGAGAACTATTATCTAATGCTCGAAGCGGGCAATATACCAGAGCTGCAATGGCAATTCCCTGGACGTCGCCCGCCTTCGCCGGACGCCAATGCCGGCAGCAACAATAAGGAATTGGAAACCGCGGCCGAGACTGTGGAACAAGAGTAAGTCAACAGTGTGCGAAAGAAATGGAGGGAGAGAGATTCCATGTCTAATTATTTATTTACTATCAATTGCAGACCACAGAAGGCAAACGATTTTGATTTCAGCGACGATGTTGCGCCCACTCAAATGCGTGTACGCAGCCAGACTTCGACGCCAAAGTCCGCCAAAAAGAAGACGGCCAACTTTGCCGGCGTTATGGAGACGCTAAAGAAGAAGAAGACTGAGGGCTCCTAGCATACAATAACGCTGCTACTTAGACGATAAGAGAATATGTATGCAGATATGTATGTAAATACAGTGGAATCCAATGCCAAAGACGCTCAAGGTGCCGTTATACACGAAAGTCGTTCTGAGAATCGGAATTTTCGCAGAATTGTCAGAATAACGGACGCTATAGGCGGTGTCAATATGGCCGAATTCAACTGTATTACATACATACATATTTATGTATACAGTCAACTAAATGAAGTCATGCTATATTATTTACTATAGATTAGATTAGATAGATATAGATATACTATTATTATTTAGTATAGATCAGATTAGATAGATATAGATTTTATAGATATTAGATATAGATTAAGTACTTTGTTTAAATAGATGAAGAATTACATGTACATATATCTTCATCAAGCCAGTCTATAATGCAATGTGACTTAGTTATAAGTATTCATGTTTCATTCATGAAATAATCCTGTTTCATTCATTCCAATATTATGTATATATCTATCTCGCTCTCTTTCATTTTTATGTAATGTAGGAGATTAAGACGTAAACATTTGAATAACTAAGAAACGGAAGTAAGCTTATTTCAGTCTAATAAGTGTTATTGATTTTTTTTTTCAATTTAGAATTATTTTAGTTTATTTCTAAATAAATAATATATATAACTTTGAATACATATATTAAATAAAGCCAGCTAAGCTAAACTGTTCGTATTTTTCGTGATAATAATAATGCTCTATTTATATGTGGGCACATGTTATATAGCTATCTCGCTTTATCTTCCTTTCCTTTCATATTGCTGCATTCACTCTTCCATGAGACCCTTAACTTGGCTCTCTCTGTCTCTCCCTCTCTTTCTCACATTTTCAAAATAAAACGTTTAGTTTTAATTTACTTCATCAATTCATTTTTATTGGTTTCAAATGGCATATATATATATACATCTTGAGTATATATATATATATAAAGTATGTTTGACTCTCGTTGTCAATAGTTTTATTGTTTATTTTTATACATAATATACATAACATATACATTAACTATATGTGCACAGATATTTGTTGAGTAAATGTTACATAAAATACGTTTTCATGTATTGGCTTGATTAGATTTAAACATATATGTATAAGTGGACTTCGAATACCACTTTTGTACATTTTTAATTATATATTTTCTTTATATATATATATATCAAGCTAAGCCAAATGTAACAAATGTTGTCTAAATTTTATAACAAACTAAAATGAGAATCCGATTAGAAGGTAAAATGTGTGAAATAAAAAAGACATCAGGCGATGTATGTGAGTTGATGATGCTAAAGTACAGTATATATCTTTATATATATAATGCTGATGACGTATATTAATATAGCTTAAGTTCAAATGAAACTTTGTTGCTGTAAAGCACGTGCGTCTGACGTTTTAGAAACGTCTATGTGTGTGTGTGAGTGTGTGTATGTGGTTGTTTGTGTGCGTGTGTTTATGTTTGTGTTTAAGTAGTTAAGATAATAAAATAACAACTTAAAATGATAAAAAGAAAACATTAACAATGCAATTTCAATGCTGCTGTCATATCGAACACGCCCTCTTTCAATATCAGATTGGGGCGGACTATCTTATACACATGAACTATGCGCTCATTATGTTATCTGCTCGCCCGTTTCTGCCAATGATTCATGTCATTCGTTCTCCAACGTTATACTTCTGTTGAATTGTTGTTGCTGATGTTGCTGTTGCTGTTGTTGTTGCTGCTGTAGCTGCTGTTGCTGTTGCTGATTGCCCGCTGCGGCTGCAACATTATCACCAGTTTCGCGTGTTATGATTTGTATAATTTGCTGAAATGATGGACGCGATTTGGGCGTCTCATGCCAACAAGGACGCATCAGCTCATTGTAAACGAAATCCGAGCATAGCTCCGGCTTAGGTAGACTGCCAAAAAACCAATCGAGTTAGAACCGAGAGCTTTCGTATATTGAAGCGACTTACCGTTCGCCTGCCCGCAGTCTATTTAGGAACTCTTCCTGCGTCAAATCTTGACCCGGCACCAGATTTGGTATTTCGCCGCGTGAGAACATTTCGAACAGCGTCACACCATAGCTCCACACATCGGAATACGATGAAAATTTGCAGGTTTCGATAGCTTCCGGCGAGTACCTGCAAGTGGAGTGGAACGGAATGAAGTTCAATGAAATTGAATTCAAAATTAATATATTTTCCACTCACCATTTAATTGGTATATCCCGCTGACTGATGCCGTAGTAGTAGCCATCGGCATTGGCGAACTGCGCCAGGCCAAAATCGGAGATTTTCACACATGAACGATCGACTAGAATGTTGCGTGCTGCGAGGTCACGATGTATCAGTCCCTTGCCAGATAAATAGTTCATGCCCTGCAAGTCATTCATGTTGATTAAATTGATTCTACAACGATAAATCAAATTTGTACTCACGTGGGCTATGTCCAGGGCGAAGGTTAGGAGGCGGGCATTGGTGAGGCTGGGCTTGCGTGAGCTCAAATAGACAATGAACGAGCCAAACTCAAAGTACTCCATGATGATGCTCAGCGACTTTTCGGCCCAATATTTGAACTTGACCACATTGGGATGATCGAGCTTGCGCATGATGTCGATTTCGCGCAAAAAATCATTTGTCACCTGCACAGTTTTGAGCTTCTTGATGGCCACCTGCTCCTTGGGTCGATCCTTGTCGTGATATTCGAGTTCGCCCCGGTAAACGGTGCCGTAGTGGCCCTGGCCAATTTTGTGCTTCTCGCGATAGATGACCTTGCAGTCGTACAGCTGTATGACCAGCGGCAAATCGTGCGAATTGGCAAAGAATTCGCTGCTCAGGCCAACGGCTCCGTTGCACAGCGTCAGGCTGTCCGAGTCGGCCGAATGGAGTTGGCCATTGGCCATGCCATAGCCATAGCCATCCGAGTAGTCGACTGAATGGAAATAAAGTAAATGATTTAGTAAAAATGCTCTAGCTTCGAGTTGGATTGAAAGTAAGAGTAAGCATGAGTTTGCCTGTCCTTGTCTTGAGGCCTTGGCATAGATCTTTTGTCTGCGAGAGCTTATATATTGTATCATGTTTATTATGCTAGTTATCCTAGTTATCTTCATTATCTTCTTCTTGAGTTTCTTAAATATCCTAATTGTTGTGTTCTCCTTAGTTACATAACTTCATCTTGATCTGATATGTCCTAATGCACCTCAGCATCTTCTATACCTACATTATCCTTAACTATCTAACAGTCTGATTTGATATGATATAATATATCATTGATTGTATATATACAATCTTCAATTTTCTTAAATATCCCATTTGGTATACTCTGCCTATTCATGCATTCATCTTTCAGCTCTGTTTCTGTGATATCTCCTTTGGCACCTCTTCTATATCCCTTTCCATCCATATACGATTGCTTATAACAATTAATCCTTTCGCACATAGTATATGTACAGCCCTTTACTCTATATACTCTGCCGATTTCAGCCCTATAATAGGCACACATCGTATCGCTTAGTAAACTCCACTTACACGACTCCATCTCTGTGTCAGGCACATCGTAGTTGCGTTGCAAACGATTTTTGACCGTATTCAATCGCGTGAAGATGTCGTGATGACTGAATCGTTTGTCCGGATCATCGCTCCAGCCATCCATAATGGTGTTGTACATTTCAGGGGGACAGAGACGAGGATCCAGTGGCGCCAATATGCCACCGTCAATGGATCGATGGCGTATAAGATCACGCTGCTTCAGCTGCTCCAGCGCCAGCTGGCCACGCGAGAATATCTCATAGATGGTGGTCGCAAATGCCCACAGCTGTGTGCTCGAATCCTGCTTGGCGGCCTCCAAGTTGTTGTAGTACTTGATCGGTATCCAAGGTGAGCTACAATAGAACGGATGCAATAATACTCAAATAAGTTTCGGCTGTGACTATTCGGATGGTTCGACTGGCTGCTCACTCGGATTGTTTGTATGGGCGCGGATAGCCTGGATCGCTGATTTTGGCATCGAGTACATACTTCTCGGAGTTGTATTTGGTAACATACAGATTGGCGCAGCGTATGTAGCTGTGTATTATCTTATTGTCCTCCAGATAGTGCATGCCGCGCACCAGACCGTGCATCACATCCAGCAGACAGTACATGCTAATGTTCGGATTCATTTGCAGAAACTTATTCAGCGGTCCGTATTTCGAGTACTCCATGACCATGGTATATGGCACCGACAGCGTTAGGCCGTACAGTTTGATGAATTGTGGCGACTGGATCAGGCTCCAGGTTTGCGCCAGCTGCATGAATTCGACAAAGTTCGCATCGTACTTCAACATCTTCATGGTTACGGGCACATCCTTGAACGAGCCCTGCTGTATCCAGTCGCCGCGCATCGTGAACATCTTGTCATCGTCGCTGTGATTAATCGAGTCTGTGGCAGGTCGAATGAAATGAGCAAACAAGAAATCATAGATCAATGATCTTAGCTCTTACCTCTGTACCATTGTAGGTCAGTTTTTGGATTGAATATCTGCGGATTACGTCGTTGTAATTCCGCTTCACTCAATTCCGCTTCAGTCTTTTTGGTTTTCAAATTTTTTGGCAGGCAGAGCAGCAACAACGGCGGCTTATCATATTTCGATGCCGGTATCCGTATACGATCCGGACTATCGGTGTGTATGCATTGCGCCAGCTCTGATAGCTGATCGAAGTAGTGCTCGTTGCTCTTGTAGGCCAGCTTCCATTGCTTGTCCTTGCGTATTATCTTGAACGTTTCCGTTTGGCAGCGTTCGTGATCGCTGTTTTTCGCCACGCTGCAAAATGTACGTAAATGGCATTTAGTCTAGGACCAGTAAGATCACTATAAGGGGCATGTCCGACTAGAAGATACCCTGAGTTAAGTAATTTAGTAAAATTATAGCAAATATAGCTAGAATTAATATTGCATCAAGTAAACATAAAACCAATTGCAAAATTTGCAGCCTCTACGAAATAAGATTGAATAACTAACTGTATTACCATAAGGGTTTCTATCGATAACATTAGATTCGAATCGGGAGTGATCGATTTATGTATACAAACTAGATCTACACTTGCTATAAAGTTGGCTATAAAATAAATATCGTCTCTAGTTCTTATAGATCCTGAGAGCGGTGGACGGAATCAGCTCGTCTTGCTAATACAGACTACATATGCTATATGGGCTCTACCACACCCCTTTTTGCCTGTTATATGCCCTTTATCAAAGCCATTGAACCCTGGTGGTTCGCGGTATAAATATCTTTTCTATATATATATATCAACATGTGTGTGTGTGGCTTACATTCTCGTATTGATATCAATATAATATGTGTTATATTCGCGATCGCATTGCCGCACTATATAACTGCCGCACTTGTCCCCGTTCTCGTGCAGTTTCATAAACGAATAGCCGCCGCCGATGGGCCCATGGCAATACAAACGATCCAGTTCCTCGAGCGAGGGTGTCTTATACGATGGACACAAGTCCTGCATCCATTTGACAGTCAATCTGAAATCGTATTAGTGTTAGTTATAGGCTTAGCTTAACTTGCTGAAGCTTCGTCTAGTTGCCTTATGTAAATGCCCAAATATGATATGAACGACTTCATTTCATGCTCCGTCTCGAAACGCATGTGATATCCCTTGGGAAAGCCAACGATTTCCAGGCGCACCAGCTGTTCGCTCTCCTTGTACAGCGAGAAAATGTCCTCGACAACGGCAACGAGACTCCACTGCAATTAGTTTAGAGAGGGAGACATTTGAAGAGGGGGTCAAAATAATATGGGCCGAGGTTAAAGCAAAACGAATGCCATAAACTGAATGTGTACGAGTGTAAAGGATCATTTGGATAAAGAGATTGCTGAGAGATAACTATAGATAATAATGCTGATGATAGTTCTATTATATATTTTGAACATTTCCAAGGGTGTTCATAATACTGATAGATTTATGGATGATCTATATATAATATAGATAATATATGTCTAATAGATGATATTGATTTGAGTTTGACGAAGTAAGGGGAAAATATCTTAGCTAACATATGAACAAGGCCTTTAATTTATAGAGCTATTGATATAAAAATAGAAGAAATGCTATTCAAAGTCATTCCAATGTCAGATAAATTAAAATCTTCAAGCTTCAATTGATCTATATATATAAAAATATATATCTGATTACGACAAAGTCTTTAAGCTGATATGTAAACAAAGCTCTTCTTATAAATGGAATATATGAGTTTATATATATATATGTATATGTATACATTGGAGTCAAATCTATATCTATATGCATCAGCATAAGGAAGCGAGTGGAGCATTGCTCGGCACAGAAAGAATCAACAATTTGCAGCCTCTGTTTGGATTAAAATAAAGAGAGAGTATTGTTTGGTTATGGACGGCCGATTGCGGTGATTCTCTGATTAAATCATTCAAAACATTTGCATGACTTTATCGCTTGAATTTCCTTGGAAATGTCCAAATGTCGAACGGCCAACGATTACCCACCTTCAGCGTGGCCTCGGATGTGACGCGCGCCACCTTGAGGCCCGGCTCCGGCGAGTCATGATGCCAGAGTCTCACGTACACGGGTATCGAGTTGGGCAGCTGCTGATGGGACGATCTATGGCGACTCGGCTGAAACAGATGGTGACGGCCGCGCAAGGTGTGCGTGTCGCTGCCGCTGTCGTTGCTGCGCTGATTGGACCCCGGCCCGGCTCCGGTACTTGTGGCCGAGAGCGTCGTATTGGAGCCGGTCATTAGCGTTGTTGTCGATGTGTGCGTTGAGCTGCCGTTGTCGTGCGTCGGCGGCTCCGTTGTCGATTCGTTGGGAAAATACTCGACCGTCGCCTTAAACTGTTCGGTCAGATAGGTGGGCGCCAGATGGCAAATTTGATGGACATAATGCCACTTGAGGCTGTCCACATTCGGCGGATCGCTGCTCAGCCGACGGAACGTGCTGCGGATTTTGGAGCGCACAAAGATGCGATGCGCACGCCACAGGCTGCGCGGTAAATAGCTTTTGTATGCCTTCTCCACATCCTGGGCGATTAGCTGCTGCTCCTCCTTGTCGATCAGCATGTCCATGACGGCCAGGCCCATCACCTTGTCCTTGTGCTCCGGATAGCGGATCTCGTTGATCTCCTCGTGCAGCATATCGTAGCGCATCTGATGGTACAGATACTTATGGCAGTGCACATCAATGACCGGCAGTTGTCGGTCCAGTTCTGGGACACGGAAACGCATGCGAAAACAGTAGCGCACATTGCAGTTGAGCAGCTCGCCCGGCAGCTGCCACTTGTGCTTCACTTTGTCGGCGGGCGTTGGATCATTGTTATTGTTGTTGCTGTGCTCACGGATGCCGAACAGCAGCACTGCCGTGGGCAATATATCCATGTGGCGGCACATTGTGGTGCATATTTCCTCGCAGTGGAGCGTCGGCGAGAATTTCTCGTAGCTGCCCTTGCGATAGTTGTAGACGTGGATGAGGCCATCGTTCTCGATGTTTTGGCTTGAGCTGCCGCTCTGTAGGGATGCGGTTGCCAGGCTGGCACTGTCCGCTAGCGAGGTGCGCCCGCTGCTGCTGTCGTCCATTGTTGCACCAATAACAACAGCAACAACAACAACAACAACAACAACGGAAAACTCTTCGACCTCCTCCCACCCGCCAACGCCTGCAACTCACAGACGCTAGCTACAATCACCGTTTGGCTACGAATATGGTCGATTATATTGGGGCTTTGTACGGGTGCCACAGACACAGCCAATGCCACAGCCACAGTCACCAAAACCAAAACAAAACAAAAACAAATTCAATCGAATATATTTCTTTTTTCTTCGTTTTTTTTTGCCTATTTTTGGCTCAGCTGGTGTTTGCGTCGGTTCTTCATTAATATGCCGTTTAATTGCTTTAATTTTCACTCACTAACATGCACTTTTTTCTAATATTTAACTATCTACGTTGCGCAAAAAATGTAAATATAGCTGATGAAAAAAAAAAAAAATATGCACTATTAGCATTGATTGTTTTTGTCTAGTTATTTTCTTTGAAGCAGGTATCGATAACTTGTTGCAGACTGTGTTGCATGATTTTCCAACACTCTCGGTATTTACTGTCAAGAGTCTGGCAGCATTGGCAGGCCTGTCAAATCTTTATATAACCTCAAATCTAAAAATTTCAAGTATCGGGCGAGAAGAGAAATAGTTTAATTTGTTGTGTAAATATATATTCACTGAAAACTTGACGTAAAGTTTTAACCATATATACCAGATATGTCCGACTTCGAGAATCTAACCGGCAACGATAAGGAGCTGCAGGAGTTTCTTATGATTGAGAAACAGAAGGCACAGGTCAATGCACAGGTAACTGAATTGATTGCAGGTAACTCAATGATTGCAATGATAATACATATCTAATTATACACTTAGATACATGAGTTCAATGAGATCTGCTGGGAGAAATGCATTGGTAAGCCGAGCACCAAACTGGACCATGCCACAGAGACGTGTCTCAGCAATTGTGTCGACCGATTCATCGACACTTCGCTGCTGATAACACAGCGCTTCGCACAGATGCTGCAGAAGCAGAGCTCTGGCGGCATGTAGGCGACTGACTGACTAGTCACAGTACCGTTGTAGAGTACATTTCGTGTTGCAGCTAACAGCCAACAGCAAAAACCATAACAACAACAACAGAAGCCGCATCAGCATACACTTTTGTGAGCCAAACCTGAGCTGGAATTGCAAACAATTTGTTTTTGTGCTTTACACACACACACACACACATACACACTCGTTACCAACTAAATGATTTTGAAAATTACCTTGTAAGAAGTTTGATGTGCGATTCTCTCTGGACAATGCGGTGCAAAATTTTTATTCTGTCGTTCACCGTTCGTATTGCTAGCGACAAAACTTCCAAATTCTAAAAAACTAAGAGACCCAAAAAAGATGCAAACAAGACAAGAAGAATAATTACATATAAAAAATGTACAAGTTTATTTATTTTTTCTTTGTTGAAAAGTTTAGTGTTTGCTAAGTAAAAAAAAAAAAGAAATAATAAACATTATAACAATGTTAGTTAGTTACTGCTTAATGACTATTATTATACTATGACCCGTGCTGCGCCTCAATCTGTTTCTTTTTCAGCTGGCGATAGAGATCGACCATTTTGTTGCGTTCCCCCTCGAGCATGTTGCGTGTTGCAGCCGGCAGATCTTTGCGTTTGCCCTTCATTTGTAGCTTTGTGGGCGCACTCTGAGCTGGGACTTTCTTTTTGCTGGTAGGAGAACTCTGTGTGGTCGTCGTTGCGCCATTAGCCATCAGCGACCTGAGCAACAGATTTGCTTTGCGTCCTGGTCTGGGCACAGTCTCATCTTTATTTGCCTTGCGGGGCAGAGTCTTCAGTGCAGGTGGCGCATGTACGATTTCACCAAATTTTATTTCATCTCGCTTATATTCCGAAAGAGGAGCAGGCTGTAAATGAATGAAAGGGAAGCCAACAAATAAGCACATATGTAGATTATCTACATGTACAGCTATAGTCATGAAAGTAGTAGTGCAATTGAGCACTAAATGTAGATTCATATGTATATTGTGTATAGCCCACCTCCTTTTTCGCCTCTTCATCAGCTTCCTTGAAGGCTCGCTTAATCAGCTCTTTGCGCGTCTTAGCATCCATGCCATTCTTGACCACTGCATTGTTTTTTCTACGTCCATTTTTCAGATTGTGGCGTTCCTTTCGTTTCTGCTTGAGCAGTTCGTCAATCTCATTCTTGGGTCGCTTCTGTAGCGTTATTTCACCCGTTTTCGGGTTGCGTATAACATTGACACCATATTTCGCCTCGTATTGTGCTTCTCTCACGGATGCATTGGTTATGCGATTCACTCGCCGCAGATATTCCTCATCCGTTTCATTGTCGAACTGTTTGATTTTGCTTGACTTTTGTCCGCCCGCCGTACTATTTACGGTCTTTTTTGTTTTTGTCTCCTTGGGTTTGTCTTCTTTGCCAATATTACCGATTTTCAGTTTTTTACCCGCCTTGGCAGCTTCGACGATTCGTTTGAATTGCGTGAAATTGTGCGACGCCCGCTGTTCGTCATTTTGTGTCGGCGGATTGTTCGTCACGTTGGCCAGCCTGGATGATAGAGAGGATATGCTATAAAGCGAATAAACGATCGTAAGGTACTTACTTTTTCTCTCTTTGTTCGATCTGTTTCAGCGGATCTCGCACTCCGTGATGCTTGCGAACAGGTATTTTGCGTTTTCTCGCCATATCAATAAATGTTTCTTATAATCCAAACAACGATATTGCTCGTGGTCACGTTTATTCAAAATACATGCAACAGCTGATTTTGTATATATATATCGGCGATACATCGATAGAGAGCAATTCTTAGAGCAATTTACTGGTTGCCACAAACTTACTCCATTTATAAATTTTCTAGGTATCTTTTATATAATTTTTGTTGTATTCATTTGTATATATGTTTAATAAATATGAATAAATATATTAATGAATATTAAGAATTAAATTATTTATTATTTATAAAAGTAATCGATTATCGTACAAATCATCGATATTGCCGGGTAGACCCGGCATGTTATCGAAGGGCTTGTATCCAAGGACTGCATAATAATACATATTTACACACATGCACTAATACGCATATAAATATATGCAATACATTTTTTTCTATCAATTTGTATCTTCACACAAATTGCCCCATGTACATTTCTATCCATGTATGTGTGTTCATTGCAATTGCCGTGTTCTCTGCACTGCACATATGTATGTACATAAGTATGTATGTATGTAGCGCGCATGCGCCAAATATGCGAGACAAGCAGAAAGACAGGCAGATAGGCAGAGGCAGGCAAACACAGGCAGCCACAGCCACAGCCAGAGCCAGCAGCCCAAGTAACTAGCGAGCTTATAAGAGAGCAGAAAATCGTAATATATTCAACGTGCTTCATGCTGAACGCAAGCAGTAATTTATTTAAATTTAACATAAAATGCTCGAGCCCTGTGCCAAACAAATGTCCTTTTGATGTGTGAACGTGTATGTAATACAGATTGTGATTAGTTATTTATCTTTTTTTTTATTTTTTTGTATCAACTGATTGTGACAATATTATTTTGATAAAAAAAACTCAACTGCAATTTGCAGTGACAACTGAATACGGAAAATAGTGTGTACATATGTATGTACGGGCATATGTACATATGTATGTATGTACACTTGTACATTTGCTCAACGTGCGTGTTTTCCATTTTTTTTCACCTATTTTTTTTTATGCATATGTATTTACATACATATAAGGATATACAAATTGTACAAGGGATGTTGTTTAAAAATGAATAGTGATGAGTGCCCCAGCAGCAGCAGCGGCAGCAAGCAAATAATCAAATACACAGTATGCAATACAGATATGTAGATGTACATACAATTAGACACACATCTACATACATACATATTTGCCCTCACATGTATGCCCGTACGTATGTGTGTGTGCGATTGTAGCGTGACAGCCGCAGCATCAGCTGCCAGAGCATCAGTGAGCTCATAACGGTGCGCGAAAACGTCGAAAACTTACTTTTTGTCTCAACAATTTGTTCGTGAGTGAAAAAGGTTGTTAGATATGTGCATAACCGAGAATCGAGTGAAAAAATGTTGATAGATATGTGCATAAACGAGCATTGATTACATATATGTATGAATACACACACACATACACACACAGAATAAAAGCTAGTTATGTATAAGTAACATCAAAGTATGCTATAAAAATTATCGAGCATAATATCTGACACACAAGGATCGTTATGTGTGTACGCACGTACATACACATCTCAATTAAATATACATATAACATTTGATAGTACAATAGAGGTTCTTCTTCCATAATCAAGGATAATGTTTAATAACAATTTGGTTGCTGAAGAAAAATTTAATATTTAAATGCCATCAGTGCATGAAAGCGTAATATAAACATTAATGATACAAGCACATGTACATATGTACATATGTATATACATTATTATACCTACACACATACATACATATATAGTTGGCGGCAAATTCGGCAAAAAAATGTTGCTGGCACAAATTTGTTGAATAATAAAACTGAAACGAAAACATGTAAATATGTTTGCTCAAATATTTTGCCGTAATGCTGCCTAAACATAAATATATATACATATACATATTCACATACAGCGCTGTCTGTCTGCATGTACGGTTTGTCTAAAAATACTATCGTACATAAATTCAAATAAATAAATCTTGCTTTCATGTATAATTGCAATTGGATTTGCTGTGCGCGCCTAGTGAATAAGAATTAAATGCCAGAGTTGTAGTTTTAGTTTTCTTGTTCATATATGTATGTATGTACATACATATATACAAAAAAATGTATAAAAATACATAGTTCACATTCAATATAGAATATGGCTGTCAGCTAACTGTAAATCAAAATTCAAACGAACGTGCGTCAAGGTCATCTCATAAATTTATCGGTGTCCGTACGCAGTTTTAAATAATCGAAATGGAAATCGAATGCGTGCATACATACATACATGCAGACGTATATACTATCATATAAATACTTACTGAGCTACTTTTTTATAGCATACTTTAATGAGCTCTCCTTGGCGAGCTACTGTGCGAGCGAGTGAGCGAGCGAGCTAGCGGCCGCACGTGTGTAACCTACATACATACATACATACATGCGTGTGTGTGCCCGTGGATGTGAGCTTGCGTATGTAAATTTTTTTACGCACATCAGTTGCGATAATTACACCAGACTATATTTGACATGGCTGAACCACTTGAGTTGTGCAATTTGGCTTGAACGAATACCTATAAATATGTATGCTTATTAAAAGCATTCCATTGCCGTATATTAATCATACGCCACGTATAATTAGAGTAATTGCCACAATGAAAGAAAAGCAAGCATTATGTACCTACATATATTGCTGCATTACGCGCAACGGAATATAAATTATTAAAAGCACGCTGGCAATCAATCGTCATTTGAGCCAAACGACAGGATAAGACGACAGTAATCGGTTTGTAATGCCATTCCGCCAGCTCGAGGTGATTGAACTTGCCGGCGTTGCCACTTTAACCACACGCACATACCACACACTCACACACATAGATATGTACAAAGAAATGCCCATATATATGTATATACATTTTATACATACATATTAAATATATTCGTATATTTATATGTATGTACATACATATATGTATGTATGTACATGTGTATTAAAGCCCGCATTTGCGCTCTCTCGCTCATCAGTATTTTGCCTTTACGCTTTGCTTTCGCTTTTTCTGCGCTTGCCTGCTTCCATTGTTTTAAGTAATATGCACATAACTCAAAACAAAAGAATTAATAAAGGGCAGTAAGAATTTGTTTCACATCGCCTGTTGAGTAAATTCAATCGATATTGGATCTAATTAGGTAACGATTCTATGAGCTGTGAATAATATTTAATACATGCATATGTACATATTCACAATAAATCACTACGAATTGGTTATTAAAAGAAAATAAATATACAATAATTATGTACATACATACATATATACATACATGTGTTCATATCAGTTGGCAACTTATTAACAGTTATACACGATCTAATGCACTCGTATCAAAGAGAAGAGCGCCGCAAAGCAGAGAAAGAAAGAGAACGAGTGAAACAAGAGAGTGCCAGCCATCGCTTGAGCACTTCAAATGCGAATAGTGTTGCCATTATTGTTTATTGTTTCGCTTATTAGTGACGTGATCAGCGGCAATTTCAAAAGTAAACAAAAAATCGAAATAGAGTAAATGAATGAAAAATAGACATAAATTAAATTAAAAAGACATAAATTGGGTCTCCAATTTTCCACGAAAACAGTTCAATTGCATTTTAATGCTCTACATTTTTGTTGTTTTTGTTTATTTATTCGTTTTCTGTTCATTTTCGAGTCTCGAGTGAACACTGGCAACACTACTCACGACAGGCTCGCTTGCACGCTCGTTTAGCTGCTCGCTCACCCACTCAAGAAACAGTTGCTATGCTGAGAGCGGGCGCGGATGTGACGCTTAACGGTTTTCGAGCATGATTAGCGTAGTATTGCTGCAATGGTCAGGGACGGCACGCGTTGAGCCAATCAGTTATTCTCTCGTTTCGCTAACAATTCAAAAATAGGAAATATTCTTTAATATCCAACTGATCCACATTGTATGTATATATGTATATGTACACATGTGCATATGTATATATATTTGCGCACAATAAATTCCCAAACAAAAAGAGAATTTGCTGAAATAGCACAAAAAGAATCGCACTCATATGAGTATGTACATACATACATGAGTGTGTGTATATGTGTGTATGTGTGCATATAGACGTCAAAACAGACGGCAAATACTAGGAATCAGACAATAGCCGCAACACTCGCGACAAAACAATTTTGGGGCGACCAAAATTTCAACATTCAAATTCATGTATCTTTCATTTATTTTTATTTTTGTTTTAGTCTCACGAAATCCGGTACAAATGCAATTAAGTGTATATTCGTGTGTCTACCAAACCATATATATTTTAAATTTTAATATAATTTTTAATATGTATCTTAAATCGAAATTGAAATCGAAATTGAAATGTATTTTGCTTATTTTTTCAGTCTTTTTGCCGCATGCTGTTTGCATGAAAGTTTAAATATGAATTGAAATCAATTTCATTTCCTATGTGCACATGCGTGCCCCAAAATAACACACACACCTACACACAAAACGCACACACATGCAAGTGAACATGCGTCAATCACAGTGAAAAAAGTTCAAAGTTTTGTGACGTTAAAATCCGAAATTGAAATTATAAAAGTAAATGCCAAAGTCAGAATAATATTTAAAAAAAAAAAAAAAAAAATAATAATAATAATTGTGTGAATTTATATACATACATACATAGTTTTTATCTTGACCGAAATCAATGCGAATATAACAGGACATTCAAATAATATAATAAATTTTTAAAAGCTTCTAAAAAAATATATATAAATATATACAAAATGAATAATATATTTACAACTCAAATATTACAGCACTGTCCATTAAAGTAAAGTGATATATACATATACATACATATATATATCCACATAAATATATATGTATATGTATATATGTATATGTCTGTATGTACATATGTATATATATAGAGTTTAACGACTTTCGAATACATAAACAAAACTAAAGCAACAACAAATACAACAACAACAGCTACAAAATGCCAGTGAAAAAGCAAGGTAAGACGTTTCCCAAATTTATTTCAATATACATACATACCCACATATTTTTATACGAATTTCGACTACTTTTTGTATACATTGTGTGGTGCAAAAGAGGAGTATATTGGTTTAGTGCAATGTTTAGAAATGTAAAAATTAGGAAATTTGATAAACGCCTAATAAAAAAGAAGTTAAAATTGATATATGGCAAATTAATTATATATCGTTTGAGTTTTAGTTTTTATATAGTTTAGCGACGTCCCGGTTTCAGTTTCGACCTTCTGTTCTGCTCTACGAATATTTCTACAGTTGAATGATTTAAATTATATCTACATGGGTCTGGGGTAATATGCACTAAAATAGATCTATCTTGATTTAAATTTTCTACATTTCCTCTCTAGATCAAAGGAGTATTTAGCAGTCGGCTATGCCAGAATTTTGTTTGTTTTCCTTTGTTTATTTATGCAATCGAATTAAAAATTTATTGACTAAATGGCGCAAAATAAATACAAATAGACTTTCTGAGTTGTTTTTCCTGCACTAATAAACAATTTTAATTATTAAAAAAATAATAAAACAACAACAACAACAACTAAATTGGAATTCTGTAGAGCTTTCATCAGCTTTTAATGGGCATTCATCAAGCTGTGCAAATAGATCAAAATTGTGCCAAACTCTTGAAGATAATTAAAATTTTGTTATATTATTGGGCTCTTTATGGAAATGCGTTTGTTTTGTTAAACAAATATTGAATGTTTTTGTTTGATTTTTACGTATCTTGGGGAAATGAGCAGTAAACCAAGTTGAGGATTTCCAAAAATATCTTTGGGATGAATCAAAAAATCCTTTGACATGACTTTAGAATATTTAACTGCAGAGTATTTTGACGGTATATGGGGGAAAGTTGTTGATCTACTATCTAGAGACATTTCTCTTATTATTATAGAAAAGAGCAATAGTCTATTATGCCCACATTTGCATAGACTACAGGGTATATGAGACAAATTAGAAACAAGCTAATGTTGCCAAACTTTTTCAAATGAGCATTAGACGAAGGTCAGCATAAGTATGTGACGTGCATTGTCAAGACGCCAAAATAGTTACAGATGTAATATATATATATATATGTATATATTTAGCTTTAGATAGCTAGTATGCAGGTGTGTGTGTCCGACTTTATGGCAATGTCATCCATGTTTGCTGTGCGCTGACCCCAAAAGATTTGTAAATGCCTGGCGAGGCGCAAAGCCTGAAACTGTGACGAAAACTGATGCAAAATGAAAAAGGTGGAAAGCATAAATAGTTGGCCTAAAGCGGGCAGATGCGGGCAGGTGCGGTCAGGTGTTGCCAGGTGAGCGGTTAACCAGGCGGACCAGCGGACCAGCGGGCCAGCGGGCGGGGCCAGATACTAATTTTGCTTTCTGTTATATTTTGTCGTTCATTTTTTTTGTTTGTTTGTTTTTAAGTCAATCTTTATTGATTTATTGAGCTAGTGTCGCACTCGCAGAGAAATCGTGTAAATGGTAGATGGTTTATTTGAATGGGTATTATTAGGCAGTACGACAACGTCTCCGCACAGAGCAAGTGCTGGCGGGACACTTGAGCTGCCTTGCTTGTACTGCGGGGATATGGACTCGGATACGGATTCGGATAGGGAAAAGAGCAGCGATCCCAATGAGGAGCTCCTGAGCAGCGATGATAAGACATTTCACGATGATGACGATGGTGATGATGATGATGAGGAGGATTCTTCCGATCTGATCGATCCAATTAGGCGAATCGATGCGGAACAAGTGCAATCAACAGCAGAGCAACTGCTGGTGGTGCTCATGCAAGCGGAAGCCATAGAAATGCAACAGCAGCACGAACAACAACAACAACAGCAGCAGCAGCAACAACAACAGCAGCAGCAACAGCAGCAAATCGATGTCGAGGTGGATGTGGCTGACATGTCAGTGGCAATTGCTTTGGAGCCACCAACAGCCACCGCAGAGCCACCTGGCCAGCGTGTGCCCGCCGAGCCACTGATTGCCAAGTACAGCGAGAGTGTGCGCGAGTCTGTGGAATGTTTCTACTCTGCCCAGGATCTGCTGGAGTATGGCCATATGCTGTCCACGGCGGAGCAGCGCACGCCGGATGTTGAGTCTGGCTACTTCGATAAGTCCGAGAGTGACGATGTCTCTCGCGAAGATGTCGAGGCCCAGACGGGCTGCTTGCGTCGACCCAGAGGCGCCCATGCGCTGCCAATCCTCTCCAGCCAAGAGCTGGCATCCACAACGAGCAGCTCGGAGAGTTTGCGCATTGAGCTAAATCGCTTCTGCAGCTCCATGGAAGCATTCGAGCTGCAGCATCAGCAGCAGCAACAGCAGCAACTGCAGCTGCAGGTGGAGGAGCGGCAGCAGCAGCAGGAGGAGCAGGAGCAGAATCAGTTGCTCTTAAGGGAAGCGAACGCAGCTGTAGGGGATTTGGCTACGGACGAACGCTTCCTTGACACACAAAGTGAGCCATATGTTATGCAGGTGTTTAGCCTAGGTAAATTGAATGATTGGCCGAACCAGCTACAGTACGACAAAGCTCTAGCATATAGACTATATAGGAGGGGAGGAAATATTTCACTTATTTTCCACCAAAACATATTGAGAAGAGGGCAATATACACGAAATGTATATAGAAATGTGTGTTACCTAAGAAACATCTATAGAAATGGGAAATATTTAGGGAATACTTATACATAGGAGAAATTTTGGTTAGGATCTTATATAAAAATCGCACCTTTCAATGCAATCCTAATCCGCCTTATCTTACTATTATTATGTACAAAATCTAGTTACAAGTTTTCTCATATATGTATATATTATGCTTAGAAAATTATGTCTAACAATTGTCATACTGAAATTTCCTTTAAACTTTGCAGAAGCTCATCGTGCCCTTGAATTGCTCGAGGATTATCATGCGCGTCTCTCGGAGCCACAGGACCGTGCGCTGCGTATTGCCATCGAACGTGTGATTCGCATCTTTAAGTCTCGCCTATTTCAAGCGCTACTAGGTGAGTATTATACAAGAGCTATATAGGACGAGTTATAGAACTCTGTTGAATACATCTTATGCACTCGAAGTAAGGTTACTCTAAGCAAAGCTCTCATTGCATATCTTCAGTGTATGCCAGGGGATTATGTTTTTATCTATCGAAACTGCCATCACATGGAGAGGTCTGTCGTATGCGAGCTGCTTCTAGAATATATTTAAATGTTTGCTCAAGATATGCTTGAGCTGATAAGTCTTGGTTTCGGATTAGGTTTCATCCAAAATTTCCAAATGCTGTGCATACAGTTCGCTCGTATTCTCCCTCTCCTTCTGCTTCTTCTTCTTCTTCTTCTTGTTATTCTGGCTTTTGAGCTGACTCAAGCGAAATGAAGCAGCTCAAGCAGCTCGTTAAATCGGATCCATAACTTGATACACACTCGAGTCGAGCGTTGCATAAACAAACGACTCGTCGACAACGCCAACTCGACTCTTAGCTAATAGCTCGATATGCATGTATACAAAACAATGTATCTTGGTGGGGCTGGCGGGCTGGAGCCATAGTTATATGCATTCCGTTTCCTTCTGGCCACACACATCGCCGTCCCGACCATGGGCACAGCTGTGGATATTGACGTGTGCAGGAAATTAAATGGACGCATTCACATTTTTACATTTAGGCCACTTGACTTTGGGGCTTATTGATGAGCTGGGCGTGAATACGCCCCCACGCACACACAGACAGATAGAACCACGAACCGACCCACTGAGGCTTGACCTAAAAACATGTTATGCGCTCATCAACGGACGATATTATTTCCCACTTCCACCAGGGCGATATACAAAATTCAAATTGAGTTCCAGCAAATTGCATTTAAGAGTCGTGCTGCAAATACCCTGTAAAGCTGATTATAAAGAACTCAAGTTTCTTATAAAGAACTCAAATTTAGTGTACAACTTTTCCAAAACTGCTCTATATATTCTTATATGCATATATTTCTGTACGATTACGATTTTTACGATACCCTGTAAAGTAGGCTAATATAAAACAAGTTTACATCGAAAGATTTAATAGGAAACATAGCACTTCTATTACGAAATTAAATGTAGGATACGTATTTTTTTATTATATAAAATAATATAATATTATTAATTATTTCCCTCTTACAGATATACAAGAATTCTATGAATTAACATTATTGGATGACTCAAAGAGCATACAACAAAAGACCGCCGAAACCTTGCAAATTGCGACCAAATGGGAGAAAGATGGACAAGCGACAAAGATAGCCGATGTAAGTAGAGAAAGAGCTAGCTATAGAGTATATAAAATACATAGTATATATTATATATATACCTATTCTGTTCTTAGATCTATAGACTGATCGTTTTAACTAGACTCTGTGTCGTAGTTGTTGAGCTGAAAAGTTGTATTATAGTGAGATTATAGTACTCTCCAGCTCAAACTTAATATTAGTTTATAGATTTATGTATTTTTGTTTTCTGTATGTATAAATATATATATATCTATATGTGTTGTGTCGTACTTAGCTATAGGAATCCTATCTATATAGTAATACATATATGCGTGCCCTAGAGCCTTTCGATATCATTTGAGGTATATTTTTTGAATCATTTAATCATATAATCATTTTTCGCTCTATATAATTTAATTCCTTATACACATAGAAACACCCGTTCGTCATAAGTTTTCCTGTTTTCAAACTATGTTTAGCCAATCTGAACATTTCGAACTCTATGCTCATGTAACTCTCTATCTGTCTTGATATTTCCCTTTAACTCTATCTATCTCTCTGTCTCTCTCTCACTCTGTCTCTATCTTATGTCTTTAATCTTCTATCTACTTAACCCACTTTATGCAGTTTATAAAAACTACCAATCTAAATCGCAATTGCGTCTATGAACTTAACAACGATGCCACAAATCCCAATCCAAGTTCAAATCTTAATCAAACGGTGAACGCGGCCGCGCATGCCGAGGCCTTGAGCAGAACATTTAAAAATGAATTGGAAGAGATTTTGGTAAGCGCATTAACTCATTAACATTATCATAAATAACATTATCCATACAACTACAACTATTCATATCTATAGCTATCATACATATTATCTATGTCTATCGATAAACATAATACATACATACATATATACAGAGGGTAGGAAATTTGTCTTAAGACATAACTAGAGCTGAATTATTTATATGGCAATTATATAGATTTAAGTTTATGTCTGATAAACAGTAAGAAAATTTTAAATTAAAAAAAAAAAAATGAGAAATACATAGCAACATTTCGAGGAAGCGGAATAGCTTAAGGAATAATGCTCAGCTCATTTTGACCGAGCTGTATTTGTGTGCCTAAGGCTAAGGCAAAGGCTAAGCAATATTCATCAAGCTCTTCGACTACTCAGAATTATTTGTATGACACCTAGGAGTGCCCTAACGGCAGTGCACGACTAGGATAATGCCCTGAATATATACTGAAAGAGACATTCCTATCATTAATTAATCATATATATACAACTATAACATCTATGTATGAGGCGGAAGGTATCCAGGTTCTTAAATATATTAATATAAGTATATGTATTTATTTACATATTATTGTGATCAGACTTGAAAATGCAAAGTATTATGCTTAAAATTGAGACTTCAACTTATTTATTAGTCTGAGTGTTTTGCAAAAAATATATATACATACATATATGTATATGTGTATTGTACATATACATTTTTTATGATCAGACTGTGAAATAGGCATAAATATACTTAAGGATTTTTTCCAATATGGATTATCTGTTACAGTTGCTTTATATATGTATATATTTAGTATATGTCATAAAGAAACTAACTCTATGACATCGTTAAATGTAATGAGACAGCAGATAAACTTTTATCTTTATGCTAGAAGATAAACAAAACAAATTGTTGTTTTGCTTTGCTTGGTTTAGTTTGTGTTTGAATGATGACTTTACTTAAATTAGTTCCGAATTGATTGATGGTTAGCGAGTCGAGAGATCGGTATAGCTGCTAATGGCGTTACTACATCATGAATATTAACAGCTAAACATGGTATATATAAATATGATATACATACATATATATAACTGTATATACAACAGTTTAGCTAACTGAAAGTTTTGTTTGCGTGCGTAAAGGAGCGTAAATTTGAAATCGGTATGCCGTTCGCATGCAAAAGCAAAAGCAAAAGAAAAAGCAAAGGCAACGGCAACGGCAACGGCAAAGGCAGCGGCAAAGGAAGTTGGAGCAAAGTTTTTGCTCCGGAAGTGCCCAACTAGGCAAGTGTCAAAACATTTGAGGCGGGTCACTTTTACAGGTTTTTACTGTAATACAAGCCCTGATTGCTTTTATCGCCAGCTCTCACTGTCGCCCTCGCTCGCTCTCCCTCTCTTTCTCTCTTCCTCTCGTTTTGCTGCACGCTCGCTGCCTCTGCTTAAGCTGCTTTTGTGTGGGTCTGTGTGTAGCCAAGCAACCGTTAGGCACACGCGCACATTTGCACACCCGCACATTCGTACATCCACTCATTCACAGCCACACACACGCACACACACATACGTACATACAAACAGTTTTAAATTTGATAAGGACTTAACTGTTAGCGTCGTCTGTTTTGTATTTGCAACATGATTTGTGTTGACCCAGTCAGGGGCAGAATAACGGGAACATGTTGTACAAGTGGGTGGCTGGGCGGGTGTAGCGTAGACCGTCACGCTTTAGCTCGTGGCCCGGATTCGGGTTCGGGTTTGGGTTCGGGTTCGGTTTCGGGTTTGGGTTCGAGTCCGCAGTCATTCGTCCGTTTGTCGTTATGTCCTGCGCCGACGCGCTGCTTTTGTTATTGCACAGGCGATATCCAGGCGAAGGTACGTACGTATTATGCTGTTGACATGCGTAGTACGTTAACGTAAAACGTAAAAGTCTACGTAAGTTGAACGTGTGTACATATGCTAAATTGTAAACGATGTCCATGCAAATGTGGCGACAGCTTTTGCTGATTTTTTCTTATGACCTGATTGCACGCCGATAGCTGATATGTTTGAGGGCGTGTCTGTGTGTGTGCGCGCTCTTAAGGATGTGCTCATGCAACAAATGCAATATCATCAATTGTTCAACAGCCGTGCTTAACGTATTAACTAGTACAAGGCGGCACATTGCTCAAACACCCAATACAGACCTTTCTGCAAGCCCCCACCCTTCGCCCACTAACGACGTCTTTAGCTGTTGTTGTTGTTGTTGTTTTTGCTATTGCTGCTGCCGCTGCTGCTGCTGCTGTTGCTGTTGCTGCTGGCATTGGCGATTCGTGCGTCGCGCGTGGCAGTAACAGCAGCGCTGTCGACGTGTCGAGTCGCACAACTTTCGCGTATCCGTCAACTGTCCCCGTCTCTCTGTTTTCTATCTCCGCTTCCTGTGCCCGTCTCTGTTCTTTCGTCTTTGGCCAACGTCTTTTTGCGCCCCATCGTGTGCAAATTGCCCGGCATTCCCAAATTGGTTAGACTCGACGATTTAACCACCTTTGGCGCGCGTGCCTCCACAAAGCGGCTGTGCGTGCGTGTGTGTGCTTAGAATATTTAATAAATTTGCATTAATAGATTAAATACCAAAATGCAGTTACAGCTAGATTTGTGGACAATTATATATGTATATTTGAAAAATAAGTCCTAAAAAATACCATGCCTTAGCCATTAACACATTTTACATGCATAATTATTCAACACTAGCAGCGCGCAAAAAATACAATTACATATTTTTGGCACTTTGTAAATTGCACACTTTCCAGTGCTGCAGACACATACAAGCACACACACACACACACACACTCCGACAGCATGTGGCGTACAGCTGTTAAGCATCAATGATGTACACACGCACATACAGTTTTTGCTAGGTCTGCTAATTACATGTTGCTATCCCGTTTCAACGCCTTTTCGCTGTTGAACTAAAAAAGGAAAGCTGAAAAAAAAAAAAAACAACAAGCAAATGTCATCCATACTCAACATGGATGCTGTCAATGTTAAACGTTGCCATAGTTTACAGAGGGTACAAATGTGCGCTGATCTCAACGCTAAATGGCTTTACCTGTAAGCTAAATGTACATGTATGTATGTATATACATATACATGTGTATACACATATATAGGTATATACATATATGTATGTGTATATCATATAGTATTGTATTTACTGTATATTACGTATACGCCTTGGCAAAGTATTCACTAAATATATGTATTTTCGTTGTCTCTCCACTTGTACGCAGACATATTCACATACATATGTATGTATATATGTATATATTTATATGTACATTAATTCGCTCGTCTTTGGGCTTTTCATTCAGTTTTTCTCCGCTGGCATTGGGCAACTTATTAAAACAACAGCAAATTATATATGTACATATACCTATCTATATATAAAATATATCTATGTATACATATATATATCTGACTCTTCTGTTTTGTTTTGGCATCTTACTTGACTGCCGCCCGTCGTCGCGTTCCGTCTTTGTTGTCTTACGCCAGTTTTTCGCGCACATTCGATAGAAGCGCTAAGAAACGCGGCTTTTTTCTATTGTGATATCCGGAATTATACATTTGTATATACATATAAATATACATATATATTAATATATATATAGGTATATTCCTGTGCGTTGTTGATTTATGGGCTCGCCTTTCGATCAGTCACGCAAGCTAATGCTTAATCCAATCTATAGATACAGTCAGAGGAAGATAGAGTGAATAGCAAAAAGTAAAATTCATTTTTGAAGGATTACGAATATGCAGTTGCCATAGATATATACATACATATATGTATGTATATATATTCATTCGTGTATATGTATATGTATGTATTTGTAAAAGTATCTATTTCGTGGAATACGCTCACAAACAGATTTCAACAACATGTGAAAGCACATTTTGGTCCACCCCAAAGTAGACACATAAATCTAGATACTTTTCTCTACAGACAAAATGCAAAAAAAAAGAAACAATCATTCAAGAATATCAAATTCAATTGAATTATCTGCTTCTTCTATTGTATTACAATAATTTCACTAGATGCAATCAAGCATCACATTCTAAAGTGTACCTAATCAAATGGCGTGGAGTGTGCAGCTATAAACATCCGTAGTTGCCAGATTTTTATTTGATGTCTTTTCGGGCTGTTCAACATGTGAACTTTTAGTCTGCTGCAAATACAATACACACATAAATACATGTGATTGTTCATGTGTGTGTAAATACACAAATAAATAGGTAAAAATATTCCTCGTACGTTCAAATCAAGTCAAGCAAAAAAAAGAATCTATGGGAATACATTTACAATTATTGTATATACACACACATACATATGCACATATATACTAAGTTCTATACGAGATTTACATACATGTGTACATATGTATTTCTTCCAGTTTCCTTTATGCTTACACACACACAGCATCCACACGCACACGCACACGCACACACAGCAGCTTCAGGCTGAGGGTTGTCGAAAATGAAAGTTGAGCTTGAGGGTGGATGTTGAGGCACGTACACACACACACACACACATACGCACAGTCTCAAATACACACACAAACACAACTTGTTGCTTGCTTTTGCTCGAGAGTTTCTATACTATAACTGTGTATTACAATATGTACTTAGGCAAAGAATAACAAGCTGTAAATTCAACACGCTCAAAATACATAAAAAGTAACTTTATTCCAGTGCTTTTGTGTGCGTGTGCGCGTGTATGCGTGTACGTGTGCGTGTTGGCGTGAGCTTGCATATTTGTTGAATTGTAAATGCAACGCTGTGGGAAATTTTTAAAGCCCGAACTATTAAATAAAAAAGTACTTTTCACAACATGATCGATTGGGTATCGATAGTGCGGCATTCGCGACGACGTTTCTCCAATTATGTTGGCGCACGGTCGCCGGTACGAATGCGTCGACGTCGACGTCAGTTAACTGCACCGCCGCCACCGTCACAGCAGCAGCAACAGCACCAACAACAGCAACAGCAACAACAACAACATCAACAGCAGCAGCATAAATCTCGTCTACAGGAGAAGAAAGCTAAGGAGCAGCAGGAAATCGATGCCGACGGCGATAGCAGCAGCGTTAGCGGCCGTTACGTTTGCTGTTGTTCCAACGTAAGGCAACCGTCATGTATTTCACTAATACATTGATGTTATATATGGCAAGAAAACATACTTCAAGCGCTGTCAAAATTAATTTAAATAACATTTAACCACCAGTTGATTATGTTATCGATAAGCTATTAAGGAATTTAATTAGTAATAGAAAGCGACTAGAGCTTTGTGTGGACCTCAAGATTGTCTATTGTTATTATAAAATGTGAAGTATATCTCTTTTAAGATCTTTTTGACCTATATCTGCTAGAAATTAATACACTTCAAATTGATTGAATGTTTCCTATGTCTCTTCCAAGTGTCACTTGAGTATTTTCTTGAAATGCCTGTCAAGTGTTAATGCATTCTTTCATTTATATAAATATTTATCTTTCGCAGAACCAACGCATGCGCATTGAGTCTGATTGCGAGACTGCCAAAGATGCTGCAGCCGACGATGCTGGCATTCAACAAGTGCGCAACTCGCGCTCACCCCAGCAGCAGCAACAGCAACAGCAGCAGGTGGTACAACAGTTGCAGCAACACCTTAGCCAATCACAGTCCACGGCAGCAGCTAGAAGCGGGACTCGGATAGTAAGTGGCTGCAATTGAATGAATTATGTTTGCTCACTGCCCATAGCTAAATCATGTCACACTAATGCTCGAATTGAGAACAATTGTGGAAAAAAAACTCGGAAAAGGCTATAAAAACTGCCAATGGGCAGAGCCAATGACTCTAAATTGCCAAACATTCCAAAAAACATGCTGAAATCAAATAATAATAACAATCAAAATAAAGACCGGATGGCCAAAATCGCACTCAAATCGTTTGGCCACAGTTAATTTCGCTTAATTAGGCGCTTAATTTCAAATAAAATAAAATGGCTGCCGATACCGCTTGTTTCCGTTTCCGCTCAAACTGTTGTTACCCAGCCTTTGTAGACTATTTCATTAATTATAATTGAAACCTAACCAGTGTTTTATTTTTTTCTTGTCCTTACTATTATTATTGCCAGTTAACGTTCGTTATAATATTGTATTAATATGTTATTGCCCTCACAATTTTCCAATCACATTATTTTCAATAAAAAAACAAAAACTGAGATCAAATACTTGGTTATATTTTTTATTTGTTTACATTAATATTAATATCATCTATAATTTTGGGCATGTCTATGTTCTTATACTGTGTTACTATAAGATTATGTACTTATGTATTTAATAAGTCATTAAAAACAAGAGAATCAATTTCTCTAATACAAATGTTTTATTCTGATTGTTTGATTTAAAAATATTATGGTTTGTATAATTTCAGTTGCATATGTGTATTTATTTCCCTCTTAATGTTAACTATTATATTAGTTATTATGTCGTTTTTGTCACTTTTATACATTTAGAGCACTATAAATGTTATTTATGTATTTCAATTGTTGACCTAGATTTGTAGTTTTTAACGCGTTTCACTATTAACCATCTATGGTTAGTGGTTTCACTGGCTGCTTTTGCACAGATTATTTTAAATATTTTGTATTTCGCGCCCAGCTTACAATCAACTCTGATCTACGTTCGTAAAATCTTTTGCCAACACTGGTCGTTGCGATCGTTGGTATCGATAGACGGGCTTGAAGCTATCGAGCTCTAGTTCCGTCTCTAGTGATCCAAGCGCAAGCGTCACTCCCTTGATAAAAATGTAAAAAGTAAACACGTCGTTGCTTACTAATTGTGCGTGTCAATGTGCAATCGTATGTAAACATAAATTTTAATTAGCGTGCTTTATTAATCAACAAACCCGATACTATAGTGAAATAACTTCGAGGCTCTGTAAGCTACAAACTATATAGTTGGTGCTGCCAGCCAATACTGTTGATGTATCAGCGGTAATATAACCGGTTACGCATACCAAAACACCACGACGATAGTTTGTTAGCATGCTAGAGGTGGGTCGGTTTTGTGGGCTCGGCAACAATCGAACGGTTGCGCAGCTCTAGTCAGTCGCTGGCTCGCTAGAAAAATGCCAACAACACAACACGGGAAAAGAAGCAGGCATCGCATAATTGCGGCGTAAACGCATTAAGAAAATACATAAACGGTCTGTGAAAATCAGCGCCAGCAAGCCTATATCCAAAATCAATGCGAACCGCGAGTAGAAATGTGCGTGTTTTATTTAGAAATGTGCTTGAAAGTGACCTGAAAAAAATCCAGAACAAAAGCAAAACTCTGTACATAAAATATTAATGTTTATAAATTTATACATAGATACGTGCCACAAACCGCAAACCATAACAAAGTGTAATCAATGAAAAGTTGGCTATCATAAAAACAGCTAAAACAAAAATAATGTCTTAAAGTTGTGCCTTTTAGCTTGCGCTACTTTTTTTTTTTATTTTTTACATTCGTCAGAACCGCGTACATATACGCTCACACATACAATCATACGTGTACGCTCACACACACGTATGTATGTAGGTTATACACATGCAAGCCATAGCGCAAAAAATACCAAAATAGTCGGCGGTTGACACAGAGAGTGAGAGCGAGAGCATTGCGACTGTTGATTTTTTTTGTTTTTTTGTGTTTTTTGCTACTTACTCTGGCAAACAATAAATAAATATGTGTGTATGTAATTTGGAAAGCATAACGTGAATGTATATATGTGTGTGCGATTAGAAGATTCTCTCACGCTCAGTAACAGAAACAGAACAAACGGTGCCCAGCAAGTTTTTAGCGATAGTTGTAGTTAGAACTCGCTCACGTTGGCAACGCGCCGCTTGTCTGTGTTGTTCTTACATATTTATTAGTTGTTATTATTTACTTATTTTTTTTTCGTTTTGCCTTTTTTTAAATTATTTTTTGCGTCTTGTGTGGATGACACTTGTTAGTGAGTCACGCGGCGGCGACGAGCGAGAGTGCAAGTAACGTACACTTATATATGTATTTGTGGGCGTGTGTACGTGTGTATGCTTATACTTTATATTAAACGCAAAGCTAAAGGGAGATTTATAACATTTTGTTTGCTTAGCACGTAGTGAACGAACGAAACGTTGCAACGTAACAATAAATAACGTAAACGTTTACGCGACTGCGACGTCACTCAACCGGCATTTGTGATTGTGTTACGTTACGTGCAACGTTCATTGCTGTGTGCGAGAGAGAGAGAGTGAGTGAGTGAGAACAAGCGCGTTGTGATAATAATATGACCACACGCAAAAAGAAGCGTCAGGATGGAAGCAGCAGCGGCGGCGGTGGCTTCATCAAGAAAGTCTCATCACTATTCAATTTGGATTCGGTAATGAAAAAGTGCAAATCTAATAAATTAAAAATAAAAACACATAAGTATTTACAAAATAGATAAAATGTTCGATTATTTGCTGATCAAACTTGATATTGATATCTTAGATAGTTATCCTTGCCCCTGCCCCAGCCCCTGCTCTATTTATTTAGGCAATTATTTCATTTTACGCCGGATAACAAAGATTTCGGATCGTTTTAAATATATTCTCAACGGTGATTCCATGGTTTATTTTTAAATTCCGCCAGATATTCAGACAGCATAAAAAGTATAACAACAAAGGCAACAAGAAAATTCTCTCAGTGCGTCTTTGTCATCGCATTTTGTATGTCCAAATTTCAGTGAATAAACAAATTGTCTTTACGCATGCGCAACTCAATTTCTCCAAATGACACATGCATATTCATACATACATACATACATATGTATATATATATAAGTAGGCAAAGTAGTTGCGGATGGGCGTACAATGTAGAATTTGCAAAAATGACAGCTGCATCTTTCTCTCGCTCTTTCTAACTTCCTCTCCTCTGCATGCCGCCACGCATAGTGTCACCTACTTAACTGTGCATGCATGCATGTGTGTGTATGTGTGTATGCATATATGCATCGGCATGTGCGTGTGTAAACACGACGTCCGTTCGCTCATCTAGCCTCTTGCACTCGCACTCGACCAGCACTCGCTCTCTCACTCGCTCGCTCTCTTTCCCTTACTAGATCGCTTAAAATAGAACTCGCTCGTCTTCACAATTAGCGGCTGCCTTGAGCACCACCCAAATGCAACAACAAAAGCTCAATGGGCTCTCTTAACGGTGTTTGCTTGAATAAGCAGGCAGACGCATACTCATATCCATTTAACTACAGTGTGTGCTCGATATGAGCAACACAGTTCTACTCTAAATTGAGCTTAATTATCGAAATTCGATTGACAATTAGTGATAATGATGCTAAATATATATGTATATTTCAGCTATTCATATGTATTTATTCAATGAGTCTACCAAATGACTGCAAATTCTTAAATCGCTGCACGTCTTCTAATTTGTATACAGTTTGAATATTATTTGTTTGCCTTTTCTGGCAGCCAGATGGAAGGACAACAATGTTGATATTGAACCACATTTGGGGGGCAGCTTTGATTGGCTTTGGCTGCCGGTGGAGGTGCAGGTGTCGATTTATTCAGACATTGTATATATCTATTTAGATTTACACATATATAGAAAATTGGCATTGTGGTCATACACATCGGCAGTGCGTGTGTGTGTGTGTGAGTGCATGCAGTTGGCTCTGCGTCAAATCGTCACAGGGTTCCAATCAGACCCAAAGAGTGAAGTAGTGCGAGCGAGAGGCAGAAAGAGAGCATAGGACGTATAATCCACACCCAACCAAACATTTCGTACTCATTCGCATTTGGTGGCAATTCACCGAGCCATATTTGGAGCCTATACATATATACATATATAAATATACGTATGTATGTGTATACATGTATAAGTACACCTATGATCAGTGTAATAGAAGCAGTAATGCAATAAAAACAATTAATTTTCTTAATATTACATCAGGGGCCGATAGTCAGCCTAAGCAGTATATAATAATGGATAATCTCATAGGCAAGCTTAACTGTAGTTTACATATTAGGAAAACTAAACGCACTGCTAATTCAAGGTGTAACTATTTTTTGTTTTTGTTTTTTGTTTTTGTTTATAGAAGAATATTTACTCATGCTACTTTAGCAAGTGCTGCCTTGTATCTGCCGTTAAGTAAATAAACCGTAATTGCCACACTCTGAAACTGGAACTCGTACATAAATACATATGTATAAGTGTGTGTGTGTGTGTGTAACCCAACCCCAACCCCAACTCGAAAAGTAAACCCAAAGCCGAAACCAAAGCATATTTAAAAGCCATATGATTTTCACTGATAAGATAAGGTGTGCTTGGTAGCTGATATGAAGACTATGTTGCCGATAATATATAGTCCAGTGACTATATATAAATATGTGTATATATACGTATGCTTAAACATAACAGCACAGACAAACCACAACAATTGAAAATATTTTTGCGGTTTTTTTTTGTTTTCTTCATATCGTTTGGTGAATGAGAAAATGCCCGCTAAAGCATTAACCACTGAAGCGACCTTCAATGGAAAAAGCCTTTATAAAGTTCCAATTGTAGAATTGTGATGTAATTGTTTACATAAGACAGAGAAGCCAGCCCCCTCCCTACCCACTCGATTTCATCCACCTTTAAATTGTGAACTTAATTAAATTGAATTATTTTAGCATGGTAGACCCAAATGAATCTAATCAGTGGGAATTCGGTTAGTTATTGATTGAGTTCAGGTTCGTTTCAGGTGACAAAAGCAAAGCAAAGCAAAAGGCAAAAACCAAATCTACATGTCAAATATTTAACATGTTGTTTAAATTACTTAACTTAACTAGAAGTTTATAATATAATTTTGGGTTTATTTTCTCAATGAATGTGAGAAAAATGCATTTGAAATATTTAACAAGAACTTAGATCTATCTCTTAATGTATATAGCAAAAGTGCCTGTTAAATGTTTAACAGCAGCTTAACTTCAAGTTTAACTTCTTATGTATGACCCATATGAATCTAATCAGTGGGAATTCGGTTAGTTATTGATTGAGTTCAGGTTCGTTTCAGGTGACAAAAGCAAAGCAAAGCAAAAGGCAAAAACCAAATCTACATGTTAAATATTTAACATGTTGTTTAAATTACTTAACTTAACTAGAAGTTTATAATATAATTTTGGGTTTATTTTCTCAATGAATATGGAAAAAATGCATATGAAATATTTAACAAGAACTTAGATCTATCTCTTGATGTATGTATGTATATAGCAAAAGTGCCTGTTAAATATTTAACAGCAGCTTAACGACATTCAAGTCGAATGAGGCTCTTCATAAGCCATTACCAAAACACTAAAGCCTTAGACTAGCACAACTGCATGTCAACTATTTGCTTGACAGGTGAATAAACCTGCCATATAATGGACCCATGAAAGTCCCACGCACTGGGTTAAGCAACAAGTTGATCCAATTTGAAGTTGATCTGCGAATTAGTCACAGCACGTAGCTGGCAGACAGACGAACAGACGGACAGACAGACAGACAGTTGACCTGTTCACCCGGCTTACGTCAAAGGTTAATAAGCAATTTGAGGCGCACGTGAGCGCAGCCAGTTTTGCATTCGAGCTGCAATTACTGACAACCGTCTGTCCGTCCGTTTGACTCTCTGTGACGCTGTCTGTCTGTTTGTCTGTTTGTGTGTGTCTTAATGAACTCATCTACACCCAGTTGCTAATCAATTGAACTCGTTTTTTTCACGCGTGTGCGTGTGTAGGTGTCACTGTGTGTGCGTGCGTGTGTGTGTGTGTGTATTGTCATGTTTGTCTCTGAATGTTGCAATTTCACATAGTCGAAAAGCTGTAATTCATTTATGTAACTTGTAACTTTGGCATTCCATTGATGTAGCTGTAAATGCGCATCTTGCGCCGTCCGTCAGTGCGTTCCATACGAAAGCGCCGTACAAATGTTTCTATAGATTGAGTTTTGGGTGGGGCCCTAGCTAGTTTACATGGTTACTTACATGTGTCGAGTGGGGTGTGTGGGTGGGCTGTGTGTGTCTGTGTGTGTGTGTGTGTGTAGATTGAATTCCAGTTCCGCTATATGAATATTAAGTAAGATTTCAATAACATCTTATATATATATATATATATATATATATATATATATATATATATATATATATATATATATATATCTATAGATATTTCAATGCAATATTAATATGAATACAGTTGACGCTAGAAATCTGATTTCGTCGCCTCTAAACGTAGAGCTAGTTCAAGTTCAAGCTGCTATTAGGTGTTCTTGGAATAGATGATCTACTATATAAATGCATATTATATACATTTATTAATTCTCTTTGTTAGTTTAATGTTGGAAATGATATATTACTCTAGCTCAAATTCAGTTTCACGCTAGAAACTTTGCTGCTTCTTTGTTAATCCAAAGCCCGGTGAATAATGGGTTTGTGGAAATGTTTATATAATATAACAGACAGATGGAGGTAATAATTCATAACATGATCTGGTCAGGTTACGCATTAAAAACGGATTTTGATAATCGCTTATTGTCGAGAGAGAATTTTCATAATCATTAGGGATAGATAATTATTATAATTATTATATATTTATAAAAAATATTATTATTATTATTATTATTATTTATTATTATTATTATTATTATTATTATTATTATTATTTATTATTATTATTATTATTATTATTATTATTATTTATCATTATTATTATTATTATTAAAATATATTATTTTCGAATATTATTTTTTTTAGTATCATAATTAGTATTATGCATAGATCATTTTTTTTTTTTTTATCAATAATAAACAATGACAATGATCGATAAATAAAGCATACTATTATTATCAAACAGTAGTTAAATAATTATTCTTATTTTTATTACTTATATTATCGAGGGATTATTATTATTATTATTTTTAAAACAAATAATTATGTTTATTATTATCGTTAAATAATAATTGATAAATGGAGATTGCTTTTAACCATTGAGACTAGGAACTTTTATTTAGATCATGATTATTTGGGATTACGAATACCTCCCGCGCTCCCCCCCCCCAACATCCGAATGTCATTATCGCGCACTAAAGCGTCAAATAATTGGCATGGCTATTGTGTTCAGCGTCCAGGGTATCGCCTAGTCGGGCACTCCCTACTAGAGCACTTTGAATCGCTTGCTATGATTCAGTACGCTCTTATCAGCAAGAGAAATAAGTCTCGACTTGGATTTTTGAGCGAAATAATTGAAAATGCCTCCTTTCAAGCATTGCAAATCTCAATCTCAACTGAGACCGTCTCAATTTGAATCAGAAGCACTTCATAGATTATCATTAGAGTTGAGTCTTGGTAACCAAGTGCAGCCAATTGTCTCTTAGTCATTGAGTAGAAATAGAACTCCTAAGCCTAAAGCAAACAATTCGCATTGCAAAACGATTGATCACAACACTATTTAAAGTTCTTCTCTCGGTTCCATTCGATTTTCAGCTACACAGGGCATCATCGACGAAGGTAAGCCGAGTTTCCAAAATGCGCATTCAGTGTTTGTGTGTCACTTAAAACCGATAAAACCAAAGACATCAATTAAACAACTGTCGTTATCTGTATTCTGTATACGTCCTGTGTTTTGTCAACATCCGGTGCGGAACTATATACATATAGCTGTATGTGTGTGTGCCTGTGTCTGTGTCTTATCACTGTACTTACAAGTCGTAAATGCATTTGCCATAAGTTCTGCATGCCAAAGCCAAAGATAATTAATTATAACTATAGCCAATTAATAAGCGCTCTGATCCATTGGCCTGAGTGTGCGTCCTCTCATCCAGCAATTTGTCATAGTTTTGAGTGTGTTTTCGATGCCATTGCTAATGCTTGCGGAATTCCATTTGCAGGTGAACGGCGACGACAGCTGGTACTATGAGGACATACAGCTGGAGCGCGGCAACTCGGGGCTGGGCTTCTCGATTGCCGGTGGCACGGACAATCCCCATATTGGCACCGACACATCGATCTATATTACGAAACTGATACCCGGCGGCGCAGCTGCCGCCGATGGTCGTCTGAGCATCAATGACATCATCGTATCGGTGAACGATGTGTCCGTGGTGGATGTGCCGCATGCGTCCGCCGTGGATGCCCTGAAGAAGGCCGGCAATATTGTGAAGCTGCATGTGAAACGGAAACGTGCCACCAGTGCCACAGCAGCAGCTGCAGCGCCCACAGCCGATGCACTGGATAGTGTTAGTGCTACGGCCATATCGGCGGCGTCGGCGTCAGCATCGGCAGCGGCAGCGGCCGGGCCAAAGGTGATCGAAATCGATTTGGTCAAGGGCAACAAGGGACTGGGCTTCTCGATTGCCGGCGGCATTGGCAATCAGCATATACCCGGCGACAATGGCATCTACGTGACCAAGCTGATGGACGGCGGCGCCGCCCAAGTGGACGGACGCCTATCGATTGGCGACAAGCTGATTGCCGTTCGCACCAATGGCGTAAGCATGCAGAGCAACTCTCATTCTTGCAGTGAATATTAACTAAAACCGTTTTACACTTTTGCAGAGTGAAAAGAACTTGGAGAATGTCACGCACGAGCTGGCCGTGGGCACGCTCAAGTCGATCACCGATAAGGTGACGCTGATTGTGGGCAAGACGCAGCATTTAACCAGCAGTGTGTCACAGTCGGGCGGCAGTCTGGGCGGCCAGCTGGGCCAGCAGGCGCAGCACTCGCAGTCCCAAACCCAATTGGCAGCCACACGCCAACAGCAGCAGCAGCAGCACGTGAACTCGGAATCTGCAGGTGCGCTCAACACTGTGGGGCAGTCCGTTGTTGATTCAGTCACAGATTCAGTCATCAGCAACTCCACTATTACCACAACCACAAACATAACCACTTCCAATACCAACAACATCTCCACCATCAACACCTCCATATCCACCACCACCACCAACAACAACACCAATTTAGGCTCTAGCAATAGCCATCTAGTGCAGCATAATATTGCCACAGTCAACAACAGCAGCAGCAGCGGCAGCAGCAACACTCTTAACCTAAACAACAAGAATAATAATAACAACAACAACAACAGCAGCAGCAGCAGCGCCAACAGCAACAGCAACGGCAACGGCAACAGCAAAACCAACAGCTACAATAACAACAGCAGCAACCTGGTTGCAATCGCTGCAGTCACACAACAACAGCCACCACAAGCACCCGCCTCTGCCTCCGCCACTGCCTCCGCCCCAGCTTTAGCTTTCAATGCTAAGCTTGCAATGCCAATGGCTGCTGCTGGTGGCACAGAGCAAAGCCGTTCCCAATCACCCTTGCCAAGGCGTAAGCGAATCATATATGAACTTCAACTAATCACAACTCTCGATATACATATATTAACAACTCTCTCTCGCTCTCTCTCTCTCTCTCTCAAACAAGAGCCGCTAAAGACAGTCCTTAATCATCTACTAGCCCACACACTAATACATTGCCAATATATCAATATATCTGCATATGTCTCTGTATGTACTATATGCATGTTTGCATATCTGATAGATATACTCATCTAGGCTGGCTAAACAGAATTTAGACTGGGCTCTTAACTAACTGCTAATCTATTGTTGCTATATCTTAAGCTCTCGTACTAACATCGCTCCTATATATGTATATACATATCATATATATATATATATATATATATATATCTAACTTAGTTGTGATAGAGTTCGATTCCCGCAGCACTCTGCGGAGCGCTTGCACGGCTTTTGCTTGCGTGCTTGCTAAGCTGTTCGTATTCCCGTGTTGTTCGTTAAGCATTCAACATTTTGCAACACTGGCCCACAAAGCCGTGTTGTTCATTCCAATCTACACAAATCGAGACATTTGACCAAATACCGCAAATGTCGGCCCGAATCTAACATGGCATTCGTCTTCGTATTTGCATGCATCAATCAATATCAATATGTCAATATATTATATCTGATCTGTGTCTTATGTGTTTATTATAAGATCATATTTATCATACATCTAAATGTGTCACAGGCGATATATCAAACGAACACTCCACACGATTCTTATGGATTTTCTTTGAGTTTCATTTCTTTTCGTTTTTCTCTCTGTCTGTTTTGTTATATATTTTGCAAACATTTGATGTACTTACGGTTTTAACTGTTTGTTAAACGTTTTAGATACATATTAAGTTCATATTTCCATTGGAAAACTATCGATGTTTATCGTGTATCGATAGATCAATCTAAAGTAAATTATGTTCTATTCAAATGTAATTATTCAATGGGTATTACGTATTATGAGCGATAAATCTCTGATTTCTCTTAGATATCCTCCTTAGTTATTCTCTTTCTCTCTATCTTTCTTTCTAACCCTCTGTTGCTGGTTTCGGGTTTCTCCACTTCTTTGGTTTTATCAACTATTCTTTCTTTCTACTCTATTCACACTCTATATTCCACTCGCGGGAGATTCGAATCCGAGTCTCTTGTGCTGTGGCAGCTATTATAAATTTCTTTAAGATCTATTTACATACATATATATCTATGTGAACTCGCGACCTTCACTAATTACCCTTACCCCTCTCTATTTCATGTCTCTGAAAATGCACGTGTGTGCATTACTTTGTGTGTATGTGTGTAAACATTACCGTTACACGCGTTGTGCATTATTATTTTTGATTGAAAACCAAACAAAAAACAAAACGAAAAATCAATACATAAATTGGAAAACAATTATATGAATATAAATTTACAAAATAAATAATGTATATAGAGCCTGGCTCAAGATACGCATCGACAAATGTCCTGGCGGCCGTGCCACCGGGCACACCACGCGCTGTCAGCACAGAGGATATAACCAGGTGAGTGAGTCGCGCCCCAGCCACAGTGAATATTCAATATAGTAGACCACATTTGACAACATCAATATTTATTTAATGCCAACAGAGAACCACGCACCATTACCATACAAAAGGGACCGCAGGGTCTGGGCTTCAATATAGTCGGCGGCGAGGATGGGCAGGGTATTTACGTATCATTCATATTGGCCGGCGGTCCGGCCGATCTGGGCTCCGAGCTGAAGCGCGGCGATCAGCTGCTCAGTGTGAACAACGTGAATTTGACGCATGCCACACACGAGGAGGCGGCACAGGCACTCAAAGTGAGTAGCCCACTAAATATATATTTAAGATAGATCATTAGCTTATTTGCATTCACCCCACAGACATCTGGCGGCGTGGTCACTCTGGTTGCTCAGTATCGTCCAGAGGACTACAATCGCTTCGAGGCACGCATTCAGGAGCTGAAGCAACAGGCGGCGCTTAGCGCCGGCGGCTCGGGCACCCTGCTGCGCACCACACAGAAGCGATCGCTCTATGTGCGCGCTCTGTTCGACTATGATCCGAATCGCGATGACGGTTTGCCATCGCGCGGCCTGCCCTTCAAGCACGGTGACATCCTGCACGTGACCAATGCCTCCGACGACGAATGGTGGCAGGCACGCCGTGTGCTCGGCGACAATGAGGACGAGCAAATCGGCATTGTGCCATCGAAGCGGCGCTGGGAGCGTAAAATGCGTGCACGTGATCGCAGCGTCAAGTTCCAGGGACATGCGGCAGCTAACAATAATCTAGATAAGGTATAAATAACGCCTTCTGCTCAACAATGTGATACGAAGCGAGGTGAAGAAGCCATAGGCAGATGATATATATAGGTGTATGAAAGTTGAATGAAATTAATGTAATTCACAGTCACAGTAGATGTGCCGTTAGGCAGATATTTGTAGGTGTACGAAAGTTGAATGATGTTGGGGTAATTCACAGTTATTGTAGATGCCATATGAACAAATTTGGTATTGTCATATTATGTCTAGATCTAAATTTTGTGCTAGATATTAATCAAGATTTTTAATGCATTCAGCATTGTATATAATGTTATATGTAGAGTAAATTTGATAGAAGAACTTCTTTAGAAATCGTTAAGCAATATTGTGTTACATTTGCGAATTCGTCGAGATATTTTGCTATAATATTTTGATAGCTTAGAAATCATAAAAGAACTACTATTATATTATCACCTAATGTAACTATATTTTCTGTTTTACCATTGTTTATGGTAAACTGAGCTCTCGTTATATGAACATATTATATATTGGTTATATAATATTTGGTATAGACATTTTACTGTACAGTAGAATACCGATAATTCCAAATGGCAAGGGGATCAGTTTTATTTTTCAAATTATCGAGAATAATTTAGAACGAATTTCTTTCAGGGGAATAGAATTTTCGTTCAATTAATCACGATTTTTTATTTGTACGTGGTACAAAATATCGAGACTCGACTGTATCATATTAGAAGCTTAACGAACCTAACTGAAATGGCAACAGCAACGTCTTATATTATCATTATCTGCCTTTGCTACACTTCAGCCTACGCTTCGAGGCCTAATGACTCTGGCTTTTTTATTTTTAGCCAGACTTATTGTTATTGTTATTATTATGAATGTAACTTTTCACTAACTGAATGACATCCTCTCTCTCTCTCTCTCTCTCTGTTTGTTCTCGGTTATTACAGCAATCAACTTTGGATCGCAAAAAGAAGAATTTTACGTTCTCACGCAAGTTCCCCTTCATGAAGAGTCGCGATGAGAAGAACGAAGATGGCAGCGATCAAGAGCGTAAGTAGCATAGCTCCGGGGCGTGGCATTCAACCAAACAGAAAATCTATTGAAAACGAGATTAACGCGTTAATCCAGCATTTCAACAACAACAACAACAACAACAACAACTACTACTACAACTACTACTAACAACAATTACTACAACAACAACAATCATCGAGAACAAACAGTTGTGAAAAATCTTGAGCAACAGAGCAACAATTTATTTCGATAATAATTTGTTAAACGCTCTCCCACTTCCGCCTATCTTTCTCTCTCTCTCTCACACACACTCGCTGTCTCTTTCGATGTTTGTGTGGCATCTGCTAAGTGTGCGTGTCTTCGCGTTGTCTAATTGCAATTACAATAAGTGTGTGTACACCTGTCTATCTCTATCTGTCTCTGTCTCGGTTTCTCGTCGTCTCTCTGGCTGTGTGTGTTGGTGTGTGAGCACACGGCTGGAGCAATTTTAGGTTTATATGGGACGTACATGTATTGTTGTAAAGTTAAAGTTAATGTTTTTTTTTTTTGTGTGTTCATTTCTATTTGAATATGTTAATTTAGTTTGTAAGCGGAAACGTTGTCGATTTTCAGTTTCTTTTTCGAATTATATACATGTCTATTCATATACATAATATGTATGTATGTTTCAGAATTGTTCTCTTTTGCTTATGTTCAATAAACAATTTATGAATTATGAAATTTAATTGTACTACGAATTGTGTACACACTAACACACACGCACACACACCTCTAAATTCTTTATGATTTGATCATATTTCCATTCGGCTTGTAGACGAATATTGTATTTGTTTTGTTTGGTTTTTATATACATATATATTTGTGTTTCTCTTTGTTGATTATGTATTACAATTATTTCATGCATTTTACATTTGTTTTTCGTTTATTTTCATATTCGATTGTGTTGTTCCACACACAAACACACACACACACGCGCCCACACTCTTGCGATGGCTCCCTGCGATTCCTTCATGTTCGACAAAAACAACAACAACAACAATACTGAATATATGTATATATATACACACACACACACACACACACACACATGATTGCTGTGATCACCTGGATTGTATTCGTGATTTCTCTTGCTGCGTGCGTGTGAACTATGTGAACTTTTCTATACATATATATATATATATAACTATATATATAGCGAACGGATTTGTAAACAGCAACAGTGAAATCGATGTTAACAATGTTAATAATAATCAAGCGAATGAGCCCCAGCGTAAGTCTCTCTCTCTCTCTCTCTTCAGATGTCCCTCTCTGTCTTTCACCTTTTCTCTGTTACCCGATCTGCCTGTGTGTGTGTGTCACACACACATACACACACTTATATATGTGTTTATTTGTTATTTGTTACATATACATATATATATGTGGGTTATCCATCTCCAGTTGTTATCTGTGTACATTGAATATACATCAATACATATATATATATTATATACTATATACATAATGTACAACCTTTATGTATGCTAATCCTCTTACATTGGTTATGTTTAAGCATAAGTTTTGCACACGGTTTATGTTTTAGATGGGGTATTTGTGCTTGGGTCCCAGGAAGAGGTTCTCTCATACACACACACACACACACAAACACACCTACACTCATACACCCATACACCTGTATACGAAAACTGCATATGTAATTTGAGCTCTACTAACAAAACGCACATACATACTTAAAAGACCTATATCTCTCTCTATATATATAGTGTTAAGAGCTAGTCTGAATGTAACCGATATGTAACCTCCCCAGCTCTTTATATACATATATTATATACCAATAAATCAAGGTGCTTCAGCGTTCGCTACAAACAACGACAACGACAGCAATAGCAACAACAACAACAACAACAACAGCAACAACTATCTATGCTCATTACATTAATATATCTACATACATATATACATCAACGATTACAACAGTTGTATGTGCACACATACATACACATACATTATATATATAGTGCGTGCTCTGGTACAGCTATTTAACGCTTATTACCTGTATTACCCATAGAAGCAGCTATTGCTCTAGCCACGTACAGCTGCTAAGCAAGCAAAAGTATACAGGAAATAATACTATATCATCATTATAATCATTATCATTATTGTCATCAACTCGAGTCTCTCTTAATCTAGCCATCTATCTCTCTGTCTGTCTCCTCCTTTCTCTCTCGCTCTCTCTCTTTCTATCTCTCTCTCTCTCTCTGCCCTTCTACCTACATTTTCAGAGGGCACGCCCATTTGTGCCTCGAAACGATTTAATCATCTTTCATTGGAAACATTTATGAAACTATGAAACTATTTGAAACTACTACTCTTACATAATTATCTATATTTTTACTGCTATTCTGTTTTAAACTGACCAAAGCGTATATCTTTTTCGATTCTCTTTTTGTTTTTCTCTTCATTTTCCAGCTTTTATGCTTTGCTACACACAAGACGATGCCAACGCTGAAGGAGGTATGTACTTGACTATAAACTTGTTGCCTAACTTGAAGCAATTACATTTAGACATACACACATACATACACATATATACATATACTATATACATACACAACAATTAACTCACACACATATATATATATATATATATATATTATCTCTCTCTCTCTCTATATATATATATATATACACTTACAAACTAATTCCATGTTTACTACATACTTGTATTATTTTTGTACATGTATTTACATACATACATACATACACGTTTACGTCAACTACACTAATCCACATGTAATGCATACTAAACTCACTCATTTCAATATATATTTGAGCATTTTACGCATCTTTAGCAACTGAAATATCTAACAAATACATACATACATATATACATACGTACATACATACTTACACAATATATTAATTAATAGCGAATAATTTTTTTGTGTTTTTGTTTCTTTATTTTTCTTATTTTTGGATCTCATAATTATTTGATTTCTCGATTTATTTATTATACAAATACCCCAAAGTCCTCTCTTAACATAGACTTAAACATCTGATACGTACATATATTACATATACCTATACATATATAAATATTTTTAACCATTTCAATGCAAATTGAAACATTTTAATTTTAAAAATTTAGTCAAAGCTATAAAAATATATAAGGAACTCCATTTGATATGGCCTACAAGTCCATCTAGCTAATTATTTGAGCATATATATATTCATATTTATATTCTATAAACTTGATCAAGAGACGTTTCTACATATATCTCGAAAGTCAGCCCAGATAAGGCCTAACTCTCTTTGACTCTCTTTTGTTTTTTTCGAATTTCTCTTTGCTCTCGAGTTACGTAAAGTTTTGGCATAGCTATAAAATGTAACAGTATTTCCTATATATATATATACATATATCTGAGTTACATATATATATGTATATATATATATATATACACCCACACACATACACATGCATCTTTGGCATATGTAAATAATTGATATATCATTGTGATCATAATTTTGTTTACTCTTCTTCTTAATTGTGTACAGTTCGATGTACTTATATTGTGCATATATATACATATATACATATATATATATATATATTATACATATATTGTGTATCTCTAGCAAGGCAAGGGATTCGCCCTATATAAAAGTCCCACGACGAACATACCAAATATCTTAATCGAAAACGAATTCTCCATTTTGATGTCTTGCATATTATGATTTTCATATAATATGTACACATGTACACAGACATATGTATATTTATGTATGCATCGAAGTATATAGCATATCGGCCAAGTCATATAATATATACATATATAATCCAACTACAAATATTTCCAAATGTCTTAATGTTTATTGTTTTTCTCTTATGTTCAAATTACAATCGCAGATGTTGTGTAAACATAAACATAATAATCAGTGATAGAACTCCATTCATCTGGCATTACTTTTGCTCCGGAGCATATCTCTATTATATATACATATACATATATCTCCGTTATTTCAACTATCCGATCATCAAATAATTTCTGAATTCAGATTACAATGAAGACAACCCGACTAGAATATCGATTACAGACACACACACATATACACATAAGAATATATGTATATATATGTTTGTACATAATCATATTGCTGTGCGTGTGTGTGTGTGTGTGAGTGTGTGTATTTGTCACTAATCGTTGTGCCAATTTAAGTTAACTAATAAGTAAGCTTATACTTATTTAGTACCTACATTTACACCTATGTACACACACACACTCTCTTCCTCTCTCTCGCTCTCTCTCTCTCTTTCTCTCTCTCTCTTTCTATAGATATCGTTTTACAGTATATCTTTATATTCATTTAGGCGTTTTTATTATCGTTTTCTATTTACATTTTGCTTCTATTAAAAATCAAAAACAACAAAATTAAACACAATATCAAATCGTATGATAAAATTCACCAATATTTTAGGGTTTTTATTTGATCTGTTGGAATATTTCAATCATTTTCTCTGACTTTCACAGTTCACCTTCATATTTCCTATTTTTTTGGTTTACTGCAATTCGATTAGATATATTTACTATATATATATGCATATAGATAAATATGTGCATATATATGCGTGTATGTCTGAGGCGTATACGCCCAGAAATATCCATATGAGCACACTAATATATAAAATTGTGATATGACATATCCAATAACAGGAAAATACAAGAGTTGTCTTTATGTCCGAAACGAAAAATAACTGAAGAGCACTCAGAAGAATTTATACCTTAGTAGACAATATGGGTATGCTTTCTAAATGAATATATAAATATATAAAACATATATGTGTAAAGTAATTATAGTATATACTGCTTTGGTAAAAATGTATATATTCCATATTATGCCTTCTCTAAAAGTAACTGAAGGAAACGAAAATCTTTTTTCTACATGAGCTCCAGAACTAAGAGATATCGTGATATGTAGTGTTACTATACGTTTCCCAAAGAGAACTTGGAAAAAATTTTGTTTGCTCCACAATATCTAAAAAATTAAATTTGGATAGTTGAGTAATATGATGATCCAATCATTCCTTTTCCAATGTAGGCTCAATAAATAGCCAGCTGAATAGGTAGTTTGATCGAATTGATTGGGTATAAATAATCATGTAACAGACAGATCTCTCTTTATGGATATATTATATACGGCAATTTCTATTTATATATGACAATATATATTAATTAGCCCTTATCTTATCTGAAAAAAAAACGATAAACCATTCTTTGGTTGCTTCTTTTTTGTTTTTCGGTTTATAAATATTGGTTTCCTCTCACCAAACTCTAGACATACACACAAACACGCCGAAAATAAACACACACACAGACCACACACACACACACACACACACACACACACACACACACAAATACAGATTCTCTTAAAGATCGTTTAAATTTTTGCAGGTTAATCGAAATATATACAAATGATTAATTTTGTTTATCTTTTTCTTCTTTTTTCTTTAATTAATGATTTCCTTTTGACTTAACCTTTGTGTGTGTGAACTATTTTGAATTTTACGTTCAACAACAATTACAAAAACAAAACAAAAAAAACAAAACTTGAAAAAAAAAACCAAATTTTATTTACCAAATGCTTTCATCTACTTTATGCTGCCTACTGCTATTTACGACTCTACTACCTTCTGTCACAAAATCTACTACTATAAAACTATTATCTACTACTATTACTGTTACTACTACTACTACTACTACTACTGCTACTGTTACTGCTACCACTGTTTACAACAACATCAACTGTATTATTTCTGTTCAACTATTTACGATATTGTTTTCGATTCCGTTCCGTTTGATAATTCACAAATATATTTGATGTCTGTATCTACTTCAACTCTTATTGTCTTTACCATAAAACAACCGAAACAAATGCCACAACAACAAAAACAACTGAAATGAACATATATATATATAAACAAAAAATTTCTAATAATATTGTGAATACGTTATTCGATTTGTTGTGTTTTACATAAACCTTACCGTTTTTGTTTTCAACTGATTGAATCTATTATTATTATATCTATTCTGAATACATCAATATATATATTTATATATATATTAAAAAATCAATAAAAAACAATACATATATATTTGTTACAATCATGCGCTCGTTCATGTACTGCGACAACAACAACAACTACTACAACTACAACTACTACTAAATTAATCAACTACTTTTCCCGAACATCACAATCAACCAACCAACCAACCGACCAACCAACCAATCAATCAATCAATCAATGAATGTATACATACATATATACGTATATGTATATATATATATATGAATCAATTATGTGCAAATGCGCGCAGGCGAGATTATCTACAGAGTGGAATTACCCGATATGGAGCAGATAACTTTAATCTACTTGGAGAATAACGATGCTGACTATCGTAAGTCGAGCAACTAAGCAACAATTATTGTAAAAGATCCAAAAACAAACCATACAAATGCAACAACAGCTATAAAGGCCTTAAAATATTACAACTTCAATTTCAATTCATTCAAGCTTACGTTCTTTATATAAATATATATACAAAAAAAAAAAAAAAAAAAAAAAAAAAAACTAGGTTAAAAATCAGAACAATATCCAGAATATATATATATATATATTTATTTTTTCTGTATTTTGTTTTTAAATATATATAAATTTTTTTTTTAACTTTAGTTAGCAAACAAAACGAAACTGCAAGCAATTTTCCTATTTAAATGCCGGTTACTTGGTTAGTTTCCCATCCCTCTCTCTCTTTCTCTCGCTCTCTCTCGTTCCAACTATCGCACACTCTGTCCTCTCTCAATCTCTCTCTTATACTATTTTTCTATAAATCCATCCACTCATGCTATTCAGCTCGAATATTTGCAATTGATAGAAATATTTCACAATACTCAACAAAGGTCTCATTATAGAATTTTCCTATAGCTAGTATTATTAGCATTTTATATAGAAGAATGGTCTTTAGCATATTACGAATACAACAAATTTCCATTTCAATTATGCTTTTTAATTTGTTCTTTTGTTCATAGTGCTAAGTTTCGATTGATCAGAAATGATCTAGTCTCTCAACTGCTTTCATTTATTATGATTTACTTTTATTTTTTATTCATTTGGAAAAAATTGAACTTGAGCCTATTTTTAGTTCAAATTAAGCGCTGCAAGTGTTCGATGGTTTATCGATAACTTCTATCGAGCGTTCGATACCAAAAATGAAATTTAAATATATTGCGCATAATCATGTGAAATACGCTTAAGCTTTGTTGCTCGAGCGCGTATTTGAAGTTTGTTGGCAAAACCTTTTGTTAAACCCCTGCTACAGTTATGTTTTATTCCGTAGCTTAGGCACGAGTCACGATATTTACGAGTTACGATTTACGAATTACGATCTTAGAGTTTAGTTTCTTAGTTGGGTGCATTAATGCCTGCTCTCTTCTTTTTCACAATATGATATCAATTTCTCTCGCTCTCTGCCTCCTTCAGTTGTATATTTTCCAATTTCGCTTATTGATTTATTTCTCTTGATTACGTTCCATTCCGTTTCAGTATACACATTGAGTCGTTCTTTCTTCTTTCGTTTCCCTTATACTTGCTTAGTTTCATGCTGTGCTTTATTCATTTCACAATTTCTGTAGCGATGCAATCGTTAAGCCGAAACTATCCAACACTGATAGATGTATTGTTATTGTCATTGTCATTTATCGTATTCGTTATCGATATCGTTCCATTGCACGCACACTCCCACAAACTTTTGACTCATTTTCGTTGCAACACACCCGAAAGTGAACCACAGCAAACACCTTTTCCGTGCCCCAGACTCCCCCCCTAAAATCAAAGAAAACTGAATCCCCATGAGCAATCGAGCAATCGATAAATCAATTACTATTAAGATAACAAAGAGGGATGTGAACGACGACAAAACATAATTAGTTCAATAGTATAATATAATGATGTATTGAAATATTGATGAAATTGAAAGCCTCTGAAGATATTTTATTATAAATAAAAGAAAGTCTTGTTTGATTTAAGAAGTGTTCTTAATTTATCCACGATATATCACGCCAGTCTGAAACTCAACTCATTTCCCCGGGCTACGAAATTGAACAATTTCTATCACATTTATTTCCTTTAGCATAATTATTTCCTCTCCATTTTGATCAGAGTTTTTCTCATCCAATTGGCTTTGGCGCGTACTTTGTTTACAACAATAATTGGCATAATTTCTTTTGATTTACTAATTAATAGTTGTATCTAAACATGAAATGCAAATGAAAATCCATAAGACAAGCGGTAACTGAGTGAGTAAACTACAAAAACCAAAAACCAAAACCAAAAACAACGAATTTCCAAACCGATAAACGAACGAACGAACGAAATGATCGATAAATCGATGAAATCAACAAACGAAAAGTTAAGCATTTATACACGTATATGTATATATACATATGCATATATGTTTGTATATACATATATAGAGTATATCTACAGTCGATTACTGTTTCCCTAGGCTAATCATATATACACACACTTGTATATGTATTTAGTATAGTTATAGCAACTAAGTTAAGTTATAAACGAATTGCTACTAAACTCTCATAGAAATCAAGTCATTCGTAGTACATATCATATAGATCGATCAATTGTTGTTTGTCTTGCACTAACATCTTATGTTTATTTCGAGTATTTTGTGTTGTGTTTTGTGTATGTATTAGTTTTGTGCACTTGCATTACTAACTGAGTATATGTATAATAATAGTCCCTAGCTAAATCTGAGTAGCGAATGCCTCAGATTTAGGTTAACTGTATTTAGTGTACTTTTGACTAGTCTGAATCGTATATAAACAGCACACACTTTTAATTGTAAATTTGCATAAAATACAATCAAAATGTGTATATACATGTATATGTATGTTATATATCTACAATTGATTTCGTTCAATTTTAACTTACACAAAGTTTTTATTAGCTTTTCCTTTCGCCTATTTTCCAATTACGATAATTTTCTCAACTCAATTTCCTCACTCCTTAAATCTATTTTCAAGCAAATCAAATATTTGGTATTTTCGTAGATTTCATTTTGATATTCTTATTTGTGATTTTCTATATATTTGTTTTTTTTCTTTTTCTGTTCTGGTTCAGTATAAGTTCTTCCTTAGCCTAATCGAACTATTCGCATTAGCCCGAGAGCCTTCGTAGACAATAAACTAAAATGCTTTAAACCTAACTAATCAGGACAAATAAAAGAAAAGTAAAAGAGAACCCTAAAAAATCCTATTAATATAAATTAGTAATTATTTTTGCCTATAAATATCTCTATTTCTCTCTCTTTCTCTCTTGATATCGTATCCTTTTTGCTTTCTATTCTATTTATATTTTTATGCCTATATTCTATGCTATTCCAAATTGAAAACTTTTAACCGTAAACCCAAAAACAAAGCAAATGAGCAAAAATCTGCTTGATTCTGTATGTAGAAAGAACCAACAGCTCTACCTATTGACCTACTACCCTCCCCCCAAAAAAAATGAAACTCAATTCCCAACTCTAATGTCTCCCATGCCCGAGGACCTAGACTCCATTCATTCTGTACATTTTGTTTTTGCACGCGCACCAAACCTAATAGCAATGCCTACTATGCTTCCAGCTTCCGAGGAGAACGTGCTGTCCTATGAGGCCGTGCAGCGTTTGTCCATTAACTATACGCGTCCCGTTATAATACTGGGACCGCTCAAGGATCGCATCAACGACGATTTGATATCTGAATACCCGGACAAATTCGGATCATGTGTGCCACGTGAGTGACAAAGAATTTGAATTTGAATTGCAATTGAAATTTGGGTTCATATCATCATTCATATATATATATATAAATTCTTCTTCACATCAACAGATACCACACGACCAAAGCGCGAATATGAGGTCGATGGCCGGGACTATCATTTTGTGTCGTCGCGCGAACAAATGGAGCGCGATATACAGAACCATCTGTTTATCGAGGCTGGCCAATACAATGACAATCTGTATGGCACCTCGGTGGCCAGCGTGCGCGAGGTGGCCGAGCGGGGCAAGCATTGCATATTGGATGTGTCGGGCAATGCAATCAAGCGCCTGCAAGTGGCGCAACTCTATCCGGTTGCTGTGTTCATAAAGCCCAAGTCTGTCGACTCGGTGATGTGAGTGACTCCAACTGAGACTACTCTATGTCTGTGTGTGTGTGTGTTTAATCCAAATACTTGTTGTTGATTGCAGGGAAATGAATCGTCGCATGACCGAGGAGCAGGCAAAGAAAACATATGAGCGCGCCATTAAGATGGAGCAAGAATTCGGCGAATACTTTACGGGTAAATTGAGAATTGAAATGTGCAAATCAGAAATGATCGGAAATGATACTATCAATATTCCATTGCAGGCGTTGTACAAGGCGACACGATCGAGGAAATATATAGCAAAGTGAAATCAATGATTTGGTCACAATCGGGACCAACCATTTGGGTACCATCGAAGGAATCTCTATGACCAACAGCCACAACAACATGGACACTGCCGCCTCGAGTACGTTGTCGACCTGTGTCGAGAACACCAACAACAACAACAACATCAGCAGCAACAGCAGCAGCAGCAGCAGCAACAAATCAGCCGCAACAAAAAACGTCACATTGATGCACCAACGCAACGACCACGATGACGACGACGACGACGACGACGAAGACGAAGAGGACAATGACGATGACGATGACAACACCAACAGCAGCAACAACAACAGCAGCAGGAGCAGGAGGAGCAACAACGGATGTTGTTCATATTTAGAATTGTTATTGAAGATTTGCTGGCGCCAGTTAAAGGAGAGCCAAAACAATAGAATATCAGGCAACAAGCAGGCAATGCTTTTAGCCAAGTTTGTTTGTGCTTGATTGCTGGCTCAAAGCTCTGAAACTGAAAAGGAAAGCAAAATGATGAAGCGGCAACTGTTTAGTTTAAGTTAGAACAAAATTGATAAAAGAGAAGAAAAAGAAGAAGAAGAAGCAGCAGCAGCAGATAAAACACAAACCGAAGCATATTAATCATAAGATCTACTTAATATGAAGCAGTAGTAGATGATGATGTTGATGATGATGATGATGATGACTATGATGATAAGGAAGAGGAGTGACAGAACGTTCGTTAAGCGCTAGTGTTGTTTGTTTATGTTGATGTTTATACGAGAGTTATAGCGAGTTAGTTATATTGACGCTAATATAATATATATGGTATATTATTATATACACACGCATACACAAGCGACTGTATGTGTATATACATACATATGTATAATAGGTATATGAATCATTAAGTGCGACCAGCGTCAAATATACCACAAAACGTTGAATGATAGCAATTGAAATTGAATCAGTTCAGTCGAATACGACTATATATATATATAGGTATATATGGGTAAATAGACGTTGACGATGACGACGAGGACGATAAGTTGGTGCATTTCTTGTTAGATGTATTGTATTTTTTTTTCCCCCCACGCGCCTTTGCCTAATGCAACACAAATCACATAATAAGCTGCATATATACATAATAGTTTATGCACTCACCCATACACACCCACACACATTTACACATAAACATGTATGTACACAAATACCATGTAGCCTAACTAAAGAAAAGCGTCAGCAACGAGCTATATATATAGAGATATATATATCATTGGGTATATAGAGCGGGAGAGAGGGCAATATCACTTCTTTCAATGCAAAAAGTCATTTAACTATTTAACATACACTATATGCTAGACAGTATTAGCAAATTGTGAATGCGTCTAGCATAAGCATAATACGATCCATACAACATATACACCCATATATATAGTATGTATATATATATGTGGTATAATTTTACAGTTGAATATGCAACAATACCTAAATACCTGGCGGGTATTTAACACATATATATATATACACTTCTTTTTTTTTTTTTTTGTATTGACAGCAACAGATTAGCTAATGTTCTACAATGCGAGAAACAAACAAACAAATTTATAAATTATAGACAACGCACATAACTGCTAATTATCCATTATATATACATATATATATTTTTTTTCTAATTTTCTATATTTTTTCTAAGAAATTTAGTAAAATTCAAGTTAAACAAGTTAAATCTTATGGTTTTTTTTTTGTGCGTGTTTCACATGTGTTTCGCCGCCTTTCCGAAATATTTAGAAAACGAATGAAATGTATACGTTGTGCATTTATGTACATAGCTATATGTCTATATAACATGTATGTATATGTGGAAAGAGGGCAAGTATTTGCATATTATGATTAATACTATCATTATTATTATTATTATCATTTCTTTTTTTTTTTTTAACTTTACTTTACTTTCGTCTCTGTTCTTTATTTTGTAATATCACAATATTTTGTAAATTATGAAACCTTCGATCGCTGAACAGTATCTATGTACGTGCAGACAATGCATAAAAAGTTCTCCTTCTTTCACATTGTACGCAAAATGTATTGTTGTATTTAATAAAACCAACCTAAGCGAATTATATTAATTTAAATCTAAAAAAAAAATTAAATAAAAAATAAAAAAAAACTAAAAACAAATGCAGTAAATGTAATAAAAAAATAAACTACAAAAAAAGAAAAAACAAACATGAAGCAAACAATTTCATCAAGAGCGTAAAAACTTTTTAATCAATTTTCCCCATTTCAAGTGAACTTAATCAAAAAGAGAAGAGCATAATAAAAGAGAATGTGTGAAATAGTTTAAAAATAATCAAAAGATGATTTTGTAAAATTGTTGAAACAGGACACATACACAAACATTTTTTGTGAATATATATATATATACATACACACACCCATATATAAATATATATATATACCCAATTGAGCCACGACTGCGAAAATGTTAATGATGAGAGAGAAATCGATAAATCGAGGCAGTTAATCGATACATGGCACAGATATTGACGAATCTTATGGCGAATATGGGCTGCAATTAGTATATAAGATAGCCAAACAAAAAGAAAATATTTATAGAAAAAAGGAAACGTTATAAGCCTTAGTCGAATTAGCACTCCCTGATGAGCGTTAGGACTGTGTGTGTTTGGGATACCCGAATTCCTTACTCGAATTATGCGATCAACCTAACTTATAGTATATACCCAGATATATGTACATATGTATGTGTACATGTATATATGTAGATGTGCGTGCATGATATATGTATGTACACTTACTTTGATTACGATTAGTGCAAAGAAGACTTCACTCTCCTTAGTATGTACATATTGTACGGAATTTTTGTCTTTCAATCGATTAAACCACAATATAAATTAAATTTATTCTGCCTAACAAAAGAGAAAATGAAAAAAAAAAAACACCCGCCTTGCAATCTCTTTAGCAAAGTACATTGCGCCTGTGTAAGCTAAATTAAAACGGAAAGCAATCTGAAGTACATGAAACCTGATGGAAAACGAATGGAAATTTCAAGAAAATTGGCAAATTTTATGCATGTTCAAATGTTAGTCGATAGTTGAAATACAAAAACCGAGTATTTAGCGTATAAGTGTGCGAAAGAAAATGAAATGAATAGATTTAAATACATACGGTATGTATGTATGAACAGCAGAGGAAGCAGCTGATGTTCACATACTTTGGGGTTTTAAGCCCAACAATTGCGGTAAGCGTTCTTTTTCTATTAGAACATTTTTAGTGTATTAGAAAGTCAAGGTAACTGTTCCAAAGCCTTAAATGCAATTAATTAACGCATTTACGAGTATATCCAAGTTACACACATACATACACAAATTCATTGCTCTACAATACATATATACATATATATATGTATATCTATATGAAATGCCCCTCTTGAGAAAAACCAAAACAAATGACAATTTTTGATGTAGCCTTAGAAAGTATATGCAAGAATTTACAGAAGAAAGAAAATAGAGCATAAATTACAAAAAATAAAAAATATAAAAACAGTACATATATATATATATTAGGGCTAATACTGAAAGGCATTTAACGATTCATTGTTCAAAAAAAAAAGAAAGAAAACGAAAACGAAAACAAAAATGAGATTTATCGTAAATTTTGTCAGCGTATACTTAATAATTATTGTGGAAGCATTTCATCAAAATGGTGCCTTTATCAGTTATTGTTGTCGGTATTAAACAAAACGAGAGTAAACCCAAGAAACAAAACAAAATGAATAAATAATGAGTAAAACAAAGCTAAATGCAAGAATTACATAAATTTTGTATAGTTAAGTACTATTATTAATCCATATTGCAGCACATGCTATTTATAGTAAATGAAAAGAATTCTAATGAAAATCTGCAGTTGCGGGCTGTGATTTCTGCTCGAACATACTCACAAACACACACACACACACACACACCCATACACACACATATATATATAGATATATTACTTCTTAAATGTCAGCTTAAGCAGTTCAGTTCAAATATATTTGCAAATCGTTCGATTGTAGTTGAAGCCATTAGACACCAACTCCTGAATCCCAACAAAACGAATGAAACATGGCAATTTATTTAACATATATCGACAGCATTATATATAAATATCTATGCAATTGCTATCATCAAAAGATTTGTTGTTATTGTTACAGTTTTTCATAAAAAAAAAAAGAAAAAATGATGAAGATAAAACAAAAAGAAAACTAACATAAAATGTATCCTAGTACAACTTATTCGATTGCCTTTTCGATTTGCATTACATATATGTTCTCCATTAGCCTATAAGTGCTTATACACACACACATGTATGTGAATTGAAATTGAATTGTTGAAAACTAGCTAAAAGCTGTACTTAATTCCAATTGGAATCGACACTGGAATCCAATCTGCAAGCAAGCTGTTAACTGTTATTGATTTCACTTACTCCCCAAATATTATTTTAAGTTTGATTGATTGGGAAAGTCTTTCGAATGGTTTGCTATGCTTTGTTAAATATACTAGTTAATTCCAATTCCATTTCCGAATTTCCTGTGCAGTTGCTGAAACCATTGAGACAAAATGAATATACTACGGATATATGTATGTATGTATGTATATATATAGAGGCATTCAAGTGCCGTACGGATTAACGAAAACAATCTGACAATTCGCGGTCGTGGCACACATACAAATGCACTTACACACACACCCACACTCACACACACACAGAGAGAGAGAGAGAGAGATGTAAGCATTCACGTTTGTATTTATAGATATATACACCCATATTCATATGCATACGATATATATGCATATGTATGTACATATGTGTATGCATGTTCTAGTTAATATTGAAGAAATTCCACACACCGACAGCCACGCCCACACCCACGCCCACACCCACTCCCACATACACGCACACACAAATTAGTTGTAAAGATTCAATTTGTGAACTCTACATGATGTATTATTTGAAAAGTTCATCAAAATGATGCAACATTCGTAATAAACAAGAAATTCAATACGTAAACAATGTCTCTAACTAAGCGGAATACACTTGAACGTAGATAGCTTCCAATTGGAATATTTCCAATCGAATATTTGAGTAGTGCGTGCGTGCATCGATAGAGTCCCATTAGTCTAATTGGAGTGCTGAGAGGTTATGTCATTTGTTGTGCTGCGTGCGCAGATATATATCGAACTGGACGAGCGTAATGAAGTAGGAGAAGGCCGTTACGGAAATTAGATAGATGAGACGACGATCCAGATGCACCAGGCCGCAGAGCATCGGCTGGCGGCAGTGCCTCAGCAGCAGCGAGAACTGTTCCAGCTGGAAGACAATTGACAAATGGTTAGCTAACTGGCATCCAATTGGAATCGGTGCATAGTTTGGTTGGGGCACCTCTTGGTTCAGGCTTGCCGGAGAGTCACTGAACTGGCGCACGGTGAGGGCCAGACGCGTCTGCTCCACCTTGATATGCTCGCCAACCAGCGACACCAAGTACGTGTCCAGGTAGAAGCCCAGCGCATAGAGGCCGCTCACTGCAACCGGAAGGGAGATGAAGGCGCGCGAGCTCCTCGCCAGCAGATTGAAGATGGTAAACAGATTGGTCAGGTTGTTGATCAGCGTGGCCAGCATCAGGCCCAGCAGCTGGAACTGATGCATGCGAAAGCTATCCGTGTACAGAGCGTGTATCTGGGCGTAGCGCTGCCGCAGCAACCCAATCCGAACGCCGAGCAACAGCCTGCCGCGGCCCAATCGCCGCAGCTGCTCGAGCTCGGCCTGCAGCTGCATGTGGAGCAGGCGAAAGTAGAGCAGCACACAGCTGTTCACATAGTAGAAGTAGTCGGCCATGTTCTCCGTATAGTTCCACAGGACGAAGGCGTAGATGGCGAACTGAATACGCAGTCGCCTCCCTTGGCCAGAAGCCGAGTCTGAGTCCGAGTCTGACTCTCCAGCTCTGTCGATGCGGGCAACGGCCAAGATCGCACAGATCTGGACAATCATCATCAGGTTAATCAGCACGAACTTGAGGTACATGAACAGCTCGAAGCGGCGCTTGGGCCAACCGGATGCACGGTAGCTGGCCGCGAACGACGCCTGGAGGCGGGCGCGCTGCAGCGAGCAGCGCCGGTTGATGGCCTCGAAGTGGCAGGTGTTCGCCACATAGGTGACAATCACGGTGGCGTACTTGATGAGCGTGTTGGCGAGGCCCACGTACAGCACCAGCTGCATGCGGCGGTCCGCCGTGGCAGTGAGCGCGCGGTAGTTGTAGCCAAAGTAGCCGGGCAGGACGACAATCAGCAGCAGGCTCAGCGCGTGGCTGTAGGCGATGAGCAGCGACTTGAACGGCGCCCGCATCGGCTGCTGCGGCGCATAGTCTATGATCACCTGGCCGCAGATGCTCGCATAGATGTGGCCATACCTGTAGAACTTCAGCTCGTGCCGTTCCCAGAAACTTTGCGACTTGGCGCACATGCCGCACGCTCGGCCAGCCGCAGCTGCACTGAACTACCGTGCCGTGCCACACTGCGGCATGCGGCATGTGGCATGCCAGTTGAACCAGTTGAGCCGATGGCTATCTTAAATGTATTATATACAGAGCCAATGCACAAACAAGCCTGCCTAAAGTGCCTCGCTTTGCTCTTCGACTTTCCCTAGCAATAGAGCATATATAGAACATATAATGTGCTGATGTAAAAAGATTCTCTCTACCAATACAGCACATGTTAGTGTTCTGCCGAATAGATTTGATTCCTTTATTATCCGATATTCACTTTATAACTATATTCATTTGATTTCTTCTAATAAGCGTCTAACATATTCATGTTTATCTATCGCATATGAATATCATATGACATTAACTATATATTCATTATCGAGTTGGGATGATATGCCCATCTACTCCTTTCTCCATCTGTCCGCCTGTTTCTCCTTTGTTATATTTATTGATATTCTTGCTATATCTGTCCTCTTCTCTATATTTTTCTATCTGTCCGTACGTCTGCCTCTCTGATTGTTCACCAGCCATCCTCAGTCTATCTTATCGTTTATCTGTCTGTCGGTTCTTCCGTTCCTCCGTTTACCTTTTCGTCTGTCTGTCCGTTTATTCGTCCGTCCATCCACCCGTCCGTCTGTCTATCCATCCTTCCAAATGTTCTTCTACCTTGTCTGACTATATATATATAGATATGTATGTATATATGTATGTCCGTTCTTTCGTTCTTTTGTCCGTCCGTCTGTTCGCCCGTTCATACGTTCGTCCATCTGTCTATCCGTTCTTCTATATATTCGTCTGTTTATCAGTTTGTACTTTATTCCTCTGTCCATCGCTCTGTTGGTTCGATTGCCTAGAATGCCTGTGGGTCATGAGCGTAGTCCATGCCTAGGATTGAAAGGACTTGGCCAGGGCAATAATGGAACCAGATGTCTGCAATATCTGAAATAGCAAGGACTTATAGTAATTACATACATATATAAGGAGCACTAGGGCACGCACTGAGGTAAAGGTGACGAGAGAGGGCGAAAAAAACGGCACTGCCATTGTGAGACCACGCTGTGAGCGCATTATGAAAAGATGAACGCAGAGACGGTGCTTGGGCAAGCACTGATGCCATGGAGCACTGCCCATGACAATGGCCAGCTTGGTACTCTGTAAGAAAAAAGAAGGAAAAGTGGATGAAAGCACCGTCCTTTGGCTAATTTTAATGGGCTGAGCACTAACACTCTCCGTGACCAGAGTGCCGCCGTAGCAGTAGATGAGCAGCTGGCTGAGCGCGGCCACGGTGTAGCTCACGTAGAGAAAGGTGTTCAGGCCTTTGTCGCCGATGGTCAGTAGATTGAAGATGCTGAAGCCAATTACCATGCTGGCCGAGACGAAGTGGGCCAAGGTGATGGTCACAAAGCGCTGCCTGAAGAAGTGCGTCAGCTCAAAGATCTCATTCTGCCGCTTGATCAGCTTCACCAAGCTTGCCTCAAAGACGGCGCCGTTGTCCCCGCTTATCTGTGACAAATCTAAACGAGAAGCCTCTACTCAGCAATTAGAGTGCAAAAGAATGCTGCATTACCCTACCTCGGTAGGGTCGAAAGAGCGTGTGAATATCCGCCTGGAGGAATTCGAAGAGCGTGGCGATGTTGACACAAAACTCGAAATAGAAGGCGTCACAGCCTCCGAACATGAAGATGGTCACGTAGCCCGTGTAGGCAATGAATATGAAGGTAAGCGGATAGAACGGTGCATGTAGTAGCCAATTGGGCATGCTGCAAAGATGGCTCTCAGCTGGATTCAGATGCAGTGTGTTGGCATCCCACTAACTTACGTCATATTGAAGGGCATACCCCAGACGATTTCATCGGTACATCCATTTAGGTAGAGCAGCAGCACTACCATCAGTGGCTTCAGATTGTATAAGCTGCTCGTGGAGAAGCCCGCGGACACCGGCCAGAAGTTCAAGCGACACGTCATCAGGAAGTGCCGACGCATCACCTTTTCCTTGACGGGCGTCTGGCCGACGGTGGGGAACAGCATCTGGCGCTGCTTAGTTACGATGTAGAGCAGGTCCTCGCGAGCCTGCAGCAGAAGGAACATTTTCAGCAGGGTGACCGCCGAGGTGCCAGCCGGACAGAAGGTCTCCAAGGCGACCGTTATCTCGCCCCGCCTGGCACACCGATAGCCGGCGTGCAGCTCCGTGGCCACGCCTATGGCCAGCACCACAAAGTTGATGTAGGCTCGCCAATGCAACCGCTCCGGCCAGAAGCCCATCAGATTCATGCACAGACGCGGCACGGCGTAAAAGTATGTGGCCAGCGGCTGATTGCCGTGCAGGAACCGGAAGTTACTGTCGACAGCCATGCTGGCAGTTCGTCTTCTATTTACGCCCTGAGCCGTGCTTGGCTCTTTTATAGAACCAGTTAACCGATTGGCCTACTGCTAATTGGCCTGTTGTTCAAGCAATTAGATAACTTTGGCGTTCAACTTGCGAAGCAAAAGTTTTGGCACAAGGTTACCCAAAAGGCAATGTGTCCCAGGAAGAGCTGACCAGGTGGCCATTGTCCATTATTTCGAAATTTAATATTCGGCCATAGCTCATCTCATATATGTATGTAATACCTGGTCTAACCTTAAAATTAATGCAAATTAGAATTGCGAACCATCAAAAAGCATTTATCCCATTAATTTTTCATGCACCGCCCCTTATCTTGTGCATTTTTATTTTTTATTTTATTTTAATTTTTTATTTTTTTTTTTTTTCTATTATAGTTTTATTGCAGCTTTTGTTGTTGACTCTATAGCGCATTTATACATCTTGTATTTTATTAAAGCTGCCCAATTCTTGTCCCATAAGCAGGCTAAGAACCCTTTAGATCTGCATCTACACTTATCTAAGGCATACTTTAAGGCATTGGTGTCCCATCTCTTAGCTTGAAAAAAAAGTAGTTCATATATATTTCGATGTACATAAGAAATACAATATATACGATATAAGTTAGATCTTAAATATGAGATAAGTTCAAAGAGAATGGCGAATATTGGATTATGGAGGTATATAAAATATATAATTATTATTATTTTATTTTATTTTTTTTTTAGTTTTTTTTTGGTGTTTGAGAAGATAAAGTCGGCGTCGAAGAAGCAGATGAACAAAGTCAAAAGTGCTTCGGGAGTTAGTATATATGCGATGCGGATTACTTTGAAGCCCATGAAATATATTAAGGAAAATCTTCATATAAAAGGAAATATATTTTTTAACAGCCTTTAAATAGAGACAAATTTATATGCGAAGGAACGCTATATTTTGTATGTTTTCCAGTTTATATACATGTGTATAATTTTATAAATTATCTTATACATATATACTATTTTTATATATACCTTACCTTATACTCTTTTTCAATTAGAATATTCAAAATCGAATATTTATATTAGGCACTCTATATATTATTAATAATTGGCACTGACATCACAATAGTTTTTTTTTTTTTTTTTCTGTACCTCTTGTTTTATTATTAAATATTGAATCAGTGCCACTAAAATTTGGTATTTCCAATTATGAAGTATAGTAAAGCTCTACTTATGATCGCAATGGAACTTTTATTTTTGGTATTATAAAGTGGAGAGGCTGTACAAATATTATTTAATTTAAGTAAAGCTAAATTCCTTTATTTAAAGGGTACTTTAGAGAAACTTTGTCCTATCTGTTATGAAGTATTTTGGCTAAGTCATCTCAGATCATAGCAGATAGATGCTAAGCTGAGTATTCCTTACATTATTCCCTTTTACAGCTGCATAGCTCTATTGCATTGAGGCATACTGTAGGGCATTTCTTTGCTTAGCTTCACAAAGAATAGTTCAAATATTATATATTTTATTTTATTATATTATATATATTGTATAGGTGCGAAACTGAGTCATATGTAGGACAACACTCTGAATCAGATCCATTTACATTTACTATTTGCAAGTCTCGAGCTTTTGTTGCGCTTGCTCTCGAGTTTGCTTTGCTGAGCTCATGCGGATGAACAGATTGCTGGGTCTACCAACTCAGCCACGCCTCCTTCTGTCACCTCCTATACCCCGAGCCAATTGCAGTGTGAAATATATGCATCAATTGGCATTTTCAGTGGGTCCAAGCCTGAAGTAATTAAATGAATAATCTCATACCACGATCACTCAGCCAGGGGCTAGCCAGCCTATGGGGGGGTGGTGGGAAAGGGTTGCGACATGGGAAGTGTTGCGGGTGTTATTTAAGAGTCGAATATGCGATAATCCAGAGCAGAGAAAACTTACATAAACAATCAACTGGAAAATTGGTCAGCTCTGATGGGCTCGACTCTTGCTGTTGCTTTTGCTTTTGCTTTCGCCCGATTGTTCAGAATTATTGCAGTATTTTTGCAAATTGAATCAACGCTAATTGGCTGCTCAGAAATTGTTCTATTTTGCAGTTATTACTAAATCGCAGCTAGCTGGCAGCTAGAGGGGGGAGGGAGGAGGAGCGTTGATGGCAGGAGAGGGACAGCTGGCTTTGGCACTGGCACTGAATCTATCACCTGACCGCACTGCTTGCAACAACAACAACAACAACAACTACAACAACAACAATACTGTGAACACTTACACGCAATCCAATTAGAACAAATTGAGGCAAGCCGTGGAGTCAATTGAGTACGTCGCATGATGTTGCCTGGCATTGTTTCAAGTGTATAGAGGGGGAGGATTGACAACTGTTGCTGTTGCTGCTGCTGCTGCTGCCGCTGCTGTTGCTGCTGCTGCCGCTGCTGCTGCTGTTGCTGCTGCAACACACCAACAGCAGATCACGAGATCAAGCCTTCTTCTTCTACATGTGTTTTTCATATATATATTCATTTGGATTATTTGCGCCCTTGACTGACTCGTCGTCATTATTATCATTATTATTATTATTATTATTGCTGATGGTTAAATTCTGGCTGCGGCATGGGATATATTTGTGGGGTGCTGTCACCGCGCTGCACATGACCATTAGATAAGTTTATTATAGAATAAATACGCGCTGTGCCCACTCATAAAGAAGTTAAGCAATTTCAGCTCTTTAAAGCATAAATTGTTTAATAGAGTTTGACGCGACAATTGGTGGAGGGCTGATATATATAAAAAACAAAAAAAAAAAAAGTGTCACCTCTTATATATACCCTATAATAATCGTAATTGCCAATGTGAGAGGGAAAAGAACGAGGGAGAGAGAGAGAGGGATAGAAAGAGAGAGAGAGATCAAAATAGTTAGATGGGGTATAGAAGATGAGCGAGAGATACGCAGTGAGATAGAGAGAGTAAAAGAGAAAGCAGAGATAGAGTGATAAATAGAAGGGAGGGCAAGGGTTCGAGAGAGAGAGAGAGAAAGAGAGAGAGAGAGAGAGAGAGAGAAAGAGGGGGAGAAGAATAAGAGAATGAGAGAATTGTGCAAAAAATATAAGTTAAGAAGGAGACAGAATTATTGATAGAGAGAGAAACATATCAACAGAGAGAGAAGCAGCGAGAGCGAGAGGGGGAGAGAGAGCAAGAGAGATAAAGAAATTTATATAGACAAATAGAAATAGAAATCGAAAGTGTAATAGAAATCGAAAGAGTAATAGAAATAGAAATAGAAATAGAAATAGAAATAGAAATAGAAATAGAAATAGAAATAGAAATAGAAATAGAAATAGAAATAGAAGTAGAAGTAGATTGACATATATAGAGAGATCGAAAAATAGAGAAAGAGATATAATTAGAGAGTCAGAGATTGAGAGAGAGATCGATAAAAAGATATATGGAGAGATAGAGAGACAGAAAAAGAGGAATATAAATACATTAAGATGTAGCTAAAGACAGAGAGAGAAAGCTAAGCAGAGAGAGAGAGAGAGAGAGAGAGAGAGAGAGAGAGAGAGAGAACGAGAGAACGAGAGACGAGTAGTGAGAGTAAAAAAACGAAGCTGTGCAGAAATAGTTAAAAGAGACTTCGAGAGATACAGAGCAAGATATATGTATATAGATCTGCAGTATATATAAATCAGCAGCGTCGATCTCAATACTAATTTGCGACTCCAAATCTGTTCGAATAATATCAAAGTCAGGTTTTTTCAGTGTATAATTATAATTATGATATTTGCAGATTATTTAATTATGCCAAACAGAGATCGTTCGATAAGTTGCCCACTCAAACTCGAGTTCTGTACGGTTCAAGCATATCTCCAAGTCGATCGAATCTTTCCATTAGAACCAGGGCAATTATTTTTAACTTGCTTTAGTTCCACGCAGTCCTTCAATACAAATTTCGTTGTTACGACTATGAGTGCCTTGATAAGGCCATATACACATACATGTATATGTATATGTGTATGTATATGTAGTACAAGTTCAAAGAATCGATTTTTATGTGCCTGATAGCGAAGGCAAAGTTTCTGCTTGAGTTCGTGTGCCAAAAGACATAGGCACATACATACATATACATACATATATTGGTCTAATTTTTGAATGTACATATGTATATATATATATGTGTGCGTGTGTGTGTATGTGTGTATTAATTGTGGCTGTTATATAATTTAGTGGAAATTACGCACTCACTGATCATCGTCGAGCGCATGCGACTGGCCGCAGCCATAAATTGCCATTTGATGAATAACAATTAAGCAGGCATTAATAATTAGAACACTTCGTTTTTTTTTTTTTTTTTATTATTATTTGCGATCTTAATTGCTGTGCGTTTGCAGCAGCAACAAAAAACAAAATGAAGATAGCGAGAAAGAGCGAAAGAGAGGCGAGGAAACCATCGAGAACCGTCGCCATGTATTTGGCACTCATTGCGCCCAGAGCTCCTCCGATTGCCTCCCCCAATTACTCATACGCCGCGTGGGATCGCGTCTACCTCAGCTGCCTTCACCTACATAAACACATCAATTCGTGAGCGCTGCCACCGGTGCCGGTGCCGGTGCTGGTGCGCGACCTTATCAGCCGGCCAACCAGCCAGGCAACTCTTATCTCATTTGGCCACCAGCCAACCGATCCCGTTATCGGGCACCGTTTTTGTGCAGAAGAACGGGCTAGTGCCAAACGCTATCGAAGATCAAAGTTTGCGGCCGGGTTTATGGCCCGCAAACCGCTGCCCGCTGCCCGCCACCCGCCACCCGCCATCCGTAAGCCGCGACCCACACAGCCGATCGCTCGCTGAGAGGCCAAAAAGAGAATCGCGTCAAACGCATCGTAAAAATTGCCAGACAAAAATGCCGATGGACGCATGCGCGATTCACGTGAACCGCGTTCGCCGTCCGTTCAACGATCAACTGGAACGTGAGATGTTGGGCGTGAAACGAGGAGCGGAAAGTGTGAAACGGCCGACGGGCTGGGTGTGGCGAGGGACGGCGAGCGGAGAGCGGGGAACGGGTAACGAGAGACGAGCGAGGAACGAGGAACGGGAAACGAGCAACAACTGGCGGCGGCCGGCAATCGATCAATAGAAATATAATTTGCACTTGTCTCTTTCCATCTGCCTATACACTGCAAAAAATAATCAATAAAAGTGTGCTATAATTAGCTAGCACATGTTACATTAATTATACATAAATCACTCAAAACTGATTGATATCTGAATGGCTTCATATGATATACGAATTGATTTAAATATTATTCATTTCAATTTTAAGATATATTCCATATATTAGGCAAAAAGTTAATGATATACATGCATATATTTACTTCTACACTTAATGAAGGTGTACAGGTTTTGTTGAAATAGATCTTTGCATATATGTATATTCGATTTAGCTTGTCCGTCTTGGGCTCTTTTCACGCCCGTCTGCTCGCATGAATGAACGCAACGATCTCAGAACTCGTAAGAGCTGGAGACTTGAATTGTCTGGTTTCACAAAAACTGATAACCATTCCCGATTAGACACAAATCAAAATTCAGTTAAAATATTATCTCTCGTAGTATTAGAGTCTGCAATTTTTGTGTTTCGTTTCAGTTATCTGTGGAAAGAAAAGATTGAAAATGTAAATGAGTTTGCATTTTTAGCATGTAGAAAACTCGAAACTCGGCTATGTTTGATGTTTCTTTTATCTCTTTTTTGATGGACTTGAATGGGCTATTTGATTATAAAGGTGTGAACTTCGTCTGAGTCGTACATTTTTTTTATAGGTTTGCGCTGCTTCCTGCTCTAATAACTGCGTCATTTTAGAAACTCGCGATCAATCGACGTTCAGGGTATCTTCTAGTCGGGCATCCCGACCAGCGTTTTCTTGCTTCTATTTTTTTTTTGTGTTATACATTTTGATATGCTTGAACATCGAGTTAATTTATTGAGAGAGAAAAAAACAAACAGGTTTAGGCATAGTTTGGATCATTTTCGATCAGTTTTCTCGCAGTGTAATTGTTTGTATGTTAATTGTTCATTAAGAGTTTAAATAAAATTAAGTATTTTTATATCGGACAATCGTCCAGTCGTCTGGCTGCCTTTATTTGCGTTTATTTTTAGATTGCCTGGCAAATGCTGTTCTTACTGCTTGACTTCCAGATTAATTTGTATGGCAAACGACGCGTGTAAAATGCTGACAAAACTTTATGTTATGACCTTAACGCATTTGTTGAACTGTATGACGTGCTACACTTGGAGTGCGAGAGGGAGAAAGAGAGAGGAAGAGCGTGGGAGTGAGAGAAAGATAGAAAGAGAGAGAGAGAGAGAGAGAGCTGTAGAAACAGGTAGAACGATGTAAATCTCGAATGAAATAAATCAAGGGGCAGTTAGAGAAAGAGAGAGAGAGAGAGAGAGAGATAACAAGACAAAAAATGAGATAAACAGTTAGATACTCGAGATCGAAGTACATGGAGAAATAGAGTGATAAAAAGAGAGCAAGGGAAAAATACAGAGATATAGAGATAAATAGAGAGAGGTTAAGAAGAATTCCGATCTAGAGAGGAATAGATAATGAGATAAAAAGAGAGCTCAAAGAGAAGATATATTATAAATAAATATAGAGAGAAAAGCAATACGAAAGGAAGATAGAAGAAAGCTTGAGCTAAAGGAAGTTAGAAAAGAGGAGAGAGAAAAACATAGAGAGATAGAGAGAGAAATAGAGATGAGGAGAAAATAGCAAGGGCAAAGCGTAGGACAGAGAGGAGATTTCTTAGGAGAAATGAAAGGGCTCTACAAAAATAAGAGCAAAAAGACTAAGGGAAAATCAGATTATTAAATAGATAGAAAAGAAAGCAGAGAAAGCGAGCAAAATATCGAAAAAGGGAGGGAGAGAAAGAAGGAGACACAACTTTATGCTCTTGTAGCTCGAGCTTATCATAGTTTCTCCTTCTCCAGCTCTCCCCCACCAAACGTCGCGACCTTTGTTATCGTAACTCGCGCACTAATAGCTCTTCAAATATACTCAAATTATACTCAATGTATTCATTGTATTACAGATATTCCATATCGCAGTCAATCTTGGTTAAAAGTATGCCTTTGATAATTGGCCTTGGCAAACGATTGAGTGTGGCCAATAACTCTGAAGATAAGACAGATCGCATACTCCAATATACAAAGTGTATACATATACATATTTATATTATATCTATGTATATGTATATGTTTAATGTGTACAAATATAAATATGCATAAGGCAGACAATTAAGCAAACAGCGCCAAACTGAATGTGTGAGAATCTTGAATGGGTAATTAGCACATGGTAGGTCTACATATGTGTGTTTTTGTTAAGACGTCATAAGTATAATCAAGAAAGAGCCGAACATCGCAGCGCCGCATCAGTTCTGGCCCACGTCCACGTCCGCAGTCGGTCAGCAAACGGGTATATAAGCTGATCAATCGCCGCTGGAAGTGCGCAGTTCGACCAGAACGTCTCTTAATCCTAAGCGGTCTCCATAGATAGCCTAAATCCCAAAACTAACTCAAGTGCCCAAGTAACCAATTTAACGGACACGGATTTTCGGCCAAAAGTCAAGAGATCGTCAAGATCGCAATCATTAACAGCTGGACTAAAGTTTATCGCCAAAAAAAAAAACAAAGAAACAGTTAATAATAATAAAAAATAAAAAATAAAAAAAAAAAAACAAAAACAAAGTCAAATCGACTTTTAAATACGTAATTTTCGTCAATTAACAACGACGTAAGATAAGGAAAGCAATATCAGAAAGGCTTATGCAACATGCATTCATCGTAAGTTGGAAAAACTCCTATAAATAGCAACACACATACATACATACGAAGCATAACTTACATTTACACATACTAACATACATATCATGATTATACATACATACATAATATGCTTTATCGTTCCGATGGTTCAGATTCGCCCAAATTCTTCCACTTATTGACCTGATTGATAGATTAGATTTTTATTTATGTGACATTTGTTAGATTACAATTTCGTTCGACATTGATCATTTATGTAAGGTCTAAATTTTATTTTGTTTTTATTGAAGACTGAATCATAGATCATTAGCAATGTAATAAAATTGGCAAGCAAAGTGAATCAAGTTTTTGCTGGATTTTTTTTTCTTTTCTTTTTTTTTCCAAATGATCTTTGAGTAATGTTCTTCTTCTTCTGCTTGTATAATATATATGTATATATGTTTGTATGCATTCATAGTCTTTTTTTCATTTAATTGCTAATGATCATTTTGAGAGTTTGTTCTTCTGCTCATTTGTATGTAGATAGATATTCGTGATATATTTCATTCATTTCAATTTAAATGGTCTCTATGAAAATTTGTGCTTCTTCTCTGAAGATACCATACATACACATATTATTGTACATATACATATGTATATCAGCAGAGACCATATGATCCACAGATTAATCAGACCAATCAAGCCCAAAGATAATCATACAGATTTAGATAATCAAAACTAAATGGAAGAGCGCTCGTTGATTGTTTTTATCTAGTCGTGCCTGGGTGAGCCTCTCAGGCTCTCACTGTGATATACTAATATGCATATCAGTGCCCAGGGGCTGTGTGTGTGTGTGTGCGTGTGTGTGTGTGTGTGTGTGTGTGTGCGTGTGTACATCCGACATCAGCCGATAACAATGACGTTGCATATCGCAAAAAAGGAAAAAAAAACTTGACGTTCTGCTATTATCTATGGCAGCATCGGATTTAGAGATGGGCGCGTGTCGTAAATAGAGAGCAATGTCAAGTGATATATCCCGTGCGATAGCACCTTAATTAATCATTAGTTGCCAGAAAGGAAAGCAGTGTGAATCATTGGGAATTTGGCCCGAGCCAGAGCCAGAGCCAGAGCCTGAGCCTGAGCCAAAATGTATGCTAGATTAATCAAGTGTTAAATTCAGCGCTAAATAATTCGTAATACACGCATTAATCAAGCGCTTATCAGCAACCACAACAACAACAACAATAACATGAGCTGCGCTGCACTGTTTTGATCGTAAATCAAAATACGTACAGTATATCGTAAATGTGAAATGATCGTATCGCATCGTATCGTATCGTTTATGACACGGGCACACCTCTAGTTGGCACCGGGACTTTTGCCGTTGCTCGCGTCGATCATGCAGCAGCAGCACAAAGAAGAAGAGCTAACGAGCAGAGGCGTATGCGCTGACCGTCAGCGACTGTGGCAGCGGCAGCGACGCGTCGACGTCGACGTTGACGTTGACGTTGACGTTGGGTTGTGGGCGCAGTGGGACCTCTGTCGGGGCGACGCGTCGCTGCTGCGTTGACGACATCAACAGCGCTTGCTTTTGTTTTTGTTTTTGTTTTTGGATTTTGTTTTCATTATTATTGAATGTTCTTGTTGTTGTTGCTGTTGCTGTGGCTGTTGCTGCTGCCGTTGCTGTTGCTGTTGCTGTTGCTGTTGTCCGCTCAGCTTGTTGTAAGTAGTAGCAGTAATAACAATGCCGTTGCTCTGCTCGTTTGGAATTTAGTTTGTCGTTATAAATTGAGTTGGAATAACGCATTCCAGCTTAGTCGTGTTCCAGTAACGTTTACGCGCGCAGCGACACAAATTTTCACTAGAGCCAACATCCTGACAAACCCAACGAGAGAAACCCAAAGATTACAATAAACACATTGAAAACAAAAATCCAAAACGAATTAAACCAACAAACAAAAGCTAAAGAACAAGCAACAGGTGCGCAGTGACTGTTGAAAGATCGTGTGTAGCAAGGCTAACTTTTTGTTGTTGTTGTTGTTCTTTTTTTTTTTTTGCTTTCTCATATTCCATTTCACGCACATTCCGCACTCTCTCGCACATTATCGTATCCCTGCACACACACACACATTAACACCATCAGTATGTCTGCCAGAATTCTTGAAGACTCGCCCAATGCGCGCATCAACAAGACCATCTTGGACCGTTATCTGGCCCTGCCGCTAGAGGATAACATTGTGCAGGCCACCTACGTGTGGATCGATGGCACCGGCGAGGATCTGCGCTGCAAGGATCGCACCCTCGACTTCATACCCTCGAGCCCCAAGGGTAAGTGCCAAACACTCGGGACGAACCGAATTAATTCGCTGACCTAGACACGGACGACTGCCGGCTGGCTGTGCTCTCATTTTAATCTAATCATGCGACTACTTGAGCTAAACAAAGCTTTCCACTGCCATTGCCATTGCCACTGCCCCTGCCCCTGGCCCTGCCTCTTGAGTGGCTGTCCGCTTGTCAGGCCGAGCGCCTGCTATATCAGCTGATCCGCGCGGCTCTTCAGGAACGGCTACGCACAGATTGATATGCACGCAAGTCGAGCTGATTCCCAAAAACAATGCCAAGCAACGCAAAATCCATTCCCGGCCGCAATCAGTGTCAATCCCATTCAGAATTTACGTTCTTTGCTGCTTTGGCCTTGACACCAGCGCGACGACGTCAGACGACGTCAGACGACGTCTGCCCAATGTTTATAGACTTTGAGAATTAACAAAGGCCAACAACAAATGCCAACACACAAAAAACTATTCCATATAATTATTTTAGTACAGACGTTTTGATAATGCGATGCCGTTCATAAAGGCGTACAACTTAAAAGGGGTTTCACGCTGATAATTGATTACGTTTTAATGTGTTTGCCAAGCAGTCACAATTTTATAGACACATATAAACTATATGCTGGCAATTAGACGGGGCGCGTGTGCGCGTCTCCAGCACTGCCAAATCGAAGGAAGCCGCACAGATTTTTTGTTGTTTTATCCATTCGGTGGCTAACGCGGCGTATGCGTAATATGCGCGCATTGAGACGGGCTACAAAACAAAAGAACAAAAAAACGAAAACAAAAAAAAACAAGTGCAAATCATGGCAAGTCGGAAGAAGGAAGCAGAAAGAGTGATGATAATAAAAAAAATAATAAAAATAGTAATAAAAATAAAAATAATAATAATAATAAAAAAAATAATAAATAATAATATAATAAGAAGAATAAGAATAAGAATAATAATAATAATAATAATAATAATAATAATAATAATAATAATAATAATAATAATAATAATAATAATAATAATAATAATAATAATAATAATAATAATATTAATAATAATATTAATATTAATAATATTAATAATAATAATAATATTAATAATATTAATATTAATAATAATAATATTAATAATATTAATATTAATAATAATAATAATAATGATATTTTTTAATAATTTTTTTTTTTTTTTTTTTTGAGCTGAGGTAGAAAAAATGAAAAAATTGTTTAGAATTTTTCGTAGTTCTTGCTCTTGCTTAACTCTTCTTATGCTATTCTAAATTCAATGCATACTATATTAAATAGTTTATGCTCTTCTTCTTCTTCTTCTTCTGCTGCTGCCTCTGCTTAGCACTCAAGTGTGCACAATTACTAATTAAGAATCTCGACACTGGCAGGCAAATGGATATATTTGATGTACATATATATTTATTTCCCCATATATGTATGTGTTTGTGTGTGTGTGTGTGTCATTGCGGCATACAGCTAGATTTGAGATGCAGACAGATAGGTGTGAAATGTGCCAGCACGTTTGCACAGCGAGAAATCAGGCGACATCTGGACGCTGGGGCGTATGCTTAATATTATTGCCACAGCACACGCTGACGGCGCGTGCCCGAATAGCTAGGAAAAGACCACACACACACACACACATACATAGATATATGTATGTATGCATGTGATTCTCTTCTATGTGATTTGGCTGCGATTCGCATGGGCAACAAACAATTGCCAAGTCAATTGGAAATGATGGAAAATTAAGTTGATTAATTATGCATTTGCTGCCGGCATTAGCTAAGCCAAGGCCGCAATTTGCATGAGCAATTGGTGTGCAGGCAAATTGGCCTGCAGTGCATAGCAAATTCGCCTTATCCTTGGCGACCAGCCCAGCAGCGCCCCTCCTCCTACCCCCTCTAGCAGCTCGTGCAGCTTAAGGCAATCAGCTGTTTAGCGAGTCTATGGCGCCTGCTGCGCCCATGCCGCGGGCCACTATCTGTTTTCAGGGGCGGACCGAGTGGGCTGCGTGGGTGAGCGTGAGGCACGAGATTGTAAATGAAAACGTCCGTCCAAGGTAACAGCTGACGCTCCGCCTGCTGGCGCTGCCGTTGCCGTTGCTACTACGACAGTAACTTCTAATTATAGCAACTTTTCTATTGCCAACTAGAAACAACAATTTACTACGAATAGCTGCCAACCCCTCCCCCCCCCCCCACTCTCTCTCGATCTCTTTTTCTAGGTAACTTGATTAATTTAGTTTGTGTTTTTGTTTTATAAGTAAAGATGACAAAGTTTTGTTATGAAAATATTTCAAACAATTAGAGACAAACAACACGAAATGCCGCTAGAAAAATGCTAGAGAGGAGCGCGTGACACGAGTGCTTAAGCATTAAATCATGAAAGATTTATAGACCCTAAATATATATATACTTATATATTATAGATGTGTATATTACATATAGATTATAATATCTATATCTAGTATATAATAATATTATATAAATCTATATAGTTTTGGATGAGACAAGTTTTATTAGTATTGGGAGTAGAGGAAAAAATATTAATGCCATATATGTATATAGGCTTTCCATATCTCTCATATAGAATTGCGACTTTTTAAGTATTCAAATTCTCTCGAGTCGTAATTCACAAATTTTGGGGTCATTGACAACAGTTTTGGAGTCACAAGGGCTGAAGCAACCGTTGTCAGACTGTGAACAGTCACATGTCGTGACACCACGTGAGACGCATCCAACTCGACTCAGCTCAGCACAGCTCAGGTTACATGACGAATGCACGGCCAGCCAGCAGCACTCGTTTGACAGGTTCACAATAGACAGCGATGATGAACAGGGTTGGGTTTTCAAGCAGTTGTTGTTATTGTTGTTGTGGTTGGTTCAGAGCATGATGTGGGCAGGCGAGAGGTGAGGGGCGGTGCTCGGTGGGAGGAAATTGAATGAACAAGTGCGCAATATTTAATTTGTATTCAGCCGCATTCTGTTATAGGATATACGATATACGATATATGATATACGATATAGTCCACACCAAATATTATATATGTATATGGGCGATAGCTGACAGATGAGCTTTGCGGCTTTGGGATCTTGGGGAGACAGGAAATGCCAAACAGTGGCGGCTGTTGCAAACGGAAGCCGATTAACAGTTAATTAGAGGAGTATCGCATGGCGAGTGGGAAATGGGAGGCGAGGCCAACCAACTGGGTTGCCTGACTGATTTATCGGCCTTCATATTGATTGATCTCCGTTCGCTTCGTTCACTTTGCAGAGTTGCCCGTGTGGAACTACGATGGCAGCTCCTGCTACCAGGCGGAGGGCAGCAACTCGGACACCTATCTGTATCCGGTGGCCATGTACAAGGATCCGTTCAGACGCGGCAACAACATCCTGGTCATGTGCGACACCTACAAGTACGATGGCACTCCGACGGCGACGAACAAGCGCAAGTCCTGCCTGGAGGTGGTCAACAAGTGCACGGCGGAGGAGCCCTGGTTTGGCATCGAGCAGGAGTACACGTTCCTCGACTTTGACGGCCATCCGCTCGGCTGGCCCAAGAACGGTTTCCCCGGACCCCAGGGCCCCTACTACTGCGGCGTGGGCGCCAACAAGGTGAGGATGTGTGTGTGTGCGTGTGTGCGTGTGCCGGGGACTAACTTTCCATGTCCGTGACAGGTCTATGCCCGCGACATTGTGGATGCGCATTATCGCGCCTGCCTGTACGCCGGCGTCAAGGTGTCCGGCACCAATGCGGAGGTGATGCCCGCCCAGTGGGAGTTCCAGGTGGGCCCCTGTCTGGGCATCTCCATCGGCGACGATCTGTGGATGGCGCGCTTCCTCTTGCATCGCATCTCCGAGGAGTTTGGCGTAAGTTCTCAAGCCACTGCTGCCCGCTCAGTCGGTATAGCCTTATTGTCTCCCCCTCCCTAGATTGTCGCCACTCTGGATCCCAAGCCCATGCCGGGCGACTGGAACGGTGCTGGCGCCCATACCAATGTGTCCACCAAGGCGATGCGCGAAGACGGCGGCCTCCAGGAGATCGAGAAGGCCGTGGCCAAGCTCTCCAAGTGCCACGAGCGTCACATTCGCGCCTACGATCCCAAGCAGGGCCAGGACAACGCCCGCCGTCTGACCGGCAAGCACGAGACGAGCTCGATCAACGACTTCAGCGCTGGCGTCGCCAACCGCGGCTGCAGCATACGCATTCCGCGCGGCGTCCACAGCGACGGCAAGGGCTACTTCGAGGATCGCCGGCCCAGCTCCAATTGCGATCCCTACTCCGTTGTGGAGGCCATATTGCGCACCATCTGCCTGGACGAGTAGAGCAGAGTATATGCACACTTTATAGCTTGGACCTGGACCCGGACCCGCCCACAAATCACGGCGGAGTAACCATATAGACGTAGCCATACACAATCAAAACTATATACCATATACTATATACTATATGTGTAACCAACGTAGCTTTTCCTACCATACGTTTTCTTTTTTTTTTTTTTTTGTCGACTTCTAAATGAATTACCATCTAAGCAGCTGTTAAAGATAACTCGATATATGTTTTTTTTTTGTTTTTTTTTTATTTGTATTTGTTCTTTTGTAATTGTTGAGCATTGTTGTTAGGTTATAGACATTAACGGAACACGTTGAAGAAGAAGAAGAAGAAGTTGAAGAATAATTAGGTTTAAAGCTGTGCGTCGATCGATCAATTATTGCCTGCTCAAGGGCCCGCAAAATTACCAAGTATACCCAAGAAGAAGAAGAAGAAGAAAATAAGAACACCCACCAAGCGCCCCAGACAAGAGGACATACATACATACATACATGTATACCGAAATAGACGAAGATGAAGAAGTAGGAGAAGCAGAAGACGAAGAGGAACAAAAGACGTCAATGGGGAATTAAAGCATAACTATTAATGATATTATTTTAACATTAAATACCACTACATACATACATATAAACACATACAAATTACACAAACACATACATACATACACACATATACTCCCTAGTTAAGTAAAATGCACGAAAATTATTGAAATATTTGCATTTTTATTGAAGGGATCTTGAGAGAATTATTCCGTGAATCAATTTCCAGCTCTACATCAATATCGGCAATTTGAGTCAAACATTGAAATCGAATTTCGCACGGACGCGTCAAGAGCAACAGCTGGCAAACAGGTATTGAAACCTTTTCGGAGATCTATTTTGAAGGTTTTATTTATACCAGTTCGAGCCAGCCATGAGCTCGGCTTCGTGAAACTGATATGATTACAATGAGATTTGCATAAACTAGTTTGCATCTTAATATGATTTCACGACACAAATTATAGTCAGATATTCTAAATACAATAAACGAGTCTTGGGCTCATTATTGATTTATAGCTAAACTTGACTTGAAAGTCTTGTAAATCAAGCAACATTGTGTGCGCAAACGAGTCTGAATATTCTCGTCGGGCATGCCCGACTGGCAAATGCCTTCCACTTGCATTCCATATAACCATCAAGATATCCATTTATATATAGTGATCCCATCCCCAAAAATAATAACGAGACAATCATAGTAATTTTGATTTTTCTACCATTTTATTTACTCGTATTTTTGTATATTCATGTGATTCATACTAAAATGTATACGCATCGTCTGTCCTCAAAGTTTCAGTGTTTTGTAAATTGTGTTTTACGAAGTGTTTGCATTTTGTTGTTTTAACAACGGTCCACAATATGTTTGATTAGTTATATAGCGTATAGCGTATATTCATATAGAGATATAAATATATACCACGGCATCTATGCACATAATATGTTTGCTTTTTTTTTAGTTATGTAAACGAGTACTAAATGTCTTCAACTTTATTCGGTATTTTTTTTTTTCGTTTTTCTTTTGTTTTTGCTTTTCTCTTTATATATAAATTTTGGAACAATTACAACACAATATTTCAATAGTATTCAACTACAAATGTATTTATCATTTACGCTTACTTAAACAAACGTTTTCATTAATTCAAAAATTCACTTCTTAAACATAGCTATTTATTTTTCTCAGTGTATTCTCTGTGTATGCGGTGTCTGTGTGTGTGTGTGTCTATGTGTGTGTGTTTGTGAACATGTGTCTCAAGTAACAATAAACAAAACAAAATTTTATCAAGTTAAAACAAAGGCAGAAAAACAGGAGAACAAAAGTCCATTAAAATTAATCTGTAAGCAATCTGATCATTGTCAATAGTATTTAAATGGAAGCTGATTAATTCGTATAATTCGTATTGTTTTTCTTTATTTCATTTTATATATATATATATATATATATATATATATGTTATATACCATATGTATATCTGTATGTATATGCGCTTGCAAATTAACATTTCGAGTAGTGCTCCTAACTGAACAATAGGTCAGGATCTCAGCGAGAGATCTCAGCTCGACATCTGAATGTTAAAGTTAACAGTTACTGAGTAACAGCAATGCGAGTGACACTGTTAAGTGCTACAGTCTTCGAGGCTTAACATGAGATTGTTAATGCTAACAGTAACTGTTATTTCCATCAATCAGGATAGGCAAAATACTACCCAAAATGGGGCAGTTGACTCAATATACATGTATATGTATATACATATGGTATATATATATGTTTTACAGATATGTTTGTCCTTTATTTATGCAATTTGTTTTCTATGTGAGCTTAACTTGATGTAAAATCTTTTTTTGTGTCAAAAACAATTTGAGTTAAAGTTAAGATTGAACATAAACGTAAAAGTAAAAGTAGAAGCAAAAGCCAAACTTAGTTTTAACAGATATATTACGTACATTTGCAGATCATACACATATCAATTGAATGTACGATAGTTATTGAATACATATGTTTAGATTTATTGTGCGCAATTAACTAATACGTTAAGTTTTTATCGAGATTTACGTGAATATACATACTTAACAGATCATTTACTAAAATGTTGTCCAATTTCATAATGAAATTCGAATTATAGAGAGAGAGAGATAGAGAGAGAGAGAGAGAGAGAGAGAGGAATGTGCACTCTGAAAATACAAACGGCATTTGAATTGAGAATGTTAATACTGAAAAAGGAACTTTAGATGACCTATTGGAATTTGAGCTCTATCGAGCAGCAACGTTAAGTCTCTCTAGCTTTGATTTGGGAAATGTTCTAGTTTGGCACCTTCAATTGTAAATAAATTTTGTGACATTAGTTGAATAGATCTAGAGTTTAACAGAGAGATAGACAATTGGTACAACATCTTAATAAATGTCCATGTCTATATGTATGCATACTGATTGAATATTTGTGACACTCAGTTTATATTTAACTAGAACTATATAAGTAGATGGATATTCATATGGTCTTGTCATGAAGTGCAAATCAATGGAAGCGCGTTAGAATACAATACGGTAAATTACATAAAATAGATGACTTTAGTTGTACAATGTTTAACAAAAATGAAACAAAAAAAAAAAAAAACAAATGAAAAAATGTATATATATAAATTTAAAAAAAAAGTATTTATAAATCAATGCTTAGGAATTAATAAAAACATATGCATGTGTATAAATTATACAATATAAATTGAATTAATTATTGCACTTGGAAAACAGCTCGAACTTAAATACACATATTCATAAAATTTGCTGAATTTTGTTTCTGCAATTGCAATTGCAAGTGCATTTCTCTTGTTGTTTTTTGCTTCTTCTAGTTTAAGTTTGACATGCTGGCAAAAGTCTATGGATCGCAGATCCATTTCCATTGCAGCTGTACGTAAGTAATTGATGCGCTTTATACATAAATCAATATCAATATATATTCATAGCATAGATATAGCTATTGATTATGTGTGTGTGTGTGTCTCTGTTTGTGTGTGTGTGCTCGTATATATCATATCGACTACTTCGTTAAAGGGCATTAACCGAATATCGTATTTGGAATATCGTAAGTTATTGGAGTCTTGCAATTCATTGCAGATCTCGAGGTTCTGGTTCGTACTATTTGAAATAGTTAAGGGTTTTTATCTTTTTTTTTTCGTTTTTTTGTTTTTTTTTTTTTTGTTTGAAATAACATTTTGGCAACGCTTGTTACATGTTTGAACATTATTAAAAACTTTCTTGGGATGATTTTCGCACTTCGTTATCGTAAAAGTTGATCTATAAATTGTTTGGGTATTATGCTTGCTATATAATTTTAGAATAGAATTACAATGGGTATTTCTATTGTATTTCTTGTATTGTTTTTTTGTGTGTGCAAACATTTGATATTATTGATAAAATAGGTATTATGTCAAACTTATTTTACTACACGATGAGGAGTTACAAATTCGTTTTAGACATGTGTGTGTGTGTGTGTGTGTTAGTGTATGTGTGTTTACAAAATATCAGCAATATCATTCTACACGTATATAGGCTTTAAGAGGTAAACAATATAAAATACAAATAAAAAACTATTTCGTTCTAAACTCGGTTAAAACTCACATAATTTTTTCGTTTGTTTGTTTGTTTTTTTTTTTTTTTGTGATTTTTTCTTCTTCTTTTCTCTCAATTTAAAACTTACATTAAAAGTGTAGGTTACATAAAATCCATCATTTGCTTTATAATAATGTGTGCATATAAATATGTATATATATTAAAAAATATATATTTAAATATTTATATATACTGTGACAAAAAATATATATAAAAAAAAAAACTATACATATCAATAAATAAATATTACTTTTCGTTTTTAACATAACAGCGAAAATTCCTTATATAAATACATACAATAAAATTGGAAAGCAATAATCATAATATTAATAATAATTGTTTAAAACATATTTTATAAATAGTATTTGTGTTTTTTTTTTTTTTTTTCATTCTTTTTTTGTTTTGTTTTTTCATTGAATTTTTACTAATCATATATATTTTATTGACAATCGACGCACCACAGCTGCGACCTTGTGACAGAAATTACATAGTCTCTATGTATTCCACATGCATACATCAGCCAATAATATGTATATACATATGTGTGTATATATATATGTATATAGAGTGATCCATATAGCCATCATCATATATATATATATATATGTATATGCATATATGTAAATATAATCGCTATCCGCACTGTGTAAGACGCCAACGGCTTTATATATTATGTGGATAGCTCCGTGCTCCCGCGTCGCACCATGTTGAGGTCACTGAAGTCGATCTCGGTTGATTCGATGGATTGTATGGAGGCGCTGCGCAGCTTGTGGCCTGGAAATTTGCCACGACTTTTCAGTGCGGTCAACTGCAGCAGGAAATGATGTTGGCCAAGTTAGTTACGATTGCATTGATGAATTATATATTTGGATTGAGCGTGCATTACGTATACGTATTTTACTAGTACTAATACTAGTAGTAGTAGTAGTAGTAGTAGTAGTGTGTGTATGTATGTGTGTATATCTGTGTTAGTGTGCGTACTTAATCATTAAGCAAGCCAAGTACAGAGCTCTATCAAATACCAACTACAAATTATTTATATATTATTTATATACACAAGTTTCTCAAAGACAAAAAATTTACAAATAAATCAAATTTGAATCAAATGAAAAACAATGAAAATGAAAAAATTTTCATAAATGCAAAAATATATTTAAAATTAATTTCATTTTCACACATGCAAATATTAAACGATATTTTTGTTTGTTGGTTTGTGTCTTTGCTAAGCGCAGAGCTTTGCTACTTTACGATATTGGCAGGAAAAAACAAGCAGTACTAAATGATAGCAATGTGATATAGTGAAACGTGGCTAAAGTGTCTACAGCACGCAGGGCGGGCATATATATATATGTATAGATGTATTACAAATGATAGTGCATAAAAATGCGAGATTTTCTTTATTATAATTATAGTACAGTTTTTACTTAATAACATATAAAATGGTTTTGAATAAATATGATGCGAGCTCTCAGAATAAATAGTAAAATTTTCTTATAAACAATAATAATATATATGTATAGCATGCAATTAGACCAATTCCCGTTAAATAATATGAAATCAAAGAGCGCATGCTTTGCTCGGTAATAAAAGTATATATGTATATAGAAATATGTTCATATATTATATAGGGATAGAGAGCAGGCAGATGCAGAGGTAACGCTAAATACATGCCAAATTGTTATACAAATTTCGGAATATGAACATGATGCAAATACCAAACAATCGACAACAAAGTCTATGATCTAACAGGCGCTTAGATCGTAGCTATACAGAATACTAATGCTAATCTAGGATTGGGATAATGAGTTCGTTCTTCAACAGAGTTATATGTATAGACACCTGATTTGCACATTTGGTCGTTTGCTGTTAAGCTGTTGAAGTCGATTTGGGTTTTAACTGGAATGTGGGAGTAGATGCTTTTTTGGTATTTGACGACGATGCTTTGCTGAATATTTGTTTTAGTTTTAGTTTTGGTTAGCACTTTATATATATTCGATTAGCTTAGCTTATCCATTTCCACGGCTCAGTGTCGGGGCTGGTTATTGGCGTTGGATACTAGAGACGCAGCATTGCGTTGCGTGCGATATATATTTGTTTTTTTTTTTTATGATATGAGAAAGAGATTTAAATGAGAAACATACGATATTAATATCTTCAGCTGTACCAAAGTACCAGAAACTCAAAAGATATCTTTGAAAATTACAAACACAAAAATGAAAGTAAAACGCACGTATACAAAATATAAAAGCGAATGCCACACCAAAGCTTATGGGTTGATAAGCAATTAGCATGAGCGGAAACACAGTCCTGAATGGTGTTCTTTTTTTTTTTTTTTTTCTTTCTCTCTGCTTGTCTTTAGTGTTTAGCTGCTGGCCAATGCAGCGCCAATTGATTGGCCTTTGCGTAGGCGCTCAAAGTGCATATGTGAGTGTATGTGTGTGTGCATGTGTGATTATTAGTGTATGTGTGTGTGTGAGTGCAGCTGTTGCTTGGCGCTTTTAATTGGCATTTTTGGATGGGTTTTTGTGGGTGCGCAGAATATTAGAGGCCCGAAACCGAAAATAAACAGCAAATGGTATCCAAGTAAATAGCTTTGCTGGACCCATCGCCAATACACACCTCCGCCTTCATGTCAGCCAACCTGTCCTGCAGGTCGCGCACTTTATCCGAATCATCGAGATTGGCGCGCAGCTCACCCTCGGCCAGCATTTCCGAATTCTGAAAGCGATGCGAATCTCGTTAATCTCGAGGGCAGAGCTACGCTAAATTTCATGGACTCACCTTTGTCTCCAGTCGTGAAATCTCCTGCTTCAGTTCGGCGACCGTTTGGCTCTGTTCGGTGAACTTGATTTTGACATTCATGAGCTCATCCTTCATGCGAGATTCCAGATCCGAGTATCTATAGAAAGTCCACAAGTTACTAACTGAATAACCTGATTTACCGCAATGGAACGCACCTGTGCTGCTGCTCGCGCGCCTTGTTGGCCAGTTCCTTTTCGCGTGTGACAGCCAGCTCGAGCTCCTCCTTGAGCTTCTTCTGCTCCTCGTCCTGACGCCGCAGCTGATTTGTGGAAACCTGCACCTGAGTCTCCAGCTCCATGACCTTCAGGCGCAGCTCCTTCAGCTCGGTGAGCGTTTCCATTTCACGTATGCGCGTCGTCATCAGCTCCTCCTCGAGCTTCTGCGTGTGCTCCGTCGACTTGGAGTTGTCGAAAAAGTTGGTCAACAGCTTTTTGGGTGTGGAGTCCACGGAGGCGGCGCTATGCTCGTTGCGCTGATTCTCGGCCAGCTGGCGCTGCCATTGGCTGCTCAGCTCCTGCACCCGCTGCTTGAGATCCTTGAGGGATAGCGAGGCCTCCGCCTCGCGCAACTTGCTCGCTATCAACTCGTCCTGCAGATGGGCCACCGAATTGTCGGGCGTTGTTTCGCGCAGCGTCTTCTTATCCTCCTCGAGCTCCTCGATCTTCGACTTGAGCGTTCGTATCTGATCCTCGCTCTCCGCCGAGCCCTGCCGCACCTTGACCAGCTCCTCGAGCAAACAGGAGACCATCTCGTCGCGCTGCTTCAACGCCTCCTCCTTCATGCACAGCTCGTCAATGGACGACTGCCGCGAGTTATTCTAAATGGCGAAAAGTCTGGCTTTAGCAAAACTCTCACAAAGGGCGCGCATCAATGTTTGCAAGCATGCGACAGCTTGAAAGCTATCGGAGAATCGATCGATGACATATCGATAGCGATAGCTCTAGATCTGATTAGGCTTAATCTACTTAGAATACATGAGCACATGATGTTAACTGTGTTATTTTGTGTTGTATTATCTACGCACGTGAGCGAATGAATCGTTAGTCAAGATCTAATTACTTATCAAAAGAAACATGGGAATGATAACAAACATGCAAAGTAATGCTACGTAATGCCCATATTTTGGCATGGAGGCCCAAGCACGACATGTGCATATATGTATGTACATATATACACCTGTCTGTATATACATTTTGGCAAGCTGAGATACTTACGCTATCGATCGAAACGTTCTGCTCGACGTTGGCAGCAAATTTCATGGAATTTTTTAAATTTTTTTTTTAAGCATTCGGATTACCATTTGTAGTTTTTAGTTATTTTTGATTTTGACATATTTGTTTGATATATATATATATATGCATGTTTTATAAGCACCACAACCACAAGAAATAAACAGAATGGAAAAAGAAAGACAGAAATGATTAACAAACGTATATCTAGAGATTTAGCACGATAATTCTGATAATTCAGTTTAGCACTATTTTCTCTTCACATTTTCTTCAGTTTTCTGCACGTTTTTAGTTACAAAACAATCGAGAATAGTGTTAAATGCGTTGCGCTCTTGTACAACACTTACGTTCTCCTGTAGCCGCAGGCTGAGGCCGCGCACCTCCTCGTTGGCATTCTCCAGCTGATGCGAGACCTCCAGATAGGAGCGTCGCAGCTGCATCAGTTCCGTTTGAATGGCGTAGCTAAGCAATGGACAAAAGATTAGTTACATCAGAAGGGTGAGAGAGAAAGAGAGATGGAGTGTGAAGTTCAAGTACCTCGTCTCCTCCTCTTCGGCACGTGAGACTTGGCCGCGCACCAGACGATCGGCCAGCTCGGCACTCTCGGCCTCGAGCAGCTCGTTGCGCTGCTTGAGCAGACAATTCTCGCGGCGCAGCCGCCGCAGCTCGACCATCTCCTCCTGCTCCTTTTTCTTCAAGTCTTGATACTCTTTCTCCATTTTCTTCATGCGCTTCGTGTTCAGCTTCTGCGCATAGGCCAAGTTGAAGAAGCCCTCCGGATCGGCCTCGACGCGGCCGGGCAGCTCCTTCTGGAAGAACTTCAGCATGGCCTCCATGTCGAGGGACAGCAGCGCCTCCTTGCCGGTGAGCAGCAGGGCCAGCGCCACCTTGAAAATGAACTCCATGCCCTCGCTGAGGAAGACGTCCATAATGCGGCAGCTGAGGTTCACGTTCAGTGTGGTCGTGTACAGTGTGAGGAACCAGCTGGACGCGTACATGGTCGTCTGGAAGCCCTGCAGCTGGAAATGTAGGTGCATATCGGGTATCTGCTCCTGCACCAGATTCTCCAGCTGGTACATGCACAGGCCCAGCTCGGACATCGATGGCTTGAACATGTGCCGCATGCGATGCTGCTGCATGATCTGCACCAGAACAGCGAACGCCTCCTCCTCGGGCATCTGCATCAGCAGCAGGCCGACAATGAAGCCAGAGCCCTGACAGTAGCCGACCTCACGATCGTGCAGCGAATACGCTTTGATCACATTGAACAGGGCCTCCTGGCCGGGTCCGTCCTTCTCCTTGAAGAAGTCCACCTCCGGATAGGTGCGCGCTATATCACGTCGAATCACCTTCTCGCACGCCGACGTCGCCTTTATGTACTCCGCATACTGTTTCTTATCGGCGTCGGCCGCGCCGCTCAGCTGCTGCCACACGATGGCACGAAAATGATGCGGAATACCACGGCGCACCAGTTCGCGCACGCACGGATTCTTGCGCTTCAGCGCCCCATCCCAGTCGTTCAGAATGGAGGCCCATGTCGTCCAGATGTCCTCCTCGGCGACCGAATTGCCGCCTGTAAAAATGATCGAAAGCCACATTACAAACACACATACATATGTACATCAATACAACAGCTGACACACATAGAGAGTGTACTGAGATTCGAGTCTTACTTACTTGATGTCAGGCTGATCTGGCTCGTGTCCGAGTTCTTGCGACTGTGCGTTGAGTGCAACGAATTGAGACTTTTGGCATCGCTCTCGATTAGCTTGTTGGCCGCCTCCAGCTTGGCCAGCAGATCCATTTCAGATGTGGGCAGATTCTCGTCTCCTGGGGCATTCACTTCCATTTTCTTGTTGCTCTCCGGTGGCGTTGCCGTTGCGGTCAGTGTCATCTCTATATGACGGGTCTGACACAACCGACTCGTATCGAAGATGTGCTTGTGTGCTCTCTATTTGTCTCTCTCTCTCTCTCTCTCTCTTTCACTCTACTTATGTTGATGTTTTGGTTTCTCAAAGTTTCTGTTGTTGTTGTTGCTGTTGTTGCTGTTGTTGCTGATGGCGCTTGAGCAGTTATTCCCGCGGGCTGATCTCAACGATAGCTCTCTGAATGCATAGCTAGGCCCAGCTCAGCTCAGCTCATCGTCGCGTCTCTCGCTTCGCACTGCAATCGATAGCAATGGGATAATTCATAATTAATAATTAATAATGATAGTCGTAATTGTGGGCGGGTGTTATCATTCGCCTTTTCGGGTCTTAACGGTGCTCATGCTCGAACTCAATGGAATTGACAACTTAAGTGCGCAAAGACTTATCGAAACACCAGACTGACAGACGTCAAGCACAACTGACTCTGCGATGGGGAAGCCAAGACAGTATGTGAGCCACATTCACACTCACACACACACACTCGCACTCACATTTCGTTTAATGTTTGTATTTGTATTGTTTATAAGTCGTGCGGCCCCAAAAAAGAAATGGATCAAAACAAAACAGAAAAACCAGTCTGGGCCAGTCCCTACTATCAACAACTGTATATACACATACATACATACATACGCACATACACACATATATATGCATACATATAACATTATCTAAATATTTCAGCCGAACGGATGCACTCGGCTCGTCGTGTGGAGCACGGGTGGAACGGGTGGACGATCGTAGGGCGCACGCGTCTCGTGCCTCGTCCCTGACCGCATTGCCAATGGCCGTACTGGGGCCAGATAAGCGCGAATCAAGCTGCGAATTATATAACCACGATATTTAAACAGATAATATGTATATTAGATATATGACATGTGCTACAACTGCTATGCATCCAGAAAGTTAAAGCTGCGAATTCCACTCCTCTTAACACATATATTTGGAGTTGGATTTTATACTCGTTCACAGGTTGAAGAGGGAATATCATATATGTATTATATTATATTATATAGAGAAAATATTCATATGTCATTTTATATCATATATTATATATGTATGTATACATTGTTTTTTACTTTATACTATTATTATTATGGTATTTCATAAATCTTTATTAATTATATATTCTTTACGAGTTACAGAGAGAATATCAGATCTTATTTTATATTATCCATATATTATACAAACTTTATTTATTACATTATATGATTATTATTGTTGTATTTGATCTATCTTTATTATTTTGTATCTTTATTATGGCTCAATATACGTACTATGCGTCCGTCTGATCAGAAATTCGCATTTCTCTCCGTAGAACTGTTGCCTCTTTTAAAGCTGAAGAATTTTAATCTAAAGCATGTAGTCGTTGTTATCCTAATCATATAAATTCTAAAGATTTAGACGATAGGTTCACTAAAAAAAAAATACTATATCTAATATAACAGTCATGTGAATATTCAGGGAATTCAGGAATATTCAGGAAATTCGGAAATTCGCATAGACAGCACAAGAGCAATTCTATATAGCATATTTATATATATAGATACGCTTATTATAGTCGTGTCTAATCTATATACATATAGGCATGCATATGTATGTATATACTGTAAGATATTTATAAGTTATAGCAATAAGAGTACCTAAAATTATGGAACTCTTTTCAGATCATCAACCAGTATTATACAGATTATGCAGATTTGCGGATTGAAGGATTTATTAATAAATAAATAAGAATATAATAAATAATTAAAATACACATATCTAATAATTAAGCTCTTGATTAAAACTAGATCAGTTTAATAAAAGCTTTTATATAGCATGATCAATCAAATTTAAATTTACTTTTATCCTAATTCAAGTTTTCACATTCACCCAAACTCCTTTTAAACTACCCTCGCATATATGTATGTATGTATCCCCAGTTTGAAAGCCATTGCGTTTAAGCTCTTATCAGCTTAGAATTTCGCTTATCAAATAAGTGTGCTTGGAACAGGCTAGAGAGGGAGAGAGGGAGAGAGGGAGAGAGAGAGAGAGAGAGAGAGAGAGAGAGAGTCCCTTAAAACAAACATTCGGCCGATAAGCTATGTGGAGCACCTGTTCGACGCTGGCCCCCCATTAAAAAAGTAGGTGAGAAATTGCTATAGCCTTTATCGCATGCCCTCCGCTCGATCCCCACCTGATCCCATCTGGGTGTTGGGGCTGGCATCATCGGGCATGGTAGGAATTTCTGAATCACACACTAGAGCCACCTCTATTGCAAGTCTCTCCATGCCGATTCGTAATTAACGTATTTATCTAGTTAGAATAATGGAGCAACAAGCGGCGTTTCTTATCGCCATGCAATGAACAAAGCAAAAGCAGAAAACAAAAAATAAAAGGAATTTTTTTATGAATTTAGATATCGATTTACAAGTACAAAAATTAACTAAACTATATGTACGTTTATAATAAAAGCAACAACAACAACAACAACAACGAGAGATGGCATTACGTAAGTGCATGTCGCGCATGTACATTTGAGCACGCCGATATGCCATATGATCGAGCATGCGGACAAGACATCTCGCACAGGCAATGCACATGCATGGTATAACAATATAACAGTATAACAGTCGCTCGTATGCCACCCACACGAGTCGCGCTTACACCCACGGTCAGCCGATGAGTGGGGGAGCTATATAGCTGCCTAGGGATCAGCCAGAGCGTTGCTATACCCTGTAGTTCATATGCACAGTTGGGGTATAACAGAATAATGAAAAGAAAACTGTTATAACCAGGGAATATATGTGCATTCGCTTGACACTTTTACAAATACATCGAAATTGAGAGTAGAATATGTGAGATTACGATAGATAAATTATCCATTAGTTGTGTATAACAGAATAATGAAAAGAAAACTGTTATAACCAGGGAACATATGTGCATTCGCTTGACATTCTTACAAATACATCAAAATTGAGAGTAGAATATGTGAGATTAGGATAGATAAATTATCCATTAGTTGTGTATAACAGGATAAAGAAAAGAAAACTGTTATAACCAGGGAGTATATGTACATTCGCTTGACACTTTTACAAAGACATCAAAATTGAGAGTAGAATATGTGAGATTAGGATAGATAAATTATCTATTAGTTGTGTATATCTAATTAAAGAGTATTAGTATATATTCTTATATTACATATGCATATACATATATGTATATAAAAGAGCTCATTCAACATTTTCTTTGCAATGGCAACATCTTCAGGCAAATATCGCCCTACTCTGCGCTTCTCATGCTCTTAAGCAACTGCCTTTACCCCTCGTCTTTTATCAATTTGCCTTTGCTATATTTTCCAGGGTAGCTGCCGTTTGAGCCTTGACCTCTTTCTTGCGGCTACCTATTTTATTTAATCTAAAACGCCTCAAAACTTGTCATGTTTAGATTAATCAAAAATTTAAACACTTCCGCAAGTGCAGCCAAGTGGAAATAGCGAACCAACATTGAAATTTGCAAACACAAAAAACAACAAAAAAACAACAACAAAACGAGACCCAAACAATAAATGCAACACGATGATAATGTTTAAGATGTCTGTGTGTCGGCAAACACGGTAATAAATTATTGCGTGTCCGTGTGTGTGTATGTGTGTGTGTATGTGTGTGTGTGTGTGTGGGCCAAGTGGCAGGGGTTATGAGCGAACGGAATTGCCTCAAATATAAATTGCATTTGCGAAGAAAATGGAAATACAAATAGAAAACAACAACAACAACAACAAATTCAAAGTCGAAGTCAGTTAGCAAATGCGGTTCAATGCCATCAAACTTGGAGCGCATTCAAAGAGAGAGAGAGAGAGAGAGAGGACGACTAATATATATATATATATATATATATATATATATATATATATTTATAACGGCCATTACACACATGTACGACAATACAGTTATGAACCAGACATAATACATACATCGATACGACACGATACGACGATACGTGTTGATTAGATTTCGAAACACTAAACACACACACACACACACATGCAGGTATGCAAGTGTGCAGGTATACGTGTATGTGTGTGTGTGTGTGTGGGTCCGAGACAAGTGAAATCAAATCGCACAGCGCCAATCTCCCCAGCTCATTCGTTCCATGCGATAAATGAGGTTAGTTCGCTCAGTACGCGAAGATACGTGGAGTCGAGCGCACAGGAGCGAACGGCGACTGACAAAAAAAAAAACAAAACAAAAAACAAAAAAACAAATAACAAACAACAACAAAATTGAAGAAAAATACAAAATAAATTTGTAACAATAAAACAAAAGTTCGGCAACAACAACAACAACAACAGTTAAAACTGGTAAAAATTAAGTAAGTGAAGACAAAGGCAAAAGCCAAACAAAGCAGGCCCAAAGCCATATATCTCTCCCCCTCATTCCCTCACTCTCTCTCTCTCTCTCTCTCTCTCTCTCTCTATCTTTCTCTTCTGCTTGTAATACCCTACAACGGCAGCAATGGGGCATTACAAGCACATGCAAATGACATATATGTAGGTATATACGATGTAGTAGGTTTTTTTTTTTTATAACACTAATTAGAAATGCATCAATCGCAAGGCAACTGTTGCTAAAGCGTCAGGCTTTTTTTTTTTTTTGGTCTTTCATTATTTATGGGTTACTCCAGTCATTTCCACGAAACTGATAATAGCCGTTCCAAAGATTACGAGTTTTATCAAATAATTGAGCTGATTTAGAGGTAAATCAAGTACATACATACATAAACATATGCATAGCACACAGTATTTTTAGATAGCTCTCCCAGGGCACGCGGATATAAACAAACATTTGAAGTCTTAGCCAAAGCTTAAGATCTTAATATTCTGGATCTCAACTATTTAGAGACATTTAGAAATTTGAACGTGAGCTAAAGTTGTATTTCGCACATTTGCATAGATCAAGATAGATATAGAGATCATATAGATCATTCCATTTCTATTTGTAAAGGTACAGATATACAGATATGTAGATATAGATGATCTGTTCATAGATCATTCTCTATATTGTTCATAATTGATCTTCATATAGATCACTCAATTTTCTCTATTTCTATTTGTATTGATATCTAGATCAATATAGATCTCCATTTAGATATGCATATATAGCTTTACAGATTTTCCTTAATATGGATCATTATTGAGTCAGTGTTGCCAACTGTTGATAGCAAAAAAAAGCTGTTGAACGATACTATTTTTGTTTGCTCGAAAAATATATATGTATGTACGAAATCGAATCAAAATTTTTCACTATTTGAAAATTTGTCAGCGACCTTTAACACATGAATTCTGGCACTACACGCTATTCTTTTATATTGCTTTATGAGCTCTAAGGTCTACGTTTCATTTACTGAATTAACTATAAATCATATTTTAGTTTAGTTCCCTTTTAATACCACTTGGTTCGTTCATTAAAAATTGAACTACTGAACTATGAATAAAACTTCATTCTACATACGAATTATCCCTACAGAATACGAAAATTTGCTCAGTAAATAAAAAATCGGAATCGGAAATAAAGCAAATTATTCTTTAAAAAATCCAGAATTTCCGCTGCCCACAATTGGGTTTTCAAAAAGGCCAGATTTGACGGTAAAAAAGCGGATTTGGCAACACTGTTGTTCATATTCATTTCCTTTCCCAAAGGTAGATCAGTCTTAATATATAACCTCATATTAGCATAGCTTCTATTCCTAGGGTATTTGGCTGTCCACCTCTAATAATACCTCTCTTGATTGCTGTTGTTGCATGTGCCATTCAGCAGGTGACCGAAAGCAAAAGTTTGGAGGCGTTTGGCGGCCATGACAGCCAATCCAATACAGCGAGCCGAGCGACAAGAGTCGGAGGCGGAGGCGGAATCGCAGCTGAAGCCGATGCACGCGGAAGCGGCTGAGGTAGAGGCCGAGGTGAATGGGGCAGTTGAGGCAACTGAGGCAGCTGAGGCAGCTGAGGCCGCAACGGATGAGCTAATTGGCATTTTCTATGTGGAGAATCGGCGACGCAAGCAAAACATCAAAATTGTGGTCAAGCTCTGTCCAGAGGGCGTCTATCTGCGTCGGGAGACGGCACAGAACGATCACATCAATGAGCAGCTGATACGCATCGACGACATCATCGGCTCCAGCTGTGGCCAGCGTCTGAAGAAGCGAGCCCGAGGTGGCCTCACCTCGTGCAAAAGCACAAGAAATCAGCAGCAGGAGCAGCACCAGCACCCAGAAGCCGAGGGAACAGCAGCAGCGGGCGAGCAGCAGGGAAAGGAGGCCGACAACAGCGCCTACCTCTACATCTATGCGTATCTGAAGAAGGAGAAGCCGCTGCGGCGAGTGCAGACGCTGCGCATCCTACGCTTTCGCACCAGCGACGACTATGCCGAGAATCTGGCCACCGCTCGGCTCTGGCATCGCACCATACGGGAGCACAAGCAGCGCACTGGCGCCGCGGGTCAAGTGGCTCGGGCGGCGGGCAAGAAGCTGCTCATTTTGCTGAATCCCAAGTCGGGATCGGGCAAGGGACGCGAACTGTTCCAGAAGCAGGTGGCCCCACTGCTGCGCGAAGCGGAGGTCCAGTACGATCTGCAGATCACAACCCATCCCAACTATGCTCAGGAGTTTGTGCGCGCGCGCAAGGATCTAATGGAACGATATTCGGGCATCGTTGTCGCCTCCGGCGACGGCCTCTTCTACGAGGTGCTCAACGGCCTGATGGGCCGCATGGACTGGCGTCGCGCCTGCCGTGAGCTGCCCCTGGGCATCATACCCTGCGGCTCCGGCAACGGCCTGGCCAAAAGCATCGCTCATCATTGCAACGAACCGTACGAGCCGAAGCCCATCCTCCATGCGACGCTGATCTGTGTGGCCGGCCGCGCTACGCCCATGGATGTGGTGCGCGTCGAGCTCACCCACCGCGACAGACACTATGTGATGTACTCGTTCCTCTCCATCGGCTGGGGCCTCATTGCCGACATCGACATTGAGAGCGAAAGACTGCGCTCGATTGGCGCTCAGCGCTTCACCCTTTGGGCCATTCGGCGGCTCATCACGCTGCGCTGCTATCGGGGTAAACTCTACTATCTGCCGGCAAAGAGCTCCACAGAGCAGCCGGCAGCAGCGCCAGCAGCAGCGCCAGCAACAGCTCCTGCCGCTGCTCTGTCCACGACAGAAACACCTCAGGAGCAGGCCAACAGCCAGGCTGATCCCCAGCCCGCAGCCTTCAGCGAATTCAAGGACCTGCCCGACGACGAGGATGTGCAGCTGCGCGGCGACAATCAGTCCGATCTGGATCAGTTTGCCGACGCCTTGTCCCTGGATCGTTCCATCTATCGCCAGAATGCGGATAGCTGGCATTCGGCGGTGTCGAGGCGCACGGCCTACTATTCGATTGGGGGCCATAGCTCGCGCTCCAACCGCAGCCGGCTGAACGTGAGCCAGCGGATCGAGGCAGCCAATGCCGAGTTCAATCAGCTGGTGCCGGTGAGCAAAATACCCGGACTACAGATGCCGCTATCTGCCGCCGACGGCTGGCTGCACGAGGAGGGCGAGTTTGTGATGGTGCATGCGGCCTATACCACCCACCTGGCCTCCGATTGCTACTTTGCGCCCGAGTCGCGGCTCAACGATGGCCTCATCTACCTGGTGATCATACGAGCCGGTGTCGGACGCTCTCAGCTGCTCAACTTTCTGCTGGGCATGCACAATGGCACCCATCTGCCCATGGAGCAGGATCCACACATACAGGTAATGCCGGTGCGAGCGTTTCGCATTGAGCCTTCCGGCTCCCATGGCATCCTTACCATCGATGGGGAGCGCGTGGACTATGGGCCCATACAAGCCGAGGTATTCCCAGGCCTGATCAATGTGATGACCACAACAGGGCAGTGAGCAGGGTTTCAAAGTTCCAGTTTTTAATTTTTTATATAAATATGGTTTAAGACTGTTTTTTTTTTCTTTTTTTTTATATAGATATATAAATGGTTTTTTTTTTTTACTACTTCTGAATATTATTAGAGAGAGAGAGCGCAAAAATGACACAAATAAAAGGGCAAGAAAAGAATATTTTTGCTATATATCTACGAATATCGTGTAGCTAGCTGTACATAGATACATTTATATATATTTAGTTATAGACACAAAACATGATTTTGTTTTCGAGGCTTCAATTAACATTTGATTTTCATTAACAGCTTTGAGCTAACAGCTAATCAGTTTTCGCTTTGGTTCATCGATTCCTTAACCTTGGCTTATTGACTAATTATTATTAGTTTCTCTTTTTTTGCAATTTTAAATAATATATTTTACATATATAAAATTTACTTATGGATATTTTCAACGGCTATTAAAATTAATTGACACTTAACATTCATGTATTTTGTGTTGTTAAACAATTATAACAGAATGTTAACTTTGCGATAACATCGGCAAGATAATGTTTAATAACAGAACACCAATACAGGCGCACCAGAAACTAGTTTAATTTAGATAACTGTCAACACTCACAACTTTTTTTTTGATTGATTGTTTTCAAAGGTGTTTGTCAACTAATCTGATAAATACGGGATATAATCGGGCATTAAATATACATACGGTCAATTGAAATATTTATAGAAATTATTGAGTGGCATTTTTTTGTTTTGAGCTTTTAGCCAATAAACACCAATGATTAGCTGAAATTTCGATTAGATTGGCTTTTATATGGCTCAGATTGGAAATTAAACAAAACCAAAAAAAAAAAAAAACACCGGGATTTGCTGGCAATCGATTGGACTGGCCTATCTTTATAATCATTACATAAATATATATGTATAGGTAATATAATATATATATATATACTGTTGTTATTAAAGAGATATCAACGAACTGGGGCAATGGTCGAGTGCGCTGTTTATAACTGGACCCCATTTCGCTAGCAACTTAATTTCAATTTAAATTCGTTTGTGATAATGCTTTCATGCGATAGAATAAGATGATTATACGATCTTAGTAAAGAAAAAAAAGGGTCATAAATAACACATCAAACACCATTCAATGTTTAGTCAACCAATTCTGCTTGGCTAAGACTTTTAGCTATTTATTTAGCTATTTACAGCTTTAATTTGCTAGCCAGACAATTATTTTGGACGCCACTGTGACAAGCAGCAAAGTGTGCTGCATACGTTTAGGCTAAGTGCTGTTAATTTGTAAAAAAGCTAATGTGTGGACAAAGCGCAAAGCGTGCATACACATATATGCACGTGCGTGTGTGAGTGTGTATGTGAGAATTGCTATGAATAGTTGCTAATTAACAGCACCATCAAATTGTAGACAATAATTAACTGCCTGCATACGTTACTGTAGTTTGTTGGCAAGTGTATATTCATATATGTACATATGCATGTGTGTATTTAATTGTCGTGGATGCATAAACTGAAAAAAAAAATGCGCGGCTATGTGGTGTATATGCACACATATGTACGTATATATTTATTTATATATGTATGTATGTATACTTTATTATTTTTTGTACGACTTTTCAACCAAGTGGCAACATTTTGCGCACACACACGCACATAGTTGTGCATGTGTGTGCGCGCGTGTAGTGCATGCACTTGCATACTTATTTCCACTCTGATTCATTCATAAAATACACATGCAAGTGTGTGTGTGTGTGTGAGCGGGTGTGTGTGTGTGTGTGCAGCGGCCAAGAAATAAATAAAAAAAAAATGCCGTCTTGAATTCATTTTGGATGCGTTTTCAAGTGGCCACTCGAGCCAGCCCAGAAATACATGCATAAAAGCATTCGTAAACCGTTAGACAAAATTAGACACACCCACACACACGCGGAGATATAGAAAGAGAGAGCGAGGCAGAGGGCGGCTTCTATTTAGCTAGAGATGGAAACAGCTTTTGTCACTATATTGGCCAGACATTATTGCTTTTATTGTTTATACAAATTGCATTTTATTTCTTTGCTGACTCTGTCTAAATATGTCTCCACTCTTTGCTCTCCACATCCCTCATTCTCCCTCCGCATTGCCACTCTTTCGCCATCGTCACCCAGTCGAGTAGGCAAAGACGCTGGGCGAACGGGTAACGGGCCATGCGGCTTGTGTGGGAATTAGTCAGAAACCTGCTGGCGGCAACAGCAGCCGCAGCAGCAGCGCCCGCAGCGGCCACGGCTTCGAAAAAAAAAAAAAAAACGACTTTTTTCTTTTGTTTTATGTGTTCAAATTGATATAACTCACGTATGACATGTAGGGTATATAAGTTGCGAAAGTGAGCGTAACTAAATGCGAATGCTTTGTTGATGATTAGCAAAGAGTTTTCTAACTAAATTTTAGTTTTTTAAATTTGAAAATAAATGAAAAGTCTTTACTTTGTTTTATAATCAAACTTACCAAAAGTTATTAATAATGAACTTTTTTTTTTATATGTATTAACATTTTTTTTAAATTGTTTATTTAAGGCAACTTTTATTTTATTTTGTGAAATTTGTTTATATGAGCAAAATCAAAATACCTCGATTTATTGTAAGCAAACTTGAAATGAATGAAAAAAAAAAATGCTATAAATAAATGGTTATTACTTTTTAATGATTAGTTACGAAGTTTTATCCAACTACATATTTTTAATAAATGAAAATTCTTTAAATAAAAATAAAAAATAAATGTACAAAATAATAAAATAAATTTTGTATTATATTAAATGTAGTTAAACAACAAAGCTTATCAATTCTAGCATTCAAACAGGGCATCTCAAAGTGCGATACCATTTATTTTATTTGGCTTACAATTTAAACAACCAAAATTTGAGATGAATATTGCATTTTTGTGGCATTGACATTTTGCATATCAGGTTCTTCAATTTGCAACTTGGCATATTTAATGACAATATATAACTGGAAAGTTAAAGCGAGAATGAGACAGATATTTGTGAAATTCTAATCCTGCCTGGGGGCGTCTCACTTATGTACATTTTTAAGTGTTTTAACCTAATTAAATACAAACTAAGAGTTGCAGGGGGTTGGCTGGTTGCGACGTCAGCTTAGCTCTCGTTTACCAAGACCACGCCCCACCTGACCCGATGGCATGAGGCAGACACACATTAGCATAATTTCCTTTTGCCGCACCTGACACCCATCGCCCTCACCACATCCTTTACAATGAACCGCAGCCAAGCCCCAAAAAATCGTCTGTGCTTCATAACTGTAACTGTTATTCGAGATTTTCAGCTATTTTCATGCAAAGTGGCAACGCCAGGATATTTTTACGTAACTGATAATTACGTTGATGTTTGGGCAAACGTAATGCACAAAAGCACTCGATACAACAACAATAACAATCGAAATGAAATCGTTCCAAATTGTTTTCGGCTAATGAGTTGGCTATCGTTGTGGCTATATAGAATTTGATAGGAAATTGAAAGGGTAAGAGTCATTACGGTGCACATACACACACGCACACGCTTCGATTACTTCAAGCAAGCGTGTGTGTATGTACGAGTACGTGTGTCTGTGTGCAACAATTGGAAATTGATAGCGTATAGAATGAAGGCAGATGCAGAGACAAGCGACAGACACGCTTGCAGCGATCGCTTAATCATCTGGCACTAGAGCAGAAGCACGCGCTTCTCCAATTCTATTTGTATACAATCATGTTTTATCGCTTCCAGTGAGAAAAAGGGAGAGAGTGGTAGAGTGAGATAGCAACTGTGCGTATATATTGTTTGTATTAATCATTTTAATGGGGGCGGCACTTTGAGCCATGGACAATGCATAAACAAGGCTTAGACTAATTTCTGAGCAAAAAAAAAAAAAAAAAACACTAAAAACTAATGTAAACTTGCAAAAAAAACACACACACACACACACACATACATGCGTGCGAAAACCAGCTGAATCAACAGCAAAAGCAATTAGGAAATGAGCCGCACAGGTCCCGCACTCGATCTCTCTGTCTCTTTCCTCCCGCTTGACACACACATGTGTCTCAACATCAGCGTTGACTGAGAGGGAAGAGCTTTCGCCATAAAATGTACAGAAATAACAACAAAATTGATCATTGAAATGAGGCCAACAAAAAGAAAAAATTGTAACGGTGTTACGACAACGACAACAATATAGCAAAGATAGAAACGACGAAAACGCACAGAAAAAAAAAAAAAAAAAAAAAAACTGGAAATAGCTTGAGAAGTGCAATTCATCAAAAGTAAACTCCCAAAATACCGGCACGTATTGAAATATGTGTGACATACATACACACCCATACATATATATATATATATGTATATACACACAAATTACACCTGTGCATTTGATTGCATACATTTATGCTCGTTCATCTGACTGTTGCGATTGCCCAAACCCATACATGCGTATATACATGCATGCTTAGTATAAATGTGCTGAATTGCAAGTGTTGCCAGAAGTCGAAACTGTAAACAACATTTTGAAAGTGATTGAAAACAAGCGTCAACAGGGAGCTGAGGGTAGGTGTTGCCGCCTATTGTTATGCTTTTTTCTGCCTTTTGTTGTTGTTTTGTATTGTTGCTTACTTTACATAACGGTTTTTTTTTGCAATGGACACTGGAACGACAGAGTGAAGGAAATTATGAACATTTATACAAACAGACATAGTATATACTAGGTATGATATTTTTTTTTAAGTCCCTTGTTACTTTTTCAGCTAAGCACTAACAAATGACAGTTTAAATACATATGTATGTATGTATGTACGTATCATTTTATACACGCAGATAAATGGACGTGGCTCACTTTTCAAGTGCAAATCATTTTTAACATATTTTCGCGGCTTTTGGAGAAGGTCAAAATACTTCAAAAAGCAGCTTTAACAATACAACAAAAATTAATAAAAATTAAAACAATACACCCACACACACACAGTAACGAAATGTATGTACATATGTACTTATTGAAATACAGCATACATACATACATATGTATATAGACGGCACACTCAAAAGGCTGAACAACTTCTAAAAAATTATGCATAGACATACATACGTACATATACAGTTGTTCATATATTTGCTGGTCGTGCTGTATGTGAAGCATGAACATAAATAAATAAACAGAATTATATCAAAACGCACGCGAGGCGTATAAATGTGGGCATGGGTGTGTGGTGAATACATATGCATATATGTATGTGCATATGTTTGTATGAATGTGTGCATGTGTATGTGCAGACACCCATGCAAGGTGGTAACGCTGCGCACAGAGAAAGATAGAGCGAGAGAGCAAGAGAGCAGCAGCAGACGCTGTGAAGTTTGAATTGGAAGATACAAGGTTACAACAACAAGACAACAAAGCAGCTGATGTGGTAGGAAATGGGCATACGAAAGTGTAAACGAAAGGCAGAGAATTTTCTCCAATTGGAATGACCGTTGGCTGCTGGCACTTGTTGTTGTTGCTATTGTCATTTGATAATAATATAGGGCTATAATAAACAGGCAATCCAATAATGTTAAAGGGGCAAACAAAAGAAATATATGTATATACATCTGTATAGAGAGCAAACACGAAGTACAACTAGAAAGTTTTTTTATTTGTTGCTATTTGATGATGTTTGATAGACACAGACACACATATGTATAAATAATATATTTATCGGTGTGTAGGTATACACACTATCTATGTATGTGAGTGTAAATAGTAAACACACCTGCTTCAGCACTCACCGTTATTGCTTCTTATTGGTATTCTAAGCGAAGATGGCGAATTTTTCAGGCCAAGACGACGAGCGAAGCGACGTCGTCGTTCCAATCAGACGTGCATTAAACTGCCATGAAAGAGTTGTAATTAGCTGGACGACGACGATGGCGAGCTTTTATTTAATTTCACTTCAAATTTTGACGAGACCGACTTTTATTTGCTGTAAACGTCACTTCTTCGGTTTGTCCGCAGACACTGACACACGCATATATACATAAAGACACACACACTATTCGTTTTCTGGTTGGAGTAAGTTTTCAATTGGTATTTGCGAAGCGGCAATGGCTTTGCTTTGAATGCACTATCGCGTGTATCGTTAACTATGTGGCTGTGGTGAAAAAAATACAAAACAAAAAACAATATCATTCACAATCTTTAAATTAGATTTCTTTGGCGTTCGAGTTTTTGATGTTTGCTGAATTTATAAACTGAGCTTCCAGTGTGACTGCACTCTGCGAACAGTGTGACCACAGTTAACTAACAATAAAATGCCACACAAAATACAGAATCCATTTAACATTTCATCACGGCAATCTAACAGTTTCTTTTAAGTTCGATAGTAGAAATGGTCGCATATCGATAAAAGAAATAATTACTTAAAAACTAATGAAATAAATTGAAAAATTAGCTTTTTGGAATTATATATGTATAATTTACGGTCATCATTTACGGTCAACAATGCATCCTCCCTTACGGACTTGTGAAATATCGCCGCAAGGGTTTTGAGGGTGGTTATCGCCAGTGTTATCGCTTACGATACCTTATCGCATTTGCTGTTTATCCCTCGGAGCATTTTAAGTTGTCATAAGCTGAGAGATATTATTTATTCCGAAGAATCTAGGACATATAAAAAACAACAGGATGCCAGAAACTGAACAGTTACCCGAAGGTTGGGAAAAACGCACTAGCCGCTCAACTGGTAAGGACAAACCAAAACTAAAAATTCCTACGAAACTCCATTTGCAACCGGTAATTTTTTGCTTTTCAATGTGCAAATATATATGTGCTCTTCAGGTATGAGCTACTATCTCAACGTGCACACAAAAGAGTCCCAATGGCACCAACCAACCGAACCGGCGAAAAAGTCTGGGGGAAATGGCGCCACCGGTGATGCCCCCAACGAGGTGCAATGCCTCCATTTGCTGGTCAAACACAAGGGCAGTCGACGGCCCAGCTCCTGGCGCGAAGAGAACATCACACGCACCAAAGAAGAGGCCCAAATGCTGCTCGAAATCTATCGCAATAAAATTGTTAACAATGAGGCGACATTTGAGGAACTAGCACGTTCCTATTCCGATTGCAGCTCTGCCAGGCGAGGCGGTGACCTGGGAAAATTCGGACGAGGTTAGTCTGGAATGAGCTTCCATTTCAACGAATCACTTTCTTAACCCTTTCGAATCCTTATATAGGTCAAATGCAGGCCCCGTTCGAGAAGGCCGCTTTCGCCTTGAAGGTGGGACAATTATCGGACATTGTGGACACCGACTCCGGCCTGCACATCATTTTACGAAAATCATAGACCAAATCAACGGATAACATGTAGAGGACACGGAATTAACTGATTACAAATCAAACGAAATTAAAACGCTTGAATGAAAATACACGCTTATAAAGTATTTTCATTTGTATTGCCCCAAAAATCTCTTAAATTCTCATTCAAATTGTTAGGTCTTTCCTCTGCTTTAATAAATAAGACAATATATAAATATCGTTCATCTCTGCCAAGAACGAAACTTCTAAGCATTAAGTTTTATTAACCAAATATATAATGGATCTAGAAGAGAACCAACCACATCCAAATACAGAAAAAATTCCTGTCTTAATACTTATTAAAAATTCCATATAAAATGTTTCTAAAGAATGCCATTTTTCATTTTTTTATGTAAACTTCAACTTTCCACCATACAAAATGTGTTGCTTATAACCTTTAATATAAACAAATGCGATTTTTCTAACGAGAAATTCTGACTACAGATTTTTTAGATAGTCTTGAACATGCGTTTCTTTCCTAATATGAATTTTCCATGTATTATTCAAATGTGGACATCCCTAGCGCTATTATTCTCGTCTTTCATAACTCTCAACAGTCTCGAGCCAAGTCCGTTTTCTTAATTTCTGGTTGCTTTACTGCTCGACTTAACGATATCATTGCAAACCTCTGCCCTCTCACTGAACAGCAACCGGGTCCTTAAATGGCGATTAAAATGCCAACTCACTCGAATAGTACGAGCGGTCGATTTCTCTAATACCAATACGTCATATCACACGATATATATATATAAAATATTTTATTTAATAGTTGTTATCATCGACTAAAATTACTTCATTGAATATGTTATCATATCATCGACTAAAATTATTCCATTGAATATATTATCATATATCTATCTATTCCTTTAATTTTTTCACCAACAATTTAGCTCCTGCTGATTGAGCATTCTCGAGAATTTGTGACAGATTATCCTCCTTCAACAAAATGCGACATTTGTTGAGCAAATCCGGCGAACTCTCCACAAGCTTGACGAGAATGAAACAAGCACGATTAATACCCAGCCAGAATTTAAGCTAAAGTAAATGAAATAACAAATAATTTAGCATTTGAATGATTACATAAAATTCGAATGAATATCAAATTACCACATCGGTATTAAGATGATTGAACAACTGGTTGCCAAATGGAGTTGACTCGCGCTTTAGGTCGCTACGAAGGATCTTCTTTATTACATGATGCATGCCAGCATCCTCAATTCCTATCACAGTTGGCAATAACTGCTCTTCCTTGGCCGGAGTCTCCTTTTTGACTGTCAAAGTCTCTTTTTCAGCGTCCAAGTTCTCTGCCATTTTCGGCTTTTTGGCTGGAGTGCCCGCCACCTCATTGTTTTTGCCTTTATCCTTGTTATCAATCTCAGTTTCGTCCACATCCTTCATCGTCTCCTCGTTGTTGGCATTCTCCTCCTCCTCGGCTTCGGACTCCTCATCCGAACTAATCAGCGCAGATTTCAATTCATTTTTTTTCTTGCGCTCATCAATTGCATTGGATATGTAAGTCTCCACATCGTGCGGCTTCTTCTTCAGCGAATCGCCCTCAGCGGACTCCTCGGAAATACGCCAATTGACATCAGCGATCACCGGAGCCAAAGCTGCGACGGCTTTCTCATAATGCTCGCCAGTAACTAAGAAGAAAGGTAGAGAGAGAATTGTTTTTGAAAATATTCAGGGGATGATATGAGGAGCTTACGATGCTTCAGTATATTGGCAGTGACGAGTCCAATGTGATTGTTAGACAGCCAGAAAGCAGGATCCTCTGCAATAGCTACCGAAATAGGAGCTTCCACCTGATCCAAGATCTCTTGACGACGCGTTGCTTTGTCCTTCTTGCCGAACTTCAAGCCCAATTCGATGGTCTCAATGAAGCTGGGATGGAAACAGGAAGTATCTCCAGGGGCCACCATCCACTGGACAACACGACGTCCGTAGTTATTCGACACCAAAGTTTTCAGTTCACCATACAAGGGATCAAAAATAGACTTCTTGGCCGCCTTCGTGTCATCTAAGGTGTTTAGCAAAGCGATCAGAAAGGTATGGCCATGCTCGTGCATGGAGATCTTTAGCAAATGTTCCTTGATTTTTTTTATGATGGCCTAAGAGATGGGAATGAGATGATATATATAAGTGAATCAGATTCGTTCGTAGTGCACCTTTGACTTACTCGACGAGTTTTCGAAGTAGAGTTGTAGAAACATAAAATCGCCGCCTCGGCGCCATCCTTAGTGCTTAACATATGCGGTATATAAGCAGCCAAAGGGGTGACAGTCTCCTCCATTTTCTCCTTGTCGATGACCTGTATGTACTCGAGCAAAACGGCGTGCACCAAAGAGTTATCAAGTAGCTCCTTATTGGCAATATGATCCAGATTGGCTTTTACAGCGTTAATTATGGAGGCTTTCATATCAGGTGAACTCTTAAATGAGTCTTTCAGGCACTTCACCTTGTCATCCTTAACCGATTTATATAGATCGCCATAGAATTCTTGGCGCATATAGCGACGCTCTTTTGAATCCCCATTCAAGTATATGTAATCCACGATCTTGCCAGCGATTTTATGACCACATAGACGGACCATATTACCATACATGGCATTAACCAAAAGCTTCTTGGTATTTGGCGAACCGTACTTTAGCATTCGATTGACACAAAAGTGTGCATATTTTGACTGGCACAGCTCCGGGGCGTGCGGTATTAATTTTGAAGACAACTCCTCACGCAATTCTGGTGTCGCATGCTTCAGCATGCACTGAATCACTCGGGAGGAATCGTGAGCCACGACTACCTTTACAATCATGTTGTCGATATTCAGTATTTTATACATTTGCTCTACCAATAGGTGTTTATCTTTGGAGCGACGACTGCAATGGCAATTGTAATATCAATGTCCATATGTGAGTGTCTCTGTTGGAATCTGAGGCGGGATACTTACCATTTAAGCAGTTCATAGAGTTGCTTCACCTTCTGGGTGATTTCGAAGGTTTCACGGCTGCGTTTGCGCTGCAATTTGAGCTGCTTTTTATCCAACTTGAACTGAGTCCAATCCGTTTTTGTGTTTACGTTTCCGTTATCAGATGATTTTGGCTTGCTGAGACGTGGGCCAGTTTCTCCACCTGCCGGAGTGTTGTCAACTTGAACCATATCAACTTTAATTAAGACAAAACAATAAAGGAGAAATGTGTTTGTGTTTCGGGCTCAGCGGCAACACGTGCCGAACGATATATTGAGAGGTATCGTTATCGATGAAAGGCACAGGTGCAGTGTAGTAATATGAAAAAAAAAGTACCAACAGCCGTTCTTAGCTATCGATGGTTGCAACTTCGACGATATTTTTAAATTTATATTTTTATAATTTAGTGCAAGCAGATTATTTCACTTAAACATTTTAGTTTAATTATCTTGTAGCTATGAATATCTTTATGTTGCATATGTATGCATATATGAATACCGTATATCGGCTGGGAATATCGTCAAGAGTATATGGCTAGTTATCTCACCCCTAGTGTACAGTCGCCTCAGTCGCGACGGTGGATATATAAATAATTGTTTTTTTTTTTTTCGCGGCAAAAAGTGCAAACATTTGTTTTTACGACATCGCAAAGCAAGGAAAACAACGCGAGCAATGGTTAAGCTGGGAAAAAAAAAATTAGCAGAGCTCTCGGAAATAAGCAAAAAGAAATCAGCCGCATGCTCCGACAGTGATGAAAACGGGAAAAATGGAGCCAACAGTTCAAGCGGTGATGACTCCGAAATTGTCAACGATAAGCAGGAAACTGGCTCAAAAAAACAACGGGCGTCCGTGGCATCCACAAAGATCACCATCAACGACAGCGACACGGATGGAAGCGATGATCTGCCATTGAATGGCAGCAAGGCGTCCAGCTCAAGTGGACCGCCCCGAAAGAAGCAAAAGAAGACGCCCAAATCAAAGGGCAAAGCAGCGCTGCAGGCAGCGGCTGCTGACAAGAATAAAAACAAAAAATCGTCAAACAAAGCCGTATTAGATGACAATAATGATGACAATGCCAACGTCGATAATGATGATGGTGATGGTGAAAATGTTGATAGGGAATTCGAGGTTTGCACACGGTTACAATACTTGCCAATAGGCGAACTATTATATTCGTTTGCATTACAGGTGGAGGCGATTGTGGGCCACAAGTCGAAGAACGGCGAGTCGTTCTTCTTAGTGCGATGGAAAGGTTACGGCAAGGAGGACGACAGCTGGGAGCCGGAGGCCGAGCTGAATTGCGACGACCTGATCGAGGAATATCACAAAAAAGTAACATTTATGCTTGGGCCATGCTTTATGTTTATGTCATTGACTTTCAGAGTTCATTTCCAGAACAGCAAGAAGAGCGCCGGAGCTGGCAAGAAGTCGACGGCTGCGGCAAAGGGCGTGCGCGGCCGAAAGCCGAGCAGCAAGACTGTATCCACCGATCCGGATAAAGAGTGGGCAGTGGAACGCATATTGGACTCAGTCCATGATGATGAGCACGGTGTTCTCTATCGCATACGCTGGAAGGGCTTCGGAGCCAAGGAGGACACCTGGGAACCTGAATCGAATCTATCCTGCGAGGGCCTAATCGAAAAGTTCAAGAGGAGCCTGAACGAGGAACGCAACGTGGATGCGAAACAGTTGCGGGAATCGCCGAAGAAAACGAAGCGTTTGGTAAACGAGACAATTCCACGCTCTAATTTACACAACCGAATCGAGCGTTCCTCGAAGCGAGCCGCAGCGAAAAATCGGTAAGATAAGAAAGTTCTAGCTACCATTGTCCCTATCTTTGGCTCTCTCCCTTCCTCTACTCTCTTCCTCTTACTAGTGTGTCACTAACTGCCTCTTTTCAATTCGTTTCATGTCACGCCTGCTGTCCCTCTCGCACTTGCAGCGTTTTCTATGGGGAGGAATAGGAGAGCGGGACTCGTAGCTCAATACGAGATATTTGACGATAAATAAAGAGAAAACAGTGCAGTATCGAATTCGGAGTAGTATTTGAAATGAATAACAGTTTTAAAACGATTAGTTTAAGTTGATGAAACCAGGCCTTCGGCCTGGCACGTTCCTAGTTCTTAAGAGTATAAATTGTCTAAGTACGTGAAATCCATTAACCATCAAATAAAAAAATAGTAAAACAGAATTTCTTCTAAGATTTTAGGTTATGAAAACCAAAAATGATTCCCTCTTTACAATGTTTTATCGTAGTTAACTAAATTAATCTGCACTTTCTTTTAATTTTTCCATAAACAAATAAATAATAATATAAAAAAAATATGTTTCACACAATCTACTTAGAATGGAAATCTAATTAAATTTAGAATTAACCTTACCCTCACTCTCCTCGAGTTTTAGTCCTAAGCAAAAAAAAAAAAAAAAAAACAATGTATGTAGCAACAAACAATATTTCAATTAACTCGAAATCAATTCACTCACACATTCACATTCACAGTTACAGTCTTTCCTCCAGGCACTTCATAAGCTTATTTATTTTGGAATAAAAAAGAATAGAAAATATGTATTAAGCAAACTACTGAAAAATAAAAGGTTAATAAATTTTGGGCAACAACTTAGTCTGGCTACTATACACCAATTTGGAACCAACCAAACTTGAAAAATAATATTATATAGCAACAATATTTCAATTAACTTGAAATAAATTTACTCACAGATTTAAAATTAGATTTAAAATCCTCTTTCTTTTTTATATCAGACATTATATTCACTTATGTATTTTAGAGAAAAACTTTTGATGAAAAACGTCAAAAACCTTCGTCACGAATAACTTAATCAATCTAATTATGTCAATCTGACATATGTAGGCCAGTTTTCGATGCCAGTTTTAAAACAGTATATACATATGTATGTATATATGTACAGACAAATTCTGGCAAAAAGTGAAAAGATTTGTTTTTACATCACAAAGCAATGGAAACGCGATCAATGGCTAAGCTGCGCAAAGAAAAATTAGCAGAGCTCTCGGAAATAAGCAAAAAGAAATCAGCCGCATGCTCCGACAGTGATGAAAACGCGAAAAATGGAGCCAACAGTTCAAGCGGTGATGACTCCGAAATTGTCAACGATAAGCAGGAAAAGGCGTCCAGCTCAAGTGGACCGCCCCGAAAGAAGCAAAAGAAGACGCCCAAATCAAAGGATGATAATTATGAAAATAATGCTGATGGTGAAAATGTTGATAGGGAATTCGAGGTTTGCACACGGTTACAATACTTGCCAATAGGCGAACTATTATATTCGTTTGCATTACAGGTGGAGGCGATTGTGGGCCACAAGTGGCAGACCGGCGAGTCGTTCTTCCTAGTGCGCTGGAAGGGTTACGGCGAGGAGGACGACAGCTGGGAGCCGGAGGCCGGGCTGAATTGCGACGAATTAGTCGAAGATTACCACAAAAAAGTAGCTGGCAAGAAGTCGACGGCTGCGGCAAAGTGCGTGCGCGGCCGAAAGCCGAGCAGCAAGACTAATTTACAGAACCGAAACCTTCGTTCCTCGAAGCGACTCGCAGCGAAAAATCGGTTCTAGCTACCTTTGTCCCTATCTTTGGCTCTCTCCCTTCCTCTACTCTCTTCCTCTTACTAGTGTGTCACTAACTGCCTCTTTTCAATTCGTTTCATGTCACGCCTGCTGTCCCTCTCGCACTTGCAGCGTTTTCTATGGGGAGGAATAGGAGAGCGGGACTCGTAGCTCAATACTACTTAAGCGATTAGCTTAAGTTGATGAAACGTGAAACTAGGCCTTCGGCCTGGCACGTTCCTAGTTCTTAAGAGTATAAATTTTAGGTTATGAAAACAAAAAGTGATTCCCTCTTTACAATGTTTTATCGTAGTCAACTAAATTAATCTACACTTTCTTTTAATTTTTCCATAAACAAATAAATAATAATATAAAATATGTTTCACACGATCTACTTAGAATGGAAATCTAATTAAATTTGGAAAAAACCTTACCCTCATTCTCCTTTAACAGGCCTCGAGTTTTAGTCCTAAAATTTAAAAAAATTTATGTAGCAACAAACAATATTTCAATTAACTTGAAATCAATTTACTCACACATTCACATTCACAGTTACAGTCTTTCCTCCAGGCACTTCATAAGCTTATTTATTTTGGAATAAAAAAGAATAGAAAATATGTATTAAGCAAACTACTGAAAAATAAAAGGTTAATCAATTTTGGGCAACAACTTACTCTGGCTACTATACACCAATTTGGAACTAACCAAACTTGAAAAATAATATTATATAGCAACAATATTTCAATTACCTTGAAATAAATTTACTCACAGATTCAAAATTAGATTTAAAATCCTCTTTGTTTTTTATATCAGACATTATATTCGTTATGTATTTTAGAGAAAAACTTTTGATGAAAAACGTCAAAAACCTTCGTCACGAATAACTTAATCAATCTAATTATGTCAATCTGACATATGTAGGCCAGTTTTCGATGCCAGTTTTAAAACAGTATATACATATGTATGTATGTATGTATGTACAGACTAGTTGACAAAAGCTGTTGTGATAGACGAAGGGCTAATCTATCCTGCAAGGGCCTAGTCGAGCAGTTCAGGATGATCCTGATTGAAGAGCGCAAAGTGAACACGAAAAAGTTGCTCAAATGGCTAAACAAAACGAAGCACAGTCGAGCCGAGCGCTTTTCGGTGCGAGCGACAGCCATTAATCGTTACTCTCTTACCCTCTCCCACACACATACACGCACACTAGCTGTCTTTTTTGCATTCATTACATGTCACACCTGCCGTCCCTTTCGCACTCACAGAAAACATAATTAGTTCTTATAACTTAGCTTTTAGGTTATGAAAAGGAAAGAAAAAATGATAATTCCGGGTTTGGCGTAGTAATTTAAATTGAAAAAGTAAAAATAATCATATAGAATATATTTGCATTAATCAATCAAAGAAAATAACTTACTGCGGCTCACAAACGACTCGGCATTCCTACTCGAAAAAAAAAAAGAATTTATGTAGCAACAAACAATATTTCAATTAACTTGAAATATATTTACTCACGCATTCGAATTCCCATTCGGATCCCTTACAATCGCTTTTTTATTTTGGAATAAAATAAAAAGAATATAAAATCCTTGAGCAATCAAATTTATATACATTTTAGGAAACAACTTACATTCGCTATCATACACCAAAACGGATTTGGAAAAACTTGAAAAACAAAATTTGTATATAGCAACGAACAATGTATTAATTAACTTGAAATATATTTACTCACACTTTCAAATTCATTTTAACTCCAACCATTTTTTTTATTTTTTGTTATTTTAGATTTTGTCACTTTATTTTTTTAGAGAAAAACTTCTGGAACTTTTTTTTTGGTAATCGCTTAGACAATTCACGGTGTTCTCGCTTGAACGAACTCTAGGCAAATGAGGCAGGATGACGGATGAAAACTGACCAGGGAGGATATGGCTGCCAATCTAAATCATATAAATCAATATTCGATAAGCAGGTTAGCTACATACTCGGTTTAGTGTTGACTAAACACATGCCGAAGATTAGGACCACCCATCACTAATTTCCAATTGGATTGCATTCAGAAAGCCTTACTGGAACTTGGTCTAGGAATTTATCGTACTCAGCGGTATACTTAGGCACCATCGAGACAGGCAACATATAAGAATTGGTCGGACGTACCAGACTATATAGTACTCGATCGTTGACTAACAGGAGATATAGCGATTATATATATATATATACTATAGCTATAGGGCACAGATATGGACCATAACAAGACAGAAACTATAGAAATTGTAGTTGTTTTTTGAATGTCAATGTTAGCAAAATTCAACATTAACTTAGTTAAACCCTGGCTTCAACACAGAAGTTGTTATGGCTTCCATGCATATACATACATACTATACATGTTTAGAGGGACAGCCCTCCAGATTGCTTCAATTGATGCTCTAAGACATACATACATATATTATTTAGCCATCGCTTGTAGTCAGATCTTAAATAAAACATAATTTGTATACATTTTTTCTTCATAACAAATAGATTATAGTTAGTAAACTCCATTTGCTTTGGGTTTATTGCATTTGAACTGTCATCTGACAATCTGTATTTGTAGCTATAAGTTGTGTTTGTTGTTTTTGCAAGTTGCACGTCGCACAAAAAAAAAAAAACGAATTAAATTGTATGTTAAACAGTTGGAGCTAAGCTGGATTGGCATTGTGCGGGGCTTAGAGACCCGCTTGTAAGCCAAAGCCTGGGCCCTTTGGCTCCTCGGATAGCGAAGTGGGCTCGCCTTTGGGTTCGCTGGCGAAGCGTCCGTTGCGTGGTCCGGGCGGCGAGATCTTATCGGCTTTAAGATCGTTCAGAATCTCTTGCATATCCTTGCCGGTCAGATCCTCCTGCAGCATGGAATGTGATATTAGTTATGAGCAAAATATTTGGAAATATATTTTGAATTCATTTCCCCCTCACATAGTAATCATCGTTGATGGACACCATGGGTGCATTGACACAGGCTCCCAGGCATTCCACCTCCGAGATGGTGAACTTCTTGTCCTTTGTGGTTTCGCCGACGCCGATGCCCAGCTGTTTTTTGCACGTCTCCAGAATCTCGTCGGAGCCGCGCAGCCAGCAGGGCGTGGTGGTGCACACCTGAATATGATATTTGCCCGTTGGCTTGCGCATGAACATTGTGTAGAAGGTAGCCACCTCGTAGACGCGCATGTTGGGCAGGCCCAGTATCTCGGCCACCTTGTGCATGGCCGATATGGGCAGCCAGCCATACTGACGCTGTGCCAGATCGAGTAGCGGTATCATTGCGCCACGTTTGTGACCTTCTGGATAGATGCTTAATATGGCTTCCACGCGTTTCTTGTTCTCGGCACTGAACTCAAAGGGTATGTTGGGATTATCCTCGGGTGTGTCGCGATGCACGAACAGATTGTCGCTGCGCTGGGCACTGCTGGTGGCGATGGCGCGCAGGCTGCCGCGCTGCAAATACATAATGTTATTGTTTGTTGTGCAAAAAAATTACATAACTTGTCGCTCGTAATTGGCATTTGCATGCCAGCACTGATAGCGCGTTACACAGCAAATTACTTACGACAGCGGCCAGCGTCTTTGCTGCACAATTCGATAGCATTTTATACACTTTTCAGCCAAATAATAAAGTAAAAAGTTGTATTAATTGGAAGTGTCGGTGCCACAACCAGTGCCACAAACGATTTCGATTACTTCGATCAGCTGGAGTTGCCAGTGCTGCTAACGAATGGCATATCGTACGTTGAAAATTCCAACTAAATCACGATAGTAATCGCATCAATTGCGATATATATTTGTAGCGCAGTATTTGAACCAGTGTTTGAACGCAGATAAATCTGTGATGCAAATATGTACATATGTATATAAATTATATAAGATATATCGCATATGCCATATGTCATGTACATATGTAAATAAATATCTTAGCAGAAAAGGCCTATTTTCCTAGCCTATTAATGAAAAATACTATTTATTCACAGAAATAAATTGAAATTGAAAAAACAATATAAGATATACGTATGTATGTATGCAAATTATTCAATCAGCAATGCAAGCAAAATATCAATGATGTACTTACTATATATGCCCGATGTTTTTATTATTTCAATAATCAAATTTTACGCAATTGCTAACTATTTTATGCGTTACGGATTCAATTGTACACTTAAATTTCAGTTAAATGCATGATTTTCATTTAAATATAGAATATAGGTATACATATAGATATAGATATAGTACAGAAATGTCGTGCAATCACGCATTTTGCTCATAGTTTTCAGTTTTCATGTCATTCAAACCAAGCTCCTCGTTGTCCTCAAAGCTCCGCTCATATCTTTCCACAATGAGCTTGGCATCCGGCTCATCGTCATCCGAGAGCGATTGTACATAGGTATTACCGGCTGGGTCCTCCAGCACGAGTGTAATTACCTGCTCCAATTTGATAACCTTATCGAACGTGGTTAGGAAGCGTTCCAGTTGCTGCCTGGACGGTTCATCGGCCGAGTCGTGAAACAAGGTGCCATCCAGTTGCTCGCGCATGGCCACTAGTAGGCCCTCGACGGTGGTAAACCGCCCGCAAAGAGCATTGGGTCCCACATCCAAGTCCAGCTCTGGTATCGATAAGCTGCACGTTTCTGATTTCAGCACATCTCGAGTCAGATCCTCTTTGCTTTCGACTCGCAACTTAAATCGCACTCCCTCCGGCTCGATGCCACCGCCGGACTTGACTTCGTTCGTCTTGTGGCCGCATCTCGAGCAGACGGTGGCCATGATGACCACCTCCTTGAAGTGCGGTATATTGGTCAGCTTCATGTTCGTCTCGCACGGTGCATGACAGTTGGGACAGTTGGTGGAGAACTGCAGCACCTCGCCATGCAGATTCTCAATTGGCCACGAGTCCTCGGCAATGGGCTTCAATAGATGCTGATCCTCGTGATTTTGCTCATAGAGGCCTGCAGGGATGCACATAAATGTATTTAATTAGTTGGATATGATACGACTGAGATGGGTTCGTCAACTCACCGAGCTGCTCGTTTTGGGCGGTCGACCGCGCAAAGTGGCTCGTTTTCAGCTGTGGATCGCTGGCGGGTGCCAAGGGATTCTCAATAAAACTGTTGCCCGAGATGTCCTCGAGCAGCACGCGGAAAGGTTTCTTCACCAGTTTTAGATCACGCAAGCGATCGATGAAGGCATCGATGGACTCGGCCTCCGTGGGATGCTCAATTCGCCGTTTCTCCTGATCTTGCGACAAGCCCGTTATGGTGCGCTCAATGATGCCCTCAATGGTGGTCACCTCACCTTTTTGTGATTGCACGGGTATCTCTAGCTCCACTTCTGGTATGCTGATGCTGGAATTGTCCGATCGAACAACACGACGATTCAGATCCGCTTCCTTCTCCACTTTCAGTTCGATGCGTATTCCATGCTTTTGTATTTCGGATGCCGATTGCATTTCGTTATTCGTGAACCCGCAGTGCTCACACTTGAAGGACATGAGCACCACCTCTCGGAAGAAGGGTATCTTCGTCGGCAGCAACCGAGTGGTGCCAGTCTTGAAGCAGCTCATGCAGGCCGATTCGATTTCGACCACTTCCACTGCCTGCTCTGCATTAATTTCTTTGAAGATAGGCTCCTGCTGTGCTTCCGTCAGCGCGGACGCTGGGTCCGTCGTGTCGGCGCTCTCCGCCGCCATAGTTGCGCTTGCCGTGGTGGACATAATTTAGCTACAAAATTCAGTTGCTTGTTAAAAAAAATGTAAATAAATAGGGCTATGCTGCTCTCACAACGTGTAGCCAGTGCACTAGATTGTTCTAAATAATCTTCTCAGTGTTAGAAAATGCCGGTGGATTATCAAGATATGTACTTTACGTATTCGTTACTTACCCTGCTTTGAAATGCTTATAAAAACTATATTTTGTATCAAATGTCAAAAGTAGCTCGGCTAAGTTTTCTGTGAAATTTTTAGCGAACTGTGTTCACTGTTAAATTTTGTGTACTTTTGTACGACTATTAAGAAAGTTTGTTTTGGCGAGCTACCCCGATAATTCAAGCTCATAGACAAGAAGAAGAATGGATGGATTATAGTTCATTTATACAATCAATTCACTCCATTAATTTCCTTTTATTTAATGTGCTCCTAATATCTGCTCGTTTTGGATGCCAAAAGGTCTAATTTGAATGTTCTTGGAGTGTCCGCTAAATTCGAATTGTACATAACTAAAGATGGCAGAATTATCGGTGGGAATATCGTGTAGCCATTTTCATCGATGCGATATGCATTATTTCATCGCTAACCGCGAGAACCAGCAGCAGCGGCGGCCAGCAGTGCTGTGTGTGTGTGCGTGTGTGCGCGACGAAAAAGTATAAATCGTAACGAGCAGAAGAAAAAAACGTGTGAAAATTTAAAGAAAGGTATCGCAATCAAATAATTAAATTGTCAATTATATTACTATATTGCACAAGACGCGAAGACCCCTGAAGGACTTTCTATCCAAGCGTTTGTGTAGTGTATGTACATGTGTATGTGCATGTGTATTTTGTGCGACCAGCAGCACCTGGGCGGTGGAGTGAAAATTTTGCGTTCAAGGACAACAGAACGACAGTGCGCACAGCTGCAAGTGTGTACTACTGTGTGGGATGTCCCCCTCCCTGCCCCATTTTCTATGTCCACTATTAGAACTCTCGATATGCTGCTCCTCGGCACGCCAAGGCACTCGCTCAATTGCCCAGGCTTCAGAACAGCATACAAACCTATACACATAAATATATATGTACGCTCGTATGTATGTATGTATGTAGAAAAGTACCGAGTTTTAAAAGAGCGGGCGCGTTTTTTTCCATTTAGTGTTTCTGTTGCAAAACACAGTTAGTATCTAATTACAATTCAACAACAGAAAGCTCCGGTGTCCAGGCTGCATTGGAAGTTCTAGTGTACACTATAGCCAATTTTAAAATAGAATGTTTTACATATTTCGAAAGAAATTCAATTTTCAACCAAAACCTAAGTATATACATACATATATATATATATATATATATATATATATATATATATATATATATATATATGTATATATATATTTATTTATATGTGTGTGTGTGTGTTTGGGGTTGCCAATGTTTTTTTTTTTTGCGCCCTGAATGGGCATGCGCATACCAACACATGTGCTCTCTTGCTCTCTCTCATACGCGCAAAACACATGGGTCGCGCTGCACTGAAAATAACTGTCGCAATTGAGAGAGACAATCGTACAGTGAGACTAAACGTTTGAGAAAAAGTACGTACAAAAAGTACAAAAAATGCCTGATATGCCAACAAAAAAAAAACAACAGCTGCGCAGATTCGACAAAGTCGTTAGGATGGTGTGGGTCGGGGGAGTGCATATCTGGCTGATGCCCATTTCCAATTGCACGGGGCGCATAGACGCCTAGTCGACAGTCGTGCACAGATTCTCGTAAACAAAACGCTCGAAATTTGCGTACCACGTGTGTAGTCTGAATGCGCGTATAAATATATTTATATCTATCTATACATACATATGTATATACGCGTATGAGTTGTGTGTGTTTGCCGGAGTCTATAAATGTATGTACAAATATATTTAGTGCAATTGTTTCGTGCAGCTGATTTGTTGTTGTGCTTGGTTTAATACCGTTTTTTTTCTTCCTCCTGTTTTTCGAGGGCTACTAATCAACATTTAAATTTGCGACACATCCGCTGCGGTTATTACTCAAAAAAATATATACATATGTACATATGTGAGTCGTTCGAGCCCGCGTAGAAATATATGTGAATATAAATAAGTGTGTATATATGTATGTATAGAATATATACCTTATACATAATATTAAAAAAAAAAAACCAGATCTGTGACATGTGTGTTTGTCTTGTCCAAGGACCCTTGGCACAGCGTCGTTGCATCAAGCAATATAAAAGGGCGAAAATCAAAGTTGAATTTATTGCAAACGGCATTGACTTCACTTACTACTACATGCATACATGTATGTATATGGGCATATACGTGTTGTATTAGGTCTATGTATATGTGTGTGTATGCACACATACATGTTGTGTTGCAGCAACTCTAACGCAGGCGCCTGCGCCGACTGAGCGACTCGCAATTTCTACGAGTACATGAAATGTACAAACACACACACACACAAACACACATACATATGTATATCAATGGGCACGTGCGTAAAGAATCAATTCGCTTCTTAACTAAAACTTATAGTCAGCTGCGATAATTACTATCGCGATCGAATGACATCGCTAACAAACTGAAGATCGGCTCATGCCTTACAGTGTCACTGGGATATAGAAATTATTAATGAAAGTATATATTGGAATCATTATTGAGAATGTTTGTTTATTTGTAGAAAAGACCTGGTAACCAGTCGAGAATAATCGCTGTAAAATAATATGAAAATAAATATATTTGCACTTAGTTTTTTTTTTTTTTTATTTATTTATTTATTTTTTTTTTAATGAAAGTAAATAAATAATGCCATACATGCGAAGTTTAATACATACAATGTACATACATATATACAAAATAGACAACAACAAATCTGCTCTTATCTTAATGTGTTAATTTGAACAATCATTTTTATACACAAACTGAATTCAGCTTAACTCACAAAAGACAGAAGAAGAAGTGAAAGAGAGTGGGGGAGAGAAAGAGAGAGTTGCTAAATGTTAACTGTTCCTCAAAGTATGCATCATTATGAGCTGTTCAGTATGAGACATTCTGCCGTTGTGTTGCATAAGCGAAAGGAGTATTAGCATATAGCAGCAGCTGCTTTAGACATGGAGGCTGAGCCATACCCAGACCCTTTCACCGTTCGACTGATTGGATGAGACAAACATTTCATCATTTACTTTACTGCCAACACACTTCAATCTGTTTTCTGTTTACTTTTATTCTCTCGTTAGAAACTTAGACGTGTCATCGATTGTTTGTTTTTTATTTTTTGTTACTTTTTTATGATTTTTCTACGTTAGTTCGCGTTTCGGGTAGTTAGTTCTTGAAATTCGCAGATATATTTAGATAACTTATTAACAATTGACAACTTATTAACATAAGACATTCGTTATTGAAGTAACCATTAATAAGACAATGCACATGATAGTATAAATTTTCTTTTGTTTTCTTTATTTGTTGTTTGTTTGGTTTTGTTTTTTTTTTGTTTTTTGTTTTTTTTTTTTTTTAATAAATATATATATTTTTCTAATGTTTTGAAAATTTTTGATTAAATTTTTCATTACTTGCGGTATATTTATATTGTGCAGAACGACGCTGTTATCCTTCGTCTATCTGTCGTCGTCGTCATAATTGTCGTCGTCGTCATCGTCGTTTTCGTCATCGTACTCGTCGCAACACAGCAACAAATTGAAACAATAGCAGCACGCGGTTCCATTGCAATAACGGTACCCATAACGGATCAACGCAAGAAACGAGAGCCCACAGGAAAAGAGGAACAACAGAGCCGAAGTCCTAGAGGCAAAATGCAGACGCATAAAAAGTGAAAGGAGGAACAGAGGAAGTACCAAGCAATAGCAGAGCTAAACTGAGCTTGTTGTGTGTGTGTGTGTGTGTGTGTGTGTGCGTGAGCGTGCACGAGCGTAAGTGCCTGTGTATGTTCGTCTTCGTGAGTACAGCAGCTATCGAGCACACACTCTCACATTGAAACACCCATTCTCTCGCTAACGCCTACCTGACTGGCTGTCTGTGTGCGCGGTTGTTTGTGTGTATTAGTGTAGCAGTAGCAGCAGAAGAGAGATTCATACATCGACTGTCACACTTACACCCATTTGCAGTGTGCAATTGGCATGGCTGCAAGGAGTGCGAGCAAGGAACAATAGCAACCACAATTGGGATATGCAGCTATAAGAGAAGATTGATAGTTAAGTAAGCGTAAAGGACTTGAAACCAAAAATTACAACACCAGCAAAAGTAACAGATAAAGAAACTTAAGCAACAAATATAATATTGAACAAATTGCAAGTTACAAGAAACAAACAGCGAGAAAAATTAGAAAGAAAAAGGAGTGAAAGAGCTTAATAAACTCTGCCCGCCTCACAGTCACAATTGAGCAAAAAAAAGGAATACGAAGTAATCAAACGGTTAATTAACAAGTTGCTGGCAACATGAGCACACTGCTCGAGGAGCTGAGTCAATCACTGACTACGGTGACAATAGAGGAACAGCAGCCGCAGCAACAACAGCAGCTGCAGCAGCATCGGGTCACAATGAGTACGACAATCTGCGAGGATTCGATTTCATCGTCGGTGCTGGAAGACATCGATGTGAGCAATACGAGCAGCAGCAGCAGTACCAGCAGTACCAGTAGCAGCAGCAGCAGCAGCAGCGCGAGCAGCAACAGCAGCAGCTGCAGCAATGGCACTGGAACGGACACGGACACCGGCAAGGGCAGCAGCACCGTGGGCAGCATTGATACGACGCGAGTCAGCTCGTCCAGCATTGGATCGGCTGCATCGATTACATCATCGGTATCAACAACCGCCCCATCCACGTCCAATTCATCGGGCCTCGGTCTGGTGGTCGATGTGGATAGCAATATTGGCAGCAGCCAGGAGCTGAGCCATGGCTATGAGTCCAAGAGCGTCACGGAGCTAGATTCCCTGGAGGATACGTGCGGCTCCATGCTCAAAGATGCCGACAAGAACTGCATGCTATGCAGGTGAGTTTCTAGCTGACAATATTTAACTTTGGCCATCATTTAATATCGATAAAAAGGTTAGCAAAATCAATAGTAGCTAAAGGCAGCTCAAAAAAAGATCTGTAATCGATTTCCTACTATCGATAAACAAGTAATATTTGATATTCATTTTTATTTTTATCAATGTTAATGTATAAAATATATATATAACTATGACAAAATAGAAAATATGTTGCTCTAATAATTATAGATAGCTTGATTCATCGATAACTGTAATCAAATAGCCAAATATATAATCTATGTATATTCATAGCTAGCTAGCTAAAAGAAAATTCCTAAAAATGCTGCTCTTTTTACTATTAGTAAAAACCTTGATTTATCGTTACTATCGATGGCGCCAATTAAATCGAAATTGAATTTTTAAAAACCATTTCCCATCATTTGTAGCTCGCGTTTGGTTATGCCGCGAATTCTATCCTGTCTGCATGTATATTGCGAGGATTGCCTGCTCAATTTGCTACGCAGCAAGGAGGCGGCAGCGGCAAGCTCACCGGCCACATCCCTATCGTCGGCGGCCAGCTGCTCGTCGGTCTCGTTCGATGGCAGTGAGAATCAGCGGTTGCATACGGTGCTGGAGTGTCCCGTTTGCAAGCAGCTGACCCATCTGGGCAGCAAGGGCGTCAAGGGACTGACCATGGACTATATTGTGACAAATACGCTGGATCTGTCCAATCTGGAATCGGAGCATATACCGTGCACGTCCTGCAAGAGCAAAGAGGAGGCCATATCACGTTGCAATGACTGCGCCAACTTCTTGTGCAACGGCTGCGACAATGCGCACAAATATATGCGCTGCTTCGAGAACCATCAGGTGGTGCGCATCGAGGATCTGCAGAAGAATGTGCAGAACGACAAGCTGATCATACACAAGCCAATCTGCTGCCGTCAGCACGTCAATGAGAATCTCAAATACTATTGCTTTACGTGCCAGGTGCCCACCTGCAACGATTGCCTGCTGAGCGATCATAAGGGCAACGATCATCACTACGAGACCGCTCTGGTTGCCGAGCAAACAGTTCGGGCCGATCTCGAGCAAACACTGACGGAGACAGCGAAGAAGGCACAATATTGCAACGATGCGGGAAGCAATCTCAGCAGTGCTCTAACCGAACTCCAATCGCAGCACGACAATGTCCGACAGCAGATCGATGATGCGTACAAGGGCTATAAGCGCATTCTCGAGAACATTCGCGATCAGATGGTCACCGATCTGAGTCGCTTGCACTCGGAGCGCGAGCTGAAGATCATGGATCTGATGCAGAGCCTGGAGAATAACATGGGCCGACTGCAGCATGCCTCCCAGTTCGGTCAGCGTGCCATCGAGAAGGCAAATGCCATTGAGTTTCTGTTGCTGAAGCCGGTGATCAGTGCTCAGTGCGCCAATCTGATCGATCAGACACCCCAGAGCGATGTCAACTATCAGCTGCAGTTCGACTGTATGCCCGAGAAGTTTGAGCGTTTCGCGCGTGAAATGTTTGGCAAATTTCGCACCGAATCAACGAAAAGCCAAAATGCACCTGGAACTGCGGCAATGGCCGAGACGGCGGCCTCTCCGATGGCCACGCCCAAGCAGCACTCGCCGCCGCCATCGAACTTGGCGCCCGGCTGCCATGGCGTTGGCATGCTGCCGCCTGGAGTACGCAGCCTGGCCGGAGTCGGCAGCAGCTCCGTCAACAACAGCTCGGTGCAGGGACGGCTGAGCTCGGCAGCTGTTTTTAGTCCCATATCGTTGCCATCGTCGTTGCAGAGCTCCTTCGATGGCGACACCTCAGTCATGACCAACTTCTCCATGATGAGCACGCTGCCGCCCGATTCGCCGCCGCAGCTGCAGCAGCAACAGCAGCAGGCGCTGCAACAGGCGCAACAGCAGCAACAGCAGCAGCAGCAGCAGCAACAGCAGCAGCAGAAGCAACAGCAGCAACAGCAACAAGCGCTGCATCAACAGCCCCAGACGCTGCCCGTGACCCAGCAAATATCGCAGATGGTAACGCCTCAAGGCATTGTCCAAGTACCACCACCCTCGGGGCATGTCAGTCTCAATGCTGGAGCGACTAACAGCGCTGTCGGCATGGGCCTGGGTGCCCTCAATGGACTGGGCATGAATGCTGGCGGACCAACACCTCCGTTCAGCATGCTTGAATACAATCTCTCACGATTGGCCAGTCTCACGGAGAGCATACCGGACGCCATGAGCGATACGTTGGGCGTGGGCAGCTCTAGTGCGGTGGCTGTTGCTGCCACTGCCGGCGCCGCCGGCGGCGCTGCATCCCATCATCAGCAGCCGGTAATTCCGCCCTCTGGCGTCACGCCCACCCAACCCATAACACTGGCCGACATTCTGTCCGGCGATCAGCGCGCCCTCAACAATCTGCAAGCTCTGGCTAAACTGGGACTCAACAACAATGGTGAGTGGCGCGATCTTCGAAACTGTTAGCTCTGTTCGATTGCCTGCTTCCATACTACTCGGCTCACATAGTACACTAACTGCAGACAGATAAACAAAAGAGACAATTTTGATTTTCGTTTATATGCGATTCTCGAGCTCAATATTATGTGAATGCTCTGGCTCTGCGAGTAATTTATTACTAATTTTAACTAATATATACATATATAAATATATATTGTGAGCTTGTAGTGAATATAGTTTATATATTCCTCTTTGCTTTCATCTATATATATATATATATTTATATATGTATTATAAATATATAAATTGCTCTCCGACTCTGTTTGTTTATCTCTTTATCGCATTTCTTTTGTAATTAATATTATTTGAAATGAGATTTTGTCAAGCTGACACGTATATAAACTAGCTCAAGTTCTTCGAGCAATGTAATACTAATATGATTAACTAATTCCAATGAGATATCTTACCATATCTCTCTCTATATAACTTTCCTTGTATTTCTTTTTATAATTTTATTCTTTATATTTATTTTTAGTTTATATGATTTTGAATAAGATCTTGTGAGGTTTTAACTACCAGCCTTTCTATGCGATTTTCATTGATGTTGTCTGCAGTGTTTTAAGCGTATTGGCATTCTAAAAGAACTTTTATTTTCGTAGTATTTGTTATTAATGTTTTTTTTTTTTTGCAAATTTTAAGTTTGTTTTTATTTTGTTTCTTTCCTTTTCTTTTTCTTTTTCCACAATTGACACCCCACAACAACCAACAACAACAAAAACACCGTCACTACTACTACTACTACTTCTACTACTACTACTACTATTACTACCACTACAACCACTACTACCAACAACAACAACAACACTTTCCAAAACACCATCCAACAACAACACACAGATGAGCAACACGATTTGTTGTCGTCGAACGGAAGCTCAACGTGCCTTGATTATATTTTAACAGATTTCTGCATGCCAGCAGCCACATCACCCAATCTTCAAACACTGAATCCAATTGTTGGCGGTGTCGAGGAGATGAGCCTCAACAATTTCCATGCTGTGGCCCAGCCGGGCACCACCAGCGTCGTAACTGGCCGCAATAAGGCCACGCCCATGCAGATACGCTGTAAATTTGGTTCGCTCGGCACGGCCAAGGGCCAGTTTAATTCGCCGCACGGCTTTTGTCTGGGCGTCGATGAGGAGATCATTGTCGCCGATACGAACAATCATCGCATCGAGGTCTTTGACAAAATGGGCGCGCTCAAATTTCAATTTGGTGTCGCCGGCAAAGAGGAGGGTCAGCTCTGGTATCCTCGCAAGGTGGCTGTCATGCACAACAATGGCAAATTCGTGGTCTGCGATCGAGGCAACGAACGCTCCCGCATGCAAATCTTCTCCAAATGCGGACACTTTATGCGAAAAATTGCAATTAGGTGCGTGCTGACCTAAGCCCCATATATAGTAACTGTGTGCTAATTGTGTGATCTCTGCATAGGTATATTGATATTGTTGCGGGTCTGGCTGTAACTGCCAAGGGGCACATTGTAGCCGTCGACAGCGTCTCGCCCACCGTTTTCGTCATTTCCGAGGAGGGCGAGCTGGTGCGCTGGTTCGACTGCAGTGACTACATGCGTGAGCCATCCGATATTGCCATACGTGGTGAGTGCACTCCGCGTGACAGCTGCCATTAAGAAATTCTACTCACACGTATATATTTTGTATTTCTCGCTTGCAGACAACGATTTTTACGTGTGCGACTTTAAAGGGCATTGCGTGGCCGTTTTCCAAGAGGACGGCACCTTCCTTTATCGCATTGGCAATGAGAAGGTCACCTGCTTCCCCAACGGCATTGACATATCGAACGCTGGCGATGTACTCATCGGTGATTCACACGGAAATCGCTTCCATGTGGCCTGTTACTCACGGGAAGGCGTACTGCAATCCGAATTCGAGTGCCCACATGTCAAGGTTCGCATATGAAACACGATTAAAGCGTACTTCAACTAGCTTTTGGAATGAGAATTGTTTAATTATATAAATATGTATATAGTTATAGCACCTATTTATATATATATATATATATATTTCTATGATTACGTATGGGAGCGATGGCGCTTGATGCGTGTGCTAGGGTCGTAGGGCAATCGGTGGCTCCCCTGCACATATTGTGCGAATTACAGTTGCTCTATGATGATATTATTAATTCAATTATTGTTTATTGTGCAGGTTTCACGTTGTTGCGGTTTGAAAATCACCTCTGAGGGCTATGTTGTAACATTGGCCAAGAACAATCATCATGTTCTGGTCCTGAACACACTGTATGTTCACTGATTGCAAATCAAAGCGCGCAACAATCGTCCAGCTGTCGATCTGATCAAATACAACTATAAATACTCGTCAGGTAAAATATATGGATGTCGCAGGCAACCGCAACAGCATTGTCAACATCATGAAAATAGGAAGCAACTAAAGCAGCAGCAGCAGCAACAGCAGCAGCAGCAGCAGCATCAATCAACAGGCACCAGCAATAGCATAATCAATAGCAGCAGGAGAACCAACAGCAGGAGCAAAAACGACGTGGAGCAGCATAGCAATAATCCCATTCGAGCTAAATCGTCGCCGCCTTCCATATAAATAAGCTTGAAATAAGGGCCAGCCAAGCACCTTGAAATCAATGATTGCGAAATAAAAGGGAAAGGCGAGAAAAAAATAAAAATAAAAAATAAAAATAAATAAATAAATAAATAATATAAATAACGAGCGTAAAATCTCGAATCTCGAACCACGTTATCAACAAAATTGTTGTCAACGTACAACAGCAACAAGTAGCAACAAAAATGCAACAATACTATTTTTGATCTCTAATTTAATAGAAACAACTACAAGAAAAAAATACCTAAAACCTAAAACGATTAGCGCTACTAAAACAACAAATAATTAACAAGCATCTATGAAGATCTATAACAAGAAACAAAAGAACTTTAAAGTGTAACAACAACAGAAAAAAAACCTAACAAAATGAAAAAAAAAAAAAAAAAAATTGGATGAAAACTTACCATATATCTCAACGCGTTCTAAAGAAGCTCTAATTTAATTTTTTTTTTTCCGTTTCGATTTGAAATATGTTCTTGTTACAACTTTCATACAATATACAAAATGACACTCACACTCACAATTGAACAACATACACAAACACAAACAGAAACAGCAACAGCAACACACATACACGCTCACACACAACTTCATGTTACTTATTATCTATGTATAGGCATATTGTTATATCTACGCATTAGCTATGTTTGTGCAAAACCCCTTCCAGAATCTTTTTTCAACAAAACAAAAAAGAAAAACAAAAAAGAAAAAAACAAAAAACAAATACCAAAACAAACACGCATATATTTTACATACAATATATATATACACACAACTCACATATATATATATCTATATAAACATATGTATATACATATGTGTATATATTCATATACATATTTGTGAAACGTGCACGTTTTGTGCACATTTCCAAAGTGGACAGGAAAAACCAGGCAATAATTAACAAGAACAACAACAACAACAACAAAACATCTAAAATTATGTACAACTAACATATATTTTCAATTTTAACAACTACAAAAAAAAAAAAAAAAAAAAAAAAAAAAAAATTAAAACGGAAGAGACACGTGTTTAGGTTTTTCCTTACTGCTGCTTATATAAGGTGATATTTATTTATATATATATATACATATACATATACGTATGCGTATGTGAATATATAGCCTATATATATGTATGTATGTATATGTATGTATTTAACAAAACAAAAATATCTTACAACTGACATACATATATGTGAATCCTACGACTTTGCCATATATATCTATATATATATACAGAGAAAATAACACACACATATATAAATATATATATATATATATATATATATATATACTGATTTTTGTCACTGTATATATGAATTATATACAGATTGAATGAAAAAAGAAAACACAAATATTAGTATACATTCTGTGTGTGTGTGTGTGTGTGTAGAAGGTTTTTGTGTGTGTGTGTGTGTGTGTGTGTGTGTGTGTGTGTGTGTGTGTGTGTGATATATGTTCTCATTGTCGCGTTTGAGTGTGTGTTAGTAATAATAACAAACAAACAAATTCAAAACATACAAACTAAATGTAAGCTAACAAACCAAAATGCATATAACAACAACAACAACAACAACACAATAATAAAGGCATCAAATTTTGCAATGCATTAGGCCAACAAACTAACTAAAGAAAATCAACACTAAAACGAGACACACAAGCAAAAGAAAACCAAAAGATTACAAACAAAAAATGAAAAGAAAAAAACTATTGTTAAGTTCTATATATATATTTACAATGTTAAAATGATATTCCTCTTGCTTATATACATACAAAAAACTAAAAACAAAATACAAACATATACATATACGTGTGCATATGCCCACATTTACACAATATATATATATATGCTATATATATGTTTACAAACGTATGTATATGGTATTTATGTAAAGTAAGGACTCTTCTAGTAGCACATATTGGGGCATGTGCCATTTCTTTCCCGTTGTAATAAAATATATAAGGCTGGTTTACTCCCAAGACATTATTATTTTTTAAACAAATGAATAACATACTATTATTATTATTATTATTATTATTATTATTATCATTATTATTATTATATTATGATTAATTATGTGAATATTATGACTTTGTTGTTCTTGATTCTTTACGATGACAAAAATAATTCTTTGTGAATTTTTTATTATTATTAATATTAATATTATATAAATCGCAATTTATTTTTGACTATGTTTTAAGTGAAAAGTCTAGAAAATGATCAATTGTCGGTTATGATCAGTTATTATGTAAGAAAAGCAAAGCAACTTATTTTTTCTATAGGCTGTAACAGACACACACACATACACATACACATACACACACACACACACATTTTATTATATACAACACACATACAGTGACACATACACATATACACATACGAAACGTATCGAAAGTGAATTTTACGCATATTGTATTTGTGTATGTTAAGCAGTTAATGGATTTAACATTATATTAATTATAATTTTATACATATATATATATATATGAAAAAAGAAGATAATGTAAAAAAAAACTCCTGTTTAGTGATTCGTTTAACGCTGTTGAATTTGAATGTGTTTCATATGAATATAACTTCTAATCTTGTCATTTATTTAATACTAGTAAAACATGTACATTATATGGAATATATATGTATGTATTTACATATATATATACATATGCATATTTATGATTTTTCCTTAAACAACAAACAAAAGTTGTCTAAACCATTTTATATTATGTACTTTTTGTAAACAAAAACAAAAAGAAAAAACAAACATGTCAAAACATATTTATGTTTATAATTTTCTGCTTAATTTTATATATTTTGTTGTCATTTTACTTTTGTATCTTTTGTTCTGAATTTTTATTTTGTATTTTGTTTTTTTCGTTTGTTGCAACTACGTGTGAGGCTACACCAATTTATATACATATATAATGTATATATATACATTAATATATTATGTGAAACCAAGAAGAACTATCTAGCTCTAGCTAAAACTAAAACTAAAACAAAACAAAACTAAACTAATTGTATAAGTTTGTGAAACGCTTTTAATTGTCTTACGATTAATTTTAATTTGTATCCATTTTGTTGTTGTACAACTGAAATATTGAAAACTTGAAAACAACACAGAAACATCATGTTTTGATTTGATGAATTTCTATTTACATATTTACCTTGTTTACCTTAATTAGTTAAGCTACTAAAGAATCACTAGCAAGAGAACAGCTACACCTCCTATCCAAAGTTGTTGTCGAAGTAATGAATTAACTGAAATCCATATAACGATGACGAAGATGATAATGATAATGAAGAAGAAGAAGAGTGGAAGAAAAATGCAATTTTTGTGAACAATTTGGCTGTTGAAATATAATTTTAATTTGATATATTCGTAAATACGTTATGATGATTTTAGTTAACTCTATTGAATTAAGCTTACATCATGTTATATTGTGTACAATAATTTTATTTTAATTTTATTATTTTGTTTAATATGTTTAGATCTAGACCCGCCCCATTGTCCTTCACCGGGGGGGCCCCTCTATCCACTATACAAACCATAATTGAAATGTGCTTAGTGAATTTACATAGATTTCTTATGCGACAAGAGCAAAAACTAAATGAATAAACAAGTATTATGTAAACAACACACACGACAAATCTAGCAAAAACACACAGACAAACAACAACGAGAACAACAGAAACAACAACAACACAAATGTGAAATATGCCAAATTTTGTTAACTTTCTTTTCTCATTTGCGCCTTAAATAGTCAAACGAAAATTCTGTGAGCAAACAAAACAAAACAAAACAAAACTCTTAAAGTTTATATAGATATATATATATAAACACATGTTTTTGAAACAACAAATTACTTATTTCAAAAACGACTTTTTACACTTTGTTTCTAGTTTTTACGAAAAAGCCTTCAAAAAGAGGAAGAAAAAAAAAAATGAAATTGTAATTCCACACGCTTTTATTTATAACATTTACAACAATTTTTTTTTTTTACTTTTTAGTTTGAAGTGAAAACAAAATAGCAAAAACAAAAAAAAAAACAAGAAAAAAAATACTTTTGTTTCAAACAAAAATAAAACTTTTTTAGGTTTAATTCAGATAAATAAAAAATGTGTGAATGAAAAATCCAAAACAGATGATATTAAGTTAACGAAAACAAAACTGTTTCAAAATGAAAACACACAAAAAAAACTATGGAAAATTAAAAAAAAATAATAATAATATATACACATACACACACATATATATACATACACATGTAAACACAAAGAAACGTTAACTAATTGATTTCCTATTGCATACAAATTTATGAAAAAATGTGCTTAAGTTTAAATCAAATTTACAATTTAGTTGAGATTATGAACTAAAAAAAAAATATATATAAAAATAAAAACAAAAAAAAAACCTTTTACATAACAAGTTTATGTAGAACGTTTAGCGAAAATATATATATAAATATATGTATACATATATTCATATGTATGTACATACCTATGTAAGTTTAGCCAATGGCAGAGGCGGCAGAGTTGGTTGGCCATTGGGCGTGGCACTGGACGAAAGACAGACACAACTTGGGCCAGAGCAACTAGTCACGTATGAACAGAACTTAACGTATAACGTAAGAGTATGAAACGAACATCACGCACGACGTAACGCACGGACGCCTAACGTATAACGTAAGAGTATGAAACGAACATCACGCAATCGACGTAAGATTGCACAGCAAACATCACGCAACCGAACCGGATGAGAAGTGAGAAAGAAGAACGACGTAACGACATAACGGTAACACTGACGTAACGCCTGAAACGCACAGAACCAACTCGGCCAGCTCCGGTGCCAACAACAATTTCTGAGGCCGTTCTTTTGTGGCTAAGCTGCAAAATAAAAATTAACAATAAACGATTAAATTAAATATAAATAGAAGAAAGAAAAAACAAAAACAAACAAACAAATAACAGCAACAAAAAGCAATTCAAAAGAAACGAAAAAGTGAACTAAGAAAAGGCATATTTTATTATTATTATTATTATTATTAACATATTATTATTTAATAACTATTCAAGCAAAAACATTGTACAATGTGAGCAGAAAGAGAACGCTTTCCACCTATTTTTGGTTTATTATTCATGTACTTTATTGTGTTATATACTTTATAAATTTTGTGTTAATCAACTACTCAAGTAAACAAGTAAACAAATATATAATATCTAACTATACACATGTGCATATACATGCATACATCGATGTGTGTGTATGTCTGTATGTACACGCCGATGTATCCTTACATACATACATACATTCGTTGTACAACACACTCAAAGTCCTCAGAGTCAATGTTTATTTTTTAATTATGTAATTTGTTTCCAAACATTTTCAATTTAAGACACCAAAAAATAAAAATAAATCAATGAAAACTGAAATTAAACAAATTTATGTGTAAACCAATAAAAAAAAAAAATAAAAACATTTTATTGAATAGATGCAAATTTATGTAGAAGAAAAATCAATGTAATGAAGAAATTTTGAAGATGCTGCCAAAGATTTTTTTGTTTTCTTTTTTTATTTAAGTATACACTGAAAAAACAAAAAAAATATAATGAATGAAGTGAGATGAAAGCAACAACAATTATTATTATTATATATATATTTATATATATATGATAAATATGAACTACAACTATTATGTACGACGATAATGAAGCGTATTAACTTTTTGTTTATATATATACATACATTTATTATAATTCTACAACTATATTAAACAAAAAAAAAAAAAAGAAGAAGAAAATAATAAAATGCAAAATGAAAATGAATTGTGAGAAAAACGTAACGAAATATTTTCGGAATACTTGCTCAGTTGGCAAATCAACTAAACACACACACATATATATATATATATATATATATATATATATATATATATATATATATATATATATATATATATATATATATATATATATATATATATATATATATATATATGCATACACCTTACATGCATACTAATCCACTACTAACGATAACAAATTGTGAACGATAAACGATTAACGATAACAGTAAATCGAATGATGCAGCGTTTTGCATTTTCCAAATCAAATTTAATATATAGAATTAAAATTAATTTGTTCTTCAATGCGCGATGTCAAAAGCAAAGCAAAGAAAAAACAACAAACAGAACAAAATTAACAAGAAAAACAAAATATTTGCAGTTGAATGTAAGTTTCAATGCGACTTATTGAAACGAACTTGGTTGAATTAGATTATTGAAAACAAAAGAGCATATAAACTACTATATACATATACGATATACATATGGAATCAGGAGTAAACCGAGATATATATATATATATATACACATACACACATACTCTACATATATATATATATAAAGATATGTGTGTGTTTACATATAGCAATTAGATGGCATCGACGTCACGTGGATCGACGAGACCAGGTTCGACTATGCAACACGGATCGTGGTTTTAGCTTAGTTTCTACTAATACACACACACACACACACACACACACCATCAAAGGCCTGTGTACACCTCGGATGAACATTTTAAATATTCTCTCCATTTACAACACTAAAAAAAAAAAGAAAAAACAAAAATGAAAAAAAAAAACACCCACCCTAGATCCCAAATTTTTGCCTAGTTGCGTGTCTCATTCTTGTAGATTCATGTCTTATATTGTGCATTTAGTTAAATTTATTTATCAAACTACAACAACAAACGATGTTAAACAAAATCCAAACGCTTTATACATCAAATTATTTTAATATATATACATATATATATATATGAAAAATATTGATAAAAAAAAAAAAACAAAATATATCTATATATACATATACAACATATACAAAATATTATGTATTTTATTTCAAATTTTTAAATGTATTAGCAAAAAAAAAAAAAAAAAAAAAAACAAAGAAAGTTGAAATTCTACTAATAAAAAAAAAAAATTAAAAAACAAACAAATATTTAAGATAAGTAAAAAAAAAAAAAACAAAAAATGCAAAGTGCAACAAACGCAACGTCCCTTTGATGAATTGAAGGCGTGGCACAATTGGATGATTAACAAAAATGATATACATATACACATTTAATCTATATACATACATACATCTATATATATGTATATACAGATATATATATACATATATATGTCATACAATAATGAGAAAAAAAGAAAAACAATCTAGTGTACGTCAATTTTTTGATGATATTTTTCGCCTTATTATAGACAAAAAACAAAAACAAAAATTGAAGAAAAATTAAAAATAAAATACTAATGAATAAATAATGATTCATACTAAAAGCTAATTAATATTGATGAGAAATCGAATCAAATCGAACCTTAAGGGCCCCCGTGTAAAGCTTGATTTTGGCCATAAATCTACATATATACACACATGCATATATGTATATACATATATATATTTACATATGCGTATATAGTTTTTTCCTTTATTAAATGGAACTTAAGAAGAAGAAGAAGAAGAAGCAATCAATTGAATCGACATTTAGCAACAAAGTCAGTCGAAGGAAAACAAATTAACTAAACGTGATTAAAGGCTAAATTTAGCATACGAAATTAATCAAATTGTTCCCTTCGCCCGCCCACTCTCCCTCTCCCTCTCTTGACTATATAGATATATACACTATATATATCCATGATGACAAATTGCTTTGATTTTGTCCAGTGGCTGTACAAGTTCCTCAATTATTAATTTTTGATTTTATTATTTATATTTATATATACATATATAAATATATTTGAGATCAAATTTGTTTTTGGTTTATTTTTTTGGCTTTTGAATTTTATACTAATAAAAAAAAGGAGAAAAAAAACTTGAGTTGTGTTCAGCTTGCATAAAACTAAAAATTAAAAAATAAATATATATATAAAAATTTTAAATTTTTTATTTAAATTAATTATTTTTTATTTCACTCATTATACAGTGTCTCGCACACCTGAATAGGTTTGACTTCCTTGGACAGTTCCAATAGGTATTATATCTCATCAAAGGACACAGCAAAAGAGTAATCCATTCGAGTTTAGGCACTGTATATATTGTAGATTTATCGATATTCCTTTTCAGTTATTCGAGTTGCACCTGATAATCTTATGTAAAGTGAATGGCAAAGAAATTCCCTTTGTCGAACTGTGCCAATTGTTGTACTACGTCCTGCTCTGAAGTGCTATAGCTCATATATATACACATATGTATACATATTTAATGAAAAGTTACCAAAAACCAAAACAGGTATCAGCATGATATATATATATACATATAATAATACATTTAATTAGCGTTTAGAACCGCTTGGGAGTTAGGAAGAATTTGATATTTTAAAGTATTTGTCCATTTGATATATCAAGCGAATATTTGTCTAGAAATCTAAATGATTTAGCTGCTTTATACTCTTAGCATAGAAAACATATAGTATCTATATACACATACACAAACAGTTCTTTTAGCATTTTACTAGCTTTCATATACATATATATATAACTTTGTCTGTCTCACTATATATGTCTCTTGCACAAAAAAAAAGAAAAGAAAAGAAACAGCTTAGCTTCCTAGGCTTTGTATTTTTTTTCAGTTTTTTTTTTATATAATAAAAAAAAAAAGAAAACAAAAAACATAATCTAAAACGAAAGGGAGAAAAACTCTTAGGGAGTTTTCTTGTGTTACATTTGCGTACATATCAGTGAGAATTATTATAGAATTTTTGGCATAGGGTTTATGATGCGAAACAAACATTTATAAGGAGATGAGAATGCAAGGCGATTGCCACTTCGATTTCAAACTATCGGCCTATCGAACTGCTCAAATGCGTTTTTATTTTATTTTTTATTTTTGATTTTATTTTCAGTTAAACTTTCTACAACATTTTTATATGTTCATATATATATTTATGTATATGTGTGTGTGTGTGTGTGTGTGTGTGTGTATATAAGTACACACATTTACATATTCAAACTTAGTGCCATGATCTTTGCAAGGAACAAAAATCGATATATGTGTATATCGATAAGAATGTATTTATGTGCTGTAATAATAATAATAATAATAATATAAATTAATTGAGTCTCTCACTCACTCCTTTTTGACAACAACAACAACAGAACACAGCAAGTTACATACGTACTTATACACATACATTTATACCTATATGTGTAGCACATATATATATATATATATAGATATATATATATTTACTAAAATAGTATATCTAAACTAGCAGCAGAGGGGCGCAACATGTTTAATGCAACCAACTAAAGTTGGCAAATACAATTACAATTATACAATGAATAAACCGTTATTCGAATTATAGATTAGAGAGTTACCCAAACACACACACACATACGAAAAACGAAGCAATTAGAAAGCTTTTATTTTTCTAGAATTTTAAATGAAGAAAAAATATACATAATTAATAATAATTAACAACAACAAAAATAAAAGAAAAGAAAATTGAAAAACAGAAACAAAAGCCCCAAAATGAACGTAGTTAATTATTCGCGAAGAGCAAACCAAATAACTAAGCAACTAAAAACTTCCTAATTTCTCTCAGTGTAATGAACACAAATTGACAAAAAAAAAGCGACAATGCATATATGCATGTATATATATATATATATATATATATATATATATATATATATATATATATATATATATATATATACATTAAATATCTCTGGGTTGTTTGAAAACAAGAAAGAAACCAAAAAGTTTTTACGTGTATGAAAAAGCAAAAGACATACTCTAGAGCATACTACTATATATAAAACAAAAATCTACATTACTAAAACTATCTATGTATACATACACACAAACACACACACACATATATACATATATATGTATATACATATGTGCAGTAATACACTTCAAACAATTGCGTATACAAAGCGTAAGCAAAACAGCAAAATAATTGATAATAATACAAACAATTAATATTTAAGATTTGACCGACCAAAATAGAAAAACCAAATAACAACAACAACAACAACAAAATGAAAAGAAAACATAAGCAAAATCTTGAATCTTGAATGAAAAATGAATTCATGTTAGTGGGGGGACACACTATGTAGACAAAGTTTAACAAATATATATATATACGTATATATACCTATATATATATATATATAGACAAACTTTACACTTCCATCATCAGAATTTTGTACGAATTAAGCGTAATATAAAGGGCATATATATATGCAGTCAGACAACGATGATTAATGAATGTACAATGCGATGGAATGTTATACAGATATATGCATACATATATGTACATATATACAAAGCAACAACAACAACAACAAAATATACATTTTGAAAGCAAACTGAAATCAAAAACAAAAAAAATTAGTTTTTGAAAAAAAAACATTTAAATATCATAAAATACGAAAATAACAAAAAATATATATAAATAGAACAAAATAACAATTTCCTGTGTTGTCAAAAGGCTTTAAGAACAATTTGTAAATTAGCGTAATATTTGTTTTGTGTGTGTTTTTTGTGGCTTAATGAAATATTTATATAGATTTCTAAGCGTGCCTCACATTTTAGACACTCTTTTTAGAGCAAGTAAACACACAACCAGAGCAAGAGGAAGAGGAGGAGGAAGAGCAAGAGTAGATATAGGAGTAGGAAGATGTTCAGACAGACAGCAACAATATTTTTGGGCACCAAATATATATATGTATATATATATATATATATATATATGTATGTATATATGTATGTATATATATATATATATATATATATTTAAACATATTAAAATTTTTGTGTGTGCTTACAAACAAAAATTTAAATTTAAAAAAATATTGAAGAAGTATTTAAGAGAAAACAGCCCTTCCCAAAAAAAAAAAAAAACAACATATTTTAAAGGGCGCAACGGTTTTTCAGCTAGAAATAAACAAGAACTAAAACAAAAAAAAAAAAAAAAAAAAAAAAAAAAAAAAACAATACAACAATTAATTAGAATGTTTTATGAATTATATACAAACTATATATATATACAAGCTACATACATATATGCATATATATATAATGTATGTATGTATGGGTATACATATATACATAGTAAACTACTTGAACTAAGCATAAGATGTTGATCAATTTTATGTGAGTTATTTATGATGTTGTAAAGTTGAAATGAAGAAAACAAAAACAAAAAAAAATAATAGAAAATTCAAAAGAAACTTGAAAAACAAATGCAGCAAATTAAATAGAGAGTTTGTTATTAGAAAGAAGAAGAACCAGAAGGGGAGGAAGCAAGAGGAAGTCGTAAACGAATTGTTAGGCATTTGAATTATTAACTAAAAGAGATGAGTGTGCATTACAATAAAAACAAAGAAACAAAATAAAAAATAAAAAATAAAAACAACAACAAAAAAATGGCACAAATATATATATCAAATGTATGACTAGATCTGGGTTACTTTATTTATTTCAATTATATTTTATATATATACATATGCAATTGATTTCACTGACGAAAACAACAACAACAAAACGTTTAGAACTCAAAAAGCTGCCTCAATAAACAAGAAAAGAAAAGAAAAGAAAAATTATGAATTAATTAATTAAAACATATATCTCTTATACAAAAATTATACATATATGTATATACATATATATATACTATATATATATATGTAACTAGGTACTTGGCAACTAACGAAAAAAACAAAAAACAAAGCGAAAACAAAACTAAAGTGAACTTAAAGCAAACAACAACAAAATTTATTTAAAAAAAAAAATTAACAGAAAAACAAAGCAAAAAATTTTACTGAACAAACAAGCAGCAAATATTTGAGCTAAAAACGTTCAAAATGCTAAACGATGTTTGGGCAGCATTTAGTTCGACAGCCACAAGGGTTAACATTTCGCGTTCCTCAAACCAACGGAGCTCGTGCGCTGTCTCGCTCGCTCACACACGACTTCAGCTCCTTTCGTAGTTTAACCCTTGGGCGCACGCAATGTCATTCGATATTTGATTCGTAGCTCATAATTTCGAACTAAGCGAGAGTATTAGGGTATGAATCATATATATACATATATACATATATATATATATGCATACAACTATTTACAAGCTACGTATATATATATATATACAAAATAAAAAACCTATATATGTATACATAACGAAAAACTACTTAAAACAAAATCAAGAAAGAAAGATAGATAGAAAACAACAAGAACAACAACAACAACAAGAAGAACAACCAACTTATACCATTTTTGCTGACTGTACTCCTTAGGCTTTTTACACCTTTTACCATTTTATTCGCGCAGTGGCAGAATAATTCCGAACTTTGCATGCGACTTAACTCTTTAATCAATCTACATGATAGACATACGATATATACATACATACCAATTAAGTAAGCTCTACATTATATACATGCATACATACATATATACATACATATACATACATATATATATATATCTATACATATATTTTACAATTCTGGCCACAGATAATCCTAAAGAAAATCCCTTACACTTGTGTTTCTCTCATATGATATCATATGATATACGATTATTTCGATAGATCCCCTCCTTCAGCCCCTCTACACACACACACACACACACACACACACACACCATGTCCCGCCACGCCCTGCCCCGCCCCGCCCCGCCTGTGATAGTGTTAATGTAATATTGTAATAACTAACGGTCAAGTGCCGGCGCCATTTTTTGCCAATTTTACGGCACACGTTACCCGGCATTACCCGGCACACTTATGAATATTTTTCCAAACAAGCTTTTTTAGATTCAAAATTTGTTCTTTTGGAACCATTATTTAGGTAATTAATTTTTATATACAAAGAAAAAAAACAACAAAAACCCAATCAAATTTACATACCTATGTATGTTTGTATGTATAAACATATACAGATATACAAAAGAAATATGAATGAAAAAATTGAATCCATTTTTGAAAGAAACGATATGCGTTTCCTAAGATTTCTTTATATGTTATAGATCCGGTCATAGACAACACACATACATACATGCATACATGCATACATGCATACATAATATATACATATATACGAAAAACGAACGTTTAATATGACAATATATTACATAGAGAGGAGGACTCTAGAGAACTCTGCTAGCAACATATCTGGTTTACATGTTGGAGGAAAATCTTATAAGATTCGGTTTGGCTTAATGGATCATCCTATATTTAAGATAATTTTCTATTGCATATAAGTGAATGCCTTATGGCTTAAGATTTCGTTTAGGGTTCGGCGTAGGCTTAATGAATTTATAAATATTACGAATTCGAACCGGTACGCAAAGTTATACGGAACGCATATATTGAATGCCTTGGTTAGGATTTGTTTATTTAGGATCGGCTGCTGATATTTTGTATTCACTTTACAACTTGTCTCAATATTTAACTAAATTGTATGATTTGCCAGATCGTACACACACACACACACACACAGACATACATTACATCACATATACCAAAAACTTTGAACCAATTAAGTATACAATAAAGCACAACAAAGCATTCTAAATGGTAAAAGTACCTTAAAATAATATATGTATTAAAAAAAAAAAACAAAAAACCTACATAGAGAGAACATTTTTGGATCAATAATTTTTTGCTGTAAAAAAAAAAAATAAAATAAAATGAAGTCAAATAAACAAAAAACTCTCCGAGAACTATTTGAAAATATTATTTTCCATTTGCCCAGCTATAATTGAATTATGTTCTTCTACTTGTACCCGTCAGAGGACAATATTTTATTGAATATTGTAAAGGTATCTACATATACATACATACATCTATGTATATCTATATGCCTAACTATCTACTATTGAGCATTATGATTATCGAAATATTTCCAAATTCGGTTTGTATTTTTGCTATTGAGAGCATTTTATTCCAAAATGGTTTCATTTATATACATATATATGTTTCTATATCTATATCTATATATATATATATGTGTATGTGTCTATACCATTTACAGCAGCAACAACAACAACATCTCTAATCATATTTTTGTACATCACTCGATGAAATGTGTAAAATTGTTAATTAACGAAGCCAAGGCGGAAAATGCTAATGAAAAACAAACAAAAACAAAAAAAAAAAAGAAAATTTGTAGAGAACTCAAATAACATTTAAAAATATACCTAATATACATGCATATATATACATACATATATATGTATATATATGTACATATGTATATGATACATGATTTATTATGTATGTAATAACTAGAATCACATAATTCCATCCACTTTTGATATTTTAAATAATAAAATATTATATATATATATATATATATATATATACATGTATATATACATATATACATCAAATATATAGAAATTATATTAAAGTATTTATGAAATTTCAATATTGTAATTGTATGAACTTGGCGCAAATGCCGAAAATCGAAAATTTGATTGTTTGCCTGTTGGCTTTAAAGTGTCATTCCTACAACAGACGAAGCAAACAACAATAAAAACACACACACACACACACATAAACAAAAGAAACAACAATAATAACAAAGCAACATTTTCTTGTGCTTTTGCACTCGAGTGCGTCCTAAGTCAGTTTTTGGCACAGTTCTCAAAGAGTTTGCTTAGGAAATACACAAAACACACACACACACACACACACACACACACACACACACACACACACACACACACACACACACACACACACACACACACACACACACATACTTTGTGTGAACAAATATTTATATATACGTATATATAGTGGCACCAAAAAATCCAACTATATTGTCTTATTGTAGTAGTGGAAAAAGTTTATGAATAAACAAAAGCAAAAGCAACAACAACAACAACAACATATATGTATATACATACATATATATACATATATTATAGTATATAATGATATATAATGATATTTACACATCATGATTAGTTATATTACCAATGAATAATAATAACAAACATTGCTTTAACTATATATATTCAGAAAAATCTATATACATACATACACATAATTATACCAATAACAAATATACAACAATATACATATACATATACTGTATATATGTGTATGCGAAATCCAGCAAATGAAACCAAATATTGTAATACAAATCATTACGAACCTTTTCTAGAATGTTATGTCTTCCCTTTGAATCAATTAAGCTTACATATATAAAAAAAAAAACTATGTATATGTCTATATACATCAAAGAACAGCAATAAAACACAATTGAACAAAAGTCGATTTAACGGAATCCAAACTGACCAATCAGAAGAAGCAACAGAGTCCATTTTTGTTTTGATACCCATTCGCGAAAGTAAAAGGGGTATATTCGTTTTCTTATTTTCCTTTTTTTTTACAAGTGGGAGGAGGCACGCAACAAAGCTAATACATATACTAAGCAATAACTAACTATTTTCTACATACGCAAAAGCCTAAAAAATCAAATTTCCTAATTCGAATCCTGTTCACGCAATGCAATAAAAAAGAGAGAAACGAAAAACCGAAGAAGAAGAAGATGAGGAAGAAGAAGCAACAAGTAAAGCCACAAATACCTAAGTACGACTTTTACTATAGTTTCGCGGGTACTCTTTGACTAGATTTAGAAGAACAAACGCAAGAAAAGATATAGAAATATCTACACACAAACACACACACATATATATATATATATATATATATATGTATATGTATTACAAATTTTTAACATGTAGTTAGCCTTGTTCCAGCATCTCTTAAAGTTAACAATTCGTTTGACCAAGTGACAAAAAAAAAGAAAGAAAAGAAAATATCTTGAATGCGAGCAAAAAGAACTATCTGAAAATTGTACTTTACATATAAAACAGTTATATATATATACATATATATATATATATATATGCATATGCAAACTAAGAAAGTAATACATGTATATATGTGCATATATCTTCAAAAGCAGACTACTCAGTGCAACAGATAAGACTAGAAATTGATTACCTGAACCTTGAGAACAAAGCTTGAGTTTTCTTTTACTTTACAACAAACAAAACAAACAAAGCAAACAAACAGCAAACATGCTTGCACGATAACACGTTTATCGTTTATCGATAAGTAACAACCAACAAAATAGTTCAGCAGCTCATAGTTATACATATACCTACATAAATCTCGATTCATATGTAGAAGTTTGCTTTACTCATACATGTATGTGACATCCAATAACCAAATTATACTCATTCAATCAGCATAGTTAACACACGATTATTCCTAACTAATTGACGATAACGATAACCGCATCGTTCGATCCACGCTTTTTATAGAGCCCACTTCTTTGAAATGGTTGTGAATTTCGTAAGCGAAACGAATTCGCATACGTTTTTAGCTAAAAACCAAGAAAGCAGACCAACAATTGATTCTACACACACACACACACATACACACACACACACACACACATACTCATACACACACATATTACTTCCTAACTCTTCCATATGTCATTGGCAATTATATACCAACACAATTCAAGATTCTTGCAATTTTTTCAATTTCTTTATTAGGAATTTCCAAAATACTGAAGTCATCTAAAAATATGGTATATATAGGATTTGATTTTTATTCTTCATAATATTCATTGCAGGAGTAAAAACTAATGAAAATAAAACGAGCCAACAGGCCAACCAAACTTTGTTGAATTAACTAAACAAAGAGAAGGCTATACGGTTTGGTAGCGCCCAGATATCCTAGAAGCTCTAATGAAAGTAGAGAGAGAGAGAGAGAGAGAGAGAGAGAGAGAGAGAGAGAGAGAGAGAGAGAGAGAGACGCTAGAGAGACCCTTTGAGATATTTTCTAAAATGCAGATAATACAGCAAATAATAACAAAGCAAACTGTTAAAAAGTCCACTCAGTTTAACATGGAGATATGATCTATGGCATATATATTAATCAGAGTCTTCAATGATCTCTGATATATGAACCATTAACTGATCTTTTGAGCAAATCTATTTAGCAGTTCTCTACGCTACAATGTTAATTCATGCAAAGATCTAGAATCAAATACTAAAAAGATATATTTCTAGTGATTTTCTTTTTAAAAAAATATTTTAGAAATCTCTCGATATGATAGAAGCCTTCTAACTAACTTTCTATGACTTGTCAAGCAGTACGGATGAATCAAAGTTGGCCGGTCTTGCAAACAGCAATCAGATAGAACAAGAAATATATATATGTATATATATACACATACATATACATATACTCAGCCGTGTGCCCTCCCTCAATATAGTTGAGATATTGACATGTTCCAGAAATATAGTAGAAATTAGTTGAGTGATTCAACACTTAGATGTGTGCTGCGGCTCCTAAAGATATCCTACAGAATATATATATATCTATTAATCGATATATATCGATATATATATACACAACATTTATATACATATATGCATGATGGGAGACCAGCTCCATGCATATTGTAGGTTAAGCATAGGAAATATGTCGAAACTTGAAGATGTCCTAGATGATTTGCTCATTGTGTGTTTTTTTTTTCGTTTTTATTTTTGTTTGTCTTAAAATAAGTGTAGCAATTGTGTGTATTTACATATTACAGTTTACAACAACAACAACAACAACAATGTGAGTTTGTCCGTAGCATTTTTAAAGTGTTTTCAATATTAATATAAAAACTGATCCAAAAAGAAGTCTATATACTATATATATACATATATATATAACTGAAGGCAGCAACAATTACAGTGAACATGTGTGTTTCCAGAACAAAATATATATAATCATTGCAATCAGGTACTGAAATCAAAATTTTAATTATACGATTAATAGAAATAAAACTTATAAAAAAAAGTTAAATTATATACGAAATAAACGTATTATTTTTGTTAAAAAAAAAAAAAAAAAACAAATTAAATGAAATGAAATGACGAAATATAAAACTATTTGAAGACAAAAATATAATAATAAAAAAAATAAATTTCTCACTAATAATACAACAAATATGTGAGCATGTCATATATATGTATATATATACATACATATACATACATAGATCGGTTACATGGCGCAGAACACACTTTAAGGAGCTCAAATCCCGAAATCACATTCAATTAAACGATATTTTTTAAATTTAATTTTTTCCGACTTTATGGTGATACGACATGCTTACAACTACATATACTATACATACATATAAAACACTATATATATACATACATATATTACACTATACACAGAACATAAACGTTTATAATATATATACGTACATCAAATATATATACACACATACATATATAACAAATATTTAAAACTATTAAGCTAGGTAGCTGCAAAATGAAAAAAAAAAACAAAACAAAACAAATATATATACATATATATATATATTTATAAATACCAAAAAACAATGTCCAGACGTTCAACGAAACCAAATGCAATATTTAATTATACAACTACATATACATATATATATTTTACAATTTATTTATATACATATGTATACATCATAGGTTATATTGACATATGCTACATCATTTTTTGCATAAGCCAACAAAATTGTTTGTTACATTTTTTGAACATTTTTTCCCTTTCCAAGAAGCTCACACAAACAACAACAACAAAATATATACACATGTATGCATATATAAAAAAAAAAAAACATATATGTACATATATGCATAAATACAAACCAAGTTGCGCCAAAACAAAAACATTTATATACATTTATCAAGGGTCAAACAAAAATTTATATTTAAAAAAAAAAAAAAACCAACAAACAAATTAGTAATTAAAAGTGTAAGCAAAGACCAAGCAAGAAACACAAAACGTAAAAGAAAAGTTCGGAAAAAAAATACTGAAACTAATTTTTGAAGTAAAACCATTAAACAGTTACGAAATGAACAAATATATATAGAATGGCAACAAATTTATATAGACACAATTTAAGAACACCAAATCAATTTAATGAAAAAAAAAATGCATCTTGCATGTATGTACGTATGTATGTATGTATATACTAGATGACTCCTGGAATGGCAACAAAAATCCAGTTCGTATGAGCAATGCTCAAACTGCGTTGAGTGCCGTTAAGGCGAAGCCGAACAGCTTACGAGTGGAAGAGTGTGCTCGCATAAGACGCGAGCCCTCAATATTCCAACGAGAACGATCGCATGAGTGTGAAAGAGACGCAAGGTCGCCACGACGCGTCGTGCGTTCAAGAACAACAGCAACAATGCACGCACACATGCACACACATGCACTGCGTAGCGCGAAGCTTATGTATGTATGTATGCAAAATTTTTAGTGACTCGTGGGCTGAAGGCTTGGCATTCCCTTTTATGCATTATTTAGGCACTCACTCGTTTAACTGGAAGAGAGCGAAATTTGTGAGAGCGAACACGCGCTCAAGCACTGTGAGCCACTCAATTGACGTATGCTGTGAGCGGAACTAACATATACATACATACATACATATATGCATGCCAATATATATATACATATATAATAATATTATGTGTTTTTCCTAATATTATAAAAGTACTTTTTTTTTTTTTTAAATACAATTAACAAAGTGTTGAGTACATTAGAAGCGTGCGAATAATATTTTTACAACAATTTGAGAAGTTTTTAAACAAAGAGAGGAATTTTTGAATGAAAGGCAAAGTTCAACAACTTTTATTAATATAATTAAAAATATTTAAAAAGTAATTTATGAAAATGAAATTCATAACGCTTCCGACAATAAGCTTTGGCCACACTAATGTTTAATAATAAAAACAAATATATAAATAAAAACAAAAACTTAAGGACGTTTTACAAGCAATTTTTTGCGTTAAAAAAAAAAAAAAAAATGAAGAAGAAGAAGTTGCAGTATGTACGATTACCCGATTTATATATATATATATATATATTATATATATATTCATATGTAGTTACCATACATGTGCTATTTACTATACTCATATTTATGGAGAGTTGTATTAAAAAACAAAATAAATAAATCGATTGATAACAATTTTGAAAAGTATAAAACAAAAGATCAATACTAAAGCAAATGTATTTTCATGACCCGCATTTGAAGCGAACATATCAAAACAAAATTATAGCATAATGAAAATTAAAAAAAAAAAAAATAATAATAATAATAATAATATATATAAAAAAAACCTATTTCAATTGCAGTATCATAGAAAAACTGATGACAATTGACAGTTGATTGTTTAGCACTAGAACGAACTTAAAAAATTGAAAAATTAAATTAATAAATAATAATAATAAAAAAAAAAAACAATTTGAAGTTGATCAAACAGTAGCGAGCAATAGCAAATATGTGTGTACTTATATATGAGTAAAAAAAAAAATCCCCTATACAAAAAAAAAAACAAAATATATATATATGTATATATACATATGTATTCTATATGTATATGTATATATACTATATGCATAATGCTACAAGAAGTTCGAAAGTTTTTTTTTAGCTGTTTCATCATTTAATATTAAAAAACAAAAATATTTACAATGGCAAAACATGATGTGAGGAAAAACATGCAATTAAAACTAAAAACAAAAATTATAAAAATCAAAAAAAAAAAAAAAAAAAAAAAAAAAAAGAAATCCAAACGAAACGAAAAACTGAAACCTAAAAATTAAGCATAAATATTTTTTGCTGTGTCTTAGTCCATGTGTCGTAACGAATTTATTGAACTTAATATACATTAATATAAATACTTAAAAAAAAAAATAAAATGCATTCAAGGATTTTACAATTTTTGTTTATTTTTTTTTAATATAAGCAAAAAACAGTCAACAAAAAAAATTAAAAAAAAAAACATTTCTACAAAATTAAGCACAAATTTTTTCAACTACGAAATTGCCTTTTACTTGTATTTTATTTTTTACTACTTACTTAAAAAAAGATATACATATATATTTAAATATATATAAAAAAAAAATGTTTAATGGAAAAAACTACGCTGAATTCATTTGAATGTTTTGCAAAATTGCGCCTACCAAAATAAAAAATATTAATATAAAAAAAAAAAAACTGTGACTAATATAAACTTAAAACAAAAACAAACATCAAACCAAAAGAGAAGAACTCCAAAAACAATTATTATGCAAAGAAAAAAATCTATACACAAAAAATGAAAAGACAACTAAAATTTAACTTTTAAAAAAACTTTGCGATAATTGCAAGATTTAACTTAGGCCAAAACAACAAAAATAAATAATTAAAAAAATGGCTAGAAACTATATATACAAAGACACACACACACACACACACACAGACAGCAAAAATGGAATAGTTAAATAACGGTACATACATTCTACATATGTACACTGAGCTAAAACAAGGCCCATAGCCAGCACACACACACACACACACACACAGTTCACATACATTACATACACACACATGCATATTTAACAAATTTTGTGTACATATACAAATACACATATATTGAGGCTATATAGAGGCTATATACATACATACATATATATATATATATACACACACACATATATACATGTGTATACTAGTAGGAACAGTTTATATACATTAGCATTATGCAACAACAACAACTTTTATTAATACATACATATATATATATATACTTGAATATTTGATGAAAGCAAAAAAAAAAATATATAAAAGAAAAAAAACTGAAAACAAGCAAAACCCCCCACAAAAAAAAAAAAACAACAGCAATTTACTTAAATGAAAATGTTTCTTTCAAATAATTCGCAATTGCAAAAGCAAAGCAGGAAAACAAAAGAAAAGCTAAACCAAGAAACGAGCAAGAAAACAAGGAAAATTACAAAAACAACAAAAAAAACCAAAACAAAAACAATATATATACACTTATTTAAATATTTAATACAAAATATATAAAATAAAAGTAAAAGGATTTATATGTACATATATATACATGTAAATCTATATATGTATACATATATTTATATAAAATACTTATATATATATGCATATATATATATATACCACTACATAGTTTAAATGTTTATTTATTGTATTTGAACAAAAAGAAATAATTCAATAAAAATAAAAACAACAACAAAAAATTGAGATTTGCGTTTTTTCTTGGACTATTCCTTGTCCCTATCATGGACTATTTATTATACATATATTATATTGATTGAGTCTATAAGTCTGCCTATATTTAGGCTTCCTTTCGCATTTCTCAACGGTAAAAATATCTAATCGCAATTTGTTTGTTGGTAATCCGTCAAAAATTTTGCAGACATCGATTAAAAGTCAAAGCTAAAACCGATCGTATAATCGAATCTAATTTCAGCGCCAATTACGGATCGTAAAGCTCTCGAGGGCCTCTGATAACGCCAAATATGAACGGTCAATTTCAATTAGTAAATAATTATTTAAAGCCCCATTCAATAACAATCAATTGTTGTGCACTACATGTATGTATGTACATATGTATGTACATATGTGGATGACAATATACTTATGCATATGAAGATGATCTTTATTATATGGGATTTATATAGCCATATGGACTTGCATACAGTTTCGTGTATATATGTGAGTCCAATGGGATTTACATATTGTCTTAAATAGCGTTAGATGAATATTTTCAATATAATTCATTTTAACTTCTAAACATACAGTAATCTTCTATTATTTATATACATATATGAGCATATAGAGTTATAGCTTCGTGTTTATATACATATTAGTCCAATATGATTTGAATATTGTCTTAGAGATCAATAGATTAATATATTCATGCCTAAATAGATACGTTACATATCACTAAGTTTAGCATTATCGTATTGCTTATATTAATCCTCTGCTCCTCGTTGGATTTAGATATTGTTTGAAAGTATTATTTGTTTTTTTTTTTTTTTTTTTTTTTTTTTAAATCTATTAGTATTACTTTTATTAATTTTTTCACTAATTTTGTAAGTTTTTCAAAAATAAATTTAACATGAATGTATATTTTGGATTCTTTAATTCTTTCCATAAAGTAAAAATACATTTTTCGTGGATATCTATTTTGTGTTCCCCAAAGTAATCCCCATAAATGCACAAAGTACAAAAATCTTATTCAGCTTTTCCTGCGATATGCTCTAGAGTTGACTTCTTCAGTTTCAGTTGAAAGAAAATCTTGCCAGAACTGGAGAGCATAGAGTTGGAATAGTTTTTGTATATAAAGAATTGATTTCATTCACTAGAGTCTCCCGACACCTATGTACAACATTTTGAACCATTCCAATTTTACATTTTCGATGTTCTAACGCCAATTTTCAAATGTAAAATTTGTCAATTTTGAGTATTCTGAGATACACTATGTACATTCGAAATCAATTGGAGTTTGGAATCTTCCGATTAGAATAGTGAGCTCATAAATAGTTAAATAATATAAGAAATGCATAATTTGTATATTCGCAGTAGCCCGCAATCATGGCGATCAATGAACTAGTCGATTATACGACGGGGCTCGTAAAAGTATTTGATTTATGATCAATAGCTGACGATTTACAATCAAACGGTATCAGAGTCTCGATAAGGATTTGGTATAAATAGCAAGGCAGAGCCGGGCAGTGGGCAAGTTAAAGCTGAAAATCAATATGAAGTTCGTCATTTCGAGTGTTGTGTGCCTCTGGCTGTGCCTGGCCAGCGTTGGCCACGCCCAGCCCGCGTCGATGCCGGCGGCACTGGACGGCCAGCTGCAGACGATCGTGGACGAGATGACGCAGATTGGTGAGAATGCGGCCAAGGCCTTGATCCACCAGTACGAGGAGATTGTCGTCGAGCCGCACGAGCAGCTGGATCAGGCCGTCGAGCAGGTGGAGTCGCGTCGCGTCGAGAGTCCCGAGTGTGTGGCCGAGCAGGATGCACAGATTGGCAGCGTGCTGGATGCCGCGCATCAGGAGCTGCACGAGTGCGGCCTGAGCGCCGCCCACGAGTCCGCCGAGATTGTCAGCGATGTGAACGAGGCCACGCAGCAGCTGGTCTTCGGCGGCTACTCGCTGGGCCGCACCTACAACAAGTGCCAGGGCTACAAGAACGCGGTGCTGCGCCAGTCCTGCATGGCCAAGTTCTATGTGCAGGCCACCGTCTATCTGGTCAGCGCTCGCTCCTCCCTGAAGACCATCGCGCAGAGCACCAACGAACGCATCCCGGCCGTCTTCACCCACAGCAACTCCTGCACCCACAGCGCCTCCGGCAAGGCGGTCGAGGCCCTGGAGGCGCTCACTGCTGACATCGACATCTGCATTGCCAAGGCAGGTCGTCGTTGATTCGATTGGTTCATTTCTGCAATAAAAACGGGTTTATTTTGAATGGAATTGGAGTTTTCATTGTGATGATGTTTAGCGTATCGATAAATATCGATGTGAATGTGAATGGAGTTATCGTTGAGATTATGTTTAGATTGTCAACAAATATTGATTTAATATCGATAAATACAGATTTAGATATGAATGAAGCTAACGTTGGGACACTAACTAGATAATCGATAAATATCGATTTGATTATTAATAGAGCTATAGTTGAGATGAAGTTTGGATTGTTGATAAATATTAATTTGAATGTGAATAGAGTTACCGTTTAGAGTTACCGTTTAGGGTATCCATAGATATCGCTATATACATATACATATATATATGTATATGTGTCCATTTGGATATGAATGAAGTTTATATTGAAAATATTTATTTATTTATATTTGGAGTGTTGGCAAATATCGATTTCGATATAGACGAAGTCAATGATGTAGATAACCTGTAGGTAATCGATAGTATCAATTTGCATGTGAGTAGTGATTTCAATGAGAGGGTGTGCATATTATCGATAATTATCGATTTTTAATTGTTTTTTTTATTAGCTAAAAATCAATGCTGAATTTATTCAGATTTGTTTCATGAAACTATAAAAATTGGGCAAAGACGAAATGACAGGGGACACAATATAATCTCTAATTCAGTTCATGGTTCAAAAAATTGTTCCGCTCAAAATATTACACACACCAATCGGGTATTTAACACAAAGCACCGCTATATAATGCACAGTTTGTTGTATAATACATTGGATAGCTGTATAATAGATAAGCTTGCATGAAAACGCTCAGTAGAGGAGTTTAACAAAACTTAGTAACTGTGCCACTCTAGCTTACGCTTCAGTGGGCGTGATTGTATATCAAATAGAGCTAACGTAAAGCTGTTTTAGCCCAGATCTTGAAGCTTTGTGTGAGCACGAGATCAAAAATGTATACTTTATACTTATGTATATGTTTGAAAAGAGTTTCAAGGCCAAACGATTGTACCCATAGAAAGTGACTCAAAATATATTTTTTAACATTTGGAAATCGACCGAAAAATGCCCAGTTACAGTCAAGTAAAGGTCGAGTGAGTTCATGGCTGTGGTGGAGCTCTTAAGAGTCTATGAATTCATCTTATTTGTATAGACTTTTTATATAAGAACAGATTCAACATTATACTAAAATATATGAATGTAATTGCTCCCCTTAAGATATATCTCTAATCTAATTATCAATTTCTTTTCTTGTCAAGCACCCAGAGTAGTAATCCTCGGCACTTGCACAGCGTCAGAGCAAAGTCCCAGAGCCATCAAGCTGATGTCAGATGCGCGGATGCGTGTAATCCGAATTCGCGAAAGCTGAGCGACTGACAGGGGCCATTTGGGGTATTTGGGGCATTTGTTGTGGGGCTTGTCGTGCTCTTAGATTTATTATTTATAATCGAATACAAGCGCCATTGCGCGACTGCTAAAGTTTTTAATCAAAATCCAAATGCATAATTAATTTGCTGAGCGGGCGGCATTTGACTTTCAGTTTTTGACTCTCGTTTCTCGCTTCTCGCTTCTCACTTCTCACTTCTCGCTTCTTGTTTCTCGCCTTGCGCCTCTCGCCTCTTTGGCTTGTGGCTCTCAGTGTTCAGCCTTGGCATGCCGCGCTTTTAATTACGCACAACTTACTTAATTTCGTTAATTATTGGACTATGAATGGCAGTGGGTATCGAAAAGCCTCGTTTTTCTTAAGTTTCTGCTTTTGGCTCGGGGCTTTGGCCAATTCTCTAGTTTGCATTGAACTTAAAATGCAACCGAAACTCCATATTAAGCCCAACTAAATGGCGAACTCGAACTAGAAAACTGAACAATCAATCGACAGCGGCTTCAGGACGGTAGTGCTCACGCTAGAGATACCCTAAGTTCCGATAACTGTTATCGATATGTATCGATTATGGATATGCATGAGAGACAGATACATTGTATATGGCATATATTTGAGTCTTGAGACTTTTATGGATACTATATACTACCTTGGTTTTATACCCATAATTATCGATTGTAAAAATGTATAACATATCGATAATTAAGGATCAGTCAAAGAAAATAAAGTAAAACCAATTCAAATACGCTTTGTAATCACCTTTGTACAGTCTAATACAGCGCACTAGTTTTGCCTATCTAATTACAGGGTATGCAGCTAAAATGTGGCCGCTGTTAGATACGCCTCAACTTTGCTATGGCTTCAAATCAAAATCAAAATCAAAATTAAAAATCCGGTGGCCGTCAGGCAACGTGTCACCGCGTTGCACATTCAATCATAAAGCCATAATTATGACAGTCGCAAATCTAATGCAACGAATTGCAAATGCACTAAAGTGCATATGCAAGTGCATCACAAAGGCGATAAATAATGCAACTAACTATGAGAACCTAGAGCTTGAAAAGACAATGTGTATTATGCAGAACTTTGGCCTGCTAAAGAAGAATGCTATTATAGCTTTAGATAGGGATCTACTCTCAGAACGAACTTAAGTGGCAAACTGGTATTGTTAATGATATAGCGAACTCGCTTAGGTGAGCAGCAGAGCATATGAGCATTGGCCGTTACTAAAATGGATTGAATTGGGCGTGACAGACTAGAAGGTGCTCTGTACCAAGAATAAAGCTGAAAGCTAGGCGAATCGATGTAAAGATAGATGTATTAGAGTAGAGATTTATAGATATACAGATATATAGATGTATAGGTGTAAAGATGAAGAGATCAATAGAAGTATGTATAAATAGAGATGTATAGATATATAGATGAATAGATGTTTAGGTGTATGGGCGTAGAGATGTTAAGATGGATAGAAGTATTGATAAATAGATGAACAGATATAGAGATATAGAGATGTATAGGTGTAGCGATGTATAAATGGATGTCAAGATGGCTGGATGTATAGAAGCAGACATGTAGAGATTTATAGATGTAAATGTGCTTAGATATACAGATCAATAGTATGTGCAGGTGTATTGTCTAAGATCTCTCTAAGAGATCTTAGAGTATTCTCGTGCTGATCTCGCACATTGATCTCTAGAAATACTTACACTTTCCATAGCAAATACCTAACAGAAAAATTCTGTTCTCGACTGAACCTTCTAGTCCACGGCAACTTGAGAAAGAATTAATAATGATTGACACAATTACAATGATGAATTGTACAGGGTATAGCGACAACAGTGAGAAACAAGTGTGAGAAATGCGCAAGCGCGCACGATGTGCTTTGCTCAGCTGTGTGCAACGCAGCGTTGCGAGTTTCAAGGGCAGCTCGGAGGCAGCTCGGCAAGTCTAGCCGAGGGGCCTACAGAGCGGCAGAGAGAGAGAGAAAGAAAGAGAGAGAGAGAGAGCCGCATACAGTCAAGTGTTGCATGCATCGTGCTTTAGCCATTTGTGGTCAATGTCAATACGTTTGCTGTTGCAGTAGCGCCGGCTTTGCCATTTGCCGTTTGCACATTCAAATGATCTCTCTCTCTCTCTCTCTCTCTCTCTCTCTCTCTCTCTCTTAGCTTGGCGCAAGGCTGGTGCTGGGGGCAGACAAAGTTCAAGCAACAAGTTCAATTGATGTCGTAAGCCAGGTAACAAAAACAATAATAATTATAGACATAAACATAAATAAAACATTAACATTAACTGGAAACTGTCGCTGAAACACGAAGTCTAAACAAAATCCAAAACTTAAACAGAACTAGAACCAGTTTCACCTAAGCCGCAAGCCATGGCAACAGAACAAATGAGTCAAGCCTCAGTTACAACGAAAGCGACACGGCGAGAGCCGAAGCCGAAGCCGAAGCCGAAACCGAAGTTGAAGCCGAAGTTGAAGCTGAAGCTGAAGCTGCACGGCGAGTTTGACGAAGAGAGCGACGGCGAAGTGACCGTCTATTAAGACGGCGAAGATGTGGAAGGAGAGCGTCGGCAACGGCAGAGACGAAAGCGACCGAGGAGAGCAAAGTCGTTGGCAACGGCGACGGCGGCAGAGGAAAAGGCGAACGCATTGAACTTGTTAGCGATCGGCTTTGTTGTCAGTTATAAACTAAACGCAAGACGAAACGGTTCGTCAATTGAGCTGTCGCTAAGCAAGTGCAAGAGCTCTGTTAAAGAACACTTGTTGCATCTTTGTTTTTGCATTTTTTTTTTTTTTAGTTTTGCTGTTGTTGTTTTCTTTCGTTTCTTGTGCGTTTGTTTGGTGTGCTCTAAGTCAAAAGCATGACAATTTATGGCCTGTTGGTGCAAATCATAATCATCTGCAATTAGCATACAGCAAATGCAACGGTAACTGCAAATCTAACTGTAACTGAAGCAAGCGTAACACAACGCAACGCAGCGAAACGTAACGTGAAGCAACGTAACTGTCATAGAATGGCGCCGCCCGCTGAGCAGCCGGATGATGATTTTGCCACCAAGGTAAGTGTGCAAAGGATTTGTAGCATTTAATTCCGTTTCAGGTGCAAACTGCGCAGCCCGCGCAGCAATTAACGTCGAGCTGTTAACCACAAATTTGTGGATCGTGGCCAATTAGCAGCCTTGTCCGTGGCACACGGTCAAGGTGGCTAAAAAAAAACACGCACAAAACTAAAAAAAAACAAAAATGTCTATATATATAGACAAAAATAACAAAAATTTTGATTTATATTGTTTTCTATCAGAGGCTAAATTAACATAATATGATCGATGGGCTTGACTTGAGATAAATGCGAAGAGGAGGGGGAAAAAAAAAAAACACAATAAATTGTACCGGAAATATTTTGCGTATTGCTTTGCTTCTTCTTCTTCCGCGTGTATTAGTTATATTGTATTTATTGTTTATTGTTTAATGCATTTACTATAGATTTATGTTATAGACTTGCGATTTGAATTCAGCTGTGCAGCTGCACGAGTTTTTATCAGCTGATCGCTAATTGAGCCGTACTTTCCCACATACACGGATCATATGCACATGTGAATATATGTATCTTGGTGTTATATGTGCTCATATATTTATTTATAAGTTCAAGATCTGCCTTTTTCCTGGTTCCGTTCAAGAGCTGCTCTATACAGTTCTTCCTCATTTGGCAATTGATGCGAGTTCTTCCGTATATTATATACCCGATATATTATATTTATATTATATATGTACATGCATATAACATAGGCTAGTATGCAAATTTGGCTAAATTGATGCCATTCTAATCGTTTTAAAAACAGAGCAGAATCTAGCTCGAGACGATGATGACGAAATGCTTAAGATTGACGTAGATGTATTTCCTTATAGAGGCATTCACAAATACATATTGAATATATCGATTAAGACTTGTTTACAAAATTCTTTGTGTATACCTAGAGGGATTTTTTTTTTTTAATGACAGCATTTTTTATAGCCTGCTATAGCTGAAGGTCTCCATATAAGTATAAATTCAAAATAATGCCAAAAATGTGCTTGATAGGAAACTCTGGATATATCTACATATGTGCATATGCTCACAGTCTAAAAACCTGCCAAATAAATTGCTTGTTAAATATAAAAAGAGACAGGTATAAAAAAGAAAACAAAATAAATTAAAAAATATATAGACAAATAAAAATGTATAAAAAAAACTTTTTAATTATAAATGACAACCAAAAATTGACTTGAATAAAAAATATGTATATATAGAATACGAGTTTTAGACTTAATGCCAAATAGCTTATTAAACTCTTGTCAGACTTTTCATTAAAAATGAAAATAAAGCAAGCAATTTAATGAATTGCTTTTGACATGAACTTTAGCTGTTGGTTATTTAAAATGGAAAGATTTGAGCTCAAGTGAAGAGATTTGAAAGGAGCACGAAATACAAATGGCAAAGCATTTATTTAAATTTGGTAGTTTTTGGCTTACTTATCTGGCCAAAATGCTGTGGCCAATGGGCGTTACTAACTAAATATCTAATATATAATTGCTATGTGCGCTGCCTCAAATGAGATTTGTGTAAATTATCTCTGTATCCCTCTCTTTATCTATCTCCCTCTCTCTCCTAATCTCTCTTTCTCTCTATCTCCCTCTCTCTCCTAATCTCTCTTTCTCTCTATCTCCCTCTCTCTCCTAATCTCTCTCTCTCTACCAGTCTTGACTCTGCCAAGTCTCTGGTTCGTAGTTCTAGTTCTAAAACATTCTTAACAAGACAGCAAATATATCTGGCCAGGTATCTTGATCTATTTATAGCTCTGATCGTAACTTACTCTAGTAGCTCTCCCTTCTCCCTCTTCCTCCCTCTAAAATACCTAAAACAAATGGATTCTTATATTATTGGCCTTGGCTGAGCTCTCTCAAGGGAATTGAGGGAGAAGACATGTATATACATGCTCTCTCTCTCTCTCTTTCTCTCTATGTCTCTTTCTCTCTCTCTCTCTATCTCATTCTATCTCTCCTTCTCTCTCTATCGCTCCTTTTCTCTCTCTCTCTCTCTCTCTCTCTCTCTCTCTCTCTGTCTCTCAGCCCCCTCTCGCTCTTTTTATATGCCCTCTTTATCCCTCTCTCTCCCTTGCGTCACTTACAAGATTTCAGCCCTATTCAGATCTCTAACTGCAATTCGTTCTGTTCATATTTCTTTTTCTCCCTCTCTCTTGCGCTTACTCTCAGCTAAGCTTAGCCAGTCTTTCGTATCTCACAAATAGATCAAAGTCTTAATTTTGAAGTGTTTGTTGCAAAACCTTAACCATTTATCTGTATCTCCAATTAGCTATCCCTTTGTATCCATCTCTCTCCCTCCCTCTCTGTCTCTCTTCCAGACTAAGCTGTGATACATGTGGAGAATATATTTAAGCCCTGTTTGTCTTGGCCAGTATCTGTTGCCTTCGTGCATCTGTATCTCTGGCTCTACGCTCTAGTATCTAAATTATAATTGCGCTCAGCGTTGCGGAACAGACTCAACACGTAAATCGTTAAAAATCGCAAGTCACAATTACTTTACAAACGACAGCACCAAAAAACACCGAAAGATACAAATTGGAGTTCTTCTAGATTTACTTTTGGTGGGATTTTCCTCCATTCTTTTTTTTTTTATCTTATATTTTGCTTAGTTCTTATGCCGTGTGCGTGGCAGCGCTTGTTCTTCTTGTATTTATTTATGTTTCTCCGCTTCCGCGTTCGACTTGATGAGGGGCCCGAAATCGTTTTACAATACAACCAGAAATACTAATAAGCCCGCCGATCAATGGCCCCAGAAACCCAAACAAAAATACAAATTAAAACAATATGAATAATTGAATGGCAGTCGAGAAAAAACGAGGTAGAGTCTTCATGGGAATACCCCTTGAATTACGATTTATTTGTTTCTTTTGTAATACACATGTATATATCGTAATAGCGCACTGATATGACATATATATTCTATATAATATATGCTATATATGTTATATACATATGTCATATATGTTATATACCTGTTTCTGTATGGCTTTGTAGATAGACAGCTAAGAAAAATTCAGGAAAAACGAAAAGTTTCTACACTGAATAAAGAATGAATCCATGATATATGAGGTGCCTGGTATAATAATTCCATATAGATAAGATTTCAATTCATCACATATAAACCAATTTCTAGTTATAGAAATTGAACTTCATTTTAGCAGAATATTCAGATCAATTACTATATCTGGAAGAGTGTGACAATTGTTTATGCTATAGTTGACAGTTGGAAGTAATTCTCTTTAGCTCGATTTATGATCTGTAGTTGCAAAACTCGAAATGACGTCAAATATGTCTATAAAAGCTATGGGAACTCGGCAATTGAGTGTTTATGGCTAGAGCTAAAACCATTAAGACTTAACAGTAATTAAATAATTTTCAGATAATTCTAATTTGTTCAGTGACAGATGAGAGTCTTAGTTAACTAGAAGAGCCGAAGTGCCTGGGTATAACTTAAAGGCCTTAGATATTTATTCATGTTGTCAAATCGGAGCAGCTATCCCTAGCTAAATTGATTTTTAGATGATGAGCTATTTAAGGGACTTGATATTTAACTATAACTGGATTTAATTTCTGACTAGATTTTGCGCTTTTTGTGGCTCAGACGGGGTGGAAGTAAGACGGATAGACAGACGCACAGGCAGATAGTCAGATGTATCTGTCATCTCTGACAGACAGTCAGAGTGGTAAATAGACGAAAGACGAAAGACAGATTTATCACTTATTTGTTTATAGACAGACGGACGGACAGGCAGTAAGAGTGGTAGTCAAATGGACGGATAGACCGTCAGAGAGGCAGAAAGACGGACGGACCAGAATAATAAACAGACGGAAAGACAGATAGTTAGATTAATCAGTTATCTATTAACTATCAGTTAAATATCTGTAGACAGATGGACGGACAGACCGAGTGGTAGGGAAACGGAGGACACATAGTCCGAGTGATAGATAGATAGACGGACGGACCGACACTCCGAGTGGTAGGCAAACGAAAGGACACATAGCTATAGTGACAGAAAGACGGACGAAAGGAGAGTCCGAATAATAGACCGACGGAAAGGCAAATGTCAGATTTATTAGTTATCTGTTAAATGTCTTTAAATATCTGTTAAATATCTGTAGACGGACGGATAGACACTATAAGTGAAATACCGACAGACGGATGGACAGACAGTCCGAGTAGTAGGCTAACGGACAGACAAACACGCACGGATGGACACATTTATCTGTTATCCGTTAAATAACTTTAGACAGACCGACGGGCAAACGGATGATTAGCCGGAAAGGTAAACGAATGGAGCCTGCTTCACCTGGCTGTTAATCATGCCCAGGAATATACACATATATTCATTCCGGCGTAGTCCATATTCGCTTCAGACTCTTACCATAACTTGAGCAGCATCAAAGTTGCCCAAATTATCTTCGCTCAGGGTATATACGCCGTAGACTTTTTCTAGTCGAACTCTAGGGTATTCAAATATAAGCCAAACTCGAATCTGTCTTCTGTGTAACTCATGCGGAGCTCTGCGCATGAGGAGCCGAGAGCATAGGCAGCATCTCGGGCGAGCGCAGAGCTGCGATTCGAGACGTGTTTAAACAACATTTTATTGCTGTTGCTTTTGTCTGTTGCTTGTTGCTTGTTGCTGTTGTTGTTGTTGTTGTTGTTGTTGTTGCTGCTGTTGGTCTGATTGAGCGGCATTGGAGGTCAAGTTCAGGGAATACCGCACTGCCTCAGCGAGTACTTTATGTATTTTTAACGATTTTCGTTTCTTTATGACTTGGAAGTCCGTATATTTTATATGTGAAATATATCATAAGGCTGAGACTTAATTAAGTTACTAATTACACTCACGAGCTGTAACTCTGGCTATAATTTGTTTTGTTGGGTTAATTTTAAAGTAATTTCAATTAAAGATTCCATCTGAGGCGAGTAATTGCAATTCTTATAATGAATAACTTCATTTTTATCCAGCTTCATGATTACTTTATTTATATATTAAGAAAGGGTTCTTATATATGAGTATATATAATATAAATATATATAAATTTATTTATTTATTTATTTATTTGTTGTTATCGAGAATTAATTCTAAATAACAATTTGTTAAGCCAGAGCGACAAAGGCCTTCAGGCATATATAGATAATGACAGATGTAACAAAAGAAGCTATTGATATTAATAAAGAACTACTTTAAATAATTCATATCGTAATATTCTATTCTCTATCCTCTATATGCCCTCCGCCCTCCTTTTCTCTCTACTATCCTCTCTCCACTCTCTCTTTTCTTCTATTTTCCATCCTCTATCCTCTCTTCATTCTCCTCTTTCTTCTATCTTCTCACTTCTCGACTTTTCTCTTCTTTCATCTTTCATCTATTCTCAATTCTTCATTCTCAATTCTCTACCCTCTCTCCACTCTCTTCTGTTTTCTATCTTCTCTCATTTCTCTTCTCTGTTTTATTATCAATTTTCAATTCTCCATTCTCGATTCCCTATCCTTCCTCCACTCTCTTCCTCTATCATCTATCCTCTACTCTCTATTCTCATTCATCTATGCTCTACCGTTTATCCTCTATCCATATCATCTATTTTTTATGTTCTCTCTAGAGTTACGTATATATATATATATCATTATCATATCCATATCATATATTTATCATCCCTTTCAACTTGATTTTTGCCGAATTTCTTTAGCTCTATAAAGGCTAGATATGAATAATTTAGAAAATACTATAAGTTATTCTTATAGATGTGCAGGCAATCCATATTTCATGCATATCTCATCACATTCATCATTCTCCAGTCCTTCACAGTCCGCTAGGGACAGCCTAACCTTAAGCTCTTTAGCAGCATTTCCATGGACTTGCCACAATCATTAAACTTTAAATTATTTGCAATAAAAAAGAAGAAAAAAAAAAAGAAGCTAAATGCTCCATTTATTGCTGGCATATGCTCACACAGTGACATATTTCGGCTATATATATATATATATTTTCTATTATTATTTATTATTATTTATTTTCGTTTTATCGACTGTGAGCGGTGCGAGATGTCGCTCGTTGGCCAGGGCCGCAACGGCAAATAAATTAATTTGATTTATGCTAATTAGTTTGCTTGTGCGTGTGCTTTGTTAATATGTTTTAATATGTTTGTTGTTGTTTCTCTTTTCATGATGCTGCTGCTAATTGCAGATACCTTCAATAATTGGATTCTTGAACTTGGACTAATTGGCAATTGAAGTTTTGGATGATTTTCTTTTTTTTTTTTGCTCTCTTTATTTTTATTTTGGGCCAGCAAGGACAAGGACGTGCCTCAACGCAAAGTAAATCAATTAATTAAGGCTGAATATGGGCGCAGTACACACACACACACACACACAAACACGCACACTGATACTTTTTGTGTAGAATAAATGTAATAAATTAATTAAACAATTATTTGCGTTTTATTATTCATGACAAAGCCCAAATGAAGTTGCCAGCGCAGTGGCTGTCAAACTGTGCTGGGCTGGGACGATTTTCGAGCAGCGCCTAAAAGTATGCAACAGTTTTTTGTTGCTTGACTTCAGGCGCTGAATGCCACAGGAATTAAATTTTGAATATGTGCTTTCGTTTATCGATACACAGCGATGCGACCTATCGAAGCTGGGCCAACAACAACAACAAATACATATTTAAAAACAATGTCAACACACTGACATATGCACATACATATCTACATATACATATATATGGCATTATTTATACTTATTTATTATAGAGTTGTGTGTAAATTGAAATGTGAAAACGTAAACGTATATAATGATGAGGGGCAGCACAAACAAATATGTAAAGCCGAGCGACAATCAACATTTTGTTTATGTCGCTACCCTTAGGCCGGCGAGCGCGTGTGCGGGTGCAAGTCAGCTGCAGAGACCCTAAACAAGAGCAACAGTAACAGGAATCCAGAAAAAACCGAAAAAATATATATAGATATAGATATACAAAACCAAATAGAAAGAAAACTATATTTTAATAAAAGGAGAATAGAATACGAACTGTAGAAGCATAGCAACAAGAAGAAGCAGGAGCCACAGGAGAAGAAGAAGAAGCAGCAGCAGCAGCAGCACCGCCAGCAGCACTGCTGAGGTGCGAGTGAGAGAGAACAACATTAGCAGTGTATGGTGCTTGGGCACTGGTGCGAGCGAGAGGCCACTCACGCTGCCTGCAGCCGAACTGAGACCGAGCAGGAGTTTGAGAATTGGACACAGTCGTCGAGGTACTCTTTCCCGAGGCGGAGGAAATGTATTCGGCTGTGAAGCCATTGTCCAAGTACTTGCAATTCAAATCGATACGCATCTACGATGCCGTCTTCACCATTCACTCCAAGTGCACGGTGGTCATCCTGCTGACGTGCTCGCTGCTGCTGTCGGCGCGCCAGTACTTCGGCGATCCGATACAGTGCATCAGCGAGGAGAAGAACATCAACTATGTGCAGTCCTATTGCTGGACGATGGGCACCTACATCATCAAGGTGGACAACTCCACCGATCTCCGTCAGCTGCTGCCGACGCCGCCGCCGCCGACTAGCCGTGCCGGACACGGCCGGGTCAGCCTGCGGCGGCTGGCCGACTACAACGAGGAGTACGCGCGGGCGATATCGATAGCCGAGGGCGTCGGCCCCGAGGTGCGCGGCCAGACGCAGCGCGTCTACTTGCGCTACTATCAGTGGGTCATCATACTGCTCCTCTTCCAATCGTTCGTCTTCTACTTTCCGTCGTGCCTCTGGAAGGTGTGGGAGGGCCAGCGGCTGAAGCAGCTCTGCTCGGAGGTGGGCGAGGCGCTGCTCTCGGAGCAGACGTACAACACGCGCCTCCGACTGCTGGTCAAGTACTTTACCACCGACTACGAGGACATGCACTACTGCTACATGGCCAAGTACGTCTTCTGCGAGCTCCTCAACTTTCTGATCAGCGTGAGTAGTCCCGCGGGGTGGGTCATCGGCATCGGCATTGTCAGTCAGTCGACTCTCACTTTTGCGCTCTCCCATTCCAGATACTCAACATCCTGGCGCTGGAGGTGTTCCTCAATGGCTTCTGGAGCAAGTATCTGCATGCGCTGGCCACGATACCGCTGTACGACTGGGATCGCTGGAATCACATCTCGTCGCGGGTCTTCCCCAAGATCGCCAAGTGCGAGGTGCTCAAGTATGGGGCCAGCGGCACGGCCAGCATCATGGACAATCTATGCATACTGCCGCTGAACATATTGAACGAGAAGATCTTCGTCTGCCTCTGGTGCTGGTTCCTGCTGATGGCCTTCATGTCCGGCCTGAATCTGCTCTGTCGCCTGGCCATGATGCTCAGCCGGACGCTGCGCGAGCTGATGATACGCAGCCAATTGCGCTACATGACCAAACAGCATGTGCAGCACGTCTTCCGGGATCTGACCATCGGCGATTGGTTCCTCCTGATGAAGGTCAGCGTCAATGTCAATCCGATGCTCTTTCGCGATCTCATCGACGAGCTGTGCGAGCTGCGCACCATTCACAGCTCCTGCTCATCCCTCACGCTGCTCGAGTGTCCCGTCTAGTCGCTGTCGCCTGCTCAACTACAAACAAACAAACAAACATACATACATGCCTACATACATACATACATAGAGACGTACTTGTATTAAATTCTTTCAGATTCCAGCAATCCTCAATTGTTGACCACCAAACCCGCTGTGCCTAGTTTCTTTATGTATGAAGCGTATACATATATGTATGTGTGTATACATAGTATATACATATATAGTTGTTACAGAGTATAGATCGAATGAGTGGTATGCGCAAATATATATACATATCTATATTAACATATGTACATACATATATATTTCATATTCTATTAAAATTATTGATCCTTTGACTTTCAGTTGGCAGATTTATCGATATTTATCGATCTATTAGCGTGGCAAGTTTCGGGAAGATTACTAAAACCTACAGGTAAGATGAGAGGGAGTCTCTCTATTGCGCGGTTGAGTGGGAAGCACGAGATGCTCTTGCCCGAAAGATTTTAGCCTAATGTTAAGAGCTATGGAACCCACAATTACAAAACCTAGAAGAGCTAGGAATAAAAATAGATCATAATTGAATTAACACCTAAGGGTTTCTGCAGTAAAACAATATTTGCGCTGATTTTAAATTATAGTTTACAAAAAAAAAAAAAAAATACTTGATCTACATGTACGACTGCATATGTATGTATGTATGTACATCGTAATATAAGCTTAGAGCAGCTATACATACATACATATATTAAATATAATTCGGTTTGGTCGTACGATCAAAAAGCTCTTCGATTGATTGCAGAAGATTTAATAAATAGGAAAATTAAAAAAATTACATGTATTTACATACATACATATGTATGTATGTACATACATACATAAATTCATTTACAATATAATACATACATATGTATATAATTTACATTTTAATCTACATTTTCGTTCTAATATACAATTAAACAATACAATTACAATTATCAATAATATAACAAATTTATTCACAATTTATACAACAAATTTGTATATTCTTATTGCAGTAAAGATTCCAGTTAGTAGCAACAACAGCAATCAACTCAAATGCCAGGCAAGCTGCACACTTGCGCTGCGGCTCTCTCTTTCTCTCACTCTCTCCTTTGTACTTTTGGCACTGAAACGCGCTCAATTGACGAACGCATGCCCACTTGCACACTCACACACACACACACACATACGCTTGCGCGTAGCACGTGCATAAGTCGCGCGCGTTTTGCCTGCGTTTTTCTTAGCTTCTGCTATTTACTTCTGTTGTTGTTGTTGCTGTTTATCGCAGCCTGCTTTTTGCTAGTCGTTTTCGCTTTGCGCTTCTGCCACACACATTTTAATGTGCATTGCTTATACACTAAGCAGTTGTTGCTGCTGTTGTTGTTATTGTTGCTACTGTTGCTTTAATTTCGTCATTTATATTTTGTGTCTGTGCCTTGTTTCGTTCGCTCTTCGCCTTCGCTGCCTAAGACGCTGCAGCTGTAGCTTTTGTTTTGCGCACGTTAACAGCGCGGCTCGCTGCCTGCGTTAAGCACGCACACACACACACACACACACAAACACACACGCATGCACACAAACTAAATGTAAATATTATTCAAAAGTCATCGTGTGGTCGTCGTCGTCGTCGTCGTCGTCTGTTTTTGCGGGGGCTTCGCTTGTTGAGGGGTGCGACCGTTCTACCGCTGTCTCTGCCGGCGTTTTTTGTTGTTTTTGTTTTCTTTTATTTTTCAGTTTGTCAGTTTCTTTAGCTTTGGTTACATCTATTTTGTGCTTATTGTTTGTGTTTTGGTTTTCATTTTGATTTTGGATTTTGGATTTCGTGCGACTGCCATTTGGGCTAGCCTTAGTCGGTTAGTCGTGTGTCAACCGGGAAGCCGCCAAGTGGGCCCCCATCGTCACCGTTGCCGCCACCGTCCGCGTCGCTGTTTAACTGTTAATGTCGCTGCTTTGATTTCGTTTTCAGATGCAGAGCGCGCGTTTTAAACATTTCCAGCAGAGCTAACTTCAGTGGCATTTAATTAAAACGCGTACGTGACGCGCGCGACAATTGTGAACTGTGAACTGTGAACTGCAATTGGAAATTGCAATTGTCAATTCGCGCAGCTAACCGTTAACAACGGCCATGCCGTTAGTATCTTGAGTGCCAAATGAGTAAGCGATGCAGGCTAATGCGGTTGGCTAACACTAAAACAAATCAAGTGTCCAACATCAATTTAAATCTAACAAAACACACACACACACACACACACACACACACACACACACACACACACACACACACAGAGAGATCAAATGCTCACCCACACAGAGAGTGTGTGAGGGAGAGAGATGTATAAATACACACACACACACACTCGCACATGACGTAAGGGTACACGACGATAGACGGCAATAACCGTAGGCATTGATAAACACCAGCAAAGTGTAAAAAAGCATTAACGGCGCCACGGCACAGTGGTCGACATGCCATTTGTTATACAAGAATTTTGCGGTGAAAGCTTAAGTATAGCATTCAATCAGTTAAGCTTTAAGCTGTCGCAGCTGTCACACATATCGCGGCGAAAGCGTTTTCAACTCATTCCCTTTATTCATTTAGCCTTTTGTCAAACAAGTTTCCAATGCTCGGCGCAGAATTTAGCATAACAAACAATGCGAGGCCTGATCGAAGCCAAATTTAAACTGGAATTTCATAGCTAGACAATACAAATTAAATATTTGCAAATTTCTATTAATAATGAAAGCATGTTTTTTTTTCCCTATTTTTTTATTGGTGCTTGTTCAGTCCGTGTGGGTGATATAATATCTTGAATGATTTTTAATGCATGATAATATGTGAAAACGAAATTCCTCGGATATTATATTAGAGAAGCTGTGAATAAAAAGCTAGAAATTAAAATAATGAGTAAAAGCTGTAAAGATAAAAAATATTTTAAGAATGCTGAATTTTAAAATAAAAATAAAAATATAATATGATACAAATATGATATAAAATGTATGATAAAATAAATAAAAATATAACAAAATAAAAATAAAAATAAAATACAATTATAATATAATACAAAAAAAGAATAATGGGAAAAAATAATAATAATAAAACAATATATGTATGTGCTCATATAAATTAAATTTTTTATTTAAAAAATAAATATATTAATATAATAATATTTATCAAGGCTCTAAAGCAAAATTACAAAAAAAAAAAAATAAATAAATAAATAAATGTTTAAAAGTATATATTTATTCATTCCGAAGATGTCTTTATTAAACAATATAAATAACAAAAATAATAATTAATAGAAATTAATTTAATATATAATAAATGATTCAGGCTTGATCGATGTGCTAGACTTATCTATTTACCTATCTAGCAAAACACAATTGCAGTCGAAAATCTACGCAAGTTAATCTAATCTAATTCGACTTTTAATAAACTGATCCATATATGTATGAGTCATAGCTAAACATCTGATGCAGCTTGACAAACAAATTGATATCGCACCACTGTGTCACCTAGAAGTACTTCCACAACAACAACAACAACAATAATAATAATGGTATAAAGCACACACTACACAAAACAAAATAAAAAAAAAAAAAACAAGAATTCAACAAAAATAAAAATAAATAAATAAAAAACAAAACAAACAACAACGACGATTACAACAACGGTGACGTGCCCGCTGCTGCCGTCGCTGCCAGCGTCGACTGCGGCTGGCGCCCATGCGTTCGCTAGTTCTGTGCTCTTTAGTTGGTCGTCTGGAACAAGTCCGAGCAGTCCGAATCAGATTCCGTCCACCTTTGGGCCTACAGTGGCGTGCACTTGTGCTCTTCTTCTGCCCACTCTACATCTTTCATCTACTACTATTTTTTTTTTTTATTATTATTTATTTTTCTTTTATTGATTTTGCTGTAAGTGCCACAGAAACTACCGTTAAAGCTGCGTACAGCTTATCAGCCGTTTGCCGATAAGAATTGTGAGCTATATTCGCTATCGTCGTCGTCGTCGCTGCAGTCGCTGTCGCCGTCGCCGCAGTCGCAGTCACAGTCTTGAAGGTGTCGCTCGCGTTGTTGTTGTTTTTTTTGCTTTGGTGTTGGCAGCTCGACAGCCGAAAACAAAGGCCAAGATATTCTGTTGGCAGCTGTTGATCACGGGCAAACGAGAATCTCACGCGTCTATCTATCTCTGTGTGTGTGTGTGTGTATATGCATATGTATATGTACATATATGTGTGTGTTAGCTTTTTGAAATAACAACAGTAATAAGAGCAGCAGCTACATACATACATATATCCATAAAGCTGATCAAAGTTCTGCTATGAGTGCAGGACCAAAGACACTGGGACTAGTCATGGCTGGCGATATCGAGCACAGGAGAGACTATCGCGCCTTTCTGCGCAGCATTTCGCAGGTGTTTACCGCGAACAGCAAGAGCAACCAACAGCAACAACAGCAACAACAGCAACAGCAACTACAAACCGTTAGCAAACACAAGAGCAACAGCAACAGCAACCTGAGTAGCAGTAGCCAAAATACCAACAATAACAACAACAACAACAATAACTATGAGCCCGTCCTGCCCATGATCCGCATCGGAACAACACCCGATATCTTCAGCGATTGCCAGAACATTAACAAACCAATGGACCTCAATGTGAGAGTCAGTTCCATGTACGACTTCAGGCGTAATACGGTAAGTGCAAGATAAATAGATGATACCATGTGTACATGCATACATATAATATCTCTGCATATTCCCCCGACCATGCCCATTGAACCCACTGAATATGTAAAGTTTCGGTATAATGATTCTATTCTGATATTATTATGTTATATGTATGATAGATCTGTATTACGCACCAGATATTAATGAGTGCATTTTATGATCGATCATTTCTTTATATTAATCTAGAAAATTCTTTGATTGACGTTGATTCGTCTATTGAAATTCCATCATCGAATGAAACATATTTATTTATTCTGTTCTTTCTTAATAAATATACAAAAAGTTTAGGGAACGCCTGCTCTATATTTATATTTACTAATCATTGAATACTATAAAGAAATTCACTGACGTTTATTGTGGCTGGAAATTTAACCCATTTTCTTCAGCATTTTGCGGTTGGGCTATGAAGAATTCTAGAAAATTATATATAAATAAAAATATTGCAATACAATATTTATAATCATTCCCTTATGCTGCTCTTAACTGATGTACCTAAAACTCTGTGTCATATACACCACTCATAAGAGTTCCTTACCTCAAATGAACTAGATATATACATATAATATTTTATACTAGAATATTACTATATATATCTAGTTCCATTCTTTGGCTTCCCTATAGAACTGTCTACATAAAAAAAAAAATCATTTTTCTCACGTATTTATTTCGCCTTATTCTAACACAATGAAAAGGTTTTAGGCCTGCGAATTCTTGAACTTGGAATTGTTGTTAGCAATGACGATGATGATGTTGAGGTGGATGATAATCATATTAGTCGACCATAATCGAGGGCCATTGAAAATTTCACTGCATGCCTTTTCCGAGTCGTTTTGATTGTCTCTCTATAAGTCGTGCTATCGTGTTATTGGGCTCGACAAATTTGCATAGCCGTTGTGAGAGAAAGTGAAACCGAAACACGTTTCCGTGCTTATGCGAGCTATTGTTCCCAAAATAGAAGTGTTTTCCAAACGATCTCAATGGATCTGTCACAGCTTTAAACAACTTCATTAAAAGCAAATCATATCCAAATTGAATCTTTTTTTTTCTTCTATTTGGTTTTGTCGCTCTCTGTAGGGCATCTTCTGTATTCCTAATGAGCGTAATGAAGTAGACCCTTGTAGCCCAGGGGCCATATTATTAAAATACATATATTTTCTATAAATACTTTTATTTCGAATATAAATAATATTATGATTGTATTATTGACTATCGTCATTTTTAATGCGTTTATTATTATATATTTATATATTAATGACTTTATTTTATATACATATATGTATATACATTCATCATAATGACTATTATTTTTATGTTTCTCAGAAATATTCCTATGACTATGATTATGACTGATATTATATATAAATCTTATTATTAGATAGCTTTAATCATTCTTATTGAAATAAGCATGAGTTTAGAATTAGTTTAAGCACTTAAATTAGCAATAGCATTATTATTAGCATTAGCATAATTTTAGTATTAGCATCAGTAATGTGAATTTCATTATAATTGTCTTTCGCATTCTTAATCCGATTCTCATTCGCACTTTCATTAGCATTACCATAAACATTTATTAGCTTAATCATTAGTAATAATTATGACCATTGTCATAACCATAATTATAATTACATTAATCATTATATTTATGATCATAATCATTCTTATAATCATAACAATAGTCATTATTTCATTATCCACATTATACAGAACATCATTAATGCAATCCTTTTCAAGCCTTTAAGCCTCATTATAATCATAATTATGCTCTCGATGATAATCGTTCTCCTAACCATAACAGTGGCCATTTTTCTTTCATTATCTTATTTATCTTCATCATTATACTGAACATCATTTTTGCTATCCTTGCAGATCATAATCATCAATATAATCATGATCATTATAATTGCTATAATCATAATAGTCAGTCTATCATTATCATAATTCTACTGAACATCTTTATTGCTTTCCTTTTCAAACCTCTAATCATAGCCCTATTATTTATCATAATCCTAAGATTCTTAATAATCTCTATTATGGCTTCGATTAATCGCAATCCATTCAATTCAATGGGAACAAAATAATCGATTTTTGTATATCGTATCTTCTTCCTTCTCACACACACATACATACATACATGCGGAAAATTGGCTTTTCACTCCCCAAGTCCCAAGTTGGCCTGGCCTATTATTATTATGTAAACGGCCGTTGTCAACACTGCAAATGAGTGTTGTAATACGTAATGTCATAAACGACGCTCGCGTGCAATTAAATCAAATAAATTAACAGAATATTTCGGAAATGTGTAGCAGTGGCAAAAGCAAAGCCAAATGCAACAGCAACAGCTAAAAGTAAAATGTAAAAAACAAGAAAAAAAAAAATAAACAGAAAAAAAACCATTTAAATCAAATTGATTGCAAAGAGGCGCCCAACCGCACACAGTGGCTTGCATTGTGCCGCCCCCTTCCATGCACATATGCTGGGGCGGGGCTGGGGCCTCGAGGGGTCCATGGGTCTGGGGGCACTGATGCAACATGAAGCAAATGCATTGCGAATGTTGTGCATTGCGTGCTTTTGCTTTGCGGCGCATTGCAGCAAGTGTTGAGGCTCTGTCTATATATGTACATATATATATATATATATATATATATATGCATGTGTGTGTGGGTGTGTGTGTCTGTGTGTGTGTATGTGTGTGTATGTGTCTGCTGCTGCTGCTCTTTGGTTAGCTGACTTTGGGGCTTTTGGGACAGCTGTGTGACTAATCGCGTTTGGCTGTCGACGTGCTGCGCACGCGTTTTGCGCGCGTTTTTTGTCGCTCGCAAGCGTAAACTATCGCAATGTCGCACTCACGAGGCGCAACCTGATGCACGCTATGCTTGCTGCTGTACAGCAAATTGCATTTAAAGAGATAGAAGAGTGCATTGCAAATCTAAGCAGCACGCAGCAGTTGCTTTATCAGGCGACGCGTCGACGTTGACGTCGCTGCCGACGTCGACTTTAATGCAATTTGAAGAGTCGCGCGCGTAAAACAATTTTGTCATCAGTTTGCATATGTATGTATGTACTTTGCTGCAAGCGAGCACTGGCACAGTTACAAGCACACACACACACACATATATATATATGCACACATATGCATACTTATACATATGCATTATGCATTACTTCCATTTCCAATTGGCTTTATTTATGCCGCTCATTTTCTCGCTCTGATTTGTTTGACACTTTTAGCAGCTATGGAAATTTCTCTGCTTCTGCTTCTTCTTCTTCTTTCTTGTTGTTGTTGTATTCATTTATTTTCTTTGTTAATGCAACACAAGTAGCTGCTTGATTGACACTTGAGTTGCCATTACACATGCAAAACTATTAATATACATACATACATGTGTATGTATATGTGTGTGCGTGTGTGTGTCTCAAAGCCTCTTGTAACAGTTTGAAAGAGCCGATATGGGCATCTGAACTTATTCACTCTATAGCAGAGGAGTATAATTATTGCGATTGTTTTTTTTTTTTTTGTTCCATTTAATTTTTTTTTTTTATAATAATAAAAAAAAATCACATTAACTTCTACTTAAACAGCTTGAATCTAAGAAATGGCGTTAGTACTATTTATAATATATGACATAATCTTAATTTCAATTTAATCATCATCACATATATACATACATAATCATAATCCATGACCATAGAGCTTCCCCTGGCTCATACATAAATTTGAATATAATAACTCAATTATATGATTCGATTCAAAGATTCGACTTGAACTAGAGAAGAACCATTGAGGGAGTGAGAGAACCATCCATCCATCCATCTATCTATCTATGCATCCATATCTTTATCGCACTTTCTTATCAGACATTTGTTTGCTTCACAATTCATAATGAGTCATCGTCACTCTCTCTCTCTCTCTCTCTTCTCGCTTCGGATGTGTTGCTCTCTCGCTTGCACACGCAAATCGAATCAGACATCTTTTCAACTGCCTTATATCGCTGGCTGTGGATCTCTTTCGGCTGCTGTTGCGCTGCGCTCAATAAACTTCATTAAGAGCTAACGAAAATGAGAGGCGAGACGCAGCACAATAACCATAATCATCATATGGCAAGCGACATTCTTATTGGACTCTTGCAGCGACAGCGACAGCGACGTCGCGTCGCAGCCAACTTATTACAGACGAATTAACTGGGCCCGCGAGACACCCCTTCTGACCCGCACGAAAAGCGGAAATTGAAAGCGAAATGAAAAAAAATAAATATATACATATATATAGATTATATTTCTTGAGATTTTGATAGCTTAGCTAAATCGAATGAGGAATACCCTTTGCATGATGGCAAAGACATGTATGTACAAGTAATCATGTGGTGTTATCGATGAGTGTACATGGGTTATCGATAGTCAAATGTATATAGATACCAATCATAATCGATCGATTGTAGTATCGATATGTATCGAAATATGAAATATACATTTCAGCTAAGATCGAAAGTATTTATCGATAACATTATCGGCTTCAAGTTGCATCCATACGATCGCAATTTAATAGTTATCGATATCAACTATATCTGACCACTGTTTAAACAATTTTTATAGGTCTATCGCCTTCAGTTTCTATTGATTCGACTCTCATTTAATATGTATCGATAAGATTATCGATTGAAATGTATTGATAGTCTGCTAAACAGTCGTTTTCAATTAACAATTATCGATAGCGCTATCGATTTCAATTACTTTGGCAGGAGCCATATGTTATCGATTTTTATCACTCGCTATTGCCATCTTTGTTGTTATCGATGTTACAGACTTTAAATTTATATATGGAATAATTCACGCTTAAATGTTTATACAATATACTCTCCCAATCGATATAAATATTATATTAGGATTTTCGCCACTTTGTCCATACTCCGTTTTATTTAACTTTCGATTTTCTGGCCTTTTGTGAATTTGACTTTACATTTGAACGTCAAACGTCAAACGAACATTTTTGTATATGAAAAAAAAAATTTATTTGTATATCATTGTCGCATTTCCTTTAGGGTCAGGTGTTATGAATTCATTTCAAATTTGTATTTTAACAAATGAGGTATTTTGGAAATTCTTTATTTTTTTTTGAAATTCTCGATTTTTTTTGATACTCGTTTGAGCAATAGTTACCAAAACTATACGTTGTTATAAGTAGAAGAAGGTTCAAGGCCCCATTACGAAGTTATCGAGAGCAGTACGCGAGGAGTTGGAATCAGACGCAGCGGCAAAGCAAAGCACAGACTTTGTCTTCCGTCCCGTTCTCTTAATTGAAGCCCATATTTCTCTTCATCTCCCGGCTAGTCATTGTTCCTGAATTCCTCGAGCGGTCGTTGCAAAACTTTTCGTATAGACTATACGAGGATCTTGTTGATTATAACGGTAAGAGTACAAAACAAATTGAGCGTGAAAACATAATCCACTATCCGGCAATATCCTAATATATATATATATATATATATGTGTGTGTGTGTGTTTATGTGTGCGTGTGTAAGTGCAGCCTCAATCATCGACTTTTTGGACTAAGCTATCACCGGATCGAAATGGCATCCACACAATTGCAACAGTCCCCAACTGGAAACAAGATGTCAATGGTTCCGGCCGGCGGCCCACCAATGGGCACCGTCCCCATGCCGACTGTCGCCGTGGAGGGGCCGCCACCGGCGGAGCCGATCTATGGCACAATGATTCCGAATCGTGTATTTGTGGGCGGCATCAGTCGCGACACAACTGAAACGGATCTGATGGTTGCGTTCAGTGCCTATGGCACGGTGCGTAGCACCAAGATCATCGTCGACCAGGATGGCTTCAACAAGGGCTATGGCTTCGTGACATTCGAGACCGAGGAGGAGGCCCAGCGCCTCCAGAGCATTGGCAAGTGTGTCATCTTGCGCAATCGTCGCCTGAACATTGCGCCCGCATTCAAGAAGCACCAGATCCGTCCCAAATTCCAGCCGGTCATCGAGCCCAACGGCACTGTCTACTTCACCACTCAGCCGGCGCCGCATCACCATCAGCAGCATCAGCAGCATCAACAGCATCATCAGCAGCCGTCGATGAACCCAATTCCGATCGATCAGTATGCCGCGGCCGGCTATGGCCCGGCCGGACCGATCACCGACTATACGGGCGCCCCAATGCCGACCCTCTATCAGCAGGCACCGGGCGGTGTGCAGTACCAGCCGATCTATCAATACTATAGTGTGCCGGTCAATGTGCCGGCCGTCTGGCCCCAGAACTATTACCAGGAACCGCAACCATCCAATTCACAAACATCGATACAACAGCAGACATCCTGGGAGTTCGATGGGGCCAACAGCAGCAGCTGGCGCTCATCCTAATCAAGCGAAGAGCACATATCATATCTGTAACTATCATTTATATGATTCGATTTGCCTAACGGCCTAACAATTGCTTCAGTAATTCGCTATAGCTACATCTATGTCCATAGACTTGGTACGAATGTTTCCCTTCCCTTCCATTCAAACTTTCAATTTAGTGGGTATACAAATACTCTCTCTCTCTCTCTCTCTCTATCGATTTTCATTCTGTTTCTCAATTTATCCTCTCCTTTCCCTGCCTATTCTCTCTCTCTCTCTCTCCCTCGTTTACTAGAATCGTACTTATCTCTCTCTTACTACTATTTCTCTCTCTCTCTCTCTCTCTCGCTCTCTCTCTCTCTCTTTCTTTGTGTCTTCCCCCCTCTCAATCTTCTTTCTTTCTTTCCTCTCATTCTCTTCTCATTCCCTTTACCCACGTCTATCTCTTTATTCTCTAGCTCTCTTCCCTCTCTGCTCTATATCTACTCTCCTTTATCTCTTTCTCTCTCTCCCTATTCTCAATCTCCCTATCCATCCTCTCTGCCTCTACTCACTTCTATCTCTCTCTCCTTGCTGTCACTTTCTCCTTCCACTTCTCTCTTTCTCTTTTTACTCTCATTCTCCCCTATCTGTGTCTCTTTCTCTCTCTTTCTCTCTCTCTCTCTCTCTCTCTCTCCCTCTCTCTCTCTCCCTCTCTCTCTCTCTCTTCTGTGGTCGTTCCAGTCTTTCTATAACTTGAGAACGTTAGGGAGCTCCTTCCAAAAGTGATTACCGAAGCAATTTTGGACCTTACTTCATATATAACAACTGGGATATACCCTCTGATATACCCCATAGATACTTACTATGACGAACCAAGAAGAAAAGACACTGAACCACTAAAAGAAACGCTATATAAGTAGCAGAGCATCAAAACAAGATGTAAGACTCACAACCTGAAAATTGACAAGGATGAGGATGGGCTTTGACATGAAAAAACCAAATCGATGTTGAAAGTGGAAGACTCAGATGATAATAATGCAGACACGACATAATACAAATTCAGAATACAGAGTATACACACATCGAACAGATCGAATGCGGAGCGCATTACAACGAAGAAAACATACACTACCAACAAGAACGGCAGCTGCGCAACTGTGGGCGTTACATATATATATAGAGCTATATATATATACAATTATATATTCACGGATCGATACATAATCTCAGAACATACATGCACATCTATAAGTATGTATATGCCTATATATATATGTATACGTAATTTAGAATATTTCGGCTAAATTAGGGGCAAATGCAAATCCCAAATGGGGCAAGCAATAATCTAAGGTACAGTAATACAAATACACCCACACATACCCACACACATACACCCACACATGTTGGATATGCTGAAAGGTCTCCGGTTACTGATTATAGACTGAACACACTCAAACCCTACTTAGCAAGTACAGCAACAAACCTAACCTCATATCTTCGGCATATCCAAAATATATAGTCTTAGCACATATAGATCGTATATATAGGTGTACATATATTTAGATATATCTATATATACAGATAGATAGGTATGTTCCTATACATGTTATATACATAATTTACATTTACCTCAATTGTAGCCCAAATATTCTAGGTTAATCAAAACGAAACTCACACTTTCCCAACTCGAACTCGAACTCGAATAACTCAAATTCTCAAATCCGGCTATACACGATTTCGACTTCTTGAATACATATATCTACATATATATATATATGTATTCACAAATCTCTACAAATTATACATCATCACATCCAAATTAAGCAGTGTGAACAATATTTTTGGTTTGTTAGTCATATAAGTAGGTCTTCTTGTGCATTTCGATTAGAGATACTTAAAATTTGTAAGGTTATGTGTATGTAACATCGAATATTAAGCAAAATTTTTAGTTTTTAACACTATTGGAGCTATTATTGTTAATGAAATGATTGATTAAATGAAAAAATGAAAATGTACTTGTAATGCGTACAATTATTTGCTAATGGGGCGTGCTGGATCATATTATTTATAGGCTTACCTGTGGACCTGATCAATTATTTTTACCATGGGTAAAGACGTTTTGTTTACAGACTAAAAATATTTTATGGAGTTTATGGTGATTTTACCTTTATACTATATAGCCCCCCCCCAAGTCCAAATCCTCAGCTTGGGTAATGGCACTTCTCATTAGAAATATTCTTGAGCAGTCCAAACAGACGGCTAGACTAACAAACGGACGGACAACAATTGGGCGAAGAGACGTACAGACGGACTGACGGACGGATGACTAAACGAACAAAAGAACGAAAGAGCCAACAAACTGAATGAATGAACAAAGGCAGGCATGGACCAGAACCAGTATACTTTTTTCACTTTGCAAGCGAGCATCAGAGATGAAATGCATTTCACATCTGGAGACAGAATCCCAGCATCGAAGTGAGAGCCACAAGTTGGAGTATTATAGTCAGGCATAGCCGAATGGAAGCTACTCTAGCTAGCATTTACTTATAGATGTGCCCCAATATGAGCTACACCCGAACTATAGAGCTGTTCTATATTTTATATGGCTGTACTGAAAATGTCTACGAATTTGAAATACTCTTATATGTATAGGCACTCTACCTTAAGTTATTGAGCTACACTTAAGGAGGCGTAGCCTGGTAGCCCTAGTTACCAGTTGATAGCTATAGTTATATGTATTCCCTATATCATTATTATTATTATTATTATCAGAGATTGTCGGTGTTTCTGCCTAGAAGGAGAAGGAGAAAGAACTGTAGGAGTTTTTCTATAAACATTTTATTCATATATTATATATTCATTGACATTATTGACATATATTTCTTGACATAAAAATAATAGAGTATATATAATAAGCTGTCAAAATGTGTTACATAGCCTCTCCACTATTCATGCTACCCCTTTAGTCAGGGCATGGCAGCAACTCTTCTGCTGTTGCTCTATCTGCTGGATACATTTAGCTGAGGGTTGCTGCTGTTGCTGCTGCCGCCGTCGCTGCTGCTGCTGCTGCTGCTGCGGCCAATAGCAACAACAACAATTGCGTTCATTGTGCTTAATTAATTTAGTTCAAAGATCAAGCGTTCGCGATGCCGTCGCGATGCCTCATGCGTTTCATGCACCCAACTTCACATACCTACATATACATATATGTTGCATGTTGTTGTTGTTGCTGTGGTTGCAATTGCAGCTGCATTTTGATGTGCAACGTCTGTTGTTTATTTGTGCAGCGTTCCAGTTATAGACTTTCAACAATTTCTGGCTGTCCCGATCTCCAGATGTTGACCTACGATCCACAATTTCATTGCAGCGTGCAGGTGCTCCATTCTGCGGCTGGGTGGCATGCCGCATGCCACAACAGCTACTGCTGCCAACCAACTATCGACTGCCAACCTTTCGCCCCCTCTCGCCCCTAATCAATTGCTGTCCACGCCCAAAATGCCCGCAGTTGCGATATGCTTAATTAGGCAAACGGGCGTCGAGCATAAAAAGCGTCTTTTTGTCGCTGCCACACCCCATATACGCCCCCACCCCCCACACACACACAGTCATATACAGAAACACACACACACACGCACACGCATACATAGATGCCAACAGACACATGTTGTCCATGTTCATTACACACATTTGGCTTTCGAGTTGCGCCTCCCCATGTGGATCTGTTGCTCTTACACTGTGCAGCAAAGAGTTGAGGTCGTGAAAGTGTTGTTGTTGTTGTTGTTGTTGTTGTTGTTATATATTGTGTTATGGATGTAGATATGTATAGACATATATTCTATTACACTATACTGATATTTATATATGTATATAAGATAAAAACTGTATATAAAAGACTTTCTCTTCTTCTTCTTCTTCTTCTTCTTCTTCTTCTTCTTCTTCTTCTTCTTCTTCTTCTTCTTCAGTTCTAGTTCTTAAAGCTAAATTTGATTTTCATATTATTTGAGGAAAGTGTATAACAAATTTAAGCTCCAGCCAAGTTTGGCATTTTATTAATAAAATTAATAATAAGAAATATTCATAAATAATATTAAGAAATAAGAATAAAAAATTAATTCTTAAGTGTCTTATAAAAAATTATTAATATTATATCAACATGAGAATAGTACGATTCATAAATAATATTTAAAGAAATTAATTTTTAAATGTCTTATATAAAATTATTAATATTATATCAACATGAGAATAGTACGAGTATTGCACCACGTAATATAATTTAGTTACATATTTTTTTATGAAAAGAAAAGAAAAATAAATAAATAAAAAATATATAGATATTAATAATTGTTTTTATACCACTGTATTTGAACCCAAGAAAAATTAATTTTAAAAAAAAAACTAATTAAAAGTTTTTTTTTTTCTTAAATACTACAAAAGATTAAAATATTTATTTTACAATGCAGTCGAATTTATAAATTAGTTTTTGCACCTGTTTTTGTTTCTAAATACTTTTAAATTTCTATATATATTTTTTTTTACTATTTATTTTTCTACTCTTTTTTTTTTTTTGTTGTGTTTCTTGCTCTCTGTTTTGTTGTGCACTGTTTTTGCAGCGTCCGCGTCGTCCGCTGGGTGACCGGGTCGGCTATGGCGTTGATGTCGACGCCGACGTCGACGACGCGCCGTTCGCGTTGGCAGCGGCAGCGGCAGCGGCAGCGAGCGCCACCCATAAGAAAATACGCTGCGGCATCTTGAGTTCCATTTCAGTTGATATTGCTTTAAATTCGCGAACGCGTCGATCCCAGCGCTCCCAGCTCGACTTGACGCGCGGCAAACGGGAAAATTCTAATTGGAAGCGCTCCTACTCGAATTGGAATTCCGTTTCGGTTTCATGGGGGCAAACGCGGCTTATCAGACGAAAACGAAAACGAAAACAAAGTTTTTGTTATATTTATAAAATTTGTATTTTTTTTTTTCTGTTCTATTGTGCATTTTGTTTTAAACTGAATAAGGTTTTGTGCTAAGAAATGAAACAAATGTATATAAATAATAATTATATGTGATATAAAAAGTATATATATATGTGAATATTTTATGAATGACACGCTGAATGAAACGCGCGCGTCTTCATTTCATTTTCAATTGCTGTAAATCGTATATATATATGTACATATGTATATACATATATATATATATATGCACATGATATGATGAATATTAATCTGTTGCAGTCGCTGCCTTATGCCGCAATAGTTTGAAGTGCATTATTTGCATATAGAATATTTGCAAACATGGAAGCGATTATACTATATATAAAGATATACACGCGCGTATATACATATAAGTCGAAGCCAAGCCCTGCTTATTACATTGTGAACACATTGTAACACGTACTCATATTTGCCATCTGGATGATTCACAGTTATAGTCAATTCAATTGTTTCCATTTCCATGCCACGATAGAGCGTCTGCCCCAGCGTCGCAGAGCCGAGCCACTTAGCCAGCAGCCGAGGTCAATTGGAGCGCGGCTTCTGTGCGATAAGCGATTGCCTGCCAGCTCCTTGACTGGGATATCTAATATAAAAATGTGTATATATATGCATATATACATATTATATATACACATATATTTAATACTCATCTTGCATTGAGCCACTTTCGGTTTTCAAAGGTTCAAGTCCCGCTTGACCTGCTGATGCCTAAAAGTATGCAAGACTTGAGATGGTTGCAAGAAGAACCACTTAGGAAATAACAAGATAATCTGAAATCGAAAGAAAGCAAAAGAATGAGAGAGAGAGCAGATAGGCAGTGTAGGAGATAGCAATAGAGAGAGAGAGACGGAGAGACAGAGAGAAGAGTCCGCCAGGAACCGAGTTATAGAAGGAAAGTTATTAGGGAAAATGGTTGAGAGAGAGAGAGTGAGAGAGAGAAGAGGAGAGGAGAAAGAGAATAAGTCTGTGAGAGTTAGTCAGACATTTTGAAGAACAGAGTTAGAGAAAGAGAAAGAAAGCTTGAGGAAAGTCATAGAGGAAAAGAGAAGAGAAGAAAGAAAAACTAAAATAGGGCGAGTGACAGATAAGGTGTCCAACAGGAGGAATAGTGTTAGAGTATGAAGCAGAGAGGGGAAGGGACAGAGATAGAGGAAGAGAGAGAGCCAAAAAGAGAGTTAGATAGAGAGCGAGAGAAAGATGGACAAAGAGAAATCTAGTAACAAGCCATCACAAGCCATTTAGAACATAACCAGCACATTTCCTATAATCCCAAATTTCTCTTACTCTTTCTTCCTTTATACATTCAAATATTAGAGCTGTGAGTTATAGTATTACCTCAAATTTTTACTTTCATTATATCAAATTAATATATAATTATAATCCTTTTAGTTCTTATATCGCTCACAGCAATTGTTATTTATGGGGTATACCACAAACCCACAAAGCAGAAAGTCAAACTCAGCTGCAGATTGTAAAATCGTTCCACGTACCGAAGTTCTGTGAAAATATATGTATATGCATACTCCTTCTCTTATCGAAAGCCCAAGAGCGAGACGATTAGCTCAGCCAAAGTCGATATACATATATAAATTATATATGTATGTATGTATATAGCTATCAATAAGTTGGACTTATCTGGTTAACTGTATTCAGTGGAATTAACTCTATAGGTTTTCTTGGTAAACTCAAGGATAAATAGAGGGAATTCAGTTAAAATTGAAATACTATAAAAACAGAAAATATGATTAAGATAAATCTTGAACAGGAAAAAAAGTAATTTACTCGAATATGTATGTAGAATTTATTTTCAAGTAGATAGAAATAATAAAGGACTGTCTGCCAAGGTCTTTGGCTTTACATATCTCGTCTTCATCTACTTTCATCTTCACTTCAACTCTATATTAGATTAGATTAGTTTAGGAGAATCTTCAATAGATGGCAATACAGTTCATACAACTCATTTAGCCGTGTGCAACACTATTTAGCAGTGTGCAACAATTGTTGAAGTTGCATCGCTTGATCAAAGGCTTTGACAACAGGTAGACGGCATTCCAAAGGCCAAGAGCAGCGCCACCTGTGAGAATCCATTAGCTGCTTACGCAACAGCAGCACTAGCTAAACAGCTTCGCATTTGCTCAGTCGCTCAGTTGATCAATTCGTCAGTTGCTCATTCTCTCCCGCTTGTGTAAAAGGGCCGCAGCACTGTTGCGCACTGGCGGGGCATTTAATTTGAGTGACGCCTCGACAGGCCCCTGACCGAGGGACCCGTTGGCCGAGCCATCGGGGGCGACATCTCGACATGCTTTGCTGCCGCCACGACGACTCTGACTCTGACTCTGGCTGCGGCTGCGACTGTGAGTCTGACTCATCCATGGCGTTGCCTGTGAAGCGAACGTCAAGAGTCTCGAGAAGCAGTTGCTCATGCTTAACTTAACCCCTTAACACTTATGTGGGCCACTCGAGTCGCATTTGAGTATGTGAAATTAATGGCTGTTGCGCGGTTGGCGTAACCTCAAGTGGAACTTGAATTGTTTAACTTGCAGTTAAATCAATTGTAAAATTATTTAATAAGCAAGCCAGAAGCAAAAAGAGCTCGCTGCCAAAAGAATATTTGTTTTCTTTTATTTATTATTCTTGTTACATACTTGCATACATATATATATATATATATATATATATATATATGAACGTATGTACACATATTTTCTTGTGTGCCCTACCTACCAGTTGACATTATCTTTATAATAAATATTGTTTAAACAATAGAATGATAACACACACAATGTGAGTGCGCGTCGGGGTCGCTTGAACTCTTTGCGACAGCTTAAGGGTTAAGTGCTGAGAGCCGAAGTTAGAAATGTAAAGCAGCGCAAGCGACAACAACAGTTACACATGTATGTATGTGTGTATGCCCGCCGAGTGCAGCGTCACTAAACACGATCGCTGTCTCTGTTGCGTGTGTGTGTGCAAGTGCGCGGGAGTAAGGGGTTGCACAGATAATAGCGCGTGCGCGCATGTGTGTGTGTGTGAGAGAGAGCAATTGAAAGAGAGCAAACGAACGGGCGACTATTTGACAGTTGACTCGCATCAATTAAATGTGCATAACAGATAAAATGAAATGAAATGAAATGAAAACTGTTTTTTTTTCTTTCTCGTGTTTATGTGTATTTTTCGTGTCTTTGATTCTGTCGACGTAGTTGAAAACACAAAAAAAGAACGTTAAAATAAATGATGATGCAGCAATATAGTAATAATAACAAACAACGCGATAAAAGCGTGTGATAGTGAATGGGAGTACACTACAGCGACGAAAGTGTGTGTGACAGACAGAGAGAGAGAGAGAGAGAGACAGCGACCAGCGAACTGACAAAGCAAAAGAAATGCCGCAACAAGTGGATATGAAAAGCAGCAAGCGAAGCAGCAGCGAAATCAACGACAACAATAATAAACAGCACATTTCCAATCAGAACGAGGCGACACAGTCGCAGCTGCGCAGCAAGCGCAATCGCCAACTGCAGCCCCAGCAGCATATCTATGAGAATCTGCCAGCGTCGGCGTCGACGCAGCAGCTGCGCAAATACTTTCGCCGCGAGGTGATCTACGAAAATCTGTGCCACGGCTGCGGCTACGGCGTCTTTGCAGCACAAGGTCGCTATTGCCACTTCTGCCAGTGCATTGTGAGCGGCAGCGTCGTCGCAGCGCTGCAGCAACAACAGCCCCAGCATCAGCCGCAGCCGCAGTCGCAGTCAGCGTCGAGCGGCAGCGAATGCAACATTTATGAGAACATTTGCGAGCTCTGTCGGGGCATCTACAGCGACAGCGAACCATGCGCGTGTCTAAGAAGTGCCACGCCCACTGGCGCAACTGCAGCACCGATTGAAAAGACGCCGCCAGCTGCGACGCCAGCGACTGCCAAGGCCGGCAAATCACGCACTCTGCTCGGCTACTCCAAGTCCAGCGCAGCGACGCTGACGCGCCTCTTCGGCTCGCTGAAGCAGCTAAATCGATCGGGCTCCATGCAGCGACGCCTCTTCCAAAAGGAGGCGGTGGGCGGTGGCAAAGTCGGTGGCGGCGCCGGCGGCTCATTGGAAATCATTCACAACGTGGGCGAAGTGTTCCGCACGCAGGAGACGTTCGATATGCAGCGCATCTGTGAGCTGAAGCGTCAGCTGCAGTGCAGTCGCAGTGATCAGCACATCTACGGCAGGCTGCGCAGCGACCGGGAGCCTGAACCAGAGCCGTTGCCTCAATCGCAATCGCAGTCGCAGTCGCCGTCGCAGTCGCAGCCGGAACCGGAGCCGGAACCAGAGCATGAACGACAGACAGAGGGCGCAAGCGCAGCGGAGGTGACGCGCAAAAAGCCGCGCATATCGCGCATGCGTCTGCTGCGTCAAGACCAGCAGCAGTTAAACTGCCAGGCAGCAGCAGCAGCAGCGCCGTCGACGTCAGCAGCTCTATTTTTGAATGAAAGCATTTGCCAGTGGATGAACGCGCTGCGACGCGAGCTGCACAGCTACGAGGATGCCAACGGCGGCGTTGGCTGCCAGCAGCCCAAAAGCGTGCCGCCGGCCTATGAGAGAGAGCGAGAGCGCGAACAAGTGGCTGAGCTTGTGACGCTGCGGCGCAGCGAGGCAGCGGCAGCCGCAGAGGCCGAGGCAGAGCCGGCGGCGCAGCAGCGTTTGGTGAACGATTTTAAGCGAAAACTGTTGGCAAAGCCATATTTCCAATTAGACGCCCAATTGGGAAGCCAATTAGCGCAAAACGGGCAGGTGAATGACGATGCGCAGCTAGACGATCGACGTCGGCGTCGCTGCGGCATCAATGAACGGCACGATGCGGCCTTTGTTAGTGAATTTCTCAGCGGTTTGGCGGTCACTGAGAGCGCCAAGCCAGCGGCAGAGCTCGAAATAAGTGTTACAACAACGCAGACAACGTGCAATGCAGTGGCAGCGGCAGCAGCAGCGCTGCTCACTGGATGCTTGTCGCTGCCTCAGCTGTGGCAGACGACTGCACTTGCGGCCAGCTTGCATCGCAGCGTCATTTTCTACTGCAGCTATGACAAATTGCTGAGCGCCTTTTTGCAGCGACGACAGCGACTGCGCAGCGATAGCATTGAGCGTTGGCTACGTCGCTATCGCCGCTACTGTGAGAGCGACAACAACAATATCGCTGAGTGTGAGTCAGCGTCGAGACAACAGCAACGGCGTCGACAGCGGCGACGCCTATTGGAGCCGCCGACATTGGAGCTGGCAGTTGTGTTAGCGACGCCACCGAGTGACGACGTTGCTGCGGTCACATGGCATGTCGGCAGCATTAGCAATACGCTAGAATCGTGCGGGCGAGAGAGCGTGAGCGCGATCGTGAGCGTAAGCGTGTGTGAGAGCGAGCAAGAGACGCGATCGGAGTGCGCCAGCAGCGACGACGGCGTCGTTGTTGGCAGAGCGCTGATGGCGGCACCCAAGCAGAGCGCCGTGACTGAGCGCTCCAGCAGTGACGACAGTGAAAACAATAGCAATAATAATAATAACAACAACAACAGCAGCAGCAACAGCAGTAACAATAGCGACAGTAATAATAAGGAGTGTGACAATGTTAACCAACAGCAACAACAACAACAACAGCAACAAACAACAATAACACAGGTCAATAGCCATTCCAAGCAAACAGATTTACAACAAATTACAAATTATAAAAATAAATTAAAATAACGAACAACAACAATTTGGGCTCACTGCCAGCTGCAATTGAGGCGTAAATTAATATAGCAATACAACGGTAGTTGCGCTAAATGAGCGCGCTCAAGTGAGAGAGAGCGAGAGGGTGACAGAGAAGGGTATAGATAGAGGGCGCAGAGCGCTGTGTGTGTGAGCAGAGCAAAAGGTGAGCGTAAAGAGAGCAAGTTAGCGGGCAGCAGAGCTGCAAAATGTGTAGCGAAAAGGAACAAACAACAAAAGGGAATGAGTGATGGCGAGAGAGAGAGCGAGGGGAAAGACAACGTAAAACAGTTGTATTTATATTATATTGAAAGCTTCTTTGAGAGTTTTGACTTGCTTTGGCATGTGTGCAAATTATTATATTTGTAAATGAATAATAATACAAATATTGTATGGAATGAATGTTATATAATTGGCATTAGTATATAGAAATATATAATAAATTATAAAAAAAATTTATATAATATGTATGCATAAAAACAGATCTCAGTAAAATAGTTCAATAAAAAATATGCATAAATCAGATTAAAGAATAATTTAATTACTTAAGTATTGTAGAAAATACCTATGTACATATATGTACATACATATGTACATGTACATGTACATATATGCGAATAATATGCATAACACATGTAGGGACTGATCGAGCATAATAATACTCTTAACGATTACGAGACAATTAGCGATAACCAATTCGTTTTCCATATGCAAATAAAATTTAACGATCGATTCTTGCGAATGTACATATGTATAAACAGAGGGAGAGAAAGAGAGCGAGATAGCTGAATTGATTCCCATTTGATTTTGTATGGCAAATTACAGTTAACGATCGATCGTAGCAAATTGGTTATCAAACATTTTATGATTTCTGTGGAGATAATTTTAAATCAATATACAATAAATAAGTATTAGTAATCGATTGATAGAACTAAAATATTAGTCAGTTACGGAATATAGGATTTGGAAATCGGCGAGTTTTTTCTAAAAAATAATGTAAATATTTTGTTTTTCAAATTTTTAATATATTAAAAAAAAAAAATCTATAAAAATTGAAAACTTTGTATATTAATTGAAAAATTAAATAATAAACAAATTATTTCATAAGAATTCCAATTGGCAGTTGGGCAAACGTTCCAATTAGAAGCAGCAGTGCAAGAATTAGTTCGAATTGTTGTTGTTCCACAAAAATCGGTCTCTGTGGAATGTGATTATGACAACAAAAAGTTTTTTTTTTTCGTTTTTGTTTTGTTTTTGTTTTCTTTTCTAACTAATTGTAGAATTGTGTGATAAAAGTGCGTCGACCGGCGCCTCAGGTGCCCGTGCGTAATCCAACCACGGCGCTTACTAAGAACCAAAATGAGAAAAGCAACAACAGCAACAACAACAATAATAAACAGAACGAAAACAAAAGCAGCGAAGCAAACGTTGCGATTAATCAAGTGAAAGAGCTGCGAGCAGAGGCAGAGATGGAAGCAGCGGCTAAGACAGCGACAGAGCAGCAGCAGCAGCAGCAGCAGGAGGAGAAGGAGAAGGAGAAAGAGCAACAACAACAACAGCAGCAGGAGGAGGAAGAGGAATCCATTTATCAGACCATCTGGCAGTTTAAAACCGTGGAGCCAGTGCCAGTCGACAATGAAGAAGAAGAGGAAGACTTTGAGATCATCGCAGCGACCGATGCGACGGCCAGCGATGACGATGCAGACACTGAATTTTATGCGGATGCCGAGACCGACGCAGACGTCTACGTCGACGCCGATGATGTTCAGGCTGAGGAATTGGCGCTGCAAGCGGCGGCAGCGTTTGCGGCTGGCGCACGTCACAGGCTGACTAAGCAAACGACGCCGGCGCCGCTGTCGCCGCTGCCGTCGCCAACGGCGTCCATGGATCAAGGCGCCTGGGAGACGGATGACGAGTTTATGTTCGCCAAGGCTGACGAGCAGCAGCAGCGGGAGCTGCAGCAGCAGCAGCAGCAGCAGCGACAGCGGCAGCAACTGCGAGAGCAACAGAACGCTGAGACGCTTAGCGTGGGCAGCACGGTGACCAACAGCACGGCAACGCTTGGCTCCATCAGCAGCAGGGGTAGCGCTGGCAGCAGCAGCCTCGACAGCAGCGCTGCGACTGCGCCGCAAACACTGACGCATCCGCTGCTGCGCAACATATGCATTTGCTACAGCCTCAAGGAGCCGCAGAAATATAACGTTATCTTCTACGACTACGAGCGGGCGCAGCTACATCAGCATTTTATGACCCGCAGGCGATGTCCGCCTCCGCCGCCGCCGCCAGCGAAGTGGGCAGCGCAGCTGACGACGACGTCGCCGGCCATTGGAAATCTAAACAGCAACGATGACAGCGGCTGCAGCTGCGAAGCGGACGCCGACGAGCTGCCCGATCACATACCGCATCCACTCAAAGAGGATTGGGCCCTGGCCTTGCTCGCTGCCTCGGCGAGCAGCAAACGCGGCGTCGCTGCCCGCGCCGGCCGCAAGCTGCGCGTACGCTCCAGCGGACGTCTGCTCATACCCACCTCGGTGCTGGCGTGGCGCGAGCAGCTACAAGATGTCAACTACTGTGAGGATGAGGAGGATATGGTAAGTGTAAGCTGGCAGTTGCACCATCGCCCCACGCCCCACGCCCCCACCCATTCGCCCATTACAGTGCCCGCATTTCAGTGGGAACTACAATTGCATTGTTTTTCGCCGTGGCCTCATCAATTAAGCCCTGCAAATTGCAAGAGCGAGTGAGCGAGAGAGCGAGAGAGTGAGGCGAAGAGAGCATGCGTATGTGTGTGTGTGTGTCTGTATGCAACGGTTGTTCCGATTGTTTTGTTTGCTTTGACTTTGCGCCGTTTGCCATGGCACGTCTGAGCCGCAGGCCTCGGGTACTTTACAGTTTTTGTGTTTGCATAAAATTTTACGAACAGCAGCGAACGCCAAAAGGGGGCCGAATGCATTTCAAATGCTCTCCATCAGCTGGAACGAATATATAGAGAAAATGGGAATTTCTGATTATTTGATGCATTTTGTTGTCTCGAAGCGATTATTAAATTAAATACTTACATACACAAATTTTCGAGTATGAAAATGCAGTGTTAAATAATTTTTAAATAATTTTTAAAATTATATACATATGTATATATTTATATATATTTATTATATATATTGTTTATGTATATATATGTATATGTATTTATTGTATTTTTTTTATATATATTTCTAATTTAACTATACTCATTCACAAAATCCAAAAGTGTATATGGATTTTGGACAATGTTTGTCTATATTCTCTATAGTTTAAAAGCGGGAAGCTTAAAATCTAACCACAAAATCTCGGCTGGAGATCCTCTATATATACGTATATATATATATGTATATTTATATGGGGTGTGACAAATCGAAAAATGGATCTATGAGCGTTTGGCAATGCTCTAACGTTATCAAAAATGCCTTCTTGATCGTTTTTAAATGTTATCTAAATATATAATAAATATAGTTAATTATATTTACATTTATCTATGCAGTAATTATATGATCTGTCCACTCCAGTCCAGACTGGGCTCAGAATATGGTGTAACTTGGGATCTTAACTGCAACTGCTTGTTCACTCAATTAGGTTCCAATTTCTACTGTTTAATTTGACAACTTCGATCATTGGGCGCACCTAGCGCACCTGAGAACGAGCGTAGAGAGAGCGAGCATAGGGAGAGCGATACTCTAAAGCTCCGCTCTCACATCTGTAACTCCAATTGCCGCTCTTTACAGTGTTACTCGACTATGATGTAAATTTACAACTCAGGTTATTCTATATAATAGAAAATGACTACGATATAATAATATCTAATATTCTCTATCAATTTATTTATATATTTTTTAAGCAAAAGTAAATTCTATGCCTTATTTTACTGCTTAGAACTAGCTTAGATAATATATATAAATACATTATATTTATTTATTAATATTATTCAGCTTCAACTTCAACCTTGTATTTATAATATTTTTATTTCCATTTATTTTTTCATTTTTATTTTAATATTATTTATTTATATTTTTTATTTAATTTTTTTAAATATTTTTTATTTACTAATTAATTTTATGTTTTTGTTTTAATAAAAATTTTTTTTTATTATTGTTTATTATATATTTATAAATTAATTTTAAAATAGACAATTAATATTTAATTTATATTTTTTTAAATTTTATTTAACAATTTTTTGTTATTATATTTTTTAAGCTTAATTTTATTTCGTGTTTAGGAATTATTAATTCTAATTTGACTTTTTTTTTACTTGTTTTATTGATTGTTTAATATACATATATTTAAAATTATTTTTCTAAAAACTAAACCATTCGTTTATATATCAAATGTTAACCTATGCATGTATATTAAACATAGCTAAATTATTTTTATTTTAGAACTAGATTCCTCCATTCGCGTATTCAAAATTTTACTTTATTTCAATTTGAAACGCATTAATAAAATCTTAAAAGAATTCCATTTGGCAGACCGCGAAGCTCGAACGCGTTCGAGCTATAAAAACTTGATAATTGCTCTAATTGTAATAATTTATTTGGCATTCAGTTGAATGTTGAAGTTTTCTTCAGAAGGAAAGGAAAATGATTTGATTCATATTTCAATAAATTCCCTTCAATTGAAATGAATTTGTAAAAGTTTTCCAATTGGATTTTTTGTTTTTTCTTGGCTGTTGCAGAAAAGAGACCAAAAAATAATAGTTAGCTTATTTAGCTTATATGTGAATCTAGTTAGTGTATTTGCTGCGTCGGCTTCAACTCTTCTGGAATTTTTTCGTGTGTGTAGTCGTAATTTTTATTGCGCTTTGTTTATTTCATATGTTGTTTTTTTTTTTTTTCATTTTATTATTATTATTATTATTTTTTTTTTTGCATAATGTATTTGTATTTATTTGCCTCTCACGTTCTGATGTTGTATTTGTTGTAAATATTTGTTGTTGTTGTTGTTTGTGTTGAATATTTCCCTCTTTGCATTTATTGCATTTGTCGCTGCATGAGAAATTCTATGGAATTTATTTTTTGGGCAGCTCGACTTGGCAGGAACCCCCATCCCCCAAAAAAAAGTTGATTCACATATTGTTACAGCCCCACCCCGCACCACCATCTCTCGTTCTACAGTATCTCCCCACAGAGAAACAATTATTTTTGCATACAAACAAGTTGGCAGAGTTTTTTTTTTTATTTTTATTTTTATTTTTTTTTAAGGAGAACCGGTTTCTGATTTTTGTGCTGTCGTTAATTTCCTGAGTCCCCGCTAGACCTCGCCTCCCGCCGGCAGGGGGCCTCGTCATCGGCGTCGCGCAGCATTTATCAGCATTTAATTGGTTAATCATTAGTCAAATATTTTTGTAAACTCGCCCGGGTTGGCGTTCATTTTCATGTTCGTGTTCGAGTTCGAGCTGGGTTCTCTGCTCGCTGCTCACCTTTTCACATAATTATAGGTGGGCTGCGCCTCTTGAAAGCCAACGGCTGAGCACCAAGCGCCCAGCGCCTTCTTTTTCCCTCATTTTCTAAATTTGCTTTTATCGCACCAAAAAATACAAAAAAAAAAAAAATACAAAAAAAAAAAAATAGTCGGGGCTTGGGCCTCATATACAAATAAAGTGCCGGATATTACGAGCAGCATTTGGAGAATTGTTACAAAAATAAAAAATACAAAAATTACTTATCGCAGATTGCATGAAAGTTCGACTTATTTTTTTTTTTTTATGGCAAAACTAATGTCACGTAGCCAACCTTGGGCTTAGCTCTTTATGGCAAATGCTTTCTGTTCATGTCCAACTATAAATACATCAAAATCGAAAATCAAACTAAAAGTAGCTCTAGGAACCATATATATATATATAGAAAATAGAAATTGAGTTTGTTAGTTGAGCTAGAGCTATCTAAAATTTGGTCACGCGCTTTTAGGGCTATAAGAAAGTATATACATTTATATATATATAACTAGAGTTTCAGCAGTTTCAGACAGATACGAATTATAATGGTTATGCAAATTGAATATGATTTAATTTAAAGAAAAAATCTCTAGATGTTGTCATAAGATGGCAAAAGAAGAGTTGATCAAATCTCAAGGCTGTACAAATTGTTTATTAAATTATTTTGAATAATTTGCTATATGCATATATTAAGAAATCGAGCAACAATTGAAACTTAGCCCATTATCGCTGGACTACGATATATTACATATTTATCGCTTTGCAAGTCTATAAACCTAATTTGAGACTATGTCACACACACAGCTGCTGCTGCTGCTGCTGATAGCTGTGGCCCTGAGAGCGTTGGCTGCGAGTACTCAATTTGAATGCTGGAATGTGTGTTTTGAAGTCATCTTATACAATACATTGTATACATATATGCATGTATGTAAGCTTGGATATGGCTAAGGTTAGCGCAAAATATCATTGAGTCGAACGGATGTTTGGCTATTGTAGCATTGACTTTGCCTACGCAATGCCAAGTCAACAGAGCACTCGCCCGACACTTGCCAAGACAAGTGTGAATATGTGTCTTACAGACAGTCTCGTGGCCTGTTCCATGGGCAGAGCGTCCGTGAGGCAGCGCATAGGGGTCCACTGCATGGTGGACGGTGGAGAGCCGAAAGCCGATAGCATTGCCTGTACAGGCATCGACAGAGTGCAAACAACTCTTCAGCAGTATGTGAACAGTCAAAACACAATTTCAACGGGTCAAATGTGCCGCCTTTGTTTGGTCTGTTTCGGGTTTTTTATACCCTGAACCCATTGAAAATGGGAAATCAGGGTATAATGGTTTTGTTAAAATGTATGTAACAGGCAGAAGGAGGCGTGGCAGACCCCACAAAGTATATATATTCTTGATCAGGGCGACGAGCTGAGTCGATTTGGCCCTGTCCGTCTGTCTGTCCGTCCGTCCGTCCGTCCGTCCGTCCGTCCGTCCGTCCGTCCGTCCGTCCGTCCGTCCGTCCGTCCGTCCGTATGTATGAACGCGTCGATTTCAGAAGATATAAGAGCTAGAGACTTCAACTTTTTTTTAAAATGTCCGTATATATCACGCGGATATCGAGTTTATCACTAAAAAACGATAACTCATTCCGATACTTTTTTATCGATAAAAAACCTTATCGAAGATCACTTAAATAATTATATCTCCTACATCTTTCAAGCTAGAGTCTCCAAATTTAAAATGTATATTAAGCTGTATTTTATACAATTTCGGTTTTTGTTGAAATTTACCCCCCACCCCTAAATCCACCCCCTCACCCTCATCTTTGTAAAAGTCGTATATCAAATACTAGAGACTTGTGCTTCGGTATACACATACATTTTAACATTATGATTACGTTCTGAAAGTTTCATTACGATCGTACGTCTAGAAATTAAATTATTGAACAAATAAGTTTTCATTTATTGCCAACACTGCAGCGCAACCCAAGCGCAATCACCTGTATATGTGAGTGTGTGTGTATGCGTGTGTTTATTTTTATGTGTATGTGTGTGCGTTTGTTTGTTTGTATTCGTGTGTGTGTGTGTGTGTGTGTGCGTGTTTGTTTGAAATATCAGTTTGAAATATCAGTTGCTTGTAGGGTTCAGGGGATCTCGTAGTCGAGCAGTCTCGACTAGAGCTTTCTTTCTTGTTTTTTTTTTTTGTTTTTGTCTGTGAATCAATGAACGAGAGATAGCTAGACGCGGTAACATACAAAGATACAGATACGAAATAGATACTGTATCTATGTACACAGATACATAGGTACATAAATACAGAGGTACAGGATGCATAGATACATAGATATATAGATATATAGATACATAGATATGTAGGTACATAGATACAAAGATACATAGATATGTAGGTACATAGATACAAAGATACATAGATACAAAGATACAAAGATACATAGATATGTAGGTACATAGATACAAAGATACATAGATACAAAGATACAAAGATACATAGATATGTAGGTACATAGATATAAAGATACATAGATACAAAGATACATAGATACATAGATGCATAGATACAAAGATACATAGATACAAAGATACATAGATACATAGATGCATAGATACAAAGATACATAGATACAAAGATACAAAGATACATAGATATGTAGGTACATAGATACAAAGATACATAGATACATAGATATATAGATACAGATATACATAGATACAGAGATACATAGATACAGAGATACATAGATACATAGATACACAGATACAAATGTAGATGTAGATACAGATGTGCAGATACAAATACATTTACATTTCTAGTTACACCTATAGAGCTCAACATACAGTTATATAGTTACAGATTTAGAGATCCCGATACAAACACATATATACACACAGATACATTTACATTTCTAGTTACAGTTATATAGATCCAGATGCAACTACAGATACATTTACAATTCTAGTTACATACATAGATCTCCAGATACAAATACATACATATATAGCAACAGATACATTTACAATTCTAGTTCTAGATATAGATCTCCAGATGCAGATACAATGAAAAATAGCGATAGTTACATTTACAGGTACAGCTACTGATACGGATACGGATACGGATACAGATACATGAACTAGTAAGCTGAGGCACAGTCGAACATGTGTTGCCACATGTCGAGGCGATATCAATTAAATTTTTTATAAATGCATATATATTATATTATATGTGTATATATATTTTTTATATATCAACAAAGAAAAGGCAATAGAAAAAAAAAAAAACAAATTAAACAACAAAGGCAGCCAGAGGCTCGGTGCAAAGTCGCTCGTGCAGCGCATATAAAAATTCAATTTTAATTTCGGCACAGCAACAGCAACATAGACAGCTACAGCTACAGCTACAGCTACAGATACAGATACAAGTGCAGCCATAGATACATTTGTGCGGGTATGCAAATTCGCTGATGGCCAGCAATGGCAACAACTAATGCGAGGCATATTCTAAACATGCCCAAAACCGTGCTCAGCGACTGCTGCCACGCTAATTGCAACAACAATGCCAGCAGCAGCAGCAGCAGCAGCAGCGACTACGCAATATTTGCCTTTTTGTTTATGCTCCAACAAACAAAAGCAACAATAACAAATTAAGCTAAATAAAATTAGAGTTTAATCTACCGCTTCTTACACCCTGTAAACATGACTTGCTTGAATGGGGTATATTGCACGTGTCTATATACGTTGATGAATATGCTATTTTTTATATATAAATAAAATTAGATTATAATTATAATTAATAGCAATTTTTATTCAATTATGATCAAAAATATTTTTCATTTTTCTACCCCGCAAACTAATTTATTTTGAATGGGTGTATGTTGTAAGGATAGGTGAATATAAATCTGTATGTAAAAACCTTTTTGTGTAGATGGAGTATAGATACTTAAAAATTAAAGCTATATATAACAAAAAAATAAATATAAATATAAAGACCTTTATGTGTTGATAGATAATAAATATTTAAAAATGTAACAAAAAAAATTTGAAAAAATTATTAAAAAATTATTACAAAGTATGTGAAAAATGAAAAAATGTAACGAATAAAAAATATATATAATATAAAAACATAAAACAAATAAATTTAACAAAATATTAATAAATACAATATTAAAAAATTATTCAAAAATATGTAAAAAAAAGAAAAATATATAACGAATAAAAAACAAATATAATATAAAAACACAAAACAAATAAATTAAAAAAATATATTTATATTAAAAAATTATTCAAAAATATGTAAAAAAAAAAAATAAAAAAATATAACGAATAAAAAATATATAAAATATTAAAACATAAACAAATAATAAAAAAATATACAAAAATAAAAAAATATTAAAAAACAAAACAACAAAAAGGTATATTAAAAATAAATATATATATATATGTATATAGATTTATTTCATCAGCTCTGTGACCTTGAAATAAATATTTACCTAGATGAATAGAACTTTAACAGAATTTGTATCAAGCAAGAAAAATTTACCGGAATTCATTATTTATAGCTCATCCATAAATCCATTCATTTAATATTTAAAAAAAAAAACACTTTATTTTGCTCGCACTCTGACTTCATTTCACTCAAGTACTGGGTATCTCCAAGTTGATTATTGCTCAGTAATGAGTTTTTATATGTTGGTTAAGACTAAGCAAGCAAAGTTTTTGTGAATGAAAGAAAACAAGAACAAATAATTAGCACTCTACTTAGGTATCCCTTACTGGAGACTCGATACAGTCAATAGGCGATAGTCATTGAATAAATTTTGCAATTGTATCTAAGATATACCTATTAATGAACGATCAGCATCAAGAGTTGGGTCTGCCACAAACTACTCATTGCATTGCTGTGATTCCAATTAGAAGACAATAGCTATTGTAACTGTAAGAGCAAAAGAGTTCCATTTACATGGAATGACTCACATAGCGATATTACAATACCTTAATGGGTATTTGAAGAGTGGCACGCCCGCCTGAGATATCTGAGAGCCTTATCGGGGGGAGGCATTACAAATATATATATGTGCATATATATTTGCGTTACCTTTTTCAGGTGCAACAAATGCATTTTCCTAGGGTATTTCTTGGAGTTTGAATTTCGTTTTCATTTTAATTTGTATTTGTATTTGTTTTTTTTTTTTTTTAATTTTATTTTTTTGTGTATTTTTTGGTGAATTATTTTTTATGATTTCGACTGATTTCGTGACAGTTGCGCTATGGAAATTATTTACATTTGTTGGCGGAACAGCAGCTGTTTGGCCAAGTTCCTGGAATGCGCAACTTATGGCAACACCAGAGGGAGCGAATGAGAGAGTATGAGTGGGAGAGAGAGAGAGAGGGGATAGAAAGAGAGCAAGAGCGATCTATATATATATATATATGTGTGTGTGTGTATGTGCGACTGGCACAGACGCCACAGCGCCTGGGATATGTAACCTAAGCTGGCCACGGCGCGTGTTTACAGCTGCTATCCTATTGGTTTCGCTTCTAGCCAGCCGGCCCGGACTGTGGCGGGGTGGGTGCGAGCCCGTGGCGCTCGCCTTTCTGTTTATGTGTGGCCGAGAGCCGAAAGAAAATATCTGAATTAGTGCATACATATGGCTAGGTGGCTAGGTGTACAAGGGAAATCGTATATAATACTCGAGGCCAGCCGATGGACGACGACGCCGACGACGCTGACGACGTCGACGACGCCGGAACGACAGTAACGGAACAGCGCTGCGATAGATACGATACGGCGATAAATACAAGCTAGAATCGAGCAACACTTATTTTCTACTGGAGCGTTCCGTTATCTTGGGGCGCATTAACCGTTCGCGTTTGGCATTGCACGCGTCGCTCTTGCTTTCCCAGCAAATCGAAATTCAATTTCTTATCAATTTTTCTGTTTCTGTGCTTCATTTGTGTTTGTATTTTCATTTTGAATTCATTTCTTGTACTTTTTATTATTTATTGTTTTTTTTTTTCCATTATTATTATTATTTTTTTTTTTTGATTTTACGTTTTTCGCTTTCGTTTTCATTTTTGTGTTTTTCGTTGTTCGTTTCTCGTCTCTCGTTTCTCCGGGCCGGCAGCAGCAGATAAGAGATGTCGGGGAAGGGCAAGCCCAAGCGTAGACTGACAACGGTGAGGCGTTCGCTCGAATTCTGTGCAAAAATAGTAAAACTAGTGAAAAATCAGGGAAATCGCCGCATCGACATCAGCACGAAATGCTGCAATTAATTTGCACTCGCTGCTCACAAATTGTATCTCAATCACTCCCAGCATAGCTCTCTCTCTCTCTCTCTCTTGCTCTGTCCCTCTACCCCCCACATTGCCATAATCTCATTGATAATGTCTATCTCTCACGTTTGGCCTGCATCTGCAACGATATTTATGCGCGCGCTGCGTGCTTTGTCTGCTTGCTCCACAGATTGTGCCAGTGAGCGATATTCTGCGCGCCCAGCAAATCAAGGAGGACAACGAGGTGCAGCAGACGCAGCAGTCGACCATCCTGCAGCGCTTCAAGAGCGCCTCCATTGCCAATCTCGACGATCTGCCCGGCGAGGAGGACAAGAAGTCGATTAGGAATCGCATGCGTATGAAATGTAAGTGAATATTCAAATCGCATTAAGTATACGCACCGGGGGTTGGCTCTCCTCTGATGGGACTTTTACATGGGTCAACTATGGGGGGGATTTTTATTATACCCCGAGCCAATTAATAAGGGGATTTCGTGTTTCCGTGAGAATATAGGCAATGGGCAGATGGCATCACCTTTTCGAACAGGACGACGAGCTGAATCGATATAGGCCTGTCCGTTTGAACGCCGAGATCTCAGAAGATATAAGAGCTAGAGACTTGCAATTTTACATGTATACCCGTGTATACAATACTCAGTACGACTTTATATCCTTTTTTCGATAACTCATCCCATTTATTTTTTTATTGAGAATAAACGATAAATTAATTTTGTTTTTAAGCGTAATTTGAATGCTACTAGACCCAGAGACCTCAGATTTACTGTGTATAGATATTTTATGAATACGAAGATTTTGTTAATTAAAGATTTTTGATACCATGCCCTATACGCCCCCAATTAAAAAAAAAGAAAACATACTCTAAGTACTGTAGAGGAACTATCCAGAGATAGAGATATGGAGAGAGAGAGAGAGAGGAACAAAACAACAGTTGAAAGGAGGCAACAGAAATGATCTTAAGATAATCGGATTACGCATCGTCTAAACTGTTCTCGGCCAAGGGGAATAACCGTGTTCAGATTTCGTCCGATAAGATATCATATGCGGGATTCCACTGAAGACATTTTGGCAATGAAAAAAACATAGTCGCCCTCCCAGTTCTGTCACTGAGCTTTTATTTTAGTCAAAGTAGGTCAGTTTAGTGATACATTTTAGAATATCTAGTGAGACATTTATATGCATTAGTCTATATTAATTTTGGAAAATTTATCTTTGATTGGGCGAGCCGGCTCGCCCTGATCTGCTCGTTCGCTATGTGGCCGGACGCCCTGATGTCTGTGCCGTTGGCGATAGGCCAGCTGCTGGGTCTTCAGAAAACTGGTAAATAGCTGCCTGACTTGGCTTGGCCGTAAAAGGCCTCACACGCGCCCACACACTGACACGCCCACACATGTATGTATATATATAGAGTCAGCTATGAATGGAATTGGAATTTGGAAATGCGAATGCGAATTCGAATCATGGAATGCGGTTTCAATCGTGCAGAGAGCGCTCTCACACTCGGATACTCTCTCTGTGTCTGTCTCTCTCTTTACAATTGGTCTCCCTCTCTCTCTTTCTCTCTCTGTCTGACGCTCAGTTTTAGTTAATGAACGTCGCAGGGGATTTCACTTTTTTTTTTTTTTTTTGTCTCATTGTGAGTATCACAAATGATTCACTGTGGGGAATCTTGGAAGGCACTTAGCATACGTTATTGTTGCTGTTGTTGTTGTTGCTGTATGGCGTAAGCTTTACTATTCCAGTCAGCGGCTTTTCTCAGAGATTTCGCATGCAAAACGCCCGCATGCCCAAACAAGGCACATCCATCGATTGCAGGCAATAAAGTTGAGAGCCGAAACGCAGTCGCATCGCGAGGCTCAGTAGAGAATCGTTTAGCTAGCTGAGTTGTTGTTGCTAAATTAGTTGTCGCAGCGGGTGGTCGGCCAGATGATTGACTGGGTGTGGGATAACAAATCGAAATACCGAGCTAATTCCATGGACAGACTGCTAGCTGAGAGTAGGCCAATGCTTGAAGAGCTGCGCATGAGCTTTGCACTAACTCAAATGACATTCTTTGATTTTCTTTTCATGATTCGAATGATGCCCTCGCCACCTGATGACGCCGTGCTACAGTTCATATGTAAGTAGAGAATATGCCCATGTCTCTGTATTCACTTGATTAACCGAAACTCGGGGCCCTTGCAGCAATCGATCGCCCAAGAGTGAGAAGAAATCGCGTACACGTCGCAGCCAGGTGAACAGCCTCTGTCTGGATGAGCAGTCCAAGTATCCGCTGTTTGGGGCGCGACTGAATCTGCTGGAGCTGAACATGTCCGATCATCCGTATGTGCCGCGCTTTGTCGTCGACGTCTGCGCCCACATCGAGCAGCCCGATTGCATCAAACAGGATGGCCTCTATCGCGCCAGCGGCAACAAGCTGCTCGTCGACGAGCTGAAGCGCAAGCTGACCCATGTCTATGATCCGCGCTTGCTGCAGACGGACGACATCCACACGCTCACCAGCCTGCACAAGCAATTCTTTCGCGAGCTGCCAGCTCCGCTGATCACCCAGGAGGCGTACGATCGTCTGGGATCCTGCCTGACCGACGATGCGGCGATCGAGCTAATGCATTTGTCATTCGATGAGATGCCCGAGCCGAATCGCTCGACACTGCGTTTCCTAATCAAGCATCTGACCAAGTGAGTGGACTGCAACGAGAGATGGGAGCTTAAAGAGCACAGAGAGCTGAGAATAGATCAGTTGGGATCATCTACGGTAGAGTGTAGATGTGGAGGCTGAGTTATAGAGAACAGTTCAGCTGAGATTATTATGTTATGATTATTAGGCTATGTCTGGAGCTATGTTAGATAGTTTGATTATAGAGCATAGAATTTTATACTTTATATATTCTATATAGTATCTATTGCCTTAGGTTAGTCATGAACTTAGTCGATAGTTCGATTATAGAGCATTAGATATAAAGAATTTTAGCCTGTATAAGTATTATGTAGTACATATTGTGTTAGGCTAGTCTTCAAGAATTTTATACTTTATATATATTATATAGTATTTGTTGAAATATGTAGCCATCCATAGTTGAATGGACATGTAACATGTAGTCAACTATCTACAGCCTATTCGTTGTCAGATGTTGGCATATAAGCATACATTTTATGGATATCAGAGTATAATTTATAGACCTGTATTTCCAGAGGGAAATAGAATTGTTATAGAGATAGATATTAGAATATAATTTATAGACAAGCATCTCTTGAGTCGCCTAGAATTGTGATTTGACTCCAAAGCTTTGTTAAATTAGTTTTCGAGCTATAGAAATGGTATATATAGAAAGTAGTCATGCCGCACATACAACTAAGTCAGTCTGGAGTGAAATTTAAGCCATCACGCTGCCTTATATAGTAAGGAAAGACATTAATAGAAATAGCTAGTGTCGGCTAATAGTTTGCATTATAGAATATCAAATGATATATGTAGAGCCAATGTTAAAACTCATGTTGAAGTGTAGTTATGAAGCTGATGGGCGTGGCTATAAAATATTGATTATATATAGTTTTAGCTTACATATTAATGATAGTTGAAATGAATTGTGAGATCAGGCAACAATTCATATAGCTGACAATTGATATAAGATTTGATATGTAAAGCGAATGTTAAGTTTCATGTTAAATACGAATTGTGGTAGCAAATGCATTGCATATCTTTGGTGTAGTTTTGAAGCTATCAAACTGTAATAGATATAGCTTAATAGGCGTGGCTATACAGTTTAGATCTAGTTTACATTTTAAGGATAGTCTCAATGAATTGTGAGATCCAACAATAATTCGGATATCTGACTGTTAAGAGTTCACATAGTTGTTGTGCTATAAATTAATATATATATGTATAGACCATATATAGTTCACATAGAAATATTAATGCACCTTCCAATGAATTCATCAAGTTGATGGCATAAAATTTGTTATGTAAAGCCAATGTTAAATTACATGAGCATGTTAAATAGAAACTATATTTGCTCACGCATTAGCAATTAGCTGACGTTGCACTAGCTATATAAAGCCTTAAATCAGTCCAAGGTGAAATTTGAATAATTAAGTAATCGAGCTGTAGGCACTGTAGCTTAATAGGCCTGCTCATTGAGAGTGGGTCTATTAGGTATTATTCTGCTAAGGTAAACCTTGGTGAATTGCTGGGATAAGCAATGAATAGTCAATGCTAGTTTGATGAATAGTTCGCACTCGGAGCAATAAAATGCTATAATTAAAGCTAATGCTAAGCCACATATCAAGTCGAAATTTAGGCATGGACAACTAGGAGGAGTTTCGCTCGTAGCTTTAACGTGTCAACAAGTTTAACAACTGGTATTATTTTAGCAAATCTAAATACGATAATAGCTCAGTTGAGCTCAAACAGGCTTTGCATGCAGCCAAGAGCTGGCAAATGCAATGGGTATTAGTCCAAGTCAGTAATATGTGTATTAACTTATGGAAATCATTTTGTTGTTATCTTTGCAGCGTTGCGGCATTCAGCAGCGACAATCGCATGCCTGCCTCAAATCTGGCCATTGTCTGGGGGCCCTGTCTGCTGGCTGCCAACAATATCAATTTCAATATTGGCCGCATGAACATGTTGGCCAAGGTGCTCATTGAGAACTACGAACGCATCTTTCGTCCGGCAAATGAGCGTCTTGTGTGCTAGAAATGCATACACACATACACACATACATAGTTGTATGCATGTGCTTATTCACATATACACAGATACATACATATATATATTTATATAGAGGAGCCGTAGGCGGAGGGAGAACAACAAAGGAGGACAACAACATCACAGAAATTTTGTGGCCTTTGCTAGTGGTGCGAGAGATGCCGAAATTTATCACAATTTTCCATCATTTTTTGTAATAATTATGATTACGATTATTATTAATATTAATATTATCATTATGATTATGATTATGATTATTATCATTATAATGCTTGTCTTGTTCTTACATTTGCCTGCAATTGCTGGATTTAGTCGCATCCCAATTTGTGCTTTAACATTCTCCTCTCCTCTCCCCTTCTCCCCTTCCCCTAATGTTTATTTATTGTTAAAAACAAAGTGTTTGAACCCCAAGCAAACATTTCATGTAGTCGAATTGAGCAAACACACGCGAAATACTTACCAAAAAGACAGTAGACTAAGTGGAACTAGTAGTACAGTGAACGCTAACTATGGCTAATTATGTATGTAACAAGAACTCACAGATACATACATATACATACGCATGTATGTTATAGATACTACATCATTTTTTTTTAATACATTTTTTTTTTTTTTTTAATATATATGTAATAGAATTTGGCCTTGTGAACGTGGCCAAATGATAAGCAGCATACTCTAGGCATTATCTATGCATAATATTCTTTAGCGATATATCAAGATATATGTATTTATCATAAATGTCATGTCTTATTTTTTTTCGCTTTTTTTTTTTGAGTTCACAAATGAGTTAGTTGTGTATGTGTATATATATGATATACATATATATGTCGTATATACTAAAATTAAACATTGTAAATGTTATTATGTTTTTCTCTTTTTTTTTTTTTTGAATGTCAAAAGAACATTTGTTTGATATTTTAATAAATCTGAAAAGTATTTCGAGAATAAATATAAAATTAAGAGGTTGTTTTTACTTGTGCATATATGTATGAGTTTATTTATATGCATATTCTGTAGTTTTTTTTTAATATAAAGGAACAGAAGTCGTTGAGTTAATTGTTAAACGTTTTATACCTTACTTGAGATCTATCGAAAACATCTTATCAGACTTCAGGTCTTTTATAGCTGTAATCCATTGAGCGCCTTGAGCTGGACTATTCGTGTGACGACCTCTTAACGAACATAGCTTAGGCAGCGATGCGATTGACGCTCGCTCAATAAGAGTTACAGGGCTGTTCATATTCGAGGAACCCATCTGGTAGCCTTATATCTTTCCACAGAGGCACGCACAATACGCCGTACAGGCTGTAGGCGACCATTGGAGAGATATCATATTCAAAATTTAGGTCAATAAATCCATGTGAAGTAACTATAATCAACATAAAAAAGAAATTTTTTGTTTTGATAAAAAAAAGCAAGGGTCTGTCGAATATGGGCAACTTTATAGGGCTGCCAGATGGGTCCGTCGAATATGGGCAACTCTGCAGTATATATAGATCAACATCTGAAGAGTCTGTACCAAGAACCCAAGAAATAAATTTCTGTCCGATGGAGAACAAACTCGTTGAAGAGCCGGCATAATCTCTCTCTCAATCTCTGACTCTTTTCTCAGAGTGTCCGCAAAAGTAGTTAGATGATCTTCTTCACAGTTCAAATCTTAATGTATCACTTTTGCAAATCAAGAATAATATGATTCCATGAATGTAAATCAACCAGCTTCAAGCCTGCTGTAAAATAAATTCAAGTTCTTGGACTATTTGAATTCCCAATGGTTTTCCACATCCTTCTAGCAGTTCTGCATATGGTAAAGGATATTATCAAGCCAGCTATAGCTCTACAGTTTGTTATTTAGGCTTAACAACAATTATTGAGATGCATTTTACAATGAGTTATAGCAAATCGAGTCGTTGGCAAGTCTTAGCCCAGCCTGGGTTGAGCAGGCCTTCAGGCTGGGCTTGGCTCGGAAATTGTGGGCCGTGGCTTGGTTTTGTTTAGACAGCGCTTGACTTTCGTTTTCCTTTTCAAACAAGATTTGTGGTCCATTTAATTGATATTGCAATGCAAATGGAAAATGGAAAATTGTTGGAGCAACAGCAAAAAGCTGAAGCTGAAGCGGATGTTGATTTTGGAGCTAATAATGCTCAGCTCTCAGCTGTGGGAGTGGGGCTGGGGAGCAATGCACTTGGGTTGAATTTGATTTTTGATTCTGTTTCGTTTTCGTTTTCTTTTCTTCGTTCTGCTCTGCTCTTCTTGTTGGGGCTAGACGGCCGCAAAATGCAATTTGGCCAAGCAAATTATACGTAAAGTTTTGTGAGAGTCTCTCCAAGAGGAGAGCGGCCGGTGGTTAGCCAATGTAATCAGCCGAGCATGTGACGTGTCCTTTCAGCGAATGTTCAGCCACACACACACACACACACACACACAGATGGCGTCTCCTTGGCGACTAAAACTTTTGCCGGCCAATCAGCCAGAGCCATGGCCAAAAGCCGCAAAGCCCAACACACAGTTCCGATTCGCATTTGCGGCCATTTCGGCTGAAATCTCTAACAAAATTACAAATTATGCCGAGAGTTGAGAAAGTGGGCGTTGCGGCAAGTCTTGGACAAATGAAAGGGTCACACACACACAGACACACAGAGTCTAGTAAATTGATCCACATGCGACAAATAGTTGTGGATGAATGTGAGGCAAATGCAATTATGACTCACAAAATGAGTCCGCATTTAATTGAGAATGGAAATTGAATAAACATTTGCAACTTGTAATCGGGTTAGGCCAATGGAAGCCAGAGCTGGTGCTGGAGCAACGATGTCACTGGGCTTATAATTAAATTGTTGCCGGCCACAAAGGCTTCTTAGCGTCTGTGCAGCAGCCAAGGATTGAGTCTTCATTTTGCGCTTGGCTTACGGATTGAAAGGTTTGGCAGCTTCTCAATTTGGAGCTGGCAATTTGCGGGCCATGTGTTCAATTGCATACCCTAGGCTAGCTCCAGACTTGGCCAACAACTTGGCAAGCATTAAAGTAGTTAAAGTGAATTCTAAACTGAGATTTCTGCTCTCAATATCTGGGATTAAAGACAAGTAGAGTCAATTAACTATTTACAGGGTATTAGCTAGTCGCATTCATATCTTTAGTTCTGGCTTTCTCTGTATTATTTTCCTTTTGTTCTTCCGTCTTCTACCTTTTTTTGTTTTTTGTTTTTTGGCAACACTCAGCAAATAAATTTTGCGATTTCATTGCGGCCAAGCAGTTGACTGCAGAACAGAATAACTGAGGACCAGTCATTGGATGAGTGGAGCAGGATTACCACTTGCCCGACGAGCGGCCTGACCACTGAAACGTGCCTTAACTTATAAAATATGGCAAGTGCCAGCTGCCAATTGCACTGGACCGCAATGCTAACAATTTGCCTCTTGGCTGAAGCCGAAATACTCTACGTCCTACAGTCCTTCATTAAAAGTCGATCTATTATTGTATAACTAGGTATTTGAGTGAAAATATATGATAATATATGCATAGAGAAAGTCTATGAAAAATCTTACTGAATTATGATATTGATTAGTGATGCTGCTAATGAGAAAGCCAATGCGAATGGCAGTGCTAATAATATTGTTAATGAAAATACCAATGCTATGCTAATGTAAATGAAAAGAAGAAAAAGAAGAATAATAAGAATAATAATGAGCATTGTTCAATTTAAAAGAATGAAGATGCCAATGCTAATGCTAATGTTAATGTATTAATAATTTATGAAAGTGATAATAAACATGACAATGATACGCTAATGCGTATGGAAATAAGGACAATAATGATAATAATAATGAAGGATAATAATGATAATAGGATAAGTATAATAATGACAATAATTATGACGATGATAATGAATGAATGATGCCAATGCTAATGATAATGATAATTATAATTATAATGATAATGATAATAATAATGATAATGATAATGATAATGATAATGATAATGATAATGATAATGATAATGATAATGATAATGATAATAACAATGATAATGATAATGATAATGATAATGATAATGATAATGAAAATGTCAATATTAATAATAATAATGCTTATGCTAATGATCATCTGTCAATGATATTGACTTTGACATATTGACGAGATAACATACATAATAATGATCAGTGGTAATAAAATTGCGATTGCTAATGCTAATAATGATGAAAATTATTTCTTTTTTGGAGGTGGGTAAAATTACTTTAAGTAGCGTTAGTCAGTTCTTCACTCTTAGCTGCTCAACGATTGAGAAACTCACTCTATCAGATTTTAAACCCACAAGAGCCTACAAAGTGAAGCTTATAAAGTGAAGTGCTCTAGCTGACCTTTGTCCCAAGTATTCCTGCCTACAGTACCCACTTCAGACAGTTTTTCAAGCATCTTTGTCTGCCAGACTTCTTATACTATAGTCACTACCTTAACATTGACAATAGTTTGTGCCAGGACGGTGCTTTCTTCAGTCTACCTTAAGATAATGATAATGAAAATTCATAATATGAATATTAAGAATGCAATTATTTGAAGTATGCAATGATAAAGAATCCCTAGAAATATTTTATATATTTTTAAATATTTTTATTAACTGCAAAAGCGATTATTTAAAAAATTATGAATCAAGTTTTTTAAATATTAGTTAAATATTTGATAAATAAATGAGAATTCACATATAATGAAATTTGGCATTTCTCTACATTGGATATTTATATACATATGTATTACGCAATAACTGTTAATGTAGAGCTCCGTTTAAGTCACTTTCATCTCTCAGTAGCTGCGTTACAATTCCCATGACATAGTAATGAGAACTGGAGCTTAGGCAGCAAGTGAAGGAACTGAAGTACGAGCAGCAGCAGCAGGAGTTGGCACTTGTTGTTGGCCAAGTGGTTGCTGTTTGGATCTACGAATTTGCCGGGACGCAGGCTGAATGAGGGGGGGTGTCAAGGGGCGCCACCTGTTGGCGAGAACTGGGTGAGGCAGCAAAGGCCGCAACCGACGGATTTTCCTCAAGCGTTCGCTAACCGCAGCCGCAGCCGAAGCAGCAGAAGCACTCGACATTAAGATGCCGGCAGTGCGTAATAACTGGGCGGTGCTAAAGCCGTAGTTGAGCCTGAGAGTTGGCTGACAGGACGCTGAGCTGGCAGCAGTCAAGGATGTGACAGTGCTGAGCCCATTTGACACGAGCATAATATAATAAAAACCGCAAACAAGTGATGTCAACCCGCCCAGAGCGCCCATTCAACTGAATCGGACTGCGGGCGGGGTTTCTGGGGCTGAGGCTGAGGCTGAGGCTGAGGCTGAGGTAACCTTCACATGGACTTCATGGCTGTGGTCCAAACGGACTGTGAAGTGATGTCGCCTGTCTGTCTTGCAGCGCCTAGACCCTGAGCCGGCCTGAGCTGGGGCCCGGGCGTTATCCTTTAGGCGTGATTAAGCCACAAGTGCGTGACATTTTAATGCGACATTTATGCCCAAGACAAGAGATTATTATTGAAAACGCGCCACTGCAGTCGCGTGACAACAACAACAACAACCAGAATGAGGATGTGGATGTGGACGGGCACGACTAAGAAAATAATAATAACAATGATAATAACATCAGCAAGGATAACAACAGCAGCAGCAGCCGACAGCAGGCAGCATCGTTAGTTGCCTAACAGCACACAGAGCCTCCTGCAGCTTATTTATTTATTTTCTCATTTGACACCTAAGTGACACATTTTGTTTGACGCACCCAACGGGGGCGTGGCTGGGCCAACAATAACTGAATGCTGGCCAACAAACATTAGCGGTAAACGAAGAGGCCCGAGAGGGAGAGAAAGAGAGGGAGAGAGATGGGGGCAAATTCCTGTATTTTTAGCAATCTCTATTGTCCTCATATTATTTCAACAGCTACGTGAACGATTCTCAATAAATGCCTGAAAAGAAATAAAAACACATCTTCAATAGAGCTTAGCTTAGTGTTAGCATGTACATCAATATATCAATCACACATTCTTGTTAACAAACTTTGCTCGCAGTAATTTATATTTGTTTCCTCTAACAATCGTTTAAATCGGATGAAATTAACTTTATAAGTGAGTTTTTTTTTTTTTTTGCCTGAGCAATATAAGATTTTCTCACATATATCGGATGTATAGACATGGCCATTTGATTGCTGAACGTGAAACTGGATGAAAAGAGAATATTTCATTGTCTTTAATGAATATTAAATACATTTTCATTGCAGCTTGCATATAGACGATAACAAGCAGCTATGGAATTATTGTTGGTTTCCTATTTTGTATCATAAAAAATTTTTGTTGTTATTTTACGATTTTTTTTATATAAAAAAAATAAAATAATAATAATAATAATTATTAAAAAAAAAGTTTTTTTTTTACAGTTTATATGTAATATAATTCTTTTTTTTATTATTTTTTTTTTGTATTATTTATTTTTGTAAATAAAAAAATTAAAATAATAATAATTTCTTATATTTTTTTTACAGTTCATATATAATATTTACTTATTCTAACGTACATACATATTTGTATTTATAAAAACAAATTATTCAATAATAATAATAATAATTTATAATTAATTTACAGTTTATATGTAATATTTTCATATATAGAGTATACAAAAAAAATCACAAAAGTATAAGGAATCTTGTTTATTTTTTCTTTTAAATATTTTGTATTAGAATTTTATAAAAAGAAAATTATTTAATAATAATAATAATTTTATACAATTTCTATGTAAAATTTACACATATATGAATATACATATATATAAAAATTACAAAATTCTATGGATTTTGTTATTTAAATTATTTTTTTAATATAAAATAATTTTTGTTAAATAAAAAATGATTTAATATTAATTATAATAATTTCATCATTTTTACGGTTTACATGTAATATTTTCACACACACAGATATTATTTATATATCAATAATAATTATAATAACAGTAATAATAATTTTAATATTTTTACATATATATTTAAGCTTAATTCATTTTTTTTTCATTAAAAAAAAAAGAATTATTATTAAAATATTTGAAATTTTTGTAATTATTTAATTTTTTTTTTCAACTCCCATTCTCTCATTTTTGAGCAGTCCTTTAAAATATTTACAAAATATTTATTTTTTTACGAAATGAAACCAACTAAATATTAGATATGTAAACTAGCGTGAGCTTAGCGTATTTCTATGTGCTTAAGGCCTCCTGCCTATATGCATTCGAATCCAATTTGCTGATTGATTCCTGGAGCCCATGAGTCACAGTTCGTGCAGAGAAGAGATCTGTGCTTGCTTTGAGCATTTCGATTAGCATTTGTGAGAGGGAGCTCTCTCTCTCTCTCTCTCTCTCTCTCTCTCTCAGTGTATCAGCTAGTCGTTCACTGGCCTAATGTAGCCAGCTTTTCTGCTTTGTGTTTAGCTTTATCCAAAAAATGACAATTTAATTAAATTCTTTGGAAAATGCTTTCGCTTTTGTTCTGCTTGCATGAACAGCGCTCTTTTGTCTTATTATCCAATTCAATTTCCTGCCAAAAGTCCCAAATCGCAGCCGCTGCCCCCTGCGCCCTGCCGAGCAACACACATACACATACATTCATATATCTACAGTATGTATATGTATATGTATATGCTGATGTATACAAAGGTATGCATATGAACAGCCTGGAATTTGGCCAAGCCAAGTGTGGGGGCTGCTGCTGATCGAGCAGAGTGTGGGCCAGCGAGAAAGCCGAACAGGTGTGCCATCAAGTAAAATCTATTCAAAGAAATGCTCTCCATATGTGTGTGTGTGTGTGTGTGTGTGTGTTGGTGTTGGTGTTATAAAAACGTAATAATAAAGTTGGCGCTTTGCTTTTATTGCCATTTGGCAGCGTTTGGGCCATGCGGATGTGACGACAGTAAAAACTATTTGCACACACACACACACACACACACAGACATACATGGCAGGTGGCATGGAATGTTTACAAACAAAATACCAATGGACACAGATGCCATTGAGTGTTGTCATATCAGTGCTAAATTTCCCGCATGGCGCTGCCAGGTATGCAATGCCGCAGCGCGCTAACTGAAGCCTGGAATACAGGAAACTGGCCAGCTCTATGTGAATGTCTCCCTCTCTCTCACTCTTTCTGTCTGTCTCTTGTCTATTGTCTGACCCCTTGCCAGCTGCAGTGCTGCAATGCTTAGCCCTTAGCTGGTTTTCATTTCAAATTCAAATGCTGTTTGCATCAAAGACGTCACATGGTGACGGCCACGCCCCCCCCCCCCCCCCCCCCCCTCACCTTAACTCAATTGCCGTCGTTATTATGACTGGCCAAGTGACAAAAAAAAAACAGAAAAAAAGAATGTAAAGCAGCAGAGGACAAGAATATGGCGTACTAAAATTGACGTGTGCTCTGGCCAAGCTGTTGGCCGCCAGAGGGCGCTTCATGGTCGCGGGCCAAATCGAAAATGAAGTCAAATTGCCAAAGATGCCACGTTTGGACAGCAACAGCTGCCAGCCACTATGCTATGTGTGTGTGTGTCTGCCTTTGCCTCCTCTATGTGTGTGTGTGTGTGTGTGTGTGTGTGCTCTGTTTGGTTAAATGGTTTGTTTACTTTGATTACAAAAATATGGTAAATGTTTGCACGTTTGATGTCTCACTGAGTGTGTGTGTGTGTGTGACTGTATGTGTGTGTGTGCGTTTGCTAGAGATGTGTAAATATCGTGACGTGATTGACGTCAAATAAGTATTGGTTAAGGCACAGGAAATGCCTAAAAATATAATTAAAACTTATACGATTTATTTTAGTTCTTTTTAATTTTCTGCGAAAATGATTCGCGAACTGCTTTTCTTTAAATTGTAAAAAAAAATAACAACTAAAACAAAATTTTGTTGCCAATTTTAAAATATATTTTATACTGATTGATTAAATTTTATATTATATATTATAGAGTTACTAAAGAATGTCTTGCAGTACTTTAAAATTTATGATAAAACTATTTATTATTTAACATATATATTTCATAATATTGTACCCATCAGAAATACTAGCAATATATTTTAAAACAAAATTAAATTAGATTAAATAAAAGTTTTACTTTATTTATTATTTTATTAAATACATTTTTGTTGTCAATCAATTAAAAAATTAATAAAAAATAATATATTTCCTTGCAATAATATTTTAAAATGTATTTTTTAGATTTTTTATATAACTATTAAAATATTTTCATATGTACATATATATATTTGGTTAATTAAAACTTAATATTTACTAATATTTTGTGCCATTAGATAAAAAATAAATTACATAAATATGTATAAAAACATTTTTGGTTTGTTTAAATTTGACTTGTATTATAATTTTGTTTAATTAGATCAAAAATTAATTCTATAAAATATGTTTTAAAATATATTTGTATATATTTATATATTTTCGTTTAATTTAAATGTGATTTGTATTATAATTTTGTCTCATTAGATAAAAAAAATTAATTACATAAAATATGCATACCCTTATATAAATATCTAAATATAAATATAGATATAAATATCTAAATTCATATATAAATATAGATATTTAAATATATATATTTATATATGAATTTAGATATTTATTGGTATCATCACTAATGCAGCTATTGCTGGTGCCAAAGCGAACAGCGAGCATAAGGATAGCTGTGCGCGGTGCAGAGAGTAGGGGGTGGGGCACTACCGAGGGGTCAGTGGCAGAAAGAAAAACAAATGCCGCTTGTAAAATCCGAAAGCTAACATTATTGCAAAAAATCTGCTCGCATACATTTGACTTTGGTTTATTTTTATGAATTTCCAATGCTGTCCCCGTCCAGTGCAGTTCCAGCTCCGTTGGGGCCTCCGCTGCAGTTGGAGGCCGGAAGTGGTGGTAGGCCAGCAGGTGGCACAGAGGGAATCTAAACAATAGTGCCGCCTGGGCTATAGCCATTGATTGAAAGCATTTTTTATGACTTGTAGGAATACATCGAATGCTGGCGATATTGAAGTAGAAATGCCAGCAAAAGTAGCTAAGAGAGAGAGAGCAAGACAGAGGGAGAGAGAGACAGAGCAAGATTGAAGGCACACAAGAACTGATCAGGCTTTTAAGATAAGAGAAGACGAAGAAGAAGAGTCAATTAAAATGAGAAAAGAAACACTGTGAAGGTGGAGGAAATAGACGAGTCTGACTGAGTCGGATTAGATGAGGGTTGGAAATGCATATGAGAAGAGCTCTATATACATATTTACTCTATATATTTGTACATACAAGTTGATATTTGGTATAGCTGACGACAATTTCGCATACTCAATTGAACAGCTCTCAAAATGCATCGTACTCCACTCGCTTTGGGGCAACTTTGCTATCGGCCCTCTGCTCTGACCTCGGTTGTGTTTGCATTCGTTTAGTTGGTGCGCGAACCAAATTTATTTGCAGCTAAAACAAATGAGAAGGTGGCGAGTGCAAGACATGCGAATACCCTGTAAACAGATACAGATATAGAAGTTGCTCTAAAATTGCAATTGAAAGTGATTTCTGAATACCTACTTTCAACTAGATACAGATAAAATTAGATATACACAAATTATTAAGTGTGATTTTTATTTTTTTAATGGTGATAACGTCTATATATTTTCATGTATCTTAAAAATTCAACTTGTATTCAAAAATATACATATCTTAAAATAATAAAAGCAAAAAAAAGTTTAAGAAATAATAACGTTTGACATAATTTTGGCATCCTTCACCAAATACTCAAAATTTTGCTGGCCACATTTATGGGTGTGCCCAATAGATTAAAAAAAAATTAAAATTTCGGAAATATTGTGAAATTTCTATGATATATTTAGATGAATGTGTATAGTGCCCTGTATATCCGCTCTTATTCGCAAAGATATCTATCCATATTCTGTCCATATTCGACGCATCCATCTGGCAACTCTATAAAGTTGCCCATACTCGACAGAGCCAGGTTTGCTCTTGTTTTTTAATTTTTATTTATTTTTTCATTAATAGGCTCACAAAGAGGTTACTAGGTTACCTCGTAGAGCTTTATTAAATTATAAAAAAAAAAAGATTTAATCAATGATAAAAGTAAGAATTGTATTTGATTCGTTTGAATTTGACTTCCCTCAAATGGAGCCTCCACAACTAGAGGGTTGCCAGATGGCCAGATGGCCAGCCATGTGTATGTGTACTTTCACTAGACTGCACTTCACATGGCTGTCCGTTCCGCCCTATTCGTGTTAGCAGTCGCTACAGGGTATGCAGCACCGAGCCAAAACGAAAGCATAAACGGGTAGAATAACATTTTTATTAGCTTCTCTTTGTAGAGCGGACGACCAACTGCTACAATCACTGCGTGCCGGAAGACAGCCCAGCTGCCACGCCCACAAATGCCAAATAGTTTTACACCCCACATGCGCGCGCGCGCGTGTGTGTGTGTGTGTGTGTGTGTGTGTGTTATATTTATTTTTAGTGAATTTTATTTTATTAATGCGAATTTGTTTGGCCAACGTCAGAGCCGGCGGCAGGGCTCCCGGCAGGATGCATGTGTGTGTGTGTGTGAGTGTGTGTGTGTGCTTGGGACACCGCCTGCTCGCCGGCTATTATGGCAGCTATTTGTTTGCCAACCAGAGCGGCCATCGACCATCGAGCATCGAGCAGTGCCGAAAAACGGCAGCCAGCTAGCTTTTTGGCCCTGAGAGGGTTGGCCTATGGGGCGTATGCGCTATGCACGCTCGTATAATTATTCTCGCGCTCGGCGGTCTGGCCGGAGTGGGCCGGCGTGAGTGAGTGCGCGGGGGGAGGGGGGGAAAGACGTAGCGGACCACATGTCGCTCATGATTAATTGAAAGATTCTCTCAACTGTTTCGGTATGTTTGTCCTTTGTTTTTGGGCGCTGCCATAGCCATAGTCGGGGCTATAGTTATGTGTGTCTGTGTGTGTGTGTGTGTGTGTGTGTGTGCCATCGCAGTGGCCCTTGGCGTTTTGATAAATTGTCGCAGCCTTTAAACTTAAACAAATTTCTACGATTGTCGAGTGGTTTGCATGGCAAATGTCAACAAGAGTCCCAGAGCCAGAGCCAGAGCCAGAGCCAGAGTCGGAGCCAGAGTCGGAGTCGGAGTTAGTGCCAGCTGCTGGACAGGATTAGCATATGCTGCTAGCCAGGGCAATAACCTGTCTTTGCTCTGCTCGACTGTTTCACTGTTTTTTTTTTTTTAATTCAATAAATGTTTACAGTAAAATTTTTATACAAATTATGATTGACAAATTTTGCTTTAGTTTCATTCATTTTTCATAAATTTCCTCAATTTCATTTTGGCATTGCTTATGCCGTGACGTATACCTGACATGTTTATATATTGATGTATTGGTATCGACTGTATAATGTGTCGATTCTCGATATTTTGTACCCCGCTATAAATCGAGAAAAAGTTCCATCCCCTTTAGAGAAATTCCTTTTCGATTAATCTGGATAATTTGCATTTCTGTGCTAATTGAAGAACAACAAAATTTTGCCCTTAACATTTCGACTTAGCGGTACTCCATTGTTCTATTATAGTAGCATATTTTTACTTGACTATGATGGTGCTTCGTTTCGTATATACCCAGACTTGTGCATATTTTCCAACCTTAAATCTAGTGCGTCTATTGCCGAGAGAGTAGGGATCAGCACTGATTTATTAGAGATTCTTATTTTATCGCTGAGTTTGTAAGACTAAGCGTTCGTCTCTTACATAATCTGACTCTGGGGTTGCAAAGGTGAGGCTCATCTATCTACTTATAGAGTCCGTACTTAACTTTTATCTTGATCTATCTTTTCTTATCTTTTCCTATCGTACTACCTGCTAGTCGTTGAGTGTGTCTCAGGCATGTATACCATCTTCGTATATTCGTATGCCTCAACATATTTATATATATCATTATTATATTATTTTATTATGATATCATTATTATTAAAGGTTGATCAGAAGGAAAATAATATGCAAATTTGAAGTTATTAAGTTAAAGGCGCTTAATTGCAAGCAAACAAATGTTTGTTCCAGGGATGGCGTATACTTAATAAAATTAAATTACATCCCTTAGATGATAATATAGTCAGTCAGTAGAGTATTTTCCGGCAACAAACCGATTAAGATGAATGCCCATTCGCTATGTCTTTTACAACTTGATAGTCTATATAGATAGATAGACATTTCCATTCACAAGATTCCATATGTATATGCCTATATCTGTATTACAGTTTGACTGATACTGCGATAGTAAAGGTCTTCGAGTCTGTCTGTCTGCCTGCACGCAGCAGTTCAGTGTCGCCCACAGCTGTTTGTTTATCTTGAAATGGAAAAAAAAAACCTATTATCAGACCTCACTGTGCGCTGTTTCGCTGTTCCGGTTCAATATCCATTACCGTTATGTCGAACATGGGCGAGCTGTTGCCAGATAAGATGCCACTTCAGTGGGCAACACGCTATCTGGCCACGGTGACGGGGCCGCAGCCAGTGCCAAAATGTCCGAGCACAAGATCACACTGGAGCAGCTGCAGCACGAGCAGCTGGAGCAAGTCGTCCGGTCGCCGGCCAGGAAACGGGAGGAGCTGCAAGTGCTGCTGATCGGCGCTCGGCCCACGCTCTATCGGCTGTCGCCACGTCGCCTGTGCGTCTTCGCGTCGATCTGCAGCGTCGCACTGATCGCGCTCTACGCCTACTGGGATGTGATGATGCTGACGGCGCTGAGTGCTCGGCGGGATGTGGGCGCACGCGACTTGCGGAGCCCGCTGGCCGCGCAGCTGGAGCGGGAGGTGCGCGTGCTCTGCTGGGTGATGACCACGCCCAAGTACCACAAGACGCGGGCGGTGCACATACTGCGCACGTGGGGCAAGCGGTGCAACAAGATCTATTTCATCACCTCGGCACCGGACGACGAGCTCGACACGATTGTCCTGAACAAGACGGACTCGTACGACGTGCTCTGGGGCAAGACGAAGGAGGCATTCACCTACTTCTACGAAAACAAGCTGCACGAGGCCGATTGGTTCATGAAGGCCGACGATGATACGTACGTGAACTAGTTAGTGTGAATGAACGCCTGCAATTAAATGGAGTAATTTAGTTGGGGCAGTTCAACCAGTGATCTACTTCAACTAGGTCAGCAAATGAATCAGTACAAAGAATGATCCAGTTCAACTAGTGAACCAGTTCAACTAGTGAGCTTGTTCGGCTGGAGCCAGTTTAACAAGTGAATTCGTTCAAGAAATGAATCAGTTCAACTAGTGAACCAATTAAGTTAGTGAACTACTTCTATTAGTGAATCAGCTCACAGAGTGAACCAGCTCCATTAGTGAATCAGTTCAGAGTGAACCAGTTCTATTAGTGAATCAGTTCACAGAGTGAACCAGTTCTATTAGAGAATCAGTTCTATTAGTGAACCTATAGTAAGTCAGTTAAACTAGTGAATCATGTAACGAAATGAATCAGTTCATGAAAGGAATCAGTTCAAATAGGCAATCAATCCGACTGCTGAACGAGTTCAAGTAATGAATCAGTTCCCCTGGCTAATCAATCCAACTAGTGTGCTAGTTCTGAACGAGCTCAAAAGGTGAGCCCGTGCATAGAGTAATCCAGTTCCAGTGCACCGGTTCAACTAACAAATTAGGTTTAGAAATAAATCACTTCAACTAGTGAACTAGTTCAGAAAATGTATCAGTTTATCTAGTGAACCAACTTAGCTAGTTAAATGAATCAATTCAACAAGGGAACCAGTGCGGAACTGAATAAGTTCTTTAACATACAAATGTGCATGCCCATATTTTCTCCTCAGTTTCAGCAGGTCTTACAATGATAAGAGCTTGAACCTCGTCGCAAACAGTTCTCGGCGTCTCTCTATCTATCTCTTTCTTTGTCAATCTCGATCCTCTGTCTGATACTCCCAATGTTTCCCTCTCTGTCATTCTCACTAAGTTTGCGCTCACTTCAAAATCTGATTTTCCTTCTCTCTTCTCGCATCTTTATCGTTAAGTATATCCATAACAATTTCCTCTTCTCTTCTCTTGCAGTTATGTATTCGTGGAGAATATGCGCCACATGCTGTATCCCTACTCTCCAGATATGCCCATTTACTTTGGCTACAACTTCAAGCTGTTCTACAGTCCATTTGGAAACGCAGTAAGTGCGAATAGTATTCCAGAATATTGAAGATTTTCATATCGTCTGTTGCTCGGTCGCCTGGTCAGTCGTACATGTCGGGGGGCAGCGGGTACGTGCTTAGCCGGGAGGCGCTGCGCATCTTTGTGCACGGCCTGAACGATAGCAGCAAGTGCCGGCAGGAGGACAATCATGCCGAGGACGTGGAGATGGGCGTATGCCTCTATAATCTGGGCGTGCTCGCCGGCGATTCGCGCGACTCAACGCTGCGCAATAGATTCTTTCCCATGGCCCCGTACACCTTACTCATGTCCAAATACAATGGCTTGGACTTCTGGCTCTTCCGGTACGCCTACTACAATCCCCGAGCGGTGAGTCGTATCACAGACTCACCTTGATTTCCTTTCACTTGTTTTGTTGATCTGCAGTGCCGGAACTGCCTCTCGGACTATCCGGTGGCCTTTCACTATGTGTCGCCCGAGGATCTCTATGTGTACGACTATTTCTGCTATGAACTGGAACTCTATGAGCGCCCACAGGTACAAGAGCGGCTGCCGGAAAAGATTTTACCCGGGCAGCTCTATATACCGCCATCGGACAATAGGTATTATGAGCCATAAATGCAAAGGGACTCTCAGCATTTTAAAGCTTTTTTTTTCGTATATTAAATGACGTAAGATAAATAAATAGAATTGCTTTCGAATCGTGGGTAGAGTTGATTTCATATATTATCGATAATTAAGGTACATAGCTGATAAGACTTTCTGAATTGCTATAATAATCGATAATCGACTCTAAGCTCACACACTCAATAAGCATTGTGTTATCGACATACGGGTATCGATAGTCTAGCACTTATAAGCCATTGAATTTGCACTCGTGCCTCCATTGAAACTCACTTTAGATCAACATTTTCGCAACAAATTGCATGCGGCCCGAGGAGGGGAGGGAGATGTTGTGCCAAGCGCAGGGCCGTGTGCGACTCGGTGTGGCCAGTTAAGTAACTGCATACATGCAGGCAATGGAGTCCATTAGGTCGTCGAGCCTGGGACAATGGTCATTAGTTCTGGGCGTTCTTATTAAGCTGTGGCTGCAGCTGCAGCTGCAGCTGCAACCCGTCAGCCTTTCGGCTCGTCGGTCCGTTGTCCGGGCAACAGGAGCCAGAACAGCAAATACAATGGGAACAGGACGAACAGGAGCGACAACAGGAACAGGAGGAACAATGCGAACAAGAGGAACAATTGTAATCAAATGAAGTTGAGCAAGACGATGATGGAGTTGGCTTGATGCCCATGCTATGCTGTGGCCCAAAGCCGAAAGCCAAAACTCAAAGCATGCTGATAGCTGCCCACGCAGCGAGACAGAAAATGGCTGAGGAAGTGGGAGAGAGAGAGAGATAGGGAGACTGTGGGAGGGGCATTTGAAATTGTAAATTATGTTTTTTGGCCATGGAGCGACGACAGTGGACAGTCAACGCTGCTGCTGCTGCCATTGGCGTTGGCCAGTTGATGGGAATGTTTGTTGTAATGCTGCTCCTCCTCCTCCTCCCCCTCCTACTCCTGCTGGATGGACGAGCAATGAACGACAATGAACGATGAGCACGATGGCCACCGGTCTGAGCAGGTCGAGTGGCCGCTCTGCTCTGGCGACCGAGCTCTAATTATGCAAACTACCTGCTGTTACTCAATTAATCTTGATTACGTTTGCGTTATCCAAATATAATTATGTTGGTATTAATTACATTGGCCAAAAGCGTCATCGGTGCTCGGCCTCGACCACAGCCCATGCACCAGCTTTCGGCCAGCATGGGCAATTTGTGCGGCTGTTGCGGGTGCAGACCTCATATCTGGCTCATATCTGGCGCTGCTCGGCATCTGTTGCCGCGTCCTCTAGGCATTAGGCCAAAGTGTTTGGCATTAGAGCAGCAACAGTGCGACCTCATCATAATCAATGGCAGCATTTCACGTGACTTTGACTTGCTGCTAATTAGGCGGCCAGCCAATGCGAGCCAAGGCAAGCCAAGTCAGGCGAGGGCCAGCCACTGCCGGTTCATGTGGGGCCAATAAACAGGCCAACGATTTGTAGGTGGAGCCGGGGCAGAGGAGCCGGGGGCCTGTTGCGAAAACACCTCAAACAATTTGGCCAAGTTGTGTGGGTCCTATTAACCGTAATGCAGGGCACGTTGAAATTTATTGGCCTTGAAAGCAAAAGTTTGAGCAATTCAGCTAATCTATATAAATAACAAACTTATTGACAGATATTAGTATTAGCATTAGTATTAGTATTTTAATATTAGTATTGGTATAAGTGTAAGTGCTAGTATTTGTATTCTTATTAGTATAAGTGTTAAAGAATAGCATTAGGATTATTATTATTAGTTTTAGTGCTAGTTTTATAATTCTTATGAGTATTTGTAGCTGTATTAGTATAAGTATTACTTTTAATATTAGAATCAGCATTACTATAGGCTTGGGCATTGGTATTAGTATTGGAATTACTATTAGCATTACTACTACTACTATTATTAGTATTATCATTACGATTAGTGTTACTATTAGTATTAGTATTATCGTCATTATTATTACTATTACTATTACTATGAGTATTCATATTAATATTGGTATTGGTATTAGTATTTGTATTAGTATTGGTATATATATTAATATTAGTATTTCTTTTACTATTAGTATTTGTATTAGAATTACAGTTAGCATTTCTACTACTACTACTATTAGTATTACCATTACGATTAGTATTAGTATTAGTCTTAGTATTAGTATTATCGTCATTATTAGTATTACTATAACTATGAGTATTTCTAATCGTATTAGTATTAGTATTTGTATTAGTATTGGTATAGATATTACCACTAGTATTACTTTCACTATTAGTATTAGTATTAGAATTACAATTAGCATTTCTACTACTACTATTATTAGTATTACCATTACGATTAGTATTACTATTAGTATTAGTATTAGCATTTGCATTAGCATTAGCATTAGCATTAGCATTAGCATTAGCATTAGCATTAGCATTAGCATTAGCATTAGCATTAGCATTAGCATTAGCATTAGCATTAGCATTAGCATTAGCATTAGTATTAACATTAGCATTATTATTAGTATCACTTTTAGTATTATAATTAGTAGTAGCATTTGTATTAGTATTGTATTTTCATTGTAGTACTAAGATTACAACTGGGATTACTATAAATTGTGGTATTAGTATTGATATTAATTTAAGCATTAGTATTGACATTTTACTATTAGTATAAGCATGAATATAACTAAAAGTATTCAGATGAGTATTGCCCTTAGCATCGGCACTACCATTAGTATTAGCAGTCGTATTAACATTAGCATACTGGAGACCTGGATATGATGTGTTTGTGACAGCTTTCGACTTTTCAGCCAACTCTTTTGGCCCACTTTTAAAGCAATTAAAATTTGTTTTGCGTGCCAGCAGATTGACCTTAGCTTTAATTTGGGTTAATTGATTTCGAAGATAAAGCAATTGCCATCGATGGCAAATGCATTTTCATATTACAATTGCAAAAAAATGGAAATTGATTTTTGGACTGGATTTTGCATTGCTTTCAATTAACTGAATGTTTTTTCTAGATGCTGTAGGAAAACATATAAAATCATTTCAATAAAATGCCATCAACGGCAGCTGCCGCGCGAGGTCACTGAACCGTTAACTATGTCACACAGTCTCACAGTGAGCCGGACCGATTGAGCCATTGAGCCATTGAGCCATTGAGCGATTGAGGCAACGGCAGATGCAACAAAAATGAGAATTGCTGTCCCATGTGTCATTTCGTCTCCTAATCGTTCAAGCGTCAATGCAGGCGATTTATTTGATTTGCTATGAGCCAGCGAGCGAGCGAGTGTGTGCGTGTGTGTGCCTTTGTGTCTGTGTGCCTGTGTGTGTTTTTGGTTGTAGGTGACTCTGGACCCCACAAATCATTTTCAGTTTGTACAATTTTTATGTCAACTTGTGTTGTGTTTTTTTTGTTTTGTTTTTGCCAGAGCTCGTTGCTTGCTCTGTTTTTTGTTTAGCCGATTCACAAACACACACTCGCACACACCTACACACACACTCAGACGCACACACATCCAATCACACACGGCACGCTTGCATTGCTGTTGCTCGGCTGCACTTCCGGCCTCTCGGCTGCACCGCCATTGACTGTTCAACCATGCCGTTGCACACACACACACACACACACACACGCCTATTCACACTCACTAGCCACATATTCACACACACGAACAGTATCAGGTTCGCCGGCATATCCGGACTATGTGCCAGGCATTGGACATTGCCGTTGCCGGCTGCAGCCAACAACATCGCACAGTGGTTCAAGATCTAATGGCAGCAGATTGAATTTAGATAAGTTCAAAAAGTATTCGAATACATATATAATATAAGGTATTTTGTATTAAGAGAAAGCATTTATGCAAATAATTAAATTTGTAATTAATGAATATTATTCATACAAAATAAATTAAGTGTTAAAAGTTTTTCGTTTTATTTTATTTTATTTTTTTTTTATGTGAATACGTTAGATTTTATTCAGGTGCAATAAAAGAAAATTCTGTAGCTTTCTTAATTTATATATTTCATATATATATTTTTTTATTGTATATATATTTTCTTGTTATTTTTTGTTTTGACTAATTATTTATTTATTATTTATTTTAATATTTTTAAATTTTATTTTTTAAGTTTTTATTTTTTTCATATTATTTAATTTTTTTAATATTATTAATTTATTATTTTAAAACTTTATTTTTTATGTTTTTATTTTTTTTTATATTATTTGATTTTTTTAAATATTATAAATTTATTATTTCTACTATTATTATTATTATTATTATTATTATTCATTATTATTGAGTATTATTATTATTATTATTATTATTATGATATTATGATTATTATTATATTATATTCTTATTCTTCTTATTATTATTATTCTTCTCTTCTTATTATTATTCTTATTATCTATTATGATTATTATTCTTATATATTATTATTATTATTATTCTTATTCTTATTATTATTTGCTTATTCTTATTATTATTATTATTCGTATCATTATTATTTATATTATTTACTTATATTATTTATTTATTTATTTATTTTTTTGTAAACGCATAGCAAATTAAGTATAGTATATTTACTAAAATATTTTTAGTTTAGAAATATAAAAATATTTAATATAATATAGTATAATGTTAATTAATTATATACATATACTATATACATATTTCATTAGCTTAAAGCAGTTAGTTGAATATTTATATGTACATTTGAAATTATATTTATTTATATGAATACAATTTATTTATTACACAGCTTTCTTTTTGATTTTGTAGCCTAAGTTTTGCCACCTGTGTTCGAGCCAATTTCGCTCAGTTTTCGCCCAGTGTGCGGCATTATTTGTGCCTCTCTGGGTTGTCAGCTTTTTCAGCTTCAAGCCATTGAAAAGTTCTCAGTTGCAACTGCAAATTATGTTGCCTGGTGTGCTGATTGTTGTCGTTGTTGTTGTTGTTGTTGCTGGTGTTGTGATTGTTGTTGTTGCTGGCTGTGCCTGATAATGGCACACAATGTTTATTTACTTGCTTTAACATTTTTGCTGTTGCTGCTGCTGCTGCTGCTGTTGCTGCTGTTCATTTTACTTTATTTTGCCAGCGCCCCGATGGTGCAGTCGACGGCGTGTTGCATGCAACATGCTGACAATGAGACACTTGAGCATTTGGCGCCTGATTGCATGCTACACTTTTACTGCACTGCACTGCACCGGGCTGCACTGCTGCCAGTGCACTGGCCAATGCAGCGCGTGCGACAGAGATGCCACGACACTGTGTTTGCCTCCCCCATCTCGTTCGCACGCAATGTTTGTCTGCCTTTCTGACTTTGACTTAACTTATTTGTTGTCTCTGTGACTCCCACTGTACGCGTGTGTGTGTGTTTAAGCTCTCTCTCACACACACACTCACATACACACACACACGAACGCTTGAGGTGTCCGGCAGGATTGTCGCGACGTCCTGTCGCTGCTTCTGTCTCTGCCTTTGCCTCATCTGCTGCCGCTGCTGCTGCTGCTGCTTGCGTCGCAGTCAACGCTGTAAAGTGTCGTGTTGGATTTGCGTAATTTATGCTCTATTTGCTTTTCGGCTTCATTTCACTTTTTGCTACTGTTACTTTTTGCAAAGTATTTCGAGTCTTACAACTACCCTGGCCCTATCTCTCTCTCTCCCTCTCTCTCTCTCTATGTTTGTGTGCGTTTTGCAGTGGTTTGTGTTGATACGACCTTGATATCACCTAGAATATGAAGATTGGAGATTTTTGTGCTTGCTGCCGAAGCGAACTAGTTCCAAAAATAAGTTCTTGCAGGTTCACATAAATGTAAATAGCAGAGAATTTGAAATCTTGTACGAGCAATTTTAGTATTTAATTGTACAATGCATTTATCCATATATAAGAGTCAACTTGTTGGTGCAACTGGTTCATATGAACTAACTCAACTAAGTTGGTACGCTGCCCAGTTCACATGGATTTACTTTTATTGACTTTTTATTTATATAAAATATTTATTTTTCAGCTGGTTCATATGAACTAGCTCAGCTGAATTGTTAAGCTGATCAATATGAACTACTAAATCGACTTGAGCATCCCTTAAAAACAGAGCTTAGCTGACTTGTGAAAGCGGTTCATATGAACTGACATATATAACTGGTTCAAAAGAGCCGTTCAGCTGACTTTTGAAGATTATTCATATGAGCTAATTTGCTAAGTAAAATGAAACTCGTTCTTACGAGCTGTTTAACTGACTCGCATTCGTGGTCAACTGACTCTTGGAGAAAGTTCATATGAACGGTTTAGCTGACTAGTTCATATGAACTGCGCATCAACTTTGCAGTAACTGACTGTAAAATGGTGCATATAATTAGATTAGATAATTATTAGCAGTTTAAGTGATCTGCGTTTCGCGCTCATATGAACTAGTAGCTGGTTCAAATGAACGGATTGATAAATCGATAAAGGTGGCTCAGAAGAACAATAAAACAGTTTATTTCGCACCGTTCAACTAGTTCATATGGCCTGCAGCTGGTTCATATGAACTGCTTTCTTCAAATTCAAATCCATTCCAATCGTTCCTCTCTCTTTTAGCTGTGCAGAAGAGCCCGTCAAGTCAAGTGTACCGCACTACAGCCTCAACGCCCAACTTGAACTCCAATTCCAGTTCCAGCTCCAGCTCCAGCTCCAGCTCCGGCTCCCATTACTTAGTTCAGTTTTATTTGGTTGCTGTTGTTGTGGGCGGTCGGCTTTGTTTGCTGCATTATTCTTATAACGTTGCTCGATATGAGAACTCAATAAATTTGCCTTACTTTGGCGGCTGTGTGAGCCATTTCAACAGGCGATTAGTTGCCAGGTGCCTGGTGCCCGGTGCCCGGTGCTCGGAGCTCCTGCTATTGCCTGGTTCAGTGGCAGTGCCCCACTGCCCGCGCCTGCGGCAGCTCTTGTGCAACAGTTGAGCGCCCCGGGCCAAATTGAATGGCCGGCAAAGGCACACGTGAGCTGAGCCGAGCTGAGCCTGTTGCCAGGACCTGCAACTGGCCAGAGGCAGGGGCGGGCCGCCAGCAGGGGAGGGCTGGGCCTTGAGCCTGTGCTTGTGCCTGTGCCTGTGCCTGGAGCTGTGCTTGGGCAACTGGGCCTGGACTTGGGTGGCGCTCTAATAGGTTTTACATAACACACACGTCGCAAATAAATCTAAATGCAACAGCAGCAGCAAAAGCAGCAGCAGCGACGTCGGCAGGAAGCTTCATGAAAAATCCTTTAGCAAATAAAATTTACATAGACCGCACACCAATACACACACACACACATGCACACCCATGGAGGTTTTCCTGTGAATTTATTTGAAAATTTATTGAGTTTTCGTGTTAACCATGCATAATTAAGTTTTGCCAGCCGTCGACTGATGTTGGCACGGAACACCCGGTGGCTGGAACTGGAGCTGGGCCTGGGCATGCAACATGGACTGAAATCTATTGGCCTGCAGCCGAAGCCAACAAGTTTTTCTTTGCGATCCGATGCCCTACGCCCTTGGGGCAGCCACTCGACGTTTTAACTTATTGTAAATAAAGGATTATCAAATGCCAGCTATCATTTAATTTATTCATCATTGCATATTACGGAGCCATCTGCGAGTGACAGCCGTCGGAGTTGAAGCTCCACACTGTGGCCCCAAATGTGCGCCACAATATTTGCTGAGCCCCATTGAACTTTCACTAAATGATAATCGAGCCGGCTGCATGAACTAAATCAAGTTTAATTTATACAAATTTATGCATACATTGATATGAGATTCTCGTGTGAGCTTTCAGCTGGGTAAACCGTTTGCGGAGCTTTAAGAGCACTTTAAAGCTTTATAGGGGAGGCAGTACGTATTTTATGCAAATAAGTAGTTTGCTTTGAGTGCTTTTAAAGCACATTAAAGTTCATTCGAGCTTTTTCATACACTTTATATACATTTTAGAGCTTATTCATGTTAATTGATAGCTTTCGATTTTCAGATCTCCGAGCTGTTATTAACCATTTAAAGATTTATTTTATTTTTTTTAGTAAATTGAGCAAATTAAACTTTTATTATACAAATTTATACTTGGTCCACATTAAGACTCTCAATTGATTAATCGGATTAAGCTAAATTTGTTGGATACAAAATTGTAGTTTCCTTATTTTTGAATAGAGAAAACAGCGCAACTAAGGAAGCATCAAAGCTTTTGAAAGCTTACAATACTTTAAAGCGTTAAAGCACATGAATTTTCTGAAAGCTGAAAGCTTTTGCAAAGATTTCAAAACTCACAAGTAATATTTATTACATAGCTTATCCTATCAAATTGTTGAAAATTATATAAAAATATTTACGCTTAATTAACTGAAAGCGCTTCGATTTCAAAATTCTTTAAATATCTACGCCCAAATGACTTTTATCATTTTCCACTGCCTCGATTAGGTCACATTTTTTACAGTGTAGTTTCCATGTTTACTGCACATTTAGTAGGCGCAGCTGCCAGTGTTGTGTAATTTTCGGGGCGTCAAAGTAAGGCTTTTGACTTTATTTACGATCGAATGCGGGGAACAATAAAAAGAAAACCCTTTGACAAGCTGTTCGTGCAGTTCTAATACTTTCTTCGTTCGCCTGGTATTTTTAGGGGACTTTAGGGGCTGACAGTGGCGGGCTTAACGCCGTAAATGTTATTAATGCGTCGCAGGCGCTGAACGCTAGGGGAAATCAAGTTATTTGACTGCTGCTCGAATTATTATTCCTGATTGCATTTATTTGCTTTATTTCTCGCACGGAACTTCATCTATAATGCAAGCAAGTTGCCAGACAGCACGGCGCCCAGTCTCCGATTGCTTTGTGCGCCCATCACGCCCACCACGCCCACTTTCAGCTCGAACTCCAACGGCAATTCCAGTGCCAGTTCCAGTTCCGACTGCAGCTCAGCTTTTGCTCATCCATGTTGTTGCCCTGTCGCCCCGTTTGCCCTTTTTGCTGCTTAAGTGAAATGCATAAAAATCAAATAATTTTCCTGTTTTTCATTTGCTTCACTTTGCTGCATTTACCGCGCACCGCGCACCCGCCCCTCCTTGCTGCCCTTGCCCTTGCCCAGCAGACTGCTCTCTTCTTCTTTTCTTTTCCGCCGTCTTCTTCTTCTCTTCGCTTTTTATATATATGTATATATATTTACTTTGCAGCCGGCTGCCGGCTGGCGTCTCCGGCCTGCCCTCTGCTGCACCAACTGCCAGCCAGCATTCGAAATGTTAAAAGTAATTTCCTCGACTATAGTTGATAGCTACTGTGCCGGCAGCTGTTTGCGCCCGGCTCCCCGCCCTCCTCCGGCCCTGGGCGCTGCCTCTAACAGCGCCCCGGAGTCAGCTACTACGCGCTTGTCCCAGAGTCGAGGTAATGGCATGTCCTATAGCTCGTGGGTTAGCTACCAGCCTTGCCCGTCCCTCTGGCCGTCCCTCTGGCCGCCCCTTTTAATACCCATTACATGCCATACCCGCGCCCCCGCCCCAGCCCCTGGCACTGACTTTCGCATGCAGCTGTTAGCATGGCATTGCACTTGGAGGCATTATTCTCCTGAAAAGTGCTCATCAAGGCTCATTTAACATTGTTTCAGCATCATAATCATAGCCAAGAGTCGGCGCTGCTGCAGCATATACCCTGTAAGTGTAATTCAAGCACTTGATTCGATTCACTCCCTGCGCAGTAGGCCGGAGCTCCATTTCCGTAGCAAATTATAAATTCCCAATTGAAAGCCGTAGAGTCGTCCGGACGTAGAGTCGGACGAGACGGTCGCAGTCACAATCACAGCCATCACACCGTATTGAATGTCTTGGCTAACAATGCAAACTGAAGTCGTTACAAGGGGACAATAAAACATTATCTTGCGATTGACATTTCCATTAGGGCGCATTGGCTTATTTAGTGACATTTGTGTTGTTAGTTTGTCGTTCTCTGTCCTCTCTTTATGTATCTCTGGCTCTCCCTTTCTCTGCTCTGCTCCTCGCCTAATGCTCTTACAGTCCATATTCAGTTTACTGTTCATTTTCCTGGGTAATGCGACAGCCCCGAAGGTCAGACCGAATTATTGGCATTCCCAATTGGAGTCTAATTAGCCCCGAGCCGCAGTAAAACACAAAATTCTTTTCTCGAAGCCAGCATCCGCATTTTTATTGAAGGAACGGCTTCGGTGTATATAGAGTAGTATAAATGACAGCTGGTTTTATAATCGTTATATTTTAATTGATTTATTAGGAATGATTAATAAGGTATATCGCCTTCATTGTCTTCACTGCAGACGATGAAGTATATCGGGAAGTGCGAGTATTGTAGAACTATTTGATCTGTATGAAACTATAAATTTCATGTACGCCTTTGGAATGCCCCGACCGATCTGCAAATGGAGTTACGGATTAGCATCTATAGTGGCATCTGTAGTAATCGGCTTTACTTACCAGTCACCATCTTAACTGATCGAGACGTGGTGCATTTAATAGAAAATGAAAATTATATATACTCATATGAGTTCCATCCTAGCGTCAAAATGGAATCATATGGCATATAGCTATATATATCGTTATCTATTTAAGTTATGCTTGGTTAAGCATAAAAGTTTGTCATAATCCGGGAAAATTAATACGTCATTGGCAAGTAGTGCAAAAATATGGCACTACCTCCTGATGAAGTAATCTGCGCAAAGAGAAGAAATAGTTTCATATGCATATATGGAATGCTCATTTCAGATGCCTGAACTCACCTTTAGCATGTACTTTTGCCTATATGAATATATATGTGGGTTCGGCTATAAAATTAGCCTACGATCGTGTTGAATGGCAAACAGAGATCCCAAGTATTCAGATTAACTAGTGTGCGGCTTTCTGTAAAATGCAAAAATGCTTCAACTGATTGCAAAAAAAAAAAATAAAAGAAAAACCAATAGTTCACTTACCCATTTAACAATAGTGTAGTTTGATGTCTTTGCTCTTTCAGTAGTGTAAATATGTACACGTATGGACCCGTGCGAGTGTGCGTTAAGTAACAACTTATTATAATTATAATTCTTTATTCTCTAATCTATGAACCGAAGGAGTTGGTCTTGCAAGCGTATAACAACCGTTTGGGCTCGGAGTTTAAAAAGCGAATCGCCATACGTCGTACAATGTTGCTTTCTGCAACGAAAAAAAAAAACGAAAAAAAAACACACACACACAGTTAGTATAATTTTGAGCAATTTACGAGCAAATTCACTTTTTTTTTTTTTTTTTTTTTTTTTTATTCACCTCCGAAATACGTTGTTTTATTTTATAAAAACGACATGCGAGCATTTTGGAATTTTCACAAAATAAAATTTTTACAAAACAAAAACTTTACATTTACATGAAATTTTGTAAAAAAAATAAATTTCCGAAAAATTATATACAACTGGAAATGTTGTGCCCAGCTGGGCGATCCGAAATGAACTGAGGAAAACACATTCTATGCCTAGGCATGTGGCTCGAAAAACTGCCAAGGCCTACTTGGATGCTAGAAAAAACGAAATCAAGGTAGAAAATTTGTGTAGAAACATGAGCATGGGACGTCAAGATACCGTTGCATAAAATGTCAGCTATAATGACATATACATATGTATATATACATGTCTATATATGTGTATTTATATGTGTGTTTATATGCATATAGTGCTTAGCATTTGCTGTCACAACAATTCGCTTCGTTAAGAGCTTTTGTTGGCATTGAAGCCGCAAAGGAGCTCAACGTGTTATGCCCGTTCATGAGAGCGTCATGGGTATATTGGTTTTCAGCAATCTCTCTGTTCGCCCGTACATCTGTCTATCTGTTCTTCTGCCTATCTGAATGCAAACCATTTCGCCGCTGTTGACGCTAAAGACTTGAAATTTGGAGCCTATCCATCCACTAGGGGCGTGGCAAACCGGATGATGTATTTGGTGGTATCTCTAGAGCTGCTAGAGAGTGGAAATTTACAATGAATACATTCTAGCGTTGACAACAGAAGGTGAAAATGATATAGCGGATGTATCTACAGTTATGGGGAACATGACAAATTGGCTAAAGTCGTATCTTCCTTAGCTTTAGAGCTGGGATCGGATATGAAATTGTTATTGATTTACGCAATAACGCTTTATATACAGTAGAATCCGGTTAAAACGAAGCTCAGGGAGCCGTCCTTATATCGAGAAGACGCTATAGCCATAACGGTTTGTCTGAGAACTAGAATTTTCGTTGCTATAAGCGTACGTACTTTATAAACGGAGTCATTATAACTAAATTCTGTATACACCAATTGAGATCTTGGCGCATTGTGCAGTTGGTAACGCTCAACTGAAATGTTCCTGCTTGTTCTCTGAGGAGTTCATGAGTCGCCTTTTCGGTTGCTGCTGCTGCTGCTCACGGTAACTGTTAATAGTCCTTGGCTGAGCTGCGGCCATTGATGGGGTGCTTCAATTGGAATTCATAAAGGCTCAGCCAGTCGCCCGCTAGTTGCTTTCCCATTCAAGTCGCTGCCAAAGGCTAGACGGCATTTAAAACTATGCGAAGGCTGTGGGCGTGGGGCGTGCGGGCGCACGCGTCGTATGCGCAATGTCGAGTGCCTCGATTTACATTCCTTTTATGTTGGTGGCTTTTTCTTTGCGGCCAGAGCCAGAGATAAAGGGGCAACTGGAGAGTGGCCGGCCCCACTCGGGGTGTTAGCTGGCTGCATAATTTGTGGCATTTGGCTCGGTTTGTCATACGGCAAATCGAAATGTTATTTATATGCCGTACGTGTGCGACCGGCGTGCCACGAAGCCGAAGCTGATGACGACAAATGCGACAATGTCGCAGACGTGCACGGCTTATCGCTGGCTCTGGCACCGCTCCGGCGTACCGACCCCGCCCACTCTACGCATTTGTGATAAGGTTTTTACGTGTCCGTTGCCAGCCAGCCAGACAGTGAGCCACCGAGCCACTCAGCTAGCTCCTTGGCCAAGGTGACCAACTGCCCCCTTCGGGGGCCAATTTGTAAAGGCCATAAGCTGCGAGCATTCATGAATATAATCACAATTTAATTAAACACATTCGGGCCAGGTCTGGGCCAAGAGTCTGTTGGGCCGACAGTCGACTGACAAGCATAGCTGCATTAAGCACTACAATTAAGTGTTGGAAAAGGCAGTGACGGCGCCGTGCACTAAATCGCCGATAAATATCTGTCGTGAGTCATCACATGAAAATATGAATATGAAGGTGCCGATGAAAATTCATATGAAAATGCAAAACTTATATGAAGATGAAGATGGATATGGAATATGTATTGGAATGTAAGTGTGAGTGTGAATATGAATGTGAATATGTATATGAGTATGTGTGGGAGTATGCGAGTGTATGTGAATAAGAATTAGAAAATGAATATTAGGCTAACTATGAATATGAGCATGAATAAGAACTATGTAAAATATGAATCCGAATTCGAGTATTTATATGGGCATTTGTATAAGTATGAGTGCGATTCGGAATTCAATATGAAAAGAAATTTGAAGTACAGTGTTAACATGAATATTAGTCTGAATACGAATATGATATTGAATATGAATATGAATGTGAATATGAATATAAATATGAATATGAATATGAATGTGAATATGAATATGAATATGAATATGAATATGAATATGAATATGAATATGAATATGAATATGAATATGAATATGACTATGACTATGAATATGAATATGCATATGAAGATGAATATGAATATGAATATGAATATGAATATGAATATGACTATGACTATGACTATGACTATGACTATGACTATGAATATGAATTTGACTATGAATATGAATGTGAATATGACTATGAATATGAATGTGAATATGAATGTGAATATGAATATGAATATGACAATGAATATGAATATGAATATGAATGTGAATATGAATATAAACATGAAGATGAATATGAATATGAAAATGAATATGAATATAATACTATTATATGTATAAAGTAGAGCATGAATATGAGTATTGAGCATTGGTATTCACAGCAAAAGTGTGAATGAACATATCTATATGAGCAGGAATTGCATATGCAAATGAGAGTCCATACGAATTTAAATATAAATTTGAATATGAATGAGCTAAGGTGTGAATTAGGCCATTGAATGCTCCAATATTCCACTGGGCTATTCAAATTGAAGCCAACCTAATTGCACAGCTCTGCCATAGGTAAATGTATTTATAAATCAATGAATTGGTAAATTAATGATTAAAATAATATATTCGATGGCGACTCTCGCAACTGTCTGAGCCAACAAAATGGGCTGGCATTTGCAGGACGAGCGTTCAGTCATATTTGATACATAATTACGAATGCATTCGGAAATATGAATCGAAGCATGAATATCAGATGCATATTAGCACATTAATTACGAGCAGCCATCCCAAACAGTTTCGATGAGGTAGCTAATTACACACACGGCTGATCCTGGGCCCAAAACTGTCTGTTCGCCTGGCAGTAAGCAGATAAGCAGTGCAGAGCTCTGACGCTGACTGCACGCCGGGCCGGAGCCCGAGACAAGGTGTTGCCGACAAGCTCATTCACTAATGCTACAAATTTATGAGCCAATGCATATGAATATCGTGAAACGTATGCCAGATCGTATATTAGCTGCTAACGATGCCGCAAAGTTCTGCTTGGCAGAGCTCATCAAATAGCTAACGTACTCTTGCCACTTGCTCTCAACTCGGCTCAGAACTATGCAAGTTTTCGTTTACGCATCTGTGAACCTTTCGGAGCAACCTTTATGGGTGGAGAGTAGCCTGGTCTGGTCTGGCTCTGGGCTGGCTGAGCTGGCTGATGGCCTGGCTGCCTGTTGATTAGAGCATCGCATCCACTTGACTGTGCCTGGCACTGCTGCTGCGCCTCGCTGCATTGTTCTGCATACTCCGTTTTCTGTCCTTCCATCGGCTGCAATAAAAATGTGTGTTTATTGATGCAAAACTTGCAGCAGCAGCAGCAGCAGGAGCAGGAGCAGTGGCAACTGCCAACGACAGAGCCGCAGTTGAGAATGGGTTTTGTTCGTGGCATCAGCAGCAGCAGCCGCATTCACAATCGACAGCAGCAACAATAGGTAGCAACAGTGGCATCGACACCTGGCACTGCTACCTCCCCCCCCCCCCCCCCCCTCTCTCTCTCTCTCTCTCTGCTCTCTCTCGCTTTCGTTCATTTTTCAACTGGTTTTTGCTCTTAGCCAAGTTTTTAGTTGGTAATGAGACCGCAGCGGCCGCAATGTTTGAGCAACGAGTGCATAATAAATATGCAAACTTTGTGGCAAGTGGCAGCTGACGGCGCTAATCAATGCGCAAAATCAAAAGTAAACAAATGTTTGCCAACCGCACCAACGGCCATTTGTCGGCTGGCAGGGCCGGGCAGGGCCAGAGCAGGGCTGGGCCAACAGCCAATGTCGAAAGTGGCGCCCGCAGCAGCCATCACGTGGCTGCCACTTGACTTTAGCGTCCTTGTCACAATGGCAACACTCACACGCACACACACGCACACACGCACACACACGTACACGCACACCCAGTCGCTGTCACACAGACACGAGCGTACGTACGGACTCGCTTTCATTTCTATTTCTATATCTATTTCTATTTCTATTTCTATTTCTATTTCCAACTCGCACTTCATCGTCAACGGGCCATCAATGGCAACGTGTCGCATTACTCAACATGGCTACGTGACTTAAATGCTGCCATGGCTGCCATGGGTCGGCTGCCATTCTGCGGTCTGCTGTCCGGCAGCCGCCGTCCGATGCTGCTCGCTCTCTCCCTCTCTCTCTCTCTCTCCCTCTATCTATCTGGCGCTGTCCCGCTGCTGGCCAAGACATAAAGCCCGCGCCGCACATTACGTAATGAATGGAAGCGTCCAACACTTCGATGCTCAAGCAGCTCAACTTGGTTATGCAAACAGCAGAGAAATAAAGCAAGCAAAATAAATAAATGGAAATAAAAAAGAAACACAAATGTTTGTGTAAGCGAACCGAGCGAAGGCGCTTCGAGATGGACACGTGACAATCAAATGGCAAAAAATAAAATAAAATAAAAATAAATAAAAAATAGTAATAAAAAGTAAACTGCAAATAGACAAAAACCGTTTTCTTGCCAAGGAATATCCTTAAATGCGAAATAAATGAATTTCTTCTTCATTGATAAATGCTTATTCAAGAAATTATTTATACTAATATTTGTATAATCATTTATATATATATATATATATATATATATATATATATATATATATATATATATATATATATATATTTATATATTGGAATGCAAATTAATAAATATACAGATTAATAAAAAAATAATAATAAATAATAAATGCCGCAAATAAATTTAACAATATATATGTAGCTTCGCTTTAAGAAACCCTCTTCAATTTCAGCCTTAATTTGTATGCGCCCCTGGGCGGGTATGCCGAAAATAATCTCATTAGAGGCGACCCTATAGAAACGTGCTTTCGGTCCTAACGCTGAGCTCGTAAGTAAAACTACGAACCGGATGGGCATATATTCTGTGAACTGTGAATTTACGATATGCATAAACTGCATTGTTATTTTCTGTCATACTGATCAATATCATTCCCGAAGTGAAATGAGTACATTCACATTGTGCCAAGTGCAATCTCTCTATGCATCTATCTGTCCGCCTGTCTATCCGTCCGTATGTTCGCATAAAGCTAGAGACTTGAGTTTTTAGAAAACCATTATACTCCGATATCTTCGATCTTATGTAGCATCACATGCATTTTCCGGCATGTGAGAAATACCGTTACTCAATGAGCTCAAGAGCTGAAATCTGAATTAAGAATAGGAAAGGTAAGACTGATAAATCTAGTGTTTACATTTTGTGCAAGTCTTACTGTTAAGATCCTGTATAGATTGCCGCAGTAATCAAACGCCCACGTCCGCTATGGGCGTGGCAAATCGCATCTGGCTATGTAGCGATATGTATATAATCTCTTATATATCCAGCACTGTCAGTGGGACTTGATATTCTGCAAGAAGTACTTAACGAGCTCTCACTCAGTCCTCTAGCGCACTTATAACATTTGGTCGTTTCTCGTTGTCTGCCAATAAGTTTCTCTTACTCACCCTCAGGCAAAAGTTGAGAGAGGAGCAAGCAATTGCTACGGCTCTTTGAAGAGTTCGTTCGCGATCGGCGAGCAAGCGAGATCGTTTGCTTGAGCTGCTATTGGTATATACGTATATGCGAGGGCACACAAACAGCGTAAGAAAATTGAGCGTGCTTTGAGTTATTTGCCTACGCTTACTAGATCTCATTGTGCGAACGTCAAACTGGTCTCTCAATAAACGATATTCGCTTAAAGATCGTCTCACACGAATAGCTCAACTCAAGGTGCTCTAGAGAATGCATAAACGAACAGAACCGAAGCTGCTTAGGCAGAGCAAGAGTGTGGGAGAGCGTAAAGACTCAAACGGTCAAGTGCTATTTATATGGGACGTATACTCCCTATTAGGAGCAGCAGCTGAGCTGATCTAGCCAGTCTGCCCGAAGGTATGAACGGTGTAAGATGTCGGTGGATCTGTGTGCTGTGTGAACATATTCAACTAAATTTTTTGTATATAATTATTATTTTTATTATTATCATTATTTTTCTACATATTTTATTTAATTAATTTTTATATTTATTATTATTCTATATATTTTATTGAATTAATTTTTATATTTATTATTATTATCATTATTATTATATTTTCATTATTTTTGTTTTTATCATATTTTTGTTTTGTTTTTATTTTTATTTTTATTACTATTATTATTATTCTACATATTTTATTGAATTAATTTTTATATTTATTATTATTATCATTATTACTATATTTTCATTATTTTTGTTTTTATTATATATGTATATTTTTTTATTATTTTTATTTTTATTTTTATTAATTTTATAATTATTCTACATATTTTATTGAATTAATTTTATATTTATTATTATCATTATTATTATTACTATATTTTCATTATTTTTGTTTTTACTTTTTGTATTTTTATTATTATTTATTATTTTTGTTTTATTATTATTATTATTATTTATAATTATTATTATATGTTTATTTATATTTCTTTTTCTTTATTTTTGTTTTTATTATTTTTATTTTTATTTTTATTCATTATTTTTATTTTATTATTATTATTATTATTTATAATTATTATTATATTTTTATTTATATTTCTATTGCTGTTATTATTATTATATTTTTACTCTTATTACTATTATTAATAATATTTTTTATTATTATTATCAATATTTTAATTAATTTATAATTTTATATTTTATAATTATATTATTTCGATTATTTATAGATGCAGCCCATTACTTTAAAAGAGGGTTTTAAACAGCTTTACATGTAAAACTATCAATAGGATCTCTCACACATAGCCGAAGCTTCATTCTTCAATTAGTATTTTTTTTATATTTAATCTAAACTCTAATAAATAAGACAACTAAATTTATGACAAGCAACACAATAATAATAAAATATTTCATAATTTTCCTTTTTTTTCGATTAAGAGAAAGACATTTATATTCCTATTTAATTTCTGTTTTTAATACGCATTGCTTTAAGTTTTCGCTTCGGACTGTCACTCACTCACGATGCGCTCACGCTGTCACCTCTGGCTGGCTGGCTGGCACTTGGTGCTGCAGAACTTTTCCGCTTTTCATTGCATACTTTTCAGCTTGGCGCACGCAGCTGTTGCTCGACAAAGTTGCTCGAGCGTCCGGCAATGTGCACTATAACTAATCCTATTTACCGGATGTTGTCATATCACGCGCGCGTCATTTGACCCACACACGCTACACACACACACACACACACTCATATATATATTTATATAGATATATATATATAGATTGGGTGGATATCTCACGTCTCAGTCTCAATAGCATTTGCTTGGCTTGACCATGTGCGCCCTGGCTGGGATCACAGCATCGGTGTCGACATCGTGCCACGTTCATTGCCATTGTCAACATCTTGTGGCCAGCAGGGACACGTAGCGACACGAGCTGTGGCAGGAGTGGCAGGAGTGGCCACTGGCATGACCCTCTCTGTGCCTGCTCCTGCTCCTGCTCCTGCTCCGTTCGCCTGCCCAGTCCTATGACCACAATTTGCATTGGCTGCTGTCAAACGCAGCGAGGCGTCTGCCAATTTATGAAGGCGACCCTTGAACCGCCGCCAGCGGCGTTTGTTATGCAATAATTTATCAATTTTTTAAGCACAATAAAAATTGAATTAAATATAAATCAAAGCAGGCGCGCACAAACAATGACAGCCAAAAGGAGTAAAAATATAAATAAAATGCAAATCAAGCAAAAAGGCGGCACTAACTAAATACTTTGCAGGGCGAGGGGCGGCCCATTAACAGGGGACAGATCGGTGCGGAGTCATGTGTGTGCGGGTGTACGTGTGTGTGTGTGTGTGTGTGTGTAAAGTTTTTAACTCTTGCAACCGCAGACAATTGCCACATGTTTGTACGGCGCCTGTGGCAGACCCTTGACCACGCCTCCAGCCGCACGCTGCTCAAAATTGGCCACAGACCAAAAGTGCCAAAAACGTTTGCAGCAAATAACAACAACAAAAACAACAACAATAACAACAACAACAATAATCATAGCAACAATAGCAACTGTTTTCTTCTGTTTGTTTTTGTTAAATTGTTGCCACTCGTTGAACAAGCCGCCCACAGCCTGCACCACAGTGCGAGCCACTCGACACCATTCGAGCCACCCAGCACCACCGCCGCTCGCTTCTGTTTTGCCTTTTTATTGAACTCGCAGACGGTTGACAAAAAAACGCCGCGCAAACCCTTTTTGTTTTCATTCACAATTGTTTTTTAAACAACTTTATGCGGAGGTTCTGTGACACGATTTCGCCTGCATTTCCACTATTTATACTAATTTATTTAAGCTATGAGCTGGCAGTAGTTTAAATTGCATAATATGATATGTATTTACACTGGTCTACTGTTGTAATTTTAGTGATTTTAAGCAAAAAGATAATAGAGAATCAGTTCTGGCAATAATTAATATGCAACAAGATATATCAGCTATATGAAAAAATAATATTAAATTTAAATAAATAATTTTGAAATGAAAAGGCTTTACAAATAAAATAAAATAATAATGATATTGAAAAACGACTTTTTTTTATAAATATACAAAAATTGTATTTTATAATTTATTATAAAAAATAAAAGGATATATGAATTTTCCTTTAAGAACAAAATTAAAATTTAATGTAAAAGAGTCATAAGTGTGCAAGTTTTTAAAAAAATAAAAAAAAGGATGTTAAAAACATTTTGTATACTACAAAAACTTTTTAATTTAACGAAATATATATAAAGTACAATTTAATTGATTTATTTTAAGATTGGAAATTATGCAATTAATCTTAATATGTTTTTAATAAAAGGCATAAAAAGCTAATATACAAAGTCAAGTACAAAACACTTCAAAATATACAAAAATTGTAAGAATGATAAAAAAAAAATGAATACGAAAATGTTTATTAAACACAAAAAAAAATTTATAAAATTCTAATTGTGCAGTAATAATCATAAACTTCTGAAAGATAGCTAATTATACAAAAATATTGTACATACATACATATATGCATATATTATTATACTGCGCGATTACATGTAATTAGACTTCGAGTTTTTTTTTCGAAATTCGTGAAATACTCGAAATAGACTCTCCTGACTCGAAATAATCATAATCAGGTAATTTATAATTATTTTCCAAGCGGCATCTCTGAAAAACTATGGAAGGTTTGCAAAGTCAAAAGTCTTAAAAGTCAAATTTGACACACGAAAATGCCAACAATAATGCTAGCACACAGCAAAAGTTATTGGTACTTTCTAAGTTTTCCATAAATTGAACACAAATTTCGTTAAATTCTACGGAGCCTGTTCCTGTCCACAAAATGCTGTAAAATTTATTTTTGAAAAACCTTAAAAATGTTGTTAAGACGCGCTCAAAGTTTAAGTTGCTGAGTGGGTTATAATTATGATAGGCACTGTAGTATATTTAAATATGCAACTCAAGTTGGAAAATTCTCCCGAGCGTGAGACACGAGAAGATGTTGCTAGAATTATTTTATTATTATAATAATTAATTATTTATTTTATTTATTAAACGATTTCGTAGTTTATGGAATGCGATAGCCGTGCAGTCTGCTTGAAGTGCAAATGCGTTTCAATGAGCAGCAGCAGCAGCAGCAGCAACAGCAACAGCAACAGCAACAGCAACAGCAACAGCAACAGCAGCAGCAGCAACAGCAGCAACAGCAGCAGCAATAGCAGCAACAGCAGCAGCAGCAGCAGCAGAAGCAACAGCAGCAACAACAGCAACAGCAGCAGCAGCAGGCGTTGCGTATGTCCTGGCGTGGTTGTGAATCCTGTGCACTGGGATTGTCTGTCCTTTTTGGTCGCCTGTCCCATGTCCCATGTCCTGTGTGTCCCGTGTCCCGTGTCCCGTGTCCTCGGCCTGGTCTTTGTATAAAAGTCATATCCATTGCGTGTTGTTGTCGCGTTTTTTCAAGCGTGCTGTAATTTTTTTATGCGCTGCTTCTTGCACAGCCCGCCCGCGCACTCGACAGTCCCATCAGCCACCGCCCCCTTCCCCTTCCCTTTGCCTTTCCATTTTACCCCCCCGCCATCGACCGACAGCCAGTGTGTCTACGCCCGTGCGGCTAGACGCATAAATATTCTGATTTGGCAAAAATTATATGCCCGTACGTGCTGCAGCTCTGGCAACTGCCCCTCGCGCTGCTCCGGCCGCGCCTTTGTCTCGATCTCCCCGCCTCCCAAACCGAGCCGGAGTGAGTGCTCTACGCCCAACCAACTGGCTCGATAATTTTTCGTCGCCAAGCGGCGCTATCGAACCCGCTTGGACATTGTGTTTGTCTCTCCCTCTCGCTCTCTCTCTCGCTCTCTCTCTCTTTTGGAGCTGGCCAACTGGTGGCCGTCGGCCGTTGCGCTGCTTTATGACAGCGCATAATTTACAAATGGGCCAAAAGCCTGTTGCATAAATTTAAAACCCAGGCACGAGCCCTTTCCAGGGCGCAGCGCGGTGTTGGCCACGTCAAGCGGCGCTTGGCTCGAGCCGCTTAAAGCCGCAATTCGCGTTCGCATTCGCGTCGCGATTCATTTGCATGTTGTGCGCTGCCTGCTGCCGTCTCCTGCCGATGTCCTCGGCGTAGGCGTCGTGGCCCCCCGCCCCGCCCCGCCCTCTCCAGCCTGGCCGCCTTATCGCCGCTGCCCTCATTGCTTCAGTCGGCTTGTCGCACTCTTCTTCTTATTATTGCTCTGCTTGTATATTTCCACTTCTTCTTCATCTTTTTTTGGGGGGACCTGGAGACGCTTTTATCTTGTGAATGGCTCAAACTACTTTTAAGTTGTTGTGTCCGCCTCACAGTGGACATTAACTGGATTTATAGCGATTAAAAATCGGCTTTTATGCAAATGCTCCGAGCGCTTTTGTCCAAGTGTTGCCCGGCTATCGGTTAAGTGAATCGATTCATTTACTCAAAGTAGTGCGAGCAATTATTGTGCAGTAATCGAGTGCGGCCGAAATAAAAAACATCGCCTATTCATTCATATTAATTAGCATTAAAATTATGAAATGTAGCAAACATTTTGCGGAAAACATTGAACATGATTTATCGCCTTGCAATGCAATGAATTATAATTAAATTGTACATAAATTATGCAGTTAATTAGCAAAGCGTACGGCGATTGTCACACAAAACATATTTCGATTTTATGTTCTAGATATTTTAGTATATTCTTAAATGAACATTACTATAATGGCAAAAAATAACAGGAACTATTGAATAAATTAAGTCAAACGATATTTTTGTTATGTAATTAAACACAGCATTAATTGGCAATTAAATAAAAGCTAATATAAAATAATTGAACGAAAACATATACAAATTGATTTAAATAAAAATTAATTTAATTAAAATTATGTAGGTCTAGAAAATAAAACAAAATTATTGATAATAACTTTTCATGTTTAATTAAATAAACGAATAAAATAAAAATTTATATTAAACAGTTTTTTTTAAATTAATAATAATATTTAATAATTAAATTAATAAGTTATTTATTAAAAAATTGAAAAATCTTAATAAATTAGATTTAAAATATCATATTAGAGAAAATTAAAAGTCGAAAATATTTGCAGAATATAATATGAATCAGAAATAATTGAAATTAAATATTATAAATAAAATTAGATATAAAATATTTAGTTAAGGGAAATTTATTAAAAAATGCATTCGATTATTTGGTTGACTTTGCAATTATGTTACTTTATTAATATTAAAAAAATTAAAATAGCATCTTCAAAAATTAAGTTAAAAAAAATTTAAATTTAAAATGATAAAATTAAAATTAATTGATGATAATTAATTAACAAATAATAATTAGCCTAAGAACGTTGAATACAAAATAATTATCCTAGCCCATGGCCATGATAAGAGCCAATGCAATAACGCCAAAAAGTCCTCGATTATCTTGTTAGCTAAAAATAGAATGTTTTATATCCTGAAGGTCGTGTAGTGCTCATTATAGAGCACTAATTTTAGCCGCAGCTAAGCTTAGCACATTTCAAACTACATTCTCAGCTTGAAATCGAAAGTTTCCACGCCGAAAGTTAGCATCGAGCGGGTCGCAATTCAATCAAGAGCGAGTAATTAAATCTGTTTCAAATTTCTAATTTATCCCATGGTATGGCCCATACCACACCCTCCTCTTACCAGCTAGGACCCTGTCTTGGAGCTGCTGCTGCTGCTTTTGCATTATTAATAATTTTTTAGAGTTGAAAAGTTTGGCTAAAGATTTTCTATTTCGTTTGGCGCTTAGCAAGCGACCCAAACTTGGCGCAGCGCGTCCTCTCCTCGTGATTTATTTTTCTCGATGATTTATGTATAAGTCTATATGGCGCAGGCTGTTTGCCTCCGGTTTGCCCAAGATGCTCCACTTGATAGGCAACGCCTTTCATTCGTTTGCCTCATTTGTAGCCTCGAGATTTTTAGTTGGATATTGCGATGTCATGCCATGTATCTGTGTGTGTGTTCGTGTGTGTGTGAGTCAGTGTGCTCGTGTGTGTGTCTTGTGGCATGTTTTACTAATAACTTTTACGGGACATTCGCAAATTTTGCAATACAATCGACAAAATGTTTACTCTTATCCTTGTCATCTTAATCCTTGTGCGCAATTTGCTGGGCTTGCCTTTTGTCTGCCCGCCGGGAAGTTCCTCACACAGTGGCCTCCTCCACTTATTCCCCTGCTCTTGGACTTCTTCTTCTTCGTTTTTTAAATGGGTTAAATAACCTTTTACAAGTAATCTCAATGCAATGCCGGGTTCGTTGGCTCTCCACAAAGAAGTCAGCCACACACACACACACACACACACACACACACACACACACACACACACACACACACACACGCACGCACACAGATAGAGTTGCGCGCGTGTCAGCATCAGTTACAAGGCTCCAATCCCTCGGCCCTTATTCCTGGCTCTGGCCACACTTGCCGGCCCCTCCGCGAGCTACCCCCAATCGCTGTCAGTGTTGGGTTGCTTCCGCCATTGTCGCTCTTATCAACAGCATAATTTGTCTTGGCGTGTGGTGTAGCTGGAGTTATCCCTCTCCCAGACTCCCACCACCCCCCTCACTCTGGCAATCTTTTGTATGCGGCACATCCCTTGGGCAAATAGTTGTTGTTATTGTTTTTCTCACGCTTTTGCTGTGGCAAACATCGTTTTGTGGCGCTCAACAGACGCTTGCCTGCTGTCTTTGGCATTGGCTCTCAAGTGCTCGCCCCCCCTCCCCACTCCCCGGCATCACATACGCAAATTGGCGACATACTGCAACTATTTGGTGTATTCGTATGTGTGCCTGTGTCGGTGTCTGTGTGTGTGTGTGTGTGTGTGTGTGTGTGTGTGTGTGGCAGCTGCAACAGCTTTGGCCGCCTTTTTCTTATATTTGTTCAATTTGATGGCAGCCACAGCTGCAACTGCAGCACTGTTAAACAACAAATTGATCCACTTGTCGCAGACAAAAGCCAATTGCGGTCCGCAGGATAAGACAATAAAATGCAACTGAGTAGGCAAATCTCATTTGCTCGAAGGCCGCAACTGCAATTGCAATTTGTAGATTCAATTTCATTCGACTCAAAACTGTGACGCATTCTAGATATGTCATTGTCATTGTCATTGTCATTGTCATTGTCATTGTCATTGTCATTGTCATTGTCATTGTCATTGTCATTGTCATTGTCATTGTCATTGTCATTGTCATTGTCATTGCATTGTCATTGTCATTGTCATTGTCATTGTCATTGTCATTGTCATTGTCATTGTCATTGTCATTGTCATTGTCATTGTCATTGTCATTGTCATTGTCATTGTCATTGTCATTGTCATTGTCATTGTCATTGTCATTGTCATTGTCATTGTCATTGTCATTGTCATTGTCATTGTCATTGTCATTGTCATTGTCATTGTCATTGTCATTGTCATTGTCATTGTCATTGTCATTGTCATTGTCATTGTCATTGTCATTGTCATTGTCATTGTCATTGTCATTGTCATTGTCATTGTCATTGTCATTGTCATTGTCATTGTCATTGTCATTGTCATTGTCATTGTCATTGTCATTGTCATTGTCATTGTCATTGTCATTGTCATTGTCATTGTCATTGTCATTGTCATTGTCATTGTCATTGTCATTGTCATTGTCATTGTCATTGTCATTGTCATTGTCATAGTCATTGTCATAGTCATTGTCATTGTCATTGTCATTGTCATTGTCTGCTTTGCTTAATACACCTCGCGTGACTTTTGACCTTAGTTCCCTTAACGAGAAGAGTTACAGTTAAAGCAAATTCTTTTATTTGCGCGCACTCGAGCTACCGAGCTGTGCATTAAGATAATTGCCATTGTTATAGATATTGATTCAAGGGTGAGTATAACTTATCCTTGAACCTACTGCCAGCCTGAGCTATTTTATGCTTTGTCATTGCGCTTGACACTGCATTTGTTGTCAATGCAGCTGCTCCAGCACCCTCTCTTGCTGACTCTCTCTCTCTCTCGCTTCCTCACTCTCTCTCTCTCTCTCTCTCTCTCTCTCTCTCTATCCTCTAAGCTGCTTATAACTTTATAATGTAAGTTGACTTTGTGTGTTTGTTTGCCGCCTGACGTCACAGGGCGAGCATCTAAAGCAGCGATATCTATCTACACGTAGCTAATGCCCTCTTGCCCATACACACACACACACACACACACACACGCACACATTTACAAATAGCCAACCACCCGCCCACTCGTCCCACACCTTGTAATTTCCTTTCAAGTTGGCGTTGCTGCCAATTTGGCTGATTGCTTAATCGCATCACGACGCTGCGTTGACGTCGACGACGACGACGACGTCGCTGCCGGCGTTGTTGTATGCGAGACGCGTTGCGAAATCAGCTCACTTCCATATTAAAACAACTCCAACAACAACAGCATTAGCTACAACAATGGCAATCTGTCTAAGACCGCCCAACACTTTCGCCTGCCACGCCCACACACATCCACAGCCAACGGCGCTCGCTCTCCCTCTCGCTTTCGCCTCTGCCTCTGTCTCTGCCTCTGCCTCTCTGCACGCCCGCCCGCGCTCGCACAAAAGATGTCGCGTATAATTTAATGACTTTGTATGCCTTGAATTTTAATGACAACAACAACACAACAGAACACAGTAGCAACACCAGCAGCAACAACAGCAACATCAGCAGCAGGAGCGGCAGGAGCAGCATCTATTCTGCTGTTACCCCTGCTGCTGCTGCGTGCTATCCGCGCATCGCTGTTGTTAAGGATAATGGATCAAGTGGAGGCGGCGGCAGCAAACAAGCGACACCACAAATTGCAGCAGCACGCAAAGCCGCAGCAACAACAGCAACAGCAACAGCAGCAACAACAACAACAATGGCAACAGCAACTAGAAGAAGACATTGGCATGCATGACAGTCGCCTATGTAGACAACGGGATTTGTTTGTTTGCAGCAACGATCAAGTCCTTCTAGCAGACACCCGAATCCACGCCTCCTGCCCTACGCCCTACAACCACCGCCCACCGTCCTCCGCCCTCTGCCAATGGCCAATGGCCGGCGCAAGCAGCGCGCATTACTTTAGTGGCAAAGATTTATGGCTTTATTTGTTTATTGTGCAGTCGAAGCTGGCGTCGCGCTCTCCAGCTATTGCTAGGGTTATTTTTTATGCCTCGCGAGCAGCACAGCAGCAGCAGCAGCGGACACTGCAGGACAGGCTCGAACTGGAACTGAAACTACAATAGGCAAGCATTGCGGACTTCAATTGCGACTCGGCAAATGCCCTGCTGCTAGCAGCGCCAGAAACTAGAGGGAAATTATCTACTACGATGGACCTGAAATAGTTTGAAGTGCAATTGGAATTTTTGACACAGCATGGAAGCTGTTCCCAGCCCTATGAATGCTGTGAACTCGTCTATATGAGTGCATGGTGAGGCTAATTCAACTGTGGAGAATAATAAACTATCATAAGTTTGCTGAAAGGTTTACTCAAGCAGCCTAGATTATGGTGTTCTATCAGTTAACTTTAGCTATGAGAGTTAACCCTAGTATCATATTCTTCCTCTAAGGTAGACATAGTTGGTTGCATAGTTGGTTGCATTGTTGGTTGCTGTTAGTTAAAGGAAAGGAAGTCAGAGATCAAATGAATTCATAAGTATGCATATTTCATATAATAACAATCTAATAATCACAGCTCTATGCTCTTATATAGGCTATACTATATTATATTGTATTATATTGTATGTATGTATTATTAACTTGTATGTCATTATTTTATATTTATAGGTATTATCATTATTTTATTGCTATACTGTTTTGTATTCTCTTTATTTTATATACACATACATATATTTTTTATAACTTTTTATGATTTTTTTTCTAATATATTTTTTATTTTTATTTCTTTTCCCATTTCTTTTTATAATTTTTATCATTTTTTTGTATTATTATTTTTATTCGTTTTTATTAGTTTATTGTCATAAATTTTGAATCATAAATTAATTAATATTATTTCTCTCACGCAATATAAACTAAAATTCTATTGAAATTTAAACTTGTTCTAAAAATTAGTAAATAAGAAAATAAATAAATAAGTAAATAAATGAATAAATAAAAAAATAAATAAATAAATAAATAAATAAAGAAAAATAAATCTGAAAGTAAAATGATATGTAATAAAAAATAAATAAATAAAATAAATAAATAAAAATAAAAAAAAAAACAATAGCCTGATTTCCCATTTTTAGTGGATTTTCAGGGTTTAATAAATGAATAAATATATATGCCACATAAATAATTACAGAAATTCAAATAACTATGAAATATCCGCACAAATCCTTTATAATAAGAGCCCAGATATAAGAGAGAGAGAGAGAGCCATACAAGCTCTATTAGAATAAACCACTACAGCTATAGCCGACAACTACATATAAACAAGGGATTATAGGAATATCTCTGCACGAAAAAAAAAAAACCTAATGAAATGCAAAAAAAAAGGAGTCTATGTCATCTATGCAAATAGAGAACTACGAATTTTTTTGTTGCTTCTATTTGAATGTATATTTATATTTTTGCATATTTCTGAAGTAATCTAACATAATTTGCTAAAGTTACTTAAGGATCGATATCGAGAGTAGAGCAATTTCCTTGAATGTCAAATAGCTGAGAGGGATGCATAAATGCTAATTGTAGAGCGCTTTACGAAGGGCCTATACTGTGTTTAAACAGCTTTCAGTTAAAGTGAGCTCCCATAAAAAATAAGTTTCTAGTTTTTCACAGACCACTTTTCCCACTTTGTGTAGGGCATTTGATGAGTGGCTTGGCCTGCTCTACATCCTGTCTCCCTCTCTCTGTCTCTCTGTTGCTCATGTGTATTTGTTTTTAATTTCTCTCTTCTCTCTCTCACTCCCACTCGCACTCGCATGTTTTCTTTTTCTTTTCGTTTTGTGCTCTTTCTGTTCGCCCAACTTGTGATGTATTTTAGCTTTTGCTTGCTGTGACTTTTAGCTCGGCGCTCGCTTCCTGTTTATTGACTTGTCTCTCAATTAAGTTGGAAGCTCAAAGTCCGCACTAGCATAACCATGCCGGGGCCGTTGTCCTGCCTCCTGCCTCCAGCCTCCTGTGTCCCGCCTCCTGCTGGCCGCAGCCGCAGCCACAGCCACAGCATCCTTCACGCAGACAGCGGGCACTAACAAGCGAACGCAGGACTGTCGCCTGGCATTGCGTGTCCTGTGTCCCGTGTGCCTAGTTGCCATTGTTGTTGTTGTTGTTGCTGTTGTTGTTGTTGTTGTTCGTGTCCCTTTTCTGTTGCTTACATACTTATTTTACTTTATTTTTTTCTCTTCTCTCTCGCTGCTGTTGTTGTTGCTCCTTAGCTTGCTTTCTGCGTTTCCAATCTCAATTAATTTGCTCATAAATTTGTTGCCAACTTCCACTTGTGCCACGGCCAAGCACTTGGGCCACACCGCCCGGCCACGCCCTGGACGGCCAGCCGAGTTGTCGTTGTCTTTTGGTCCTTGTTGGTTTTGCTTTATGCCCGAACAACTTATTTTTTATTGTAATGCCATCTTATCGCCCGCCCAGCTTCCAGCAACAACTGCGTGATGTATGTGCCTCAGTCGGGCTATCTCACTCGCTCGCTCGCTCTCTCTCTCTCTCTCTCGCTCTCTCCTTTCTTTTTTTCTGCCGTCTGAATCGTTGCGCCTTGGCCTTGTTTTTTAGCCGTTCGCATGGTTTATGTATTTTAATTTATGCTCCCCATTTTTGCGCGTGCTTTTTTTTTTATGCCTTTCTTAGCGTCTCCTGACGTTGATTTCTATCTATTGAGATTGAGCCAGCGACATTCTGTTTAAGCAACAGCAACAACAACAACAACAATAACAAGCAAAATGTCGTTTTTATGGCGCTTAATTAACTTGGCCGCCATTTTCTAATTGCTTTTGCTGTTTGTCCAGCGTCCTTTTGTCAACTTGATTGTGTTTTGTTTATTTCTGCGACCCAAAAAAAAAAGAGAAAAAGGAGGAAAAAAACATACAAAAACTAATATATAGAGGCAGAGAGAGAGGGAGGGAAATTGTTTTGCTTTGAATTTTGTTTGGCATTCATTTCTGTTGTCTTTTTATAGAATTTTGATTGGAATTTGTGATATGAAAATTTGGGAAATGTCTTGGATTATTAGTTAATTAAAGTGCTTAGCGCAACGCTAATGATCGTACCCAAAAACGTTAAACCGAAAAAACGGGCTAACCGCGTCGCTCTCTCTCTCTCCTTGTCTCTTTCACTCTTTGTTGCTGGGTTTTTTTCCTGCTTTTTTTGTTGTCTCTGGTTTTCCGCCTTTAGCTGCCTTTTCACTTTTCACTGACTTTGAAATGCGCAGATTTATTGCGACAATTTGTTTAATGACAGGCATTTATTTTGATGGCGCCCCAGAGGGCGGCAGTGGGTGGCCAGACGTGTGTGTGTGTGTATGTGTGTGTGTGGCAAAGGGTTTGCTTCTTAGCTCTCTCTAATGGCCTGGGTGTAGTTGAAGGTCTCGCCCAACCGCTCGCTCGGTTGCCACTGACAATTTAATTATTTTACGCTTACATCTTTCTTATGAGCCAGCCACGTGTGTTTGTGTGTGTGTGTGAGTGTGCCTGTGTGTGTGTGTGTGCGTGCGAGTGTGTGTAGCAAACGAGGGGCGCTAAATAAGCTAAATGACTACGTCTCAGGCTGCCTCTTCTGACTCTCTCTTTCTCTCTCTCTCTCTCTCTCACTCTCTCCCTCTTCTTGCTCTTAATGACGCCCAATTTAAGCAGATCAATTTAAATTTTGTGTACTTTTTGAATTGCCAAAGTTGGCTCAAATATTCTTTTGGCTTTTTCATACCCATTCACAAGACGAAGAGAGTATATAGGCTTTGCATCAATGCAGATGCATTTGGCTTTACTGAAGCTGAAGTAAATAACCTGAAATCAACAGCATTTAAATATTATTCAGTTAGTATTAAAGTCGTTACGAGTTCTCTTTAAGTTGACTCTCGTCATGTTTATTACGTTTTGGTATAACTGTAATACTTTTGGTATTATTGGAGCGAGAGATTTTAGGGCTAGCAATCATAGACTCACATAGGCAATTATCTTCCATATCTATACAGTATATGCGTTTCTCAGCCAATGGGGGCGTGGCAAGTGGACAGTCTCTATATGCATACAAAGTCTAGAGACCTGGAATACACTATGTATATGGATTTTTCTAGGCAATTTCACCATCAAATTAATAGTAGAAGCATGAGAAATACCATATAGTTAATAATACTAAAACTCGAGAGCATATTATATATGTATATAATATTATTATTATTATTATATATTATTATACTGGCTTGCTATAATATTTGTATATCTATTTATTACACTGGATCCTTCGTAGTGCTACCTTTGGTGCATGGTATACCAATAGAACGACAAGCTGGGGGTAAACTCGGTTGCTGTGAGCGAGTATTGCGCAGCAGATTGCACTCGGCTTCTGGCTATCTTCTTCTTCTTCTTCTCTTTTTCTGTGCTTTATTTAATTTGCTCAGATTAAACTTTGCTCGAAAATATAATTGGGTTTTTTTTTTTTAAATTTCATTTCCCTTTTTCGACGGCAGCCTTTGCTAGCTCTTCCTCTTCTTCTGCCTCTGCTTCTTCTTCTTCTTCTTCTTGCTAGTTGCGTTAATTTTGCCAATTTCGGAGAGTTTTCCTCTTCAACGTGGCCGACGTGGGGCAACGCTTATTTGTAAACGATCAATCATGCAGCGCAAATGTGGTGCCGCAGTGGCTAAGAGGCGTCCCGCTGCTGCCACTGCCACGCCCATCACATGTGTATATGTGTGTGTGTGTGCGTCATATAGCGACAATTTATGCAGTGTTAGGGCAACGATTGAGGATGGGCTTGCCAGTGCAGGGCTGGCGGGGCAGGGTGGAGCGCGACGTATATGGCGCATATAATGATATTTTTTTACAGCGCCAACTGAATATAATAACGAGCAGCAGGACAACGACGTCAGCGACTGAGCCATGGGGCATGAGGCATGGGGCATGGGGCATGGGGCATAAGCACGTGGCTGTTGCTGCTGTGGCTCGAAGACAAGGATATTGCAGACGACAACAGCGACGCAGATAGTTGTGGCACATATGAAGACAAGGGTCTGTCAAATACAAGTTTCTGGCGGGGCTGTGCCCCGTCGCCAAGCCCCACCCCGCCCACCACCAGCAGCGCCTCCAAAGGGCCAGACCAGCAAACGCAGAAGGAAGCGGGGAAAAAAAATGTAGAGACCCAACGTGCAGGCAAGAAAAATTGAAGATGTTTTTAAAGGCAACACACATACACACACAAACACACACACATGCATAAAGCAAATACGACTATGCCTTGCCTGCTCTCGCTCCAACTCTCTCTCACTCTCTCTCTCTCTCTCTCTCTCTCTCTCTCTCTCTGTGTACAATATAAGCAGCAGCGTTACACACTTTGCTCAAATTGACAGTACACAAAACTGTCAAAAGCAGCGCCAACAACAACAACAACAACAGCAACAACAACAGCAGCAACAGCAACAAAGTCTGTGAAATATATACGAGTGTTTGGTGGGTGGGCTGCAGTTATTTTATGATGCCCTACACATAATACCCAATATGGGGTCGATAGGCGAGCCAATAGAGCGTAAACTCTAAGAATGTTGCTCATCGGGCGTTTCAAAATCAACCAGATGGGTATTGCAGACAAGCTATACCCTGTAAGAAATACAGATACGCTTTGCATCAGGCAGCATACACTCAAAGAGTCGTCCATATCGAAAAGTAAATGTATGCAAAGACTCAATTTTATTGGTTCAATTAAGCATGAGAGTAATTTACAGGGTATCGGCTGGTAAACGTGCATTTGCCATTGGTGCTATATATACAACATATTCATGGTATACACTTACAGAATATCTTACTGAGTGAACTCTCATCTACTATAGTTTACAGGGTATCTTCTAGTCCAAATACGCTTCTACAGCAACTTACAAGGTATTTATCTATCTATCATTTGCTAAAGCTTACACGGTGTCTGCCTCTAGGAAATCTACTCACACAATTAGTTACAGGGTATCTCTGAGTGCACTATCATTAAGCATAGTTTACAGGGTATCTGCCAGTCCGCTAGCAGCATTAGTTATTTAAGCACTAGCGTTTGTTTTCCATACAAATATGCGAGCCAACGCTTGGGGACTCGCATACTTCTCTAGAATTGCTTACAGGGTATGACGCAGTGCAGTCTCTTTAACAATTACTTACAGGGTATCTGTCAGTATATTATCCAATATTTTCTCGACTTTTGCAATTGCTGGTAAATGTGCAAACTTTTCATGTGAATATTCTTCAGCAATTGCTTACAGGGTATCTCTTAGTGTACTCTCTATGCAATTATTATGCACAGGGTATCTTCTAGTGCAGCAAGTCTTGCACTAGTTTCCCGCTCAACTACAAGTTCAAGTCAAGCATTCCAATAAATATGCTGGGTAGCTGGCAGTCGATCATTTCCCTTGTTTGCCTCTTTCTCTCTCCCTCTCTCTCTCTCTCTCTCTCGGAAAACTTTGTCGTTGCTTGAAAATATGCCAAAGATCAGGGATCAAGATTGTATGCAAGCAGCTACCGGGCAGCTCTCAAGTGGACACACTCCCTCTCTCGCTCCCCCACTCCTTCTCGCTCTCTCACTCCGCGCTCTCTTTCTGCTCTATTATCTTTCTCTCTCTGTCTCCGTCTCCGTCTCTGTCTCGCTGCTGCAGTTGAGGCAATTGGCAAACATTTACATTAGCACTTGTTGGAGCTGCAAAAAGAGAGAGATAGAGAGAGGTAGAGGCAGGGGCGGCGGGTGAATGTGCATAAGAGGGTAAGACTCTTGTGCTTGTGCCTCAAGAGTCGCCTTTGCTGCTGTTGTTGTTGCTTTGCAAATGCGAAAACAAACGAGAAACTACGCAAAAAGGTATGCTACACAAATAAGCGCTGTGTAGTCAAGTTCGTGTGTGTGTGTGTGTGTGTGTGTGTGCAGTTGAGTGTTTACATATATTATAACGTTAGCTGGCTGCCACTGCGTTTTAGAACGCCACATTAACTACACAACATTGCACAGCGAGGGCGACGCTGAAATAAAGCAAGACTCCAAGACTGAAGACTCGAGACTTGAGTTTTGAATCCTCCTGCCTTCGCCCTTCGCCCTTCTGCCGCCCCAGTCCTGGCCAGGGGTCGCTGCCGCAACGACTACAACCGAAAAAAGGAGAGGGGACGCAAATAAAAAACGGGCAAGCTGAAGTAAACGTGGCTAACAAGAAACTCGCTGGCAAAAATTGTCGTCAACCTTAACGTCTGTTGTCGCTGGCAGAACAAGCGATGGGGGGGGAGGTGCAGAAACAACGACTATGCAAATACTCTGTCGACTAGAAGAGAGACAGAGATGTTATGAGCAGTTACTGATCAGAAGAGTGAGAAAGAAAGGCAGAGAGAGAGAGAGAGAGAGAGAGAGAGAGAGAGAAAGAAAGGCAGAGAGAGAGAGAGAAAACGAAAGATTATTAAGCTATACTGAAAAATAGTACAGAGGTCAAACATAATATAAGACATCATAGAATCTGCATCAATAGGTATTCCAGTATTCCGTACTGCTCAATGGAGCTGGGTGGGTTGGATGGGCTTACACACATAAAGAGCATGAGGAGATGATTTCTGCAGTAGGCCAATAGGAGATTAGAGGAGCATTGTGATTGATTATAAATAGATGTAAATCTAAGCATATCGATGGCTATGAGGCTCTCGATAGTTGTGTGAATGTCTGAAGAAGTAGAAGAAGAAGAAGAAGAAGAAGAAGAAGAAGAAGAAGAAGAAGAAGAAGAAGAAGAAGAAGAAGACAATAATTGGGAAGTACAGTCTGTATAAGTTTGGAAGATTAGCTGCGGAAATAGTTCGACTAAAGAATGAAATAAAGCCTCCTACAATAGCCAATACAAATATATAACATATATAACAAATGAAACATATATAACATGTATAACATATTACATCCAAAACATCTACAACGTATATAACATAGTATATTTAAGATTTATAATATGTATAAGATATGTAACATACATATATAACATATATAAAATGTATACCATATATTTTACTTATGTGACATTTGTAATATGTATAGCACCTATGATATGTATAACATGTATAACATTTATAATATGTATAACATCTATATAACATCTGTAGCATTGAAAGCACATATCATATGTAAAATGTATAACATATATATCATGTTTAACATATATAACATTTGATTTCAGACATCTACAACATCTATAGCAAATTATATCTATAACATTTCAGACATTTTTTTTTTAACATTTCCGTTACAGAACCAATCACTTAGCTAATATGCTTGCCTCATAGATTGTTCTTTGGCTGTTGTTCCGTCAAAAATAGCCGGGCAAATTTTGTTTGTATAATATCCGCTTCAATCTCTCTCTATCCCTCCCTCTCTCTCTCTCTCTCTCTCTCTCTTGCACTCACTGCACTCCTCCTCTGTTCTGTTTGCTGGGATGTGGCGCATTTTTATGCCAGCGTTTAGCAATTTTCACTGTTTTGCTTGGGCTGCTTGATGCCAGCTTCTAGTCTCAGGTCTCAGGTCTCAGGACTCTGGACTCTGGACTCTGGTCTCTAGCTCTCCAACTCTCTAACTCTCTGCTCGCTGTCATTGTCCTTTCGCTTTTCTTTGCCTCGCTGCTGCTGTTGGAAAATTCAAATTCTCATGTGCTTATATATTTTTCAGCTCGCCATTTGTCCACTAGCTGCCTCCATTTGCCCCAAACTCGCTGCTCCACAACTTTTCGTTGGCGTAATGATGCGTTATGCATAGAGAGCTTAGACTCCTGCTGCTCCTGCGGCTGCTGCTGCTCCTGCTCCTGCTGCTGTAGCTCAATGGCATTGGGGATAAGCGGCGAGTGGGTGGAGTGTGGAGTGTCGGGTGTGCAGTGGAGAGGGGATGGTATTCGCCTTTTAATTTCCGTTTGATTTCGGCCACGCCCCCAGCCAGGGCACAGCTGGACGGGGGCAAGTGGAGGCATGCGTTAATGAGAGCGACTTTTTGCCAAATTTAAAAGCAATTTCGTTCAGTTTTTGTGTAGTCGAGTGTGTGAGTGTGTGCGTGTGTGTGTGCGTGTGTGTGTGTGTGTGTGTGTGTGTGTGTGCGCCTGCACAACAACGAAAAGTGCCAAAAATAAAGTTATTTCATAATTTCTATTATACTAAAGTTGAAATGCAACTTTGTCCAGCAGCAGCAGCAGCTCGAAAATGTAAAATAAAATCAACGTATGAGCAAATATTTTTGTTGGCCTAGTGGACAAACTGCCACACACACACTCGCACACACACACACACACACATACACATGTGTTTATTGCAGTTGCAGTTGCTGTTTGGGGCAGTTGCTGTTTTGATTTATTAATTACAATTTATTATGCCGGATGTGTTGCCAGAGTGAGAGAGAGCTAGCGAGTGTAAGAGCGAGAGAGAGAGAGAGAGAGAGAGAAAGAGGGAGAGAGATAGAGCCGTCTGCAAATGACACTCTACAAGTCAAGTTTTTGATAGTCCCACCGCAGAGCAGCAAACGATTAGAAGATGAGCTTTAAACTCATGAACAGCTACGTTGACAGACAGACAGAAGGAGAGAGAGAGAGAGAGAGAGAGAGAGAGAGAGAGAGAGAGCGAGAGAGGGGGAGAGAGAGAGACAGTGTCAGGTGGCAAGCGTTTTCAATTTGTTGGCCACACAGCCTAGCCTCAGCTGTCATCCATGCTTACACATGTCCTTGGCCCCTTGCCGTCTCGCTCCCTTACCCCTTACCCCCCCTTTTGTGCCACATCCTTGCTGCTTGTCGCTTTGTGTCCTTTGCTGCTGCAGCTGTCGACCAAAAATATCTTTTGACTCTTTGCATCATTTTGCAATAACTTTTGCTCCTTTGATGACGTCTGCATTTGCATCCCCTTCTCCTCCTCTTCCTGCTTCTCCTCCTCCTGCTTCTCCTGCTTCTCTGCGCAAAGCTATTGAAGGTTTGGGCCCAAACGGAATTTAATCTTCAAATAACCAGTCGACTTCATTACAATTGATTTTGGCCATAAAGAGAGCAGCTCTTCATAGATGTCTATAGATATCTATGTATAGACAGCAAAGATTTGATTTTGTTTAGAGTTATTATATTTTGGGCATACTTATGCTCGTTCACACTGCAGACTCATCTGGACTCTTGGCTCAAAAGCCGTGCATGATATAATTTATCTATTTATTTTTTATACCCTGAACCCATTGAAAATGGGAAATCAGGAAGTAGAGTATGTAACGGGCAGAAGGAATCATCGCAGATCCCCTAAAGTATTTATATTCTTGATCAGGCCGACGAGCTGAGTCGATATAGCCCTGTCCGTCCGTCTGTCCGTCGATATGAGTGTGTCGATCTCAGAAGTTATAAGAGCTAGAGAGCTGAAATTTGGCATGCATACTCGTGTATACCACACGCAGTACAAGCTTATCATATTTTTTTGATAACACATCCGATAACTTTTTTATCGAAAATAATCGAAATATTGATTTTGTTTTTTTTTCAGTCCCATTTGACTACTTTGAGACCTAAAGAGTTCAGATTTACAATGTATATATGTACATATAATGAATACAAACATTTTGTAATTTAAAAATTTTTCGATACCACGCCCCCTTTTGGCTGCCCTTGCCATTTCGAACTATCTTGTATAAGTCGCTACATATGTATTATCGATTACATTGTCTGTTGGCCCTCGCATTGCCCACACAAATAGACAAGTATGCATCAAGCTGAATCTAAAAATTTAAATGCTATTTATAGTTTTTTTTTTTTCAGTCCGTATAAAATCTCTCCTTGTCTTCAAGGAATCACCATTGAGCTGAGGGACACACAGATAATGAATTCATTATTTGGCATAGCGAGTGCGCATTAGGAAGTCGCATATACCCGACTGCAATGCCAATGGCCAAATATATCTGACTGCAGCATTGCCAGAGTCGAGGGTTTTTAGTTTCCAATTATTCCTTTATTAGTGGGCAGTGAAATATTTGCATGAAAAGTGCTAAGGGAGAGCGAGAGGGTGGGAGGGGGGAGAGCGAGTCGAGTGACGACGACTCAAGGCGATGCGAGTGGGCTGACAAAGAGGAGATAATTACGAATCGGACTACTAATTATGAAATCATAATGTTAAGTAATTTGAGCTTAAATATGTAGCACTTCACACACACACACACACACACACACTTCTGTTGGCTGCGATCTGCGCGCAACATGTTCGAGTTGGCTCTGGTTGCAGTTGGATGCGATGCCCAAGTCCGAGGCAAAGTCAACGCGGAGTCTCTGCCCCGCACGGCGCTTGGGGCCAAGTTAAGAAATTGACGGCTGACTGCGGCGTAATTCGTGTTGCCTTGGCTTAAGCCCAATGCCATCTCAATGGAATTTGATTTGTTTGCCACGGCTGCAGCAGCAGGAGCAGCAGGAGCAGCAGGAGCCGCAGCAGTAGCAGAGGCACAATGCAAAGAAGCGCGAATTTTTAATCTTATCAAAGCCAGAGCCAGAGCCAGAGCCAACAGCTGCTGCTGCTGCTGCTGCTGCTGCTGCTGCTGCTGCTGCTGCTGCTGCTGCTGCTGTAAAGATTGAGGACACGCCGCCTGGGAGGCTGGAGCGGGAGCAGCAGCAGGAGCGGGAGCTGAGTCTGTGGGCGGACTTAGCTCCATTTTCACTTTCTGGCAGCCTTTGGCCAGCCTCGACGCTTAAGTAAAACGTATGAACTCATTTTGCTGCTGGTTTGGGCTTTTAATATACTCAAGGATTTATGGGCACACACACACACACTGATAAAGAGAGAGAGAGAGAGAGAGAGAGAGAGAGACAGCTTCAGTTGGCATGGCGTCGAGTTTATTTAAAAATGTCGGACTGCGGCTTTTGGTCAAAAAGTTTGCCGTTCGCTGCTGCTGCTGCTGCTGCTGCCTCTGCCTCTGCTGCTGCTGCTGCTGCTGCCACGGCACAATGGCCGCATTGCTCATCTTGTCGTTCGCTAGATAAATGGCCCCGGGGACAATTTTAATTTACTGGCAAGCCAAACGATAACATGGCCAGAACGTGCCGTGTCTGGGCAAGTGGCCGCTCGCGTTGCTTCTAATTATTAATCAGATTTATCAAGGGAATGAGTACGGCCATCTCGCTCGCACTCCGCTCCGGCGCTCTCGCTCTGTTTGCTGAATCCGGCTGCAGCATCAACTAGCTGTAATGAGCGCACATTGAGCCCATGCGGAGCTTGGAGCAATCAGTGTCGTGTTTTCTTTGCTCTATTTTTATTTTCAACAGCCCACATTTAGTTGTGGCTTCTCTCTCTCTCTATCTCTGCCTCTCTCTGTCTGTCTGTGTGTTTAGGTAGCTGCACTCATCCAATTGAGTGCGCAACTGTTCCTGTCAATTTACAGCGCGTTTGCATTTCAATCCCATTTCAAAGGACTCGACTTAATTACAAAACCCATCCACTATCTGCTGCACCGCCCCCAGGCCACCTGCCTGTACGAGCACCGCCTCTGAGCGTATTCCATCCCGATTATAGTTAAATATTATGGCACCCATGTCGGGCCCACCTCTCGCCTCGCATTCGATTCGGATTCACATTCCAGTGCCTAAGCCTCGTTCTAATCGCTTTTAGGTTCAATTGTTGAGCCTGGCACCGCCTCGCAGCGCGATTCCCATTCGGCCGCATTACCGAGTCAAGAGAATTAATGCGATTATTTAGTCTGCCAGCACTTGAATATAAATTTAACTCTACCCAAGAGCGAGCCCGCCATTTAAATGGCAGCGCCTCAAAAGTCCCGTACTCTGTGTGGGAGGGAGATGGCTATATCGTTGGGAATTTCGCGAAATCTCTCGGCTATATATGTGAGATGGATGTAAGCAAAACAAAATTGAGTACAATCAATGGGGAGCAAGAGGTAGAGCTGCAGAGGAATATAGACAGAATTTGATTTCAGTTGAGTTGAGTTTGTAGTAAATTCGTCTCTCTCTCTCTTTCTCTCTCGTTGATTTCAAAAGGCATTTGGATCTCTTCTTCAACCTTGGCATACTTTTCCTGCAACTTTATATCTAATATTCTCACTCAGCCGTTCTATTTGCCTCTTTCTTTCTCTATCTGTTTCTCTCTCTCTCTCTCTCTCTCTCTCTCTCTAATTCTTACCCTCCTCCCTTAACTGTTTAATGTTCTCTTTCTGTTTTCCCTTCTGATCTATTTCACTCCATCACTCATGCTTGACTCTCTTCTTTTCTTTCTCCCCCTCTCTCTCTCTCACTCACTCTTTCCCTCTCTCTCTCCAACTATTACTTGATTAACTGAGAGATGGTTAGATAGAGAGGAGATGGAGAGACAGTGAGAGAAAGGAGAACAAAAAAAGGAGTGAGATATATATATTTCACACTTTCTCTCTCTCTCTCTCTCTCTCTCTCTCTCTATCTCTCCCTCTCTCTTTACATCTTTACATATTCAAAACATTGCAATCAATTTGTGCTCAACCACCTACGCTCAGTTCCTGCCTCACGTTCTCGCACCACCCGCTACCGCACCGCCTCCTGCCCGCCCACACCGCTAATACGTCTCTTAAATATGTAATTAAGTATATTGGACTTGAATCTTTGGCTAATGCTCGGGTGGCGCGTGCAGCTGCTTTAGTTAAGGAGGCTGTTAATAAATATTAAATACATTTCGGGCCACGTCAAAAGGCAACATCAAAGCGCGCACGTAAAACGTTTACGTTCGCTCGAAGGCGGCGTCCGTTAGGATCCTCAGCCTCAATCGTCATCATCGGCATCGTCATCGGCACCGTCATCGTCATCGTCATCGTCAGCACTGTCAGCATCATCATCATCATCATCATCATCATCGGCTTTTGGCTTTAGCCGCGGGCGCGACTGCTCAATTAACGAAATGATGAAAGACGCAAGGGAACTAAACAGCCAAAAAAAGAGAGAGCGAGAAAGAGAGAGAGACAGGGAGAGAGAGCGGGGAGTTTGACAGCAGCAAAGCAAATGTCAAAAGTGTTTTCTAATTTGCGCCACACTCGGCATGCCTGATGAACAATGAGAGCAACAACAAATGAAGTCAGGAAAGACATAAATACACACACACTCACACACACACATACACACATAACATATATACATATACTTGTGTTTAACAAAGTGCCAAAAAAAAAAAAAAAAAAAAAAACTGCGGCGATTCCCTAGGAAAGCTGCAGCCATGGGCGCCCGCTCGCGGGCTCTACAAAAATGTTTAATTTATCAAATGTCAACGCCTAAAAGACGGCAACATTTGTCGTCGTCAATGACAATGCTGATGACTACAGCGACGCGACGCGACGCGACGCGGACTGCGGCAGCGTCCAAAGCCAACGTCTGTCTTGGCATTGTTAATACATCGCCTACATGGCCATAGCCACGCTGTTCCCCCTCTCCTTCCATCCCCTGCCACAGCCCCTGCCCCTGCCCCCTATCAGTCGACAGCCTAGAACATTTTGTCCGGCATTCGCCCGCGGCAATGTTTTGAAAAATGAACGTAGATTTCCCCATACGGAATTATTTATTGTCGCCATCTTCAGCTACAGCCGCATCTTCAGGCGCAGCCCCTCACCTCCGCACCCACGCCTACGTCACCGCTCCATGCCCTTCCCCATCTCCGTCGCCGACCCAGTTCAGTGCGAATCGAGTCGAGTCGAGTCGTGCATTTGTTTAATGAATTTGACAAGTGAATTGTATCGGCAGCTGTTTTCTATAATTGGCGATGACTAAGAGACAGCAATAAAGCAGCAATAGCAGCAGTAGCAGTAGCAGTAGCAGTAGCAGCAGCAGCAGTAGCAGCAGTAGCAGCAGCAACAGCAACAGCAACAGCAACAGCAACAACAACAGCAGCAACATCAGCAACAGCAACACTAGCAGCAGCAGCTATTGCAGCAGCAACAGCAACACTAGCATCAACAGCAACAGCAACAGCAGCAGCAGCAGCAGCCGCGACACTAGCAGCAGCAGCAGCTATAGCAACAGCAACAGCAGCAACATCAGCAACAGCAACACTAGCAGCAACAACAACACTAGCATTCACAGCAGCAGCAACAGCAGCAGCAGCAACAGCAGCAACATCAGCAACAGCAGCAACATCAGCAACAGCAACACTTGCAGCAGCAGCAGAAGCAACAGCAGCAGCAGCAACATTAAACAATTCGGCGCAAGTCCTCACCCACATCCTTCAATCTAATACCGAACAGTATTATTGACAGCGCTTAATGTGCACACACACACACACACACACACACAATATCTCAGTTATCAGTCAGGCAGGCATTAGGCACGCATCAAGTCGAGCATTATTTGTGGAGGTGTTAGGCAGGGGCTCAAGGCCCCCTCGAGCCTCCTGCAGCCATGGAGAATTTGCATATGCTTTTGCTTCGAGCTCGCAGCTAGTTAAGGGCTCAAATAAGTTGGAGCATGAAGCTATGACGAGGATTTCGGATTTAATGTAACAGAGTTGAGGTGAATAGTTTGATTAGATTACTTAGTTCATGAGTTAGTTAATCCAGCTATATTTATTTGTACTATTTGCAACACTAAATTGGAATTGCATAGATTTTTTACACAATTTAATTGCTTGATATGTAGCATTTTTTTTAGTGATATATCGTCTTGTTTTGGACTATTGGAGAGATATGTATGTACATGCATACATATATAGAAAAAGTGATGTCAATAAAACTACTTGAACCAAAAAAGCAAATATGAAATAACAAAAAATTAATATATAAATAAAATGATTATTATCATCAACATAAAATTAAAAAAAAAATAATAATAATAAAAAAAATAATATTAAATAAAAAAAAGTAATATATAAATAAAATTATTATTATCATCAACATAAAATTAAAAAAAAAATAATGAATGAATTAAATGAAGTAAAATAAATAAATAAATAAAATGATTATTATCTTCGACTTAAAATAACAAGATTTTTTCTTTGCTTTAGAATAAAACAAAAATGAGTCTGTTGATTATGGAGAAACTTTTTTTCCCCCCATTCTATAGTCCTATTATTTACAATATATAATATTACAATTTTCATTTTTAAACTGTTTCAGTTTCTATCTATAATCTGCACTCTTAGCTCTCTCTATTTCTCACTCTCTCTTCCTCTCTCGCTCTCTCTCTGTATATATGTATGTATTTCTTGATATCATAATTGATCTACGCTTCATAAATTTGTCGATTATCACGTTTAGCATTGCGCTAGGTGTTCCCTCAGTTGCTGTTGGTCACAGTCGCTGCGTCTGCGTCTGCAGCTGCCTCTGCTGCTCCGTCTCCTGCTCCATTTCCTCCTGCTGCTTTTGCTTTGCTTCAGCGCCTGCCACACACCCGCTCCTGTCTCTCTCCCTCTCCCTCTCTGCAGGCAGTAAAAAATATGGCAAAAAAAAGAAAAAGAAAAAAAAAGAAAACGGCGTGGCATAAAATAAAATGTATCTGCAAATATCTGTGGCCCATCTTAATATTTATTTGTATTCGCATTTATATTGCGTCCATTTGCTTCAGCTCGTCCTCGTCGTCCTCGCCGTCCTTGTCGTCCTGCTGTTGTCCTTTTGGTTCGCCTGTTTTGTTTTTACAGCGCACGTAAAATTGACCACAAATGGTAAGCACATTCCTTCGACTGCCACGCCTCCTCCGGCCAGCGCCCCCTTGCTTGCCCCTTTTTGCTTGACTATGCTCTATGTCTATGAGGCGCTGCGTCGCGTCGCCGCCTGCGCAAGTTTCATTCAATGTCCGTTCAATTACACGCACGATTTCCGCTTCCTGCGGCGGCGGCGACACAAGAAATAATAAAAAACGGTAAAAAAAAGAACAACACAGAGAGTGAGAAAAAAACCGAAAGTATATAGATATATATCTATATATGTGTGTGTGCGTGTGTGTGTGTGTGTGTGTCGATACTTTCGTGTGCGTTTATTTGACAAATATAAAACACATTTTCACCCTGGCAGCGCAGATGCCGCCAAGCGCCGGACTTCAGATCTGGATCCAGGTTCCGATCCAGACGACCGAGCATTAATAAAAATAATATTTTTGCTTGCCCTTAAAGTGTTGTGCGTGTGTGTGTGTGTGTGCTGTAAAGTGGCAAAAAACACAGCGGGCGTCGCTACGAAAAATTGTCGAGCTCAGCAGGAAACGTGGCGCGTCCTGTGATGTCCTTGCCGTGCAGTTGCCAGCCGTCAAGTTTGGGCCAAGTTTTGTTGCCACTTTGCAAATATTTGCTTGTCGTTTCGACTGCGCGCAAAACACTTTTGCAACAAGCGCCGCAGTCCCGGCCCCAGCCACGCCTCCTGCGGCTACTGCTGTTCCTGCTGCTGACCCATCTTCAGTTGTGTTGCCCCTTCCTCGTTTCTTTTTTTTATGTTGTTTCATTTCCTTTTCTCTCTCTCTCTTTCTTTGCTTCGACATCTTTTTCGCATGTGTCAAAAACTTTGCAAACTTCATTACGGTTATTTGGTAAGCGCGAATGCCACGCCCACACACGCACACACACATGCAAATGCAGCGCAAATTAGCAAACTGCTTACCAAGTCCAAGTTATTACCGTTAATTTTGTTTGCGTCAAAGTTTTGCTTAGCTTTCGAATACCCACTACGAGACGCCCCATGGGGTATGCGGTGCGCTGGGCTTGGTATGACAACAGTATACCCCACTTGATATAGAACGAAAGATATCCATCCACATATACATACATATGTACATATATGTATATATAGATTCTGGTCTAACATTGTTTTCTTCCATTCCAGAGTAACTTGTCGTTCATCATCCTCCAGCTGCGATCCTTTCGTTTGAGTGACTGTTCGATAGTTGGCCAAAGCGATGACAAGTCATGCTCTCGCTGTGGGCGTGGCCAATCGTTTGCCCATCTTCCGAATTACTTTTAGCCAGTTTTGATTCTGTCTGCGTTTTCCTACACTTTTTTTTCCTTTTTGTTCCGCGTACCGCCCTGCAAAATGATAAATTATTTTGTTTACTTGGCGTGTGGCAGCTATTTTCGTTCCTACAGCCGCATTGATGAGCCGAAAGTGTCTATGGGAGAGAGAGAAAGAGAAAGAGAGAGAAAGAGAGAGAGAGAGGATGGGAGAGGGAGGTAGAGCAGACTAGGGAAAATGCAGTTTTAAATAGTTTGCAAGCAAACATCTATTGATGGAGAGCAGAGTGAGATAACAATGATAATTTTTAACTTTTCATGAGCTCGTACTTTACTTCGTTTCGGGAATTTTACTCTATTTACTTATTGCGCAGTGTATGGGTTCCGCTTTATATCACTAAATAGTTTGGGAAAAGGGCATTTAAAAGTACAGTCCATACAGTTCCTGTATATATGTATGTATATATATATATGTATATTTATTTTACAGTTCCCAGAAGGTGCGGTAGTGCACAGGCTGCTGTTGTACGGAGGATGCCGTAGTGCAGAGGGTGCTGTAGTTTAGACTGCTTCAAGCAGGTAAGCATGGTGAGACTAATTTGGATTTATCTTAGATTTTCTCAGCTCGCAGGTAAATAACAGACGGTTGGTAGAGGCCGAAAAACGTAATATTCGATGTAGAATGTTGTTGTAGGAGAACTAAAGCACTGATGTGGGCCATTCCATCATTATTCTTTGGGAATGAGATTCGTACTCGAATCAGAGGAAGCTCGAAATTCAATATATAATCTATATAACTATACCTACATATACATTTATATAGCATAAACATTAAACAGTCCAAGGCATTAAGAGGAGTAGAGCTTAACGAAACCCAGATATTGACATGGCTTGCAGATCTCTGCTCGGCACTACCTTTAAAAGAAGCGACTTGTACTTAATAAATACCCACAGCATATCCTGCATAGTTCACATATTCAGGATATATTCCCATTCCCAATGAGCAGCAATCCATTTCCGATGGACCTACGCCCATTATTTTGATCTCTAATCAGGAGGTAATGCAATACCCATTATTTCTCCCTTCGATTTCGGAATATAATATCTTTTGGAAAGTTTCCCTCAACTGAAGAACTCTTTGGCTTTAAGTTTCTGATGCCATGTTGGCCTACACTGCGCGTCTTCCGCCTGCGGAGTGTCGGGGAGCGAGCGGAAAAAGGCGTTAACTGAATTACACACTTTGTGGCTGTTGCCAATACTTTGTTTCCTTTTAGTTGTTTTTGTTGGGTTTTGTGTTGTTTTGTTTTCCCCTCGTGCCCTCGCGCTGCTCCAGCAACACCTCGCTCTGGAGCGCAAATCCTTTGCTTTCACACAGCTAGCTGATTTTTCAACTTTTAATGATGCGCTCTTACCAAAAAGTAATAGCTGGAACGAATGCGATGCGCAGCGCAGTGCTGATGAAAGCTTGACACTCCCAGCTCCACTTCCCACACTCACAAGCAACAACAACAGCAACAGCAACAGGAGCAGCAAAGCAGCGAATAGTTTTTATGCGTTTTTCAAGAAGCTTTTAACGTTTTAATGGACACTCGCTGAAGGCATTGGATTGTGTGTGAGGCAGAGACACTCTGAAATGGAATTGGAATTGGAACTGGAACTATGTTGGGAATGGCTCTAGGCGCTGGCTTTGGCTTTGGCTCTGGCTCTGGCTCTGGCTCCGACTCCTGCTTTGGCTACTGATAAGTCTCTGGCTCACAGAGTCTGCCCAGTTTTACGAGCGAAAAGTGCTGACTGTTGTCCATTTAGTTGCTCCAAAAATTGTTGACATGAAACTGTCGCCATTGTCCTGCTCATCACCCTCGCCACCACCCCCTCGCGCCCGGCCCACCGCCCACCGCCTGCTGCCAGTCGAGGCTTACGCTTACGCCGTATGTTTGTGGTAAATGCTAACAGTTTTTGTATAATTGTCAACAAGCAGCGGCAACAACAGCAACAATGAGATATAACGTAAACAAGCAAATGCGCATGAGAAAATTTGCGCAAATGTCAGCACAATTCCTAAGCACCAGACCGAACCACCCAGACCCAGCCTCAGACTCCGGCCAGACCCACCGACAGCCGACCACAAGAACGCAAACGAGCTGGTAACAAACCAAGTGCCCACAGAAAAGATTATATTATGTACCCCAACCACACACACACACACACACACACACACACAACATCTTTATATGTATAAATTTGTGTGTGTGTTTCCATTTATTGAGTTAACTAAACAGCAACAAGCAGCAGCAGTAGCAGCAGCAGCAGGAGTAGTAGCGGTAGCAGGAGCAGCAGCGATAGCAGGAGCAGCAGCTAGCGCAGAACTCAAAACTCGAACTGGACTTTGCTGCGTAACGTTATTTCCGCACAAGGATTAAGCACTTGGCCAGCGGCAGCTAGCTGTTCCAGCTACAACTCCTGCTGCTGCTGCTGTTGCTGCTACAGCTCCTGGTTGCCACTTGGATTATCATTTTGCTGAAATAGCAAAGCCATTGGCAACGGCAGCGGCGCTCACAATAAAAATGCAAAAGGTGCGACGACTCATCAAAAGCTGATGTTGTCTTCTCCTCACTTTTTCCTCCTCTTCTTCTTCTTCTTCATCATCATCTTCTCTGCTGCCTTTGCCTTACCTGCCCGGCAGATTTTTCATCTTAGATAAAAAGTGTAACTTAAAGCCCAGCAGCATACGCTGAATGCACAGCTTAACGATCTACATCTATTTATATACCCATTCGAGAAGTGAGTGGAGCCTATTGGTTTTGTGCCTTATGAGTAGAACCGTCTTTTAAATCCTGTCCTGCTATACCTTGACAGCTTCAAATGCATTGACTCCCATTTGAGATTAGGCAAACAATTGTGGGCGTAGCATAAAGGGAAAAAAGACTATATCATGCCATAAAATAGTCCTTGAATCATCGGAGCTTTAGCTGAGTGCGTATTATGTAGTCGGTAGTGCTCGACTGCACCGTGTCTGCTTGTTCTCGGCTTGTTTGTTGTCTAGCCAATTTTTTTCTTATAAATATATAAATACATATGCACACACATATATATAAATATATGTATATACATTTTAATGCACTTGTTGTTGTTGGAGGTGCATAAAAGCTGCTTACAGTTTGACAAGCACTACCTGCTGCACCACAGCCCAAATGATTGTCAAGACAACGTTCACACAGAGATAGAGAGAAAGGGGGAGAGATAGTCACACACACACACGCTCTCTCTCTCTCTCTCCCACACACACACACGCACTGCTGGATACATTGTCTACTTAGTTAAGTTGTTATTTTTATTACGTTCCGCCTTTGGCAAAGACCTGCGGAGAGGCGGGCGCCTGAGATGCTTCTGCTATTATGACAACATAAGTTTAGAGATAGATGGAAACAAAAGAGACAAAAAAAAAAGAAGCAGAGCGAAGCTGGGCGGACACACACAGGTGGAAAGTGGGTGAGGCTTCACCAGGTTGATAGTGGAAATTTCCAGCGTTTTAAGCGCTTTGCAATAACAACAGGCGGCAGGGAAATGTCCAGTAGTCGATGCATAGATAAGGAGAGAGTCAGCATGAATGTAGCTGAGAGTGGGAGAGAGAGAGAGAGAGAGTGAGTGAGAGAGTAACAAAGAGATTAAAGTCATATCTTAAGTATACCCTGTATGGTAAAGCATAAATAATCAAGTAGATTAAAAAGTTCGATTAGTGAATGACTTATTGATTGACAAGTGATTGACCGACTGATAGAGTGATTGACTGTTGGATTGTCGGAAACAAGAACAGACAAATCCTTAGAAGAACTAGAAGTTCAACTTTCATTCATGAAATGTACTATCTGTAGTAGAAAATGTGAACTAAAATGATATTTAAATTTGATTTCATAGCCGCCGGTCCACTTGAAAGTCGAAATTGTGTCGAGCAAGATTCTAAATTCTTCTAAAGTTTATTCGAATTGACCAGAAGAGGCTAACGGATAAGAGATTACGTCTTCAATTAAAAAATCCAATTGGATCCTTAGTTCGTAATTTTATCTGCCATAAGTTGAAAATATATTAAAGTGTTCTTAGAGGGTATATAAATGTTATCCGATAGTGGATAGAAATGCCAGCGTTGCTGCAGGGCAACAATGGCAACAGCAGGAGCAGCAGAAGGAGCAGGAGTAGAATACAACATTGGCGACAACAAGGACAAAGAGCGTGGGCCACGATGAGGATATGCCAAGCAGGACAAAGCATTTGCAGCTCTCTGCTTGATTTCATTGAAATTGCTTGCCAGAGCACTAGATGGCAGATAAGCCAAGGGTAGGAGATGCGGCAGGAGCCGGTAGGGACGAGCTTGGGTCACAAAACAAAACAGAAAGCGGAAAAAAAGACAGTCATGGTAAGTAGCCATAACAGTTAGCCAGAGCTGAAAGAAAGTAGATCAGAGAGTTGACGATAGCTTAATAGCCAAAATAAAGTAGAACAGGAGGGCAGCATTCAAGCAGCACTCATGAATGCACTCATTGAATGAGCTCACAGCTGAAAGTGCTTGATCTTTTGTTCTTTTGGCCGAAGAGTTAAGCAAGCAGCTGAGCCAAACGAGCAACCGAGTGAGGGGTTTGAGTCAAGTGATATGCTGTTCTCTTGAAATACTTGGAAAATGGAAACCCTTTTTTCGTATAATTATTTTATTCGTTACTATTGGTTTCATTAACAATATCAATATGGCTTTCGTTGTCATTGTCATCGTCATTGTCATTGTCATTGTCATTGTCATTGTCATTGTCATTGTCATTGTCATTGTCATTGTCATTGTCATTGTCATTGTCATTGTCATTGTCATTGTCATTGTCATTGTCATTGTCATTGTCATTGTCATTGTCATTGTCATTGTCATTGTCATTGTCATTGTCATTGTCATTGTCATGTCATTGTCATTGTCATTGTCATTGTCATTGTCATTGTCATTGTCATTGTCATTGTCATTGTCATTGTCATTGTCATTGTCATTGTCATTGTCATTGTCATTGTCATTGCCATTGTCATTGTCATTGTCATTGGCGCATCTATCCTTATTATAGTATAGCAATTTCTCAAAATTCAGACATCTATATGTTGTATATTGTATGTTGATATCACTTGATATTATCTATGTTTTTAGCTAGAACGACATTTAGGCTACTCCCCGCATTGTTTTCCGATGACTTTCCGCCGCTCTCAAGCGTCGTCCGCTTCGCCCTTTAGCCCATTGTTTTCGTCACTTACAGTTACAGCTAGCCGGCTGCCGCTCACATGCCTAGTAGTGGATGGGACCAAAATTGAGTGCGCGGATGTGAAGGACCTGCACAGGCACAAGGACAGCCACAGGCTGGCGCGGTAGCGGGGCGGTCGGCGCCTCGATGAGAGCTATGAAAATACCTGCAAGGAAATTATACGAAAACTGAACAAGCCAAAAACAACTCGGGTTGTTATTTTAGAGTTCAAGTTAAAGTTAAGCAGCGCCGGAGGGTAGACGGACGGACGGACAGACGAACGGACGGACGGACAGGGCAGCTCGTCCTGCCAGCCAGCCAAGGACTCTGCAGAAGCTGAAGCCGCCTAAACGGGCAGACGACAAGCGGCAATGAAGTGCACTTCAATGTGAATGTGAATGTGAATGTGAATGGAAAATGGGTGTGGGCATTTGGCTTTGGGTGCATTAAGTGTACGCTGTGCTGTGTGTGTGTGTGTGTGTGTGTGTGTAGAAGTTGTCATTGTCTGTGCTCGTATCTTTGTAGAACAATTTTGCCTGAATGCAAGCGGCAAAATGCTTCAATGAATGAGTCAGTCAGTCAGTCAGGCAACCAGAGAAAGAGAGAGCGAACGAGAGTGTGTGAGAGAGAGATAGAGATAGTGCATGGGCATTGCTTTTTGCCCGTTTCTATTCCAATTGCAATCTCAACAGCAGCAACGCCCCCTCCCTCCTCAGCCGCCTTCCTCGAATGACGCGAATGGCGTAAAAGTTTTTGCAGTTGACTTAAGTGATGCCAAGTGCAAGTGAACAATTGTTGTTGTTGTTGTTGTTGTTAGTGTTGTTGCTACTGCAATTAGTGCAGAACGCACTATTATTATCATTATGAATTTTAAGCAATCAGCAGCAGCAGCAACAACAACAACAACAACAACGACAACAACAATTGAAACTTTAACTTCATCGGGCAACAATTCAACTTAAAGTTGCCTGCCTAGGGAAGTCCTTAAGAGCACAGCCAGTGGGCGGGGCCAAGTGGGCGGAGACTGTGGGCTGGATGGGCGGCTCTTCAGTTAGTCAGTGGCAGGGCAGCATTGTCTGTCGAGTGGGCCGTCTAAAGTAAACACGGCCAACAGCAGCTCCGCAAAAAGCGCCGCAATTGACTTTTGTTTTTATTGGCGCTGCGCTATTCTTCTATTTATTTATTGTTTACCTATGATAATTGTGCTATTTATTTATGGCGAGAGCAGCACAAATGCACGCCGATGCTGGGCGAGAGCTGGAAACTGGCGGAAAATACACGAAAATATTTACCTTTGCCACCTCCAGGGCGGACAAGTGGCTTGAAAAGCAAATGTTTCGATTGACTGACTGAATCCTGTCCAGTTGACTGATTGAGTGACTGACAAACTGATTGATGGACGGTGACTAGACTGATTGACTGACTGACAGTTTCATTGTGGAAGCATCTGAAATATATGTAATGCCTATTGGCCAATTGATGGACTGATTGAAAGAAAATCTGAGCTGACTAGTGTCGTTGTTAGATGGAGTTTGATTGAAGGAGAATCTTAACTGATTGATTGGTTTATTGGCCGATTGATTGCTAAACTTATTGTATGACTGAAAGAAGGCCTGATGCTTAGATTGCTTGACTGACTAACTGATGATGACGAAAGCGCTAGCTGATTGAATGATTGAGGTATTAACTGGCGGACGCACTGATTGATACACTGAGAAGTCGAAAAACTGAGTGAAACTGAATGAAAGAAGAACTGCAATAGTGATAGGTTACATTGACTAATTGACCAATTGACTGAGTGACTGATAAATTCCGTGTTAAAAACAGACTTAACGACCCCGCAACTTACTGATTGATTGACTGACTGATTCCTTATATCTCAAGTGAGTAATTCAATGATTGACTGTCTAGAACACGGGCACACAGTATCCCCTGGTCGTGCACTCCCTTCTATGGCACTGCAGCTTGCTAGGGTAAGATAATGTGCGCTGATAAATGTTAGAGTCTATTCTTTTATGATTGGGGATCAAATCGTATTTGGGTGCTAGCCCAGTTCTGATTATTGATAGAAGCCCACATAATTGACAGCTGCCAGATGATGTTGTTGTTGCTGCTGCTGCTGTAGTTGCTGTTAACCTTCACCCTTTGGCCGTGGGGCAACTGGTCGAGTGAATTGAGCCCGGTCCCATTCGGGGCAATATCTCCCTGGTTACTGTACAACAGTTGTATCTACAGCGCCAGACGCAATTTGTATGCAAATTTCATGAGAATCTCAACACATGCAAAAACAACACACACGCTCACACACACACACACACAGAGACGCGGAAACACAAAAAATAACACATACGCACACATACAATAAAAGCAAACGCATAAAAAAAGACACGAAAAAAAAAACATTGCCAGAGCGCGAGTAGCTCCAACTGTTGTCGGCCGAGGGGGTGGGCTGAGCGGTCGCTCGGTCGCTTGCCAATGATCGAAATAAAAGGCGAACATGCAACTTAATAAGGAATGGCAAAGCAATTGAAAACTTTTTCGGCGCCGCTCGCAAGCGAAGGAGAGAATGAACGAAAGAGCCAGACCTAACGGTGAATGTCTTGGAAATGCAGCGTCTTAATGAGAAGCCAAAGCAGCCTGCGCGAGTGTGTGTGTGTGCGTGTGCGTGTGCTATTAGCACAAATAAGTACCAGATTAGCCGCAAGAGAGAGAGGAAGAGAGAGAGAGAGAGCAAGGCAACCGCACTTACATATAAAGCAAATAACAATAATAGTAAAAGAAAAAGTGAAATTAAAATTAAATCTGCGCTGAGGCATTCTCACTATGTACATACATACACACATACATAACATCCTTGTCTTGAGCGGAGCAGCGCAGCGCTGAGCAACTCTTGCGCTCCCGCTCACACCCACAGGCATGCGGTGCGCCAACCGGTTACCGAACAACTACATTGCTCGCTCGCTCCTTTGTCTTCTGCTATGCTGCTGCGGGATTTAAGTGTGACTGTGACTGTGACTCTGACTCTGACTCAGACTCTGACTGTGGCGGCAGAAAAATACCAAACATACCAAAGCCACTTTCTATGCAAATTTTTATGTGTTAAATGCATTTTGTTGGATTTAACATTCTCGCTGATTTTTTGGTTTACATTTTTGCATACAAATGAAGCCTGTGCTGCCATCAACGAGGGAGGTGTGTTGTCTATGTGTGCGTGTGTGTGTGTGTGTGTGTGTTATTTGATGGTGGGGACAACAGCAGCACACACAAATTAGAGGATTAAGTAGCTTGGCTGCTGCTGCTGCTGCTGCTGCTGCTGCTGCTGCTTCCATTTCTGCTACGGCTTGCGCTGCTGCGGCTGACGCTGCAGTCGCCATTTGCCATTCGCTATTCGCCGTCATGTTCATTGTCTTGACGGCGAAGAAGCAGCACCAGCAACTGTGGCAGCGCCGGCTGCGGCGATGGCGGCGGCGAGACAATTACGCTAATTCGCCTGAAATTGTTTTGCATTTTCCCAACGCTGTCTGCTGCAGCCCGCATACGTAAGTATTTGCGCGTGTGCCTGTGTGCGTGTGTGTGCGTGTGTGTGTGTGTGTGTGAGTTGGATCGAAATCTTTTCAACGCTTGTTTAAACAGTTAAATTTGATTGCGTTGTAAATAAGAGACAAACAGAAAAGCGAACACGGCAAAGCCAACGCAGCCAGCAGACGGCGGCGAATGGTGTGAAGCAATCTATGAATACATTTATCTATGCTAAAATAACCGTAAGATCAAACGACCCCGGCTAAGTTCAAGATAACGCCAATACAAGATGATTGCATTATCTCGCCCGGCAAAAAACAAGCTGGTTGCAAATAATGTAATTTAACATGCATGTTTAACTCGATTATATTTACAGTTATACAGTTGAATTCAAAGCGCAAAGCAGGCACATAACGGCATACGACAAATGCATATAAGGTATATACATTACGGCATATATCCTCGCTCACAATACAATTACCCAACACTACTTGCATTTCTCATTTTCAAACACTAAACGCTGCTCATAGGGTATTTGTCAGTCGTAGCCGTTGCTCGCTCTAGCCGGTTCATTCATTAAAAATAATGAGAATTGAATACAATTATACCATTGGCTGCTGTCATGATGTCATCCCTAATTATAATAATTATCAGAATGGCACATGTTTTATGCAATTAAACATTGATTTCAGTTCGTTAGATATTATTGAATAGCAAACATTACATTCGATTTATTCGCAACATCATCAAACAAACAAACAAACAACAAAATAACGGAAAAAAGGGAAAATAAATAAATAGCAACAGCAAATGGGCTGCAAATGTTTTTCTTTTTCTGTTGTCCATAACAATATGTATTTATGCACATACATACATACATACATACACATTTCAATAGTTGAATGCTCGCCACATGCATTAACTTAAGCCACCCAACCACCTTTACCAATTCTCTGTTTTTGTTGTTTTTTTTCGATTTTTTTTTTTTTTTTTTTTTTTTAGCAACATGCATTATAATTAATTGATGATGTTTTTAATGACCCATGTTGCTGTGCATACAAAAACATATTTTTAACAATTAAACTGGTTGACGATCCACAGAGTGAGAGCGAGAGAAGGAGAGAAGGAGGCAGAGAGCTAGGGGGAGATATGTATAGAGGGATGGATCAAGGAGATATAGAGAGAGCTCATAAACTCATGTTCATCAGTTTGAAATAAATGTTATAAACATATACAAAATATATAAATAAATAAAAAACAAAAAGTTAAAGTAAATAATAATGATACATTAATATAAATAATACTAATAATAAAGGAATAAATAATAAATTGGATCATTTCTGGAGCAACTAGTGAACAATATTCATAGCTTATGGAATTAGAAATTTATAGCCCATATCTGTCTCTCCCTCTATCTTTTTCTCCGTCTCACTCATTCTTTTTCTTTCTCTCTGTCTATCTATATCTTTCTCATTCTCTCACTCGCTCACTATCAGCCTCTGCTGAAGTCAAGCCATAAAATGAGCAGAAAAAGCTATAAATTCTTTTAAATTTTTATTAAGCCAACCCGAAATATAGTAATAGTGCAATACAAATAGCATTATTAAATAAATTAGTAAATAATTATGTGAATATTTCATATACCTACATACATACATATGTACATAGAATACTGAGTTTCACATATATTTTGGTGAGATATTTTTGTTTCTCCACCCGCTTAACTCTATTTGCCCCAGTGCTCTACGCAGCGCTAGTACTTTTCCTGGTACTTTGGCATATTCTTTGCATCAGGTTTTCTGCATTCTGATGGCCGTTCGCCCCGCTATATGATTGAGCTCATTATCTAATCCCATGTTGGCTTCCCAAGCGATTCAGCGATATGGAAACAATTTCTGAGGCTTTAATAGGCGCAGCCCAGCAGCCAAATGTTCTCATTGGGAATATGCTTGTGTGCGAGCGGGGGAAGGGGGGGGGGGGGGGGGGGGGGGTTGGTGCAGTGGTGTGCGATTGGTAAATGGTGGCAAGCGACGTCGCTGTGGGCTGTGGACTGAGGGGTGGGGGGTGGCGGTGGCATTCGGTTTTTGGCAGTTGGTTACAGCGATTGAATTTAATTAGCTTATCATGAAAGCGTATTTCACATAAATTTATCAAAATTGCTTTACACAACAGCAGCAACAGCAGCACGACCAGTGGATGGGGTGCGGGGGTAGCTCATATCTCCCGCTCGCTCTCTAAGCGGCTCATGGACTTAAACGGGGTTGGATGCTGCTGCCGGGGTGTTGCCCAAATTGCATTACGGCCGCCCATTAAACTGATAAAAACGAGCAGCGAGCAGCGAGCATCGAGTTGAGTTGTGTTGACTCCGGCGACACTTTAAACTCAATGCCAGAGATGGAGCGAGAGCGAGAGGGAGACAGAGAGAGAGAGACAGAGAGAGAGAGAGAGACTGCGAGAGAAAGAGGCTAAAATTAAATTTATTAACGCACATTACAACGCACACACTTCACAGCACTCAAAGGCGACAAACGGAACAACGACTGCGAGAGGAAGAGAGCGAGAGAGAGGGAGAGGGAGAGAGGGAGAGAGAGAGTGAGTGCGGCTTGTCTGCGGGTAATAGCGACACTCTTGGTGGTTACTTGAAGGTCGCCGGGGCAAGCGGCGCCCTCTGTTTGCTCGGGCTCATAAATATTTGCGAAACAGTGTTGCAAAGTGCCAAGCAACATTTGTAGTGCTTGACAACGGCTTGAAAGGAAAACTTTGAGTGTTGCTCAGTGGCTGAGCTGTAATATTTACGACACAAGTGATGGAGCATAAAGCTAAGGATGGGATCAAATCAAATGGCAGTCTAGGGAATCGGGCAACATTGAAATTATGTACGCGGCATGGACTAACATGTTTTAGACTAGGGTTGATCTAAACAAGTACAGTAGAATCTGGCTATAAAGTCTCCGCCTAGAGCTCGTACGCTCGTACGGCTATTTCTTTCTGATCTGATCTTCAGACAAACTTTTATGAGCTGAGTTATGTGGTTATAGCGTCTTCTGGGTACAACGACGGTGCTTTGAGTGTCGTTGTTCAGGCACGAACATAAGGATTGGATTGGTGATCATTTCGTCAAGAATATTAACAATCATCATATTTGTAGTTGTCCTGTATATTATTAAGATTTCAACAGGCAACAATTCACACACTTGGCCCCCCGCAGAATGTTCAGGCATGAACATATGAATATACGATGATCGTATACATGCCTCCGACGCACTCAGCGACTAGCAGGTAGCGCGCTGTGAAGAGATAAGGGCCACATGTACGGACTGCATAAATAGACAAATGAAGATCAACCCTTGCAACCCCAGAGTCAGATTACGAAGGAGACGAGCGCTGAGCCTTACAAACTCAGCGATAGGATAAGAATAGCTAATAGACCAACGCGGAGTCTTACACACTCAGCGATAAGATAAGAATATGTAATAGCCCAATGCTGAGCCTTACACACTCAGCAATAGATACATTAGATTTAAGGGTTGAAATTATACATGAGTCTGGGTATATAAACCCAGGCTCAGAATAATAAAGATCAATACGAAACTAAACACCATCTTAGTCAAGTGTATTCGTTCAGTCGTTATAATAGGACTCTACGGTATATATCATGCTATAAGTAAAGAGTGTGTAAGTATATGGACAATCCACAGCGATTTATTATGGGCTAATTGTCATTTTGAGGAGTGACGTCTCTACATCTCCCATCTCTCCTACTAAGCTCTCCACATTTCCATCTCCAGCATTTAAGAGGAAGGCAATGGTCGCAATGATGCTGTTTGAACAGTGGGAATGAGCAGTATGCTTACACAAAGCAGTTTTAAAACGAATTTATATTAACTTTTCCAACTATTTAAGAGAATTATTTGTTTATTTATTATAGATTGGAATTAGTACAACATTAAGAGTCACTAAAGAAGAAGAAGAGGTTGGCTGGTGGAATCCCTTCTTCTGTAGCACTCGTAAACTCATTCTGTATTCGAGGCAATTCAAGTGGAGGCCTTATCCATTGGGGAACTACACGAAGAGAGCTGTAAAACATTTTATAAATTGATTTATTGATTAACAGCGTTGAAAATAAAAAAATGATGCAAGCTGCATGCAAACTTTACACACACACGCACACACACACACACACGCACACACACACAAACACACACACACACACACACACACACACACACACACACACGCATATTAGATAAGATGGGGTTAGGCTGTTCTATTTACGCCTTATCGATGGGGCGTTGCCGTCGACAGCGGCTGCGACTGCGACTGCGACTGCGACTGCGGCCTCGGCTCTTTGATAGCTGGCCAACTGTGCTAATTGATAAGCGACGTTAATCGGGCGTTTGCCAAAACAAAACAACGGCCGTAAAAATGTTGATGCCACTCAAGCGCGTGAATGTTGTTCGATAAGTGCAGTCTTCCTGTTGCGTCGACCGCCACACCTCAGCCGGAGCCACACCCACAAGCCGCAGCCGTCCGTCCGTCTCCGTGCGTCTCCTGCGCCTGGCGCGCGTTCATTTGTAGTGTCAATGCGATTATTATGATTATGTCGCTTCACCTGATGCACACGATGCTAATCGCTGGCTTGGGCCTACGAACACCACCCAGCACCACCCGGCACCACCCAGCACTCAGCACCCAACAGCGGTGCTGCATGCAATTGAAGGCATTTGTGCGTGAAATTACATTGAAAATTTAATTGTGCACACAAAGTGCAGGACGCTGTGCATTAGATACGCAAAATTTGCTCATAAATTAAAATGCACACCATGGATCAGGACAAAAGGCATGCCCGAAGCACCCACGCAACTGCAGACCCACCAGCCCCATCCCAGCTCTATCCCACCCCACCTCCTGCTGCTAACCAGCAGAGTGCATACAAATGTAGTTAACATCCAGCTGACATGTTCGGTTCGAGTAGAGCGAGAAGTGTAATTATCATTTAAATGAGTGTTTTATCAGTGACCAGACACCACTACCATGCACTGTGTGAGAGAGAGAGGGAGGGGGAGAGAGAGAGAGAGAGAGAGGGAGGGGGAGAGACAAACAAGGCGAACTACAATATATACATATTGACTTTGTTTTTTTTCAGTGAGAGTATACTACATAGAAAGTAATCTATATCTTATTAAACTCTAGTTCAATATGTAGATAATGTAGATAATGGGTAGAGATTATAGATACTTCCCTTGTATAGCATATCTTATGGGATAGCAGCAGTAAAATTATGAGGTATAAGAGGGATATAGATGAAACATAGAGAGATAAACTTGGGTAACATAAGAATTTAACATTGGTAGATGCACATAATTAAGGACATCGTAATATTACTATGTTATAGTATTGATACTGCATAATATATCTTATAAGATAGCCTTAGTAAGGTGTTTCATATGTGGAAGACCCATACCATATGGAAGATTCATTACAATAGACAATAGTAAGTTATATAGTCACATTAGGAGTAAAGGTTTACATTCGGAATAGTATTATTGTGTTATAATTGAAAGCAGAGAATCTTTCTATATGATAATAGAATATCTTATATATAGAAAGTAAATAATATATTGTGAGAAAGTATAAGTATTGAGTTACCTACTGGAGAGTAAGCATTTACATATGTATGTATGTATGTGATAATAATATATCTGTTAGTTTCATGGATTGCAGAGAATGTCTTCTGGGACAGTATCAGTAGATATTAGACATATTGCCTAGAGTTACGCTTCCCCTGGAATGTTAATATAATAAATGTCACCTCTATTAGATGTTCATCACAGTTCTGCAGATAGTGAATGTCTTCTGGGATAGTACCATTAGTTATTACAGATATTACCTATAGAGATGCGTCATTCTATATGACTATATTATATTCCATTTATATGACAATATGTACATAGATGGTATAAGGTATTTAAAGCGATTGTAGTAGTAGAGGTTTTCTTGTAAGAGATTCCATCTGTTAAAGTATAATTGATAGCTCTACAGATTACACAGAATTATGTAATATTGACAGAATTGTGTACCACCCATTGTCTCCTATAGGTGCAGCTAACCCGAAAGAGATTCTATACTAAGAGAGTGATGTACATATGTATATAAATATTTATTGGTATTATATCCACCTATATCTATTGAAAACCTCTCAAACTTGAACTCCATCTGGCCTAACTTAACGTAACACATCCTTGATAGCTCACCCCAGCTCAGCTCAGCTGAACTAACGGCAAATACTTCCAGTTTCCGATAAGAACAATTATCTCAGTTGAGGAATTGTTATGCGAGCACGCGATCTATCGATCTCTGGGGCTTGACATGACATTTGGAAGGCGATGCGACGCGGCCTCCGCGTGGTATACTTAATGCCAGAGCCTTCGCCTTTGATGGTCGGCTGGCCCTGTTATTGCTGTCACGGCGTGAACTTTGAACTGTGCGCTAGGCATTGTGTGCTCGAGCCGTGGCACTTGGAGAAAGTTAGATATTTGCCGTGTTTGGCTGTTGTGTTACGACCGCACAAAAAGTCGTAAAACCAGTTGATGCAATTTTCCAGTGCGAAAATTAACAAATACACACACACACACACACACACGCGCACACGCACACGCACACACATTCAGTTTGCGCTCGAGAATTCAATTTGTGCAGAGAAAACGGAATCCCAGTGGGTGGCAGCATTGGGGGCGTCTGGGGGCGTCTGCATCGTCTGTTTACTTGAGGTTTTTTACCGTTGAGGCCCGGCCGGAAGGAAGTGCAAGCGAATAAACCGAGCACAGCACAAATACGTCCCGCAGGTGTGTGTGTGTGTGTGTTTGTAGGTGGGAACTGGGCTGGATTTGGCTGGCATTGCCACAAGAAAGTGGCTCTCAGGTGGTGCAGTAGCTTTTTCTATATATAAACTTTTCTTTTTTTCCTTTTGCATTGGCAAAATTGGCACAAGCGGAAGTGAGCGACGTTTGCCCCACAACATGCTCCCCACCCCCATACACCACAGTACGGTGTATATTTATTAGGAAATTTAATTTCACATGGAAAAACGTCAAGAGCGCTGCACTCGGAGAAATGGTTCACGAGTCGGAACTAATATGCTAAAAACTGAAAAACTGAGCAACAGCTGAGGCAGAGGCAGAGGCACAGGCAGAGGCAGCGACAGCAGCAGCAGCTGGCATGAAGGATGCCACCGAAAGTGGCACTTGCAACCCTTTTGGCAGGCACTCAACGGCAAGCCAAAGATATAGCTGCAGATACATAATCTGCTGCAGATACAGATACAGATACAGATACAGATACAGATACAGCTATAGAGCTATACAGATGCAGGCGGCGGAGCAGCAGCTACAGCTATATGCCATCCACATGCTCGTAGACCATAAGCAAACACAAATGATGGCAATCTGTTAGTATACCCAGTCCCGCTGCAGCCCCTCGCCCCACTTGGCCATCCCCCGAACCGCTCTCACTCCAGGGAACAGTCGCCGTCTCTGCACAATGCTGGCCAAATTTATATTATTAATGCCTGTTTATCTACATGCGACGATGTCGCCACCATAGATACGCTGCTAACAACCACGTGCCAACCACCCACCACACACCACACACCAGCCACCACCCAACCACCCCCGCTCAGCCAGCCCGTTGCCTTCCTCTATCCCTTAACACCAGCAGCATTGTCTGTTGTCTTTGTTTTCGCTGCTTTATGAGCTTCGATTAATATCCGCGTAAACAACGCGAGGTCACAACACACAAACACACACACACGCACACAAATGCACACATACATATAGACGTTATTTATATGCAGAAGGTTGAAAAACTTAGCAATAACCAGTTAAACTAATAACTGCTGTCAGAATCGACATAAGACTGATATCTTATATCTTATATCTTATATCTAATATCTAATATCTAATATCTTATATCTTATATCTTATATCTTATATCTTATATCTTATATTATATCTTATATCTTATATCTTATATCTTATCTTTATATCTATATCTTATACTTATTCTTATATCTTATATCTTATATCTTATATCTTATATCTTATATCTTATATCTTATATCTTATATCTTATATCTTATATCTTATATCTTATATCTTATATCTTATATCTTATATCTTATATCTTATATCTTATATCTTATATCTTATATCTTATATCTTATATCTTATATCTTATATCTTATATCTTATATCTTATATCTTATATCTTATATCTTAATCTTATATCTTATATCTTATATCTTATATCTTATATCTTATATCTTATATCTTATATCTTATATCTTATATCTTATATCTTATATCTTATATCTTATCTTATATCTTATATCTTATATCTTATATCTTATATCTTATATCTTATTCTTATATCTTATATCTTATGTCTATGTCTTATATCTTATATCTTATATCTATATCTTATATCTTATATCTTATATCTTATATCTTATATCTTATATCTTATCTTATATCTTATATCTTATATCTTATATCTTATATCTTATATCTTATATCTTATATCTTATAATCTTATATCTTATATCTTATATCGATATCTTATATCTATATCTTATATCTTATATCTTATATCTTATATCTTATATCTTATATCTTATATCTTATATCTTATATCTTATATCTTATATCTTATATCTTATATCTTATATCTTATATCTTATATCTTATATCTTATATCTTATATCTTATATCTTATATCTTATATCTTATATCTTATATCTTATATCTTATATCTTATATCTTATATCTTATATCTTATATCTTATATCTTATATCTTATATCTTATATCTTATATCTTATATCTTATATCTTATATCTTATATCTTATATCTTATATCTTATATCTTATATCTTATATCTTATATCTTATATCTTATATCTTATATTTTATATCTCATATCTTATATATCATATCTTATCTTATCTGCATTCATTTCGAATTCACTTCCATTAATTATGTTCCGCTTCAATTCGAAGGCAACTTTGGAGGCAATATTGTTTGCTAAAGGTATTCGATTTGTTCGGTCGGGTCTTGATAATTAATCTATTGTTCTATTGCGAATTGGAATATCTGAAAGCCTGTGCTGTTTGCAGGCCTCCTTTGTCTGTCAACGCATTTAGTTACTGGCCAAGTTAAGCATAATTATTTGCATAATAGCCATCATAGGCCGACTGCAGTCGTGCAGCTCATTCAATGCTCCTGCATCTCCGACTCGATATACTCAATGCATATCCATATACATATACAAATACATATGTATGCATATGTATAATGATATTTATATTTACATGCATATGCTTATCATGTTCAGCATGCGATTACAGGCATTAGCTCAACGCTCATGATTACATCACATGATTGCTTGTAGCTGAGGCTGGGCTGACTCAACGCATTATTCACAATGCCAAGCTGAATAGATTCGGTTTAGTATTTAGTTATTGTTTGACTCATGCACATTCTGTAAGCTCTGGGCTTTTACGCCCATGCGCATTCGCATTCGCATTCAGCAATTAGTGAGCTTAATTAGTAGATACAGTTATTACTAGAACCTCGATAAGGCTCGCTAATGGCGTCTCATATGAAATGCTACTGCAATGCAAAGAAAAACAAAATGTTCTGCACTCGAAGATACCCTGCCAAAGAAATTACTAATTATTCAAGTGAATTTTTATAGAAAATCGTTTCAGCGCGCGAGAGCAAAAGATATTTGGTATATCTCAGCTGTTGGCGTAGGTCGAGCATTTGTCATATTTCCCATTTATATATACTTATATATAGCTATAGATATAGTCGCGTACGTATGCTCAAGTTCATGTCGCATTTCTCATTAATTTTTACGACCAGAGGGCAACACAACCTTGAAATTAAATTTTACAAGCAAACAACAAAAAAGTTAATGAAAAAAATAAACAATTTAAAATATTTTGCCACGACGAATTGCGTTATGCTCTCAGATTAGAATTTTTGCTATAAATATGAGTCAAAAATTAAGTAAACAAAATTGAAATTAAATTGTATATATACATATATGTATATATATATAACTAAATATATAAAAAAATATATACAAACAAGCAAATTGGGAAGTGTAAAAAATAACCATGAGATAAATAATATATATTCTAAAAATAAGTAAGAAAAAATATATTAGAAACATCTGAAAATTAATATAAAAATATACAAAAACGAAATATTATAAATATTAGCCACAAAATATTATAATATATGGTAAAGTATATATTTTAATTGTTTTCTGAACATTAATTAAAAAAATTTGTTAAATAAAAAAATAAAAGAAAAACCCTTAAAGTGAGTCAACAAAATTATAATATATACATATATACAATATACAAGGTATGTCTATATCTAAAATTTAATAAAAACCGAGGAAATGCTGAAAAAATCAATACTAATTCGCCGTAAATAAATAATATTTATTATGGGTAAATGATAATGAACTACAAAAATTTCTCAGATTAAACAAGAAAGACTATTAAAATCAACCAAAATCACATGTGTTAATATTAAAATATATCCCATATATATTAAGTAATAAAATAAAATATGTTAATTATACCAACAATATAATAATTCGATATTAAATTAACATGTAAATAAAATAATATAATAAAATAAAATAAATCTTGTACATATAAAATAATAAATGCCTAGATCAATAGATTTTTAGCTTCCTCACTCTCCCTCTCCCTCTTACTCTACCCATTCCACTCACTCTCTCCTTCTGTAGGAATTTATCGAATCTATTTAGCAAGAACACCTTTACGAAAATTGGCAAATAACGCCTGGCTGCCAAATCGAGCTATAAACTTATATATAGCCGCGTAAACAATAACAAAACTGAAAACATGTTTATTCTATTATGATAGCTTGTCTAAATATATGTGAGTTCATAATCAAATAGCGAAACATACGCACCCGCGGCCAGATTAAGAGATCTTGATAAACAGAACTGAGCCAATAAACAAATACAAATATTGCAAAAAAAAAAAGAAACATGCAAACACTCACACACACACACATACACATGGGAAAAGCTTTGGTAAACGTTCTTATCGACTGATCGATAATGAGTAGGCGGCCGGCGGCAGTGAAGGAAGTGCATTATGTGTGTGGCTAGACTGTGGCTGGGGAGCTTTTCTGGCGCAAGGGGTCGGCCGACGTGACCAGCCGCACATAGAGCGCGAAAGCTCTGCGGCATCGGCGACGTCACTGCCAAGGCCTGGAACGGTTCCCGCTGGGCCGGGCCGGCGCTATATAAAGCGTCATGCAGGGCGAGCGTCCCGCGCATATTGCAAACACTAATATCTTCAGTCGGGTCGACTAGCTCGAGTTGTCGCTAACAAACAAATACACACACGCACACACACACACACACACACACGTAGACAGCATGTGGTCCAAGATTGCCATTGTCGGTGCCCTGACCATGATGGGCGGTGTCCTCTACTCGAGCGTTGTGGACAACTTTGCGTATGTGGATCGATCCCTGGACGTGGCCATGCCCAGGGCGCGGCGTCATGTGGAGCAGCCGTCGGAGTGAGCGGCGCATGGAGTTGGAGATGGCTACGAGGGGAATGGGTTGGGGACGATGGAAGTAAAGTGAAGTGAAGTGAAGTGAAGTGGAGTGGAGTGGAGTGAAGTGAAGTGCTTGGCCAGTGGATTCGCTTGCAACTAGTTCACTCCGTGTTGTTGTCGCAACCAAATGAACTAGTTCATTAAGACCTCCAACAGCAGCAGAGCTGCCATCTACTCTCCGCTTGTGTTTGTACAGTCCATATGCATGAACCACAAGCGCGAACCAGCAGCAAATGAACCAGTTCTTCACAGTGCCAAGATGAACAATAGTCAAAACATCAAGCAAAGCAGTTCGAGCTTTAAATTACTATATAAACTTTAAGTCAACCACATTTTTTTTCAATTTTTTTTTTCTGTTTAGTATTTAACTTTGGCTAAGTTCCTACGCTATAAACACTATTATATTATGTGCAAGTTGTAAATAGTTATTAAAAAACCAAAAAAAAAAAAAAAACGTTATATTTGTTTTATGAATTAGAGGGAAATGCGTTGTTGAGGTGGTGCTAGATAGCAAAGCAACTAAAATATATGTAGATATATATGTACATATATATGTACAGATATATAAAAAAATGAATAAAAACGAATATTGAAATGAATATCTAAAATAAATATTAAAATGAATGGCTAAAATTAATAAAAAAAAAATTAAATAACTACTTAGCTAAAAATACATAAGCAAAAGTTTATTGCTTCATAGCAAAACATAAAAAAAAAAAAATAAAAAAATAAAATAAAAAAAACCAAATAAAAAACTGAATAAAATAAATATATAAATAAATAGCTAAAAAATATAAGAAATGAATAAATAAATCTAAATACCTTAAATATATTAATATAAAAAGAATATATATATATATATATATATATATATATATATATATATATATATATATATATATATATATATATATATATATATATAAATAAATAAAAAAAAAAAAAATCTAAACAGGTATATAGTAAAAATAAGTAATAACTAAATAGTTAAAAAAATATACAATACTACTAGCCAGTTCGCAAAAAAAAAAAAAAATTTTAAAATAAATATGAAAATAAATCTTTAAACAATTTTAAAAAGGTATAAAATACTAATAGCTAAATTGCTGAATAAAAATATAAAAATAAGTCGCCAATTAAATAAAAAGTAATAACTAAACAGCTAAAAGAAATATAAAACATTATTTGCCAATTAGCTAAAATAAATATAAGAAATATATAAATATAATATATATAATATAAGAATAATTAAATAAATATAAAAACCAATCGCTGAACAGCTAAAATTACTATAAAATAAATGTAATTAATAAACAGCTAAAAAAAAGTATGAAAAAAAAATTGTTAAAGCGTTAAATGTTGTACATTTCACATCAGCTAATTTAGTGAATGACAACATTGCATAATACTATATAACAGTAAGAGAAAGATATTTCATTTTTCATTTGACACGCCCCATATGCCGTCTCACATAGCCCTGGAACTTTCTGTAGCCTAACCAGCTTTACCTTGGCTCTTTAGTTTACTTTGGAGTATCTATTTTTCAAGGAAATATTTGCTGCACTCGAATAGGTGATATATCATATATATATCATTGTATCATCGGGGCTGGCTAACTAGGAGAAGAAAGGAAATAAAACTTGTAATTTATTGATATATATGAAAGGTATGTCTACATCTAAAATTTAATAAAAACCGAGGAAATGCTGAAAAAATTAATACAAATTCGCCATAAATAAATAAGGTTATCGGAATGACAAATGAAAGACTTGGACTGTGTATGCTACATAATATGTAGTATAAAATTTATATTTAATAGGAAGTCTTAAATTCTTGGGGCTTACGTTGTTCTTAAAAGTCGAAAAACGGATAGTCGAACAAAAGTTCAGTCGGACAATGCTGTAGAATATATATAGTATATATTTGATGGGGTGTACCAAGTCACCTGCTGCCTTATACATATGTATATACATTCTCAGATATCGCTAATGCCAATATAAACTCATATTTTTAATGGGGGTTCAGGGTACAAAAGGAAAGTTTAGCTAAATAGATTGCAAAAAACAGTTAGCAAGCATATGTTTACATATATATAATATTGTATATACACATACATACAGTATATACATATATATATATATATAAATACATATATTGGATAAGGCATTAGGAAATGAATAACTGAGTCGCAGCGAAACATGACGTAAGCTCATCAATGTGACAACAACAACAACAACTACAGCAACAAAGAGAGAAAGAAAATAAATACGTTGCGAATTATTGTTATCATGCGAACATATGTTTATATAGTCGAAGTATATTTGAGCTAAATTGAAGTACTTTTAGATTAACTTTGTTGGCCAATGTGTGTGCTTGTGTGTGTGTGCATGTGTGTGTGAGCGTAAAATGCCATTAAATCAAAAGCTGCTCCCATCAACAATCATATTTACTTTGGTTTCTCAAAACTCATTTAGGGCTGGCCACCAACTCGACTGAACTGAACCGAACCGAGCCGCATCAAATGGAGCGGCCGTAAGAGGGTGCGAGGGGGGGCGAGGGGGGGGTTGGTGTTTGGGGTGATGGAGCTTAGGGCTGACGGGCTGCCAAAATCTGTGGGCGCACTAAAAATGACTGGCGAGCCGCAAATACTTTGTCAGGATCAAGTTGACACTCGTTGCCCATAGGATCCCCAGCTCCTGCTCCTGCTCCAGATCCTGCCCCTGCTACAGCTGCCGGGCCCTTCTCTGGCTGTCTGTTGGCTTGTGTGTGCTGCAGGTCTCTTCTGTGCATGGCCGTTCGCATTTGACACTCTTTTTTTTTCACATACACACACACACACATAGACACACAGACAGTGTAGCCAGTGTGGCCTTAGGCCAGCTTTGCAGCCAACATGCGTGTGCGGAGGCATTTTGGCAGAACAGATTGTTGAAGATTTGATTTTGGGCAGCCACCCAGCGGCCGGCACAATCGTTAATCTAATGAAAGATGACGTACACTGAGCGACAAATTTTGGACTCTAGCTCTCCCACTCTCTCTTCCTCTCTCTGTCTTTCTGTTCTGTTGCTGTTACTTCATCCGATTTGCTCTGTTTGCTAATCATTCATCATGGCTGGCCAGAGTCGAGTCGCCAAGTAAAACAATCTGAGGGGTGTGGGTGCGAGGTGAGGGAGGCTGGCCGCTCAGTATTGATAGTTGGCCTAGGTGCCTGGTGCCCGCTGCCCGCTGCCCGGTGCTTGGCGCCTGGGCAAAGTTCAATCGCTTGTCTCGTGTCGGCTTACCGTAGTCGCTGCTCGCAAATTCTCACTAAAATTTGCAACTTAACGAGTTGTGGCGAGTCCTGGTCACGCCCACAGCAGGGCCACTTGTCGCGAGTGGGCCAATAAAATTTGATTAGCCCCGGGGCCGCAGCGGCAAAATCCTTTAGGTCTCAAGATTGCAGCTGGCCAAAAGGGGCCAAAAGGGCCGAAAGGGCCGAAAGGCCGCAGCAATATGAGAATTTATGTATGTTTGCCTCACTGTTTCGGCATTTGCTTACCACCACCCACACACCCACACCCACACACACACACATACACGCAGAGTCGTAGTGAAAGCGTGGAAGAGAGACGGCACTAACTATTGTATATTCATGGGGCCAGTTGGCAACTTGGCCAGGCCGGCAGGACACCGAAACGTGGCCCGAGGCCGAGCTGGCCAACTTGGGTTAATTTACATTATAAACTTTGAATATTTTATTGTTTGTCTAGGAAAGGACACAGCTGCCGGCAAAGCAGATCGTGAGTGCTGCTGCCAGCCACTGTCTGTGTGAGTGTGTAGCTGTGTGAGTGTGTGTATCTGTGTGTGAGTGGGGGTGCTCATGACCAGGCTGCGGCTACAACTGCCAGTTAAGACCACATTTATTGACACTTGGCAATACACAGAGATGCAGAGACAGATAGAGAGTGAGAGAGGGGGCGAGCATGCGGTCAGCCTCCTGCTGAATAGCTTGAGCTCAACATGCGGCACCGTGGTCAGGACGAGCCAACAGCGTCTCGTTGCTTCGATTTAATGACGGCATAAACATTTTTGTCCAAATTATGAGACAGTTGTCCCTATCCCCATGCTCACCTGGCCAGCTACCAGCTACCGGCTACCAGCTACACCTGTGCAGCTGTCATCATTAGCATTAACATTAGCATTAACATTAGCATTAACATCGACATCGACAGCGGCATCGGCATGGGCATTGTTATTGGCGCTGCTTGTTAAGCTTTTAAGCATCGGGTTACTAAATAATTAAACTATTTCCAGCTGCCGGCTCGTAAACCAAATCAACCGCAGTTCTCTGTCGCTCCCAGCCCCCAATGTGGGGCGCTCATAGGTGCAAGGCTATGGGTGAGGCTAATGCGGACACAAGCAGCTGATAATTGGAAATTGAAAATTGATATGAAAATGGAAGTGCTAACAGTAAGCAGAAAAGCTCTTCTTAGCTTCATTTGCGAATAAAGAGTAGAGAGAGAGAGAGAGGGAGAGAGGGAGATAGTGGGGTGAAAAGTATTCGTATCAGAAAAGGTGAATGGCTTGCCAGACTAATTGGTTGATGGATAAAGCTAATAGAACTTTTTGATGTGCCAGTTCAATATTGAAGGGATTCCACTTTCCGGGAAAACACAGTGAGCTTTCGTAGCATCTTGCTGAACAAACATATTTCGTAAATGAACGAAGCCTTAGAAATACAAGTAGGCTGTATGAGCATAGCTATATCCATTATATGACTATGGCTTCGCTACTAGGCTAACTCGCTTCTGCTCAGTGAAAATGATTAAACTATTTCTCAGCTTGCCCGCAGCTCTTTACATTGATGAATATTTAATATTGCATGTATATGTATTTTTATTTAGTAATTTCACATATACATACGTAAATATGTGTATTTTGGTTTTCTCGGAATATTTGATGGCATTCCATTCTCATTTAATAATTTAATTTAATTTTGCCCAAAGAGCAATTCCCGCTGTGCTGCATATTAGCTTACAGAATGTTCAACTCAAGTCGCATTCTCTTCGCTTATTGGCAGTCGAAACGAGCCTGTGCAAGTTGCTCAAGTAGCTATCTCGCTCTCACACAGCAACCAGCCGAGGCTACGTTCCGCAACAGCTATCGTTGTCTCGCTCTTGCGAACTAAAACGCATGCTCACGCGGATAACATTTTGACAACAACTCAGTCAGTGCAAGCTCTTCGCTCTGCACTAATACTAATGCAACAATGGCAGCCAATTGCAGCGAAATTCAACAGCTTCGATTACTGTGAACAGCAAGGCAAATATATTTGCTTTCTCTGTCTTACGAAAGCACTCAAAGGGTGTATAAGATCTGTGCTACTCTTTACTCTTTAGCCTAAACGGAATAGGCTTATTATTCCAGTGAGTCTCTCAGAGAATTCGACTGTGTTATTGTAAGTAAGTAAAGTAGAAGAAGAAGAAGCAGTGCAAGAATCGTATTTATGTCAGAGTTGTATTACAATTATTGCTGCTTAGCCTCAACTTTGTCTATTTGGCAGCGGCTTTTCTCTCAAATCTCTTAGCTAGGTGCAAATTCCATTTTATGCGTTTGCTACGTTTCGCTGCCGTCGTCGCAGTCGACGTCGCCATCAACTGAAGCACCCTTTCGCTTATGAAATCGAAAGCCTGAGTAATAAAAATACGAGACAATTTAAGCTGCAATTTAGCTGTTGTTATGCTCTCTCGCTATCTCTCCCTCTCTCTCTCTCTCTCTTTCTCTCGCTCTGTCTTGTGCCTTAATCCCAGCCATACGCGACGCACGTGACCCCAGAGCCAAGCAGAGAAAAGGAGTACAAGCCGAGCAGCATTTTGGCCAGGCCTTAGCTGGGATGGCTGCCTTGGCATACCTACGCGCCTGACCAAATAAATAATTTATAAATGTTTCTTATGCAAAGATTAGCAAAGCATTTCGACGCCTCCACGCGTTACACTTTTTGTTCAAGTGCAACGTTTAAGAAATCTTTCCTCTCTCTCTCTCTCTCTCTCTCTCTCTCTCTCTCTCACTGTCTCTTTCTCACGCTGCTATCTGACAGAGAAAACTCATTTAGGGAAATTCTTTTTTTTATCGCCAGCGTCGCATCGAAATTAGCCATGGCAGTGGAATGGTCGGATGCATAGAATTCTCGCATAATAAATTATAATGCAAATCCGCGCTTAAGATCACAACAAACAGCGCTGGAAAAACAAGGCACTTAATGTGAGCCAGCTACGCCCCCTCCCCCCCCACACTTGACTGGGCTGCAGGTTTTCTTCTTCTTTCTTTACCGTTTTTATTTTTGCGGCCCCCATTTAAAATGATAAAAATCGCAAACAATTTTTGCCCGGACCGCAGTCGACAATGACAAAATACCAGCGCACACACACACACATACACACACATACTAGAGTGTATCTGTGTGCGCAGTAGAACAGTTATTTTTTGTTGTGGTGGCCATCGAAATAGTTAAGCAGGCAATTTGTAACGCTCTGCACTCACCAATCAATCAATCGGCAGATAAACAGAGATGCTTCAGATGCAAGCGGCAGAGATAAGTCCGCCGACTAATAATTTATTTCGCCTGCCACATCTGAAAGTATTATTCAAAGCGCACAATCAAATCCCCACGAAATCGCCGACCATAATAAATGTCCACAGCTTCGCTGAGTATTTTTTATATCCCCACTGTCCGACAGCGATGCTCACTATTTGCTCGACGAGGGGGGAGGTGGGTGATTGGAAATGAAATGAAACAATACAATGTATTGTTAATAGTCCCAGTCTCTATCTGGGATCATTATTCTAATTATTCTCTATTCGAGGAGTGAGAGAGCGTGAGAGAGAGAGGTCGATAATGGAACGAACCGAAGAGTACGGCTGGAATCTCAGGATCTCTTACAGCTCTTTGCCTACATGCTGACAATTGTTATTCACGTTGTAAGTAGGGAAAAGCTTAAAGATCAATTGCAAAGCTCTCTAAGTTATGTAAGCCATGGGATGAGCGAGTGAGAGGGAAGATTTATTTCTTATGCAAAGCGCATTAAACTTGGGCTGTAACTAGGACTTGAGCCTTGCCAGCTTCCACTATTATTCACATGCCTAAATATATATAGAGAAATAGAGAGAGAGAGAGAGAGAGAGAGAGAGAGAGAGAGAGAGGGAGAGAGAGAGAGTGCGACTTACATCTACGTTATGTGATGAATATATTTATGGGTTAACAATATGTAAATTCGCATTTAAAACTTTGCCCGAAGGCTATTACCCACTAGCCCCTGGTGCTATCGGGAAACTTGTTAATGGCCAGTCGCCAAAGAGCGAGCGAGAGAGAGAGAGAGAGAGGGAAAGCGATAGGTAGAGTAAAAGTAAAGGAAAAGTAAAGAAAAATGCATTTCTAACTTTCGCCATATGCTAAACAAAGGAGCGTCAACTGGGGGAAAGAGCGACAAAAGTTATGCAGGAACTTAAGCATCTGGGGCGGTTGTGGGACTCCTGCTGCTCCTGCTGCTGCTGCGTGCAATAATAATGGTAAATAATAAAACGCAGCGAGAGCAGACGAAGAAATGATAATAATGCAGCAGCAGAAATTGGTCAAAACAATATAAATGCAAATGCAGCGCCGTCGACAGCGCTGCTGGCGTCGCTGCCAGCAATGGTGCAGCCCTGAAAGGCATTTTAATCAGCGAGCTGGCTCCCTCTCTCTCTCTCTCTCTCCAAGTGGGCGTGGCAGGTGCAGACCGCGTGTTCTGCATAGCAAATGCGTCCAGTTTATGGTCTGCTGGAGCAGCAGCAGCAGCAGCAGCAGTTGGCCAAGTTGTCAACCGACGCACAAGCGCCACAAGTTGCAATGCGTTGCCAGCTCCTGCCCCTGCCCCTCCCCCATCTCCCCTCTCCCCTGCCATCTGAGGCTGTCGCTGTTGCCATGTAGCAACGTGGCCAATTTGAGCGCCTTAGCTGTTTACCTGTTGACCCGCCCGCATGCATAAATCATTGACAAATCGCCCAGCGACTCCCATAACGAGCAGCCGCTGCAGCGAGTGGGCGTGGCAGCGCCTGACGCAGACAGCCAACGGAGCTGAGCTGAGTTGAGCTGACCTGAGCGGCTTTGGCAAACAGTGAATGAACACGCTGTCCAAAATGGATTAAGGCCTAGCAATGGGTATTACTGTGATTGATCACGAGATACCCTGTAAATGGAATTCTTCAAGTAGACAATGTGTGAGCCACAAATGGAATATGTGCCGGATGATTCTCGAGTCTTATGAGCTAGCAAAGGGTATTACCAGTGAGTGTGACTGACTGTGAGATACCCTATAAATAGAATTTTTTAAATAGAAAAGGTATGAGCTATAAATGCAATATGAACCAGATGATTCTCCAGTCTTATGAGCTGGCAAAGGGTATTACGAGTGGGTGTGATTGACTATGAGATACCCTATAAATTTAATTCTTTAAATTCGTGTTTCGTAAAGTTCATGTGTCCTATGGTCTAATATAGTGTGTTATTCTTGACTATGATCGACTTTGAAATACCCTATAAACGACATTCTTTTAGTAGACGATATAATACTCGTGTCGTATGGCTTGTCAAAGGGTATCACGAGTGAGTCTGATAGTCGAATACCCTGGAAGTTGTAAATTGCATATTTCAATTTGAGAAGGTGCTAAACATAAGTAAATGAAGTCCCAAATGATTATTAGGTCTTATAACCAAGTCTTCTGGATGAAATGATTGACTATGAAATACCCTATAATGTTCATATATTTTCTTGATGGGTATTCAGCCCAACTGATTGACCAGGAGTTACCCTAACATTTTCATATGTATCTTAGCTGAGTATTCAGCTTAACTGATACACACTGAGATATCCTATAATTTTTATAAGCATCCCAGACAAGCTATGAAGAAGGTGAATACAATTGAATGTGATTGAATATGAAATACCCTATGAAAAGAGTATTTGCTCGTCAAATTTCTTGACTGGCATGTTTATTGAGATTACTTTTATTTTCATTTATATTTTATATATTTTTAATAATTTTTTAAAATTATTTTTTTAATAATTTTTTTTTTATTTTTTTTTTTTTTAGTAAATTTCTAGCTGTGTTTTCTATGGGTATATCAAATGTGAAGCGAGTCCAGATCCGATTCAGAGATTCGTCAGGGAGCACGAGACTCAATGCAGTTGGAGGTTTTCTTAACGACAGTATTGGAGCTTCTTCTTGCCATAGCTATATGCTATTATATATGTATATATGTATATGTCTGTATATGCATTTGCTGTGCATATGTATATTTAAGTAAATTATTCGATTAGCATTGTAAATGGTTTATTTATGCGCATTTATCTGCTTCAATTGCAATTTGTCACGCCGCTCTCGTCCCGCCCCGCCCCGCCCCGCCACTGGCAGCATTTGGCTCGCCTTTATTGACTAATTAGGAACAACTGCAGCAGCTGTCTCTAGTTTCAGTCCCCTCTCTCCCTCCCTCTCTCTCCCTCTCTCTCTCCCTCTATCTCTCTCACTTTGTGCTGGCCTTGTTAATAATGTATTTGTTCCACATGACGTCTTCTGGCATTAGCCTTAATTTCAAAAGAAGCTCAGAGAGAGAGAGAGTGGGAGAGTGTGTGAGTGAGAGGGAGTTTGGTGAATTTGCATTTTCATTTTGGGGCGGCGTCAGTGGCAGCCGATGCAAAATGTTAATGAATTGCCGAAATCGCAATGCAAACGAAAATTCAATTTGCAAAAATAGCAATAGCAACAACAACAAAAGCAACAACAACAACAGCAACTGCAACAGCTGCAAGAATTGCAATAAATTCATAGCACATCTGCCGCCGCCTTGGCAGCTTTGGCTGCAAATTGCCGTTGATTGGTTTTGCTGCATGTTGCATGTGGCAAGCGCAACTGCGTGCCGCACTCGAGCACTTGTGCCTTTGCATGCTTCATTATATTGTTGGCTTAATTAAAGGATAATAGATTTATATGCTTGCCTTGCCTTGCCTTGGCTTGCCTAAGACCGAAAGTAACTAACTTCTGCTAGTATGTGTGTGTGTGTGTGTGTGTGTGTGTGTGTGAATATTTGGCTGATATGCCCATGTGCTTTGCCCATGTGCAGCTGCCAAGTTAAAGCGCAAACTGCGCATTGCCAGTGCTGCAAAACTTTGAGAACTTATTAGACGGCAGAGTCCAGAGAGCTGCAGCAGAAAAAAGACAGCAAACAACAACAACAACAACAGCAACAACAACAGCGAGCAACGGCCAACCAATAATAACAATAATAATAATAATAATAATATGCAAAAGGCCAATAATAAAGTTGTTACGACTTAAGCAAGCGCAGATATCTATCCCTTTCTCCCTCTCTCTATCTCTCTCTTTCTCTCTCTGTATCTCTCTCTCTCTCTTATGCAGCAGCCAAAGAATGTTAAGCGAAAAATGTTTGAAACATCAAAAAATGCACTTTGATTCCATGCAGCAGCAACGAGCAGCAGCAGCAGGAGCAGCAGGAGTAGCAGCAGCAGCAGCAGCGGTAGCGGCAGCGGCGTCGCATCGCCCGGCAAGGCGAAGCAGAGAGGCGCTCGAAAGTATGCAACGAAAATGTTGCGATGCCTTGGCCATAATTGAATTTATTGCCAAAGCTGTGAGCGTATAATCGAAATAAGTGCGAGCACGCAGTAGCCAGTGCAGCCCGCATGAGTGGCAGAGTTGGCTGAGGAGAGATGTATGAATGGTAGGCACTGTATGTAGTGATTGCAAATGGGAAATTTTTGGTTGGGGAATATTCGAGTGGCGTTAACTCTATGTAACAGTCGGAAGAAAACTTATAGAGAAAACTTATAGAGTGCAATAAGAGAGAGAGAGAGAGTGTAAGTGAAAGAGCGAGAGGGAGAGGGAGAGGGAGAGAGGTATAGAGGAAAAGTCAGAAGAAATCTAAAGTGCATAAGGCAAATAGATAATGAGACTAAGTAAAAGATAGTGAAAGAGATAGATAGATAGAGAGAGAGAGAGAGAGAGAGAGGGAGAGGGAGAGGGAGAAAGAGAGAGAGAGAAAGAGAAAGAGAAAGAGAAAGAGAAAGAGAAAGAGAAAGAGAAAGAGAAAGAGAAAGAGAAAGAGAAAGAGAAAGAGAGAAAGGTGAAACAATTCAATAGAGCGCGGGATAGACAGAGAGATAGACAGAGAAAAAGAAAAATTCTATGTAACAATCGTAGGAAATCTATGGAGTGCAGAGCAAGAAAAGAGAGAAATAGCGACAAAGTACGAGTAAAGAGACAGAGAGAGAGAGTGAAAGTATGTTAACATACAGAAAGAGAAAGGTACAGATAGAAAAAAGAATATGTAAAACTAGAGAGAGAGATACAAATAGAGAGACAGATAGAAATAGATAGAGCAAAGGAGAAATTGTATGTAAAGACAGAGCTATAGAGCACAGAGCACAGAGCAACATGGTAGTGAGAGCAAGTAAAAGAGAGAGAAGGAAATAGAGAACGAGGCAGAGAGATGCATACAGAGATGGAGAGAGATAAACAGAGAAAAGGAGAGGTAGAGATATAGACAAAGTAATTATTATAATTCATATCATTGCAATCATGGACGTTCCAAGTATATGTCGCTTGGTTCGTTCAGTCCATACGTCTACTGAATGTAATCGACTTAGATCAGCAGGAAATGCTCAAATTTGATTTACGTATCAGAAAAATTTAATGAAAAAGTTTTCTTGCTGGTCGAACTTGATAAAAATTTTAATATTAGAAAAGAAAACTGCTGAATAAAATATAAAATGAACTGCTTGAGCCTAAAAAACTCTTGGCCAAAAGAGTAGAGTAGTAAAATTTTGAAGCCAGTAAAATCAAAAGAAGCAGATCAGGTGCTAAATCATCTCAGCATTTGTGGAGCTCAATATTGATTGGTGAAATCTTAGAAGATCAACAATTCATGTACCCAAGCAGAGGCAGCAAAACGCTTAAGAACAAACCCGAGTCGAGTTCAAATTTGACTTTGCAGCCAGCGCAACTTGTGGGAAATAGAAAAATAATCACTCGCAATTGCAGCTGAGTGGCGCTAAAATTGCTTCATTATCGGTTTGAAAAAGAAGAAGAAATATATAGAAAAACAAACAAACCAAAACGAAAACAACACACAAAACTTGGTTAATTGAGAAAAGAGACCGAAGAGAATATATAGTAAAAAAATATAAAATAAAAATAAAAAAAAAATGCCTCAAGTTTCTGTTTACGCACACAATTAGCCAAACGATGGACTTGAGGCAAGTTTGCAGTCAGAGCGAGAGAGGGAGAGAGGGAGAGGGAGAGACAGGGATAGCTAGTGAGAGAGCAGTCAGCGCGAACAGAAGGCTTAATTATGTTTTCTCTCGCTGAGAGCTACAGTCTTCACTGTCACACACAGCCAGGCCAGAGCGCGGCGGGTCGGGCGGTGCAGCAACATCAAATGGAAACAAATGTGGAATCCCTAAGCGCTCGCTGCATGGCCAGAGCTGCGCTGGGGGGGGGGGGGGGGGGGGGGGGGGGCGTGGCAGCGGCCGGGCTTTCTCATTAGCCAAAAGGCCAACAGCGACGACGGACAGTGTAAATGAAATGAGCTGCTTTAAACTCAACTCGGACCACAGCGCCGAGTGTAGGTGGAAGGGAAGGGGGGTGGCGGGTGGTGGGTGGTGGCGGGTTGACCCACGGGTTCGACTGGGGTTCAGCATCTGGAGTCGAGTTGACGTCGACTCGCTGAAGTTTTATTGCATAAATTAACTTGGCCAAACACAATTTCGCAATTATTTTGCAATTAATAATTTATATGCCCAGACGAGCGAAGAGGCGTGGCTGGCGTAGGCGTGCGCCAAGCCCAAGCTGCTGCCGTTGCCGTTGCCGCTGCTGTTGCTCCTTTAATCTGATTTTAAATGGCGACTTTAAATGATGCTAACCACAACAGCAGCGCACCACCGTGCCACGCATTTATTTTGATTTTGACAGTCGAGTGCGGCTTTTGGCCTTGTTTAAGTTTTGCGGTCGAGTTGTCTGTCCCGTGGCCGTTGTAGCTGTCACTTCATTACTGTCGCACGTTAACTGGCCGAGTGCTTTAAGTGGCTTTCACCTTGACGCCAGCACAACAAGCCACAACAAAATATCTGTGTGTGTGCGTGTGTGTATGTGTGATGTAGTTGGCCACAAGGGAACTCATTATACAAAGTCCGGCTAACAGCATCTGCTCAGCTTCCTGGCAGCTCTGGCTGTGCACGTTTTATGACAATCACACATGCACACATACACACATACATATATGTATATATATAGTATATGTGTGTATATAAAAACGCATCCCCTTCTCACACACACACACACTCACACTCACACATTTTATACATTATTGGAAATCGTGCGCTTCGTTAGCGACAAATCTGTTGCAAAGTAGCCAGCGCCTATGCCGGACACACACACACACCCACACCCCCACACACACCCACTCATGAGTGTATATAGCCATGGCAGACTGCTTTCATTTCATTTCGCTTTGTGTGTGACAGTTTCAGTTCCGCCTTCGCTTTGCCTTTGGCATTGTTGCCGAGGCTTATCATTTATTGCTGCTGATTGGTTTGGCAGTCCATCCAGGCTCCATCCCATCCAGCATCCCATCCAGCAACCCCCCACACATTATCAATGGCATCTGGCTTGAATTTTGCATATGCATTGCATATGCGAGGCATTCACAAAAGAATTTGCCGCAAGTGCTGGCACAGCGGATACCCTGTAAAGCGGGCTGCGTCTCTTCAAGTGAGCTTACATTATATGAATGGACTTACATCTGGTCTCATGTGCAGCTCGCCTCATCATGGCCCATATACCCTGTAATTCCGCTCGTTTCGCTGTAGTCGCATTGCATTGATTGAAAAGTGCCAATAAAAGAAATTTAATTTAATTTTCCACATTCAAGCATGACCTCTCCTGCTCTCACTCTCACTCACTCACACACACACACACACACACGCATAAAATCGAAACGCATTTGTCAGCATTTTGCATTTAAACTTTTGGCTTTAAGTTGAATTTGAAACATTTGCCGCCATTTGCGGCACATCAAACGAAAAAGCCGCCACTTGTCAGTCAAGATGCTGGGTGGTGCTGCTGCTGCTGGTGCTGGTAGTGGTGGTGGTGGTGGTGCCAACTGCCAAAATGTGTTTAAAAGTTTAGCTGAAAGATTGCTAAAATATCGAAATGGATTGGTCAGCGCAACTTCAAAAGACAATCTCCTCTGCCCCTACCTATGCCTCTACATCCGCCTCTACATCTGTCTCTACCGCTGTCTTTACCTCCGCCGTCACCTCTGCTTCTACTTCTATCTCGGCCTCTACCTCTAGATTTGCCTCTACCTCTGCCTCTACCACTGCCTCTATATCTGCCTCTACCTCTGCCTTTAATTCTGCTTCTGCTTTTTCCTTTACATCTGCCTCTACCTCTGCCTCTGCTTCTGCCTTTACCTCTGCTTCTGCATCTACCTCTGCATCTTCCACTGCCAGAGGAGGTTCACATATTTCTTTTAAATTCATGCCCGATGTGAAATGAGTATATTGGTTGTATGCAATGTTCATACCGCTCTCTTCCGTCCGTCCGCCCGTTCCCATTCCTCCATACATTCATTCATCTGTCCGCCTGTCTGTCCGTCCTTTCGATCATTCGCCTTACTCTAGACACTGCATAAATTCGCCTCTACCATATGCTCTTGGGAACCGCCCCATCTAAGATTTCCCTTAATGGCATGCCAAATCGGGAAATACTATATACCCGGCATCATAAAAGTGCTAGAGACTTGAAACCAAGAATACACGTACATCCTTATGTTCCTCACTCAAGCTTAAAAATATACATATACCAGATATACCTATATCGCCCCTAGGGGAAGTGGTAAACCGCAAAAGATTCTCTCAGATTTTAGAGCTAAAATATGTGCAATTTGTAATACATATACTGGGTGTATATATTGGGTTATGTTTTGGTAACTTTTCTGGGTGCATGAACGAGTATTATGCAGTTGGTAATGCCCGACTGCGATTTCTTTGTTCGCCTTTGCTTTGCTGTAATCAACAGATGCGGCGTCTTAGAGATCTGTGGAATTCTTATGAATCTGTTGCCGATTTTCATAATTCGCATTTTTATTGCCGATTCTCGGGCAGAGAAACCAAACTGAGAGTTGCGAATCGCCTGGAGATATATGGCTTCGCATTAATATGGACAGACATTGTTGGGGAGCTGCTGTGGGTGCTGTGTGTTTAATCGTCTTTGGCAGCGACCACGCCCCCTTTTGGGAATCTAATCAGCGGCCCGCATTTGAATGGCGCCAGGCGAACCCACAAGGGCGAAGACATGGACGCTGACTGATTAGAAAAAATGCTGTAAGACAACAACAAGCAGGCGGGAAACAGCAACAACATAAGAAAAAGAAAAGTTTTCGGGGCTGGGGCAGGGGGCGAGCGAGGCCAAAATGAATAAAAAAGAAATTCATCAAATTTTGGCAGCGTAGCAAAAAGCAACGCGCTGCCCTTTGTTGTGCTTAATATTGAGGATACGGGCAGGAGTGGTAGAAGGAGCAGGCGAAGCAGCAGCAGGAGACGGAGCAGCAGCTGGGAGCACGAGCCGGCGACAGGAAGCGGCTTGTCAGCACACAGCAGAAAAAAAAAACACAGACGGGGGAAGAAGAAGCACACAATGAGAAATAAAAAATGTTGTGAAGAAAAAAAAAACAACAAAAACAAAAAAATATATATTGTTGAAAACAGTTAGCGAAACAATTTAATGATGAATGATGGTCAATAGCAAATTTCTGCTCCTTGCCGAGCAGCGAGCCAGCGCCATCATCCAGATCCACTGAGGCATATGCACATGGCTCAGCTCCGCCAGCTAAGCAGAGGCAGAGGCAGAGGCGCAGGAGAGATGGGGCAGGGATGGGGCACAGACTGAGCTGAGCTGAGCTGAGCTGGTCACAATGTTTTTCAATTGAAAACCAATTTATAGCAAAGTAACGAACGTTGAGCTAAAGTTGAGGCAAGTCGCACACTCAGATACCCTTTCCGCTACGATGTTTGCCTGAATGAAAGTTAAGTTCTATACATAAATGATTCGGATATTGAATTGAGGTCAACTTAGGCAATAAACACTGCATTTTAAATATAGATTATTCACTGCACAGCGCACAGTGTACCATTAAAGTCTGCGTATAGCAGAAACTTGGTAAGATGAAAATCATGTATATATACATATGTATATTGCAAGAAACTTACCTACATATGAATACAGTATTATTATCTTATTTGTTAACCTCAGTTCACAATCATAATTAGGTCTATATGTAGCTTAGCTTAGGGATTAGAGCTAAAAGATCTTGGTTCCTATAATATATTTATATATTTTTTATTTCATTTTTTTTTTATTTTGTTTTTTAATCATAAATAGACTCAGAGTGTGATAGATAATTGGACTGTATCCAAGTTTTGGTTAAATTCTTGCAAAAATAATAGATAATAATAAAATAAGCTCCTGCTGTACGAAGACTTTATTGACTCACTATATGCTTCCTTACACGAGACACTACATTTGGTTAATAAATATGAGAGAGACACGAGAATCTCGCAAAGAACTAGTTGAGCGACTGCATCGAATGAGAGTAGACTTACAAATGCTTGAACAAAGAGATCAGAGCACAAGGCGTGGCACTAGGCGTAACCAGCATGCGACCAGAAAAAGTTTATGATATTCCGGTAAGGAAAAACTTATCCTAGACTTAATTAGTTATAAAAAATATATGTGTATATGCAGGCTTTTGGCTTAAAAAATAAACTCAATACAAAACCATATTCATTTACTAAAAATAAAAAAAAAATAATAATAATAATAATATGGGGGTTTATTAAAAGCAAAAACTTAGAAATGAAAAGTAAAGCGCAAAAATAAAACATTAAACTATGTGAAATCATATGCCGAGGATACTTTGAGCTAATCAGTGTCAGGTAGGCCAGTCGCTCACTCAATCACTCAGTCAGTCAATCACTCAGTCTCAGTCAATCACTCAGTCAATGACGTATCAACCTTTAATGGCCGTTGCCCACAGCGAACTCTAACAGGAGTAGCAGCAGCAGCTGAAGTAGAAATTGAAGCTGATGCTGTCAGTGCTCGGCGTGGCAATTATCGGACGGCAGCGTTTGATGGGCGACTTAAATTGGCATTTATCACATTGACAATGCCGAACGGCATTTGTGTTCATGCCGTGCTTCATTCATTAATTCACGCCAACCATCCGTCAGTCCGTCTGTCCGTCCGTCCGTCTGTCCGTCTGTCAGTCAGTCAGTCAGTGGGACAGTTGCAGCTGCTGTCGGCGGGGGCATTTGTCAAACGGCTGGCGGTACAGTTGACACAAAAGCTGCACAGACGTTTACCAACACTGAACATGCTGCTCTCTCTCCCTCCCCCTCTCGCTCAGCGAATTCTGACAAGCTGCCAAAAATGAGGTATTTTTTTTTCGCATATCATTTGAATGTGGCGCCAGGGCATTAACTGCTGGTCATGCTCAGATAATGCCAGCTGATGCCTAATGCCTGATGCCTAATGCCTGATGGCTGATGGCTGATGTGTAATGCCAATTGCTAATGCATTACATGGCCCAAATTAATGCGCACTCCATGACAAGACGAAACGTTTCAGGGTCATGATTAACAGATCCCTCTGCCCCCTCCCCCCCTCCACTCCCACGTAACGGAGAGGTGGGCAGGGGGCGGGGGACTACGCCACTAGCGTATAGCCATCCTAGAGGTAAGCCAAGGCTGGCTCCATCAAACTGGCTAGCCAATTAAGTGCGGCCAGCAGCCACGCCCACTGCGCCCACTGCTTGCCGTAGGCGAGCCAATCAGCAATTGCAGCCGGCATTTGGGGCGCCAGCCTCGAGGCGTATAATTTTATTGTGATGAACTGATAATGTGACATTATTGTTGCTCATTTGTCAACAAATTACATCCGCAGAGGCCGCCCCAAGAAAGGTGGGCGCGGCGGGTGGTGGGCGTTGAGCGATGCGATGTGATGCGATGCGGTGTGGCCATGTATCAATCAGTGTGTACATAACGGCAACAAATTTGGCAAGGATGTGCCCGATGGGGCAGCGGAGTGGAGTGGGGCGGGGGGGTAGGGGGGGTGGCTAGAGCAAGTCCTGGCGCACATAATAAATGAATCGAGCTTGCATTGAAAAAGATCAAAAGTGTCAATAAAACAAAGCAGACAAACAAACTGCCAAGCGATACAAATAAATGCGTTGGACTCGCACACACACACGCACGCACACACACGCACACACACACACATCGTTGGTTCCTTAAGTGTGTGTTAAAAAAAAAAAAAATATACGAAAAGAGAAAAGGAAAAGGAAGCTCAAAGCAAGCGAAATGACAAAAGTGGCAAACGTGGCATAAATTACAGCAGCAGACAGAGAGCGAGAGAGAGAGAGGGGGAGAGAGAGAGACGCACACACACACATGCTTGTTGAAGGACCTTTTGCTCCTTGACCAGTTTAGTTTTTGGCTTCGCGCAGCTAACAAGCATTTGGCTTAAGCTTAGCTGAGTCGAAAGCCATGCCCAAGGGTAGCTACAAGCCTGTGTGTGTATTGGTGTGTGTGTGTGTGTGTGTGCAGCATCTTCGGCATCTTCTGCATTGACAAAGTAAATCAAGGAAAATTAAATGAATTATTGCTGCATTAAATGTGGACTGAGAGAGCAATATAAATTGTGCATGACTGTCGCTTGGCTGCCTCCCCCAGACACACACACACACACACACACACACACACGCACGCACTATGCTCCACTTCAAATGGACAGAGACAACTGGACAACGAGTCAACTTGACACTGCGCGCGGCCATTGCGTCTGGCTGGGGCCAGTGGGCGTGGCAGCTTCATCGAAGCGTTGCGCCAGCATGGCGATGCCACTGCGAGCCGCTCTATGCGATTCTCAGCGCACAGTATCATGCATTTTAGACTGAATTTCAGTTGATAAACACACAGAGACACACACACACACACACATACATATATACACACTGTGCTACAGCAGGATATCTAATAATGCACATATTCAATATTACTTCAACTAAAGTCGTAGAATCACTTTCTACTGCTTGATAATAGTTATAATCGTTATCCTATGTTGCTCAGCTTTTCATATGGTTTTCTTGGTGCAGATAGTTGGGAATCGAAGTAGGCGTCAATCCATGATTTCTTTAACCAAAGATAGTTCTAGACAGCAGTCCCTATCAATTGTTGTGCTCAATGAAGTTCTATTTGGAAATTTTCAGAAAAAATTTGGTAACTCTGCCTGCCAAAATGAGGGAAACATTAAGAATTGACTTTTTGCCATGCAGAAGACAAATTTTTGGCAATATTTTTTGGTAGATTATTTCGATTAAAAAAAAAAAATGGATTTATATGTATACATAATATAGATAACACTATGTATTATAATATAAAAAAAAAAATATAGTGCATAAATAAAAGCAGAAAGAAAATTAATGGACTTCAGTTCGGGAAATATGAAAAGTATTTAACATTAGCGGAGATCATGGGGGATGCACAATCCTATATATATACACAAATATACATATATGATATTATAATATGATAGGAGACATCTCTCTCTCTCTCTCTCTCTCTCTCTCTCTCTCTCTCTCTCTCACTTTTCTTTCTACCACTCTTTATCTCTACCTTTTTCAGAGTCATTTCAGTCTAGCAAAGTTTTGACCCGTCCTCTAGCTACATCATATTTATGCATTGACTCCAGGAGTTTAGGTGCTTGAAGTTTCAGCATCGTCAGAGTATTTGGGCAGCGGCATGAGACAGACATGAGGAGATATTCAACTTCCCTCTAGTTTTCATACTATTGTTTTTGTGCTGCTGCTGCTGCTGCCTGCTTCTTCTTCTTCTGCTTCAGCTGTTATTTTTTGTTGTTGGCCGGCGACGTTTTTACTATTTTGGACTTTGATTTATTTCAATTGCTTATAATTTCGAGCACGAGTTTGGCCCCGACTGTGTGTGGGGCTTGGGGCGAGGGCTTGAGGCGAGTCGAACGCATAAGTAGAAATAAATAAAAATAGATTAATAGCCGACACGAGCATCCGCACCATAAATCGAGCGACGCGCCCACAAATGATATAATGGCGCTGCCCCGAAAGGATAATTTCACAGCCGATCGATACGGATATGGATAAGCTATATACATACATATATATACATATATATGATGTATGTGTGTGTGTTTATGTATGTAAGGTATTTGGACTTTCAACAGCTCATCGCACACACACACACACACACACACACACACACATGCGATATCTTAACTTAAATTTTCAGCCAAAAGTCGTCCTGCGTTGACAACAACAACAATTGGCGCAGCAACAACAAAAGCTTTTAGGGCCGCATACATTTTTAATGAAACGAAATGCGACCATTAAACATTCCAGAGTCTGAGTTCGAGTCGCTCTCCCTCTCAGTCGCTCCGCCGCTCAGCCGCTCCCACGCTTTGGCTCTCTCGCTCCACCTTGCGTTTGGAGTCCTTGTCATGGACAGGGCCAGTCGCTGACTTCCTGTCTGTTCTGCCCATGGCCAATGTCGAACAGCGTGCTCCGCTCGTCCGCTCGTCCCACCCATCGCCCGTCGCCCATCGCCCATCGGCCAACGGCCCCGCCTCTCATTCGCTGCAGTTGCTGCTGCCTTTAGCAACAATTTAAAGTTTTATTAATTTTACCGCTCCACTCCCCGACGGCAGCACGCACACACACACACACACACACACACACACACACAGCTCACACCCCTGGGCTGTGCTGCAAGCGTTTCCCATTGTTGTTGCGAGTTATTAAAAAACAAGCAGCATGAAAAATCTTTTCTTAATTTAATATTTCTTTGTATAAACGAAAAGAATGAATAAAAAAAATAAAAAAAAAGAACACATCATCAGCCAAGGCGCACAAAAAGAAAACCAAAACAAAATGAAGAAAAGCACACAGCTAAGAGGAAGCACGCCGTTGACTTCCTGTTGCCTTTAGTCCGCCTTACACACACACCTAAGCACCCACACACACACACCCACACATACACATAAGCGAGCGACGTCTGACAGGCCAACTTTGATATGATTTTTCATTTATTTCCGCTGCTCGTTTTTGCATTTAGTCGAAAAATGCGCGCTTTAGCTTAATTATTTGCCATAAAAAATTACTTAACTCAACTGGGTCAGTTGTGGCGCCATCTCGCGGCAGCAGGCATCATAATTTAATTACCCAGACTCTCGGCACCGCCCCGCACCCCCCCAGTCAGCAACAGCTGTGTATCTAAAGTGCCGCCACTTTGCGAAGACTTGCCAAATGGAGTCGCCTGCAATTTGCAAGCCATTTGTCTGGAGCAAGCGAGACAGCAACATATGCATAATTACGTTAAGCTGACGGCTCAATTAGTAATCATATAAGAGATAAGAGCGGTTCATTTGCCTTGCCTGCTACTTATACTAATTGCCATTTGTTGGCTGCACTTATACACACACATCGAAGTGTATAAGACGAAGTGTATGAGACACGCACTACTTGCGTCCTCTTCACTCCAGCGCACGATCAATGCGGGGGCTGCGCGCTCACTTTCTGCATGCTGACTCGAGTGTTTGCAGAGGTGCGAGCGAGACAGAGAGTGTGTGCGAGAATAAAAGTGATGCGAAAATGGCGTTGACTCTGCTCACAATAAATACGCAAACAATTTATGCAAATGTTGTGCTATCGATGAGTATTATTCCAAGTCATGTGTCGGGGCGATTGAGAGGATTAATTCGAGCAGCAGAGGTGAGTATGAGTAGTATTTGAATAAGTGCAAGTGCAAGCTATCACAAACAGGAGTGAGGGGGAGAGAGATAATTGGCATGTAACAAGTGAATGCAATTGGCGTGCTCGTTCTCCTAGGCGGGAGAGAGAGTGAGTTCGAGAGAGAGAGAGAGAGATAGTCGAGCGTGCCTGTTCGGCAAGTGTATGCAAAATGCGACCTTGTGCCTCTGGACTCTGTTTCATTGGCCTGCCGGCGAGAGCCGTCGCCGTCCAAGCTCCGACAGAGCGGACCATTTGTTAAACGTGCAATTTGCATGGCGCACCCAAATGGCGCCCAGAGGCGTCGGCGACGGGGTCGACAGTTTGACACATGGCCCGGCCAGGTGTTGCAGACGGTTCACCTCGGTCGGTCTCTCGGTCTCTCGGCCTCTCGGCCTCTCGGCTGGACGGACTGTCGCTTGGCTCATTTTATTTTTTGCCAGTTTGCTTTCTGCCTCTTTGCTCGTGGCTTTTCTTCCTGTTTTGGTTGTTTTTGCTTTTTTTAATTGATTTCACTTAAGGTCTCATAATCGTGACACTTTGGCGCCTCTTAATTTGATTTTATTGGCCCTCAACATGCCAGAGGCCAAGGGGCTGCGGACTGCAAATAGAGTCGAGCCTGGGGGTGGCGGGGCGACGTCGCACTCAAGGGTTGAACGAGTTGAGCCGCCTCATTGGCGCGCTTTATGACGGCAACCTCAACGAACTTTATTATATTATTTCAAACACAAAAAAACCAAGAAAAAGAAAAGTACAATAAAGTCGCATTGTTCGCATTGCTTTTTATCTGCTCCTGCTGCTGTTTTTTTTTTTTTTTTCTTTTCTTTTTTCTAGACTTTTAATGCCCTTTGCCGTTGGTTCGCTCGTTCGTTCGTTTGTTTGTTTGTTTGTTTGCCTAACGCGGCTGCCTTATTTTCGTTTTAATTTGCGTAATTGAGTAGCTCATTTTAATTTCGCCGGCGCCCGTTCCCTTTGTTGCCTCGACGCCTTTCGCCTTTCGCCCTTCTCATAAATGTGCCGGCGCATGCGGCGTATGCGCAACGCCGCCTCGCCCCGCACCCGTCGCCCGTCGCCCGTCCAGTGCGACTGTCATTTCAGCTGGTCAATTGACCAACTGGCTAACTGACCGAATAACCGAGGAGCTGCCAAAATGCCTCTTAATTTCAATTTACATTTCAGTTTCAGTTTTCTGTTTTCAGTTTTCGGTTTCAGTTTTGGGTTTCAGTTTCAGCTTCAGCATTGAGGCTCCGGCTGGGCTTCCGTTGCTGCTGCTTCACTTCAAAGGCGAGCGAATCCTTGGCCGGGGACACATTTGACAAATGCGCGGCTGTCGTTGCCCGCAAATACTTAGTCAACGACAAATTACATTTAATTTAATTTTGTGTATCGTCGAGTATCTCTTTGGCAACTGGCAACTGGCCTCTTGGCCACTTGACGGCCCCACACACACACACACACTCGCACACACTAGGCAGCGCCGTGTCGGCCTGTCAGGCTTGTCCATTTTGGCGCATTGAAGCATTCAGCCATCCATCAGGCGATCCCAGTCAGGGAGCAGCACCGGCCAGAGCAGGAGACGGCGCACATCGAGCTGATGACAAAGTTGAGCAGTCAAGCGCAGGCCCACCTCTACCCCACGAACCCCCCCCATTGTCAGATACCTTATCCAGGATACTCGATCCCATCTGTCTAGCTAGCCCTTTTGCCCCCAATTCGCCCCCAATCAGTGTTCGGTGGGCCGCTCCATTGATGCCATTCATTTATATACACGGCTAACGCTGGCAGGACATTTAATTTATTAAAGAATTTGTAAAGCAATAAGCTGCCAGCCCACTGGCCACGCCCCGCTCCACGACCACGACTCGATTTCCATTTGGCAACCGACTCATCCTAGTCGATAATCGTTTTCATTAAGCCAGGCCAGCGAGGTTGTTGAACAGGCGAGGAGCGAGGAGACGACACGGCGGCTTAATTGCTACGTCTCCAGCTAGCTTTTTCCTCTCTCTCTCTCTTACCCGCTCTCTCTCTCTCTCTCTCTTTCTCTTGGTATATCTTTACGTCTCTCCATTTGGTACGACCCATCAGTCAAATGGACATTCACACTAAGCGACACTTTTTAATTAAAACGTAAAAAGAAATTGCACGCAAATCTTGAACGGACTTTGACTTCCCCATCGACCGAGGCCAGCGGCAGCACCGCATGGATTCTCCAGCGTCAGCGTCAGCGTCAGCGCCAGACCACAAAAATTCAATCAAATCACGGCGCATAGCTGACAAGAACATTATCCGTGTACCGCCCCCTACCCGCGCATCCCCCCCTCCCCCCACCCCATCGCCAACTCAATTCCTGGGCAGCCAGACATCATTAGGCAGCGATGGAAATGTCTTGGCGCTGGCTGAAGCGAAGGGTTTGTCATTGTCATTGTGGGTTGCCCATGTAAGGGGTTCCCCACGTAAGGGGTTGCTCGGCATGCTTGCGTAGGCATTTGACGTAAGCCATACATATACGTCACAATAAGATTGCTGGCGAAATCGCATGGCATTACAATGCGAGAAGGTAGCTACGAGCTACGGCTTGAATCAAAGCTCGTCGAGCGTTTGCGGACGTCACGTAAAGTGAATAGAACGGGACCACATATACGTATATGTACATATATGCGTCAGTATATGAGCGATTGCTAAATCAATTACCATATACTGTCTAATATTATGCTATGCTCTGTTGGTTACGAGTTTGGGTTGAATAAATTCCGTCTTACGTCACGTAAAGTAAGTACGTAGAAGGGGACCACATATATGCGTCAGTATCAGAGTGTTTACAATATCAAAAACCATATTCTGATTAGTTTTATACTATGTTCTGTTGGCTAGGAGTTCATATTGAATAAATACCTTCTTACGTCACGTAAAACTAATACGTAAAATTTGACAATAATGCTCGCGAAATAAAATGCTATATAGTGAAAATATTTACAAGTTTGGGTTGAGTAAACATGACTTACGTAACGTAATAATATTACGTAAGACCTAGTTGCATGTTATTACCAATCCTATTCTTTTTTTCATATAATGCAAAATGAATGTGAAGCTTAATGATATCCTAATGAAAGTATCGCTTACGTAACGTAGTGTTACGTTAATTAAGGCTTAGCTGTAGCACTTTAGGTTACGTAATATTATTTTCCTTAACTATTCATTGAACTTACTCGAGATTGCTAACAAGCTAAACTATGCCATCAACTTTCCCATTACGTAACGTATTAATCTACGTTACGTAAAGTTGAAAATCGATTTCATTTCCAGTCGCTTGATGGAAGTGAAATCGAATCGTATATTCCAAGACTTCACATACGTACACCAAATGTCAAATGCCGTAAGAGCTTACGTAAGAGTAGCTGGCGCTCCACTGACCAACAGGTCCTCCACAGCTCCGCTCAGGTCCCCTCAGCACGTCCGCAATGTACTGAATGCGAGCCATCTAACGGCTGGGCAATGACAGTTGTAATTGCTTCAGCCATTCCTCGATCGATTCACACTTGCAGTGGCATTCGCATCGCACTCGTTCGCACATTCACGAGCTGCCTGACCACAGCAATCCAATCAAATCGCAACACATTCAACTGCAGGGGAAGGGATGGTGGGATGTTGTTGTTCCCCCCTTTAATGCTCGAGCTTTTGCTTTCAATTTGACTTCTGGGCTAGGGATCATTAGGCGGCAGGCAGCCCATTTGAACCCCAGGCAAGGGTTCGTTGTCGTCTCGAGTCTGGAGTCTGGAGTCTGGAGTCTCGGGTCTCAAGTCTCCTGCCCGTGCCCGTGCCCGTGCCCGCGCCGTGTCTTGCCTAGCGTTGCCTGCTCATTTGCGTAATGCGCAAATTTAATTTACCAAAACGCAGCAAGCAGCTCACGCTCAGCAGCAGCAGCAGGAGTAGCAGGAGCAGTAGCAGCAGGAGTCGCTTACCCGCAACGCATTTGCTGTGGTCCGCAACTTATGTAAAAGTGCGGCAAGTGCGGCAACTGTGGCAAGCTCGGGCTGGCTCTCAATTTCAGGCAAAGAGCCAACGTTAATTGTGTGTATCCTCCAGCCGCGTGCTGCCAAACCTCGCCCAGTGCTCGTTTTAATCAATTTTTAATTTAAATTTAATAGAGTAATACGCTAGCCGAAGACGACGCCGGGCGAGGCTGGGCGACCTAACAGGCGTATTGAGCAGCGGGCAAGGCGCAGCCATTGACGTTACAGCCGGAGCAGCAGCAGCAGCAGTAGCAGGAGGAGCAGCAGCAGTGGCAGCAGTGGCAGCAGGAGCCGGTAGCGGGTCACTCACAGCGCAATGTCGTGTTTCTGTTGGTGTCGTTTTACACGCATTCCTAGGTAAATAATCTGCGGAGCGTCACTAATGCGCTGACGACAAGGGCGCCAAGGACGAGCAGGAGGAGCAGGAGGAGCTTCTCGGACTTGGCGGCGTATGCGAGTGCCGCAGTAAATGTAAATTTGCGCGTCATTTAATGTCGAAATGTTGGCTTTGCTTTTTTCGCCAGCCCAAAGGAACAGGAAGGGCTCTGTCTAGGGGGAGGGGAGGGGAGGGGCCGGGCCAGGAGGCGCACTTTGCAAAAGGGAATATGGGCTAAGGTGTCAGGGCAGCGGCGATATTCGAAGGATTAAGTGATTTTACCAAAATTAACACAAGTCCCAGCCAAACAGTTGACAGCGGCAGGGGCAGGGGCAGGGGCAAGGGGAGCGGTGCCTGGTGGAGCAGTGGAGTGGCGTCTGCTTTGCCCGGAATGGATTAAGTGAAGGGTGTGCGCGCACTTTCATCGATTTGGCCTTGGCGCTGACTCCGACTGCGACTCCCTCTGGCTCTCTGGCTGGCCGTGTGGGCGTTGGCCAACACGGGGCGTGGCTGGCGTTGTCGTTGGCATTTGCGAGTTGCCGCAAATTGCGTGTTATTTTGACCATTATGCGAGGCTTAACATAATTCAATTTATGGGCGCGACGCTGTCGCAGCAATGCAAAGCGTGAGCGAGCGAGCCAGCGAGAGGGGGGAAAGAGAGAGAGAGAGAGAGGGAGCGAGTGCGAGTGCGAGCGAGCGCTTGGCCCACTGTCAATTGGTTATTTATGCGCGCTTTTTAGATTTTAGCGGTTAATTAAAACACATTATTCCTTAATTGCTAGATTAAAATGGACTTGCAGCAGAGGCCAAAGAGAGAGAGAGAGAGAGAGAGAGAGTGAGAGAGAGAGAGAGAGAGTGAGAGCGAGGTGGGTAACGGGCATTTTAATGACTTGCAATTAGTTGCAAATTAGATGGAGCTTATCTAAAGTATGTGCCGGGAGAGAGAGAGAGAGAGAGAGAGAGTGTGGGCGGGAGGGGGTGGGGCATGGCAGCAAGCTGGCTGCTTACTTATTATTAGATAATTTTTGGTCAAAAGCTCCCCAGGCTAAAATTAAAGCGCGCTCTAAATAACAATGTGCGAGAGTGTGTGTGAGGGTGTGTGCGTGTGTGTGTGTGTGTGTGCGAGGGTGTGCGAGCCCGGCATTTGTGTGCGTGTCACGCTCGCTCTCCACATCAATGCGGCTGTCAGCATCAAAATGTCTCCAGAGCATTCGAACAGCAACTCGAGGCAAAAACTGCAGCGAACAGGTGGGGCGGCTGTCTGCCTGTCCACCCGCCCACCTGCCCACCCATCCACCCGCCCACCTGTCTATCCGTCTGTCATGTGTCAGTGGGCCAGGCACACAGTCAGTCCACACAGCTGACTCCACTGAGCCACTGGCGGTGCTGCAGTTTCCCTTTTTGGCTGCGACGGCGACTGCGACTGCGACGGCGACTGCGACTGCAACTGCATTTGTCCACCTTGATTGTCATAATTGGATTTCTTTGTGTGCGTGCGAGTCGCAACGTGTCGGCAGCCTGCAGCAGGCAGCAGGCTGAGCCCAGTTTGTCAGGCAGTTGCTGGAGCCCAGTGCGCCCGTCCGTTGTAATATAATGATATTAGGCTAGGATAATGTATGCAAGCTCCCTAATAAGCGCACTGCACATCATTAGTTATTAATTAGTGAGGCCGTTCGCCTGGTGGGTGGTACGTGGGGCGGAGGGCGGTGGGCGGTGGGCGGAGGGCGTGCCGCAGCCATTGTTCGACGCATTGAACTACACGAATGGCCGTTGGCAACAAGTGCAGCGCTGCATTGTGAATTATTAGCGACGGAACTAATTGAAAAACTCTGTTAGTTAAAAAGCCACAACGTTACGTAATTACGTCATTATTAGCCAAACGGGCCGCCTGTCTGCCTGTCTGTGTGTCCTGTGTGTCCTGTGGAGTGTAGCTTCGTGTTTCTGATTGAATTTTATTCCATGGGTGAGATCAATCAATGCGTCTGGCTTATTCGATGTCTGAAACATTAGATATTATTAGTATTATATTTTTGTAGTTTTGATCAGATCCGGAAATCCAATTGAGGCTTAGTTGTGGCTAGTGATGGCACGATTCAATACGCATTCGAATTCCAGATGGTGGCAGAAAAGTAGAATCACACAAGTAGAATCGAAACTGATGGTTGCTAGGGCCTCGTTGAGGATTAATGCGGTCCTGACTGGTCCATATCATTAATGAGGTATAATTAGGGAATGTTCGGAGAGTAAGCTGTTCAAGTAAACTACAAATATTTACCATATAATATACATATAGAAATATATATAAAGTGATTCGGTATGATTTCATTTATAATCACTTTAATATCATTGTGATTTTTAGTCCTTACGTAGGTTCTTTTCTCTTTTTTTTAGCCAAGTCCTGATCAAGACCCGATCCAACAGGTCTTAGGGGTGCTGGCGTTTGAGTCACCTCCTTATGCCAGTACGGCGGTTGACTAAATACTGCGCTGCAGTGCCTAGGCGCCTTTAGTTCTTCAGGGTATTTATTGGATTTTGTCATCAATTTCGATAACGTTCAGCTCGCATTCGATATTTCTTGTTCTTATGTATAGTTTCTGAGATTTTCCTTCGAAATGACTTCCAAAATGAAAATGGAATACAAGAAATAGCACCCTATATGTAAGTAAATATATGTATGTATGTGTATATCTGTGTATACACATAAGTATAAATGCAAGCATATACCAAATTATCCAGAAACTTCTTAGATAACTGTTAAGATAGATGCACAGTTAAATTAATAATAATAATATATTGTATAAATATCTGTAGTCCATTTTACACTTTCTAATAGCTATTGGTGCATTCCTGCTGAGATCGTTGTCCAACACTAGATGTGGCCATTCTGCAACACTAATGCCGACTTCTTGCGTGACGTAATGGCGCAATGTGGAGAGCAACTGCGTTACGTAAGTGGCAGCGTTAATTGCCATTACGTCTGCAGCGCTGCCACAGGGTGGAGCTGCCGCCTCCTGCTCGGCTGCAGCGAGTGCAGCTGGCTTTATGGTTGGACATTTGTGCAGCTATTCCTATGTCAAGTCAAGTTATAATGACCTTTTGTCCCTTGCACAACAACTACAACAACAACAACAACAGCAACTGAGTCAAGTTCCTGGCAGCAGGAGATGGGGCAACAGGAGTCGCTGCTGCGGCTGCAGCTTAGCACATTATTTTCTATGAGTGAACGAATCCAAATCCACAAGCGGTCCCCAGACGAGCCACGCCAGCTGCCGGTGGTGCCGGTGGTGCAGTCCGAGTGCCTCAGCTTTAACTAGTGCTTGGACCATTTCCATGCTGCAACTGTCGCATATTGAAACGTTAATCGCATTCGCATTCGCATTCGCTTTTGGATTCGGATTCTCATTCCCATTCCCATTCCCTTTCCCTTTCCCATTCTCATTCGCCTTTGCTTTTGCTTTTGCTTTTAGTTTGGCTTTGCAGCAGCGACGTGGCTCGTTGGCTTCTGGACAACGGCAGCTGGAGGCCAAAGGCCGTCATAGTTTCGCCTCACAGTTGGACGCCAGTTGGCATCCTCCGCCTCATCCGTCTCCTCCTCCGTCTCCTCCTGCAATGCAATCCACCCAAACAAGTTCGTCGACAACGTTTGCGATGATTACTTTTGGTGGTTGTTGACTGCGGCTCCCCCTCCACACCGGCCAGCTCGTCCACCCCGCCCAGCCCTCGGCCAACGCCTCTTAACCGCCAGACCGTTTTGGCCCAATGCAACGCCCCTTTGTTGTACGTGTGGAAAGTGGAGTGCGGTATGTGGCCAGCGGCAGGAGGCGGCGGCATGCGGTGTGCGGCGTGCGGTGTGCGGCGTGTGGTCAATGACATTTGCTGGAAGGCAGCAGAAGAAGAAGAAGAGAAAAAGAAAATCAATGCAGTGACAACTTTTCTCCCTAGTTCAAGATCCAGATGGCGACTGGGAATATAAGTGATACTGAGACTAGAAACGGAGCTGGAAGGGATAAGGAAGAGCAGCTGGAAGAGATATTGGCAGATCTGCTGCAACAGAGACAGAGAAGGCAATGGAAACTGGAAAGGAAACTGGAACGAAGCCCGAAGTATGCAACGAATGGGGAAGACAAGTGGGAAGAAGAACTGGAAGGGCTATTGATATTGGAATGAAAACCGAATGAACTGTTGTGAATGAGGAAGAGAGCTGAAAAAGAAACGAGACCATCAGATGAACGGGAAAGATACATAACTGGAATGGAATCTAAGAGAGGAACTGCAAGGGGAAATGACCTAAAGAGCAACCGAGAAATTTTCTATAAACGGAAGTATATTAAGAGCGTGAATGGAAGAAAAACGGAACAAAGAAGAATGGGAACGAGAGCTGAAGCGAAAAGTAGACCAATTGAGCTAAGAGGCAAACGAAAGAGAAGTAAGAAGTGGAGTCGATAGATCTAGTATAAGGGAAGTCTAAAGCTGGAAGGGAGAACGGGAAATGAGCTGGAAGAAGAAATTGAATATGGAAGGAAAAGTGGAACAAGCAGAAATCGGATCGAAAATGAGGCGGACAGAGCGCTGAAAGATAGCAAAATGGAAGAGAAATTTGAATAGCAATATAGAAGAGAAAGAGAAAGTGAAACGGAATTGGAAAGGGCAGCTGAAGGAGAACTAGCAGATCAGCTGTCAGGAGAAGAGTATCAAGGAGTGCAACAGTAAGCCGAGCTGGAACTTGAATTCGAAAGGGAACAAGTCCTGTTCCATGAGAAACAGGAATGAAATCAAAAAGACGACTAGCTAAACTGAAGAGAGCGAGAGAGATAAGAGAGAGATGACAGAGTGGTCACTAAAGGAGCAGCTGGCAGGGTAAGCGGAAATGGGAAGTGGCAGCTGGACACAGAGTCAACAGAGTCTGGAGCACACTTGGTGCCCACCTCAGCTCAGCTGGCTTTTTCGGCTGGCGTCCAGTTGGGTGTCCGATTGCAAGCCTCCTGGCCAGGCTTTGTCTGGGAAACTCGATAAGTGCGACGTGCTAATTGTGCGCCATAATTGGCACTGGCATTGGCACGGTTGGGGGATCGGGGCTGGGATGGGGATTGCAGTCGAGACCGCGCGGAAGTTGTGGGCAGCCGAGGGCGACGCTGCACTCAGCCAGAGCAACTATCAGCCAAGATGAAGGCCACAAACGATGTTGCTGCAACAAATTAGGCGTACAATTACCTCGCCAGGCCTCGCCAGGCTGACAGGCTGACAGGCGGGCAGGTGGACAGGGGCGTGGTGGGTGCTGTGTGGGCGGCAGCCAATGTAGAGCTGAGCTGCGCCGGCTGATGTGTTGGCATTCGCTCATTAATTCCATGTAGATTTACTTTTGCTCTGCGCTAATGAGGCGACATGTTTCCAACTAATTTCATTTGGCTCGAGCCCCAACAAGGCTGCCCCTCACCTGCCAGGGGGTATGCTCGAATTTGATGTGTGATATGTAACAGCTGAAGGTCTTAGCTTTTTATTTTAATTTTATTTATTTATTACATTTATTTTAGTTTTTTTTTAATTTTTATTTTTATTATTTATATTTTTTATTTTATTATATTTTCATTTTTAAATAATTTCATTTATCTATTGCATTTATTTGATCAATATTATTTTTTTTTATTTGAATACATTTTGTTAAATACATTTTTTATTTTTATTTACTTAAATTTATTTTCTAAATTTTATATTTACTTAATTTTTTTTTATTTTTATATATATTTTTTTATTTTCATATATTTTCATTTTATTCAATTTGTATTTAATTTTTATTTATGTATGTATATTTTTAATATGTGTATTATATACCATTTACTATATTTTATATTTTATATATATTATATTTTATTTTTATTTATTTAATTTTTTTTCGTTCATTTTCACTTTTTATTAATTTTTTTATTTTATTTTTTTATGAATTTATTTTTTTCTTGTTGTCAATTTGATTTATTTAAATCATTTTATTTATCTAATTTTTTTTATTAATTAAATTATTTAAATTTTTATTGCCTATATAATATTTTAAAACTGTTTATTTATTTATTTTGATCGTTGTATATACTTTGAATAAATATATATATTTAATTAATTTAAATTTTTAACTATATTGTATATTATTTTATATTTTATTTTATTTTAATAAATTATTGTATTCACAATTTTTTTTAATCTCTGTTGCATTTATTTATTAATATAATTAGGTATATAAAATATTATTTTAAATTATAAAAATATTCAAATCAATTTTCATCTCAGCCTCTTGCCCAGAGTAAGTTTTAGCTCACATTCCAATAAGACTGTTTATATGAGTCTGTTAGGGTATTCACTCTTTGCAAAACAATTCCTAGTTTTCCTTTCTTCTATTTTTTTTTTGTGCTCGAGTGGGCGATGCTCTAGCCAAATGTCTAAGCTGCAGCTGCCGTTCCGTGCTCCGTGCTCCCTGCTCCGTGCTCCAGGGCTCTGGTCGGTGCCTGCCTTGCGGTTAAAAGCAATTAATTTTGCAGGTTTATTATTGCCAGGGCACATCTTTTTGCCTGTTTGTCATTTAAAACGATATTTATCATTGTTGCCCGCTCGAGCTCATTTGCATGCTCCAAAAGTGGGTCTCGCTCTGAGCGGGAGTGGGAGGGGGAACGGTGTGGGAATGGACACTGAAACTGAAACTGAAACTGAAACTGGGAGTGTCATTTGCCCGATAACTTTTACTACGTATTTTTAGTATTTCATTTCATTTCATTTATTTTCTTTTTCCCATTTTTTTTGTCATTTATTTATTTTTATTTTTTTTCTGTTTCGCTTTTGTGGTGCGGATGGCTGGCAGCTTTTTCACTTCATCAATTAACCAAAGGCAACAGAAAATGTGTTTTTGTCTCTCTAATTAGCATGCACATAAACAGAGTGAATCCTATTAGGGAACCCCCGGCCGCACCTTCGCCCCGCGGCGCCGCCAGCCCACGGGCCATCAGAGTTGTAAAAAGCTGAGCGATAAATACTTGGCAAGTGGGCGTCGGTCGTCAGCTCTGCTGCTCGTATTAATCACGAGCTCTTCACTTTCTCTCCCACTCCCTCTCTCCCTCTCTCTCACTCTCTCATTTACTCCCCTCTCTCATTAACAGCGCTTAGCTGCAAGGAAACCAAGTCGAGTGCGCTCTCGGCCAAGCAGTGAAGAGGTTAGCCGGGCTTAGGCAAGAGCATTAGCTGTAAGCTCTTGGAAATACTGCAGACCGCATATCCACACAGCGCTACAAATTTTGATTGCAGCTCACTCTTTCTCGTACTCTCACTCTCCATCTCCCTCGCTCGCTCTCTCAGTGAATCCATCCAATGGGGCATCTAAAGTATTCCTCACTCACTCCTCAATTGCTCTGCTGTTCAAGCTGCTTCTTTTTCATTTCTTACTATTATATATTACTATATCAATGGAGAATCAGACTTTGCCCAAATTTCATTTGTATTATACAAATTGTATATCGAATGTTTCTGATCTTATGTACATATCGACTTGATATAGTCGCCCATAATATATGTCCATACGTCCCATAGATGAATCTGTGAGTCTCTCTCGCTCTGGTGCTCTATCTTCCTCACGCGCACACTATCTTGCTATCTCTCTCGCATCCAATCTCCCTCTCTCTCTTTCTTTTTCACTCACACAATATTTATGTCACTCTCTCTCTCCTTTACACACACCCTGTCTCTATCACTGTCTCTCACACACACGCCATCTCTATCGCTCCCTCTCTCTCTCTCTCTCTCACACTAAATTATCCTCTCACTCTCTCATCCTATCTCTCTCTGTCTCTCTGTATAGCAGTTTCTCACACTCAAGCTCACAATGTCTCCCGAGCTCTCTCACCCTATGTATCTCTCTCTCTCTCTCTCTCACTTCTAGATCTCTATCTCTCACTTTCCTTTTCTTTCCTTCTTTCTTCCTCTCAAGAATATCTTTCTTTTGTTCTCTATGTTTATACATATCTTAGCCTCCCCCCCCCTCTCTCTCTCTCTCTCTCTCTCTCTCTCTCTCTATCCCTCTTTGCACCCTCTCTAACCCCATTAAAGCTGTACGTATTTGCTAGGGTGCAAGCCTGATCAACGTTGCCTCTGCCCAGGTGCGTGCAGCGTGTGGAGCGAGTGCAGCCAACTCAGTTGGCTCAGGCAATTGAGTCGGCTGAGGGGTTCATTAGGTCAGCAACAGCTGGAGCAACTGTATCCTTGGCGCTGCCCACCACAATGGGGGCGCCTGTGCGTAAATGCTATTTGTGTCCCTCTCAGCCACTCTCCCTCCCTCTGCATCGCTCTCTCTCTCTCTCTCTCTCTCTCTCTGGCTGGGCGATTACCCCCTTATTTTGTATTGCTCCCGGTTTCAGGTTGTTGTTTGGATTTGGGGATTGGGGCTAAGTGGATGCGTATCTAAATGACAAGCGTATGCTCGAGATATGAATATGGCAAAGCCAATTACCTGGCTCGCCCGCACCTGACTCACACCCATCCCCTTCCCCCTCCCCTTCCCCTTTTCCTGTCGGGCTCACATTCGGCCCGCGGCTGCTTGGGGAAATGCAAAAACTGGCGGACGCCGTCTCCGTGGGCCATGCGACAAATTTGACTTTTATGCTTTTGAGAATTGCCTGTGACACAGATGCAGCCACTGGTGGGAGGGGGAGGGGGCGTGGCGAGTGGGGGGATTGGTGTGTATGGTCACATATTCAGATAGCACTGCAATTACAACAGGTATGAATGGCCCCAGCGAGCCACTTGACTCCGGCTCTGTCTATGAGGCGTACTCCAGCTACGGCTACGGCTACGGCTACGGCAACGGCTACGGTTCCAGCGATTTGGTTTCAGTTTCAAATACAGATGGAAATTCAGCATTCGGCATTCAGATTCGAATTCAGATTTCGTTGCGAGTCCGGCCGCAAAACGAACACGTATCCGTCTAGCGATTTGCCGTTAAACTCTGTTGCGCTGTTTCCCCAGTTTCGCTGTTTCGCTGCCCAAATGTAAATGCCAAATGCGAGAACTTTTTGATGAACAACATGTTTGGCCAATTGCCGCGCGGGGCTGGCTGAGGTCGGGTCGGGTTTCGAGTGGAGGTGTCATTGCTGATGGCAATTGCTGTGTGGGTGTATCTACATATATCTAGATCTGTATAGCTGTGTGTGCGTGTGTGTGTGTGTATGTGTGTGTGTGTTGGTCAGCAGCAGAGAATTAAAATTCAAATTCCAATTCATCAAGATAATCGCATTTCAGAACTTTTATTTGCCAAAGCGCGCAGAGAAGTCACATGTGTGTGTGTCAGTGTGTGTGTGTGCGTGTGTGCTTGCTTGTTTATATAGCCCGGGCAGCGGATGTTGTAAATATTTGCAAATAGCCGTCGCTGCGCCAACTTCCCTCACCAGTCCAGGCGTCCCTTAACGGACTGCTTGTTTGTTGTAGCTGATGTAGTTGTTGTTAAGCACACCCTCGCACACACACACACACACACACACACACGCACACACATACACACACGCACACACACACACATTTGACAGAGAGTGAAAAGGGGTTTTTAGGGCCAATTATTATTAATTGCTTTACAGATACAAACAACGAGCCCGCAGCGCATCCAACACCCAAATAACAAACTCGCACACACACACACACGCACACACACACACACACTCAAATACGCTCGAAGCATAAAAAGTCAAAAGAGCTTTAAAGTAAATTTCAATGGCAAAAATGAATTTTATATTTTTATGGCTGCAGCATTAAAGCCAAAGCTGATTATCGCTCGAGCTGAAACTGAATACATACATATATATATATATATATATAACATGCATATATACATACATACACATGTATGCATATCTATATAGAGATATTCATATTTAAAGCGTCTAAATTTTGGGTTAGGCAAACGCAACGCAAATCGCATCATAACAATGAAAGAGTTGAACTTTTTATTGCATAGATACAACGTAGCTATTCTTGAGTTGAGTCAAGCGGATTTTCCAGCCAGTTGCTCCGGGGCTGCAGCTGCTGCTGAGCCGTTCGAGCGATAAATTGATGCGATTTAGTCTAAAACAATTTAATTGCTAAAATCCAACAGATACAAATCCAGCTTATGCACGCCGCGTCTCACATGAGCAGCATCGACCAACATTCTAGAAAATTTTCCAAATTTTGATTTGTATAAATTTTTGAAATTTAATTTTATTTCGATTTTGATTTGTATGTGGCGGCGCCTTAAAGCAGTCGCAATTGATGGCGCCGCCTAAAAGTATGCTGCAGTTTTTTGAGCACCCACCTGTAAAACCTCGCGCCGCTAAGTGGTATGCAGCACAACATGTTTGTCGGCGGCCGCAGCGTGCCAACATGTTGCGTTCCACACGCTCGTTGCGCGCTGTGTGGAACGTGTTGTTAACAGCCGACGCGCTGCTAAGGCGCTGTAACCGTAACAGCAGCAACAGATCCTTGCCAAAAGTTGTGACGAATTTAAGGGCATAAAAACTTGCATTTGTTTTGTTATTTAAATTTATTTTTATTTGTGTCTCATCAATAATGAATATAACGTTACTTACAGTTCGCTTAAATTATACAATAATAATCATAATTTAATGACAATAAAGTGCAAAACGTTTCTCTTTCTTTCTTGAATAATGCCAAGTTTTTTCTTTTGTCAAGTGTACACAGGTATGTGTGTGTGTGTGTATGTTTTTGTGTGCTTAGACGGTTTCTCTTTTGCTTGCTTAGCTGTTTACTCTGCGCTCTCTTGTGGTTTATAGTTTTATAAAATATCACATTTTAAGCTTTCTTTTAAGAAAAAAAAAAAATAAAAACAAACAAAATATATGTTTATATATCTTTCTTTACATATAGTATATATAAAGAAAAGTAGCATGAGAACTAAAGTTAAGAGAACTATTAATTACAACTATATATTTTTTATAGCATTTAGCATTAAACGAGTTCAAAAAAACTTCGGCTTGAATCAATTCATATTTTCGTTTTTTTTCTGCTTCTGCTTCTTCTTCATCTTTGTTAAACTTGTGTTTGTTTTTGTGCTAAATTTTTTGTTTTCTTCATTTGTTTGTTAAAAGTTTCTGGTATTTGAATAGTTACGCTGTAATTTTAATTTTTTTGTTTTTATTATTTATTTTAAATCCAATATTTTTATGCATTTCATTATTTTTGTTATTTTATTTTTTGTTTTTCTTTCATTTATTTATTTATTTTGTTTTGTTATTTTGCTCTTTACGTTTATTTTAGACATTTAAAATTCTGCAAAGTGCAGTTGAGAATTTAAAATTTGATATATTCGAGTGTGTGTGTGTGTGGCAGTGTGCGTGCGTGTGTGTGTGAATTGGAGCGGGTGCCAAAAAGTATGCAATGCTTTTTGAACTATGTCCCACTCCATGGTAGTCCATGCTGTGGTCAAGTGGCTCTGCAAGAGATGCTTTCTCTCTCCCTCTCTCTCTCGCTCTATGCTTTCCCTTTTGCTCTCCCTGCTCTCTTCACACATTCACAATTGCCCAATTTAAATGTATTCTGTTCTGTTTTCTTTTTCGCTTATGTTTTTACGTTTTTAACTTGACATTGAATTTGTTTTTTACTTAGTTCGAGTTCTAATTCGAATTCGAGTTCGAGTTCGAGTTCGAGTTGACACCACATTTAGGGAATGCTGCTTAGAAATACAATAAGGACAGCTTTAGAGCGTGCTCTCTATTTAGTTCTGGAATACATACAATATGCTAACCATCGATAATACACATATACACATACACAAATACATATATGCGAGTTGTATGTATGTATGTGCATGCATTTTACTTTGTTTTTCTTTTGTTTTTTAAGACACATTTTTTTATGTAATTTTCTTTTTGTAATAATTAAGTCGACGAGTGTAAATTGTATTATCTTACTTTGTTTTTCTTTTATTTTTTTATTTTATATATATATATTTTTTAATGAGTCGTCGCTTCTTCCTTCTCCTCAGTTGGCTGTGCGTCAATTCAATTCAAATCGATTTCATTTATTTACATTTGTTTAACACTCAGAGCTTAGATCGTACTAAGAGTTATCTATGCATATAATAATAATAAGAGTATTTGAAAAAAAAAAATATATGTTTGTTTTTTATTTTTATTTATTAATGTATATTTATTTTATTATTAAAATGTTGCCATCAAATATCTGTTTAACTCTATATACAAGCATTTGCAATATTATAAATAAAAAAAAAAATATATATTGTTAGTTATATATATATGTGTGTATATATATATATATTTAAGTTTACAAATTTATGCATATATGTGTGTATATATATATTTTTTTTATTTCGATTTCAATTTTCGTTTATTTTTTAAATAAATGCGCTTAGTTAAGACAATTTCTGGGCCAGGCCAGGCCAGATCCTAGATCTAGTCTATTATACCAAAAAAAAAAAAGTTTATATATATATATATGTATATATGTGTATACATATATATGTATGCATATGTATGTATATGTATGCATATATGTATATATATAGAACAACAACAATTCTCAATGCTAATTCTAGACGGAATTTCCAATAAAAAAAAAAAAACTTCATATGCCTTTCACATAGTTTCATATATATATATATATATATATGGTATGGATATCAATTTATTATATGTACATGAATAAATAGTATGTGTGTAAACTCTATATTTCGATATAGACACATATATATGTATGTATATATCGACATATATATATATGTATGTATATATATATGCCTAACATTTATAGCGCGTGCCATTTATAGCCGGATATCAATGGATAATACATATATTTTAAATATATATATTTGCATTTTAACATTATGTTCTGTGTGTGCTCTCGAGAAGGTATACATCCATATAGTTTTGTGTATACATATATAGCATATGTATTTATATATATATATATATTTTAACACTCGAATTTTTAATCGTTTATCGCTAATCGTTTGCTCTTTACTTTTTCTTTTCTTTTCTTTTCGTTTTTTTTTTTGTCTTTAGATAAACACACTCAATATCTATAAAAAAATTCACTACATCTTTATATTTTTTTGTTTCTCTTTTAGGTATACTGCCTGTGTGTGTGTGTGTGTAAATGAAGAAACTACCTATATAACCAGCTAACATTCAACATCTTCAACTGCTCAATCCGTATCTGTATCCGTCTCCTGCTCCAGCTCCAACTCCAGCTCCTGCTCCCTCTCCATTCTCTCCATTCCGCGTCCCTCCTCCTGCTCGCGCTCCTCCGTATAGTATAACACTTTGTAGTTTGTCTGCTGTAGGTACCGTGTGTTCCGCCTTGCCGCGCACCTCCTGATGCCCACTCACAACATGTCCGCGAAGGAGCCGTATTGCTCGTGGAAGATCGGACGGCAGCACTCCTCGACGGCATCGTATTTGTAGCTGTAGCGACTGCGGCCAGTGTGACCGTATCGATGTTTCGGCTTCTGCTGCTGCTGCTGTTGTTGTTGCTGCTGCTGCTGCTGTTGTTGTTGCTGCAGTTTCTTGTGGCTGGCGATGGAGCTGTTGCAGCAACAGTTGCTGCTGCCGTTGCTGTTGCTGCAGCAATTGCTGCAATTGTTGTTGATACGCTGATGCTGATGTTGATGCGAATGCGAATGCGAATGTGGCTGGTAGTAGTGGATGGCGTGGCATGAGGCAGTCTTTGTATTGTATTCCTGTTGAGAGTGTAAGAGAGAGAGGGGGAGAGAGAGAATGATTTATTAATGCGAAAAGTGAAATCAAATTATGCACAGTTAATTGAAATTTAATCATGCATTTATTATTTAATTTATTACAAATTCAACTTGATTATATTAATCGCTTTCGTTTCACAATAATTTTACTTCAAAGACAATCGAAATGGGTTTTAAAGAGTCGAATATTTAGTTAGAAATTGAGTTGCTTCAGTCGGGATTAGTAAATTATGTGAGAAAGCAAGGAATCCCTCCTGCTGCATGGGATATTTTCCATCATCTTATATGCAGCTCTCTACTACTCTCTATTTTCTATTCATTTTTCTCTATCTTCAATTCTCTACTCTCTATTCACCTTCATCCATTCTGTGTTTTTTATTCTTTATTCTGTATGTATTCTCTTTTACTTATTTTCAATTTTCTGTTGCCTTTTCTCTATATTCTATTCTCTATTTTCTATTCCCTCTATTTATTATTAACCAGTCTTTAGTCATCTATCGCCTATCGTATATCGTATATCGTCTATCGTCTATCTTCTAACGTCTGTACTCTATCCTCTATCCTCTATCATCTATCCTCTATCATCTATCCTCTATCCTCTATCCTCTATCCTCTATCCTCTATCCTCTATCCTCTATCCTCTATCCTCTATCCTCTATCATCTATCCTCTATCATTTATCCTCTATCCTCTATTTTCTATCCTCTTTCCTCTATCACTGCAGTCTCCATCTCTATTTTCTATTTATTCTCTATTTTAAATCATTTTTTTTCCTTTCTCTATTCTTTATTCATCATTCATCATTCATTATTCTTCACCATCTATTCTCTATATTCAATGCAGCTTTTTTCTTTCTCTGTGTTCTCTCTATCCTCTATCTACTATCCCCCTATCCTCTATTAGCTATTCCCTCTTTTCTCTTATTCTCTATTGTCTATTCTATTTCTAGTTCTATTCTAGTCGCAATTCTCTCTTCTTGCACTCTTCTCTCTTCTGCTTTCCTTCTCTCCTGTGCCTGGCTAATTTCTGATTTCTTCTATTCCCTTGTCTCTTACTCCAGTCCTTTTATCAGTGTGTTGCTCACTCTCTCGCACCCGCTTCCTCTTCCTCTCCCCCTCACTCTCTTCCACTATATTTTGCTTATCAGTCGCCGTAAATTTTGAGTGTCTGTCTGTCTGGCTGCTGTTGCTTTGCTCTCGCTGGTCAGCAAAATATTGCCAAAAATTTGTCGCAACAAATTGCCAAAAGCTTTTCCCTTCCATTTATTGCCCCCTCTCTCTCTCTCCCACTCTGTCTCTCTGCCTTGAAGGTTGCTGCTGCTGTGGCCCTGAAGCCGCATATATATATTATCAATAAATTGCATCTGACTGCCAACGCAGTTGCTTCGCCTGCTTCAGTTTATTATTAAAAGGCAAAATAAAATGTTGTCTTTCTCCCTCTCCCACTCTCTCTCTCTCTCTCTCTCTCTCTCTTTTTCTGTTGGCACTCTCGTGCAGCTGCCGCTTGTGGCACCTTGTTCTAATTTATTTATTGCCGCATGCATGTACAATATAATTTTATTGGGTGTCTGGCCAGCAGCGGGTAGCTACCCGTTAAGCCACCCTTCGCCTCACTTGTCTATGGTTGCCATTTTGTGCTTGTCTTGGCATTCACACACACACACACACACACACACATTCACTTGACCGCATTGCGAGCTTTAACAATTACGTTGGAAAATTTGTGAAAAGTCAACTGGATAACGGGCTGCCAATTTGATACACTTGCTCCACACACACACACACACATACTCGCACACACACTCGCACACCCTTGTTATTGTTGCTGCTCTTCAAGGGGCAGCGCTTGACATTTGGCGCCAAAGTTATTAAGCGGATAGACGAGCTGCGTACGACGAAAAGCGGCTTAAACAACACGCAAATGTTTTACAAAAGCAACAGCACACACACACACACACACACGCAGCAGCACACATGAGCGTGTGTGTGTGTGACGCAAAAGGTGACCTGCCTCCGCCTCCGCCTCTGCCTCTGCCTCTGCCTCTCTCGCCTCGAACGCTTTTTGTTTTAAGTTTATTGATGTCGACGTGCGTTTTTCATGCCTCAGCAAACAGTTGCACGAAAGTGGACAAACAGACAGAGAGCGGTAGACAGAGAAAGAGAGAGAGAGACACACAGAGAGAGAGAGAGAGAGAGAGCGGGAGGAGAGAGGAAGCGAGAGAGATGATGGCAGACGCGTCTGCGACGTGACAAAACCCATTATAGATGCCACCGCAAAGATAACACTTCGACAGAGGACCCAGGCCAGCAGCAGCAGAGGCAGGGGCAGAGGCAGAGGCAGGGGCAGAGGCAGAGGCAGTGGCAGAGGCAGCAGCAACAGAGGCAGGGGCAGCTACAGGTCGACAGCAGAGGCAGAGACGTGGGCAGAGGCCAAGCTGTTGGAGTCTGAGAGCTCGCATGAAGCGCCAGCTGCAGCTGATGGATCTGTGCATGTGTATGTGTGTGTGTGAGCATATGAATGGCAATGAAACAGGCAGCCCCGAAAAATAAAAAGATGAGACTCATAATATACCCAGCAGGCGAAGCAATCAGGCATGCCAGACTAAAGAAAAATAAAACTCTAAAAATATAAAAAGAGGGAAGAGAAGAGAAGAGAAGAAACAGATAAAAGAGAGAGTGAGAAAGAGGTAAGGAGAGTGAGAGATAGATAGATAGAGAAAGAGAGAGAGAGAAAGATAGGTGAGAAAGAGAGAGAGAGAGTTGCTAGAGAGATCTAGATGGAGAGACGAGACGAGAGGAAGAGAGAGACCCGAGCGGAGCGCAGCGACTCAGCTCGCTCTCGCAGCTCGGATCGATAGCGCGCGCGCCAATCCGAGCGCGACGGAGCTCGACTCGCGCTCTCTCGCGTCGATAGAGCGCGCGCTGATCGGTTGAGAGAGAGAGATAGAAAGATAGAGAGAGAGAACGAGAGATATAGAGAATAAAGCACAAAAGTTATATCATATGCCTAATTTGGCATATATGTATATGTAGACAGATTGATACATACATACATACATATGCATAGATAAAACTAAAAGAGGAGAAATCTATATACAGTCATCTTCCCATCAGAAGTCCCAGGAGCTGAAGAGTTTTCCAATGTCTCAGAGTAGCAACAACAGCTCTTGAGACTGTGCAGGGTATCTGCTAGTCGGGCAACTGTATTTTGTTTGCACAGCTTCTGCATTTGTCTCACAGTTTTTGGGATATGGAGAGTAGTGACAAGGGCAAAGGTGCAAAGGGAGCCCGAGAGGGGTGCGGCTTCATAAATTTCATTTTGTAACCATCAAAAAGTTAAGTCAACGATAAATTGAATGGCCGCTTGATTGACTGATTGACTGGCTGACTGGGTGACTGACAGAATGAATGAGACGTTGCCATGACCCCGTGTCCTTCCACTGGCACCCAAACGAAAACCCACACCCAGCCAACCTGCTCCTGCTCGCTTGGACACAGTTGTCAGCTGGTTGACCCGAACCATCGCTCCCCCCTCCTTCCCCACACTGCTCCCTTTCCGAAAAAAGAGAGCATTAAGTCAGGCTGTTGGCACTGCTGTTCGTCGTCGGAAATTATGCGGCTCGTCGGCTGGCCAGACAGAAGTTGTGCACACATGCACAGCTGCCCACCTGCAGGCAGACAGACATCCTGGACATCCGCACAACATCAGAGGGCTTTACTATATATCCGAAAATGGAACAACAACAACTACAAAATGCCAGAAGTCAAAAGCCGTCAAAAAGCGTCATTGAACTTTTAACCAACTTAGCGGGCCATGTAGCGCACTGTCCACAGAAGCACGGCCTATGTGGGCGTTGGGGGCGTGGCACGCACAATGTTACATGCTCATATAATGAAAGGACACACAGAGCAGCAAGAGAGCGACAAATAGGAGAAGCAGCACCAGCAGCAGCTGAAGGCAGAGTGATAGAGAGAGGGAGGGAGAGGAAGGTCGGCATGTCCAAGGGTCAATTCATTGGAATGCTATAGAATAATATATTATGCATATATATGCATAAATTGGCTGGTTGAATAAAGTTGAGACTATGAATATATATAATCTATAGGCAAACAAATAAAAAGAAAACAAGTTGTCTAAAGAGACAGAAGGACAGAGAGAGAGGCAGGCAGATACAGAGAAAATGTATTTTTCTGAATTTGTTATATATACATATATAGTATAAATAATAAATACATATTCCATGGAAGGAATTAATGAAGCAGAATGAACATAATAAAGCAGAATTAGCTAACATTTTAAAGTATAAATATAAAATAATGCTCTTAAAAACTTTGTATAAATTATAATAAAATTAAAAAAAATGTAAAAAAAAAAATACCATACATACTTGATATTTATGTATGTATTTCTACCTATTTAACTGTCCATCTATCCATCTATATAAATACTCATACATACATGTATATCCCTATATCAATGGCAGCCTTTTCTTTGCCAAGCTTTGGCAAACTAACAAAAACTGTTGCCTACTTATTGGGGCGCAAAAGTTTTCGCACAATTTCAGCAAGGCGCGCAGGGGGCGCAGTAAGGCATTTTCGCAACGCACTTAAAATATGCTTTGACTATATTATATACATGTATTTCGATATCTATTGTAAATATTATGTACATCAATAATATCTTTAGCTTTTGCTGAATTAAGCAGTTTGCGAAAAAAAAAAAAAAAGTGTTGCCTACTTATTCGGGCGCTAAAGTTTTGACACAATTGAGCTGAGCAATGGCTTTTGCGGCAGAGCACTTAAAGTCTGTGCATGTATGTGTGTATGGGTGTGTGTGTATGTGTGTGTGTGTGTGTGTGTGTGTGTGTGTGTGTGTGTGTGTGTGTGTGCTTTTTCTTTCTGTTTTCTTTTTAAGGCGCTGGCGATTTTCGACCAGTGGAAAATTCTGACAGGTCATAAATTGGCGCCGCGAGTGGGCCAAAAAAGGGGCGGACACACACACACACACACACACACACTGCAAAAGCCAATGCACAGTTATCGGAGCGCAGGAGCCTCGCTTGTTGTCTGCAAACACCAACACCAGCAGCAACACACCGATGAGTGCTGCTGTTGGTTGTTTGCCCGCTGCCCGCTGCCCGCTGCCCGCTGCCTGCGTCAGGGCCGTTGTTTATATTCCGCACCGAAACGAAAGCACTACGAAAGGCAGCCCAAACAAAAGCCGTTGCACAAACATAGGTGTGAAGCGGACAACAACAGCAGCAGCAGCAGCAGCAGCAGCGACGGCAGCGGCGGCAGCAACAAAAAAGCAATAAGCAAAACAACATCAAACTAAGTGGCAATGCCGCATGCGGCCAGTTGGCCAAGTGGAGTATACGCGGCCCGAACGGAACAAAGGAAATTTTTTATTAACTGTGAAATGAATAGAAAACAATCAAAACAAAGGCTTAATTGGCTGGAAAAGTAATTAAAAATAATTTGTATAAAGCGAAGAGCTCAAATTGCAATGGCAGGGTATCTGGCAGTGCAGCACATGACAAATAATCCACAAAAATATAAATACAATTTTTAAAAATATTTTTTAATTAAGAGTCCTGAGAAATTGAAAAATGGGATGCACAAAAATATTGAAAAAAAAAAAAAAAAAACATTTTTAATGCAACATTTATTTTTTTTTTTATAGGGTATCCACTAGTCATTCACATTTTAAAAACTGTGAAAAATAATATTGATTGACTGAAAAATCAATAAAAAAAATAATAACAGCCTTTGGTCTTTCGCTCTTTGCGATTCTCCAGGGTATCTGCTAGTCGGCTATTTGCTTGCACACTCGCGCTTATTTGCTCGCTGCGCTGCATTGTTGCTGCGGCTGCTTTACTTGTACAGTTAATGAAGCAAGCGCCGCATCGCGTTACGTTGCCAAACTAAAAGTTCGACTTGGTCTCTGGACTCTGGACTCTCGTGCGGCGCGAAAAACACGGAGACGGAGACGGAGAAGGCCAGGGAGAAGGAAGAGGAGCAAAAAAAGGGCGAAGCAAATAATTGTCGCTCAACGTTTTATTAGCCGGAGAGCAACAAAATGGCGGCCAGCGGAAACGGAAACTGATTGTGCGGTGGTGCCCCCACCCAACCACCACACACACTCTCACAAACACACACACACACATGCACATACAAAGCAACGTTTGTCTATGCTGCAAATTGTCAAATCTGATCTCATTAAAAGCGCGCGCGATTTGTGCGCGTTTCGCGCGCGACTTTCCACCAATCAGCCGACCATTTGACATTTGGTGCCTCAACCGTTGATTAAGCGAAGCGACGGGCAGCAGGCGGCGGCGGCGGCGGCGGCGGTTACTGTGTGCCACACGGACGGACACACACGCCTGCGGCGCTGCCTCGATATCTCGTCAATCGTTTTGTTTGTTTGCCAAAAAAATTGACTTTGAGATGTGCTTTGCACAGCCTGATTGATGGGCGGTAGAGGCGGCGTAGGTAGAGCCAGTGGCAGCAGTGGCAGCAGTGGCAGCAGTGGCGGCAGTGGCGGCCGCGGCCAGATAGCAAAAGGACGACGCGGCGAGCCACCAGCGGCAATTCGGATTTCGTCTGCTGTTGGGGACGTCGATGCGACAGAGTCGCTTTTGTTTTTAACTTTAGCGCGCTCCTCCTGTCATTTGCATTCCATGTCTTCTTATTCTATTTGTTGTTGTTTTTTGGCTATTGCTTTGGCTCAGAGCGACAAACGACAAACGAAACACACGACGGCATTTGATTGCAGCTGCGCCGAAAAATTTGTGAACTCGCCTCTGGGCCAGGCCAACGTAGCGTAATTAATGTGTCTGCATCGTTGGCCCGCCTCGATTTGGTTCTGTTGCCAATGCTAAGGCCTGGCCTGAACTCGTTTCAACTGATTCGAGCCAAACATCACAAAAGCTCGAATGAATAGGCGAAATCGTAATTGCAGAATTCGAGTATAAAGCCAATGCAATCAAGTGAAACCAAACTAAAGAACTGCTAAGAGTCTCTTCATATTCATACTTCATATAGGGTATACATCCATAGGGAACAAGGGTCTAAGGAGCTGGACAAGGGGCGACTGAGGATCGCTGTAAAATATTTGATTATCTCTGAGGATATCTGAGGATCTCTGAAAAACTTTGATCTCTGATCTCTGATCTCTGATCTCTGATCTCTGATTTCTATATAAACTTCCTCTCTTTAGAAACTTCCTATATTGAATATCTCCTTAGGGAACAAACAGCTGTGAAACTTGACGACTGAGGATCTATTTGACATGTAAGTATGCATTGCTTCACATAGATGACAGTAAAGTCTGCCAGCTAAATTGAGTTAGTTTTATTCTAATCTGGCTACCAAGAACAACTGGAATACTAGAATACTATAAATACTGTGGAATTGAGCAGAATGAGAAAAGAAACACATTTCAGCTATGTATCGTAGCCAAACACTGCAAACGCTACACTCTCTGCATCTGCATCTTAAGGGAATCCGAAACGGATTAGATGAGAAGCACAAATAATGAAGATCTAAATGTTCGCCATATCACTGCTTAAGCGATAAAGATGCATAATAACCAGCAATAAAATACATTAAAAACAAGTAACAATGTCCGAGTCGGGAGTTTCCGAATAGGTAATATCCTGACTTCAATAACAGACAAGGCTACATTCTCCCAGCACCTCATCCTATTCAAGAATGTACATATATACTTATGTACTTTATAACGCTATCATTCAAGCCCTTAACAATCTACTCAAGACCCAGCTCTAGTATACATATTCCTCCATCGAGCTATATATATATTTAAGTTCATGGCAAACTACGTGATGGCTGTAAATTTTCCATATGCCATGGCAATATCAACTGCTATCTGGGCTATCTAAACCGCTTATCTGCATTATCTGTTGGCCATTTTATTTATGAGTTTCTTAACTGATTTTCATATACGATTTACTTATAAACGTCTCGCTGCAGCTTAAGCATAATTACATTGCACTATCAAAATACGCTTGGCAGTCACGCACACAGAGCGGGCGAGTGAGTGAGAGAGACAGAGGCAGAGGCAGAGGCAGAGGCAGAGGGAGATGGGGTGGGAGTGGGAGTGGGTGAGGGAAGGGACCCTCCCCTAGTGACATCCTCTCAAGTCGACTTTGCTGCCGATAATTTAATGGTCTGCCATTTAATCTGCATTGAATTTATTATCTTGGAAAAAATTAATCTTGATATGTGGCCCGCTTATGGCGACGCTCGCTCGCTCGCTCGCCTCGCCGTTCGCCTCGTCGTTCGCTCAACAGAAATAGCTAAAAAGCAGCTCGAAGCACGCGTCGCAGCCAGCGTCGCTTCGGTGTATATCTCATAAAAATTTGCAATTGCTGGCAACGCATCTGTTCGCCAAGTGTCTCTAAATCTTTAAAGAATTATTTACTACAGTTTTTCTTGTGCCCGCAGACGACGCAGTTTCACAAAAAGAAAAAAAAAAAAGAAACCACAACAACAACAGCAACAAGATAAAGCAGAATGGGCGCAAATGGTGGGTGATTTGCAGACAACCCCCAGGAGCAGTCGCAGTTTCAGTCCAAGGCTGACAATGTCACGCCAACAGCAGCAGCAGCGGCGGTGGCAGCGGCGGTGGCGTCGACAGCGGCAGCAACCACCAAACTGTGCTGAGCCACCGTTGAGCCACCCTCATGTTATTGCTCTACGCCTGCCATTGTCCGCTGTGGCCCCTGCCCCGCCCTGTCCACGACGGCGTGTCCTTGGTGAGGCGAGTCACCATTCCGTCTCGCCTGTTGGCGCCCTGCCAGCGCACACTGGTGCGAAAGCATGCGGGAAGCGATCAAATCAACGGCTGGGTAATTTTTTTACATATAATTGATTAAGAAAGACTTGAATAAAAATTTAAAAAAATTCGTCAATAAAAAAAAATAATTATAAATACTATTTATGAAAAAAATAAAAAAAAAATGTATAAAATACATCTGTAAGTATATCATTTTCAATTTATATTTTTATATATTTTCTTTTAATATTTTAAAATATAAAAATAAAAATATCAATAGTAGGATTATTTATTTGTTAAAAAAAAAAAAAACTATTTTAGCCTAATATTTTATCAATAAATGTAAATATAATATATTAATTTACATGATATATTTTAAGTATTTCAAAATTTAATATTAAAAATAATTAGTGCTAGATTTTTTTTTAAGCATAGATTCATTTTATTAAAATTATTTGAAAATATTAATAGAAGAAAAAATTTGATGAACTTAAAATATTTGCTTAAGATTCTTTAATTTAAAAATGTTAAAAATATTTTGCATTAAATAAATAATTTAAAAAAATATATTTATATATTTTGTTGAATAAACCACAAGTAATTTTTGTTATATATATAAATATTAAATAAATAGCTTTATATTTATATAAATATATTTAATATTTATATAAACAATGTAACTTAAATTAAATTATAATATTTTAATAAAATGTAATGAAATTCAAGAATAAAAATACATAAATAAATAGATTCTTTTTTTAATTTATGCTTTTTTTACTAACATTTATTTATTTTTGTTTTTAGTTATTTATTTTTATTTATTTTGTTTGCCTGTGCACCACCGTGACGCGCGCGCTTAGCTGTGCCTTGTCTGCGAATTTATTATGTTATGTCTCCGGCTTCGTTTCGGGCGCCATCAGTGGGTTAAGGTTTCTTTTTTTCGGTCTTCCTCTATCACTGTCCCTCTCTCTCTCTCTCTCTCCTTCTCTTTGTCTCTCTGTGTGTAAGTGTTGAAGGGCATGACGGGCAATGCCCAAGCCAAAACTAAACCAAGACCAAGACCAATTCCAATAGCAATAGCAATCGCTCGCCTGCTCGGTAGCCCGCCCCTGCTACAGTTTTTGTGGATCCTGGATTTTTAGCTGGGGACATGGCCATTTTCTATGTCACTCGCTGTCGCTGTCGCTGCCGCTGTCGCAGTTCCTCTTCCTGTGCCCAGTCCCCTGTCCTGCTGGCCATCATTCAATTTTAATCAGCATGGCTAAATCTCACCAGCCAGACAAGACTCTAGAGCCAACTGCTTATCGAAACTGGCAACTGTGCGTTGAATTTGGCCAACAGCGCACAACAAAAGGCAAAAGCGGAACTGAGACGCGTTTCAATAGCTGCCGGAATACTAGATACCCTTTCAATTTCAGCTCACTTTTTGCTTAGCTGGAGTAACTTTTATAAGAGAGAGAGAGAGGAGAGAGAGAGAGAGAGAGAGAGAGAGAGAGAGAGAGAGAGAGAGAGAGAGAGAGAGAGAGAGAGAGATGATAGATAAGAGCGAGCGAGAGATTAGCGAGGATTGGCGCTAGAGAGATAGAGATGCGCGAGGCGCGATTAGAGAGAGCTCGAAGAGAGAATGCGAACGTAGAGCAGAGAGAGAGCTATGTATATAGGGTAAAAGTCTATCGCTCTCTTTCAGTCTCTCTCTCCCACATCTCTCTCTCTATAGCTGATATACCCGTTGTGTATTCGGAAAATGGAAATATGTGGAGAGCACATTTAAAATGCGACAACAACAAATTGACAAATTTCAACAATTTCGCCGTTTGTTGCTCTACTTCTGCTACTTTTGCCTCTGCTTCGTCTTCTTTGCAATTGAATTGGTTTCATTTTTTTTTTTGGTATTTTGGCATTGTTGTTGGCCGCTTTGCGTTTGCTCATTTCTTTTATTATGGCTAAGTGAATGAATGCGTCCGATTTGCCTGCATATGTGGCAGCACTCCTATCCCTATGCCCACTCCCTGCTCCTGCTCCTGCTCCTACTTCCGCTCCTACTCCTGCCCACTTGAAATGCGGCATCTGACCGCCATTGTCCAGCTACGACGCCATGTGGAACTGCCTGACTCTGGCTGCAGAGGAGACCTGCTGGAAATCCATTCGAAAACCATTTTCATATTTGCGAACAGACGTTTGGCATTTGATGTGGCTCTGATTTTATTTGGGTTGCCCTTTTGCCAGCTCCTGCCCGTCGCCCCCGTCCGTCTGTCTGTCCGTCTGTCTGTCTGCTCGTCCTTCACTGTTGTTGGCTTGCTTTATTAGCCTGTTTTGTTGATGTTGCTGGTTACGAGCGATTTGGCAACATTTAAACGATTTTCAAGTGAGCCGCGCCGCTTGGCTTTCCTATTTTCTCTCTCCCTCTCTCTCTGTCTCTCCCTCGTCTGCTTCTTTCGCCAAGGGCTGCCAAGCACCGGAAAAGCTTACAGCGAGGGGCGAAGAGAGGGAGCACAACATACGATAACTGCTGTCAAATGGACTGTATACAAATCGTTTTCAGATCAAGTTTTTGGCCAAGCTGAAAGAAGTTTAACAAGTCCCAGAGATCACTGTATGTGTGTGTGTTTGTGTGTGCATCGAGTCAGATTGCAGCCAGGTAAATAATGCATGGGTGCAAGTGTGTGCCATAGTTGAATTTCATATTACATATTCAATTAAGAGCACACGCAGCCAGTGCATAATTGATGAACGTGGCCAAGCCAAGAATCACATCGCATCGCATCGAATCGAATCGAAGCGGGCTAAAAGACTATTTGATGCGTTTTGAAGAGCATATCAATGAGTGGGATTGTGAGCCAAATGCAATTACAATTTATCTAAGCAGAGAGAGAGAGAGAGAGAGAGAGAGAGAGAGAGAGAGAGAGAGAGGGGGGAGAGCTACAGAGTGCTTTACATAACTTAAGAAGCCAATGCAGCTCGTTGCCTGAGGTGCAGCTGAGTCGTATCTCTTGCTGTTGTTATATGTATATGTATATTCGATGCCTGAATGAATATATGAATCATTTGGCATTCACACTTGCCGCCATGGCAGCTAAGCCATTCATGAATTGATTCATTATGCACTGCAATATTTATAACAAATCCAATGACTCGACTGGAGCTGTGCGAACTCTATGGAGTTATTACTAAATGCTTGCTGCTTCAGTCAGACACCCACACGCACACACACACACACACACACACACACACACACACACACACACAAGCGGCTGTTCGCTTGCTACTTAACACTCGAGGCAAATTAGTTGCGCCGCAGCACAATTGCGACTATAAATCAACACATGGACAACAACAACAACAGCAGCAGCAGCAGCAGCGGCAACAACAACAACAACAAACAACACGCACTTTGCAACAGATTTTTTATGGTGCCCAAAAACGTGCGCCCTTGCGGATGTGAATGAGAATGCGGATATCAATGTGAATATGAATGTGAATGTGAATGTGAATGTGAATGAGAATGTGCTCAAAAGCATTTCAACAGTGTCTCCGTCTCCGTCTCCGTCTCCGTCTCCGTCTCGGTCTCGGTCACAGGCTCAGACTCAGATGCTGTCTTGCTCGAATCGAATCGAAGCGAATCGCATCGCTGATTCACCCTAAAATGCTGTGAGCATCCCCGCCCAATCGCCCGCTGCCCTTGGCTCAGCCGCGACCCTGTCGAATGCACAAAGCGCACGCACAATTGTGCAAATTGACAGATTTATAACAAAATGCAATGAATAACGGCATCGTTCGTTCGTTCGTTCAGTCACAAGGGTTGCTGCCGGCAGAAATCGATAGTTGAGCCAGAGAGCATATTGGCCGCATTGGACGGATTGCATCTTAGGCTGTAAGAGTTTTAATGCTGATATTGGGATTTCGATTTCAACAGGCGCCTTAATGGCCTCACTTGCCCACTCATAATCCCTGTGGCAGACCAAGAAAATGGGGGCATGTGTGTGTGTGCGAGTGTGCGAGTGTGTGTGCAAACAAGTTCCCACATAGCTGCCCGGAGAGATGATGCGGTCCGCATCCGAGTCCGAATCCGGCATTACCCCAGTTTCCATTGCACAGATGAATATACATATACATGTATATAAAAAATAAAAGTGAAGCTGAAGAAGAAGAGACAGAGAAAGAAAGAGAGAGAGAGAGAGAGAGAGAAAGAGAGGGAATCAAATCTATGAAGTTCAATCAGTTTTAATTGATTCATTTCGTGGGTATTGAAAGGGGGCAAACAGAGCAAGAACAAGGGCGAACGCAAGGGCAAGGGCGGGGGCGAGGGCGAGGGCGGGGGCGGGGTGCGGTGGCAAGCTGCCCGCTACAGATAATGACGATGTTGTCTGTTGCTGCCGCGCTGCCTGTTAATAAATTTATTATCTTGGGAATATCCGAGAGCGGCTAAAGCGACGCGTCGACTGCGACGTCGACGGCGACTGCAGCAGCGGTAGCGGAAATGCCTCGTTGATTTGAAATGGAGCCCTGGGTCTGGGCCAAGCCGCAAATTTATTATGATTAAAGTTGAAAAGTTGAAATTGATGCTGCAACAGTTAGAGCGACAACAACAACAACAACAACAGCAACAACAACAGCAACAAGGCTGAGCTGGCGAGCATAAAAAAATTGTATATACAAAAGATAAACAGAATTGGGACAGCAGTAGTTATAATAATGATAACGATAACGATTACGATAACGATCATCATGACGATAACAATGACGACGATGAGGAGCATAACCTCTAAGGCTGAGTCCCAAACGCTGCGAGAGCCGAGGCAGAGCTAAAACGTTTAGCAGGTGTCATTAGCGAAGGAGCAAAGCCTTACGAGTATATGCTGCTGCAGATCTTGGGAATTGACAGAGATTTTCAAGAGAGATTTTCACAGTTTATAGTATTTTATTTATGCATAGCAATTAATAAATCATGTGGAGTGAGTGCTAATGGAACTCTTTAGTACTGAGGCGGATATAAGAGACTCTGCTTTAGTGCATATGTATTTTAAATATACTTTATAGCACCATGCATAACCATTTATAGCGTAATATATAACTGTTCTTTGCAAGTTTTGGCAGATTTTTCTTATTAAATTTTACGTTTTTGCTTTCCATTTCGAAGAAGTTATGCTTTATTATTAATTTTTAATTTTATTATTATTTTTTTTTTAAGTTTAATGGAAGTTTATTTTTGTATTTTTTTTAAATTAATTTTCAATTTAAAGTTACATTTGGTTTATTCAATGTATTATTTTATTATTTACTTTATTTTATATCATTTAATTATTTTTTATTCATTTATTTTTTATGTATGATTTTTTTTATTTTTTTATTTATTTTCAAATTTAATTTTTTTTATTTAATTTTGTTTTGTTTTTTTTTTTTTTTTTTTTTTTTTTTTTTTTTTTTGTTTTTTATCTATTATTTATAGATGGATTCTACAAAAATTGTAATGAAATTCGATATGAGTTCCATGAGCACAGCCAAAAGCATTGTTAAATGTAGTTGAGTGGACAGTAAGGAATGAACCAATCTCAAAATTTGCTTCCTCATCAATATAATCAACTTCTCTCTCTATGAGCCTACAGGTTAATATAATGAACTTTGAGGTTATTTCATAATTAATAAATAATAATTAGCCTCTTTGTCTTTGTATTATCATACAGATAAATCAGATATTTCATCAATATCCCATATATCTATCATTCACTCTAATATCATCCATATCAGATATATCGGCAATATCCCATACATTTATCCTTCATTCTGATGTCTTTCATGTATCATATCAATATCTCATATACATTCAGTCAAATAAGTATGTATCTATCCTTCACTTCAAGATCTTCAATATCAAATATATCATTAATATACCATACATCTATTGTTCAGTCTAATATCTTCAATATCAAATATATCATTACTATCCCATATTGATATTCCCATACATCTATACTTCATTTCAATATCTTCAATATCATTTTCGATTAATTTTTAATAAAGATATATCATATCATATCAAATGACAACATATTATATAATATCATATCAAATCTCTTACTTTACTCACCATAACAATGCTCCATTTCTTGCATATGTGACGCAGGGCCTTTTTGTAGCATCACGGTTTCATGGTCCAGAAGTTCTTTTTGGGTTTCGCGCCGGTGGCCACTGAGATGGCGCCGCCCGTTGCTGAGCCCGTGGCGGAGGCAATCGAACGGCCCGAGGACCGCTGCTGATCCGCCGAGCAGCGACGCGGATAATTGAAGGGCGACATCGAGCTGCCGCCTGACATCTCGCCCATGCCCATGGCCAGGCTCGAGTTCATGGGCGGCATGCCCATGCCCATGGCCATATTCATTGGGCACGGCATGCCCATGCCCATGTTCATGCCCATGCCCATGGGCAGGCCCATGCCGGCTATGCCCTGATCCTCGCCACAGCTGGCCATGCTGCTCTTCGAGGTGGAGGTGCCCGAGGCTGTCGAGGATCGGCAGCTGCGCAAGTTGTGCGGCAGTGTGCTGCTGTTACCGTTATTATTGTGGCCGTTGCAGTTGCTGTTGCAGTTGCTGTTGTTGTTGCTGTTGCTGTTGCAGTTGCTGCCGCTGCTGTTGCTGTGGTTCATCATTGTGGGATTGTGCCCATGGCTATGGCTGTGACTGTGACTATGGCTATGGCTATGGCTAGTGGGCGTGGCCGTCTTATAGTAGCGCAAACTCTCATTGTAGCTGGCGCCGCTGCTGCTGCCGCTGCCACTGAAGCCGCTGTCGAGGTCGCCCTCATCGAACTCCGGATTGATGCAGCTGCTGTGCGCATGATCCTTCAGCTCCATGCTGTTCAGCGTGCTCGACAAGTTCTCGAGGCTGGCGTGCGAGGCCGAGCTGGAGTTGGACGCGGCGCTGGCCGCGGCGCCGCCAAGCAGACCGCCGCGACGCGGCCGCTGCCCGGTACTCAGCACATTCTTGCCTTGCACGGAGGAGGACGATGAGGAGGAGTTGCCAACGGCGCCACTGCCGCTGCCGCTGCCGCTGCCACTGCTGCAGCTGGTGCTGGTGGCCGGCGCCTCATGCTGTACATCGTTCGAGCTGGCGCTGGCCGGGCCGCCGTGACTGGGACTGATGTCGGGCGGCGTGGGCGGCATTATGAGCGCCTCCAGCGACAGATTTAGCTCGTCCAGCACACGGAAATGATTGTGCTGGACGCGACGCAGCTCCTCCTTGACGTTGCCCACACTGGAGGTGGCAATGCGATTGTCGGAGAGCACTTTGCGTATCTTCTGATCGCTAACCTCCTCGTACAGGTTCTCGGTGGTGCCGTAGCGTGTGGTGTACGTGTGCCTGTCCCGCTCCTCGGCGCTGGGCGACGACGACGTGGACTGCCCGCTGTGCGACGATGACTTCGAGCGGAAGCTCTTCGCCAGCAGCGCCCGGATCGAGTTGCGCGGCGGACTCTTCGACGGCGCGTGATGGTGGTGTCCATTGCCCTGGCCCTGGGCGGGCACGTTCGTATGGCATTTGGCGGCGCCGGGCTCGTAATAGGCATAGGAGTAGACGTGATTGAATGGCGCCGCGGCTGCCGCTCCAGCTGAGCCACTGGGGCCCATGGCTCCAGCACTTGGGCCACCCACACCACCCGCAACTCCAGCACCACCGGCACCACTGCCGCCATTGTAGGCCACATGCAGCGAGGCCGTGGACGACATGCCGGCCGCTGAACCAGCCCCGTGCGAGGGCGTGGCACTGCTGCTGCCGGGCGTCATGACGCCAGCGGCGAAGCCATAATCCAGCGACGAGGTGGACGACGACGACTGCGCCGTGGCGGTGGGCTCGAAGCGCTCCATGGTGGCAGCGATGTTCTTGCGTGACCATTTGACCTGCGAATTATCGAAGCGCATGATTAACTATCGGTCGAGTTGCTCTCCAAAAGCTCAGCGATACGCGAGCCGTAATTAATGATGTGCATACTTTCTGCGGGCAGTGTAAAAGTGTAAAGGTGTTTAATGTGCCTAAATTTGGCAGCCCTCGCACTCATATTTCTCGAAATAAATTTACCAAACAAGAATTTAAATTTAAATAATAAATAAATTATTACTAATAAATATATCATATAAGAGATATACTTTTTCATTGTTATTTTTAAACTAATTTTAAAATATTTTCTTGAATATAAAAAAGATAAAAAAAAACAGAAATTTTGTATTATAATTTAAAATAATTAAAATGATAATACAAATAAAGAGCAATATTTTAAACATTTTATAGTTTTATGCAAATTAAAAAAAAATAACAAAAATTTTATTTATTTTAAATTAGAATACATCTTTTTTTTTAATATTTTAATATTTATATATTCGTTGTGTTTAAAGTATTTTTTTTTTTTTTTTTTTTTTTTTTTTTTTATTGTATGTTACTATATTATTTTATTATTATTATTATTTTTTATAATTCTTTTTATTTCTTTTTATACTTATTCTGCCATATTTATTCAAATACTGTTTAAAATATTTTGATTGCTTGTTTTATTTATTTTATTTTTTTTTTTGTCATGTATATACATGTATTTACAAATGTTATTAAGTTTTTTCTTTAATAATTTGATTTGTAATAAATATTTTAAAATGATTTTCAATAACATTCAATGCATAAATAATATTTTAAATATAATAAAAATATGAATATATTTTTTTTTAATTATTCTTTGGAAATATTTATTAAAATCTCTTTTAGATATTTATATATTTTCCCAAAATTTTAAAAAATACTTCTTATTGTTTTTTTTTTTTTTTTTTCTTAGAGTAATAATATATATTTTAATAATTTATGGCTTTAACAAAGTTTTTGTTTTATTCTCACCTGTTGCTCCACATCCATTTTGTGGTTGCTGCGACGACTGTGTCCGCGTCGTCGTCGCTCCGTGAAGGGCTCGCCGTGACCGCCTTGGAGCAGCAGCATCTCCCCGTTCTGCTGCGACGACGATGAGGAGGACGAGGGCGGCGCTGGCATGCAGAACTCAATGCTGTCCATGTCGTCCGGAAAGATTAGATCGCCGCGATGGCCATGGTGATGGCCCAGCGTGGCGGCCCCATGTGCAAGGCCGGCCATGCCCATGCCCAGCCCGCCGTGGCCATGACCGTGTCCGTGCCCATGCCCGTGGCCGTGCGCCATGCCGTGCCCGTGCCCGTGGCCGTGGCCGTGACCGCTCATAGTTAGCTGATTGCGCTGCAGGTGGCGCATGGAGCCGTGTCCGGGTGCACTGTGCACAGCCACCGTGGTCTGTGTCTGCAATTGTTGCTGCTGCTGCTGCTGCAATGTGGGTGGCGGATAATCGGCCGGCGGTGGCGGTGCAAAGCTGGCGAATTGTGGCGAGGCGCATCGATTCTGAAATTTGGACGCGGCGGCGGCGGTGCTGCTGGCGCTGCCTGGATACATCTTGCTGCTCTCGTTATTTTGCTATGCCTTTCCGCTGAGCTACCGACAATAATATGCTGACGTTGTCGGTTATCGTTATCGCTATCGTTATCGGCTCCAGTGGCGAAGTGAAGAGCGAAAGAGCAGTCCACTCAAGCGCACATCGTCTAGAAGAGAAGAAGAGAGAGAGAGAGAGTGAGAGAGGGGAGAGAAAACAAAGCCATTAATCAGCGTTGGAATTGAAAGCGTTACGAATGCGCATGCGGGCGGGCGGATGAATGGATGGGGCATCAGAGCCGGAGCCCAAAACACAGCCAGTAATAGCAACAGCAACAGCAACAACAACAACAACAACAACAGCAACCGAACGACACATGACTGACATGCCATGCCATGCCAAAATCCCACAAATAAAAGCTGGAATTATGAGCTTTGCTCCGGCACCGAAGCAGCAGGCACTGAGCCAGCGAAAACTCCAATCCCAATTTATTTATGCGACCGCCAAACAAAACATTGTTGCCGCCGCAACAACAACAACAACAACAATAGGAACAACAACACGCATGTAAAACATTTGGCGTTGGCATGCCATTTCCCAGTTCTCAGTTCCCAGTTCTCAGTTCCCAGTTCTCAGTTCTCAGTTCTCCATTCCCAGTTGCCAGTTAGCAGCAGTTCCCATCGCCCATCTACCAGCACCCAGTTCCAGAGTCGTCCACTCGACGAATGCCATAAAACAGCATTAAAGCTATTAACAGGCGGCGAGCGCAGGCAGAGTTATTTCATACCCTCTAACTGGCAATTAGGATGGGGTATATGTATGCACTTGCTGCCTCCGAAGTGTGATGATAATGGACAAAGTATCAGATATGATATGATACATATCGGAGTATTTTCATATGCCTAACATATACATATATGTATATCGATCTAAATGTTTCATAAAACTTTTCATTGACTGATATTAAAAACTCATCTATATACATTCTGTATTTTAAACATATAAAAAGAATCTTTTTAATGCACAATGTAGAATGATATAAATTTTTACATTGTATGCAAAGTCTTTATAATGCTGGTATATGTTTTTACACATTTGTTTGTATATATATATCTGTTTTTTTTATTATATAAAAATATATGTCATCTTAATATTTATTTATGTGTTTATAAATAGTTTTATTTTTTTTTTTTTTTTATTTTATTTATGTATTATATAATTATTGTTTTTTAATTTTTAATAGTTTTGTATTTTTCTATATTTTTACATAATTTATTCATGTTTTTATTTATTTATTTATTTTTTTTTTTTTAATTTAATGCATTTTTTCTTTAAATAAATATGTAATTTTTTTAAATTAATTTTTTCGGTATTTATTTTTTTTATATTTGATATAAAATTAGTATTTTTCTTATATCTTTCTTTATATCAATATTTGATACCACCTATCATTTATATACATTTTTTGTTTTTTACGTGCATATGTTTGGGTATACTTATCTATTTTTTATAAACTTTTGTTACATAAACAGTTTTTTTTTATCATCTTTCATTTTATATATTTATAACCATTTTTCATTAAGATTCATACATTTTATCATTGTTCAAAAGGTTTTCTCAGGCTCTCCAATCTCTCACTTGTCTTGCACTTCTCATATGAAACGTTCAACTTTTTACAGGGCATCTGTCAGTCGTTGTCCCTGTGGTCACTCACTCGCTGCTCCACAATTCATTTCATGCTTGTGCTGCTTCTTCTCGTGCGTGTGTGACTGATAGCAAAGCCGAAACTGAGATCCGTTCTATCTTCGTTTTTGGCCGCGCTCCCACCCGCTGTTAATCCTTTCGCCCGGCTCCCCGCCATCCCGCCATGCCCGCTGCTCCGCTGGCCCACCCACCCACTTTTACGAGCCAGTGGCCATAAATCAATCAGGAGAGCACTGGACGCAGATCGCCTTTATGAGCCACTCGCAGCCGTCCAGCCGCAACTCGGCTAATCCTTGAGGCAGCCGGCAACGGAGTGCACCTCCTCCCACCATCCCCCTCTTCTGCGCTGCCTCAAGGCCAACGTCGTCCAGCCAATTGAAATGCTGGCAACATACAAATCTTTTTCATGCCACCGAATGTTGCACTCGCCACGAATTTCGTGTTATTGTTGCTGTTGTTCTCTCATTCTACAGGGCTTGATTCGTCAGCTATGCAATTTGTCGTCTGTCCTTTCGCTTCTCTCGTATATAAACTAATTGCTAGCACTGTACATTCTTAGCCAGAACTTTCTTTTCTAGTAGAGTATTTAGCATTCGGCATGCTTTGCTGCTATTTGTTGTTGTAGCTATGTTTGCTTTTTTTTCTGCTTCTTTTTTTTTAGGCATTTCGATTTCACTGCACAGCAATAACGAACTACAAACAACAACAATCGAGGAAAGCCGGAGCAGGAGCAGGAGCAGGAGCGGGTGTGGGAGCGCTAGCGGAATGCCTGTCGTACCATCGAGCAGCAACTGGCAATCATTTTTATCCAACGCTGATTGATATATCAAATTGATAGCCCCGTGCCGTGCGCCATGGCCAAAAATGTTGTTTAGTTATTTTTGTTATTGTACTTTGGGCAGCGAGTCGATCCTACCAGCTTGTCAGCTCTGCTGACGATGGACACCTACAGCAATAGGCTTTGCTATTGCTCCGGTTCCCTGTTGCTTTCCCTCGCTCTGCTACAATCCCTGCCTCAGCGGCACAGCCCCTCCTACTCCTTCTCCTGCTCCTGCTCCCTCTTTCCTGCAACACCCTCAACTTTTTGTGTGTCTGAATGCGTGTGCGCGCTTATTTGTTTCATCAATTCGACTCTTTTGTTTTTTTGGCTGTTTTGTAGCCTATTTTTGGTTTAGCCTTTTTCAGTTTTAGCCGATTGCATTTCACATGCAAATTTTAACGAGTTGTTTGCGGTCGTCTATGCCACAGCAACAACAACAACAACAAATCACTGCCGTTTATTTGCAGGCAACATTTTGATTTGGCTGATTGAGTTTGCCCATGTCGAAGATTAATAATAAAAAAAAAAAAAGAAAAACCAAAAAATAGGTGGAGAAATCCAGAAACTAGCCAAATGCCATAGCCGACCAAAAATGTCCAGCAACTGATCAGATGCATTTTTTTCCAATTTAAATAATAAAAACATTTCTCTAATATATATATACATATATATGGAAGTAGTAGAAAAATCTATATCCATGCAATTTCCATTTCCAGTGCATAATTGAGTTGCCTGTAGAAAATTGATTTTTGCTAAGCGCTTCGCAAACACCAATTGCCAATTGAACAAACAGCTAAGCAAGGATATGCCTATATATTATATATTCTATATTCACATACATATATAGGCTAGGCATAGAATGCGATTGTTGCTTGACTCATAGCACTGAAAGCATACTGAGCAGTGGCTCAGGTTCTTTGGCCATGTTTGAAATTTAATGAGACTTTATAGCTGAATTTTATATATTTAATTTTATTTTTTTTTTTATATTTATTTCAGAATAAACATATCATTATGAGATTTTATAGCTGAATTTTATATATTTAATTTTAGTTTTTTATATTTATTTCAAAATTAACATATCGTTATGTATAATTTTTAATTTTCTTTAATACTATTTTTGTTTTATTTTTTTTAAATTTCATATTTACTTTTGCATATTTTAAATTATATTCATATATTTTATTTATACATATTATTAAAAAATCTTAATCTAAAACTTAATATTTTATATCCATATTATATATTTATATTTTATACTTTATATTTTACATTTCATAAGCATATTTTATGTTTAATTTTGTTTTTTTTTAATATTTCAATTTTGTATTTAAATTTTATATTTGTTTTTGAATTTACAATATTATATGATATTTAAAATTTAATATATATTTTATGTTTACATTTTTTATATTTCAATTTTTTATTTTACATTCATATTTATTTTTATTTATTTTTAAGTTAAATTATTTTTAAATGTAAAATTATATTTAATATTTAATATATTGTTTTTCAAATTTTTGATTAATTTTATATTTATATTTTATACTATACATTTTAGATTTTCATTTATTTCATTTCATTTATATTTTATATTTCATATTTTATATTCTATATTTTATATTTTATATTTTATATTTTAAATATTATGTTTTATATTTTACATTTTATATTTTCTATTTTATTTATATATTTTCTTATACAACCTTTTTTTTGTGTCTATTTTGTGTAGCCCAACTACCGTTTGCTTCTTCAAGTTTCCCCATGACTATTTAGCAGTTATGTAATTGCCTTTGATTGTGATACATTCTGCAATTATAGTCGAGCCTGTTCAAAAAGTAGTTCAAGAAACAGCTATAATAGCTGGAATATGTAATAGCCAGGCTAAATTAGTTTTGCGCTATTAGCTTTTTGCTGGAATTACGTAAATTGTGTTTTCGATATATCAATTATCGATTTGCTTGAATCGATTAGCTTCTTTTTTGCCATTTTTTTTTTTTTTGTTTTTTGTTTTTGTAGCCAAGTCTCAGCTCAGCTGGACTCGTGCACAGGTAGTCATTTTTTATTCAGAATTGGCCTGATTGCCAGACACCGTTCGCCCCACTGACTGACTGGGCGTGACTCCCCCACTCGGTGTAGCTGTGTGTGTGTGTGGGCGTTTGGGCAAAGCAATTTAGCCGAGGCTATTTCTATGATTTGAAGTTGTTTTATTAAACTTTTTTCGTGCAGCAGCTGAAGCAGCAAAAGGTCTCTCTATCTATGTACATATGTATCTATCTGGCAGCCAAGAGTATCTCATGGATACATGGTGGCAGCTGTGGCCAATTCAATTGGGAGTTGGGCAAAAGCTAAGCAAAGGAGAGTGCAACAGGTTTCAGTCGAACAAGATAAGGTGACAACTCATTAGTTCCCACTCTTACTCTCTCTCTCTGTCTCTCTCTCTCTCTCTCTCTCTCTCATTCTCTCCATTTAGCTCTTCCCCCCTCTGACTCCCCCTCAGTCATGTCAACTCATTAGCACATTTTGTGCGTGTTGCACATCATTAGAAGGCAGCAGCGTTCAAAAATCTAACTGCAAGGCATCGTCGCCATTGTCGAGTGGCATGTAGCATGTAGCATGCGGCATGCGGCATGCGGCATGTGGCATGTGAACGATGCTTTGTTGCCGCACACGTGCCACACGCTGCACCCACACCCGAGTCCAACGCCCCGAGCTCAGTTTGCCATAGTCAAAAATTCATTGATGTCAATGGCAAGCGTCGCCCATGCTCCATCCACTCACTCGACACACACTCACACACTCACACACTCATGCACTCATTCAATCGACATTCAACATTCGACAGCTCTCTTTCGCCTTGAGCCCCAACGCATCATGCATATGAAAATTGGCCAATTTGGCGGGCCAATTGAACTGCCAGCCGTAATGCTGGCCAAAACAGGGATCGAGCGACGTCTGGCAGCGACGCCCGCTTGCTGCTTGCCGCTTGCCGGTAGCGCCACAGCACCACAGCACCACTGCACCACAGCTGCCAGCTTCCGGCTTCCTGCGCCCTGCGCTCTGCTCCCATTCAGGCATCCTTCAACGTAATGACTTTAATTAACATGCATTGACTGTTGTTGTTGTTGTTGTTGTTGCTGTTGCACTCGTTGGTGTTGCACTCTAGCTGCAAGTGGCTCGCTCAAGTGGAAGTTTTGGCAAACGCGAAGCAGCTTGCCAACAAGCAATTGCCACACGAAATGTAGGCCACAAATTGAGAGCAACAACAGCTGCAACAACAACAACAACAACAACAGCAACATCTAAAGCAATTGCTATAGCAGAACAATTAATTAATAAAGCTTCAAATTTTCTGTACAACACGAACTGAATGAATGGGTCAAGTGAATAAATGAATGAGTGTATTCATTGCAGCAGTCGACCGTCTCTGGCTATTGTCATAAATTGTCTACTCTTGCTGTTAATAAATAAATTTATTGTTTTTTTTTTTTTTTAAGCTCTTAGTTTAGATAAATTTTATTTGGAATTTTAAATGGATATAAAGTCGGCAAATTTAAAAAAAATATATATATATATATATATATATATATATATATATATATATATATATATATATATATATATATATATATATATATATATATTTATCAACTTTATTTCCGTAAAATTCCATCTAAATTTAAATTTTTATATTTATTTATTTAATTTCTTTTTGTCTTATTTTAGAAATGTAAATATTTTCCGTCTCTAACTATTGTCATAAATTGTCTACTCTTGCCTTTAATAAATAAAGTTTATTGTTTTTTTTTAAGCTCTTAGTTTAAATTAAATTAATTAAATTTAAATTAAATTTATTTGGAATTTTAAATGGAAATAAAGTTAGTAAATAGAAAAAAAAATATATATATATATAGATATATATATATATTTAAACAAATTTTTTCAACTATTTAGAAAGCATCATTTATGTAAATTATATAAAAAATATAACAGTTTTTGTTTTTTTTTTTATTGACTATATGGAGCATATTTTTTTTAATGATATTTTTCAGACAAGTCTATATATTATTATTTGTTTTCTATCTATTATCAACTAAGTTGCATTTCATTTACTTGTATAAATATTCGTCTATACCTCATCCCATTTTGTTATTTATTTATTTATTTATTGTAGCTTGTTACAATTAGAATAAAATCAGCTCTAATTTAGGACTAAGTCAGCACTGATTTTCCTATAAGCTATACCAATTCACAGTTTTACAACAGATTTCGCAGATGATGAATTGACTTGACTATAGAGGAATTCGGGTATATAAGAAATTGTCACTCCCCATTATTGCCGCCTTATTTATTTTCATCTAAGTTACCTTTTCACATCTCTCTCTCTCTCTCTCTTCCTCTCTCATTATAATTTTTCCCAATTATTCGCTCAGCCAATTATATTCTTAAATATCATAATGAAATGGATATAATTAGTTTTTATTGCATCTTTATGCTTGACAGATTCGCTCAATTATCTCATTATGTTGTATCTTTATCTCTCTGAATCTGCACCTTCAATTTTTCTCAATTTGCAGCTCTCATCGTATTTTTCATTTACGCTGAATTTCAGCAAGCATTTGGCCACACTATGGCTTTTACTTGTACAAATCTTCTTCTTTAGCTGCTATCAAGCACAGGCACACACACACACGCACCTACTCCTGCCACTGCTCTCGGGGCGACAAAAAAATGTGAAAAATAAAAAGAAAAACCAAAGCAATGGCAAATCTAACCAAATGCCAACACAAATTTTGTTTGCACTTTGTATTAGGTTGACAAAAATCAACACCCAGACGGACGGACAGACGGACGGACGGCAATGGCTATGGAGACGAGCGTACAATGTTCTTGGAGCTTTGCCTCAATCAGAAGTCAGCCAAGCAAAGCCCTGCTGGGCGAATGCGAGCTGACGAGGGCAGAGCAACGTAGCTGCAGTTACTGTAGATAGATTTATGTTGCCAAGCCGCCCACACATTACACACACACACGCACACAGAGAGACAGATATGTGTGGACTGGGCTTAGCTGTTTGTCTTTTGCAAATGTTGGCAATATTTTGTGGTAAAAGGTGAATTTATTAGCACTCCCCACGCAGTCAGTTCTTTCAGTCTTTCTTTCAAATTATGGATGCCATATGTCTGTCTCCTTGCTACAGCCATCTCCCTCTCCACCATCCTCTCTCTCCCACTCTCCCTGCGACTGCTCAGTCTATGCCGAAACGCAACTCTTCAACAATTTCAGGTTTTCGTTTCGTTTCTTTATGCAGCTACCTGCCCTCCCCTCCCCCCCCTCGCTCTCTCTTCCTCTCTCTGTGTTTGTCACTGCAACTCACTCGCTTTCTCTTTCACTCTCTGGCCCAATTCTTATCGTAGGCGCTGCAATTTAAAACACATTTTCGGGGATTAAAATCTTGACAAATCATAAACAAAACGGCGTCGGCGAGGCAGCTGCGCGCTCTGCACGCAATTACGGATACATTTGTGGCTCTGTATATCAATGAGTGTGTGTGTGTGTGTATCTTTAGACGACAGACTGATTTACTTGAGCCTAACAAAAGAGAGAGAGGAAGAGGGAGAGAGAGAGAGATGCTCCACAGCAACAACAAAAAAGGCAGTCAACGAGCCCCAAAAAGCCACAATGACAATAAAATACCACACAGACACACACACACACACACGCACACTCGCACAGCTGAAATGCATATCTAATAGAGCGTGTGTGCGAGCGAGACAGCTAGAGCCTGGACAAGCGCTACGTAAAGCAGGAAAATTCTTGCAGCTTCTCAGCTTTTGTCCAGCGACAATTTATGAAAAAAAAAAAAAAACTAAAATAAAATGAAAATCTTTAGCTAAACAGCCAGAGAGGGCAGACAGAGCAGACAGGGCTGGCTGGCAGAGGGCGGGAGAGTGGCAGCCCTGCCCAATGCTAGCGGCAGCCGCCGCATAAAAGCCACATGATACGCATCTTTTGGATTGTTGCTCTTGAATTTTTTTTTAAGCCGCTTTTTGGTTGACTTTGCTGCGACATAAAACACAATAAAACTGATATAAAAAAACACACACGCACACACACGCACACACACGCACACTGGACAGCCAAAGAGAGAGGCAGAGAGGAGGGGAGATGGGGCATGACTAGATGAGATTGGGGAGCAGCGGCCATATCGAGGCTGACAACGCTTTCAACGCATGTCAATGTCGACATTTTCAAATTCCAATAAGTTTCATTTGCTGTTGTTGTTGTTGTTGTGATGTTCTTTGATAAAACGGTAAAATCAACAAAATGCACACACACACACAGAGAAGAGACAAGATAATCGTCTCCATATAGTATACATGTGGGTCGCTCTATTTACAGTATTTTCTTAAACTTACCAGCAGGTCGAAAAGCTCAATTTCCCCTCAAAAAAAAAATGTTCAGTTCAGCTCAAAGTGCTTGGCCTCGGCTGCTTATAAATATGGAAATGCTGTAATCATAGAGAAAGAGAGAGTGAGTGCATTGAATATATATATATATATGTATGTGTACAATTTAATTAGCATGCGTATACTTTTGGCATACACTATAAAAGGGAATAATAATAAGCAGCAGCAGAAAACTGAAAACTGAAAATGAAAAACTCATCAAAGTGAAATTTGCATGTGGAATGCAAATGTTTTATCAAGCGTAAGAAATTGAGTTATACAAATACGACATACTAACTACAGTGCCTGTCAGACACACACACCCGCACACATTTACATTTTAAAGTAAAAATGTTTTTTTTTTTTATTATTATTTTTTGGGTCAATTCCATGGCTAATTGAATGTTTGTCGAACAGATTCATCTCAATTAGTTGTCAATATCTGAATGTCAAATTGGCAGTTCGTTTGTCTGATGTTTGCTTTATATGAACTACACACACACACACACACGCATATATATACATACATATGGGCCTCACTGTCTCTGGCTGTCTTTGACATTGCAATTGACTTGAGCTCTCATTACAATTGAATTAACTCTTTGAGCAGCAAAAAGCCAACTGATTGACTGGAACTGAGAGGACAGTCTAAGCTCAACGCCCATAACCCATTGTTCGATTGTCTAGATCGAACTCATCTCGTGCTTAACTAGCTATATCTAACAATTTTGGACTTTATAACGAAATTAGCAAGCAAATATGTGACAGTGTGGGAAGGGGGGAAAGGGGCAGTCACCACAGAATACTCTGTACTCTGTTGGGTATGAACGAGTCACAAAAGTAATCTGCAAAGATCTTAACTCTGCCATTTAAGAGCTATGCAATGGGTGCATATAGTTAATTTTTTCCCAATTATCCAATCCCTCATAAGGTATACACAGTCGACTCTCGATAATGTGTGCCCCTCTTAATCAAAACCCGCGATAAATCGAACTAATTCTATGCCCTTGAACAAAATTCGTTTTCGATAATTTGAATTTCTGCGAAAATCGAAAAATAGAACCTTATATCCTTGACATTTCTAATTATCGAAATTCGCTTGTATATATGAAACTCTATATGATTTTTTTTCAATTCAATTTCTCAATATATATGTTATTTTCATTAATTTATTTCATATTGCACTACGTATGAATGAGTATATCAACTAAATATATGTAAAGCTGGGAATGCAGCCGACCCATCATATCATAAGCCAATTGCCCGCATTGGAAACTACTACGCCGAGTGCTACGACAGCAGCTCAGAGCTGAGGCACTTAAAAAGCTAGCAGTGAGAAGCTTAGGGCTAATAAATCAATTTCTGGGCCAAAAATATATCCACACAGTGAGCGAGAGAGAGAGGGAGAGGCAGAGGGAGCGCTGAGTAGAGGTCATAAAAGAAATGTCAAAGCAGACCGCAGAATGCGCGCTGCGATGGCAATGGAAACTCTTTAAGCAGCTTTAACAAACACACACACGAAAGGCAGCTCTACCTCTGGTAGGTGAGCGGTAGAGGCGGACAGAGAGGTAGATACGTATGTAGGTAGGTAGGTAGGGGCAGAGGGTAGCTTGGTTAGCTCCCACTCTCTCCTCACACAAAGTCCGAGGCTGAGGCCTTCTGAGTTGGGGACAATTTTTTTTGGCACTACCCAACACCCTCCTCCCAGAAAAAAAAATGTTTTAATTGAGCGAGTGTTGGCAGACCAGAAAGAACGCAAGCAACAGAACAAATGTGTGCCATTTAAGTGAGAGAGAGCGAGAGGGAGAGAGATAGAATATATAGAATAAAATACAGTGGAGACTGTCGAAAAAGTGAAAGCATTTCATAAAGGCAACGCAACCAAATGCCACAGCTCGCAAAGAGCTGGACTGAGCTGAGGACAGACGAAAGAGGAAAGGCGAAAGGCGCAAGGCAATGGCAATGGCAATGGCAATAAAATGAAATAGAATTTTAAACCACAGGCAAACGTGCGTTATTCATTTTTGAATTTATAACACAATTGGGAGAATGTCGTGCCGTGTACGAAATGCCAAAGGAGCTGCGAGCAGGACGAGCAGAAAGAAACAAGCAACAACAAAAAAAAGAAAAGTTAAAGGTGAACTAGATGCCGGCGGAGAGTCGCAGGAGTCGCAGGAGTCGCAGGAGTAGAAGGAGTCGACGACGCCAGCAACCAGAAGCTGCTTGCCAACAAGAAAGGAGTGAAAATGCGCAGCAAAATAAAATGCGTGGCTCCTTTGCCGTGTGTGACACATAAAAATAGAAATAAATAAGATGTGCCTCTGTGTGTGTGCGTGTGCGTGTGTGTGTGCGTGTGTGTGTGCGTGTGTGTGTGCTCTTTGGCATGGTCTACCTTTGCTGTCGTTGCTCGCGGAGCAGACGCCGTTGCGAAGCCTTGGCAGTTAAAGCAAATCGTGTTGTAGCAAATGCGACTAGAATTCCTGCTGTCTGCTGTCGTCTCTGCTTTCCCTTTCCTCGCCCTCCCCCCTCGCTGCCCTTGCCACAGCCATGCTGCCAGCGCTTGCAAATGACGCGAGTTCACAGCAAATTGACAAAAATGTCTAAGGCAAGCAGAGGCAGCGCAATGAATGCGGCGGCCCGCCATGATAATCAAACGCAATCATGATATTGCCAAGATGATTATGATGCTGTGCACATACATATATTGGCATCAAGTATGAATGGGCTTTAAGAGACTTGAACACAAATATTAAAGCAATGCCAGAATCGAGGCATTCACATGCAAATTGTAACCAGCTCCAAGTTCGTATGAACTAGTTCACCTGCAACAGCATGACTCATGACTCATCGAACCCGATGCCCCTTCAAATGGCCAAGTTTGTCGCTCTAATCAATTTACAATTGTTGTCCAATGATCTGTGATGCAATAATCGTCCGGGCAACCTGAAGTCCCACAAATAACCCATGTGAGCGAGTGTGTGTGTGCGAGTGTGTGTGTGTGAAGACCCACAGGCAACCCTTTTCTTTTTCATTTTTTGTGTCGTCATGTTGAGCTACCTCATGAGTCACGTGCAAGGCACCGGCACTGGCATTGTCCTGAGCCTGTTTACATGCAGATAGCTTCAGCTGCCACCCAAACCCAGCCCCGACCACTCCCACTCCCACTCTATAAATGGGCGCTCGACAAAATTAAGCATACATAACATTGGCATTTTCATATGCTTGTCATGGCCATAGGCCATAGATGGGGGGTGTGGGGGCACTCGTTCGCTTTATTCCTTCCAGTACAATCAAGCAAGACGCTGACGACCTTGTAGCAAAAGTTATTGACTGCACACACACGCACACATATGAGTGTGCAAATATGTGTGAAATTTATTTGCCACAATACGGGAACAACCCTTTTTCGGGCCATGAAGGGTTGCTCAACTGCTCAACTTCGATTACAGCCCCCGAATTTTTGTTGTTGTTTAAAATCAGTTGATTGCACAAATGCTCATTGAACTAATTTTATTTCGTTGCACACCCACACACACATACACAGAAGGCAACTTGAGCCACGTTTACATTTCATGGGTTTCCATTGCCATATGCAAAAGGCCAAAGCCAATTGGCTGAAGCCCCGAGCCTTACCTGAACTTAACTTAACTGAGCTGAGGTGAGCTGACCTGCCCATTCGAGCGTTCCGCTGGGCTAGCTAACTTATTAGTCCGGCGAATGCCCGACAATGTGGACAAACACAACGGCAACAACAGTTTGTGTTATGTCCTTTAAACAAAGTCAACAGCAGCAGCAACAACAACAGCAGCAGCAACAACAACAATGACGCTGATCAAATTACCAGACAAGCTGGTTGAACTTTGATTCACTCGAGTTAAGGACATGGAGTCGTCCTTTTTCCACTTTACTCAGCTTTCCATTTTTCCAGTAATTTCCATTCTGGCCACTTTCATTAATTACAGCTGCAAAAATGTGTAAGCTGACAACAAGGCGGTTGCGGGTATGCGCTTTACCAGCGAAAATGCCTGAAATTTCAGCACAACAACAGCAGAACAACAAAAAAAAAACCCCAACCCCAACGCCAACGCCAACCCCCACCCCAAACACAAACACAAACACAAACACAGCACAAGGCAAACATAATTTCCACAAATTGCGTCAAATTTGAAACAACACGAATCCATTTTTATGAAAATTGAGCAGTTGAGCTTCAATTACTTTGAGTTGGTCTCATTCAGGTTGCCTTGGCCCCAGTAAGCCGAGCTTAAGTTCCAACTAATAATAGATGCGCAGCAAATTAAATTAAATAAAAAGCAAAAGGATATTTAATGAGCATTAAAGACAATTATTATACAGAAAATAGAGAGAGAGAGAGAGAGAGAGAGAGAGGGAGAGGGGGTGTGTGTGAGACAGACTGAGAATAGAGATTGGGGTGAGACTCATTCGATTCCAACTTTTCACTTCATCAAGTAATGAAAGCCTTCTGCTATATCTGATATTGCATTTTTGGATCATTTTGTGACTCAATGTTGTTGGTATTTATGTGACTTTGACTTTGACTCATGTTTAATAACAATCTCGACTGCTCATCTTTGAAAAAAAAAAAAAGTTGCAAAGAATTTACATCAAATGCTGGGCTAATGTTGCCACAGGCTGACTCCCAGCTGAAAAGGCAGAGGCAAAGGACGATGCTACGCTACGATTGAGCTAATAAAAATGTCATCGAGGGCACAAAAAATTGATTGGAAGAAACATTGGCACAGGTGAAAGAGATTGCTTTGACGGCATCGAAATGGATATTCCAGAAGTTCTTTACAAGAACAATTCCAGAAAGGAAAAACCAAATTCGGAATAATTTTTAAACAGACCTTCTATGTATATGGTATATTTCTTAAGCTTTCCATATGTAATGAAATGAACGAAGTTGGAGCTTGAATTGTCTCAAATAATCTGTGATTATTTCACGCAAGCCATAGAGATGGGAAATTTCTGGACTTTGGAGTCATTTTTCGGTATTTTTGTATTTTTTAGTATTTTTTTCGGTATTTTTCGGTATTTTTTCCGGTTTCATGCGCATTTGTCCGAAACTTTAAAAGACCAGGAATATTATTGAATGTGATTTAATACTACGATATTTCGCATCGAAAATTATATAATTAAAAAATCAGTCGACGAATACAAGAGTTAGAGCCAAGCAAAGTCAATTTGTCGGTATTTTTAGTATTTTCGGTATTTTTCGGTTTCGTGCGCATTTATCTGAAACTTCAAAAGTACAGGAATATTTTTGAATTTTGTGATTTAATACTACGAACAAATTCGCGCCAAACAAGGCATTCCACTTGGAAACTGCATTGGAAAGTCCACATGATATGAACTAGCAAAGGCAGAGGCTTGACTAATTTTTCGACTCGATCCGAATATTTAATAAATTATTTTTACTTTTATTTTATCTATATTTATTAAATATTTTTTATCTAATGTATACATATATTTATTTAATTTTGATTTGTCTTTTTCTTATTATTATTATACCCTGAGCCCATTGAAAATGGGAAATCAGGGTATAATGGTTTTGTTAAAAGTATGTAAGAGGCAGAAGGAGGCGTGGCAGACCCCACAAAGTATATATATTCTTGATCAGGGCGACAAGCTGAGTCGATTTGGCCCTGTCCGTCTGTCTGTCCGTCCGTCCGTCCGTCCGTATGTATGAACGCGTCGATTTCAGAAGATATAAGAGCTAGAGACTTCAACTTTTTTTTAAAATGTCCGTATATATCACGCGCATATCGAGTTTATCACTAAAAAACGATAACTCATTCCGATACTTTTTTATCGGTAAAAAACCTTATCGAAGATCACTTAAAAAACTATATCTTCTACATCTTTCAAGCTAGAGTCTCCAAATTTAAAATGTATATAAAGATGTATTTTATACAATTTCGGTTTTTGTTAAAATTTACCCCCCACCCCTAAATCCACCCCCTCACCCTCATCTTTGTAAAAGTCGTATATCAAATACTAGAGACTTGTGCTTCGGTATACACATACATTTAAACATCATGATTACGTTCTGAAAGTTTCATTACGATCGTATGTCTAGAAATTAAATTATTCAACAAATAAGTTTTCATTTATTGCCAACACTGCAGCGCAACCCAAGCGCAATCGCCTATATATGCGTGTGTGTGTGCGTGTGTTTGTTTGTATGTGTATGTGTGTGCGTGTGTTTGTTTGTATGCGTGTGTGTGTGTGTGTGTGTGCGTGTGTGTGCTAATTATTATTGAAATATCAGTTCCTTGTAGGGTTCAGGGGATCTCGTAGTCGAGCTGTCTCGACTAGAGCTTTCTTTCTTGTTTTTTTTATCATTATTTATTTTTACTTTTATTTTGAAATTAATTAATTTATTTATTAAAAAAACAAAAAATACATTTTAATTTATATATTAAATATATTTACATATAGTTCAACTTTTATACATATATTTGTAGGCATATCGAGTTCAACTTTAAAGATTCTACTCTGATTTGTTCACTTGATTTATTATGCAACGAAAACTCAAATAGTTTTTTTTTATTTTATTTATTTTGGTTTTTTATACTTTATTTTGACATCTTTACGAAATGGCCGTCAGAGCAAACAACAAGAGTAACAACAAAGTTTATGTTTTTTTTTTTTTCTGTTTTGGCCACTTTATCTGTCGAGCACTAAAAGCTTTCAAGACGTTCATTTACTAGATCAAAAGCATCAGCCATGGGCCCGGGCAGCCCAAGTCCATTGTCCGCTGCAGTTTCTTTGGCATTTTGGCAATTAAATCATTTTGGTCATAAATCGAATTTCGGTTCACACACACACGCACACACAGGATAATAGAGAGAGAGAGAGAGAGAGATGCATAGACACACGCATCTTCAGTGTTAATCCAATTAACTGGCATCAAACACATTCCTTTCTATCGCCCTCTACCTACAACATAAAAACCCAACAACAACAGCGACAACAACAACAACAAACAGCTAAAAACTAAAAACAGTTTCAAAGAAACTCAAACTTTGGAGTTTTATAGTTTGTTTTGAGGCTGTTACAAATTTCATACGAAACTTGGCTCCAAACTTTTCAACGGCATTTCATTGGAATAGCTCCAACAACATGGGACGGGCCAAAGGAGTTAAAAGTTGGCGCTCCGAGCTCCATGCCGCTTGCCTCACGCTTGTAGGTGGAGCCGACAGAGATTTGCAAAGGTGGCTCAGCGGGGCTGTTCGAAAATGTTTTCATTGATTTTTACGAGCATCAAACGCAATCAAATAAATTCCTCTTCATCTCTCTGCTCCTGCACCCCTTGCACTGCCATCTCCTGCTCCTGCTCCTACTCCTGTTCCTCCTCTTCATCTCGTTGTTGATTTTGATTTTTTATATTTTCTTTTTGCTTTATTATTATTAGGGGCTTGGCGCCGGCTGCCGAATTGTTGGGCGCCCTCTCCCTTCGCCTTGCCCCACGATTTGCGTGTTTTGCAATCACACCAACAACAACAACAACAACGGCAACGGCAACGGCAATCGGTCTCACTATTATTTTAGTTCGGGACGCGTTAGTTTTACGAGCCTGTGGGCCCCACTCCGGGACGCCTTTAACGATGCTGCTGCCAGCGATGTTATTGCTCCTGTTGTTGTTGTTGTTGTTGCTGCTGCTGCTGCTGCTGCTGCTGCTGCTATTACCTCAGCTGCCGCTGCCGCTGCCTGCGCCTTGACTCTGGTCTAACGCGTGTGCGTGTCCTGTTACGTGTCGTAAACGCATCATAAACAGCTGACACTCCACACACACACACACACACACATAAACACAGTTGTAAACAACACACATGCTGCTTTATCAACAGAGTTTTAAAACACAGATTTTTCACCCGACAGCCGCAACGCGCTATTCGCATTATTTTTGACCATATTTTTCGATTCGGTTTTACGTTTTCATCGTGACATTAATGTCGATTTGAATAGCCTTTTATATGCGCGTGCTCTCAGCTCGATATTACTTGATGACATTTATAATTTACTTCAATTTTCTACAAATGCAATGGGCAAAGTGATAGAGAGGGGTTTAGGCATATTCTAGATACCATATGGGAAACGGGAGTTTCAGTCAAATGGGATTTGTGAATTGAAATGAAAATTTAATTGGAAGCAAGCTGTTTGAAAATTTAGAATCTTTAATACTTGATATTGATCTTAGGTTTGAGAGAGCTTTTCTAAAAAAAAAAAAAATAAAAAAAATACAATTTTATTAAAATTCTAATTTCATATTAATTAAATTATATTTATAAAAATAATATAATTTTCAATGAATAATTATAATATACGATTTTTGAAATTCATATTATTTAATATTTTTATTTCATTATTTTTTAATAATTTATTTCTTATTTATTTATTTGTTTATTTATTTATTTTTTTTTTTTTGTTATTTATAAATATTAAATTTTTTTATGAATACTTTACTTTTAAGAATGTAATTAATTACAAAACATGAATAATAAAAGTAATAATAAAATAAATAATAGAACCATTTAATTATTTATTACTACTAAAAAGAATGTTATCACATTAAAAATAATATTTTATTAATTAATATTATTGCAAAATAATATTAATGCAAAAAAAGATAATTATGATCGATATTTTATGTGCATCTATTTTAGTTGTTTATTTCAAATTCATTTTTGCACGCGTATTACTTTGGGTAATTTTTTTATAGCTCTCTCTCTATTTCTCTCTCTTTCTATTTTTATAATCATCTGTCCTTTTCTTGCTGTAGTAATAGTCTAATCATTAAACATCTATTCTTCAAGATTTATTTCTTCTCTTCTACTCCAACATTGTCATTGTTCATTGATATTATATTATATTTATATTTATTTATTATTTATTTTATTTATTTTTGTATTATATTTATTTTATTTTTTATTATACATGCATTTATTGAGTTTTAAATTTGTCTATATCTTCATTTCATATATTTAATATTTAACCAAAAGATAAAGTTAATTTTCTTTGGCAACTTAAAACTCGTAACTCTCGATAGTTGCTATGAAAATCTGTTTCTATTTCTTGGTGTTGCAGCTGTTGCTGTTGCATGACAGTGGAAACGTGTTATTTTATCAGTCGTTGCTGTTGCTGCTGTTGCTGTTGCTGTTGCTGTCTGTCAGTCAGCCAGTCAGTCTATCTGTCCGTCTGTCCGTCCGTTTGTCTGTTTGTCTGTGGCAAAGGTTTGATTAGCCATAAAAACGCGCATTTGGTGTCGACGCAGTAAGTACTTGTTTTCCTGATTGTTGGTTGCCTGGCGTTTTATGTCAATACCGCAACTGGCAGGGAGTTGCCCCGTGCCGCTGCTGGCTCTGCTGCTGCTCCCGCTGCTGCCACGCAACATTTTGTGGCACATTTTTTACGAGCTTTCGTATTTGAAAGTCATAAAATGCATTTTAACAGCTTCGCAACGCGCTGCCTCTGACAGCGCTCAGCGAATCCAGCTGCATGTTTTTGATGATTGCTGTTGTTGTTGCATGGATTGTTATTGTTATTGTTTGGCTGTTGTCTTTTTATATTGCGTTTGGGCGCATCAAGTTATTATTATGATTAGATGAACCTTAACCCTTGACTGCACACTGGAATTTCGCAGCCCAAAACGAGGAAAAACAAAACAAAATAGCACAAGAAAAACGAGGGAGAAAAAAAAAAGGGAAAACATCTTCATCAGCCAAAAGGGCTGCAGCCCAATAAAATGTAATTAATTCGGCCAAAAACTTTTTACCAACCAATAAAGCAAGCACCGTGAAGAGCCAGCAGCAACAGGAGATGGATGAGGAGGAGCAGCAGCAGCAGCTGAAAAAGCAGTAGCTGGGGCATTTGCATGTCAAGGATGAGCCAAAAGCCACCAAAAATGCCACAGAAACTACTTCACGAGCTTAAACAGGAGTTGCAAGCACAATGAGAGCGAGCGAGCGAGAGAGACAAAGAGAGAGAGCTGGAAGTTAGCAGCTGGAACTAGCTAGGCAAGGGACTGAGGAAGGGGGCAGGGGGCACTACAGGGCAACAGGAACCGGAGCTGAGCCACCAGCAGCTGCTAGACATGAACTTATAAAAGCTAGCAAAACTCTTGAACCGAACTCGGCAGAGACGGATGCATGGGGCATGGGGCAAGTGGGGGGCCGAGGTGGGGTGTGGGGCTTAGCTATGACTTCTCTGGCAACGCTGCATTAAAAAGTTAATAAAAGTGGAGCATGCCACAAGTCGTGCCGCAATTTGCGGCAGCTGCAGCTGCAGCACAAGGATATGGATATGGATATGGATATGAATATAAGTACACATGGCGCATGCATCTGTGCGTGTGTGTGTGTGCATGGCAACTTAAAGCTTTTGGCATGCTGCAGCGCAAAAAAAAAACGAGATGAAAAAGAGAGGGAAAGAGAGGGGGGGGGGGGGGGGCACAAGCTTGCTGCAAGCAAGGTGGCATAAGCAGTTCCTTTGACTTGCAACTTGCAACTTGCCACATGCCATTTGCCACTTGCCACATGCCACATGCCAGCGCACAGCCCGCACACAAATGGCAAACAATTAAAACGCTCAACATTGAGCAAGCTGCGGATTTATCGACACACACACATACATACGTATATACACGTGTGCGTACATGAAGTACAAGCAACTAATTGCAACAGCAACTGCTGCCAAGTGGCGCCACACTTGTGGCTAAGGGTCCCTTATCCGCCAGTCAACTGCAACTCAAGTAATGCGGCCAATTGTAAATATCGAATGTGCCACAAAATTGGCAGCACACACACACACACACGCACGCACACGCACACAGCCACCCACCCATGCACACACACGAATATAATTGCATCGAGACTAATTAAGGACGCATTAAAAACGATTCGTAGCTTCAACCAGAAAGTGTGAGCAATTTGTTAAGTCGCGCATCAGGTTGCGTAAAAGTGCTCGAAAAGCAAATAAAGTGTGTGTACGTGTGTGTGTGTGTGTGTGTGTGTTTGCAAAAGTCGAGGCTTCACTGTAGCCACAAGCGGCAAATGAAAATTAACTCAGCATTTGCTGCCGTTTTGCTGCTGTTTACCCCAGCGACGGATGCCGCCAACTAAACAGAAGTTGAAATGTATCTTGAAGCAACTTTTAAATACACTTGCCACACTCGAATACCCTGTAAGGGACAACAATTGGGTACCTCGTTTCTCTATGGAAATAAATAAACTTTGAACTAGTCATATATATTGTATATATATCGTAGCAGGTAATACTAATACAAACTCCTAGTCATACATGTACATATAATGTCTATATCGTAACGTCAATATCGTAAGCGAACAGAAATATCGCGCAACAGAAACACTTGTTCATATACCGTATATATTGTACATACAAATCATAGCAGCAGAACTCTTTCACGTACTTATATCGTAACTGCAAGACTATCCCATATATCGTATATATTAATAATATCATGTCGTATCAGCTCTAATGTACATATATTGTACATTTTGTAATTGTCAACTCGTATCAGCTCTCACATATGTATATCGTAACGTAACACATATGACACATGCTGTCAATATCGTAACGTAATAACTCTCACATATCTCGAAAGTATTAACAATATCGTATCAGAGCAACCCACACATATGGCGTATATATTGTGAATATCCCAACATAAAAGCTCTTATGAATATCGTAAATATTGTCAATATCGCTTTAATATGACTCACCTATGAATAACCGTATGTCTTTTGCATTCTCAATATCGTAACAGAATACAACTATACTATTTATTGTCCACATCATATCAAACTGACGTATATCGTATGTAAAGGCTTTTACATACATACATATATCGCAAATATTGTCTATATTCGGAACAACTTTCATATCGTATCGCTTAATATATAATAAGTTTTATTCATTGTCAATATCGTATCTGAAGGGCAAGCTATTAATATCGTAACATAAGCACTCTCACATATTTAGTACATATTATCTATATCGCATCAGAACAACTCTTATATCGTATTGCATATTTTATTCATTATTCGTATCAGAATCAAAATATCCTATACTGCATGTCATGAATATCGTAACATAAAAACACACACATGTACCGTAGATGTGGTCAATATCGTTTAGCACTGACTCTACAACATATCTCTCACACGATATTCACATAATACAATATCGTATGAGTATGTCACACGCATTCATTCTTAATATCGTATCAGTCAGACTCTCACACATATCGTGTTCTCGCATATACATCGTATCCGCAAAGCCTCTCGACTTTGTATACATATGTATGTATATATGAGGCATATCGTAACAGCACAGTCCTCTTATAGACACATACGCATCCATTTACATACATAAATACTCGCCCAATCAACGTATCGAGTTTCTTATGTTTTATTTATATACGAAAAAGAGAAAAAGAAACCGAAAACCGAAAAACAAAGACGCAGATGTGGCAACAGATAGAATAACGATATCTATATTGACTCGCCTCGGCTTGCTATTGATTTTATGGGAAACCTAAAAGACTTTGCATGGCCATAAAGACGCGTATATGTATATGTGCCCATATACATATATGACATCTGTTATGTTTTGGCTGATCGATAATTGATTAATAACATTTAAGAGACGATCGTGTTAAGAGTTTTTTAATGTAGCCAAAGTGCTCAACTCACTCTCTCTCTCTCTCTCTCTCTCTTGCACTCTCTCTTTTCCCCTTTCTCTCTTGCCGCAGCAGTTGTCTGTCGTTTCCGTCTTTGGGCTACGCACGTGATTGGAAATTTGAATATACGATATGTCGGTGTGTGTGTGTGTGTGTGTGTATAAACGACATATCAATAAAGCATTAAAATAATAAAACGAAGGTAAGCAAATGACAGCGACAAACGTGCCATGTCCAGGCGCTGCGGATGCCACGCCCAGTCGTTGCTGCAACACCTTCGACTTTAATATGCCGCCGACGTTGATGGCAAACTTTTTGTGCGCCCGCACCTTTTGTCAACCAGCAGCACGTTGTACCACCAACCCACCCACCCTTCCTCTCTCTCTCTCTCTCTCTCTCTCTCTCTCTCTGTCTCTCTCTCTCCTGGCACAGCTTTCGTTATATTCACTCTAATTCAATTTGAAGTGCAAGCATTTTGCGTACTGTGGCCGAAAGCCAAGTGAAAACTTTTCTTACAAATCGTTTTGGGGGCGCTGGCTGGCTGACCGCTGTCCACGGTGGGCGTGCCATTGAATTTTTGGGGCACTGCATAACTCCAGCTTGAAGCTACTGGCCTTGTCGAGTCTTCATTTGTAATAAGTTGCGAGGCATTTCGCATCGAGCATCCCGCATTGCATTTCATTTGGTCTCGGCTCTGACCGAGACTAGAACGAGTCCAGCAAGCATCCCAGCGATGTGGCACGCCTCCTCGAACACAAACACGCACACTACAACACACACACACACACACACGTATACATATGTATTTGCAGAGCTTGCCCCACCTGCGGCTCGGTGTGTCTGCCGTACGTGACATTTGGCGGCGCCACAAAAGCACGTAAAAGAAAATACTCTGTAAATCTGTACGTCATTTCATCTTTTCCGTAGTTTTTCTACGCTCTGGCGGCGGACGGCGGCTCGCTTTTTGCCGCTTGGCGTCCGTCTGCTGCAGCTCCTTTTTCTTTGCCCCCCCCACTGCTTCTCCTCTGGCTTTTCTATACTGTTTTTCCTTTCTTTGCATTTCTTTTTTTCTGCTGCTTCTTTTCTTTTCTTTTCAGTTCTTTTTTTTCTCCGTGTTGCAGCCTTGTTTACAACTGCGTCGCCGGCGAAGCGCAAAAGTGTTTGTTGCCGCAGGACGATCGAAGGCGAAGCCATTGAACGCCAACTGAAGCGAGCGAGACAGGGCGACTAGGAGACAGACAGAGAGAGAGATAGAGAGAGAGAGAGAGGGGAGGCGAGTGCCTGGCCTGAGCTGCTGGAACTGCCATAAATTTTGCTTATCTAAACGGAAAAATACAATTTGTAATTGAAAATATTTGTGCGCACTTTTACACACACACACACACACACGCAGACACACAAACACACGTCTGCTAAGTTTTTCATGCTACTTTTGCCTAGTTTTCGGGCCAAAAGCAGCGCCGCAGACTGCTCAAATGGCCGCTCAACATTTTAATGGGTTTCCGTCGCCCTGTTTAATTGCCATTGCGCCGTTCTATGTGCTTCTCACAAATAAGCCATTTGATTGACAGACAGGCCTAGCAACAGCCAGAGCTGCCAAAAGTATTGCAATTACTGGACAGCATAGCTATACATTTAGATAAGTAATCCTCTTTATAACCGTATAGCCATAGCAATAGCATTCATATAGATATATAGCTATACATTTAGATACATAATCCTATATATAACCGTAGAGAACTTAACTGATACTCATACATATATCACTGCTCTGCATATTGTGACTCATTTGCGCCTCTCTATGCGCTTCTCATGATCTCCATAACCTTTCGAATTTGTTATACTTGAAATTCCTTGGGCAAAAACTGAATATAATTATTATTTTTATTTTTTATTTATTTATTTTTTTTATTATGAGAACTTTGAGCTGTCTACGTTGGCTGGCTGAGTGAGCGTGAATTTTATGTGAATTTTGTGGCATGACAAAGAAAATTTTGCGAACAATGTGTGCTTGGCCATAATGTGGACAGGTCTTATGGACCAGAATACAAACATCTATATATATATATATATATATAGGTGTATATGCACATGTATATATAATACATATAATACATACATATGCATATTCATATACGTGTATATATATATACATATATATAAATGTTTTTTTTTTTTGTTTTCACAGGATGACTTTGCCGTTTAGCGCTTGGAGACGCCGACCAGGGCGGGGCGAATGCAACGCTTGTGCAATTTGTAGCCCAATTTGTTGACTTGCACCACAGTGTTGGCATCGACCGAGCTGTCCACCGTCTGGAAGAGCGCCTCGTGCAGATTGGGATCGAATTTCTGATTGATCGGATCCAAGATCTCGATGCCATGCCGCTTGAACACCTGCTGCAGCGAGGCGCACGTCAGATTGAGGCCCTCGTAGAGGCTCTTCAGTTCGGCATTCGTGCTCAGCTTGTCCTTGGGCACCGAGCGCGTGGCATGGCCCAGCACATCGGCCACCTCGATCAGATCCTTGCAGAAGCCCTGTATGCCAAAGAGCTTGGCCTCGTCGATCTGCCGGTTCAGCCGACGGCGCAGGTTCTCGCCGTCGGCCAGCGCGCGCTTGTACTTGTCCAGCAGCGTCTTGTGCTCCAGCTTCATGGAGGCCAGCTCATGCGCCAGCCAATCTATTTCCGACATGGACGTTCCACTCTTCGGCTCATCATCATGCGATGATGTTGGCTCTGACGATAGTTCTTGCTGTTGCGATAATTCCTGCTGCATCGGCTTGGACGATTCCTGCTGCTGCTGCTTGGACGACTCCTGCTGTTGCTGCTGCTGCTGCTGCATCGGCTTGCACGACTCCTGCTGCTGCATTGGCTTGGACAACTCCTGCTGTTGCTGCTGCTGCTGCATTGGCTTGGACGACTTCTGTAGCTGCTGCTGCTGCTGCATCGGCTTGGAAGACATCTGTGGCTGCTGCTGCTGCTGTTGTTGTTTTGTTTGTTCTTGTTTGTGTTGTTGTTGCGGCTGCTGCTGCTGCTGCTTCTGCTGCGGCGTTTGTTGATTTTGCATTTTCTTTGTACTGTAAATGCGACCAAATTCCTGAACAACTGGTGTACGCCGTGTGAGCAAATTATGTGCCGCTGCCATTGCCCTGAGCTGGGCCAAACGTTTGGCGAGCATCTTCAATGCGAATGCAGACTAAACAGACTGCTTGCAATCGATATGAGTTGAGAATTGAAAACTTGTAAAACTTGTAACTTTTCGTTGTAAAATATGAAATTTTGTTTATTGCAGCGCTTGCTCTCAAATGATTGACTCGACAAGCTCAACGGGTAGCAGCAATGGAGTAAATTCCATCGATAACTAGATTGTTCTGTTTATGTAATATATGTACATATATATAATGTCTCTGACCATGTCTTTATTTTTCTTACCAAGTATTTCGGATAACCTTAGCCAAGTCTATGTACTGAGAACTAAAATTCTAGGAATAAAATTCTATACAAAATTTTAGCTTGATTTATATGCTATTTCTAGCAATAATACTTGGATGAGCTGACGTGCTTCACTCTTTGGAATCGCATAAAACTATCGATAGGCATTGACAATACTCATATCGGATGGACGTTAGCCAACACTTGAGATACCCAACAATTGGAGGCTTATGAAATATGCGTTGGGCCCTTTGGCTAGCGTATGCAGCGCTTGCCGTCTCCCATCTCCCAGCTCCCAACTCCCGTCTCCTGCCACCAGGTCTGGCACCACAAATAGAATTGACACGCTCGCAGTTGGCAGCGCAGTCGGCGTCGCAGTTGCATGCCCATGTCAGCGTCGCTAACAATAATAACAACAAGCTGGGCGCAATGCCCACATCGGGTCGGAGCGGGCCTCGACATCGTCTTATCATAATGATGACGTTTACATTTCAATTAACGAAGAACAACATAATTGCAGCAGTCAAATTATATAATTATACACAAACAACACACACACAAACACACACACGGACACGCTCGCACATGTGTTTAAATATAACGAGCTGTCTGAGAGGGGCGGAGGGATTGGGCATTGGAGCCGTCGCATCGACATGACTCGGGCATTTGATGCATATTGAAGGCGGCTGGCTCTTTGGCATTGGGATCCGCTGCTCTGTGGCAGCTGCAACGTTGCGGACGGCGACGTCAAATGCTATGCAGGTGTTGCCCCATGTGTCAAAAAATAATCATTTCGGAAATCACTTCACAGCCAACAAAGAGCGCGAGAGACAGAGAGAGAGGGAGAGTTTGGGGGGGAGAGCGTGCGATGCCCGAAGGAGGTGGAGAGCTATGTAGACGGCGTGTTAGGGTGGTGGAGCGGTGAGGGGCAGAGCGATATGAAAAATGCGTTCGTTAAATGCACCCGGAACGGTGCAACGTGCCACGCAATGGGGCAACATGAGTGCCGGACCAGCGAGAGCGAACATGGCAGCCATAATGCAGCGCAGTCCAGCGCCTGCCAGTCAAGTGCTCGAGCAGCAGGCAGGCAGCGTGCGAAGCCCAGCCAGATCCAGGGCAGACCAGACCATGCCAGGCCAGGCCAGGCCAGGCCGGGCCATAATTTGTATAAAGCGCTGTCTGTCTTATAATTCCATTTCAACATTCAATTCAATGAACGACTTGAAGCAGTTCCCAGTCAGTCCAGTCGATCGCAATGGGTCGCAGCTGCGTGCAGCTACACTGAGCGAAATCAGGGCTAGCTAGAGGCCATTGCGGAGCTAATGCGGCAGCAGTGTTGGGCAACGCAACAAAATGAGCTTTATTATTTAAATAAAATTAACATGCAATATGCAAATCGTGTTAGATAACGGCGCAAAAAGAGCTCGGTTTGTGTATACTTAGTGCGAGCGAAAGCAGTGTTGGGTAACGCATGCAATAAACAATATGTGCGATTATTCATGTTTATGGCAAACTACAGGCCACGTACAGCGAACTATGGCGAAAACAGTGTTGGACAACGTAGCAAAATGAGTTAAATTATGAATATGAATACTGCTAACATAATTTATACATAGGCCAGCTAATTTCTTTATTAATTACACTTAAATACAGCGAAAATATGTAGCAAACAGTATAAAATTTCCATACAAAGCTTTGCAACTTTATCGAAATGGCTGTTAATACTTCCTTCTCTCTCTTTCCCTCTCCATCTCCATCTCCATCTCACTCTCACTCTCGCCCCGGCTTCTTTGACAAGCTTTACCCAACACACTTTTCCACATGAATCGATAAAAAATATAAACATTTTTCGATTTCAATTCACAAATCTACTCTGCTGGCTGTGGTAAAAAGTTTTCGTTATGAGACATCATAGAATCCCTTGACATTCATTTCACACGCCTGTAACTGGGTAGAGCTCAACTAGCTTACAACATTTGTTCATTATTGTTCGCACCGTTGAACTGAAGCCAGCATTTTATTTTTTTTAATTTTTTTTTTTATTTCCAAAATTCGTACGGTTTTTTCCAAATTATCGTATTTCGTTTCAAAATAATAAAACGCGAAATGGCATCTGACCTGAATGAAATGATTCCTGATAACTGCGAGGAGGAGCTGCAGGCATGCCCGCACTGTAAGCGCACATTCAATCCGGCGGTCCTGGCCAAACACGCGGACATCTGCGCTCGGGTTGTGAAGAAACGTGAAGTATTTGATTCGTCGCTTCAACGTCGCGAGAGATTCAGTTTCTTCAACATGAGCCTCCGGGCGACTCGCGAGCCGCAACCCAGCACGTCACATTCAACAAATACAGTGACCACCAATAGGAACGCCGCCGTTCCCAATGCGGAGTCAGCTGCCCAGGAGGATTCGGCTGCAGCCGCACCACCTCGATCGGATGCGACTAATAGGCCCAGGCGCAGATCAGGGCCAAGCACATCTGCAAGCCAAGAGTCCTCGACGAGCAGGCGCCTCGACGCTCTTCCATTGGAACGCTGTCCATACTGTGAACGCAAGTTCAGCCAGAAAGCCATTGACAGCCATATGACGTTCTGCAAGGAGAAGAGTGTGACGGCAGCCTTTACCGTCGCCTACGGGACCAGCCTAGATGACAAGATATCGGCCAAGAAGCGCATGGAGGCACGCATGAAGTACAAGCCCCCAAAGCCAAAGTGAGTCATTTTTCTGACATATTGGGCAAGCACTACTGAGGAATGAGCAATGAATAATGAGTAGTGAATAATATCTAATGACCGATGACTGGTGGCTAATAACAAATGAGCAATGACTAATGACTAACAATCAATGAACAATAAGAAATGACTGATGGCCAATGTCTAATAACCAATGACCAATAGCCAATAACCAATGTCATGTCTAATAATCAATGACGAATGACGAATGACCAATGACCAATGACCAATGACCAATGACCAATGACCAATGACCAATGACCAATGACCAATGACCAATGACCAATGACCAATGACCAATGACCAATGACCAATGACCAATGACCAATGACCAATGACCAATGACCAATGACCAATGACCAATGACCAATGACCAATGACCAATGACCAATACCCAATGCCAAATGTCTAATAACCAATGATCAATGACTAATGACCAATGCAAATGACTAATGATTAATAGGCAATGCCAAATGACTAATAACCAATGACCAATGCTAAATGACTAATAATCAATAGCCAATGACTAATGACCAATGACTATTAACCAATAACCAATGACCAATGACCAATAACGAATAACCCATGCCCAATGAGCAATGAGTAATGACCAATGACTAATGACAATTACATGAATTATAATGATAACGATCATACCAATAATTATAAGGCCTACAATAAGAATGCCAATGATAGTGATCAATTTTCTAATACTATAACATAACAAAAAATCTCTGACACTATCAACATCTTATTACAATTACAGAATAGATATTATCCTAGCTCCCATTATCATTTCAATCATGATTGCCAACGTACATCATTTCCATTCATAATTTCATGTACTAAATCAATTCCCATTCCCGATATAGGACCAGGAACTCAAATCATTAACAAAATTTTTCATGGACAAACCTTCTGACATACGCAAACCTTCAATATATCATATCTTTCAAATTTTAAGCGAAAAAAACAATTGGAACTACACGGAAGCACACGTACTTCCGATTCTACACCAAACACGAAAATGAAGCACAGGCAACTCACACCCAAAATCAGCACCAATAAACAAAATAAATGGAAAAACAAAAACAACAAATATGATCAACTCACGTCCACAACTGAAGCTGTCGCATGTCCACAGAGATGCAGATTGAAATTCCATAATTCCCTTGGAGAATTATCATATCATATTATCGTAAGTTCTACTGCAGACATACTTATATGTAAATTGTGATTTGAGTATTTCAACTTATGTCTGTTTCTTTCAGTGTATGCTCGGCGAACAATTCAAGTCCGAAAACCAACTGACACGTTGGCGTCCGACGTTGACGGCAGCGTTATGAAAGAGTGAGATTTTTAATTATTGTTTCCATGCAGCGCTCTCTTCTCTTGTGTGTCGCATGTCAGAGCCGCAGCAGTCCAAGCTCTCCTTTCATATACACGTATTCATTTTGTATATATATATATTTTTTCTTGACAACTGTAACAACCTCATAAGGAGCACGCATAAAAATGCCCCCACGCATTTGAAGCTCGTGAAAAAAAAAGGAAAGAAACAAAAAAAATTGCAGTTAAAATCTAAATCTAAAAAAAAGCAAAACTCAAAATTCAAGAAAAAAAAAGAAAAACGCAAGCAAAAATATTACGAGTTCGAATCAAGCTCAAAGAAAATGTTACGAGTTCGAATCAAGATCAAAGAAAGAACAAAATGTTAAGAGTTATGGAAAAGAGGAGAAACCCCAAAATGCAAGAACACGGACTGCGGGCCAAATGAAATTGTTTTCTATCGTGACACATGAGAGCGCTTTATAAGGTGCTGCTGAATAAAAACTTGCCTGTGTGTATAATTTTTCATAAAACGGTCCCACAAATGTGTAATAATTTATTAACATTTCGCTCCCACACAAAACACGCACACTCACACTCACACACACACACATACACACAGACACATACCTCAGCCATTTAGTGGTTTCGCTTTCAGCATTTTTGATTTAACCCGATTGAAAGCAAATTGAATAGCAACAGCAACAGCCGTAGCACCTGCACCTGCACAGGAACTACCTTTAGTTGTGGGGGGGTGGAGGGGTGGAGGTGGTTAGCTGCTTTCCGGAGATATGGTAACTACATACTATATACGATGGCCCAGCCGGGTAAATGGCAAACAGCGGCGCTGCTCTTGTTTGATGAAGCGCATTAAACAAATAACGCCCTGGCAATATTTCATTAAAAACTCGCAGACAGCCAACACATTTGAGTGAGTCTCTGCCATCTCGCTCTCGCCCCTCTCCCCCTCTCTCCATATTGCGTACCAGATTTAGCCATCGTTGTGTGGTGCTAATGCAGCTTTGGCGTGTGTGCCGCATTGCCATTTGATGCACTCCACTCCATTACACATTGGCATTGTGTGCGCAGATAGCAGAAAACGAGCTGCTTCCAGCCGGAGCAGGTAAAAGGAGCTGAAGCACAGGTGAGGCGGAGGCGGCAGGAGGCAAAAGGCAGACTAATGAGCGCCACGAAAACGAGCTATGCCCACACACAACTTAAATGTTCTCCTCACTCATAATGTGAGAATCATGTACAACAGCAAAAAAAAAAAAAAAAAGAAAAAAAATATTTAAAAAAATGGAAAAAATTGAACATTGCATGTTGAGCACCAACAGACATCAGTTTGAACCAGCAGCGGAACCAGTTGAGAATTCCGAACTGCTTGCCGTTCGCTTCTCATTGAATTATTGAATTCATTTTCGATTCGCTGCTCGTCAATGGCGCAATTAAAGCTGCAACTGCCGCAGCTCATAAAATTTTGAGCTATTAATAAAAGTGTGTTCACAAGTGCTCATTGCACTGCCACGCCCTTTTTGGGCTGACAGCGAAAGTTGCAGTTGTTAAGCCTTGACAACACGTTAAATGTGCCTGTTAAGCTTTGACAGCTGCCGGAGCATAGGCCAAATAGCCAAATTAACACAAATAAATGCACAAACTAAAAAAAAAAAAAAACAAACCAATGCAAGAAAGAAAGTAATTGAGAGAAAAACTAGATACAATTTGTGTGCCCCCATTTTAATTATTTTACATTTTCTGGAATTTATTTCGCAATTCATTTGAATCCTTTTCTCTCTTTGGTATTTGGCAAACTGAATAAAATAAAAGTACATAACAAACAATAATTGAAATTGACAAAAATTCGTTTTTCTTCTGTTGCTTAGAAATCGTTGTTGTTGTTGTTGTTGTTGTTGTTGTTGTGGCTATTGTGACTGCTGCCATTTCGATATTGCTTCAATTTAGCTGCAAATTATTGCTTTGAGCCAATAATATAGTATTTCACATAAATATGTCTTTTTGCATGCCCGCCCGCTGCCGCAAAAACCGGGGCATATTGGCTCTGTGATGCATTTGTTGTTGTATTTTCCTGCTGTGCTGAGTATTATGCAGTTGAGCATACCCGGCTGCAACTCATTGCGTTGCTTTCATTTGTAGTTGTACTTATTTACATTGTCTGGCTTCCTTTCCTTCGTTGGAGACTTTACATTTGGAATATATACAGTAGAATCTGGTTGTAACGACACCGCTTATAACGTCTGTACGAAAATTATGGTCCCCAGGCAAACTCTTCTGAGTAAACTTCTTATACGGTTATAGCGTCTTCCGGATATAACAGCAGTTCCTTGAGATTCGTTAGAAGTGGTTTCCACTGTAATATATATTATAACGGTGCACTCTTCTTATAAAGTATTTACATGAGGCGAGGCTAAATTGCTAAATACTATATTATGTACGCTGACCTCACAGAAATGCGCTTATCTAAGCGACTAGAGACTTGACATGCTGAATATATACCACTTTCAAGTATATGCTGCTATATAGACCCACTCAGTATGGACTCTTAGACACAAAAAAGCTAAATAAGTAAACAAAAATGATGAGAAAATAGTAAATATATTCATAAAAGAATTCAAATGTCAAATATGCTCGCTTTGACAGACTAAAATCAAATATCGATATCATATATCGATGATGTATCGATATCATATGTATATATATATATACTATATTGATATCGTATATCGATGATATATCCATATCATATATCGATTATATATCTACGCCCATCGACTGCCTGTCAAATATCGTAAAAGTTTTCAACCTAAAATCGCCAAATTTAACAGCAAATAAATGGGGGTAATACAATAAAATTAAGGCTCCGTCTCTGTGCGAATCGTGAATGTGTATCCGGCAGTTAGTAAGGCCCGTTCTTACTTGCTTTTTTTTTTCAATTTTGCATTCAACGTCGACTCGAAAAAGGCAAATTGAATTTGGCTAATTGGTGTGTGCATTTTTAATGATTATTATCTAGCGAGCCGCACTCAAAGCCATATACATATGTATATGATATATGTACATACATATGCATGTCCATAATACATATACATATATGTGTATAAATAACAATATGCGGCAGGCGCTAAACTATGAATTAATGAAATAAATGTTTATTACTTTTATTTCATTTAGTTTGTGGCTAATACTAAATACACATGCGCGTGTCTACATGTGTGTGTGTGTGTGTGTGTGTGTGTGTGGCATGCGTGTGTGTAAACGTTAACTGTTATTAGGGCATACACACTACTTCCTCTCGCTCTCGCCCTTTCGCTCCTTTACCCTAGCTCGCTGTGAGACGTAAATAAAAATGCCTCAGCATTTCAATAAAAAGTTTTTATGTTATAATTATGGGGCAAACGAGGCAAAGACAAGAGCGAGCGAGCGAGAGCGAGGGTAGAGGGTGAGGGAGAGACTCGGAATGCGTATAAAAATTAAGGCCTACGCCACACACACACACACACACACACCGCCCACGCCTCCTGGCACACACACACACACACTGGAGAACGTCGCGGCTTGCCTTGGCCCATAATTTTTCTATTAGACAAATATGTAAGGCGCTCGGGTCGAGGGCTGGTGGCTGGGGTGTTTGTTGTTTGTCATGTGAGAGTGTAATAAATTTTATTAAAAACACACAGAAACAGCAACAACAGCAACAGCTACAGCTACAGCAACAGCTACAGCAATAACAAGCACTGCAACACGCTGGACGAGCCGAAGGAGGTGCCGCGCACATTTGGGTCATCATACGTGACCAGCACTGGAATGCCTCGAGTTGGCTGCCAGCCCTCGCCCCCCGCCCGCGCCCTTGCCCGTGTCCCAGCCCACCTTTTAGCTGTGTAAAGAGAGGCAACGGGAGCGGGGACATTGCCTGAATGTCCAGCTGAGCCAACACATAAAAAGAAAATAAACAAAAGGCCAAAAGGCAACGAGAAAAATGCAACAAGCGCAGCGGAGGAATTGAACCTGAGAGGGGGAGAGACTGAGAGAGAGAGAGAGAGAGAATGGGGAGTAACAGTTTGCGTAACGGGCGGCGGGCAGGAGGCGTGTGGCTGTTGGCTGTTGGCGGTTGGCGGCTGACGCTTGTCTTAGATGTGAAGTGGAGCCCAAGTTAATGGGCGCTGAATGAAGTTGACCGGCTGTCAGAAGGCGCCATAATTACATTTCACACCAGGCGGTAAACGACACAGTTGTCCAGCCCCTGCCCTCCACTCGTATCAAGGCAACAGCTTGAGTTGCCGAATATTAAATGCTCTGATATATAAAATATTATTTATGGCCAATTAATTAGGTCCACAGCAGCTTTAGTCTCAGTTCCACATTGAATCTTTGAAACTCTGACAATGTTCAGGTATAAAAGTTGAAATATCTCTTGCTGATCACTTTTATCAGCTGTCAGCTAGTCTAGACTTAGATGAGCCGCTAAAAGATTTCACCTAATTCGTAATGAAATTATTTCACTTTCTCTATGGGAAACATATGATGGGAATGCTCGGATGGGATGCCCTGAATCATGCTTTAATATGCCGTTAGAAGTGTATTAAAGCTATGCCATCAATTTTTTGGTAAGAAACTTGATTTGCGTGTGCTCTACACGGCTCTACAAAACAAATTTGAAGCACGTAGCTCTTCTAGAATCTGAGATCGCCGCGTTCACGTGCTCGAACAGAGAAATTCGAGCACATGTCTATAGAGACAGCTCATTGTCGTGCTTAAAAATATATATAACTTCTGGGTACTTTGACGCTTCCTTCAGTCTGTTACACACATTAATACAAAATCATTACACCCTGATTTCCCGTTTTCAATAAGTTCAGGGTATGAAGGGTCTCATAAAGCCTTGACCAGCTCTGACCGGCCCAGTGGATATTTATATCTGGGCTGAGGCATGCCTCAGGTTGAGTGCAAATGAGTCCCTCGCCCCCTCTCACACTCCTCTCTCCCTCTCACTCTCTCCCTATATATATATCGATATATTCCATTAGAAATCAGCGGTCATAAATTCAATTCAAATCAAATTCAAATAAAACCGCTTGTTTGAGCGTAGCCCTGAGGTCGCTCTATCTGTCTGTCTGTCCATCCGTCCGTCTGCATTGAACAATTTTTTGTTTACGCAAAAATGACAATAAAATCAAATAAATGAAAAAAAAAAGAAACTGGGAAAAGCCTATATCAATGATACAATTTAATTAATTTCGACTTTTAATGACAGAGCGCACAGCGCACGTAAATTATATGACAATCAACTAAAATTTCTATTGGTAGCAGAAATAGAAAAAAAAAGAGAATCAACAGAAAAAAAAAAGAAACAGGGGAAATTTAATAAAACACAAAATAAACACGTGGAAATTTGATGACACATGGCAAATGTTTTATTTCACTTTTTTCTATATATGCGACAAAATTTAATAAGAAAAAAAAGTTAAAGAAAAAATATAAACACACACATATGTATGTATGTATGTATATAACGAGGTATGCTTGTTGACATAGCCCTTGTTAAATATTTGCGATTGAAATGTTTTTTATTATTATTGCGGCAATGGGAAATTTGTGTACGAAAAGTTGATGTAAGCTCGCTTGGGAGGTCAGAATATTTATATGTATATGCCTATATATACATAGTTGAGAACGTGCATATATAGTGAATATATACGTAGCATTTTGATGAAGTTTCAAATTTTTATTGTTTTAGGGCATCTTTTTTTAAGGAACTTGTATATGGAAAACATTTTTTTTTTTTTTTTTTTGAGGTTATAAAATTATTAGACAATAATAATAATGATAGTAGTAATAAGATAAAAAGAAAATTTTTAATATAATTTTCAGAATAAATATAAAAGAAAATATTCACAAAAAATATCGGTATATATATATATCATAAGAGAATGATATCATAATATATGTATATATTATATGTGTCGCATCGCGAATAACGTAATAAAGCAATGGAGTGTTGTAAAACAACAAAACGTTTTTTAGCACAGTGTTGGAGGTAGTTCCGGTTGTTGCTGAGTGAGACTGAGATGGCTTATGGGCCTTTTAACGCAAACTAATGCGAGTGTGATTAGCTGTGGACAATACGGAAGAAGGCTGCTAAGAGATAATAAGAGAGTTTTGAATTATAGAAGTACAGCGACCCAGGGCAATGGTTTTAGAACCTATGAGAAGTGAACATCATGAGCAAGCTGCGACATCTCTGTCAAATATATACAAATATAAAGTATATACATAAGTATAACCTATTCCGTACTTTCAAGAATTCATTCTTGAATTTCTAAGAGATAGAGATAGAGAAAAAATTTAAAATATATACATAAGTATAACCTATTCCTTATTTTCAAGAATTCATTCTTGAATTTCTAAGAGATATTCGCCATCGTTAGTTCACGGTATACAAATATCTATATATAAAATATTGGAAAATATAAATATATATATTTTATAAGTTATTTTTAGGCTTCACTACAATCGAATTGAAACTTTTCAAACAACTCTCGCAATTTGTCAACACGCCATGAATGAGATGCCGCAGGCACAATGCAAATTGACAGAGTTATTACATTTTCTGTGCATGTATGTGTGTGTGTTTGTGTGTGTGTGTGTGTGTGTAAAAACCGCAATTGAAATGCAAAATATTGTGCATATTTAAAAGTCAAAATGCAATCATTGAAAAAAGGTGCAGCCGGAGCAATGTAAAAATTGCCTAGAGGCTAGTTCTCCCAATGGGTCAGCGGTTGGCTACGGGCGGACGACGGTGGGGACGGCGGGTTATTGGTGGTGCATTTAATGGCAATGCACATTTTACCTACAAATCCCAAATTGGACAATATCAAATAATTTTTAAAGGCACGATAACAATAACCAAAAATGTATAACTCAAAGCACACAAAGAGAGAGAGAGAGAGAGAGAGAGAGAGAGGGAGAGGCGGCAGGCGTGGCACATTAAGGACACCACTTGGCAGCTGGGAAGCTGGCCAAATGCAATTTATAGTGCGTGTAAATGAACTGCTGACCAAAGAGCCAAACCGAACGCAGGTCTATTGGGGAAATTGCCCATGCAAGTGTAACTATGTTCAACCAACCCAGTTACCACTCCCCCCCTCTGCGTCACCCCTTTCTGTCCACCTAACCAAGCTCTCTTTCGCTGTGTGTATTAAATTTATTGATTTCCATATATTTATATGTGTAAAATGCCATAAATTACAATTATTTAACAGAGCCATGGACGAGGCCGACACAAGTCAATGCCCGCCCCACACACACACACACACACACACACACAAGCAAGCCTGAGCCCAGCAATTGGGGCGCAGTTGGGTCAGTGGTGTAGTTGTTGTTGTTGTTGTTGCGTCTTTGTGTATGTTGGCTTGTTGCTGTTGCATAATTTGTTAGCCAAATTGCAACTCAACAAGCTAGCAACAATGAGCCCGAAAACTCAGCAACAGACACAGGTGCATACAACACACACACAGAGAGAGAGAGAGAGAAAGCATTGACTGCATTGCCTCCACACCAGACTCATCAAATATGCAAAATTTGCCTGCTTCAGCTGTAGCAACAATCCAATCCCAATCCAATCCAATCCAATCCCAATCCCATCGAGCTGCACGCCAAAGATATCCAATGACTCAACGCACAAAAGCGTGATATGTGATAATGTTAAACAGTGATCTAATGTGAGCACACATTGTAGAACCCTTATGTCACTATAAATATATATAAATATATACATATACATAAATAAATAAATATATATATATATATATATATATATATATATATATATATATATATATATATGTATATATATATATCTATATCTATATATATATATATATATATATATATATATCTATATACATATATATATATACATATATATATATATACATATATATATATATGTATATGCATCAGCAATCGTTTGAGACAGACGTTTTATCAGATTACGTATACGCAATAGATATACATATATGTATGTATGTATGTATGTATATATAGAGGCAACTCTTTGAGTTCTCGCATTGGATTTTATGGCTTTAGTGTGAAGTGAGGACTTTAATTAAATGAATTAAGGCATTGCAGAAACAGTTTTAATATATATTAAATATATATATTACATTTCAGTTGAGCAAAGGAAAAAGAAGTGAAATGGCTTTATATAGCTGAGTTTAAATTGAAATATAGAGTTAATATACATATATATATAATTATTACTATTACTATTATTATTATTATTATTATTATTATTATTATTATTATTATTATTATTATATTATATTATTATTATTATTATTATTATTATTATTATTATTATTATTCTTATTATTATTATTATTTATCTATTTTATTCTATTATTCTTATTATTATTATTATATTCTTATTATTTTTATTATTATTATATTATTATTATTATTATTTTATTATTATTATTATTATTATATTATTCTTATTCTATTATTTTAGTATTATTATTATTTTTTATTATATTATTTTTTACTTCTTATTATTATTTCTTTTATTATTCTTCTCTTCTTCTTCTTCTTATTTTCTTCATTTTCTCTTATTTTTTTCTTTTTACTTTTTCTTTCTTCTTACTCTTCTCTTCTTCTTCTTTTCTTCTTCTTCTTCATTCATTCTTCTTCTTTTCTTTTTTTCTTTTCTTCTCTTTTTCTTCTCTTCTTATGCTTCTTATTATTTTTTTTTTCATATACCCATATCACATTAAATTGGCTCAATCATCAACTAAGCTCCATCATCCCATATCACCTCAAATGAAATTTGCATACATAATGAACAATTTGAATGCCTGCCAACTTGGAGTTCTTTGCTCTTGCGCATCTCATCGGCTGCAGCCGAGTATTAGAAGCCAGCCCACACAATGGCAGCTTGACGATTGTGGCTCTGCAGTTCTGCCGCTATTATAGAGTCCGAAGCTTATTCGCTGCGGTCACTCCGCTCTTGGGCTCAGCCAAATGCCATGCAAATAGGTGAATTTGCAATCAAAAGAACAATTTTCATATTTAAGAAGAGTCAAGGAGAGAAAGAGAGAGAGAGAGAGAGAGGTAAAGAGAAATAGACACAGGCATGCACTTAATTTGGTAATTGTCTAAAGGACAACGAGTCGAAAGGCAAAAGACACAAGCAACACAGAAGCTAGGCATATGCATATATGTATATCTATGTATATATTACCTATACATGTATTGTATTTAGATAAACACACACGCACACACATGTATGCCTATCTATGTGTGTGCGTGTGTCTCGGCCAGTCTTGGTCATTAATATTAATTTCGTCTTTAATTTATTGTAATTTACGTGCATTTGATAAATCGTATTATTATTATAAGCAGTTGCCGCTCTCTCTCTCTCTCTCCCTCTCCCTTGCTCTGCCTGTCTGCGTGCGTGAGAAATATGTTTTCTGGCAATGACAACCCCACAGATATAGATATATATTTATACATATATGAAACTTACCTTTTGCTCCTGCAAAGCCTCAGCTGAGTTTCAAGCACGAGTTAAAGCTGCAAATAGAAGTAAAAAAAAAAAGCCTTTGATTAGTTTTGCTAAAATTAGTTTGAATTTCTCAAGTACTTCGATAAACACGTTTACAACGTGGCCAATTATAAATCCTTAATTATTATTATTAGCAAATAATTCGCGCTAATTGGCCCTTGAAATTAACTTTTTGCCGTCTTCTTCTGATTTCATTTAGCTGGTTAAAAGCATTTAATGCTAATTAAAATTAAATAGAGTTAACTAATGAAAATACTGAAAAAATCATGTATTATTTGTATTATATGCAAACCGATTTTTTTTTATGCTTTTTAATTGATTTGCAGTGCGTAAAAAATTATGAAATAATTTGCATTTATTTGCTAGACTTGAATTTAAATTTCATGTTGAGCTGACAGCTTTAAGTAAAAACTTGGCTCGAATTGAAATGCGCATTATTTGGATTTTATTTAGCCTAATGTAATGTTTGGCCAAGAAATTCTTTTTTTATTTTATTTTATTTTTATTTTTTTTTTTATTTTATTTTATTTATTTTTTTTTTTTGCATATTTATACCCATTCACGAGGGTAATTATTAATTAAATTTGTTATGTTACTAAAAAAAAAAAAAAAAAAAAAAAAACAAGTAAATAAATTAATAAAAAAATAAAAATAAATATGTAGAAAAATATATTTTAGTTCATTATGTGCCATATATGCCAAAATAAAAAACAAAACCAAAAAAAAAAAAAAAATAAATAGAATTCAATACTCAACTGACAAGAAAAAAAAATCTCTTGTATATTCACGTAAATATTAATATAATTTTGTATATTTATATTATTAAAAAATAAATTTAAAAAAATATATTGAAAACAATTTTGCATTTCAATATATGCTATGCCTAAAATAAAATTTAATATTAAGCTGGCAGGCAAAAACAAAACGGAATTCGAATTTCTAGCGAATTTCGTTTTGTTTCAGCAACAAAATATAAAAACTTGACTTTTGCTTGCATAATTCATATAGCTTAAGGTTTGCATAAGCAGATTTAAATACAAAATAAAAATTCAGTTTGCCACACATATGCGCTCAATTTTGATAAAAACTTTATTATTTTTGACTTAGGTAAATATTTATTTAAGCATTTTGATGCTTTTATTATTTTTGGCTAAAAGCAATGCTCAAATGCAAACTGTTAAATATATATAGAAAGTATAAAGTGTGTGTGTGATGTGTGTATGTGTTTATTGAATGACAGTGTTAAAAAGAAAAAAAAACTCTTGTGCATGCGACAGGGCAGCGCTTGAGGCGCTTTACGAAAAGTTCAAAAATCTCATTAAATACAAGAGCAGCCACAACCAAAACAGCAACAACAACAACAATAGCAATAACAATTGCAATATACTAAATATTTATGCCTTGCTGTAAAGTTGTTTTTCTTCCTTTTTTTTTTGTTCTTTTTGTTTCGCATTTGACTTTCATATAAAAATTGTGTAAAATAATAAAAATAATTTCGCACACACACGCACATATTGTCGCCAGACGCCATTTTCTTGTGTTATTATTGTTGTTTGTTGTTGTTCGTTGTTGTTGTTGTTGTAGCTGCTGCTGCTGTTGCGTGTAATGGACGCCGTTATGTGCATTGACATTGGCTTTGGGCCGAGCGCATCGCTGGCATAGCGCAAGGACAACATGAGCTCTGCTCCTTCCTTCTGCATTACTTTGGCTTGAATGAGCTTTGCCAGCCAGCCATCCACCCACCCGCCCGATACCCGCTACTCCCCCTCCCACCCTAATAGCTGCCATTCTCGGCACGTTTATAAACGACATAAATATAATTAAATTGTTATAAAAATGCATTCAACAAAATAACAACATGAGAGCTAACAGCGATTGGTTGAAGGGTCTCTGCACACTTGTCCATTGAGCATTACAAGTTTATGGTCTGCACTACACGTATGTACTCCCCGCCGCCTCCAGCTGCCCCGCCTTCAGCTGCTGCTCGAAGCGCACTTGAAATGCACTTCAATGCACTCGTTTGCGCCGGACGCCGAGCACTACAAATAAGTTATCTCTCTCTCTCTCTCTCTCTCACACCCTCGCACCGTTAGGGCGCATTGCTGCTGACAGCCTCTCTATGTGATTCTCATGCGTGTGCAATTGCAATTGTTTAGATTTTCAACAAGCATTAAAGCTGATTTAAAGCCCGTTGTTAAATGCAATTAGAAAACGAACCCATATATATATACATATGTATATATACATACACATATCGACGACATCTGATTCATTTGAAGCCATCGTTATTTGCCCTTCGATTGGCTAAACGTTTAGCAAATAGCTCACTTTGTTATCGATACATTTGATGGCCCTCCATGTAAACACCCACGCACGCTGATGAGCGAACGGAAAGCGGCTCTCGCGCTTGCTTATCGATATTTGACATGGTCGCGCCTCATTTGCGGCTCGTTTGTGCTTAAAAGCTGAAAGATAAGAGTAAGAGCCCGCTGTGACCGTGTCGCTGCTGGCTCCATCAACAAAATGAGCTCGCTTTCTGGGGGCCACCCACGACCCGCTATGAGTCGAGCAGCGCTACCAATCGAACAAAATTATTGCAATAATCAAATCAATATATATATATAAGATATGTGTGTGTGTGTGTGCAGCTTTTGTGTCTGTGAGATATCGCATGCCATCATTATTAATAGAGTTCATTAGCTGCAGACAACGCGAGACGCGCGTCGATTGGACATATCGAGTGAGCCGTGGCTAAAATGTTTAGCAAGAGGAAGAAGACAAACCCGTTTTCTCTAAACGAAAAGTCTCTTTAGCTCATTCCCTGAATTCCAGAGTGTGTGTGTGTGTGTGTTTTCGTTTCGTTATGGTTTCGGTTGAAAAATGCTTTGTTTATAAATGCGTTTATCATTCACTTCATGCGATCTCTGTTTTCTTCACATTGCCCTTTCTTTAATGAGAACTAATGAACGCCTTGGCAATGCGATCGTCATCAGCAGCAACATCATCATCAGCATCTGGATGATCATTGCTGCCGGTTTTGAATTTTTTGGTCATTGTCAAAAGAAGAAAAAGTATTTTTATTCAGCTGCTTTTATTGTTTACACAAGAGCAATAAAAAATCACAATAATATTTAACAAATACCCCCACATAAAAGGGGGGCCAACCCACACACACTCACATTCACAGGCAACGATTGGTCGTAAAAAAAAAAAATAAATAAAAGATTTATAAAACAAAATCAGCTCGAAATCTGTTAATGCAAATGCCAAAGACTCCAACCGTTTATATACATACATACATACATACATACATACATATGTACATATCTCTGAGATCTCTCTGGCTAATTATGTTTGGGGATCATTTGCCATATCAATCACAGAGCTGCAGCCAAAGATTACACGTGTGAATTTATGGCAAAGCATTAAACTGAATCGAGTAGAGCTGATAGATTAGAGAGATATACATATGCATCTAGATAAATAAGGCCAAGAGTACCCCAGCCTTGCCGCAGCTCACCAAATTGAATAATTTGATTGACACGCAATAAAAAGAGATAAACAAAAAACAAACAAAAAAACACTCGAAACTCTAAAAAATCAATATGAGCTTGGCTATTTATATGGTTCAACTATCTCGCTCTCTGTCTAAAAGTTAACCCTTCTAAAAAGGAAAAAAAAAAAAAAAAAAATCATATAATTTCCTTAAACAAAATGTCGACAACAACAACAACTAAACACGTAAAAGCCAACTACTAAAAGTTGCAGCACAAAAACTAACAAAGTTTTGTTCGTTTCGCCCATTTCCTGAGAACAACAAAAAATGTCAAAAAACTAAAAATATTTAGTATTATATACATATATGGTATGCATGTGTGTGTGTGTGTGTGTATCGGTATGTGTTGGTTTATAAAATTATGTCAGCAGTGCTTAACAACAACAACAACAACAACAACAACAACAAGGATATGTGCCTTGCGGCACAGGCGTGTAAATTATTTATGTGCCAACTGTCCTTCTTATGAGCGCCATTGCCACCCCACTCGGCCCGCCTCCCGCCTCCCGCCTCACATAATCCCAATGTGACACGCATGGCTCCTGCTGCTGCTGCTCCCGCTCCTGCTCCCGCTCCCGCTCCTGCTGCCACCAGTTTATAAATAAAAATCATTATTACTGACTGAGCCGCGCAGCTCCCTCAACTGGCGCTACGCTGCTGTTGCCCTCGTCGCACCCCCCACCCCCCTCTCCTTCGCTGCTCCTGCTTTGCCTCGCGCAACCTGTTCTCGCCCAGCGCCCTCACTCTTCCCCTCTCTGCCCGCCTCTCTTTCTCTACTGCTGCTTCTTACACCTCTCAGCTGCTGCTGCTGCTGCCCTGCCCTTCAGTCTCTCTCTCTCTGCCCTCTCTGCTCCTTCAGTTTGGGTATTTTTCAGCTGGCGACGTTGGGAGTTTTCGTTTGAAATTAGCACGCATTGTCCTTAATTGTTGGGGCGTTTGGGTTTTCATTTTGGGGCTTGGGCTTTCCATTCTTTCATTCAGAGTCTCTCTCTTTTTTTTTTTTTTTTTGCTGTTGTTGTTGTTGCTGTTTAACAAGCTTGGGGTCTGGTAGCCTGCCAGCCCTGGCGTGTACGTGTGTGTGTGTGTGTGTGTGTGCCAAGCCAATGACTCGTTTGGTTGGCTGCGTGTTTATTTATTTGACTTGTGCATGTCGCTTTTGGGTGTTAACTTTAATAATTAACGGCATTAATTGCCGCACATGTCACATGTTGGCTTTCGGCTTGTGCCGAACCACCCGAGCCACCCAGACGACTCGCACCACTCGTGCATAGCCATGCATTTTGTAGAATTTGTATCCAATTTATTTTTCATTCTTTGTATTATTTAAGAGCTTATGTCATGTCATATAATCAGCCGAAAGATTCACAGAAACAACAACAACAACAACAGCAAGAGCTACAGCTACAGCTACAACAGCACAGCTGCCCCGCCCACCAGATCGCAATACGCCCATCGAATTTGAACGCCTACCTTGGTACGAAGACTGCATTATTCATAAGCCCTAAACGTTAATTATGCACATGCCAGCGGGTTTTTTAGCTTTTTTTTTACTTTGTTTAGCTTTTTCGGGATTTGGATTTCGGTTTTTCAACTTTTGGCTTTTAATTGCACAAGCGTAAAATTTCAAATCGAAAGAAAACAAAATATGTTAAGAGTTTTGTTTTATTTATTTTATGTTGCGGCCTTTTTATTAGGTTTTTATAATTCAAATATATATATTTAAATAATAAAAAGCCAAATAAATTTTTACAACTAGTTAGCTACAGAGACTAACGTTTTTAGAGAGGCAGAGGGAGAGAGAGAGGAAGGGGGAGAGGGAGAGAAGGGCTTCAAAGCATAATCATGTTTTAAGACAAAGGAAGGATGTAAAAAATTATATATTATATATACTGTAGGAATTTTAAAATAAAATATCTTAACGATTATGGCAAAAAATTAAAAAAAAAATATTAATATATTTTAAATAAAATAAAAAATAATAAATAAATCGATTGTTGAATCATGCATTTAAGCTAATTGATTATTAATTTCAATTCATTGATCAAAATAATTGATTAATTATAATTAAGTCTCGATAGTTTGTACGCTGCCAAATCAAAAATCACGATTAATCGAGAACAAGTTTTGCTCTCGATATTTGAATCTATGTGTAAATTGAAAAAAGAAAGACTGATCCCCTTACCATTTCGAATTATCGGGACTAGACTGTATTAATTAAATATTTTATTTTTAATGTTGTTGCTCCAAAAATATTTGTCATCATTTTTTTATGAAATCTGGAATTCAGAATAATTCATATATAAAATATTTAACAAACTAACTTCCTTCAATCCCTATAGATTTGTTCGGTTCTTTGAGCAGCATATTCAAGCTAAAAAGCTATGAATGCGGGCAATATAAAGCTGAATGAGTTCGTATTACGCTCAATGCCTCAATCAGCTATTCATGGGCTAAATCAAAAACATGAAAAATATTCATAGAAAACGATATCTTAACTATTATGTGTATAGCTATAATAGTTAGCAAACTAAAGCTTGTTTTATGGCTAGAATTCGCATTAAAGCATGCCAGAGCAAAATGCCAAACTTTGATAGAATAACTTTTAGAATGTATTTTACATAAATTTAAATAATGAATTCCAATCAAGATCTGATCGATCGATCATGCTTATTGATGCCCCCTTCAGCTGTTCTTAGGCAGGTCAAAGAATGGAGAAAATGAAAACATTTTGTGGATGCTGATATCTGTTTATAAAAGTGATTAACAACCTATATTACCTTGATGACTAACTACTTGGTAAAGCTAACATTTCTAGCGGCCTTTCAGGACAAAATCTTATATACAGCAAACACGAGTAGGACCTATCTAGAACAACTTTCAGTTCCAACTGTCTGCATTCATTCGATAACATTTCGATAACAAACCAAGTCAAGTGGCAGTCGTTAGTTTGAGAAGTTGGGGGCATGGGGGGCTTGTGGGGGAGGGGGAGGCGTGCCCAAGTGATGCTCAATTAAAGCAACGTTTTGGCCATAAATGCCAGGCACTTAACAAACCCCTGACGATTATGAGTTCGACAATGAGGATTCGGGATGAGCCCAAAGTGTGTGTGTGTGTGTGTGGCATATGATTTTCAATTTATGCCACAAATCCGGAACCCAGACAGACGCCGCCAAACTGTTTTCATATTTTTCTTCTTTTTTTTTTTTTTTTGCATTTTGTGTGTATTATTTTTATTATTTTCTCTTGTGTGCTGTTTTTTTTTTTTTTTTTTAGGTTTTTTTTTTTTTTTTTGGCGGCAGCTTAACGCCTACGTCGATACAATTTGAGTTGGGTCGCAATGAGGCACGAGGCAGCAGGCAGCAGGCATGAGGCGTGGCACGACTGCGAGTGGCATCAAACCGAGTCCAAGTGGCAATGGGGTCGTCAACAGCAGCAGCAGCAGCAGCAGCAGAGGCAGCGGCAGTGGCAGCGGCAGTGGCAGCATTTGTCGTAGTCCTCCAACAGTTTTTGGCGGCCATTGAGCGCCATTAGGCGGCCTGTGCAGACATTAAAAACAGCTGCCATTGTCGCTGTCGCTGCTGTTGCTGCTGTTGCTGCTGATATTTTTGTTGCTGTTGTGGCATTTTTTGGAGCGGCGCACAAAAATTGCCTGTTTATATTCGCAGCGACAGCAAATTTTATTATTATTTTTGTTCTTGACAACGACAGCAGCTAGCAGAAGGAGCAGGAGCAGCAGCAGGAGACATTCTGCTGGCAAGTCCTACAAGAGGGACACAAACTGTAACAGGAGTTTTTGGGACATGCAGCAGGAGTAGCAGGAGCAGCAGGATAGCGCGTCTAGTATCAGTTGCCTGCTTTGGGTTGATTTTATGCACACTCCCATAAAGTGCAAAACGGGCATATTGGCTTTGCAGCAACAGGCGGTGCTTGTCGAGCGCTTGACACAGATGGCACTGTGTCTGAGTGGATATGCAGAGGGCAGCTGATAAACTCACAGAGCCTTAATGCCCCATCAGACTCTATAAGAGTCCGAGAGTCTTAATACCCTATCAGACATGTGTGTGTATGTGGGCAGTAGTCGGTTCTCGGGGAGTCAGGGAGTTGTCTAATGGGGAATGCCGACTAGTTCACAGTTACACAGTGCTTAGCTCACAATAGATTATAGAACAAGTGTGCCATCAAGACTTTATTAAATCAACAGACATTTAGAGTCTGTGAGATATATTTATAGATGCAAATTATTGTGAATAAATGAAGAGGAAGAGGACAAATATTCACAACTATTGTGAATGAATATTGTGAAGAAAAATGATATATCATACGATTTTATTGTGAAAAAAAGTAAAAAAAAAAAAAAAAAATTAATTAAAATAAATTAAAATTAAATAAAAATTTATTAAATTAAATTTATTGGGAATTGAAGTAAACAAAAGGAAAAAAATGTAAAAAAAAAAAATGAATTCAAATAAATTAAAATGAAATAAAAATTTATTAAATTAAATTTATTGGGAATTAAAGTAAACAAAAGGAAAAATTCAAATAAAAAGAAAATAATAAAAATTGAATTAACATAATAATATATAAAATTATATATCATGAAAAATACATAAAAAAAAAAATGCAAATATTTAGGATTATTTTTTGTGAATGGAAATATATATAGGATTATTTTTTTAAGTAAATGAAAACTACCATATTTAAGATTTTTTTATGAATAAATGAATAATAAATGAAATAAAAAAAAAATATTAATAAATAATTAAAAAAAAAAAAACACATAAAATAATTTTCTTTTTATTTAATAAATGAATCAGAAGTGTCAATTCAGTGAAATTTAGTGCTCCAACTATAGCTCAAAGAACTCTTATATTTTATTTTAAAGAAAAAAAAAAATGTTATTGCTCCTTTAGCTACATCTTATAAGACTTTTGTCTTTGATTTCAAAATCGCTCACAGACTCTGAAGATCCAAGGTATTTAGTTATCTAACTATAAAAAAAAAAAAAAACTCATATATTTTAGTTAAAAGTCTTTCCTGGAATCTGACAATCCAAGGTATTTGATCTTCTAGCTATTATTTAAAAAGGTCTTATATATTCTTTAAACCAGGGTATTTGCTGGTCTAGCCATAACTCAAAGAACTCTTATATTTTGTTTTACATCTTCTACTTCTGCGCCATCTTTAGATTTTTTTTTTAGCAAAATTTGCATTTATGCGCCGAAAACATTTGTCTAGCAGCCGTTGCTCGCTGAATTTGTTGCATCGACGACAGACTCTACAGAGTCAGAGATGAGTCAAGGCGGGGCGTCGCTGGGTGTCTGGCGCGGCACCTTTTGGGCGCAGCGACGGCGCATGCCGCTTAGACGTCGCGCAACCAATTAAAGAATAATTCATTTCAATTGAAGTCAATCAAAAGAAATAATTTCACGCTTAATCAATTAAGTGCCTGGGGCACAAAGAATGCCAAACAGACAAACAAACAAACAAAAGCAAACAAAGAACATTTTATGCTGTTGAGATTTTTGGGGAATTGGAGCAAGCGAATGCGACATGGGTTAATCAAAGAGGCGCTGATTGAACGGCCATATGGAAGAGCCATAGAGAGCTGGAAGAACATAGAGAGAGAGAGAGAGAGAGAGAGAGTAGATCGCCATCATCATCATCGCCATTATGATGATGATATATGGGCACATATATCAGAGAGACACTTGAGCTTTGCTTTCGAGCCCCCAACAAATTGATTTGATGGCGGTGCTGAAATGCCGCCAAGTGGCACTTGAGCAAGCCAGACTTGAGAGATAGTTATATATATGTATATATATGTATGTATTGCGATTGTTCGATCAATTTATATAGAGTGAGAGAGAGAGAGAGAGAGAGGGAGAGAGAGGTAGGCAGCGCAATTGAAATATGCTGAATTGCAGCTAATCAGAGCGGCAGAGCCACAATTTTGTTAATCAGTGAATGTTTATGAAACTGGGCGAGAAATTAGACGGCGGAAAATATTTTATATTATTTATATATATATTCACTCAGCCCGCTACAGTTTTTCCAGCTCTTTGGGTTGAATCTCCTCTTGGCTTATCTTTAACTTTAGCCAATTTGGAAAAACAAAATATATAACAAAGATATCAAATTGTGGGTATATACGTTAGTATTCCGTTTTTTACTTTTTTCCTGTTTCCTCATCGAAAAGGTTATTTTAAAAGTTTCAATTTCAATATTATTATTTTTTTTTTAATTTCAATTAATATTTTATGTTTTAAAGGCTTTTGAAGTTAAAGTTGAGGTATAAAAAAAAAAACGAATATTAATTTTACATACATACATGCATGAATTACAGATTATCGTCTTGGTGCCTTAAGGCAATTTAACTTAAGCTCAATTTAATTAAATTTCTTTTAAGGGCTATGACAAAATATAATAATTATATTTATAAAGAAAATACATTTGCACTTTGCAGTGAGAGATGCTCATAGAAAAATAAAAAAAAAACTCAAATAATATTTATGCAGGTAAGACTTCACATGCTACACATACATATACATATATAGCTATACAATAAAAAATATATAATATTATGCGCATAAATATCTATATATTTTTTTAAATGAAATATTCACAAATTTTCATGCAGCTGCCTTGGGGCAACTTAATCCAAACAGAATTTAATTAAATATATTTGTAGGTACGGACTATGGAAATTAGCAATTTTAAAACTGATTTTTTTTTACTTGGAAAAAAATTGTACAAATATTTATAAACTCATATTGAATATCTAGAAATATTCAAAGAAAAAGAGCTGCAGTCTAGAGTTTAAATATTTTAATAGGAAATACCTGAAAAGCCGCAACAAATTGTTAACAATTTCATATGCTGAGCAGAGAAATTGCAATAGTTGCAATAGACTTTTTGCTATTAAAAAGTTTACAGGCCGACAACAGAGGGCGCCACAAGCACGCACACACACATACACACACAATGCATGTCTGTGTCTATGGTTTTCTACTTTTTCGCTTTTATTATTATCATTTTCTTTTTTTTTTTCGAGTGGCACACGCATTGTCAAAAACATTTGCGCTCTTATGCCAGGGCCACCCAGAAATTGTTTGCTGCAACACAGACGATCGGCACAAGCGGGGGCAACGAAACGCAAACGAAACGGAATGGAACACAGTGCAGCTACGACGACGGGAACAGACAAAGCCAAAGGCAATGGCAAAGCGTCGCATTAATTTGTCATTTTGCGCGTTTGGCGACGACGGCAAATGGGGCGCAATGATGATGGAGTGGGCGAGCCGGCAGAGTTTGCACGACTATGCCAACATCAAGTGGCGCAGACACAGATACACACACACACGCCCACACGCACACACATACACACACAACACTTATCACATACTGAAAACTTTGTTTTTTGCTTACGCGCTGTAAAAACTTGTGTATTTTTTTTTATTAAAAAAAATTCTTTTTTTCTCACAACTCTTTTTTTTTTTGGCTGTTGTTTACACGCGCTGCCTTTTTGGCTTCTATTTCCGCTGCCACGCACACACACACACACATACACAGGCGCGCGCGCAATTTGACTTTGAAAAGTACAACAACAAAAAATGCAAAACTTTTATGGGAGAGACAGAGGTAAGGCAAGGAGGATAGCCCAAGTGTGAAGCGGAATGGTAAAGGCTAGCAGCGGGGCTGTCAGGCAAACATTGGTGGCCATGTCTAGCACACACACACACACACACACACATACATATGCACTGCGGTGGCAGCCACTTCATTTGCTTGCTCATTAAAAGTTGCGACACATACAAATGCAGGCGGCACGAAGTCAACACGTTTGCCAGCATGTCAAGTGCCAGTCAGAGTTGCCTCTGCACCACCAAAGGGGCAGCAGTCAGCAGCACCACCATGGCACAATGAATGTCAAGAACGAGTGAAAATTTGCGCTTAAATGCAGCACAAAACTACAACGAGGAGGCCAGCGACCCAACACCTCTCACTCGCTCAGTTACTTTCTCGCTCTCTCTCGCTCTTTTACTGCCTCTATCTCTCTTTTAAAATACATATAATGTATATATATTTGTACAGACTTGCTGAAAATGCACAAAAAATTTGTCACATTTCAGAGAGCGAGCGAGCGAGAGGGAGAATGACTGAGCTGAGCTAAACTGAGGTGTGTGTGTGTGTGTTTGTGTGTGTGTGTGTGTGTGTGTGTGTGTTTGTGTGTTTGTGTGCATCAGCGTGTGAGGTGCTGCTGCCCCTGTTCACATTTCCTGCGCCCTGTCTTGGTCATTATTATAATTTTTCATGTCTTGACTTCACATAGCAACAGCAATCAACACACACACACACACACACACACATGAGCTGAGGCTTAGCGGCTTACTGGAGCGTGCTTGGGGTTGGCAGCTGCACAGGTGTGTGCACACACACACACACACACACACACTAGTCCGTCTGTCAAAAGTACAAATGACTACAAGTCGTCCCAGTCGAAATCGGATTCAGATTCAAAATCCGGAGTTTTGCTTGGCTGCCCACCGCATCGCCACTTGGGTATTTATAAAGCAGACCACATAGACACAGTCGAGTCTATGAAATGCAAGTGTTCGCATAGCTGATGAATGTCATCACACACACAGAGAGAGATAATGAAGACCTGATATGTGTGGGGCAAATTTACAGATGCAGTGAAAGTTACTAATTAACATGAAATGATAAGAGTTCAGCTCGACTTTATTTATAAAACTTATGAAATATGAATAATAGTTTTAGCACACGGATAATTATTATTATTTATTTTATCAGTATTGTCATTGCCATTGCCATTGTCATTGTCATTGTCATTGTCATTGTCATTGTCATTGTCATTGTCATTGTCATTGTCATTGTCATTGTCATTGTCATTGTCATTGTCATTGTCATTGTCATTGTCATTGTCATTGTCATTGTCATTGTCATTGTCATTGTCATTGTCATTGTCACTGTCATTGTCATTGTCATTGCCATTGCCATTGCCATTGCCATTGTCATTGTCATTGTCATTGTCATTGTCATTGTCATTGTCATTGTCATTGTCATTGTCATTGTCATTGTCATTGTCATTGTCACTGCCATCCCCTACTCCACTTTTACTTTACTTTTAAGTCTAAGAATTAGTTCAGCCCTAATGGAACCATTCAGTTAACTAATCAAATAGCATTAAACATTCCATTTCTCACCATTTTCAACTGTCTGCGACTCTTCCTCGTTCTCTCTCCTTCTCTCTCTCTCTCTCTCTCTCTCTCTCTCTTGGTCACCGACTGAATGTCGCCGAAGCTGACCCTATAAATAAGCACACGAATGGGTCAGTCTCTCTTCTTATTAAGCAATGCCCCACTGCAATGCATTAGCTAAGCTAGCCACCCGAGAGCCCCAACTGCGCAACCCTTGTAGATAGTTTGGATTCGCGTATCTTTATGCTGTCGGTCGTCATCAGCTCCGTAGCTCCGTAGCTCCGTAGCTCCGTTGCTCCAGAGCTTCAGAGCTCAGCGACATTTTGCTAATTAAGCTGTGCGGTTCACGTTAAAATTGTTGCAGGCACCGCAGCACCATCGGAACATCGCAACGCCGCACCGCCGCACCGCCACACCACCAGCTATTAGCATTTTTATGTTGGCAGAGAGAAGGCACTTGAGGTTTATCTGGGCAGAGTTTATGTCTGGCAGCGGTCACTACTTAGTCTGATTATTGTTATTATGGCGTCGCAGTTTTCATAAATTCCCAGCAAGTTATTTTCCCATAAATTCAGCGGCCAGACGTAGTGCAAGGACAGCGTCGGACAGGACAGGACAGGATAGGACACGACATGAGAGAAGAGAACAGGACGGTACGAAGTGGGACAGGACAAACCAGAGGACATGCCGACAGCTCCACAGGTAGACAGCGACTAAGACAACAACGACGATGACAACAGACAGACAGATAGACAGACTGAGAGACGGGGCAGACAGAGCGAGGGCAAGGCATTGCGACAGATAGCTGGCAAGACGCTTGGCGCTGTGTGTGCTGTTGGAGCTAGCGGGGGCCGCAGTCGGGTCGTCCTGTCAAGACGCAGACGACGCTGAGGCAGCAAGCCGCAGCCATAAAATGTCGTCGATGGGCAAAAATCTGTGACGGGGCCAGGAGGCGGCAGGGGGGCGGAACGTAAAGTGAATGCACATCATGAAGCAAGCACCTGTCCCAGACGCTTTGTCCTTTGGGATGCAATTTAAATTGGCATTCCACATGACGGCCAAACGAGTGCGAATGCGAGTATTCATGTGCAAGGACATTCGCCGCATTTAACTGAATTGAACTGAACCGAGCCATCATCTAGCCGGGCCTTAACTAAAACCAAGCTCTACCTCTAGCTCTACCACTACCTTTACCTCTACCTCTAGCTCTACATCTGCCTCTACCTCTACCCTAGCTCTATCTCAACTAAACCTGTCAACCAATATCACCTGCTCTATGCGTGGTATTAATTTACTTCTACTTCCACTTCTGCCTCTTCTGCTGCCTCTTCTTCTTCTTCTTCTACCCTTATTTGGCAAAGGGTATAATAAAGTTGGCATTGCTTATGTGCGAATCGAAAAGAGTTTAATATTTTCTTTAATTGGACAGGCAAACGAAGCTGAAATTGTTTTCAAGTTCTCTATATCTTAGTCGAAGGCATTTGCTTTTGCCAAGGAACTTGACTTTGACTAACTTGAATTGCTGACAGCTTAGTGAAGAGATGTGAAGAAATAATATATACCTATTATACTGACTATATGTTCTTTATATGTTATTAATATTTGCTCGATATATTCTTAATATTTACAATCGAGTCAAAAAAAAAAAAAAATTATCTAGAGCTTAAGATATATTTGTGGCATGATTCAGTTATATTGTGGATCAACTGAGTACCTATATATAATATATATAGTAATATATCTCATGTGATATCATATGTAAATAGTAGAAGAATGACTTCAGTTATTCTGTATTTGTATATATCATATATCATATCATATCATATCATATCATATTGACTTGTCTGTCGTCTATAATCTCCAGATAAGCTTAGTCAATAGGAATATTACTTTGATGATTTCATCAAGTGCCCTGATTCAAACGCATTTCAACATAGGGTATCTGCTAGTTTAGCATTGCTCATTCATATTTCGTATGTCTGTTTTTTTTTTTTTAACACATTCCTTTTCCGTTGATTATTATGAAATGTGGCTTTTGCTATTGTCATTATATGTTGTTGTTGTTGTTTATTGTCTTGTGCAAAAATCATCAGCGACCTTCTCAGGCTAAAGTGACTTCTCGCTTCCCGCTTCTCGATTGTCCAGTTCTCTCGATTCTTATTGCTCGACGCGCATTCGTTCCGAATTGCATTTGTTATCTTGTCGCGCCCCATTGTCGTCATAGTTCTCAGCCACTGGGCAGCCGTTAACGCTTAGGTAAACAAGCAGCAACAACAACTATTTGCAACAGCAACAACAACAACAGCAACAATTTAGTGTCGGTTCCGCTGTCTGCGGCATGTTTTTGCAGCGCTTCAACGGTTGCTGCACTGCTGTTGCAGCCATCATCATTACAGGCATTGGCCGTTGCCAATGCCAATGCCACAACTTGTCCAGTTCTCACCTCTCTCTCTCTCCACACTCCACACTCTGCGCTTCACGTAATGCTTATCTTGCTCATGTCGAAACACGAATGCTACGCGTCTGTGCGCCGCCTGCCGTCCAGCTATCAATTGGATATCATCGCGCCAAGGTGCTGCCACTGCGATCGACCAGAGATAGCGAGCAGCGCTAAGCATTGCTCAACTTATGCAACTAAATAGTCGCGCCCCATAATCCAACCCCCTGTGTCCGCTCTACACTTATGCGCTGCTATTTATTTATTAGTTAATTGGCTTTCATTAGGGCTCTCTAGGCCCCAACTACTTACTGGAGGTCTGTCATTAAAGAGCGCTTCGATTCCCATATTTCGATGCAATCAGTGAACTTTCTTTGCGCAATTATTATTCATTAACATTTGCTTTTTATGATTCATGGGAAACGTGTGGAATTTATTGGACTTAAATCGAATTGAATGGGTTACATTATGTCTGCCTTATGAGACATTGTATAAGCTAAAGGTGATAGGATATGTTCGACGGATATTTATTAGAGTCGGCCATATGAATATATATATGATATTTTAATAATGATATGATTATGATAGTTAGTAAATAATAGTTAAAGTTCAGAGAGTTCTATAAAGTTATTTCATAGTAATATTTTTGCAATTTCGATTCTTTAAAAACTATTAAATTTTTTTTTTTTTTTTGCTTCAGCATATAAATAATTATAAAAACATATATACTTATACATACATATTTATACACACATATACACATACATACATTTATACTAAAGATTATAGATTTAAAAATTATCTAAAAAAAAATGTTGTTTTTTTTTAAGGCACAAACTGTTTCTAGAACTTATGAGAAGCGCATAGAAGAGCGACTTTTCACATTATTTATTATTATTCTTTATTATTAAGCACTCAACCGTGCTAGGTTCTACACTCTCTAAAACACTTTCCCTAATTGTATTCAAAAATAAATAAATCTAGTGCGAAATACAATATTTTGAAAGTAATTTGAAACGCAAATTTGGATAAGCATATTTATTAATTTTTAATTTTAATTCGCAAATTTGCAAATTTATGCGTATGGATGGGAGTGATTTATGCCAAAAACATTTATGAACTGGCAGCTGTTTACTATTCTCACTCTCTCCCCCTCTCTGTCTCCCTCTCTCTGCCTCTCTCTCTCTATCTCTCACTCTTTACTAATATATTTTATAGTAATTTAGCTTAAACATAATACATATTTTGATGTATAATTGTTTTAGCTCTTGTGTAATGTGATTTTCAGTTAATACGTAAATTAATAATAAATTGGTTTCAATGTTGTCATTTCTCGTCTAACGGTTCTCCCCCACAATTGCCGCTGCCTTCTCAATTATTCGAAATATTCATGCGTGATGAATTATTTTTGTTAAGCTTGCTCCTTGCTGCCGCTTATCATATTAAGTATTTCATTTGGCCAACTGAATTGTTGCCAAGCTGCTGACTACTGGCGCTGCTCCCAGCATAACTCTGGCCACAATCGGCCTATTCCAGAGATTCTCAATCGCCATCAGTGCGGCTATCTGATGATGATGAGCATGCGAATGCTCAAGCTCTTATCTAAAGCTAAAAAACTGAAAGCTAAAAAGCTAAAAGCTAAAACGGACTGCCATAGGTCCAATGCCAAATGCCAATTCCGATTCCCATGTGCAACATAATTTGTACTTTAATCGTGTGGCCAAGAGCTGACGATGCTGCTGCTGCTGCTGCTGCTCATCCAGCTGGCAATGGCCAGAGCTCTGCTGTGGCTTCCACTGTGGCTTCCACTGTTCACTTCATTTTCATAAATGCCACATTAAAGATGCTGCCGTTGTTGTTGTTGTTCGGCTCGCCGCAGATCGCTCGCAGAACAAGACATAGCTCTGCCATCAAATGACATTAGCCTGGACAACACACTCTACGGCTATGACAAAAAAAAAAACATCAAGTAAAGGAAACGAGCTGAAACACGTCCTCGGTTGCAGTTTTTACGGCCAGTTTCAGCTGGTGGGCGCGACGTTTGGCGGGGCTTCTGGAATGGGAAACTGGTAACTGGGCGTAGGCATCGTCTAGATACCTTTAGCCAATTTATACAAAACGCTGATCACTTTATAAGTAAGTATATCATCATTTATACATGCGCTTGCCGAAGCCAGCGAACCGCAAGCCAAGTAAGGCTCGACAGAGGGCCAAGACGACAGCAACGGCGACTGCGACGCTGACGGCGACGGCGACGGCGGCAGCGACAGCGACTGCGGCTACTTAGCCATGTCGTTTTTACCGTTTTTGGGCGCATGGGGCATGCCAAAAATGTTGCGAACGTCTCAGCGTTTTGTACAGTTTTGTTGTATTATTATTTATTATTGTTGTTGCTGTTCGTTCTGGTCATTTATATTGTGTGTGCGAGTGTGTGCGAGTGTGTGCGAGTGTGTGTGTGAGAGAGCGAGTGTGCATGTGTCAAGTGGACTTGTTTAATAATTTATGATGAGGCCAAAAACGTAGATCGTGCGTTGCGCATTGCCAGCCATTAATCATGCCGCCAGTCAGGCCAACAGCAGCAGCAGCAGCAACAACAGCAGCAACAACAACAGCAACAGCAACTCCTGCGAGAAGCGCAGCGGCTGCTACTGCTGTAGTAAAAGTTCAATTACCCGCCAAATCAAAATTCAATCTGCTGGCTACAAAAAAGCAGTAAGGAAAAAACAAACAAACAAACAGAGAGACAGAGAGACAGACAGACAGCCGGAGAGACAGTAAAATCCGCTGGCCAGCGCACAGTAGTTGCACGGCTGCTGGCAGCGCCGAGGCGGACGGAGGCGGAGGGAGGCGGGGGCGTGTTGCCACTGCATATTGACTGCAGTCTGCAATGTGGTAAAATCAAAAATTCCAAACGCATACGACAGACAAGCATGACGACGACGAAGACGTGGAGTAGCAAAAGCTGGATCAGCAAACGGCAGCAGCAGCAGCAGGAGGAGGAGTGGGGGGAGGAGGAGGAGGAGAGGGCTAAGGAGTAGCAGCAGCTGGAGGGAGACGTCTGAAGTAGGTAAAGACACAGCGAATCATGTCGTGGCGGGCGTGTGCTCAGCCATGGCGTAGGCAGTGAGGACGCTGATGCCTGATGGTGCCCACTTAGCAGCGCCAGAGATCAGATGACAGCGAGAAGACATCGGCGACGTGGCAGGATAACATTCAGCCAGTCAAACAGTCAGGCAGTCAGGCAGTCAAACAGGCAGGCAGGCAAGCAGGCAAAAACGCGCCCAAAAACCACCAAAGGCTATCAATCAAGAGGCGTACTTCAAATACTCTAACTTGCGAATAAGTTGACTAACAAGTGGGGCAATAAACTGAGCGCAAAGTACAGTGAATGCTGACTAAGAGGAACCAACGAAGAAGGCAGTTGCATTACAACTTGACTGATAACGAAATGAAATGGATAACGATAATGCTGCTAAAAAGGGGAATAACACTGTCAATGACCATGGTGACAATGTAATCATAGCAATAATAATGCTAATGAATTGTTAATAATAAATACGATGGCGATGTTTGTATGAATAATAATGAACATAGCAATAAGGATATAATGATGTTCCATTTTTAACAGGTATAATCAAATTATAATTATTATTATATTATATGGGTATTATATTATTATTATTAATATTATTATTATGCAATATTAGTTTAATTAATTATTACAAACTATATTCATAATAATAATATTATTAATAATCTTATAAAGTCAAATCTCGATAATTTATAAATCGAAAATTATGATATATCGAAAAAAAATCGAGTTTCTATGTCGAAAAAAAAAAACAACTGATCCCCTAGCCATTTCGAACTATCGGGAGTCGACTGTATTAGTAAAAATAGTAATGATAATTAATAATAGTAGTGATACTTAGTAATAATAACAATAATTAATAATAGTAATAATAATAAATAATAATAATAATAAAAACTAATAATTTTAATAATAATAAACAATGATAAATACAAATAATAATAAATAATAATAATAATAATAATTAATAATAATAATAATAATAATAATAATAATAATAATAATCCTCCTCCTCCCTCCTCCTAATCCTCCTCCTCCCCTCCTCCTCCTCCTCCCCCCTTCCTCCTTTTCCCTCCTAATAAATAATAATAAAAATTAATCATTTTAATAATAATAAACAATAATAAACACTAATAATAATAATAATTAATAATAATAATATAAATAATTAAAAAGAATAATTATAATAGTTAATAATAATAATATAAATAATTGAAAAGAATAATTATAATAGTTAATAATAATAATAATAGTTAATATTAATAAAACTAATAATAATAATTAATATTAATACTAAAAAAAAAAATAATAATAATATCAATTATCAGTTTGACTCTGATAGAAAAAAAAACCTTTTCCATTTATAGGGCTTTAAAGCCCGAATAAGCTGCTCGCTTGTCTCAACAGTTTTTCCGCAGACGTGAGCTTAACCCAATTCTAAACTATAAACTAGAGTTGTATCAGATATCTACAAATAAATTATATATCTATATTGACTTGAGAGTTGCCGAAGAAATCGAAAAAGCCAGCGAAACTTTGTTTCACTGAAATTTGCAATGCGTTTGGCAGGGTATATAGCGAGCGAGCTCTCAGCGTGACCTGAGGGCCATGTGTGGCTCGCAACTGTGTATGTGTGTGAGTGTGTGTGTGTTGGCCACGTAGTAGGTGCAAGCATAAGCGCTACTAATCTGCTACTCAGTGGCGTATCAAGCTAAGCAGCATGCCAGCGAACAAACAAACAAACAAACAGAGAGACAGACAAAGAATCAAACAGAGAAAGACAGACACAGAGATGGAGATAGAGAGAGAGAGAGGGAGAGAGGGAGAGAGAGAGAGACACACAGAATAGAGCCTGGCAGACGAATGGCAAATGCAGGCAGCTGCTGCTGCTGCTGCTGCTGCTGCTGTCGCTGCTATGCTCATTGTGTGTGAGTGATCAGACAGCCGCAGATTACGTATACGCCGCGTTGTGTGCTTAACTTTTTGACTTTGGCTGTGGCTTCTGCGGCAACAGCAGCAGCAACAACAACAAAAACAATATGAAATATACCTCTGGCTGCTGCTGCTGCTTAAAAAGTCCGCTCAGGTCTCACAGATGCCGCAGTCGCAGCCTTCATTTGTTATTCAAAAGTTTTTGGCTGCCTTTCTGCTGCTTCTTCTACGTCTTTTTTTTATATCTTTTTGTTGTTGTTGTTTTGCGCCACGTACGCAGCTTGACTGAGGCTGGGGCTTGAAGAGCGAGTCTTAGCCAGACACGACATTTGTCCAGCAGCAGCAGCAGCAGCAGCAGCAACAGTCGGGCAGGTCTTTGGTCTTGCCATAATGAGCTGCAAGTGCAGACTTTAATGGCTCCGCTTGCACAGATTTGATAGTGAGATGACTTCAGCAATGCAATCAACAAAGAAATGGGCAAAAACTCAGCTCGGGCACTCGGGAATTTCCAAGTCCGCGCACAGTAAACATCCAAATTAAACTATTTATACATGCTGAATTTTAAATACTCTCACACACAAAGTGACATGCATATGCATGCATGTCAACTCGACTGCCAGCAAATGCAACAAAATTCTTTACAATTTACAAAAAAAAACAAATACCTGAAATGCCGCACACACTCGCCAGCATAAGTATGCGTACACCACAAATAATTTAATGGCTCTGCACGGGGATGCGCTATCAGACAAAACATTATCAGTGTTTATGTCAATTTTTTTATATATACATATATAAATAAATATATCTCTATATTTCTTTTTAAACTATCTGCTTTGTTGATTTAGCGAAACTACAAAAAAAAATATATATATAACCCAAAAAAATAAATAAATAAACAGGAAAATGCAGGAAAAACTGGCTACAAAAATGGCAGACAAATATTTTTGGGCCGGGAAAATTGTGCGAGATATTTATGCCAACATTTCATGGTATTTATTTATTTATTTTCATTTTTATTTTATTTTTTTGCAGTAAATTTATTGAATTTATTTCCACTCTGCGCTTGGCTTTCTGCTCTTGGCCATTGCAGAAAAAATAATGACTAAAGTGATATTTATTCGAGCCCGAAACATAGCAAATAGCCAATTTCATACAAACTATGCACAGGCATACGATTTAAATGGAGTAAGTAAACAACATTTGAGATGCGAACGATTAGAGATAGGGCAACACTTCGGACTGTGAAAACTTGGCTAACAACTGAAGCTTGCTTGATTTGTGCCAAATGTAAAGCCAACAATTTCAAGTACATACAATGGATGTACAGTTACAGCTGGGAACTTAGCTTTGATAATCGGGCAAATGAAGTTTCAGTAAGATCTCAAACAATCGCATATCGAATCGATGCTATATGGAAATCTACTATCGACAACCTATTATCGATTATCTATCTGGGAATTACAAATTTCCTAATAGAATAACTATAACAAGTAAGAGTGCTTTAGGTGAGACTGCTTGACGAACAGAACTCCTCTTCATAGAGCTGACACTCCAATAATGTTGACATACACATGCTCACATAGGCACACACGCATCGGCAAGCGCTCTGCTTCTAAATTTCAGCAAGGGTTCTACTATGATTCATTATTTATTAAATATCTTTTATTCTAATGGGATTTTCTACATCAAATTTAGAGAGCATAATAGTGATAGTCAAAGCACAGAGTCCAATATTTTAGATATCCCTTTACATTTAAGAGAAAGAGGCAAGAGTATCCTAGATGCGAAATACATTTATTAGAAATTGACAAAGACTGGAACTTTCATTATATTCAAGCTGAATAATATTATGAATAATTATCGATAATTAGGAAATGGACTGAGTTATCCAAAAAGAGATCGATTCATGCTCGTACTCGTACTTAAATATTTCGAATTTCAAATAGTAATATCGAGATTCGCCAAAGCCGGCTTGATTGACGTACATCCATTCAGTTTATCATACAGATAAGGAATACTTCACAAATTTCCACAAATTATACCGTAAAATTCCATTCTTGGTAGGCATACAAATATTAACAACAAAAAAAATGCAACTATTATATATAATAATATATATAAACAGAGGCCTATTGCTGGTCCATTTCCGACCGCTGGCGAAGTCAATCTTCATTATTGAAATTAATTTTCAATTATTATTAAAATATTATCATAAAATGCGCAAAAACGGCAAAATGCTGCACAAAAAACATAGTTACAGCTCATCTTGAATAATTGGCTTTACTAATAGACTCTAGATATATATATATACATATATGTAAGCATATATACAATGTGATTCTCACATTTTTTTTCCTATGCAGCTATATTAACAGTTATGCATTTATGTCAGTTTGACTGACACAAAAAAAAAAAAAGCAACTGTTAAAAAAAAAGTTGAATAAACTCTCTCGCAACGCTGGCTAAATTTGTGTAAATAAAAATTATGTTAATTATAATTTTTTTTCATTTTTTTCTTTTTGCTTTTATAGGTGTGTTTTTGTTGTTGCTGTTGTTGCTGCTGCTGCTGCTTGGCTGTGGGCTGCAATTATGCTAATTGTATTTTCAATTATTATATGTTTATTTATTATTATTTCAGTGGGCGCATATCACTCTGGCACGCCCCGCCCCCTTGCACGCCTCTTGCTGTTGTTGTGGCACAGCTGATTAAAATTATGCAACGTTCGTCGATTTATGATAAACGCTGCATGAATTTTAAGATGATTTCATTTCCATCAAAATTAAAATTGATTTTTCCGTTGCTTGTCTTCTTCTTCCTCATTTTTTCCACAACAATTCAACTGTGTGTTTTTCCAGCTCATTTTTTTGCCCCCTCCCCCCATTTTTCTCCTCGCCAATTTACAGGCCCGAAAGCCTATAATTATGCATACCCACACATGCACATATGTTCGCACACACACACACATACATGGACATATGTATGTGCATACGCATTCATTAAATAATTATGCTGATAATTAAAAATGAAGTGGACAGCTGGCTGAACTGGCCAAAGACTATCTGAACACGCACTGCCTTTTCGCGTATTGTCATCGCAGCATATACCCTGGAATCCCTCAGTTAATCGCATTAAATAGTCGCTCGTTGCCTCGCGACGTAACAACAACAACCACAACAACAACAAATTCAATAAATGCCGCAACAAAATCCTTTAGATTTATCTTACATTGTGATGACGAAATGGATTTTATTTTTAATTCTTATTTGAATTACGCGAATCTCCAATTGGGAAATTTTCATATGTGTATCTGATGAGAAACTGTTTTCTCTATTGGTGATGATTGACTGACTGGCCAGCTGAATAAATTCATGATTGATTGATTGATTGATTGACTGACTGCATATGAAATAGCTCTACTGAAGTGAGCTACAGATCCCAACTGATTGCTTGATTCTATAAGAGAGAATAGGGGAAGCCAGTGAGACAGAAAGAGAGCGAGAGTGGGAGATGGAGAAGGAGACAAGACTGGGGAAAATAGTCAGAGAGAAAGAGAAATAGAGAAAGCGAGAGAGGCAAAATGAGAGAGACCAAGAGAGATTGAGAGGAGGAGAGAAAAGTAAAGAAAGAGGTGGGAGACTGAGAGAGAGAGATAGAAGGACAGTTTATACGAGAGAGAGATAGATGCAAGGAGAGGGTAAACGAGACAGAGAGAGAGACAAAGATGGAAGGAGAGTGCGAGTGAGCAAGCGAAACTGGGAGGATGACAAAACAAGAAGGAGAGAGTAAGCTTCTGATCTCCCTCACAAGCAAGACTGAAAGACAGAAAGAGACAGACAAAGTAAGAGAGAGAGAGAGAGAGAGAGAGAGCTAAAGACAGAGAAACAAATAGCCTGGGAGAGCTCGACACACACAGACTGAGAAAAAGAGACGGAAGAAGTGATCCCTCAACTGATCGATTGACCGACTGAGAGCAAGAGCAATTCCAACTATTTCATATCCAATCAAATTCCATCGCATAATTGCTTTTAGATTTCCTTCACCAGCTCCGCATCTAGCCAAGCGTCGCCAGGTCGCTGCTGTCCTCCTGCACACTTCCCTTCGCTTTAAGGTTGAAGGAGCTTTAGTTTATTAGCGCCATATGCGTCTGATAAATGATAACGCTGCTCCGTTCCGCTGATTATGCAATTGATTAAAATGAAGAATGAGCAAAAAACAAAAACAAAAAATTGCTTGCAATAGCAACAGCAGCTGCTGCTACTCCAGCTCCAGCTGGTGCTCCTGCTCCTGCTCCTGCTGCTCCTGCTGCTCCTGCTCCTGCTGCTGCTGCTGCTGCTGCTCCTGCTGCTGCTGCTCCTGCTGCTGCTCCTGCTCCTGCTGTTGCTTCTGCTGCATCAGCTCATAATTGCGCTGCTCCCTTACGTTCGTTCGCCAGCCTCGCCAGCCTTATCATTATCCATATTGCATGCCCTTTGGGCTGCCTGAATCGATCTGACTCCTTGGCCTGGCATTTGTTTAATTAAAGTGATGCGCATGCCGCATGCACCCGTTTGCCAGTTGACCATCCCAGCTACCACCCCCTTTTGCCTGCCCCTGTTCCTGTCACACACTCAGTGCATTGGCTCTGTGGCATCAACGGAGCGCTCCGCCAATTGGAGCCACAAAATATTTTCGAAAAGCCGTTGGCATTATTTAAAATGCAACGCAATGCGGCGCTCGAAATGCAATCAATGTGAATTAAATTCCCGGCTTGCAGCCAAGGAAATTTCACTCCGGCAGTCGACAGCGGCCGCATGGCCCCACCAACTGACCAGTGCGAGCCACCGAGCCACCGAGCCATCGCGGCGGCAGCAGGTGAGCAAAGGGGGCGTGCCATGGCCCAGGCAGATGTGGCAGGTCAGTTGCACGTTTGAGCCGTGGTCCATTTACGGCTCGCGGTTCCGTCTCGCAGCCTTATTTTTGCTTCTATTTTTTTTTTTTTTTGTTTTTTTTTTTGCGTTTTCGTGCTGCTGCTGCTCCAACTGAGAGCTGGCCGCAAAAATGTTGCACAAAAACTGGGCAGCTGGCCGGCAATTTAATTGAGCGTGAAATATGTGCCACCATTTCAGGAGGCAGCAACAGCAACGGCAACAGCGGCTGTGGCAGCTGAGTTGTAAGTGCAAAGCACTCGAAAGACCCCCAACATAACACGATTCCTAAAGGCTTCAAAGAGACATCGCTCTGGATATAGACTATTCAAGTCTAAGCATAAGATAAACATATTTTGCACTACAATTTCATTTTGTTAACTGATCTTGCCTGACTCCTGAAGTGCACTTCAGTTAATAAATTATAATAAAATAAATCAAAATAATATGTAACAGGCAGAAGGAGGCGTGGCAGACCCCATAATATATACATAAATGTTCTTGATTAGGGCGACGAGCTGAGCCGATTGAGCCTTATCTATCTATCTATCTATCTATCTGTCTGTTTGCCCATCTGTCCATCCATCCATATGTATATAAGAACACGTCAATCTCAGAAGCTATAAGAGTTAGACACTTGAAATTTGTTTTCTTAGAGCCGTATATATCACGCGCATATTGTGTTTGTTTCCAAAAATCGATTACTACCCCTGTTTTATTTATTATCGATTGAAAATCTCATTGAAAATCAGCTATAAGATGATTTATTTTACAGTTTAAGAGCTATGTATCTAAATTTATGTTTATGTTTATATTAATCTATTTATATTTACATTTACCCGTATAAATATGTATATATACATAAAAATATCTATCTATATCAATTTCTATTGATCTATTTATGGCCATTTATCTTTATCTATATATCTCTATCTATATATCTATATATAGGCATATCTATAACTATCTACATATATCGACATCTATCTATACCTGGCTCTATCTATATTCATATCTATCTATATATCTACATCAATTTATCTATCTAGGTCTTCATATCCATCACTCTACAACTCCATCAACTGAAGATTATTATTGGCATATTGCCAATTTATAAGTAATTACAGCTCACATTATAACACTTGCTCACTCATTTCGCTTTAATATCTGCGATAAACAATAAATGTGTTTTATTTCGCTTGAAATCAGATCCAAACACTTTGAAGTTCTCTGCCAATTGTTTTTAATTACCCATATCAGTAGACTTTTATTGCTAGTATTTGATTGCAATAACTGTATATGGCATTTGCGGTGTGTTTACGTCTCTTTGCGAAACGTTTAACAGTTATTTAATAGTCGTGCCAAGTATTTACCAAAGTTATCAAATTATACATTATTGTGTGCCATATTCATATTACTGACACCAGGCTGAAACTTGTTTATAAATTATATTCAATTAGCTCTTCAAGCTAAAGAGAGTGGGAGAGAGAGAGCGAGAGAGAGAGAGAGAGAGGGATAGAGTTGAGAATTTCAATTTTTTTGCAGCTGAATCATTGTTAAATTGTTTTCCAGCTAGATTTACCGTATTCATTATATGCTATGCTCCTTTTATGGGCGTGCCCAGCAATATCCGCACTCAGAGCAGTTTTTGCTACGCTTATCGCTCTCTCTCTCTCTCTTTCACTATCAACTGCTTGCCTCTCTCTCTCACTCTCTCTGGGATTCTTTTATCAATTCGTTTTCTTGTTTTTTTTTTCCTTTGTTTCTGTTACCAACTTGTTTCTTAAATAGCAACATGCAACAACAACAACAACAACAACAGTAACATCAACAGTAACAACAACAGTATCAACAACAGCCTTTAGCATATTCTCTCAGCTTACAGCAGGCGTTGCCCTTGGGTTTAGTGTTACCGTTACACAATCCTTGGCAGCTGGTGCGTGTCTTGGCTAATTGATCGCGCTGCATGCGCTCGCAAAAAAAAACTATCTCCTTTTACCAGTGCTGTTGCTCTGCTTCTGCTTCTTCTTCTTCTTCCTCTGCTGCTGCTGCCCTTATGGCAGGCAGAGCGCTACCGCTTCTTCGTGTTGTTGTTGTTGCTTTTGTTATTTATGCATGTTTATCGGGCTGCTGTTATTGTTGCTGTTGTTGTTGTTACATTTAGCTGCTGAGGGCGCAGGTCACGGTGTTTTGGCTACGGCAAAGGCGGCAACTGCATCCTGTGCCTGCTGTTTCTTTTTTTTCTCTTTTTTTTTTGTTCGTCTCTTTTTGCTTTTCCTTCTTCACTTATATTTTTTTAACTGATGCCGCACACATGTTTCCCTCACACACACACACACACGCACATGATGATGCTCCGGTTCAATTACTTGTAATTTTAGCCGCAACAACTACAACAACAACTACAACAACTAAAATGTTCCCCCTTTTTATCACGCTGAGCACAAGAAACAGGTAAATAGACAATTTTCTAGAGATGGCCGCGTGACACGCGTGATGTGATCGACAAAACTCACGAGGATTTATGATTGCTGATAGGTAATGCTGAAATTTAGGTTCCTGCTAATTGTAGACAAAACACAATTTACCCTAGGCTCGTAATCAACTGTTAGCTAAAGTCTGTTAAGCCAATTATAGACTTTAACATAACAGAAATGCCCAACATTAATGGTTATAACATATGCCTAACAGAATATTAACTTGTATGTCTACAGAATGTTTGTTTTGATACTGTTGAAATATTTAATAGATTGTAAGTGGAAAGCCTGTTAACCCTTTAACAGATTTCAGCATATGCTTAACAGAATATTTATTTGATGTCTACAGAATGCTAATTTGCTTACTGTTAACAAACTTTACCTGATGTAAGCACAGAGCCGGTTAATTTATTAAAAGACTTTAGCATAACAGCAGTGCCTTACACAAATTGTAATGAGATATGTATGCTAAACAGAATATGTGTGTCTGGAATGTTAATTCTCATACTGTTAAGATATTTGATCAACTGTAAAGGAAAATGATGTTAAATCATTTACAAACTTAAGCATAACAGCAATGCCTAACACAAATTGTAATAACATTTGCTAAACGGGACATAAATGTGTGTCTGGAATGTTAATTCTCATACTGTTAAGATATTTGATCAGCCGTAAACAGAGAGTCGGTTAATTTATTAAAAGACTTTAGCATAACAGCAATGCCTAACACAAATAGTAATAACATATGCTAAACAGAATATTATTTAATGCCTATAGAATGTTACTTTTGCCACTGTTATCATATATTTCTCTTATATACTGTTACTACTACTATATAGTTAGCATATGCATATGCATGCATTTAGAGCACTTTATAGATTACTAGCTATACGATCTTAGTTTCTCGATTCGGCAGCTGCTCACATCCTGTGCTATGGCGCTCATCTCTAGTTAACTATCCTTTCGAGTGTTCAATGCTTATCGCTGGCTGTCTGCTAATGTGCTGGTGTGTGTGTGCGATTGAGGGTGTGTATGTGCATGTGCATGTGTGCGTGTATTCTCACCATTGCCAAGGGGCATGCCGGTGCCTGAGCCGTGTCGTCCTTTGGCTGTATTATCCCTGCCCTCTGCCATCCTTTCGCTCTGGCTGCCTTTCAACCTCAAAACATTATGGCTCGGCTTTTGGAGAAAGCCGCTTCAACTGCTCCTGCTCCTGCTCCTGCTCATGTTGCTGCTCCTGTTGTTGTTGTTTTTTTCTTTTCTGCTTTTTTTTTTCTTTTTTGTTTTGTTAACGTTTTACGCTTTAAAAGTGATTTCGCTTGAAGCATCATTATCATTATTTGCCGCTGCTGCTGCGGCTGTCCTGCCCCTGTTTATATCCTTTTCATTTCATGCTCAAGTTGTAATTGAAGTGTAAATTTTACATCTGTTTAATATGCATTAAAAGCAACAACAACAAGAACTACAACAACAACAGGATGCATCAGGGCCCAAATGATATTAATATTAATCAATAAAATGATTAAGGCCTCAAGGAATCAAATTTTTCCATCAATTATTGCCCCACAATTTGGACTCATTATCCACGATGGTAAGGTTCGCTATCTTTGCCTTCCTGCCTCTACGCCCTGCCTCCCCTCTCTATCGCGCCTTTGCTGTCTCTTCCTTCTCAATATTTTGTTGATTTTCCGCTGTTTTTCCAGCCGTCGAGTTTCCGTAGCCACAAATACAGGCGTATGTGGGCTGATTACTACAGCACTTGGCGCTGTCTCCACTCTGGCTGTATGTGTGGGCGCCCCTCTCTCGTCGATTCTCAACGCATGTTGTTCTGTTTTCTATTTGGTTTGTTTCTGTTTTGCATTCATCTGGCAAACAAGTCACGTACCCTATTCTGGGGGTTGTCCTGTCAGACGGGGGGCGTGGTTGTGCCACCATTTTGTAGGTAAACCCCTCACACACACACACACATCATCATCATCATCTTCTGTATAGACACAACAACAGCAACAACAACAACAACATGGAAAAGTACAAGAAAAATATGTGCATAAAACTTTTCTAATAATCAGGATAAGCAGCTGGCAATGGGCTCATTTCGGGCCGAAGGCTTTTGGCTTCTGCTGGCTAAAGTAACAGAGACAAGCAGGAGGCGGGTGGCAGCAGGAGGCGGTGGGAGGCACATGCAATGCGCCTGAACGAGCGCGACGTAGCGTGCAAAATTAATTGCGTGACTGACCAAAAGAAGAAAGCGAAAGCCCAAAGTCGAAGCTGAAATAAATATTCTCAAGTGGGGCTGAGGGTAGGAGGGGGGTGTGTGGAGGGTGGGCCAGCTAGCTACTTGGATAAACACTTTTGTAGGCAATTTGCACAAGGGCTCGTCGGGCCAGTATGTATACCCAAAGGACATGCAATTGAAGCGTAACCCTGACCGAACCGGACGGACACACATTGGCACAGAAAGCTGCTCAATTCGTTCGCTTTTTGCCAATCAATTCGTTAAGCGCTTTTATTGAATTCAATTTACTGCGCTCACTCTCTGTCTCTCTCTCTATCTCTCTCTCTCTCTGTCTCTCTCTGTATATCTGCCTTTTTCTATCATAATATAATTAAGCCTTGAATATAGTTTTAAATGCAAAGTTCAACTTGATGCAAAGAATTCATTTTGGCTTCACTTACAAATTTGACTTTGAAATTTGCATTAAAAGTTAAGCCAGACGGCTAACTATATACAAGACAAGATATATATGTATATACATATATATAGATATATATATAGACATGTCGCAACTTGGCAGCTGCTGAAAGAGGCATCTGTATATCACCCTTTATGCCACGTTCTACCCACACACACACACACACACACACACACGTACACTGAGAGACACAAAGATTATGCAGCCCCGGCTGACATCTTCGAGTCAGCGATGCGAAGCGAAGCCAAATCCCTGGGCATATGCTAAATAGCCTTGGACACACGCACACACACACACACACAGATAGAGTGAAGTAAGCGCAAAATCAGAAACAGATTTTCGTTGAAGGCAAGTTGGGGGCGCCTTTGAAGTGCCTGCCACAAAATTGACAATGTTGAAGCCGGAAATGGCAGACGTACGAGAAACGGCCGAACGGGCGACCGACTGACTGGGCGACCGGTTGACTGGGCGACTGGGCGACTGGGCGACACAGCACAGATACATACATAGATAGAAATGGCCAATAAATTGAAATTGTTGCTAATTTCTTTCGTTTCGTTTCGCGCAAATCGAAAAGAGCTGCAACAAAAATGCGCAGCTCAAAACTTATTTCTCACAGATTTCAAAGTAAATATGCAAAATATTTCTTCGTACCACATTAATGCATCAGCTGAACACTGGCTGCCGGGGGGGTGCGGAGGGCAGCAGCGGGCTTCGAGACTCGCTTGGCTGCCTGCCCGGCCGTAGGGGCCAAGTCGTCACTCAGTTGTCGCCTGCAATGTGGGCGCGAGCGAGCGCGCGCTCTCCTCGTAAACTACAAAAAGAAATCAAGCAAAATGAAGAAGAAGAAGAAGAAGAGGAAGAAGACAGAGTAGGAGCAGCAGCAGCAACAGCTGACAAACCGCAGCTTAAATACCCTCAGATACATAGAGATATGTAGAACTCCAGTAAGATATGAAAATATTTATAATATACATATGTAGAAAATCATATATCTATATGATTTTCGTATATGATCATCTAGAAATTTATGATCTACATAGCCTCTGTATGCATTTTTATAAAGATTCTTCTAGATCGTCTATAGATAATTTGATGAAGAATCAACTAGAAGTTCTTATAAATGATCTATATGATCCCAAGTGATGAACAGCTTCTAGATGATCTTAGAGCTGACCCTTTACATAACATATACAACAAATTAAATAACTTCTAGATAAACTTTCGAATGATTTATAAAATTTCTTTTTAAATTATCTTCTCTGGATATCTTCTGGATGACCCTCTTAACAATAAAGAAATAATATGATCTAGATGATCCCAGTGATAATCTAAGTAAGCTCCTCAATGAACCTACAAATCTTCTACTAGATGATATACCAAGAATGTCTTCCAGATGATTTTTTAGATGACCTTCTAAATGTATATAAACAATTAAATCTAGATCTTGATGATCTTCTAAATGAGCATCTCAATGATCTTTCACGCTATCTTCTAATAATAAAAGGTATGTAATGTTTTTTATAGAAGATCTTTCAAGAGTTACTAAAATATATAGCAGTCAAAGCAATTGTTTCTAGAAGTCACCATAGGACTCTGTCAGATTAATTGAATTTTCTTTTACTTTACATATAGCCATAGTCAAGCTCTTCCCCAACGATCGCTCTCGATATCTTCTCCATTCTCAAGATCAGACGCAGTTACGCAATGACTAATGTGGGATTGTGTGCCCACTCGCTGGAGTGTATCATGGAAACAACCTTTCGAGCAACGGAGCTATGCGAAAAACGTGCAACAAACTATGCGTTCATCTCGCTCTGGTCGCATGCTGCTTGCCCCTTGCCCCCTCTCTCTCTCTCTTTCTCTGTTTCTGTCTGTTGACTGGGTCTGTCTGTGGGTCCCGAGCTTAAATGTTGGCGGCATGTCATGGAAATAACATTAAAAACACATTAAAACCGCGAGTGTCTGGGCAGCACAACAAAAGCTAAACGATGTGAGAAGCCAGATAGTGTGCGACAAAGATTGTTGAGGCGCTTGTTGTTGCTGTTGCCGTTGCTGTTGCTGTTGATGATGATGGCCAGAGCCAAAAGCCGAAAAAAATACAACATAAAGACAGCCAAAACCCCAAACGAAACAATTGCAAAAAAAAAAGTCCAGAAGATATATAAAGTAAGAGGCGAAGCTTGACTCAGACGTTTGCCATCCGCCCAAGCTATATTACAACGCTTGACTGTTAATTTGCTTACACACACACACATGCACACATGCACACACACACACACTTACTTGCAGCCTGGGCAAATGGGTAAAACTATTTGCGTAACATTGTCGCTGTTTTGGATCACATACCTGCAAAGACACAGAAGAAGAAGAATATTAATAGAGCTACAGCTATAGATACATATTCAGATACAGTTGTTGAAGGCAGATAGGAATATGCACATAGTCACAGCTAGATAGATGGAATATCTCCTCTGGTCTCTGCTGACAGTGAGCCTATCAAATGGCTTCCGTTCGACTGGCCACTAATTGTTGGCAAGATCTAGAGTTACGCTGGCAGCTTTTCGGCAGAGTATCCCAAAGCAATTAGGCACTGGCTAGAGGAACTACGCCCGCAGACCGCAAATTGGAATGGTGGGGGGGTACGCTGCTATAGCTGCTCTAGCTGGAGGAAGCTGGTAAATGAAATCGATGCTCGCGATACTTGGTTACGCCTCATTAGGCGGCGCAACTTGTTAGGCAGATGATAACAAAGCAAAATAGATGAAATACATACATATATAATAGAAGAAAATATATATACATACATACATCTATCTACATAGACATCGTATTCACCATCATCAAATGGAATGATAGATGATTCTTCAAATTGTTCCCAGGCTATTTACATTTAACTAACAAAGGCAAATGCCAATTTCGACAGCTGCTCGCCAAATAATTCTTGGCTAAGTCTGCTTTGCCTCAAGAGTTTTCGTACTTAAAACATTTTGGGCATATTTTACAAAAACATTTCCATCGCAGTTCATGAAAGATAACAAATACATTGAATGCTCTTGACGTGCGCTTACATTGTTTAGTTCTGTAATTTGAATTTGTGCATTACCCAATGAAATTGCTGAAAACTGAATGAATTCATCGCTCTGTAGGACTTTTCATTATATTTAATAACAATGTAATGCTGCAAACCGAAAATAAATTGTCTGCCAAAGTGTACTAAAAGAGCTTTAAGCGCATTATAAAGCCAGACGTATTCATGTTGAATTATACGAATAGAATGAAAAATAAAATGTAAAGGCATTTATAATCAATTTAAAATTGAAAAACATATGAATCTGAATCAATTAATTGTAAATAAAAATATTAAAAAAAAAATTATAATAATGTTAACAAAAAGAATATACAAAATATAGAAAATACAAATAATAGAATTAAATGATAGAAAATATTAAAAACAGAAAATGTAAACAAAAAAAAATCTAATAAAAAACAATTAAAATGAAAAAATAAAAATGCTTTACAGAAAAAATTGAAAATTCCAATAAAAATAAAATAAAAATAAAAATAAAATTAAAATAAAATAAAATTAAAATAAAGTAAAACTGAACTAAATAGTAATGAAATAGGATTAATAAAATAAATTTAAAAAAAAATATAAATAAATTATATTAAAAAAAAAAAATAAATAAATAAATTATATTTAAAAAAAAATAAATAAATTAAATTTTAAAAAATAAATAAATTAAATTTTTAAAAATAAATAAATTAAATAAAAAAAAAAATAAATAAATTATATTGAAAAAAATTAAAATATATACAAATATTTAAGTTTGCTTATAAACTTTTTATTTATTATTACATAGTTTATAAACTTATGTAAAAAAAGATGTTTAAAAAAAATACTTATGTCTAAAACTAAGTTTTAATAACTTATTTAAATTAATATAGTTTTTAACAAAAACCACGTAATTCAATAATAAATTAGAATTGAAAATCTATAACCGAATGCTAAAAAAAAAACGAACATTTTCATATTATGTTCATGTAATAAAAATAAAACATATTAAAGTCATAATTAAAAATCATCCTTTAAATTTTATATACCAAAAAATTTTATGAAATACTATTTTTTATTAAATATTATTTAAATATTCTTTATAAGGCAAACACAAATATTAAATTTGCAGTATTGCTATAATACTTTGAAGTTTTTTGAAATCTGCCTTAAATTTACAATTTTTGACTTCTGATATTTGATGTGAAAAGTGAAAAGGAAATGTTCTCACAAGTTTCAGCTAACTAACGGCATCTGCTGTCGTTCTGCTACTGTGACTGCACTATGCTAAGTAGTTAAACGCTGCCACGCCCACGCCACCAACGCCCCAACGCTCTAATCAATTTGAATGCTGTCGACATAGGTCGCTGGGGTTGCTCCTGGCCTGTTGGGTTGTTGGGAGACCTGGGTTGAGTGGGTTGTGTGGGTCGTGGGCTATGTTTGTGGCCAATGACTTGGCAGTAAAAGTTTTTCACGCGACACGCGCATAAGCCATGAATGGATATGATATAGGTATAATATATATAAATTCTTAGAATATGCATATGTGTGTGCGAGTGTGCGAGTGTGCGAGTGTGTGTGTGTGTGTGTGTGCGTGTATGTTTTCGGCTTATGATTGATGATGCCATTGATTGATGCATGACGCGCTGCTTGTCGCAGGCGACGACGTCGGCGTTGCTGCCTTTTAATTGAATTTTCAAAGCTGCCTTCGACAACAACAAGGCAAACTTTTTGCATGCTTATCAGCGGCAAGCACACGCCCCGATAGCCACAGCCACAGCCAGAGACCCACCACTCCCCCACCCCTAGGCCAAACACGACTGGCCCCTAACTGCGAGAGTTGTAAATTTATGCGCTGGCGTTCAGCAAAATGCGCCGCATAATCGTCGTCATCAACACATTTTATTGCAACATCATTGGCAGCATTCACAACAGATAGAGAGGAGGGAGGGTGGGAGAGAGAGAGAGAGGGAGAGAGTGGCAGCAAGCGTAAGCATATTTGTCATTTTCTTTATGCTTTTGCCATTTCTTATTGCTGCTGCTGCTGCTGCGGCATCTTCAGTCAACGGCAGCTTTTGTGGCCGCAAGTGAAAAATGACCAAAAAATACAACAACAACAACAACAACAACAGCAACAGAAAGGCAAAGAAATGAACGCATTGCTACCAAAAGTAGCTGGCCAAATTGCCATCCATGTCTGTTTTTTATGATGCACAGCATTTGAGACCGCCTCCCCTCCCTTCTCGCCCCTCCTCGCCCCGCTCCCTCCATTCCCCGCCTGCAGTCGCATTCGTTAAGCTCCTGCTCCACTTGTTGTTGATAAATGGCCAGGCCAATCAAAATTGTTTATAATTGTCATTACAGCCTTCATGCTCTCTCTCTCTCTCTCCCTCTCGCTCTCTCATTCTTTGGCGTTGAGTCTGACGACTAATGCGGCACCTTGGAATGGTCATGGCGTGCGTTGGGCAATTTCAATTAAACGCTGACTCCTCCAGAGCCTCACCAACCAACCGCCCGACCGAACGCTCGCCCGCTCTCTGCTCTCTGCTCTGTTGGCCATGGCCATAATCACAGCCACTTTGTCACCCACCCAGTTGCTTGGCTGCTTGGCGGCTGCGGTGGGTCCGCTGCCTTTGGCTTAATGCAGTTGCCACACGCAACTGCCGCATAAAAACAAAATGTTTTCGTTACCGCCCAAAAGCAACAAAGTAACTACAAGCTGGCATGGGCCTCTACACATACACACACACACACACACACACACACATGCGCGCAGTAGGAAGTTGTCGGCCTCGAGCTGTTGCCGGAAATGAAGATGATGCAGCACAAAAAAAATATATATATAAGACTATGAAATAAATAAACTAAAAACAACGACACTCGCAGCTCGCGACTCTTGACTCGATTCCCATTTCCATTCCCATTTCCATTCCACGTTCCCACTCCCATTACGATACATAACAATATTTGTTTATCTATCTATAAATGTAATTTAGCTGTAAACGTATGCGCCTTGCCATATTATTTGCTAATGCCTCAGCCGATTCCGAGTCAACAAAGTGCTCCGCATGCTCGAGCGGTGCTTCTCCTCTTGGTGCATTGACATTTTCGCATGTTTAAAAATAAATATTGCTATTCGCATGCCTCAGCTTGAGGGCGACCGGGTTTTGGGGGGGCGCTATATGGGGTCAAGCATTTTAGTGTTTACCTTTGATTCGCTATCTAATCTTTGATCAATGCGAATTTTTACAGTTAGATTTTCTAACTCAATGCATTTATTGCAATTTGCTTTTCAAGTGGTTGAAGGGATGGATTTTTAAATTATATTTTTTAAGAATTGTTAAATACATTTTGAATAGACTTGGTAAACTCGTCTAAAAAATATACTTATATTAAGCGAATTTTATATTATTTGAATGTAATATTAGATGTGAAAATTTGTTATTTATTTATATAAATTATTGATTATTATTTTTAAATTGTTAATTAATTTTTAAATATATTATTAATTTTTTAATTATTCATAAAGTTTTGGATTATTTATTAATTTTTAAATTCTTTAAAAATTTAACTTCAAAAATTTATAATTTTTAATATAATTTGTTTTTGAAATTATTAATTAATTTTTAGATTATTTATTGATTTTAAAATTATTTACAAATTTTTAAAGTGATGAAAAGATTTGTAAATTTTTTATTGATTTCTGGACTATTTATAATTTTTTTATTAATTTCAAATTCATTTTTATTTATTTTTAAATTATTTATAAATTTTTAAAGTGACGAAAAGATTTGTACATTTTTAATTAATTTCTGGACTATTTATATATTTATTATGTTATATTTTATTAATTTCAAATTCATTTTTATTTATTTTTAAATTATTTATAAATTTTTAATATTTTTATATTAATTTTTATATATACCAAAAACCATTTTATTCAAATCCTGCGCATAGAATTTTGGGAATATCAGTTCTTCAAATGTTTTAGGGTATCTCGTAGTCGAGCAGTCCCCACAAGACTTTGTCCTACTTATTTCACTTGCATTTCCACTTGCTCTAGCCCAACATATATCGGCAATTCTTAGTTAGTTTGGATAATCCCAGTGAAATATGGTTTTTAAAAACCGCAAAGACAAACAATTCAATTAAGCCAACAACAACAGTACAATAGCAACAACAACAACAACAACAATAGAGCTACTTTTGTTGCAACATTATTATCTGGCTTAATTTTTGCGATTTCTGCTGCCTTTTGTTCAGCAATTTTCCAAAGTAAATTTGCTCTGTGATAAGCTTTGAAAATGCCAACAATTTTCCTCTGCTCTGTTGTGCTGCGCTGTGCCAAAAGGAAAACGGCATGCACAAAAGTTAATATTATTTCCATTTCCCATTTTCATTTTCATTTGAATTTCCCAAAAAACTTGTTTTTGTTTTTGCCTTTGCAGCAGCAGCAGGAGCAGGAGTAACAGCCCAGAGTCATCCCTCATGCTGTGAACAGTTGTTCCTCATGCTATTTGCATTTATGTGTGAGTTTTATTTCCATGATATTTGTATATTTATTTGCATTCGTCTTCCCGCTTCTTCTTCATCTGCTTGTGCTTTTTCTTCTCCTCCTTTACCTTATGCTCATACATAATTAATTTCATCAAATATTTTATTTAATTGAAGTCTTGTATATGACTTTTGACTACCCAAAGCAAGAGCAATAACGACAAAGCTGTCTTGAGAGTTCGGCACAGTGATTGACGGCCGATTGGCGAGATGGAAAACTATTGGAGAATTGTAGAGAAGAGAGAGAGAGAGAGAGAGAGAGCAGCAAGAAGTGCGAGACACTTGAAGACAGCTGAAGTAGAAAGAAGCAAGTGCAGGCTTGTGCCTTGTGCCAGTTTTATAGCTGAAGAAGAGGAAGAAGCGAGCAGAGAGAAGCTAATTCTGAGGAAGAGAGATTAGCGAGAAGCTAAGACAATGTGAGAGACTTTAAGGCACTTCAAGCTAAGAGAAGCACTTGAGACACTTGAAAGCGCTTACAGCAGAGAGAAGCAAATACAGGCATATATGTAGCTGAAGAGGAGAGAGAAGCGTGAAGCTATGAGACACTTGAAGCAGAAAGAAGCGATTGCAGGCAAAGAGCCAAAGAGAGAAAAGCGAGAAGCTGAGATGCTGTAATAGACTCAAAGATAAATCTTAAAGCCAAAGAGAGAGAAGCGAGAAACTATAAGACACTCAAAGGTATTTGCAGCAGAGAGAAGCAAAGAGAGCAATGAGAAACTGTAAGACACTTGAAGAAGAGAGAAGCTTATGCTGGTGAAGACAGAAAAAGAGAGAAGCGAGAAGCTGTAAGACACTTGGAGGCACTTGAAGCAGAGAGAAGCAAAGACCGAAGCCAAAGCAAAGAGGGAAGTGAGAAGCTGAGAAACACAAGCTGAAGAAGAGAGAGAAGCGAAAAGTTGAGATATTATGAGGAACTGAAAGACATTTCAAATAGAGAGAAGCGAGTGCAGTTAAAAGGAAACTCGAACAGCAAAGCAGAAACTTCTTGCGCTTCTCTCCCTCCCATATTCTCTTTCTCTCTCTCTCTCTCTCTCTCTCTCTCTCTCTCTCTCTCTCTCTCTAAGCCTCTCCCTCTCTCTCGCTCACTCTGTTTCCATCTCTCTCTTTCGGCTCGCAAAAGTTTTTGCCATATTGTTGTACCACTGTGCCAAATTATTGACGCTGTTTGTCTTTTGTGCAATGGCAATGTTTGTTCCTGTTGTTGTTGTTGTTGTTGTTGTTCTTGTTTGCCTCTGTGTTCTTTCTTTTTGTATGTGTGTGTGTGTGTGTGTGTGTGTGTGTGTATGTTGACTGTAAGAGCCAAAACGAGAGCAAGAAATGGCCAGCACTTGAGTGGCAAAAGCTTGTGGCATGTTGCTTTTAAGCTAATTAACTCAAAGAGAAACAGTTTTCAAAATGTTTTCGTAAAATGCTTTTACTTTACACACTCACACACACACACACACATACACATACCTATATATATATATATATATATGTATATACATCTCTCTGTGTGCATTTATATTTGCTTTGGCATTCTTTTTGTAACTTAACGCCAGCCCCAAACTGCATCGCCTATAAAAATGCCCATCAGCATCGGGCCTAGTCCCTGGTCTCCATTCATGCCGCATGCCACATGCCGCGCGATCCACCTGCAGCGGCATTCAATCATAACGCCAACGACAAAGTCATAAAAAAGGGACTCGAAATTGATGAGGTGTGGCACTGACTGTCGCCCTTACCCACCTGCCCCCGCCCCACTCCCCCAACCCCACACACCAACAGCACCTTTCCGCCCCTTTCAGCCCATTTAAAAGAAAATTAATTAGCGCCTGGTCGCTTGGCCTACCATCCAAAAAAAAGAAAAAAAAAAGAAGCAACAAATGAAGACGGAAAAAAGATGTCGGAAAATGGAGAATGAAGAATGAAGAGAGCATGAGCTATGTGGCAGGGGCAACGCCAAGGGAAGGGGAAATGAGAGTCGCGTCGAGTCGAGAATGGAACTTGGCATCGCTGCCAGTGGGCGTCCCCTCATCAGCCAACTCCGTGGCGTTGCCTCATCATTTTTTGTTTTTTTGGTTTTTTTTTTCTTTTTCCTCACCCTCTCGCACTCTGCTGGTGTTTTTCGTAACGCTCGACGGGCAAGTGTCATCCAAAATTAATTGCTAAACAAATGTCTAATCTTTGCCATTTAAAAAGCGCATAAATCAAGCGCAAATCAAACACCATAAGAAAACACACACACACAAACACATACGCATACACACACGAACAGCAGAAGCCAAAAATAATTTGGGGCGAGTCAAAGCAACACAAATCGAGCTAAAATGATGAACTTTAATATGCCCAAACTTTGCTCTGGGCATTTTTTTGACAATTTAAATTCATATTATTACCATAACTATAATAAATTATAAAGCAAATAAAGAAAAATAATAACAAAATTATTTAATATAAATTAATTAGGATTAACAATTTATATTAAAGTATATATATATTTTTTTTAATTTAAGTCTACTTGTTTAGTGAAAATAAATATAAAATATAAATATATATATAAATTATAAATATATAAATATAAATATAAATATATATAAATTATAAATATATAAATTATAAAAATATAAATATTTATCTGACTATTTAAATATTTAAAAAGTATATTTAATTTTATATAAATAGTACATAATTATTAAGAAAATAGAAATTTAAAGCCTCAAAGCAAATGTTGATTTTTTTTTTAAATTATTATATAAAATAAATTATTATTAAAATAGATTATTATAAAAATAAATTATTATAGTTTATTTCTAAAATATATTTTATTTCATTTAATATTATTATAATGTACAATATGCTTTAATAAATAAAAATAACAATAATTATTAAATAATTAAGAATTTCATATTAATTTAGTCAGCCTATATTTAATATAAAATTTTAAAATAAACATACATTAAATTTCTTGTTTGTTTTTTTCTTTAAATAATAATATATATATTGAAAACCAAAATCAAGCTTTAATAAAATCAAAACTGGCTTATTGATATAGCTATTATTATATCTACATATCAACATATATGTATCTATATATTAATGATAGTGCCCAAGTTAGGCCAACCGCAAGTCGGCTTCAATTTTTTGCTTGCTTTTTCGCCTCATAATATTCTAATATTCGAACAAAAAGCCAAAGAAACATATTTCCTATATACATACATCTATATGTATGTATATTTTATTTTATTTTTTTGAGCTTATAGTTATTTAATAAATGCGGGTCCATAAATGTCAGAGAGTTGCGAGCGCAGCACTCGACGCTTGTCGTGCCACAGCTACGAAATGCAATACTAACTCCAATCCGTAGCACTCGACGGCAAGTTCCTTAGCACGCCCCCCTCACCGCTCCCTGCTCTGGCCCCTGCCATTCCTACATTCTCTCTCCCCACCCCACATTCCTCTGCCCTGCTTGCCTTTGGCTATGCATTTATGATATACTTTTTGCTCTTTTGGCATTCGCAACGCCTCCGACGCGCTCAGTCGGTCGTTTGGTCGCCTGGTCGGTCGGTCAGTTGCACTTATTGCCAACTTTGTTCGCCTGCAGTTCAAAGATGCCACCTCGCACTGCACTGCCCCAGCCACTGCCACAGCGACGGCCACAGCCACTGCCTCATTCATAACTCGCTCAGCGAAATCCCCTTTACTTTGTCATCTTCTGTTTGCGCTATGCTCGCTCTGGCAGTTGGCTAGCTGCTTCGATTTTAGCTAGAATATATACAATATATATATAAATATATATGCATATAATATATATATATATATTTATATTCCAGCATAAGTTCATTCCATATTCACATGACTTTTGTAACCTCTGAATACTAATTAGACTCAAGGTAGATTAGGAAGCAAAAATAAAGATCTGATTCTCAAATAAATATAAACGGAAAAGAATTTTTTTGTACATAGTATGCAAATATATATTCCATTCTCTATCTCAGTGAATTCCTCAGTGTTCCTATATCAAGCTATATATCCCTGCCTTATCGTGTGTCTCTCTCTCTTTCTCTGTCACTTTCAAACTCTCAATCTCAATCTCTATCATTATTTCTTCTTTTCTTTCTTTTATTCTTAGTCTCGTTGTTTCTTATTTTTTTTCGATCTTTCTATGGTCCCCTCTTTAATCTATCTGACTCACTATCAAGAATATCTGTTTCACTACCTTTAGAGCTCTATTTCGCTTTCTTTTGATCTCCCGTTCACTCCGTCTTTCTCTCCATCGTTCTATTTTCCTGCTCCTTTTCTCTTGATGTCTATCTCTTTCTCTTTCTCTCTTTCCCTTTCTCTCTCCACTCCTTCTAATAGAGCATTCATGCATCGGTGTGGCACAATTCAAATCTTTCATTCATATTTTTCTGCTTATTTTGCTCTTATTTCTCCACTCTCTTTCCGTTTTTTCTCTTCTCCTTCCCTATTTTTTTTTTTTTGTCCTGCGTCACATTTTATGCGTTGAGCGCAAATGTAAATTTTTATGTCACTGGAATATTTCTGGCTGCATTGACGGAACACTTTTGAGCACCTGGCTAGAAACTTTTTTGCACTTTCTCTAGCACAGTTACATGGTTGACTGACTGCCCACTATTCGCTGGCCACCCTCCATCATCCCTCATCCCTCAGTGCCCTCTGTCCCGCTGCAGACTTGTTTGACTCTTTGGCACTCTGGTCTATAGCGAAAATATTTATTTGACAGTTTTCATAGACGTTGCTTGTATGGCACAAAGGTCCTTCGAGTGGCGCACGTCCTGCCGGCCTTTCTAGCCATTGACCAGGCCCTGTCCTTGCTTCTTGCGCCCTGCTCCTTTCCCATCCTCTTCCTCTTGCCCTTTCGCTTTGCCATTTGTGCCCCATGGCTAAAAGTTGCATGCGTCTTGTGCACAATTTTAACACTTCTTGTGCAAATTTTATGCACTTTCTTTGCCAGAGTTTTTCAGTTTTTCTCGCTTTTCTGGCTTTTCTTTTTTCGTATTTTATATTTTCTGCTGCTGTTTGTGCTTTTCGCACTATTTGCATTGTTGTTCTGGCTGCCGTTGACTGTTTGTAAAAATTTAAATTCTCTCCTCTGTTGCTCTCATGTCTGCGTGGCCACAATTAAACTTTACGACTGCAATTTTCATGGCGTGTTTTCCTTATTTATATTTTTATTAGTTTTCATTTTCATTTCCAGCTTCTGTTTCTTTGCGCTTTGTTTGCCTCATGCAAAGTTTTTGTCAAGCTTAAAGCGTTTGCTCAATTTTATTGTCATTTGGGCAAGTGATAAAAATTATATGGACAAGACAGATTTATATATGTATAAATATATATTTACATATATACATAACAAATTATTATATACTTGTTTGTGCTCTTTTGGTATTTATTTATTTATTTTTATTATTATTTTTTTTTTTTAGTTTTTCTTTCAGGTTTACATAAAAAAGTTTTAAAAAAAATATATAATAAAATAGATAAAAAAAAAATATTTATCAAATATTTATGGGTAAGTTTTCATTTCGAATTGCTTATAGAATATTATTTTTATCATTGAATTTTGTTGTTCAAAATTTATTATTGTTATGAAGACAACATTTGCAATTTTCTTAATTTTTTCTATTTTATTTTGATTTTTATTTTATTTTATTTTTATTTTATTTTTTATTTTATTTTTTATTTTATTTTTATTATAGTTTCATTTATTATATTTTATTTTATTTTTATTATATTTTTATTTATTATATTTTATTTTATTTTATTTTTATTATATTTTTATTTATTTTTTTATTTTTTTTTTAATTATTTTTTTTTTTTTACAGCTTGAAAGCTCTTCATGGCTAAGCTCAAGATTTGATTAGAGATAAACAAATAAGCTGATGTAAGCATTAACAATTGAGTAACTTCAAAAATCTGCCACACACACACACACACACACACACACACACATAGACACACACACACAGAGAGAGAGGCTGCCGCTGGCCACACACTTGAGGCTGGCTTTCGAGCGCGTTGCCTAATTAGAGTCCAATGCTGACGCAGCACTTAGTAGCTGCCTAAGCGGGTGTGGGGCGGGAGGAGAGTGGAGGGGATTGAGGATGACTAAGGAAAGTGGGGCAAACCTTTTCATTGATATTTGATTACTTCACCATATGGCAAAACAATGAGCCTTTTGTCAAAGACTCGCTGGCGACGCCGTGGCACGCTGTTCAGCTTCGTTCTTTTCTGTTCTGCTCTGTTCTGTTCTGCTCTTGCTGTTGTTTCTTCTTTTCCTTTCTATTTTTGGTAAATTTCCCTTTTCGCATTTGGTTGTTGCCAGCGGCATTTTTAGCAGCGGCGTCTGCTGCCTGACATTTGATGTGGCTGGCAGCGAGCGAGCGAATGTCTTGCCTCAAATTTCAATGAGTGCCACACAGTGACACAATGAGACTGGCCCGAATCGAATCTCTGCCACTTGAGCAAACGTTGCCAACAACAGAAACAACAAGACGAAGCAGCAGAAGAGGCAGAGGCTGAGGAAGAGGCAGAAATTCAAGCGAATGCCAGTTGCCGACTCTGGCGATTTGCTTATGGCAATTATTAACTGCCATTTGATATGCCGGCGGCAGGTAGTCAACGATGCGTGGGAGAGCAGCACACAGGAAAGAAAGAGAAAGAGAGAGAGAGAGAGGGAGAGAGGGAGAGAGACACACTGGCAGGCAGAGCAATTGTTAATGAAGCATTAAGCAGCGCCTCAAGGATGTGCATAGACGGGCAACAGCATTAGAACCAGCCGCAGCTACAGATAGAGATACAAATGTACGAAAAGAGTGAGAGTGAGAGAGTGTGAGGAGAGCGGCAGTGGGAGTGGGAGAGCTACAGATACAGATACATTTACAAATAGCTCGGCCTGTGAACGGAAATTGCGCTAAGTGCCCTGGCACGCAAAATAAACATTGAGTCCCGAGTACCGAGTACCGAGTCCTGTGTCCTGTGTGTCCTAGGCTGCCTTTAATGCCAGCACTCTGCTGCTGCTGCTGCAACTGCTCCTGCTGCTCCTGCTGCGCTGCCTTTTTGGGTGCAACACACTGTCGAGTACTCAGTCAGTCAGTGCGGGTTGCATATAATTCTTCTTCGTTTTCTCTCAACAAATTTTTTCCCATTTCTCTGTGTGTGTGTGAGTTTTTTTATTCTTATTTCGGTAGGGAGCAGTGCATTAACCCTACGGTAAGCGAGGGGAGCAAAAGGCGAGCACAAGGGCTGAACTATGCTAATGGCAAGTCGCACAGCTGCTGCTCTCTTTCCTTTCAGCGAAGGCGAACTTTAAGGAAATATTATTGAAGAAATTTAATGGAAAATATTAAGGTTATCGATACGTGCAGCGATAACGATAACGATCAATCGATGAAGAGGTTTAGCGGAAGAATATTAAGTACATTTTATGACAAGTACTGAAGTCATCGATATACGCAGCGATAACGATAACGATAAATTCATGAAAATTCCCTAATCAATTGCGTTTTATATAAAAACATATTATAGCAAGTTCAATGACACTTATCGATTACTTAACTTTTAGACAATTGAATTACTTAGCGATAAATCGATAAACATAAACATGTAAATATTATATTAAGATCTTGAGTTCATAAACAAATTGAAGTAAAAATATTTTTTAGTTTGAAAAACAGTTTTATTTATCGATTACGATTTATCGACAACTTACGATAGCTTTAATAATTGACTTTACTTAAACTCTGTACTTTGTCATTTCAATCTTCTCTCATTTTGCATAAATCCAGAATATATTTACCATATATGTATATCGTTTATGATTAGTAAGTGCTCGATAATGCCGCTTTTAGATGTTTTTCATACTCTAACCGAAATCAAAGCTGGATTTTGCCTTGTGTGCATTTCTGCAGCTGGCTGACACCGTCATAATACCCACCCAGGGGCTATAAAAAGGGCCAACAACCGCAGTTGGTTGCTAGTTTCCCTTCTTTATTTTGGTAGTACCAACTCAGCACCCCCGCTCGGCCCTTAACATGTTTTTCTGTGATTTTTTGTTGTTTTTTGTTTTTTGTTTCTTGTTTCACTTCACCCAAAGTCCTGGGCTTTGATTGAGAGGCAACAGCAGCCAGCCAGCCAGTCAGTCAGTCAGTCAGCCAAGCTCCAACACAAAAGCGACGCCACGGCGCCTCCTAGCTGAGGGGGGGCAGCCTCTGTGTGACAGCGAAACCTGCGGACTCGGATGGGACGTACCTCGAAACTTGGGGCTCAAGTCATTAGGCGCGGCTATGGGCTATGCGCGTGGAAGTCCTAGTCCTGCTGCTTTGTTTGACAATTTTGTGCTCCCCCGAAAAAAAAAAACTAAGAGAAAATAGAACCGTGCAGTCATTGTGTGCGTGTGTGTGTGTGTGTGTGTGTGTCTTAGCCAAAGGAATCCGATTCCCTTTTCGAAAATAAGCATTGTAAGGGTGGGCGACTGCGTATGTGTGTGTGCGGCTAGTTGTGGGCGTGGCTGGCAGGAAGCAAAATGTCAGCGCGCTTAATTTTTTGCTCATGCGAGAACGCTCGCTCCCTCGCTCGCCCAAGGAGCCCCCAAGTCAAGCGCCAAAGCCAGCGAGGGTAACAGCTCGTACAGTGAAAAAAAAAAAAAAAAAAAACGCCAACAACTACAACGAAAATATTATAATAAATTCACAAAAAAAAAAGAGAGTAAAATATAATAAACTTGTAGCAAAGGGCGCGGCACACACACACACGCACACACACACACGCACACACACACAACATGAAAATAATATGTAATAAACTGTGCGCTGCAGTGGCAAAAGGCAAAAGTTTGTTGCAAGTCGACACACACACACACACACACACACACACCCCCCCCCTCGAACGATGACATGCGCCTGGACTGAACAGGTGAGCACCTGAACAGGGAGCCAACGGTGCTTCAGGGCTTCTGGTTAGCCCGGCTCAGGGTTGACGCTGTTTTGCCAACTTGTCTACTTAATCCAGCGTGGGGGAGTTAACGCCGCGGCACCAACTTAAAGGGTCATTCATTTTAATATGCCACACGATCCGCCACGCATGGCCAGCTACAGCAATTGCCCACCCTCCCACCATCTCAATGGCAACCCCACTACTACACAGTTGGCATCCCCAGCCATTGGATTATTTGCATAAATTAATTACAAAACGCTGCCGCAGCCGTTGGCCATGTTTGTTGGCGACCAAGTCCAAATGTGCGTAACTGGAATTGGATATTGGTTGAGAGAGAGACAGAGAGAGAGGGTTGCGTGGCCTGAAGGTATGCGTGGACCCAGGCAAGGGGTTGCCAAGATAAACTTTTTTAATTATGAAAATTAAGTGCAGCAAAGGACTGCAATGAGCGCGAAACTTTGTCAACGCAAGCGAAACATATATAGGAATCTGCGTATGTGTGTGTATGTGTGTGTGTGTGTGTGTGTGGGTGAGTGTGTGTGTGCTACCTGCTGGCCAACTGGTGGGTGCCGAGCTGGGCCAAAATTGAAAGCTGTTTTCTAAATTGGCAACAACAAATGTGTTGACATTAATTGGAGACCATTGTTAATGAATGTGAATGAATGTGAATGAGTGTGAATGTGCATATGAATGTAAATAACCGCGAAAAAAAAGCCAAAGCAAAAATAAACAAAAAATGCTAAACAGCAAATATATCTCAGTAAATTAATTGAATGCAATTAAAAGCGAACGAATGAGTATTCATAATTTAGCTAGAAAAAGGCTAGATCTATTGCGAGCTCACTTTGCATATGAATCAATTGTGAATAATTGTGTGGATAAATGTTTGTAAAGCTCATTTCCGAATGAACTGAGTGTATTCATTGCGTACTCAATTCATTTGCATAGCTCATTATTTATTATTCTGCCGTGCATCTATAAATATATAAATATAAACGAAAATCAAATTGATTTGCATATTCGCAAGTCAAGTGAACGAGCGAACGCACAGATCTTTGAAGTGAAATGCTTAAATATGAATCAATTATTGAATAATAATTGAATATATCCATTAGTAGCAATGCGTGAGGCGTATGCTAGAGTGCTATAGTAGAGAGTGATCTACTAAGCCTGAGAGGGACTAAATTCAAGTATTCTTTTATCCACGTATTTCTTGTGGTCATCGATTATCGATTATTATCGATAACAAGCAAATGTCACTGCCCATATTATACAGTTATATAGCGGATATATAACGAATGAACGTACAGGCAGACAAACGCTGAAATCTAGATCGACTCAGTTCTACGTCCTGATCTAGAATTAGTATAATTTTTTAGCCGCTGACACGCCTTCTGTTGCCTCTACATATAATTTCATAAAATGATGCTCATGTAGGCTGATACTACTATTTTCCTACTACTGTACTACTATTTTACTACAATTTTACTTCTATTCTACTACTATTTTACTACTATTCTGCTACTATTTAAATCGTACACTACTATTTTTTTACTATTTTACTACTATTCTCTACGATTTTACTGCTATTTTACTATTTTACTACTATTCTACTACTTTTTTTACTTGTATACTACTATTTTATTCCTATACTACTAATTTACTCCTACACTACTATTTTGCTACTATTTTACTACTATTTTGCTTTTACTTTACTCCTATATATCTATTCTATTACTATTTCACTCCTATACTACTAAAAGTATTCATTTAGACCACAAACTGCATTCGAATGATTTTCTTTTTCTGTTTTTGCATTTCTCTTGGAACAAGCTCAAATGAATCATAGACACTCATGCTGTGTGTTGAATACATTTTGACAGCAATTTAGTGAATCGTGTGACTCAGTTTGAATAGTCGTGCCCCGGAGTACAACTACGATATGTATTAATAGTGCCCGCATTACTCAAAAGGCATTCACTCCACGTAAGATTCATTCGTTCGCTCGGTCGTTCGCTCGTTCGTCTGTCCACCTGCCTGGCTGAGTCACTTGCTTGGCTACTTTCTCGCCAAATGGACCAACGAGAGCGACTGATAGAGAGGGGAGGGGGAGGGGGAGGGGGAGAGATGAACTAAGACAAAGTGTGCACGCCTCCGCCTTAACAATTCGAGAGTAAATCACGCCAATCACTCGACAAAACTTTTGCATAACAACAAAGCCAAAGCGATAAATGAAGACAAAAACAAATCACAAAAAACAAAAACAAAAAAACAAAAGAAAATAGACGCCAATGGCCAATAAGTGTGGCCAAATGGCCGAAAAGGCGAGACCAGCAAAAGGGGGGCTGGGGTAAATGAGTCTTTGTCATTGCAAGGGGCCATTCGCTTTCCATTCATAATTTGATACAGATGCCAAAAAGTGTAAAGTGGAATAGCTAAAAGGAGAATTGGGGCCACAAATAGTTGTGCCTCCTTGTTACCCGTACTTACTCACTCTCTCTCTCCTCTCCTCCTCTCTCTTGCTGTCCTTGTCTGTGTTTAAAAAGTATTTTCAACTTTTGGCCACATGCTTCATTTATCACAAATTCATTTATCATTTGTCGTCATACACACACAGTAGCCGCAAAGCGAATGCTGAGAATGCGAATCTGAATCCAAATCGAAATGTTAGTGCGAGACAGAGACAGACAGACAGACAGAGAGAGAGAGAGAGAGAGAGAGAGAGTGAGGAAGCCGCTACAAACTAAGCCCCGAAAAAACTGGCGGCAGACGAAGAAAAATGATAAAGCAACAGCCATGAGCCAGGAGCCCGGCCAAACACAGAGAGCAAGGAGGCAGCATGGAGAAAGAGTGAGAGAGAGTGAGAGAGAGAGCGAGAGAGAGAGCGGCAGCAAGGGGCTTAAATTCACATAGCTCGATAAAAATGTTGGCAGAAAAGCAAAGCGCCCTAGTCAAAAAAGAAAAAAAAAAAAGAAAAGAAAAGCAAGAAAATAACTGCATGGCAAAATGAAAACCTATTTGAGGGGCGCCGAGAAAAAAATAAACGAATGAAAAGTAGTGGAAAACAAACTGAGGCAGGCCGAATTGGCAAATACTCTCGTAGAAAATATATAAAAAATATAAATATATAAAATATTTTAGATTTTTATAAGAAAACCTATCGATAAATAGAGTTGGCTATCGATGAAGTTATCCAAATTATCGATAGGGTAATATAAATATAAAATATATATTTACAAAAATATACATTTCGCAAAGAGTAAGTTTGCTTAAATAAATTTGTATTATTATAGACATAAAATTTCTTTTTAAGTTGATAAGAGGATAAATAAAAAATTAATCAAAATTCGACTGAACCTTTTAAAATATTGTATAATAAAATTTTTTGAAATAAATATAGTTTTATTTAAATATAAAAATTTGTTATAAGTACAGTAAAAACTTTCACATAAATTATTTTGATTTAAACTGCCTTAGAATATCTTTAAAATAATATATAAATAAATATATAGCCTTGAGTTCTGAGATAAAAAATCAATCACTAATTTATTTTATTATTTTTTTTATCAATTAATTTATATATATTTAACTATTAAATGCACTTTAAGCACTTCTCTTTAGATTTAATAGCCCTTAAATTTACGAGACTTGTCTTCTATATATTCAATGCTATAAATTTGGAGTCAAGATTTTTAACTAGGGAGCAATCTGAAGTTCTCCTGCTGAGTTTTCTCTATTAAAAAAGGCTCCCTTAGGATCCGCTAAATTGCTTAGAAAACCCCAAGCAGCTTATGGAGCTGCCAAGCTGCGCCCAAAATTCCTTCAATTGCTTCCCTTTAAATATATTTTTCTTATCAAAATAATTTCTCTTAATTTTGATCATGTTTCATTCGCAATTTCATTCAAATTTTTGGCATTACATCAACGGCATAGACGTATAGACGTACTTAAAATGTAATTACTTGCGTGAAATTACGCAGCACAATAAATGCCATAATTAATTCCAATTACTTGCGCAATGCGTAATTAAGTAAATGTAATTACCACTAATTATTAATTAGCTTTTAATTGCATGTTGGGCAAACATCTTCGCCAAGTTAGTGTACCCTTTTTTTGTTTTTTTTTTTTTTTTTTTATTTGGCTTTAAAGGCAACTCGTCGCATTTATCGCCCAAAAAAAAAAAGTTGAGGAAACTGCAAAAAAAAGGTCAGGAAAAGCTACGAAAACACAGTCGCGCGCTGGACGCAAAGTTGCCAATGAAGAAGAAGAAGAAGATGAAGGCAACGTGAAGAGCAAAAAATCCGTATAGTATATCCCCAACGAAACGAAGCGAAAATAAAATTTCCAGCTAATGACAAAAATTTCCGGTTTCGGCAACAACAACAACAACAACAACTAAAAAATGGCAACTTTTGTTGGTGCTGGGCGCAGGAAGAGCCAAGGCGAGTAGAAAAACGCGACCAAATCGCGCTCGTCTAATGATAAACTTTGCCATGCGGGACAACAACAACAACAACAACTACTACTGCAACAACAACAAAAGTGAAAGTGCACAATTTATGGCCTAACATGCAGCTGTTGCAAGCGCACCAAAATTGTTTGCCAAATCAGTTGTACAGCTAGCGATTTAAAACGCCCACAAATCGCGCGCGACTCTCGCGCGTTGTTGTTGCACTTTTTGTGTGTTTGACAGTTAATTAACGTTGTTATTCATGTTATTGCTATGTATATGCCACAAGGCGAACGAATGCCCCCATACACCAGCATCATCAGTCGCATCATGGCATTCACAATCGCTCCATCGGCTCCATTGTGAATTGAGCGCGGCCCTTTGGCGATTTGGTGCGCGTGCGTTGCACGTTTGACGCCACATTTGCGGCAGATTGGAATGTTAAGTGCTTGCCGCCGAAGGTGTTGCTGCCCCACCTCGCCCACGAAGAAGAAAAGGAGTTAAACAAGACATAACATAACCGAAAAGCCAACACACACAGTGCGAAATTTGATGAGGGCCACGCCAGACACTTGAACCGAAGCGTAGGTAATAAGGTAATGGCAAAGCTAATGGCTAATGGGTAATGGGCAATGGGTAATGGGCAACGGCTATGCTGTAATGGCCAAAATGCGACATGAGGCAATGGGTAATGGCTAATGGGTAATGGTAATCCGAGCCAGCTCATGCGTCTGCAATGCTCTTTTTCTTACCCCTTTTAAGTGTTTTTTTTTGTTTTCCTTCTCTTCTTTTTTTTTTTGGCTAAAAATTGTTTTCATTTTGTGGCCACATTCCGAGAATCGCATTGCAGTTAAAAAAAAAAAAAAGAAAAACACGAAATATAGGTGGGCGTGTTCACACTTCATGTTGACACGCTGACTCAGGCAGGTCGTAAAAATGGTCAGCATTAACATTTACATTATTAGGTAATGCACCAGTTAACGTTCATATGAATCATGTTTCAATATTCACAGTATTCACTTGCTTCACTCAGTGCATTGGCACAGTTTTCTGTGAATATAAAAATGAATTTCGCATCTTATTAGAGTGAATATTAAAATGGATATACATTTAAGATATTCAAATTATTCATGAGTGCATTCAGATGTAAAACAATAAATATCCATTCTTTAGTTATTTTAAATATGATTTTTAATGGTCTATCATGACTACGTTTAGGTTTATTCACTTGATTCATGAGTATACTCACATTGTTCGTGAATATAAAAATTATTCATGAGTGCATTCATGTATAAAACAATAAAGATTCATTCCTTAATTACATTAAATAATATTTTTTGGAATCCTATGATGAATACGTTTGGGTTTATTCACTTGATTCATGAGTATACTCACATATGATTCGTGAGTGTATTCACGGCTTGCTTTTTTTAGCTGTATTTTCCTGCAAAGTGTGAGCTCATGAGAGTCATGATTCATTTCATTCATGAGTGCAATCGAACAGGCTTTTTATAAAATATTCGCTTAAATTCAAATTAATTCATATGTTTATTCATTAGGTCTGGAATGCACTGGTGGCTTCCTCACATTATTCACATAAATGATTATTCAGATATTCACGGTGAATAAATTCATGAGTGTATTCATTGCAATGAAGCTGTATTCAAACTGCATGAACATGACATTTGACTAAGTCTTTCACTTCAATTGAGCGTGCTCAAAGCTTTTCATGAATACATTCACATTCATACATTCATTCGCACAATTAGCCTAATTTGGCATCAACTATTTGGCTTAAACGCAAATCATTTGGCGCTTGCCATTTTGACAGCTGATGCGGGACTGGCCCAGAGTCTAGAGTCTAGACTCTGCAGCGTCTCAAGATACTCACTCCTTTGAGTGTTGAGTGGAGTGTGTTGAGTGTCTCGTTTGAGTGCTTCAATGTGTTTGTAAATTTACATACATACAGACATACTTACATATGTGTGTGTATGCGTGTGTGTGTGCGTATGCATAGGTATGTAAATCAACACAAATTTTCCCACGTCGTTTCGACAACAAAATTAAAAAAAAAAAAATTTATATATGTATTTGAAAGGCAAAACTCATTTATCAGCGGCATTTCAACAACAAAAGCGGCCCACATACAACAACAACAACAACAACAAGAAAACTACGCGTCAATGCACAAGAAATGAGCAGCATCATCGTTTATAGAGAGCATAGATAGGCTCAGGCTCAGACACAGCCCATAGACATCAGATGACAGTGTATACTGTACAGGCACACACACACATGCACACACACATGCACACACACATGCACACACACATACATATATGTATATAACACTTTGTATATATAGATGATTATATAGTGCGCTATTTGGCTCTGGGCGACATGCTTATTATCGATGCTGGCATTTCTGCTTCTTCTCTTTTATTAATTTTTTTATTTTTATTTTTTTTTCTCTCTTCATTTTTTTTATTATCTCTTTTTCCCATACATTTTGTAGAAGCAGACGCCATTGAATTTATGGCCGACATTTAATTGCAAATTTGTCCTCTCAAGGAATTGGCACAAAATGTGAATTGAGTTTCTTAAGAGAGGAGAAAAGCCAATAAAAAAAAAACTACAAGAATTTATAGGGTATATGAAGAATGCGGAGTATGTGGAATATGTAGAGCATAGACGATAAAGTAGACAATGATAGAGAGAGAGAGAGAGAAAGAGAGAGAGAGAGAGAAAGAGAGAGAGAGAGAGAGAGAGAGAGATAGGGAGTATACTTATGATTATAGTACTACGGCAAGGTATAAAGAGAGAGAGAGAGAGAGAGAGAGAGAGAGAGGGGAAGAGAGGTGGATACTTATGATTATAGTACTACGACAAAGTATAGAGAAAGAGGGAGAGTGAGAAAGAGAGACAGAGACTATTCTTATGATTATAGTACTTTGATGAAGAATATATAGAGAGAGAGGGAGGGAGAGAGAGAATATACCTATGATTAGCGTACTTTTTGAGATTATATAAGGTAGTTTGGATATATATGATATATGTATATGAAGTGTTATGTAAACTTATTGAGGGACATACAGTGTTTAGGGAGTATGTATGTATGTATATAGGCCCCCATACATAAATTCTATTGCTATTATATGGTATTTTTAGTGTATTATATCACACTATAGATTAGACATATATGTATATGTCCTGCTATGTGAAGTTTATGTTATTTAGGAGATTTAATGGGTTTCCTATGATATATGGATAGTGGGATATATGTATATAATATACATTTATGGGCATTTCCCATGAAATGAAACCGCTTGGATTTTTTGTAATTAACTATCAGTGTCCGTACGGTTATTACGACGAAAATTCTGGACATATGATTATGAATACTATGTTGCATATACAGGAGAATCCTCGGCTGAAGGAACCGTCGTTGTACCCAGATTCCATTTTATTTGCAATGCTTACATTTAGTATACGTGTCTATAATCTATGTGATATATTGATTAGTCAAGTCTCAACCCAAAGTAAAACATAGATACCCATACACACACAGACACATACATTTACAGGGTATATCTCGAGTCATGCTTAGGATTGGAGCAGCGATTCGCATGTTGTCAATTAATGCGATTAATGCGAATAATGTGCTTATTTTCAAGTATTCGTAACACAACAAATATGCCTGGTACGCAGTCGAAAATAAATCGGTCTCTGTTTGTCCATTATACAGATGGATATGTGGCTGCATAGATGTGAATATATATTACATATAATGACTACAAAATTGTCATTAGACACGGCGCATAAATTTTGAGCAGCAAATAAAAACTTTAAAAAATAAAAACAAAAAAAAGCAAACAGAGCGCATAGTTCTTTCATATGTGGTTCCACTTTGTAATCAAATTATTTTGATTTAATTTGCTCTCTCTCTCTCTCACACTCTCTCTGTGTGTTTTGTTTTCTCTTATTTGTGAAGCACTTGCGAAGGAAGCGACAAATGCTGCCCCATCAATTTTGTGTAGGCTCCCAATTTAATTGATTTTACAACTCGCGAGTCGGTGGCTTCGTGCTTAAAATTCAAATCATGAAAGTGTTAAGAAAACGAGCAGCCAGGCAAAAAAAAACTAAATAAATAAACATGTGTGTGTGTGTGTGCACTCGAGAAAACCCTAGAGAACCGGACTCTGAACAGGTTCTGTCAGCGAACTGTGAAGAATTTTTAACCTGCCCTGCGTCGCGGTCGCGGTCTCGAGTCCGAGTGCGACTCCGGGTCCAAATCGTGTACAGAGCGACAGAGACAGACACACAGAGAGAGAGAGAGAGAGAGAGAGGGACAGCGAAAAAAAGGCACCCAGACGAAACCAGTTCCCAATAATAAAAACTAATTTATTTACTAGTTGTAGTAGGTACAAAACGCACACAAACGAAAAGAACAAAAATATTGAGGAGCAAGCAGGAAAGGAGTCAATACAGAGAGAGAGAGAGAGAGAGGGGGGGAACAGAACTCAAGCATGGGCGACAAACAGTTCGAGAAACTGCGTGTGTGGCTAATCAGAATCAAATTGATTTAAATTTGAATGGTTCGACGAGTAAAGTGCGTGCTGTGGTTGGGGGCGGGGCCGCAAAAGGTGGAAAAAAAAAAGTGAGGAAAAAAAATACCGATAAGCAGGGGCAACCAATTGTTGTCGTTGTTGTTGTTCAGGCCATTTGGTAGTTATCTTGCGGCTGCTGCGGCCTTTTCTCTCTTCTTTTTGTCAATCTTAGCTTCTTTTCGGCTAAATTATGGCCACGCAAATGGACGAAGAAGCCGACAAATAGTTTTGGAAATTCGTGTCTCTGTTGATATACGAGGCGCAAGATATAACGCATATTTGCATAACATTTGAACTAAACAAAACGAGATAAATACCGGCGGTTAGCTGGAGGGGGGGAGGCGGGGAAATAGTTCGAACCTCCAGAAATTAGCTCGAAACCAATTTGAATACAAGACCAAAAAATTTGTCAACAGCTGCGCAAACTATTTACCCAGCAACGGCAGCAGCATCGAGACTTGAAGTGGAAAATAGTTGAGAGTTTTCAACAACAACAACAACAACAACAAATGAACAAATGTACATGTATAAGAAAAAACCCTTCAGTTCAGTTCAGTTGGATTTACAATCAACAGCTAGGCGCTAATGGATTGGCAACTATTTGCAGTTCGTTCAAACAATTGAACTAGTTCCAGGTGGTGGAAATTTTGGAGCTGAAAAACTTTGATTGACAAACGATTATAGATTGTTCCAAAAAAGTGTAGGTAGACGCCCACTTTCTTTGATTTGTACTTGAGCGAACTGGAACTGGTTCCAAATGAAGCGCACAAAGAGCCAGTTGAGCACATTTTTTAGTAATTAAACGCCTAGAACTAGCTCGAAATGAAGAGCATAACACTTATAAATTTTCATGTTAGATACAGTTCAGGTGAACAAATGAACTAGTTCAAAATTATTCAGTCAAATTAATTAAAATTTTGTTGACATGTCATAGAGATATTTTAGTATATTTCTATATACTTTCTACTCTTCAGTTCATATGAACTAGTAGAACTAGTTCGAAATTTGGTAGATTTCTGAGCCCGATTTCTATTTTAGTATATTTCTATATATTTTCTACTCTTCAGTTCATATGAGCTAGTAGAACTAGTTCCAAATTTGGTAGATTTTTGAGCCCGATTTCTATTTTAGTATATTTCTATATATTTGCTACTCTTCAGTTCATATGAGCTAGTAGAACTAGTTCCAAATTTGGTAGATTTTTGAGTCCGATTAAAAGATCGAAGAGAGTTGTGTATATATATATATTTTTTAATTACTTTTCAGTTCATATGAACAACTGGAACTAGTTCGAAAAATTGTTCAATAATGTTGGTCATTTAACTTTTGATTAACTTTTCAACAAATTCTTCAAGCCAACAACTCATATGAATTATTGAACTAGTTTTTTGAGTTCATATGAATACAAGAAAAGTTCAACTATTTAACACAAACTTTAAATGTGTATATGGATAGTATATATGAATAGAACTAGTTCAAAAGCGCTGCAATGCCACGAATAGCAGTTGATTTTATTTGGAATTTTTATCAACCAACTTCATTTTCTTTCTGTTTCGCCTGAAAGCCTGGGAACTCGAGCTGAGGTGCTGCTGATGCTGCTGCTGCTGCTTACATAGATTTGCTTAGGAATGAAGTTAAGAATTTTGTCGCTTTTGCAGTTTTGCAGATTCGCAGATTTGCTTTGGCCTCAAAGCGAACAACACATTGTTTGCTGTTGCCCTGGCAACTGAGTGGAGCCAGAGACTTGGCATCCCCTAAGTGAGGCTGACCTTTGTGCCATGCTAATGCTGCATCGAGTCCCACCACGGAGAGACACCAAAGGTCAACGTCAACCCACTCACTCACTCGCCGGGCTGACCATCAACTGAGCAGCGGCAGCAACTCTCAAGTGATATGCAAATCTGTGGCAAGCAAAGGAGAGAGAGAGAGAGAGAGAGAGAGAGAGGGAGAGATACGTTGCCAGGCAAAGGAGATGAGGGAACGAGTGGAACTGGATGTTAGCCAGAAGCTGTAGCTGATTGCCCGAATGAAATCAAAGTAATTTGTTGTCTCTGCTTTTCGCAGGTACTTAAACGAAATCCAAATAAATAATTAATGATCAAGTTGCGGTTGAAATCCGAGTATCACTATGTACCCCGCCCCGCCCCTGGCCACAGCTCACACTCTCTTCTCCTCTGCATCTTATTATTTTTTTGGTTATTTTGTATTCGGCTTATGTTTCCGTTGCTTCACAGGAAAAAAAAATATAGAAAACAAAAGGTAACAAAATTCTAGAGATGCAGAGCTGCGATATAGATGGAAAAAGAAGTATGTATATATGTATATATATAAAATTAAGCGAAGAAGAAATAACTACAGCTGCGAACAAAGCTGGCAAGGCGCAAGGCAAGGCAGGGAGCTGCCCGCAAAACTAACTCAAAGATACAAAATCTGAAGGCAAACATAACAAAAGCCAACGAACGGATGTTGGCAGCGGCCCATTTAACAGCAGCCACAACAACAACAACAATAACAACAACAGTAATAACAAGAAGCAAGCAAGCAAACTGAAGCGCAAACTTTTGCGCTCACTTTTGACGTGTGCTTAGCCCCAGCCATTAGATAGAACCTCGCTGCAAACAAAGCGGCGCCAAAGATGCTCCAAGCCAACACACAGACACACACACAGACACAGAGCGAGAGAGAGGGGGAGAGAGAAGGCGCCCTCGTTGGTTGACAACAGGTGGCAACTTGAAACTGACTCAAGATATCGCACCACCTGACCCACGCTGTCCACTTACCTTTGCCGTTGCCTTTGCCTTTTCCTGCTGCTGCTGCTGCTGTTGCCACTAAATGCGCTTAGATCTGGCTAGATGCATACACGATGCACTTTAAGCATATATGTATATATATATATATACGTGTATGTATGTATGTGTTACCTGCAATTGCACAGAGAGAAGAAAAGTGAGCATTAGTTGACTTGGCGCTTGGCTAAAGGAAAATGTTCTCCTGGCTTAGTGTTTGATTCATTTGAGTATAATGCTTATAATTAAAAGAAAAATAAAGAGAATTAAATAAGAGAAAGAAAGCGGTAAAATACAGAAATGAATAATAATCATAAATGAATATAATAAAAATAAATAAATATATAAAATAAAGATAACAAAATAAATATACATATATATCAATATATATCTGTTTCAATTTAAATTGATGTAAATAATAAATAATGGAACAAAATAATCACGAATTAAAAACAAGAATTTAATAAATAAAACATATTTTATATATATATAAATAACAAGTAAGAAAGCTCTAGTCGAGACTGCTCGACTACGAGATCCCCTGAACCCTACAAGCAACTGATATTTCAATAATAATTAGCAAACACACACACACACACACGCATACAAACAAACACACGCATACAAACAAACACACGCACGCACACACGCATATATAGGCGATTGCGCTTGGGTTGCGCTGCAGTGTTGGCAATATAATGAAAACTTATTTGTTGAATAATTTAATTTCTAGACGTACGATCGTAATGAAACTTTCAGAACGTAATCATAATGCTAAAATGTATGTGTATACCGAATCACAAGTCTCTAGTATTTGATATACGACTTTTACAAAGATGAGGGTGAGGGGGTGGATTTAGGGGTGGGGGGTAAATTTTAACAAAAACCGAAATTGTATAAAATACATCTTTATATACATTTTAAATTTGGAGACTCTAGCTTGAAAGATGTAGGAGATATAATTCTTTAAGTGATCGTCGATAAGGTTTTTTATCGATAAAAAAGTATCGGAATGAGTTATCGTTTTTTAGTGATAAACTCGATATGCGCGTGATATATACGGACATTTTAAAAAAAAGTTGAAGTCTCTAGCTCTTATATCTTCTGAAATCGACGCGTTCATACATACGGACGGACGGACGGACGGACGGACGGACGGACGGACGGACGGACGGACGGACGGACAGACAGACGGACAGGGCCAAATCGACTCAGCTTGTCGCCCTGATCAAGAATATATATACTTTGTGGGGTCTGCCACGCCTCCTTCTGCCTGTTACATACTTTTAACAAAACCATTATACCCTGATTTCCCATTTTCAATGGGTTCAGGGTATAAAAAGTGGAAATAATAAATAAATATATATTTGTTTCAATTTAAATTAATGTTAATTTTAAATAATGGAACAAAATAAATAATCAGGAATTAAAAACAAGAATTTAATAATTAAAAAAAAATATTTTATATATATATAAAAATAAAAAGTGGAAAAATAATTAAATATATATCTCTTTAAATTTAAATTAATGTAAATATTACATAATGTAACAAAATAATCACGAATTCAAAACATGAATTTAATAAATAAAAAATATTTTATATATATAAAAATAAAAAGTGGAAAAATAATTAAAGTAAATGCAGAGGAATAAAATTGATTTATTTATTTATTTATTTTCTTTTCTTTTTTTTTTTTTTGTATATTTTTGTGATTTTTCAATATTTAATTTAAACGCAAGATTAAAGAGGATTTTAACTGTCAAATTGTAAATACCAGAGAATGCATTTAGCAACTCAATAACAACAATTTGTGGATTAGTTAGATTAATTCAAATTAAAGAGCTTCATGAATTTTTGCATTTTGGATTTATTTAGTAAACATTGTTTTTGCTAACCAAAAAAAAAAAAATTATAATAATAATTGCAATTTAGGGTCAAAATGTCAGCAGCTCGAATTTAAATTTTTAATCTAGCAACAATTTAGTAGTTTTGTTGAACAGTGTTCACTGTGTGTGCTTCAGCTCTCAACTCAGTTCAAGTGATGCTGCTGCTGCTTCTTGCCACATTTCATTGGGCTCAAGCGCCGTTTGACCCCAGACTTTTTTTTTTTTTTTTTTTTTTGATGCGCAGCAAACAAAATAACAACAACAACAACAACATAATATAATATAATATAATAAGAGCAAAGCTCGCCCAAGTTCAATTTCTTTGTTCGTGATTTTTATTCATTTAAAAAAGTAAAGTAAAGTATATGTATGTATATATTTTGTTTATATACATATATATGCATACAACAACATCAAGTCGAAACTTTTGCTAGCCTTGCCAAAATTGCCAAACTCTCAGCGAAAAAAAAAAAATCCGACAAAAAACGAAAACATAAAGAAAAGAAATGTTTTTTCCGGTTTGCTGTAGATGTAAATACCTTGAATATCATAAACAAGTTCAATGATACATATATAATTAAACAATCTGAAAAGTTGCAAAGAAAAGAAAAATATATACTTTTTATGTGTATATACATACAAATATATTGTCCATAGCAAATAAGCCTAAGTCTAAGCTCTAAATTTGTAGATATTTAAGGTATTTAATAAAGAAATGCAAGATTTCAACTTAGCTTAGGTTTTTGCCCATTAGAAAATATATAGAAAATATTTATTTCCGTTTATACAAATTTATATTATATATATAATTTTTATATAAATTTATATTATACATATAATTTTTATAAATTTTTTTGTATTCCACAATTTATATTTGATGATTTTTTAAATATTTTTATGATTTTATTTGTCTACTTATTTTAATTTAATTTATTTTATTTATTTATTTGTTTACTTATTTTAATTTAATTTACCTCAATTAATTTGATTCATTTTATTTATTTGTTTTTACCTAATTTAATCGTTTGATTTTTTATGCTTTTTTGTTTGTTAACTTAATTTAATTTAATTTACCTCAATTAATTTAATTTTTAATTTATTTGTTTTTTTTTTTTAACCTAATTTAATTTACTCAAATTCACTTGATTTTTTTTTTATATTTTTATTTATTTGTTATTTTTGTTTGATTTTCTTAAATTGACCTCAATTAATTTGATTTTTTACTTAATTTAATTTACTTAAATTTATTTGTTTAAAAAAAAAAACATAAAAATGTTTTCATTTATTTGTAATATTTCAAAACTTTCTCTAGATTTTTGTAAGTAAAAATGTCTCTAATATAATGTATATAAATATATACTATTTATATGAATTTCGATATAATATAAACATATTATATAATATAAAATATATGATTAAATATAATATAAAATTCGCCTGTGATGTATAAAAAATTTCCTGATTGCGCATTTACAGGTATAGAGAGAGAGAGAGAAAGAGAGATAGAGAGAGCGAGACAGAGGGAGAGAAGCGAAAAATAAGATGCTGCCAATCGGATACTCAATCGAATTAAAATGCATTCGAGTAGCAATGACACTGACACTGGCCAAAAAAAAAAAAAAAAAAAAAAAAGAAAAGAAAAGAAGGAAAATTAAAAAGAAAGAAGCGAAATTTGTGTTTGGGCCAGAAACGAAGTTAAGGCGGGCCGAGGCGGGGCAGCACAGATACAAGATACGGCGTCGAGCACGAGGGGCGGCCAGGGGGCGTGCAGGGGCAGCTGGCGATGGCTTAAACTGTGGCAAAAGTTATTGTAACTTTGCCCGCAGCTGAGGCATGAGGCATGAGGCATGAGGCATGTGGCATGTGGCATGCTCTTTCGATGCGGCGCTATCAAGCCCGTGGGGCGTTGGGGTTTTTTACGTTTTTTTTCCTGTTTTTTTTTTTTTTTTTTTTTTTATTTTTTTGGAGGCGCACGACACGCGCCTACTGCGACGCATTTTTATTCTGACCTCAATCGCTGGCTGGCTGGCTGACTGGCTGACTGGCTCCCAGCTTCCTTTGTTATGGCGAAGTCCCCCTCTCCCCTCTCCCCTTGCATCTGGGCAGCCTCAAGATTTGTTGGGGCCACCCTCTGACAAAATTTGGCTGCCCTTTCCGTGTTTAAACAGTGCTTCCTTTTCTTTCTCTCTCTCTCTCTCTCTTTTTGTATATACCCTGTAAAGTTATTGCGAGGGCGGCTTGCCTAGACACCACAGGAGTGAGAGCGGCATTGATTAACTATAATGCTTGACTAATTTTAGCTCATTCCAAATGGAAGATGAGAAATCTTAAGCCAAGTTAGTTAACATTAGCTGTTGTTAACTTTTCTTTATTTATATTTCAGTTATGAATTCAGTAAAGTCTTGACCTTTTCAAGGCCAAAGACAAGGCAGAAGCTGTGTATATGTGGGCATATATGTAGCTCTATTGTGGAATTTGGAGCTCCACAATAAATAAAAAACAATTCTACGGCCCTAAAAATCTACGAGATTCGTTTATATATACGGACAGACAGACAGACAGATAGACTAAATAGACTATAGAAACTATATAGACTATTGGAACTTGTCGCCTGATCAACAATATATATGTATATACTTTATGGGCCCTGCCACGCCTTCATCCGTCAGTTACATAGATTTTAATTGAAGCATTTATAGTCGTTTTTCCCATATTTCCCAAGAAACTAACTTAACTAAACTAATTGACAATTTTTTATTGGAGTTAGTTAAGCAAAAATATTTTTTATTTTTATTTTGTATTTATTTATTTTTTATTTTTTTTTTTTTGTTATAAGAAAATATAGCTGTACATATATTAAAATTTTATTTTAGTGTAATTTACGATTTAAATTCTCTGTTTCTACATTTAATATCTGTTACTTAAGTATCGATACCTTCAATTCCCATTGCCCTAATTTAAGTCATAATCACGCCAGTTTTTACAGGGTAACTGTTGGTCACGCCCTTTGGCATACGCCCCCGATTGCTATTCAGCTTAATTTTATTTTTTGCTCCATATCAGAACGCAGCTTCTTGGCCAATTGCTTTTGAACGTTCATTCGTCGCGTTTTGTTTTATATTATTTTTTTTTTTTCAGCTGTCTTTGCGTTTTTTTGTTTTTTTGTTTTTTTTTTTTTTTTTTTTTTTTTTGCTCTTGGCTTACAAAGATGCTTTTAAATGATTAAACGCTGTGATTTCTTATGTTGGCTGGGTCGCCACTTTGTAGCTACATACATACACATATATATGTATGTATATATATATATATACATATATATATTATTACATTCTGTTCGCCTTTTTTTTCGTCTTTTGCTGCTCATTTTGTTCTCTGGCTGAGATTTCACATGGTTGACATTTCGGAGCCCAAATCAGTTCATGATGATAATGATGATGCTGCTGCTGATGATGATTATCATAATTGAGATTATGATGATCAATGTATTAGCATAAGCAGGCATTCATATTTTGTATTTTTTTTTTTTTTTTTAATTTATTTATTATGTTCATCATTAAGCCAAACGTTTGAATTGTTCGCCCGAAATTTGACTGCGAAATTAATTGAAAAGCAAATTCGGAGCTAAAAGCGTGATAAATCACAGAAATTATGAGAAACGACAAAAGAATTGGGGAAACTAGTTTAAATGCTTTGACAAAGGGATATGTTAATAAGCACAAAAATACCCTGTAATAAATGTAAGACATTTGTTTCTCTATATATGGATAGATGTATATATTTCTAGATATGGATTTAAGCCTATATAAACACATATCCCTTTTTTCGTATCCCCGTATCTTTAAATATTCTTAGAATAATTTTTAACAAACATATTTTTTTATTTATATTATTTACTTCTTCTTCTAGTTAATTGTCCCCCCTCTCTTTGTCTCTCCACTTAAGCTAACGGATTCATTGAACTTTAAGTCTGAGGCAGTAACATTTGGGCACACAATTTCCTTACGCCATAGAACCCTTTTTAAAGCAAAGCAGACTTAAAACAAAGCGCAACAAACAGAGAGTGAAACGAGCTTTTGGCTGGCAAGCATTCAATTCGAATCAAATTGATTCGTTTCAATCAACTGTCAATCAGCATTAGATTTGTCTCAATAATTTCGGAAGCGAAAGACAAAAGACTTGAACTGTCTTCAGGCAGAGCAATGCCTTGAGAATTTAAGAGTTTTTAAATGATTTCTTTTACGAAGTTTTCAGGTTTTTCAAGAAACTTGACAAATATTAAAAATTACATGAAAAATGATTTTTTTTTTTTTTTAATTTGTAAAACAAACCTTTTCACTTTTTGTCAATATTCATTACGTTTTTAGGAAATGCAAAAAAAAAAATATATATATATATATAAAATAAACGAAAAATAAAAATGAATAAATATAAAACAAATACATACAAAAAATTAAAAAAAAATAAATAAAAGAAATTTGCAAAGCCAAAATAATAGAAAAATTAAAAATATTTAACCTTAATAAATTTCTGTTTTCCTTAGATGATTTAAAAAAAAGTTAAATAACTTCAAAAGTAAATTAAATAAATGGTATAAAAACTAAAAATATTTAAAAACAAAAAATGCTTTAAAATAATTGAAAAATATATAGCAACTAATTTCATAAAAAAGTAAATATTTGTATTTAAATATTTTATTTTTTAAATTTTCATTTAAGTTATAATATATTTAAGGCTATATAAACTACAACTATATATTACATATTATAATTAAATAGTAATGTTTAATTTTTTATTATTATATAAAATTTATATATTTTTGAGCTATTTTGTTTATACTATATGTTCATCTTGTAAGTATTATACTATTGCAACTGCTCCATATTTCCACTTTTTAAATTCCTTCTGGCTTCTGCTCAACTATTCGCTGTTCATGAATAATCAACAAATTAGCAAAGCTTCACTGGCTTCACTCTTGCTTTCGTTGCAAATGCGGCAGCCATAAAATTCCCAACTGGTTATGGCTTAGCCGGAGCAGCAGGAATTTAGAAATGGTAAAGTCTGTTAATGATAGAACTGGAAGGTTCTCGAAATGGACAAATGGAGAGTTACATATATATACGCATAAATTGTGTTAATTTGCTATTTAATATTATTCAATTGTACTAATTTAAAGCCTCATCTATACATATACATACATATATAGATTAACATATACATACATGTATACATCCATCAAAATTACCGAAATACATGCATACATACATACAGATGCATGCGTTTTGCCTTTGAAGAAAATTCTCTGTTTAAAAAACACTTTCACAACTCCATCCTGCCTTTTTTTTCAAACATTTTAATTAAGCATAGCGTATACACACACACACACACATACATGTAGCTATTGTCTATACGTAGAGAGAAAGAGAGCGAGAGAGATAGCTCTAACAACTACATCCAAATGCTTTGGTCAAGTGTCCAACAATGAAAAGGCACAAAAATGAAAACAAAAACAAAAGCAAGTAGAAAGTCAGCTACAATTGTTAAACGGTGCATTCTATGGCAAGTGGAAGAAGGAACGAAAGAAGCGGGAAGCGGGAAGCGGAAAGTGGTGAGCAGTAAGCGGGAAGCAGCACGGCAAAGAGGAAGACGATGACGAAACGGTTTTTGCGGCTGGCAAAACGTCGAGCAGAAACAACAAAAACAAAAAAACAAAAACAATTTGTCAAGCGTTTGCCCACTCCAAGGCATTCCAACGGCACTTATCAGCAAATCAAAGCGAATCTCTTTGAATCTCTCACTCTCTCCTTCTGTCTGTCTATCTCGCTCTCTCTCTCACACACACAGCAATTTGCTGCTGATTAAATGCTCATTTTGCTCTGCTCAAACGTCTGGCGAATGGAAAACGTTAAACAAAAAACCCAAAGTATAAGAGTTAATTATTAAATATGAAATTGCTTTTTGGTTTGTTTTAGTTTCTTGCATTTCTATGAACATTTTTTTGCTTTTCATTTCAATCAAGTGTTAAGTAATTAATTCTCTATTGAGCTTTAGAAATATGTTTGAAATGTTAAAAAAAAAAAAAAAACAGAAACAAAAATAATTATGCAGGCGCAAAGAAAATATTTAATTACAAAATGAATAAATACATAGCCAAAGCTATTTATAGTTGAAGTTAAATTAATTGGAGTATTATATTTTTTTATTATTATTTTTTTTTTCTCACACTTGATTTTTGTATATTTAAGATACCCTTTTTTTACATTTATATACTTTTCTTTTTGATTTATTATATTTATATATATAAATATTTTTTTTATATTACATTTCATTTTATTATATGAATTTTTTTTTAATATTTTATAGCCTATGGTTTACGTTTTATATATTTTACTTTATATATACAGAAATTTACATATATGTATTTTTTGGTACTTATTATTCTGCATGTTAGGTTTTTAATTTTATATTCTTCTATTATATCTTTTGTTTTATTTATTTCTACATTTTATAAATATATGCTATATATTTTGTTTCATTTTTTTTTTTTCTTATTTTTGTTTTAGCTTAACTTCCATATCTATCAACAGGTGAGCTCTTCAGTCGTATATACCCCATCAACTTTTCATGCTAATGCTCATAGAAAGTAGTTGTGCTTTTGGTTTTTCATAAATAGAAAATCTTTCAATTTTTCTATTTATTTATTTTTTTAGTTTGTCGCGCGCGTGGCGTCCGTCTATAGAAGTTGAATAAACAATCATTAAGAGTCGTTAAAGGAAGCGACCAAAGAAAATGAAAATGAAAAACAAAAATCCGTTGAAAAGCAGCTAAATTGCAACTGAAAATTGAGCTTTTGATAAGAGCAAGGGATTTGGGGCTGCGGCTGGGGTTGGGGCTGGCGTTTGCAATTAGGGGTTGCAGCTGTATGTGTGTTTTTCCACTTCACACAATTTCCAATTAGAATCAAGGAAATACAGCTAATATGAGCAGAGGCAAGCTATGGCAAATTGAAACACATATACCACATAAAATTGAAAAACAAAATTTATATCTATACATAATATGAGATCTACAATATACATCTAGAGCGCATTTGATAAGTATTTACTGAGAGTGGAAGAAAATCTCTGCAAAGTATCTCTTATTATATTCCTCAAATTTAACAGTTGACTGAAAATATCCCACACCAACAAAATGTAAACTTAAAAAAAAAACTATAAAACTTGATTTTATCACATTTTCATAAGCAACGCAAACTCTCAAAAAAGTTAAATAGTTTAGGGCACTATGATAACTTTAACTTCAATATACAATTTCAATTATAATCATAAAAATTATGAAATTATATTTAAAGCAGTTAAGGAAGAATTTCTTTGTTAAAGATAAGCTAGAACTAGAAAAACCAAAGAAAATGTGAAGCACTTGGGTATAGCACAGAGAGAGAGAGGGAGAGAGACAGAGTGAGAGACATAGAAAGAGAGAGAGAGAGGGGGATAAGCCAGAGTTCATAGTTCAAAATGTTGTCTGGAAAATATTTGAAGGGCTTCAACTAATGAAATAAAATTATTATGAAAAATAATTAAAAAAGATTAGAAACAAATAAAAATATAGATAAACAAAAAAAAATCTTCTTAGCTGAATTTATAGTAAATCGGTTTTATATTATTTATATACATGTAAATATATTTGAACTTTTTTTAAAATATCATTTACAGCTTATTTGATTTTATTTTATTTATGTGTATATTTACATAAATATATACATTAAATTTTCATTTATTATTATTAAAATTGAATTTAAAAACTATAATTTTTTTACTTGATATGTCTTTAATCCATGTATGAATATTTTATATTAATATATTACAAGTTCGACTTCGATTCATCTATAAAATGTTAGAAAAGATCACAAGTTTTTTTTTACATAGATATACAAAGATATATATATATATATCTATACAAATTGTCACATAGATTTTCCAGATATGCATTTATATCCATTCTATTCCACATATCATACATAAATCTCTGAAAACTCGAGTCTATACGAATTTTTTGTATGTTATTCAGAGAACTTTAACAAAACTTGTGCGACTTTTTTTCCAAACTTTATAGATGTCTGTACATTTATAATTCTATATACAAACGTATATCTATATAATTCTATTGCATTTCACAATTTGCGCAGCATGAGAATTTTTCAAATTGATACCAAAAACCAGCAAAACCGACGCTAAAATATCTGTTTTTTTTTTTTTTTTTTTTTTTTTGGTTTATTCTGCAGCAGCACTTAAAACGCGTCGGCTCATTAAGAGAAAACCCCAATCCCCAATTGCACACACACACACACACACACGCGCGCACAGCAGGCACTTAACAATGTCAAACGCTTGTCACCTCCCCCGCCTCCTACTCCCTGAACTCCTCACTTCCTCTCTATGGACCCCTTTGCCTAATGCAGAGAGCCATTAAAATGTCATGCACTTGGCGCGGCGAAAAACTAAAACCAATTTTCCATTGCAGCTCGCCGCGACTGCAAAACTGCCAAAAACAAAAAAAAAAAACAAAATGCAGAGACTAGAATAACCAAAAAAAATGTATATATTATATAGGAAATAAATTGAGTGCGGGTGCGACAGAGAGGACATGAGTTTTATTAGCCTGCCGCTCAATTACAGCACATACAAAACAGTTGCCGCTGTGGTTGCTGCTGCTGCTGTTGTTGTTGGTGTTGCTTTAAAGGGTGCGCAGCAAAAACCACGAAACTGCACAAACAGCAGCAGCAACAACAAAAACAGCAGCGAAGGCATATTGAAAATGAGAATACGATAATAGCGCGGCTTAGGCTAAACTGATCGCACACACACACACATACACAATTGCTCTCTCACGCTGACCGAGCAAAGCGAAGGAGCTGCACAGAGCGAATGCAAAGACAGTGCGAGAGCAGGTAGCTGCATTTTGAGTTGCTTTTGTAATGCACGTAATTGTTGTTGCTGCTCTGTCCATGCCTATGCCCATACCTATGCCTACGCAACGACAACACCAAGAAGAACAGTTAGAAATGGCATTACCTTTTTTTTTGTGTGTCGGCTAGTTGTTGTTCTTCTTCTCGGTTGATTTTCAATTTTGTTTTTGTTTTCTTTATTTGTATTATTTTGTTTACAGCTTCTGTTTGTGTTTCTTCTCTTTCGTGTAATTCACAGCTTTTGCATATGTTGTATTTTGCATTTGAATATTTCGCGATATTCTACTATTTCTTTTGCTTCAAATTTCTTGCACTTTTACTTCTTTTTTTCTTCTTTTTTTGATTAGCACTTAGAATTTCATTTAGGGAACACACACCAGAAAAAAAATTTGATCTTTTTTGCAATTTGTTGCTGTTGTTGTTGTTGGGCGAACGCGTACCGTTACCGAGTCGAGCTACCGGATCCTTTAAAGGTTCACTTTGGCGTGGGAGTCAGCGCTCTCACTCTCACACCCACACGCTTACACACGCACGCGACTGTCCCAGAATGCGTTAATAAATCAAATAATTTGTGGTATGTTGAAGACGAGCAAATTATTAAAAAAAAAAATTAAATAAATTAAATCTGAAAACATACACACGCACACACACAGAGGGAACGGCAACAAAGGCGTCGCGAACGCAGTGGCCAAATAACCGGTTTACATTTACACGGGACAGCGCCTGGGCGACCGGCATTTACAATTGCAGCGAATTCGTTTCGTTCAACAAACGCTCAACAAATCACAATTAATTCAACCGTTACCGTCCGTTGCACGACCGCCTCGTTCGGCTTTGTATTTGCTTCTGTTCATGTTAATTTAACAGCGCGTTCAGCTGACTTGTCGGCTCTGTTACTCTCCTGTTAATCGAACCAAATGTGTTGCAGTCGAACATGCTGGCGCTCTTAACGCGCTGTTATGGTCGCGGAGCGCAACAGCGCTCTGTGCGATGTTCGAGTTGGCTGTGGAACGCATGTGGAACTCGAACTTGCGCTGTTAACAGAGCAACTTCAAAGCGAAAAATCTTTGATATTAAGTAAAGATATTTAAAATTTGACAAAAATTTAATGCAATTTATAAATAAAATTTGCATGTACTGCTAGGAGAGGAGCATTTTGGCGAAATTGGTTAACAGCTCCAGTTGAAGGAAGTTCGAGTTGCATGTGGGCTGAAGGAACGACTGAACCGGTTCAACAGGATGCACATAGATAGAGATAGAGAGAGAGAGGGAGAGAGAGTGACTTGGTGTGAGGGAGTTAGAGAATGTTGTGCGCTGCAAAACAAGCTACCAAAACAAAAGACGAAAAATGTAGCAACAACAACAACAACAACAGAAGTAAAGCAGAGAATTGTTTTTCTTTTTTATTCGGGTTTTTCGCTGTGAAGTAACCGGACAACAATTTTTTTTTCGCTCTGCTCTAGCAGCGAAAATGGCAACGCTGCTGGAATAACCGGTTCGACAGCGCAGGAATGCACAAAATACCAACAACAACGGCAGCAGCGGCAGCGGCGGCAGCGGCAGCAGAAATAATGCAGCGTGCAATGCATCGCAATGAACTAAACCAAAAAAAAAAAACAAAATAAAGACAAAATAAATGAGGAACAAAAAACGTGCAAGCGAAACAAACACAAACAAAAAAAAAAATCAAAGAGTTTGCAAAACTTGCAACTGGAAGGGGCGACTGGCTGGATACCCGATAACTAGCAGCAGCCTCGTTGTTGTTGTTGTCGTTGTTGTTGTTGTTGTTGTTGGCTAAATGACATAAATCTGCGTGGCAAACAAAAGACTTAAGCAACGAACGTGGCGCAGCGTGCAACTGCAAGGCTGCAACTGGATTACTGTTACACGGCCAGGCCAACTGGTGACCATATAACGGTAAATGCAACAACAAAAAATAATGATAATAATACAAAAAGAGAGAGCGAGAGAGACAGAGAGATAGATGGAGATAGGTAATGGGAATAAGCAGAGCGTAATCATGTTGGTAAACGTTCCAAAAGGATTCCAATTGGAATGCTATATGAAATGTGATGAATAATTATCGATAATCGATAAAGATGGCAAGAGGTCAAGAGCGAATGAGGGAGATAAATGGAAGGAGCGAGAGATAACCAAATATAATGAGCGATCCGTATTTATAAGGGCAAATATTCCAAAGGGATTCCAATTGGAAAGTGTGAATATTGCGGTAATTAATAAGATTATAAACAAATGCAGATACAGAGTGTGGGGATGATATGCATGTAGTGCTATTCTAGAGAGTGAGTGAGAGAGATGCATAGGGGATTAAGTACAGAGTGTTCTTAGAAGCAAATGATCCAAACTAAGTCCAATTGGAATCGAATGAAAGGAAAATAATAGGGAGGGAGAGGAAGGAAAAAAAGAGATGAACAAATAAAAAGAAAGAGTACGAGAGAGAGGAAGAAAGAGAAGAAGAATGAGGAATCAAGAGAGAAAACGAGGTAGAAAGAAGAGAAGAAGTGAGAACAGAGAAAGAGAGATAAGGAGAGGAAGAGAGAGGAAGAAGTGGAGAGGAGGACAGAGAAAGAGTGTGAGAGGGGGATGTAGAGAGTGAGAAATGAAGTTTAAGATACATAGAGAATGAAAATTAGGGAATGACAAATAGAAAGAGAGAGAGAGAAATAGAGAAAGACATAGAGATAGGAAGAGAAGTAGATATAAGGAGATAAAGCATCTATGATACTAAAATTGATTAATGAAATACCAAATTAATTCATCTTCTTATCAGAGATGAGCCAAACTTGAAATTCATGAGAATCGCGTAGAAGGGCGAATATGTATATAAAAATGCGTTAATTTGCAGGCAAATGATTTGTAAATCTGCTTACACAATAGATCAAGTTACACACATATACATAGACATATATACATATATATGTATGTATATACATATATGTATGTATGTACGTGCCCCTATCGTCATCTATATCTATGTATACCAAAAGCTAAATAAGCTTCTAATTTGATTTATGCTCATATGAATTCCATTTCATGTCATTTCCAGGAACGAGCCGCAACACATCTCCAATAAATTTTGGCATGAATCTTTCGAGTTGTGGTAAGACCATTAAGAGCACTTCGGCTCTCCTCTATGTAGCATAGATAAATCTATAATCTATCTATGTATAAATGTGTCATTTGAAGGTATTTTATTTGGCTTTTCATTTTAGCCGCCGCTTCTTGTGAAATAACCAATTGACTATCTAAACGAGTTGACTAAATGTATAAGGCTTGATTTGCTCAGAGCTCATATTCTATATACTAGGCTGAACAGCCCGTGGAATATGACAATTGTGGTTAAATATTTTGTGGGGGGAAGGAGGCGGTGCTAGGCTCATCGAATATGCTTCTGTATGATAGGGACAGCTAGACGAGTAGATCGTGCTCGCTCTATCTATCTCTATATTTATTATTAATTATAACTTATTATTATTATTAATATTATTACTATTTTCTTTTTTAATTTTGTATATTTTATTTCTATTTTAAGTGTTGGCTCAATCTAGTTCTACATAAACATTAATAATAAAAGAAAAAATCCAAGATGATCTATACTTAGACAATATTTATATGTATATAAATATTACTATTCTTATACATATATACAGAGCTGTGAAACATGAAGTAGCGCTACTTATAAATATAAAAAACATTTGTTCGACTTTTTTGAGAATCGTTTTAGATATATAAAAATGTTGTATATTTTTGTGATAATTTTTTATTATTTGTTGCAATAATTGATTGTTTTCTGCTTACAAAAATACAAAATAAATAAATAGGACAATAAATATATCGAGGAGAAATTCATTTGCAAGTGGTGTGATTTTATTTTTCACAGCTGTATATATATTTATTTTTATTATGATTTATTTTTTTAAATATTTTTTTTTTCAATAATTTTTTTTAATATTATTTTTTAATATTATCTTTTAATATTATTTTTTTATAGTATTTTTTAATATGATTTTTTTTTATAATTTTTTTAAAATTATTTTTTTATATTATTTTTTTATATAATTTTTTTAAATATTATTTTTTAATATTATTTTTTTATAGTACTTTTTAATATGATTTTTTTTTTATAATTTTTTTTAATATCATTTTTTTATATTATTTTTTAATATTATTTTTTTATAGTATTTTTTAATATGATTTTTTTTATAATTTTTTTTTAATATTATTTTTTTATATTATTATTTTTTTTTTTTATATTATTATTATTATTATTTATTTATTTAATTTTTTAAATCTATGATTATTCTACCCAACCTTATTCTGGACTCAGTCGAGTCCAGTCTAGAGACTAGACTAGACTCCTGCTTGCATATAGCATCTATATAGTAAACAGAGAGAGGTGTATTACCTATAAATATAGGCATATATTATTATTACTTCATTCATATATATGTATATGATCATATGACATAGGAGTACTCCAAACTCGCTCAAGTCGAAGTGCAACAAAGTATTCAAACTTAGTTTGAGCACATAAAACAATGTATATACACATACATATATATCTTTGCTTATGCATACATCTCCCTATCAGTTGATCGGCCATGGAATATGCCATTTGCTATTCTAACAAATAATACACAAATAGATTTGCGACTTGAGTTCGTTTTGTTGCAATTTCGTCTTACGAGCGAACTCTGATCTTTTTTGTCTTCTCGGGGCCCGACGATTGGGTTTCCCATTGTTGCGGCTGCCGATTAGAAACCGCAAAAAAGACAAAAATAAAAAATTTAAAAAAACACGCGACAAGCAAAAAAAAAAAACAAATCTGACCCAAAAATAAAAAAAAAAAACAGAAAAAAATGAAATAAATAAACAATTTTCTTGGCTGCTTCGAAAAAAATTATGCAAAGCGCAGACAAATGCGCAAATTTGAAAAATGCCACCAGCAACAATGGGAGCAACAACAACAACAGCAGCAACAGCAGCAGCAGCAATGTGCAGCAGCTGCACTCGCATTGCGAATGCCCCGTTACGCCCCCACCACCCCTGGCACTAGCCCTGCCCCTGCAAAAAGTGCGGGCGTTACGTGAAACTTTGCCACAAATCAACTGGCGTCCAAAAGTCATTGGAAAAGCAACAAATTACGGCCGAGAGAGATTCGTTTGTCTTAATGATCGACTAGCGCATATCCTACAATAGATCTATGTGTGTGTGTGTGTGTGTGCGTATGTTCATGTAACAAACTTCAATTTTCCCACTCAGTACGTCTATATTCCTTCACAATCTATACCCTTACTCTACTACTCCTCTCTCTCTCTCTCTCTCTCTTTCTCTCTCTGTTTGTGTCTTTGTCTGTCTCTGTATATATATCTCTCTCTCTATTTATTTATTCCAGATAAATCCATCCATTGATCTCTTTCTCTTTCTATCTTATTCTGTCTGTCTTTCTCTCTCTCTCTCTCTCTCTCTCTCTCTCTCTCTCTCTCTCTCTGTGTGTCTATGTTCCTCTCTATTTCAGTTTCTCTCTCTCTCTCTGTGCCAATGGTTCTCTCTATCTCAGTTGCTCTCTCTCTCTCTCTCTCTCTCTCTCTCTCTCTCTCTCTCTCTCTCTCTGTATCCATGATTATCTCTCTTCTGTTTCTCTCTACCTTTCTCTCTCTACCGTTCTCTCTCTCTTGCACTTCTCTCTGGCTCATCCTCTTTCCCTCAGTATGTTAGACAACCTCGAAATATTCAGAGCCCTCCGCACTCGGCTAACACAGTTAACTATTATTTGGTTGTTTCTCCTCTTTTATCGGCTCTTATCTTTACGGCGGACTCTTCATGGTCTACGATAGGCAGCCTCTCAATCAGCTTGATTGACAGCGCGTCCAGCATAATTTATGCTAAATTTATGACAAACCCATCGAGTGTCGCAGGCCTTGCCCCACAGCTAATATGCTTGCTGGCTTGGCTTTTTTTTTTTTCGGCCAGTTTTATGAAGTCAGCGCGAGTCCAAAAAACAGAAAAAGAAACGAATGAAGAAAAAAAAAAAAAACAAAAATTGCGGCCGTAAACAAATCGAAATGCGAGCGGCGCTCAGATCGCTAATGGGCTAACTCGGTGCGGGCGGCCCGACAGAAAAGGGCGTTGCTTGACTTGTTGTTGTTGTTGTTAAACAAATATTACTCATGGTCCGGATCTGGCCCGAGCTGGCCTGGCCTGGGCTGGCCCGGTCATGTTGTACAGCATGGCTAACACCTAAGAACAACGTGACGACGTCCCAAAACTAAACGAAACAAAAAACAACAACAAAAAATTGAGCGGACAAAAAAATTAGAGAAAAAAACTACAGCAACAACAACAACAACAACATTAACAGAAAGCCAAGTCGAAAACGCGTCGAAAACGCAGCCGCAGCCGCAGCCGTTGACTGATTGTCACGGCACGATAATGAAATAACTTGTTATACGCTGTACGAAGCGCGTGTAAGGCAATCGGGTATATTGGTTTTGGTCTTTATCTGAAAGTGACCATATATAGAGTACAACTTTGAGTGATCCTAGCAGAGATCAAGTTGAATCTACTTTGGTTAGCCTCTGCCGCTTACAGTTTGAGAGTCATTTGAAGTCTTTTTAAGCAATCTCATAAAATATATACAGCTAAAATATAGCTATAGCTACTAGAGCTTTGGTTGAAAAGTCACTGGTGGGCAACAATTCTCACAATTGTGAATGTATAACAGTTAAAACTGTTATACAGGCAGTGTAATATAGAACATAATGAAAAATTTCAATGTACAAAAGGTTTGAAAGCCGTAACAAAATTTGTACCTATAGTTTCCCAGGTCTTAAAGTCACTAGTAGAGTACAGTTGCCACAATTTTGGCATATTTGAAAATATAACAGTTTCAAAAGCAGTGTAGTCTATAGTCTATAATGCAAAATTTGTAAGGTATGTAATATTGGAATACATCTGGCAAGGTTTGAGAATCACTGCCAGACAACATTTGTCGCAATTGTGCAAAAATTGTATGTATAACAGTTTTAAGAGCCGTGTAGCTCTGTGCACAATGCAAAATTTTAATGTATGTACAGTTTGAAGGCCAAAGCAAAATGTTTGCCTATAGCTGCCTAGGTTTGAAAGTCACTGGTAGAGCACAGTTGCCCCAATTTTGTCATAATTAAATGTATAACAGTTTTAGGAGCAGTGCAGAATAGTTAATAATGCAAAATGTTCATGTGTATACAGTTTTAAAGCCATAGCAACATCTTTACATATGGCTTACCAGGTTTTACAGTAACTGGTAGGCAACAATTGTCACCATTTTGTCGCAAGTGAATGTATAACAGTTGAAAAGGCAGTATAACATAGTCCCTTTGCATAAGTCCCAATGTGCAGTACAGTTTGAAAGCCATAGCAAATTCTTTGCATACAGCTGTCTAGGTGTGTTGTTTCCCGCTCCCTCTCTCTCTCTCTCTCTCTCCCTTTCTCTCATTCGCTCTCTCGCAATCGCTCACCAATTGTACATAACCCACAGCAAGTAGAGCATCTGGCGGTCGTAAGAACTTCCAAATTTGTCAGTTAATTTTGTTTTTTTTTTTTTTATTGTGCCAAGTTTCATTTCGACCAAACAAAAAATAAAATTGAAATATTGCAGGTATAGGGTAGAGGGGGCTACGTGGGCCGACAGGAGGAGGTTATATTGAAGGTGCATAAGCGAGTATTTGTGGCATAGTTTGTTGTTGTCATTCTTGTTGTTGTTGCTGTTGCTGTGGCGGCTGCATTGAAACGTGCAACAACGCGCCGCATTCCTTTTGTCAAACGACTCCAAAGCAGCGACGGCGATCCGACTGGGATCGAACGGCTGCGGCTGCGGCTGCTGCTGCTGCTCTGGGATCTTTAGAATGCCAGCAACGCAGCTTTTTTTTTTGTCAGAGTTCTACTCATTGTTGCTGTTGTTGTTGTTGCGCATTGGCTTTAACTTTGACTTTGGCATTTCCCCCTTTGCATGCCCTGCTCATGCGCAGCGTCGCCGTCTGCAGCCTGAAAAAGTATCATAATCATATTATTTATGATTGTATTTGTTTGCAGACGCCGCTGCAGTCCAACCGGGCCCGAGACATTGCCACGTCTCGACGTAATTGCTGCTGCTGCTGCTGCTGTTGTTGCTGCTGCCGCTGCTGTTGCACTCGCTGGGCATCTTTCGTGCCACACTCAACTTACCACACTTCACTTGGCAAATGAACTGGGCGCAACAGCAGAGAGACGAGCATGTGTTTTTGCCATTTTCAAGGGCACTTTGCCCGACTGCCACAGGCCAAGCCATGTGGAGGCACAGTGGGACAAGACTATGAAGTCAGATACAGCTAAAAGATACAGAAATAGCTAAAAGATACAGATACAGATACAGATACAGATACAGATACAGATACAGATACAGATACAGATACAGATACAGATACAGATACAGATACAGATAGATACAGATACAGATACAGATACAGATACAGATACAGATACAGATACAGATACAGATACAGATACAGATACAGATACAGATACAGATACAGATACAGATACAGATACAGATACAGATACAGATACAGATACAGATACAGATACAGATACAGATACAGATACAGATACAGATACAGATACAGATACAGATACAGATACAGATACAGATACAGATACAGATACAGATACAGATACAGATACAGATACAGATACAGATACAGATACAGATACAGATACAGATACAGATACAGATACAGATACAGATACAGATACAGATACAGATACAGATACAGATACAGATACAGATACAGATACAGATACAGATACAGATACAGATACAGATACAGATACAGATACAGATACAGATACAGATACAGATACAGATACAGATACAGATACAGATACAGATACAGATACAGATACAGATACAGATACAGATACAGATACAGATACAGATACAGATACAGATACAGATACAGATACAGATACAGATACAGATACAGATACAGATACAGATACAGATACAGATACAGATACAGATACAGATACAGATACAGATACAGATACAGATACAGATACAGATACAGATAATAATCAGATACAGATACAGATACAGATACAGATACAGATACAGATAAGATACAGATACAGATACAGATATACAGATACAGATACATACAGATACAGATACAGATACAGATACAGATACAGATACAGATACAGATACAGATACAGATACAGAATACAGATACAGATACAGATACAGATACAGATACAGATAACAGATACAGATACAGATACAGATACAGATACAGATACAGATACAGATACAGATACAGATACAGATACAGATACAGATACAGATACAGATACAGATACAGATACAGATACAGATACAGATACGATACAGATACAGATACAGATACAGATACAGATACAGATACAGATACAGATACAGATACAGAGACAGATACAGATACAGATACAGATACAGATACAGATACAGATACAGATACAGATACAGATACAGATACAGATACAGATACAGATACAGATACAGATACAGATACAGATACAGATACAGATACAGATACAGATACAGATACAGATACAGATACAGATACAGATACAGATACAGATACAGATACAGATACAGATACAGATACAGATACAGATACAGATACAGATACAGATACAGATACAGATACAGATACAGATACAGATACAGATACAGATACAGATACAGATACAGATACAGATACAGATACAGATACAGATACAGATACAGATACAGATACAGATACAGATACAGATACAGATACAGATACAGATACAGATACAGATACAGATACAGATTCATCCATTTCAAATAGACTTCGTCCCACTGTGCATAGGCATACTTTTGTATGCTAAATCGCTTATCGGCAGGCCTATGAATTCGCCAATTGCTTTGGCTTTACTTATTGTTTTTAACTTCAATTTTAGCCAACCTAGTGACAGTCACAGTCGAGTCACAGTCACAGTCACAGTCACAGTCACAGTCACAGTCACAGTTGCAGTCACAGTCACAGTTGCAGTTGCAATAGAACAGAATGAAAACTTTCAAAACCTGTGCGAGTGGGTGTGAATGGCTGGCTGCATTTGATGGCTGGGACAATCGCTTGGTGAATGCGCATTAGAGACGCTCGCAGGCCGAGTGAAAGATACAAATGTATCTCATGGATGCGCTAGCTAGGCAGCTAGTTACGCGGCTAACTTCAAGGGCAAGCCGTGCCGCGGAATGCGGCAGGCATGAAGACTCAAATCTGCAGACGGGCAGGAGGTGGATCGCAGGGGGAGTGGCGGAGGGGGCAGCCAGCGGCCTCACCAGGAGGAGGCAGGCAGTTATAGTTATGCAAATATGCTGAGAGATAACGGTGCGCGTTCCATGGCCAAGCAAGGCGAGCAAGGCCAGCTCCGCTCAGCAGCTGGCAGCGATCGGAAAGGGCACACACACACAAACATGCACACACACACACACATGCACACACACACACACATGCACACACACACATTAGGCATTTGCCTTCGCTTTTGTGCACAGCTCATTTCATAGCCGCATAGATTGAAGGCCAGAGAGCCAATGCAAAGATAAAGCTTCAGCCACAACGATTGCGCCTTGGCCCGTCTCCTACCGCCTGCCGCCCTCCCCGGCGACCTCTCACCCTCTCTCTCTCACCCTCTCTCTCTCTCTTGCTCTCGACTGACAACTGTCGGCTCTTTGGCCATGGTCAAAACTGCTGATGGCATCATGCTGTTAGCACAGCAGCAGCTGCTTTAACATTGCCTTAGGGCAAATTCAAAAGAAAAGTACAAAAAAATCTATATACATGTGTGTGTGTGTGTGTATGTGTGTGCTCATATTGAAAAAGCGTATTGCACTACGCTTTCGACTTTGTATTTGAATTTGTTTTTCCGCTCAACTTCTTGTGTCACTATCGAACTTCGACTCTAATCAAACAGCAGGCGCTTGCATTCAATGCAGCTCCAGCTCCGACGGCAAAGGCATTCACTTGCTGTGTCTATGTGTGTGTGTGTGTGTGTGTGTGTGTGTGTCTGTGGCAGGTAACATTGCGGTATGAATATTTCTTTGAAGCAAATGGGAATCAACTTGTAAGCTCTTCACATGCAAATATTTACATATATATATATATATATATATATATATATATATATATATATATATATATATATATATATATTTATGTATGTATATAAATATGTATATAAATTTTTACTTCATATATACATAAATCTATTTTAATATAAATGATTTCAGTTCTCTCAACGTAAGTTATTCTCCATATCACATTTTCTATTTCAAAGGAAATCACAAATTTCTATTACAGAAAATTTCAAAATTCGCCCGAGACGTGATAACTTATTTAATTAAATATTGTTTGTGACTAGTTAAAGTTACCTGCTGATATACGTCTTAATATTAATTGTCTTCATACTGAGAAAGAGAGAAAGGGGGAGAGAAAGGGAGAGAGCGATAGCTGGGAGGGAGTTGGGTACTGGAACTCATCAAATGCCCAAAGAATTTCATTGGACAAATTCAAAGAACAATTACGGCAAGCAAAGAGCAAGAAACATGCAACTGCACAAATGTCAGCTGTGTGAATCGCATAGAAGGGCGCTCTATATGTTTACCTATATACTAACAGCTTTTACTGAATTTTGTGTAAATAAATAAATATAAAATATATTCAAATATTAAATATATAATATTTTGTTGGTGTTGCCTAAACTTTGATCAATTGCCTCGCCATTCTGCGCCTCTCTTCCTCATTTCTCTCTGATGTTATCCATTTCTCTCTCCATTTCTCTGCCTCTCCCTTCTTCTATGCTTTGCCCTCTTCGCATATGCTCTGTGCATTTCTGTCATATCCGATAGCATTGTCTCTCTATATGTCGCCCTCTCTCTGTCTCTCTCTGTCTCTCTCTTTCTCTCTCTCTCTCTCTCTCTCTCTCTCCTTATGTATCTCTCTCTCTTTCTCTATCTGTCTACCACTCCCTGTGTCTCTCTCTCTCAGTTATATTCATTTTTTTCTTTTTCTGCATGCTTTTTACTATTTTTAAGGCCTCTATCTTTCTTTTACTCCTCTTACGCCCATTCACTCTCTATCCCTCTCTCTCTCTGTCACTCCCTAACTCTTTCTTTCCCACTCTTTTCTTCTTTCACTCTCTCGTTCACTTGATCTCTCCTGCTCTCCTTTGTCTCTTTCATCTATATCATTCCCTACCCTTGCTTCCCCTCTTTCTCCTTTTTATATATACTCCCTGCCTTTGTTTCTCTCACTTAGCCTCGCTTGCTCTCCTCTCTCCCTCCCCCTTCTCAGCATCTCACCCTCCCACCTCGCAGAGATAGGCCCAATGTGCCCAGAGATTTTTGAATATCGTATGCTAAATGATTATGGGTCGATTGTGACTGAGTGCTAATCGTTTAGCTGGCTGCAAAACAAGCGCCTTCCTTATTAGGCACCAGCTCGAGCCCAGTGGGGTACGCAGGGGCAGCTGTTTATGTTGCTGGAGCGAGTGCTCCAATGCATACATATGCACAGTGGCTGTGAGTCAATTTAGTGAATGGCACTAAAACTTCTCGAGTGGAAGCTATGAATAAGACGCGGTATAAACTAAAAGGCAGGCCGCGTAATTGAAACAGCAAACTAATGACAAAAGCGGCTGAGTTTTGTTGTGTTCGCATTGTTGTTGCTGTTGTTGTTGTAGCGATTGTTGTAGCAATTGTTGTTGCTGTTGGTGTGAACGTGTCTGCAGCACACGAAGCCAGCGAGTCAGTGTTAAAGTTGAGAACGAAATTTGAATTTATAAATACCTTAGGCTATTGCATGCATGCATATAGAACGTGAATAAGCAAGTACAAACACACACTCACACACACACGCACACACACATAGACTGGGCGTTGGCTAGTTTGTAGACACATTCACAGATCGTTTAGTCTGTCAGTGCAGCGGAAATGGCAGCGCAAGTGCAACACCTGATGCGAGTGATGTGTGCCAGAGTCTCAAACTCAACTTCAACTTCAGCTTCAGCTTCAACTTCAACTTCAACTTCCAACTCCAGCTGAAAGGTAAGCATGTGGCAGCAACAGCAGCTAATCAACAGGTAGGTGAGAGACTCGTTCTCCAATGTGGCAAAGATCACAGTAAAATGGGAAGATGAGAAGCGCAGAGAGCGGCCGTCAGAGCTGGCGCTGCTTGCTGGCAATTGCTGATTACCATAGGGCTATACAAGATGATGCTCAAACCAATAATTGAGAAGAGCTCTTGCATATTTTCATGTAATCGCAAATTGTGTTTGCTTATATATTTTTTCAATTACTGCTTACGTTATTATTTATGTTATTATATAGGTGTATAGGTGTATAGGGGTATAGGTGTATAGGGGTATAGGAGTATAGGGGTATAGGGGTATGGGGGTATAGGAGTATAGGGGTATAGGGGTATAGGGGTATAGGGGTATAGGGTATAGGGGTATAGGGGTATAGGGGTATAGGGGTATAGGTATATAGGTGTATATGGGTATAAAGGTATAGGGGTATAGGGGTATAGGTATATAGGCGTATAGGGGTATTGGGGTATTGGGGTATAGGTGTATAAGGGTATAGGTGTATAGGTGTATAGGTGTATACGGGTATAGGTGTATAGGCGTATAGGGGTATAGGTATATAGGCGTATATGGGTATAGGGGTATAGGGGTATAGGGGTATAGGTGTATAGGGGTATAGGTATACAGATGTATAGGGGTAAAGGGGTATATGTGTATAGGTGTATAGGGGTATAGGGGTATAGGTATATAGGTGTATAGGTATATAGGTGTATATGGGTATAGCTGTATAGGTATATAGGTGTATAGGGGTATAGGTGTACAGGTGTATAGGGGTATAGGTATACAGGTGTATAGGGGTAAGGGGGTATATGTTTATAGGTGTATAGGGGTATAGATGCATGTGCATATGTGTGTGTATAGCATATGAGCACATATGTATCTTTTAACAACTATAGGTCAACATATGAATCGCTTTCATTTCAACTATCGCTCTTCTACGCGATTCTCATGAATTCCAATAATCATTTCCATTTCATTTGATTTGTGCGTGATTTTATTAACTCTTTATTAACAATTTAATTACATGTCTCAAGGGAGATAAGAGAGCAAAAAGATGCTTTGGTGCTTCACTCTCTTTCTCTCTCATTCTCTCTTTCTCTCTCTGTCTCTCTCTTTCTCTCTCTTTGTAACGGTATCCTCTCTCCTCTGTCATTCTTGCTTTTGTCTCTGTCTTATTTTCATTCCCTCACTCTTCGGACTTTCTTGATTCTCCTCTGTCTCCATCCTTTTCTTTCTTTTTCTCTCCATCCGGCTTCTCTGTCACTCTCTCTCTCTCTTTCTAATTCTATTTACCCTCTTCTCTGTCGTTCGTTTTCTCTCTCTGTCCCTTTCTCTTTCTCTCTGTGCCATCACGTCTCCTGTCCTTCTCCTCTTACCTCAGTCTTTAATCTCTCATTTCGTGTCTCATTCTTTCTTTCCTCTCCCTCACTCTCTTCCTTTATACATACATATGTCTTAGGCGCATATATTTCGCATATTTTATGCATAGATTCTTTTCACTTTCAATCAACTTATAGCTATAGATCGCATGTGCGTGGGAATCGAAAGGCCTCAGCCATCCAAGTGGCTTAACTAGATGTTGTTGTTGTTGTTGTTGCCTGGATTGAACTGCCAATCGCTTGCTGATTATGCCAATTGCCTGAGCGCCGCTTAATTGCAGCCAAATGCGGCAGTTGCGCCGTCGCCATCGCCGTCGCCTCGTGTCCATGGCAGGCCCATAAGTTGGGTGCCCATAGTTGGGTATTGCAGTTGCAGTTGCATTTGCTGTTGCAGTTGCTGTTGCTGTTGCAGTTGCAGTTGCAGTTGTCTAAATTTGACAGTTGTATGAGATTTATGACGCCGCACACTCGATCATATTTGACTTAATTGACAGCGGCAGCCACGACAAACTGCCACCAGAGACACGCCGACTCACGCTGGAGGCGTCTGGCGGTGGGCGCGGCCAACAACAACAACAACAACAGAAAACAAAAGCCCCGCAACAGGGCTCGCTGTGTGGGCTGTGTGGGCCCAAGGCGTACGCCCACTGCAACAGCTCCAGCTCCAGCTCCAGCTCCGACTCCGACTTTAGCTGCAGCTGGCATATAGTTCATACATATGTATGTACATAGATCCAGCCCATGGGCATCCTAATCCTGCGATATTTTTACATCCATTTGGATTTCCATTCGTTTTTCATTCGACCTCATGCATGTTGCAGCTCTTTCGCTTGGCTCCAGCTCCTGCTTCCAGGCTCCTGCCGAAGGGCTTCACTGTTCATCGAGTAGCAATCATTCTCGCAGGGCTTCAGCCACACATTTTGGCAATCAAATGAATCATTGGAGTCACTTTTTGCTAATCTATTCAAAACTATTTGAAACCAATTCGAAATAAATAAAGATTATCTGAAAAAAAAAATAAATAAATTAAAATTAAAATATATTATATATTATAAATTAAAACAGTCTCTCTCTGTCTCTCTTTCGCTGCCTCTCTCATTCTCTGTCTCTCTCACTCTCTCCCTCTCTCTGGCTATCCCCGATTTTTAATGCTTTTACTTTGTTAATTTGCCCACAAATGAAATGCAAAAAAAAAACAAATTAATAAAAAAAATAATAAAATCATTAAAAAATAGCTAAAAATATTATTAATGATATCTCTTCTTTATCACTTTCTCGTCGTCTCAATCTTTCTCCTGGAGTTCTCATATACCTTTCCAGTCTCTAGGACTTTCTCAATCTGTCTCTTTGATTTTTATCCTCACTTTTATTGCTGTTTTATATATGATCTCTATCTCTGTCTCTCTCTTTATATCTGATTTCTCGTCTCTCTCTGTGTCTCACCAGTGTCGCTCTATCTCTATCTCTCTCTATCTCCCTTTCTCTCTATCTCTCTCTCTTTCTCTTACTCTCTCTCTCTCTCTCTCCTTCTCTTTTTCTGTCTTTGTATTATTTTTTATTGGCTGGCATATTCTCCTTACGAATCTTTCCATCTTACTCTTTGATTGTCTTCATTTCCATCTCTCTCATAGATTTTTCTTCTCTCTTTTTCTGTCTGTCCCACTCACTCTCTCTCTCTCTCTCTCTCTCTGTCTCTCTCCCTCTCTTATTTTTGGCCTTGCAAAGAAGTGCCTTTGCTTAAGTCCCGCTCAAGTCTTCCCTTCAACCTAAATATTTTTTGTAGTACTTGTGTATTATATTATGAACCATTTTATCTATACAATATATTTATATCTTAAGTGTTTTGGGCAAATGTTTGCCTAGTCTAGCGAATTTCGTTATCTATCAGATATGAGAGTTTTTTTTCTTTTGGTGTGCCAAATGGCTTGCAGTTATATGCCAACAGATTAGGATGAGCGACTAACTAAGAAGGCGGCTCCCAGCCTGCCTGCCTAACTGGCCAAGTTTGCTCAACGCTCAATTACCCAGCAGCAGTTGCTCTGTCTCACGTTGCAGCGCTCTCTCTCTCTCTCTCTCTCTCTCTCTCTTTCTCTCTCTCTCTATGTATATGTATATAGAATCGCATTAGCCGTTGTGTTTGATGCGATTCTGTTGCGTCTCTTGGCTTATGTCGCTCTTGTTGCCACTGTGTGTGCGTGTGTGTGTGTGTGTGTGTGTGTGTGCTGTGTGTGTGTATGCGTCATTTGAGCAGCATTTATGCGCCACATTCAACATTATCAGCATTTATTTTTCTTGGTTTTTATTTCGCTATTTTCCAGCGTAATTTCATAGCCGCAGCCAGAGTCGAGTTGAGCAGGAGTGGGAGTCCAAGTAGGAATCAGCGACGCTGTTGGCGTCCACGTTTGGTGTTGTGGCACTGGAGTGAGACAAGTGTTGCTCTTGTTGTTGTTGTTGCTGTTGTTGTTGTTGCTGTTGTTGTTGGTGCTGCCGCCGTCAATGCTGATAACAATGTTGATGATGAAAGCCATTGATGTGAGCTGTGAGCTGTGATGACGACGCTGTTGCTGATGTCGCACTCGCCGCACTCTCCCTCTCACTCTCCAGCTCACTCTCTCCCTCTCTCTCCCGCACACACACACATATGAACAGCTTCATATAAAACATATAAAGTTGCGCTTTATCAACAATGTGTCCAATTTATGGGACGCTGCCTGCCATGGCTCTCGGCTACGGTTCGGGCTTTAGCCGGTCGCATTCTGCTTCCACTTCTCTTCTTTGCTTCTTCTTCTTCTTCATTTTTATTATTTTTATTGCTTGCCGCGGACGCACTTAGGCAAAGTGCAGTCAACCCGCTCGCCACCCGAACCACGCTTCAGCACCGCCTCCACCTCCTCCATCTCCTGCAGCCCGACAGCCCGACAGCCCTGGGCCTCTCCTCATGGCATGGCCCATCATCAGCTCCTCAGAGCCGCTTCATTTGTCACGTGCACCGAACGACCCAAAAAGATAACAACAATGATTCGATCGTAATTGATTTCAATGCCCAAACGCCGCGACAAGCACTTAACACCTTTTCGCCGGGCGAGCGGGAGTGCGAGCGAGAGGGCGAGTGCGACACTTGCAAGCGTAATTATGAGCCGCAACTTCTGATGCCACAGCACTGAATCAGCGACTCTATAAACGTATGCCTCTCTCTCTCTCTCCCCCCTCCCCCTCTCCCACACTACATATATATAGAGTACAGGTGTGTGAAAAATTTGTAAACAGCCTGGGAGCTGGTCCCTAATGAAAACCCATCCAGCACTTAATTGAAAATATCAAATAGTTATGCATGCAGCGCGTAAAATGTGTGCAAAGAGAGCTCAGCATAGTTGGCGAAAGTTTTTGCGATAAAGACTGTTTTTTTTTTTTTTTTTAAGTAATTCCTGTGGAGGAAAAACATGCTCTATAAAGAGGTAGACATAGGTATTTATTTTATATATTATATATTAATATCAAGTGGGATGTTTAATAGAAATTAGCCAAATTTATTCAACCCTAAACACATTGAATATGAGAAACCAAGGGCAAATGGTATTTTCTTTTTCATTTGTATTTATTTTGCATATTCCTTTATCTTATCCCATCTTAATTTCCGGTATATACCAACGAATTCTATTTATTTATTAAGTAAGTCTTAGTTTTATATTAACTCTAATCTCTAATAAATAATTTTAAAACTGTTTATAAGCTTTGATTAAATTCTATTAATTATGTTTCTATTTATTGTACTTATTGCTGATGGGAATATGGGAGTGATAGACAGCAGGAGGCGTGGCAGACCCAATTAAGTATATATTGTATATTCCTGATCTGGGTGACGAGCTGAATTTAGCTCTGTCCATCCTATCCGGCTGTCCGCCCGTCCTTCAGTCCGCCCGTCCTTCAGTCCGCCCGTCCTTCAGTCCGCCGTCCTTCAGTCTGCCCGTCCTTTAGTCCACCCGTCCTTCAGTCTGCACGTCTGTCCGCTTGTCCGTCAGTCCGTCCACGTGTCCGCTTGTCCGTCTGTCTTCCCGTCATTCCGCCTGTCCGTCAATCCGTCTGTCTGTCTGTCTTCTCGTCCGTTTGCTCACCCGTCTGTCTTTCCGTCCGTCTGTCCGCCCGTCTGTCCGTCCGTCTGTCCGCCCGTCTGTCCGCCCGTCTGTCCGCCCGTCTGTCCGTCCGTCTTTCCGTCTCTTCACCAGTCATTTTCCCCTCCTCCCTCGCTCCTCCTTCCGCCTATTAAACTGTCTGTTCGTCAGTCCGTACGTGTGTCCGTCCTTCCAACTGTCCGCCTGTCCGTCCGTCCGACCGGCCGTTCGAAAAGAGCACTCCTGCTTGTTCTTATTTCCGAATGGATATATGTACAAATGTACATACATATATACCATGTATACCACTTATAAACACCATTTACCCATAAGCGCTCTGCTCAACAATTACGGCGGATTTGATTTGTAATTCCAGCGCATTACGCTCTCACCCATGTCCCTGACCTATGGCCACAAGTTCAACCATTTGAAATGTTCAATTAAAATCTGGCAATTCTCTTGCTTGGACATGTTCTGACTCCACTTCGATTTCTAAAAAAAAACGCAGATTTTTTGTGTAAAATTATTGATCCAACAGAAGCCCCAAAAAATGCCGCAACCAGCATAATCCCCATATTTTCGACATATTCGCTATATTCCGCTCAAGTCGAATAAACATTCACTTTTCATTATCAGCGTACAAAAATCCCACAAAAACAAATCTTTTTTTTTTTTTACCATGCAAAACAAAGCAAAGCTCATAAACATACGTAAAAACTGTACCTTTACAAAAGCAATTATTTATCTTCAATCATTTTGGTTTTTTTTTTTTTTTTCATATATATATTTTTATTTATTTTATTTTTTCATTTTAAGCCTGACAGCATGATACATTAAGTTCTCAGAGAGAAATAAAAAAAATGAATATATATAAAAAAAAATACCAAAATGAAAAATGCAAAATATATTCAACATATTTATCATTTGTTTCACTTGTGTTTATTGCGGATAATTCATATTTGTTATTTAGCTCAATGAGCGGCGGCCAAGCGCGTTGGGCTTTAATCCCTTTATTTTGGCTTTTATTTAATTGGCAAATTTTAAAAACACACACACGCATTTATTTTCATTTTTTTAGTGAATATGTGTAAAAATTCCTTTGCCTGCCACAGTTTTTCCATACCCTGTTGAAAAAAAAAACGCTGTAAAAAATATAAATCAAATGAAAAAATTATAATTAATTGATTTCTTTTATTGGCTTATATATACATATACTTACATATACATATATACATAGTTGAAATCAATTTTATTGTTATAGAATGAAAAGAGTTTAGAGGGTATTACTTAAAAATTTCTATAAATTACTGCGCAGCATCGAGAGGTGTCTTAAAGGTTATTTTATAGGAATAATAGATACATGCATATTATATACGATTTTTGTTATATTTTTATATATTATATACGATACTTGACATTGGAGTAAATAAAATATTTTTATATCGAATATCTATATATGGCTAACATAAAATATTTTTAGCAAATTATCTTAAGCAGACCTATCTACAGATGTATGTAACTCTATGACTGTGTAGCTCTATATATAGCTCTACAGTTCGACTACACTCTCTACATCTCTTGTAATTCGCTGTCTAGAGTCGTAGCTCTATAGCGCTATAGCTGTTTAGCCCTATAGCTATCTCTTTTTTTGCTCCATAATTGTACAGCTCACATTATAGCTCTATATATAGGAGTACAGCTGTACAGCTCTGTAGATGTTCCTTTATGGCTGGTTCTCTGCCTCTCTCTATAGCTCAACGGCTCTAGAGCTTTGTTATACCCTGATTTATAACTGTACTTATGTATAGCTTGCTCTATAGCTCTATAGCTCTATAGCTCTATAGCTCTATAGCTCTATAGCTCTATAGCTCTATAGCTCTATAGCTCTATAGCTCTATAGCTCTATAGCTCTATAGCTCTATAGCTCTATAGCTCTATAGCTCTATAGCTCTATAGCTCTATAGCTCTATAGCTCTATAGCTCTATAGCTCTATAGCTCTATAGCTCTATAGCTCTATAGCTCTATAGCTCTATAGCTCTATAGCTCTATAGCTCTATAGCTCTATAGCTCTATAGCTCTATAGCTCTATAGCTCTATAGCTCTATAGCTCTATAGCTCTATAGCTCTATAGCTCTATAGCTCTATAGCTCTATAGCTCTATAGCTCTATAGCTCTATAGCTCTATGGATCAATATTTCTATATCACTCTCCGTAGCTGTGCCCTTAACTCAATTTGTATATCTTGCTCTAGGCTCAATAACTAACTCTATGGGTCAATAGCTCTATGGCTCAATAGCTTTCTTTTCAGTTCTGTCTTTTGCTTTCTCTCTCTCTCTCTTTTTCTCTCTCTCTCTCTCTCAACAGCTCTATAGTTCTACATTTACATTATCATTTATAAAACAACAAAATATTTCTTTATTTATTCAATATGTTTTCTGTTCAATCTGATGTATTATTACCTAATATTTAAATTTATTATTATGTGTTATTATTATTATTAGTATATTATGCATGTATTGTTGCATCTATTTTATTTATTTTGCACATTGAATTTAACCTTAAAATAAATATGCAAAGGGTATTTAATAGTCGTGCTTATTAGACAACATTTTTACGCAATTTTTTATGTTCTATATACATTTTTTTACAGTTATTATTTGTTGTTGTAAAGCTCAGTTTTTTTTGTTTTTTTTTGTTTGCCATTGACGTTAGCCCAACAGCTCTTCGCCAGCCCGCCCATAACTGCCCCCCCCCTTCCCCCTTCCCCCTCACTTAGCCATTGCATTCCATATTGACGATTTTCTTGTTGTTGTTGTTGTTGTTTGTTTGCCCGTTGTGCTGCTTCCTTCTGGTTTTGGCTGCAGGCGTTTTGCCAGTTGATAGATTGCAGCTGTTCTTCATTCTCTCTCTCTCTCTCTCTCTCTCTCTCTCTCTCTCTCCTTGTCGCTCTGTCTCTTTCTCTCTTGCTGTATGTCTCTATCTCTGAGAGCAATGCAAGTGCTACGCATGCAAAAACATTCAACGAGCTGTTTGTTCTTATTATATACAAACATACATATGTGTATGTGTATGTGTGTGTGCATTTTGTGCGCCAGCTAATGGCTATTAAAGCATCTCCAAAAGTCCAACTCCAAACTCCAAGTCGCAGTTGAGTGCAACGCAATGCGTTTTTCCCAAGCCAAATTGCATTTTGTCGCTCCCGCTCGCCGCATTTACAGTTTTTGGGTTAATTTATTATTGGGATTCGGCTGGATTTGGTGGGGCGTGACAAGAGAGAGAGAGAGAGAGAGGGAGGTAGAGGTGGGGTGTCAGTTTAAGAGCGCGCGCTGCTTGTTCTCCACGCTATATTGCAGGCGGGCTCATCTGTCAAACGAGCTGTCAAATTATTAAGCGCTGCCAGACATGTGAAATATGTTTGGTAAGGAGCCGGGCTTAGCCGCAAACAGAGCGACAGAGAGAGAGAGAGAGAGAGTGTGTGTCTGTGTGTGTGTGTGTGAGAGAGATGCAGACATAACTGCAAGCTCTTAAGATTGATCACCATTAGCTTCTTTGTTGTTGGTTTTGCCCCTCGTAAAACGTTGCACTCGTTTTTGTTCTTGTTTTTTTTTTTGACTGCACTTTACTTTTTTCAGGGGCAGCACAGCAATTCGTCACTTTCTGAGAGGGTGTGCGTGCGTGCGTGTGTGCGTGTGTGTGCCTGTGGTGTTTGCTATTTGCTTGGACTACCACTTGACCAAGTTTGCCGGCTTGCCACGCATCGAACGCTTCGTGTAATTCATCAGCCACGCATTCTCATTGTTTAGTTTTTCACGTTCTTTAGTTTCCTCTGATCGCTGACGCATGACACCCTCCATCCTCCTCCCCCCCCACATCAGCCCTTGGCTGCGGATGCGACTGCGACGGCGACTGCGACTGCGACTGCGGATGTGAACGCGAAACACGCATCCGTGGCGATTTGCTTAATTGGTTAAAGACTCTGGCAACCAGCACGGCCGTACGGCCGGACGGCCGCAAGGCTTCGCACTCAGCCAGGCAGAGGCAGGCCTCCGCCTCCCTCCGAGATCAAGCGCAACTCCAGCTGGCAGCCAGGCGAAGAGCAAACGCTTTGCAGACAGTTGAGCATGCCCACGCCAAATATTTGCTTATAATTCTACATATTGTAAACCTGTGATTGTAAACATGACTCAGGGAAGATAATAGAGTGAAAAAAAAGATATATATAATAATATAATATAATATATATAAAAAAAATAAATAAAATATATATAAATAAATAGAGCATTCTCTAGGATTTCTTTTGAGCCTTTTCCAGTCTCTCTCTCTCTCTCTCTCTCTTTTTAAAATGCACTCTTTGTGTATAATATTCTCAGTCTCTCTATCTCTCTTTCTATCTTTCCATCTTGCTCTGTCGCTTTATCGCATTCACTATTTCTCTACTTTTCCCTCCTCCTCTCTCTCTCTCTCTATCTCTCTCTCTCTCTATCTCCCTCTCTCTCTCTCTCTCCCTCTCTCTCTCTCTATGTTTCTTTCACTCTTTTTCTCATTCTGGCTTAAATTGCGAATGATGTTTACATGTTTTTTTAGGAATCTCTCTCACTTTCTTGCTCTCTAAAAATCATTCTCTCCATGTGAAAATCATTTTCTTTCTCTATGAATATCGTTTGCTTTCTCTCTCTTTCATTCCTACGTGCACTCTCTTCTCTCTCTCTCCCTTTCTCTCTATCTATCTCCCTGTCTTCGCTCTCCCCCTCTTTCTCTTACTAGCTTGTCGACTCTGCATCTATCTTTCTCTCTCTTTCTTATTCTTTTGCCATCTCTCTCTCATCTGTCTCTCTCGTCCTCCCTTAATATCTCTCCCTCTCTTCTATCTTTCTTTCTCTCTGTGCATTTCTCTCAATCTTTCTACCTTTCTTTCTGCCGCTATGGCTATCTCTCCTTCCCTCTTATTCCCCAAGATTCTCCCTGTCTCTCTCTCTATCTCTTTAAAATGCACTGATATTCTCAGTCTCTCTATCTCTCTTTCTATCTATCCATCTTGTTCTGTCGCTTTATCACATTCACCATTTCTCTACTATTCCCTCCTCCTCTCTCCCTCTCACTCTCTCTCTCTCTCTCTTTCATGCGCTTATGACTTCTATTGCAGACATCACTGGAAACTTATTTCCCAGCTCAATTCAATCGGGGCCATTTCTCGCTTGAAGAAGAAGCCAGACAGAGAAAACGCCAAATAAAACTAAAACCTAATCAGATTTTGGGAAATCACAAACTATTTTTAGCGTTCCCAAAAAACTTTTACACACAAAACCAGCTAAAAGTACGCATTTCGTTTAATTAAAAATAAAAAAAGAGAAAGAAAGAAAAGAAACGAAAAGCGAGAGCAGACAAGAGATGTGTGAGCGAGAGAGAGAGAATGAAAACTTGAACTGGTTGAGGGCGCATCGCATTTGCGTTGTGTCATGCTGGATATAAAATTTCTTTTTGCTGCTTTTACGACCCGCTCTTATCACACTTGCCGCTGTCGTCAATCAAAATGCGGCGGCGACTCGCTTCGAATTGCGTGGGCCCTGTCTCTCGCCGCTCGCCGCTCGCCCCCTGCCCCTGGCCAGTTGGCAGTTGCCACCTCATGCTGCTGCCCCCGTCCAGCTGGGCAACCTTTTTTTTCCTGGGGTTTTTTTTTTCGCTGGGTGCGTGTGAAGTTTTTAATTTTCAACTTTAATTTAGACAATTCTTCTATTTCGCACGCCGCTGGCCGCGGCGGCGCAGCGGCGACGAAGCGTGGCGACGCCGACTGCGAATAACAATACGAAAATTAATGAAAAGACAACAATAAATAGTTGTCGGACACAAAATCCACAAAATGTCCGCGAGAAATCAACAAAGTGTCAGCTGAATGGGCTCTAATGCTCCGGCAGGTGCTGGAGGACTTCAGGGTGTCAGCAGGCTGATCCTCAGTCAAGTGCCACTGACTTAACACACACACACACACACACACACAGTTTTTATGGTTCGGGAATTCGTTCATCCACATCGAGCCAACTGCCGTGCGTGTTGGCCCAGACGCAATTTGCTGTGGGGCGTGGCCGCAATTTGGCCAAGATGCTCAGGTAGCCGGCAGAAGCTGACCAGCATCCAATTGCAGCTCAAGTTCGATGCGGCCAGCGGCACGTGGCGGCGGCAGCGGCGGCGGCGACGGCCAGCAGTGCGAGGTCAATGGCTGCTGCCTGAATGCGGCGCAGCGCAGCACGTATACAGTTAACTCGGCAAGTGGGAACGGCTTTTGGCCAAGCAAATCACAGACAGCTCAACCCCACCACGCCAGGCACACGCATTTGATTGCCGCACTGGGAACAGCTTGTGGGCTGCAGCTGCAGCCAAATGTGAAAAACTATTCACTTTTGATGGGGCAATCGATCAGGCGAATATTTCAGTCGAAAGCTATTCGACTCTAAAATGAAAGCACTTCAAGTGCGGAGGAAACACTGCGAATGGAGACAGATGAGTAGAGTGGGAACAGTTTTAGTCAATTCAACTTAAGCTGTGCAGGACTTACAGAAGTGAGAACAGTTTGCTAAGCCAATTCGACTGTATAATGATGTGGATGGATACAGATGACTAAAGTGGGAACACTTCTAGTCAATTACATTTAAGCTGTGCAAGGCATATAGTACTGGGAACAGTTTGCCAAAGCAATTCGACTAGAAAATGAAGCGGATGGAGACAGATGAGTGAAGTGGGAACAGGTTTAGTCAATTCAACTTAAGCTGTGCAAGACTTACAGCAGTGAGAACAGTTGGCCAAGCCAATTCGACTCATAAAATGAGACACACGACTAAAGTGGGAACAGTTTTAGACAATTAAACTTGAACTGTGCAAGGCTTATAACAGTGGGAACAATGTATAAAGGCTATTCAACTCTAAAATGAAAGCACTCCTAGTGTGGAGGAAATTCTTCGGTTGGAGACAGATGAGTAAAGTGGGAACAGTTTACTGAATTAAATATAAGCTGTGCCAGGCTTACAGGAGTGGGAACAGAGTGCCAAGCCTATTCGATTCTAAAATGATGTGGATGAATAAGTGGGAACACTTCTAGTCAATCACATTTAAGCTGTTCAAGTCATATATCATTAGGAACAGTTTGTAAAGGCAATTCCACTCCAAAATAAAGCGGATAGGATAGATGAGTAAAGTGAGAACACTTTTATACAATTAAACATGAGCTATGCAAGGCTTACAACAGTGGGCGCAGTGGGAACAATCCATAAAAGCCACTCGACTCTAAGTGGGAACACTATTCGTCAATTAAATATGAGCTGTGCAAGGCTTACGCTCTATGCAGCAGTGGGAACAGTTTGAAAAGACTATTCGACTCGAAAATGAGACACACGGCAAAAGTGGGAACACTTTTAGTGATTTAAATATAAGCTGTACAAGGCTTAAATTAATGAGAACAGTTGCAAAGGCAATTCGACTCTAAAATGAAGCGGATGGAGACAGATGACTAAAGTGGGAACACTTTTAGCTGCCAAGAGTTACGCACTGTGCAGCAGTGGGAACAGTTTTAAATTTGCCTGCCTTTACAATTAAATGGGAACTCAAGTATAATAACAACGAAATTTCAGAACTAATATTATTATCAATAGTAGAGACTTATAATAGACTCTCAATGCTTCAGTTAGGCTCTACAAATATAAGAGTAGAAATTTACAATTTTAATTTATATAATTAAGACCTTAAAGTACTTTGAAAATGTTACTTAAAATTTTTCAAATGTATTTTTACGTTTGTAATTTATTTTTTTTAAGAGAAACTTATACAAATATTTTAAAAATTTATGTACTCATTTATATTATATACATATTTTTTATATTTATATACATATATTTAAAAATAATTTTAAAATTTATTGTTGCCATATATTAAAACAAAAAGTATATATAAATTATAATATATATGTATACAAATTTCAGTTAAAATTCCCCTTAAAGCGAATCAATTAAAAACGTTTTAAGAATATATGTATGTATGTAAGAAATTTGGAAAGTACATTAAGTAAGCCAAAAGCTTGATTTATGTAAGCAGCTACATGCTATATGCATACCTATATATAGCTACAATATATATGTATAAATATATATCTGTATACATATTTACAAATATCTGGGCAGCATTTTGTGTGCCTCGATCGCACGTCGCAGATACAAATGTATCTTAAAGATGCTCTGTGCGTGAACTGTGCGCCGGAAATCGAAGCTTACCAAAGCCAGCCGCAGCGCCCAGCAACAGCAACTGCAACAGCAACAACAACAACAACAATAGCTACAGCAACACGCAGCATTCAACATTCAACATTGCAGACAACATTGGAACTTCGAAAACGAAACCCAAAACTCGTTGCGCATTTTTGTTGCTGGAAACTCAAAGTCTGCTTCATATCAGCATTTTGTTCCATTGGCCTGGCCAACAGCAACGATTGCCTTAGCTAAGTAGAGCGTTTGGTAACGTGACTAGAGGGAGTCAGAGCACATGCGAATACAAGCTATGGGTACTCACTGAATAAACTGGAATTGCTTTAAATAAATGCAATTATTAATTACTGAAATATATATATTTTTCAATTTAATTGCAGTAATATTATAGGTAATTCTTTTAGTTAAATATTATATTTAATTACTAAAAAAGTATATTTTTTAATTACAATTGCAGTAAATTTAATAACTAAAAAATATATATTTTTTTATTATGATTGCAGTACTTTAATATATTTAATAAATTTTATTTTTTTTTTTATAAAATTGCATTAATTAAATATAAATTTTAATTATATTTAACTGCAGTAATTAGTATATTTTTTAAATATTTTTTTAATATTTAATAATTTAATATAATTTTTAAGTAGTTCATTACAGTATTGTAGTTCATTACAATGTTGTACTCAAATAAATTATTTTTTATTGTTTATTATATTTTCATTAATTTATTTTATTTTTTTTTATTTCATCAAAATAAAATATATTAAATATATAAATCTTATATATATGTCTTAGATATATAATATGAAATATTTTAAATATATTTACCATTTTAAAATACAAAATTTGCTGTTTCTGCTTTTATTTTTCCGTATTTTCATGTTTTTATATACCTTTATGTAAGTTAAATTCACACTTGCCTATTTTAAAAGTAAGTTTGGATCACACTCAAGAGCTTCAGCACAGGAAACATGTACGACTTTACCATAGTAGTTAGCCTAAGCCTCAACCCAAAACTCATAGATATACATCTATACATCTATATATTTATGATTTTTAGCCAATATTTTTAATTGGCATGCATGGATTGAAAGTTATGTTTTCTCAATAATTGTTTCAAATTTCTATTTTCTAGAAAAATGATTTGGATAAGCTATAGCTTGAAATGCTTTTTAGTAAATGAAAATTTTAAAAATTGTTCCACAAATTATGCAGTACATTATAATACAACAAATTGTTTCTAATCCTAAAAAAATTAAGATGCTGAAAGACTTAAGAATCTCTATGTTTATATAAGGAAAACATTTAAGAATTTGTTTAGCCAAACATTTCAATATGCAATGTCTCTTATATATCTAGGTTCACAGTATGTATATATATATATATATATATATATATATATATATATATATATATATATATATATAGGGGTTCACAGTATGTACATATGTATATATATGTATAGAGCATTCAGAATTCGTTGCCTTTTGGCATTTGTTTAACCAGTCCGTTGCAGTTGTTGGGCTGTCAGACTCGCAGAGACCGTCTGACTGGCTTCCTGGATCTGCGTTGGCATGAGCTATCTCACTCGCTCTGCGTCTCCCTCTCTCTCCCTCTCACTCGCTCTCTCTCTCTCTCTCTCTACGGGCCGAGTCGAGCCGTTGCTGTTGCTATCTGCCTGTAGATTTATTGTGTGAATTGGCATTGACAAAGTGCATTTATTGGCGCTCGTTGCTTTTTATAATGTGTTTTGATAACAATTCCATTAAAGTGAAGAAGTTTATAATAATTTGAACAGTCAAGCCAGCCAGAGCAGGGCAGCAGGGAGAGAGAGAGAGAGAGAGGAGGTGGAGGTAGACGGCCCAGGGCAGAGTGAGAGCAGGCAGCACAAGTTTGTTTGGCTGTTCAGTTTGGCTGTTGCTTCGGCGCATTCGAAATGGACAACTGCAACAGCAACAGCAGCAACAGCAACTGCATTGATTTTTGCGTTTTAATTGATTGTTGTCAGTCAATCACATTGTTAATGCACATGCCCAGAATACTACAACTTTCTGTGTAACAGTGTGCGTGTGTGTGTGTGTGAGTGCTTTATTGCATTCAATTTGCTGTTGTTTGTCAATTAGTTGCTGCCTCTTGGTGTTCCTATGTGTGGGCGGCTGCTGTTGTTGTTGTTGTCGTTGTTGCTGCTGCCGCTTGTTGCTGTGCGTGGCAAGCAAACAGCCAAAGTTTTAATTGGCTGCATTATTTATTGTTTTTCACTTCACCGAACTGCCAGCGGCGACCACAGACCCACATTTTCAAACCTTGCCACAGTCGACAACCTTAACCAACCGACACCCACCAACAGCCACGCCCCTGCCCCGCCCTATCACCTATCAGAGTACTGCGTGCACTGCTGAAATTTGCTGCACTTCAAAAATTACATTTGATATTTGACGACGAGCCGTGGCTCTCTGTGCGTAAGCCTTCAAAATCCTGGTCAAATTACAAGCTCATAATTTATATTGCAGCAAACAAGTTTGGGGGTGGGAGGGGGAGGGGTTGCAGGCTGCCTCTAGTTGCTGGCTAGCTGTTAATACAAACATTGTAGCACACTTTTGATAAACACCTTCTATTTATGCGATCTAAGAACAGCCGGCCAGAGAGCTGGCCAATATTTTGTTCTACTTGAAAATGTATAACATGAAGTGTAAACAAGAGTTTGTTAATGTAATGTAATATGGGCAGTGCATACCCTGTAATTGGCTATATACTGGCTTACTCCTGTATAAATATATTTATTTTTTTATACTCAATCAGCGAAAGTAAAAATCTGAATTGAGATGCTTAAAGCTGCTCTATTTTATTATTATTTCTTTTCTTATACAAAATCTCAAACTGTTACACGCTTAAAGCAGCCGTTCTCTTCGCTTCTCACAGGCTAGGAATTTTTATACTTGTAATATAAGCCATACATACATATTCTTATTCATAATATGTAATACATATATCGAGTTTTTTGGTTTGTACTTACAATATTATCTATATATATATTTTTTTTTTTTTTAAGGGTAATTTTAATGGAAAGTCGTATAGAGAAAGGATCTCTCCCTACTTATTTTTTTTTAAAACAAATTATAAAATATATTTATTTACAGCTTAGCGCACCGCTACCTTATTGATAAATTTATCTAAACAGAGAATTACAATAATTTATCTACTTAAAAGCTATATTAATACTAATATTATATATGGAGATATTTATGGAAAGTCGTATAGAGAAAGAGAGAGATACAGCATAGTAGAAAAATTTCATGGAACATATGATTTAACATGCAAAGGGAACACGAAGGATGCGCTGATGCCCAGTATATATTGACCTATCGATAGCATATTATGTATCTTAAAAAAATAAATAAAATAAAAAATTATGTATAGTTAAATGAACATACATGTAATCTAAGTATAAATCATCTTAGCTTTCTTGCTACTAATTTGTATAATTATTAATAAAATATACACACTTAAAAAAAAATCAATTAATATCCATAACTTATCTTAATTATCCAGCTCCACTTTCAACTATTTGCAGCCAGCTTATTTTCCCCAAACTGCTTCAAGTCCAGGGTATCCCTCGCTTCTCAGTATTCTGCTTATTAATACAAGCAAACAAAACCAGAAAAAAAACAACAACAACAGAAACAAAAGCAACAAAAAATCGTATTTATCCCACATATATAAATAAACGCTTTATAACTGCCATAAATTGTCGCAAATTGTCATATTAATTTGTTTATTGGCTCGACTCTTACGAAGTAGTAGCTTCAGTAGCCAATGAAACGATAATTTATGCACTCATATCTACTTGGATTTATGTCGCTGGCACTGTATTTCATCAAGCGACTGACTCAGCATTTGCACACAGTGCAAAGAGCTCCCCATGACATGTACGTATATTTATGCATTGTATGTACATATATGCATATTTGTATATCAAAATCAAGTTAATGAAACATAATATAGATAGTATTTTATCATAGCGCCGAATTCAGATGATAGATTTACTCAGTTGAGTTTGGTATCCGAAATTAGACTTTAGCAAGGGTTTGCTATGATTAGGATTATGATTCCTTTGATTAGTTGTTGCTCCGTTTCCCTTTTGTGCAGCATTCGTAAACGTTTTGACAATTGCCTTTGGCTGAACATAGCTGATAGGTATTTCTTGATATCCAGATTAAGCGGATCTTAAAAAGATTCTCATTTTTCGGGCAGCATACTTGCTAATCTGGCTCTGATAATATATATCCTTCATTCATATACACTTACTTTTTGTGCTCAGTTCATGTATTTTGAAAACATTTTGCCTATACTACTTTACTTGTTTTTAGGCTCACTCTTGAAGCTCTCTTGCTCTTTCTCTTTCTCTCCTTCTCTCTCTCTCTCTCCCCACCTCTCTCTATCTCTATCTCTCTCTTTATCTTTCTCTTTATCTTTCTCTCTCTCTCTCTCTCTCTCTCTCTCTCTCTTTCTCTCTCTCTCTCTCTCCCTCTCTCGCCTTAAGTAATAAGATCAGACTCTCAGCTTATACTAGACTTTATAGATATAGATATATTATCGAAAAATTGGGCTAAACATGCAGGAATATATTGGGTTCATTCCCATCCGTATATATACATCTATATACTAAAAGCATATCACCTTAAATCTTTGTATACCTATGTAAATTGTTTTAGCTTAGACTTTGCTGGCAGCAGCTGAACTGTATTAGACGTTGTAGTACTCAGTTTTGTCTCGATGGTTTTGTATATTAAGTATGATCATAAATTACCCAACATGGTAAATAAGGAGACCTGAATGATGTGGCCCTCAATATTTAACCCGGCCGTAAATAGTTGAAAGGCTTATAATTCCCAACTCGCCAACTAACCTACTAGCTTTATGCTGTACCCTATATATGCATATTATATTAAATATACTCTATATACAAATTCCAATTGATGCCCTCCACACAGCCTTTGTTGTTCTTAAATTTAGTCAATTGCCGTACGTTGCTTGGCTGGAGCATGCAATGGGAATGGAAAACGAAAACTGTTTGCTTAACGCTATGCTAGTTACATAAATACACACGCACACACATGTGTATATGGTGTACATATATGTGTGTATATTTGCATTGCCATTAACCCATCCAGAGAGTGTGCGAGAGAGAGAGAGAGAGAGTGAGAGAGATGGCACCGTATGCAGCTGTTGCCTTTAACTATTTGTTGAGCTTAAGGACAATTCGAATTCGGATGCCAACAACAACCAGCAGCCCAGGGTAGTTGTGTGTGCTTTTATTATTTTAACTCTTTTGCATGAGCCCCAGCTTGGCCCTGGGTGCTGGTGCTGGTCCGTGTCAGCCCCCTTCCGTTTAGCTCAGATGAAGATTAATTATAGGAAAATTCGTAACATTTTTCATGCTTAATCTTGGCGCTCATCAACGCAACAACTCCAAGCCCAAGCCCAACACCAACCCCAAGCCCAGGCACTGCTCGCACCCCAACCCCCAGCACAATCCCGTTTGCCGACTCGCTACGCACGTGGAGCAAAACTAACTTATTAATAATAATAATTGTTTCATGTGCGTTTTGGCTTGGCCAACAACTGCTCGTCTATTTGCTGGCCCGGAACATGTGTCACAGTTGCCGGATCGCTCGCCCCTTCCCCTTCCACGTCCACTCCACGCAGCGGGACTTAAATGTGTGTATTTGAAAAATGATTTTTAGCAGCTTAGCCCAGAGAACTGCACTGCAATCCATATGGCTGGGAAAAACCACGACTTCAAAACGCCAACTCCCCTAAAAAAAAAAACTCGACAGAAGAGAAACCCAAACTAGCTAACGCCGCTGGAGGCCCTTGCCATTTGACCAGGCTAAAATAGTCTAACAGTGCATATGCTCTATAGGCAATAAAGTTGATGGACTTACTATGGGGAAGTATATGTATGTATGTGAAACTGTATAATAGAGTGATTTATGCAAGATCAGTAAGTCCAGTATGATATATGAATGAGTATGGAAACTGAAGTTCTCTTAGGATAAGCTTCATATAAAGTTATTCCAATGGCTGTTCAATTGGGAATTTAGTTATAGAATATAGAATGATATCTATACATAGAGAGTATATTTGCATAAAATATATATTATACATATATCTATACAAACTCTACACATATTACTATACTATCATGGCATTACATAAATATATTCATCATCTAAAGAATCGGCATATATACGTCTATTTGGTTAAAGTTGCTGATGGACTACTCGGGCTAGAATCTTAATAATTATTGTAATTCTAATCAACATATTATTAACATTTAATACTAGCGTTACTTGCTTTAGCTAATTGCAATATTACAATTCTCAACTAATTTATTCATGGATTAGAATTCATAAGCTGTTATATATTCAAATGTTCAGTGAAATTTACGTAGATTTTTTTTTATATATATGTATACTCTGAGATTTTGCTATTAAACTACAAATTTCAATATTTTGTATAGCAAATTTGTACAAAAATCTATAAGCTCGAGGAGTCTAAGTATATAGAAAAAAAGTCTAATTTAATAATCACAAATATAAATTAATACATGAAAACACATATAATTTAATATATTAATGAAATAATATTCCTAATTGGAACATTTTAGTATATTCTCATATTAAACTTGTACGAAAATCTATCAATTTATAAGATCTATAAACAGAAAAACTATGTAAGAGAAAATAAAAGTCCCTTTAGAAGACTTTTAAAGTCTTCTTAACTAAAATATAAATCTCTATAAAATTGCTTAAAAAAACCTAACCAAGTAATCAGAAATAAAAATTAAACTACGTATCGCATATATGATATATAATATATTAGTGAAAGAGTACTCCCAATTCATGTACATAATTTGTCTGCATGTACATATGCTCAACTAACCGACTGTCCGTCTGTCCGTCCGTCTGTCCACTCGTCCGACCGTCCTTCTGTTAGTGTTGTTGTTTAACGACTCTGTACGACTGCTACCTGTTCGGCAATTGGAATGGAATAGAGTGGAATGGAATGGCATTGGAATGGAATGGTGTGCGGGTCGCCTAAGTGGCCTGCTGGTTGACCAGAGCCGCCGGAGACATTAATTTTATTGTTTTGACTGAGCGCGCGAGATCGAAATCTCGAGTCTCGAGTCTTGAGTCTCGCGTCTTGAGTCTTGAGTGTGTTCTGTGTGGCGCGCGGTTATTGATAGTTTTAAATTAGGGTCAACAATGCGCTGGAGCAGCCAGGTTCAACAGTTGCCCGGTTGCCCAGTTGCACAGGTTGCTGAGCTCTTGGCATGCTCCAGGTAGCAATTTCTTTTAATTACAAGCTCGGCTTTAAGCAGTCGTCGCCGCTGCAGGTGTTGCCAGGCAGTTAGCAGGCGCAACTAATGTCTAGATAATGGCTTCCACTGACCCCGCCGACAACCGGCGACCCCGGCAACCCCGGCGACTCCAGCGAGCAGCGAACAGCGACCCCCCCAGCGGACGGGCCTGACACACGACCAAGAAGTAGCACAGAATACCTCATCCAGAAGCAATTGGGTCTACGGTGGCAATTTGTAAGTATGAGCCACAAAATTAAATTTTAAGCGTTTTCTCAGTTGGTGGCGGAAGCTACGAAAATATACTTATCCAGAGAGAGACAGAGAGTGAGAGACAGAGAGAGAGAGAGCAACATAGATGCACACATGTATCTGGCTACTTTAATGGATTATGAAATAAAACAACGTGTCCATCAGGTGAACAAGCCCTAAGCCGCATCAAGGTCTACATATACATACATATCTTACATCATATTTGGTAATAAAAAATGTATGTGACAGGCAAGAGAAGACGGCGCCAGCCTCTTAAGCCTCATATATACACAGGTGGCACCGGCCAGTTGATCCAACTCTGCAGCTCTCGCTGTGTCCCTCTGTCTCTAAGTCTGTCTGTATGAAAGTGTCGATCTCGAAACCTACAGCAGTAAGAGGCTTGAAACCCTAGAAATGATTTTATGTAACTGAAATCTTATTAGACTTAAAATTACTTTTACCATTTCCAAAAAAAATGGTTATAATACTTTAGTAAATAGAGCGCATAGGACAAGTTTTCGCAACTAGAATTATATTATTCAATAACTAGACTCTCCTACAGGACTTTTTATTCATATTCAATACATATGTATATCTCTATATATGCTATGAATATCCCATTGATATCAGTGTTCAAAACTCCCTAAAAATTAAGAAAAGTCGAGCGCAGAGCAGAAACCATTAAATTTTCAAATTGTAAATCCCATTAGCAAACTCTTATCACAGCATGAGTTACAGAGTATCTGCGACTCGGATTCTTCCGTATTTAGTCTTTTTTGTCTTTTAATAAGAATGCTTTAAACGATGTATTACTAGACTTGATAGACCCATCTAACTATCTCTACCTATCTGCTTATTAGCTCGATTAACATTGATCTAATGTTCGAATCTTTAAGAGATAATATCCTTCATGTCACTAGTTCAATGTAGTTTAACAGAAGTCAAAATGTTTCTAGACTAGCTCAATCTTGCCTATACGAACTCAATATGTTTCATATAGGAACAAGATATGACAATTCGATTTCACTTATGTATTTGTTTATAATAGTCTGCCAATAGGGAGTGCTCGACTAAGGCGTAGCCCAATCATACCAAAGTCCAGAGCTTACATATGTAGTACTATACCCATTTATACATACATACATATATCGACTAATATAATCCGTTACATCCACTTATATGTATATATCAAGATATTCGTGCGTTGGATATAGCACTCCTCAGAACTAATGACCATACAAAAAAAATCTTGGAAAATCTTTTATAGTTTGTTATTGGTTTTTCTTTTTATTAATCACTTCTTAAGAGTAGTTTAGTTTTTTTTTTTTCTTTTTTTTTCATATCAGTTTTTGTTATTCTTTTTTTCTCATACATGTTCTAGAAAATATGAATTTGTTTTTCTTTTATTTTTTTTTTTTTTTATATTTTGCTTTTCTTATTTTCTCTCATTATTTTTACACACTTTTGGATGTTTGCTGGTAATTTGTTACTGTTGTTGTTGTTGTTGTTGTAGTTGTTTGAAGTTGCTATTGTTTGTTTGTCTGTTCGTTAGCTTTGCTATTTCATTGTACAATAGTTGAATATATCTGTGGGCAAACATGCACAAACCAATATGCCCGCTTGTATATATCAGCGTAATATAGGGTGTGTATACAACGCATATTGCACATATGTATATACTAATTATACATTATACAGATCTCTACATCAGTTGTCTCTTGTGTTCTATACATTGTTTCATTGTGTTGTTTTAGTTGTTTTTGCTTTTTTTTTTGTTTTTCATTTTATTTTCAGCTCGTCTTATATGCCAAAGTGCATATACGCTTAAGTTCTATATGCTTGTATGTGGGCTATATATGCAGGTAGGACATGAACCGTAAAATAACAAAGAGTTGCATACAAAAAATATCATAGGAATACATGTATATCAATATATGTGTATATATGTTTCTAGGTAAGTTCTATATATATGTATATATATATTTCTTTTCTTTTGTTTTGTTTTTTTTTTTTTTTGTTCATAGTTTTAAATATTTGTTTCTTTTTTTTTTTTGTAATTTCCATATTTGATTCTCCTCTATATATTGCCTGGTATTCAGATGACAGCTCGAGCCTTGAAATTATTGTTACGTCAGATTTGTAGATCCATGATCTATGCCTACGCAGCTATGTGCTATGGGTAGGGAGGCAGCGACGGGGAAGGGGTATACATGTGTCTCTCTCTGTGTGTGTATGTGTGTGTGTGTGTGTGAGTGTAACTTGATACTCACTAAATGTAAGTACGATCGTGTCGTATCGTATATATATATATATGTATATATTTCACGATTATACAATTTGTTTTCAACAGCTTTTCTATATATCAGAAGACCAAGTTACCGTTAAGTCGTTAGTTTTTTGTTTGTTTAATCTTTAGAAATATATTAGAACAACGCTTGTAGGTGTGTGTAGTGGTAGGTGTGTGAGTGTGTGTGTGTGTTTGTTTATTGCACCCTTATCGCATATAGCACATATATCTTCAAATTGCCAAAGGCAAAACAACTTTTATTCAGATTTGTTCTATATATATATATATGATATATATATATATGTGTATGATATATATATATGTATATAATCACAATTCATATCATGATTTGGGCGAGTATGTGTGTGTGTGTGTGTGTGTATAGAACTGTTTAGCATACGCTTGAGCCATATCCACAGATTTAATATATATACATATATACTTATATACATATATATACTTCAATCATAGATTTGCTTACAGCGTATGTGTGTGTGTGTGTGTTTTGTAATATTTTTTTTTTATAACTCTTAGTAATACAACAATTTATTAAGTTCAGCCAATCATCAGCATTCGGTTTGTCTTAGCCTAGGCATAGCATATACACAGATATACTATGTGTGTGTGTGTGTGTGTGTGTTTGTGTATATATATATATATACATATACATATATATATCTTTGGTTGTGTTGGGCTTGCTTTTATTTATAAGTTTTGAATGGTTTTGTTATAGTATTAGTAGGGGTAAAGATTTTTGCGTTTCAGCTCCATATCGAGATCGGCCAGCTGCTGCAGAAAGCCATCATTTGGTCGTATTTCACGGCGCATGCGCACCGTGCGTATTGCGTCTACGGCGGACATTTTGCGGCAGATCATCAAATAGGCCAGGACACAGGTGGCCGAACGTGACATGCCCACCAGGCAGTGCACCAGGATTTTGCCTAAAGAGCGAGCGAGAGAGAGAGGAGAAGCTTTAGCTAATTTGCATTGTTTGCTTGCGCTTAGTTCCGCTACTCACCGCCGCTGCTGATGGCGCTATCTATGAATTTGGCTGCCACATAGAAGTAACGGGATATATCCGTCGTTGGCGCATCGATCATCGGGAAGCCCATATATCTAAAAAAGCAATCCTTATGTTGACGTCTGGACACACACAACGAGAACAACAACAACGACAACGACAATGGAGCACACAGAGTGAGGGATGATAGATGCGTGCATGAACAGTGATGTAGAAAGATACATATATACAGAGAGAGAGTGTGCGGTGGAATAAATAAAAAAAAGAAAAAGAAAATTTTGATTTTTTTTCGATTGATTTTAAGGTGATAAAACAAAGTGCAAAAAGAAATCAATAAGCTATACTATGGCATGGCATGTTATGCGAATCTACGTAACCCATTCTGATCATGATCTCACCTGACGCTGGGCATATCCCGATAGTAACTGTGTCCCGTGTCCACCTGGCCATAGCGACAGCCCTCCGCCGCATTCAGCACGTGTGTGATGCCCGCCATGCGCAAATAGGTTTTGTTTTTGGCCGCCGCGCTAAAGAACAGAAGAAAGAGTATTAAGAGAGAGCTCCGAGAGAGAGAGAGAGAGAGAGAGAGAGAGAGAGAGTGGGAGACTTACGCATCGCCTATGTAAATGCCCGGATAGACCTCATCACAGTCAACATCGTGTATGGCGCACTCGGCACGCCTCAGGCCCGGTAGTGTCCGGCAGGGTGCCATTGAGTAGTGCAGGACTCGCTGCAGCTGCCGACCCGTCGTCTGTTCCGAGGTTTCCAGGCGGCTGGGCGACTGCAAGCAAACACATAAAGATTAAACTCAAATCAGCCAAGCTTGCATTAGTTATCATGCGAAGTTCAATGAGACTGAGCAGAGATCAATCTCAATTGTTAGACTGTGTTAAGGATAAAGCGCAGCTCCCGAATTGGCGTGAGTTTCATATAAATCTAGATCTGAAACTTTAAGAGATTCGCCTTTCATTCAAAGAAGCTGAAAAATATTTAGTAAGTGTTAAAATCTTACGCTGAAGCCAATTGAGCAAGACTATATCAATAATTTCTAATATTTAAAAACCAACTTTACTCTAGTTAAAAACATGTTTGAAATACTTTGAGAAATTTAAATCAATTCAACTAGATATATTTTTGTTTTTGTAATCAGAAAAACTCTATAGCTAAGCTATAAACATATGTATATAGACTCAGCTTTAACTATACGTTCGCATCTCTAGTAGAGGGCTCGTGGTACAGTTATCTCAGCATGCATGTCATGCACATTTGTTCAGCAGATCTCAAGTATGATGAAGTATGATAGGCATAATTTGTGCTCATCTGGAATCTGTAGTTTATTTGTTTTGATATGTAAATTTGTGTGCGTTTTGGCAGCGGAGATTATTTATGGGCATCAAGTTCAGCGCGGGCCTTTTGGGCTCCCTTTGTGTGCCAGAGCAAGAGCCAGAGCCTGGCCAAGCAAAATGGATGGCAGAGGCGAAGGTCGCGGCTGCTTCGAGCCGCCCTCGTCCTTGGCGCGTTGAGCTCGTTTGTCAATTTCAGGGACAGTCGCCAAAGTCAATGGGAAAAGTGAATGTGAAAGTCTTTTTCCTTCTTTTCGTTTTCCCCCATACATATACATACATATATACATATTTATATAGATATATATTATATTTTTGCCATTCTGTTTTCTTTTTTTTTAGTTTAGTTTAGTTTAGTTTAGTTTTGCTTATCGGTTGTCTGCTTTGTCATAACATATTCAAATAAAATCAGCGACAGCAAGGCGCCCACAAGCAGCGGGCGGGGTGGGGGTTCAGGAACTGTTAGTGACAGTTAAACAAGCAAGAGAGAGAGAGAGGGGGGCGAGAGAAGAGAATGGAGGAGTGCGATTGGGGCTGGTCCACGTTTCGTATGAAAACTTTTACTTTTTGTCGTGGCATTCGACCCTGAGCCGAAGACAGACAGAAGCCAAAAGCAAAAGCGAAAATCATCAGAGCAAAAGTTCTTTCACTTTTCTGCTTGATTTTGATCTATTGTGACTGATCTTTGGCATACACATAAATACATACATATATGCACAATATACATATGTATATATATATATATATTCTTTAATAGATACATTTGCCTATGTTAGACGCTTATTTATACACAACATTTGAACATTTTATATGTTCGACTAGAAGATTTATGGCCAGCACCGCAATAGCTATGAGTCTATGGAATATTTATCTTCAGTTAGATGTGGCCAAGGCCTCTCTCTCTATAAATATATATATGTATATGTATGTATATGTATTGCTTTTGTTGTTATTGGCAAAATGTAGTTGCAAGCATCTTAATGGGAATTTTTTAGTTGGCCAAAGCAAGTGTGTTGCACACACACAAGCACACACACACACACGCACATGTATGCACATAACAAACGACATTTCACAACACTGGACAGCATGCTTTGCGCTATGGATCGCTGGCAAAAACAAACCTGATAATAGTGCGGACTATATCTATCGCCAATGCTGCTGCTGTATCTGTCGGTGAGTAGCTGCAAAACAATCGATGAAGATCAAGAGGAAAAAAACTAAATCAAAAATAATCAAAGTAGTCTAAAAAAATTAATAATAGTCAAGGTAACGTATATATAGATGGGTTGAGGCCTACAAAAAGAAAATTTCTTGTATATCTTAAATAGTATAAGAGGAGAATATATATTTATCCACAAAAAAGTAAGATAGTGTTGATAAGCGTATAAAAGTTAGGTTATAGTAGACGGTAAAGCCTAAGAGAAATATATTTCAAGGTCTACATAGTATTATGAATGTGAACTGGGGACAGCTAAAAAAACGTTTAACTAGCAGCTCTGATAGCCTTTTAAATGGATTTTCATAAAGATAAAACCAAATTTTTTATGTTATTTTAATTTTTGTTGCATACTTATTTAAATAATATTTAACTATAATCAATAACACGATAAGAGATAGTTTGGATATACTAATACTCATATTATTTAATATATTCAAGTTCTTTATACATATATACCATAAATAAACATTTTTTATATTTTATTTTCATTTCAAAATAAAAACTTGCATTTAGAGCAAAAAAAAAAAAAAAATCTGATAAACACTCACAATAGCATTTAAAACGTGAGATAGTTGATGGAATACTTTAAAAGAGTATAAAAAGCTCGACATAAGGGACAATTTTTTACTTTCAATATTATAAATTATAGAATATTACATTTATTTATTTTTCTTTGATTTGATCACATTTTGTTAAATTATCAGATAAATGAAAATAGGTTTTTTCATAATATGAAAACAGATAATTAAAATATTTTAGGAGTTTTTAATTCATAATGTTATAAATTATGTCAGATAAATTAATTTACTATTTATGTTTTCCATTTTATTAAATTATCAAATAAAAGAAAATATATTTTTAAAATTTAAAAACAATAAATTACAATATAGGACTTTTGAATTTAGAATGCCCATAGTTTCCTATATTTTATTTATATTTTACATTCAATTATAAAATTAAAAAAAAATAAATGAATAAATTTTTTATTATATTTTATAAATAATATAAAAATAATAAATTTAAATAACATAATATTCAAATTATATAAAAAAAAAAAAAATAATATAATTTGAAAGCTATTCAAGAAGTGAAAAATTCAATATTTTTAAGACTTTTGAATACATTGAATAGAATAATAATTTATTTCTTATTTATATATATTTAGAGCTTAACCCATAGTGAGCTTATAGATTAGCTCACCCAAGTGGTTAGGTAAGCTCACTTCAAACACGGTTTGTAAATCGAAAAATTATAAACGGATTTCAAATTTGATTCAGCTATAGACTTAAAAGAGAACTGAAGAGTGACAAGCGTAGCTAAATTTAGCACAGAAATACATTAATCTTGTTCAATGAGCATTACGAATACAGCGAAAATTCTATAATTTATAGCTATAATTAGAGGCGAAATAACACGAAAACCGCTAAAATAAACAGAGATCTCTAAAGTATTCCTCGCACATATTAAATGTGATGAATCTCCAAGTACGTAATGCCCGCCCACAGAGTAGTCTAGTAATAGCTAAACTCAAGTCAATTTCGTATAGATCATATACATACATATAGAATATATATATAGAAAATGTTTCACTAAGGCCAAATTGCAGGTGGCTGAGCGAAAGAGTTGCCAGGAAGATGAGAGAAAACCAAAGGCATTCCTCGCCTTCAGGTGTGCTGAGAGAGGTGTGCAACGCGTTGGCGTTGGCGTTGGCGTTGCCGTTGGCTTTGCCTTTTGGCCACCGCCGACGCCTTGACCTTGTTACGGTAAACACAAACAACATGATGTATACATACATACATATATGTACATATGTATATGTATATAATGTCTAAAAATACACGCAAAACGCACAGCACTGAGCATTTTCGACACATTCTTTCGAGTGCTTGGAAATATTATCAAAAGTCGAAAAATTGTGCTATTCAAAGTGTTTCGATTTCTTTGTTCTGCCACGCCGTGAGTCATTGGGGCTGGGGTATGGGGGCGGCTGCTGGGACTTGAGGCCGTTTGCTTGCCAAGGCAATTAGCTGGATTTAGTCAGTGCCTAAGAGACAAATGGAAACCCAATCAACATTGTGTCGCCTCAGTCAATCGAATCACCTATATTTAGAATTTCGTTTTCGTATTTTCTGTACAGTTTCATTGGCACAGCGCCGCGAGCCGAGTGTCTATGCAAGGTGTCGCTTTTAATAGACACACCTGTGTGCGTGCCTGTGTGAGTGTGTGTGTGTGTTTGTGTGTGTGGCATAGTTGATTGCTGTCGCAAATTGAGATAGTTACAACAACAAGGCGACACGTGCATGGCCACATTGTTGCATCTATTAGTCAGTGGGTCGCCGTACCGCCATATCGATGTGGGCTAGCATTTAACCCAAGTCTGACATCATTCTGACACCGAGCACATCCTGCACACCAACGAGAAAGTGTGTCAGGTCGGGTCAAGCGTTGACCACTTGCTCAACTGCTGCAACTGCAAACTGTTGCAACGCTCTCGGGAGGCCAAGCAATGTGTGTAAGTGTGTGTGTGTGTGTGTGTGTGTGTGTGCCACCTGACAACAGCAGACACCTGGTCTGGCCCGGCCCCATCAATCCAAATGAATTTTATGGTAGGGCTAACTGCATGAACAGGTCCTTTGGACTAACCATTAACTGAGATTCTTATGCGACTCTGAAACTAGAAAGTAATGCGAGAAACATTCTCTTGAGTGGCCTATATCACTCGTAGTGCTAGGTAGTGCTGCTAAAAAAAATGGTAAATGCAATTAATAATGCGAATAGGAAGAGAAAGGGAGTGGGAGTGGGAGCAAGAGATATAGGTAGAGAGAGAAGTATAGTCAGAGAGGGAGAAAGATATAACTATGAGCTCAACTTTAAATTAGAGCTCAGGAATTACTCAAACAACTGCTACTTCGAATCGAATATTAATCAGCATCCAATGGATCTACAATTAAAAAGCTATTGAAGGTATATCTACAGTTATACATATATACAGTAGAATCCCGATAGTATGAAATGGCTAGGGGATCAGTTTTATCTCGATTTATACAGAAATGCAAATTATTGAGAATTATTGAGAACGATTTTTTTTTCTCGATTTATCGCGATACAAATCATCGAGACTCGACTATATATGCATGTCCATAAATTATATACATATTTATTCATTTATGATTTCATACAATACTCCAACGATATTCCGCATTTATATTGTAAAAGCTTTTTAAATTGAACTATAAATTAGCCGCCACTTGACATATACAAGCGAGCTAATTCCCCATATAATCATCAGCCAGATAGCTGTTCCACTTTTCAGAACAATTTGAATGAATCTATACATATATAGACATACATATATACATGTATTACAATTCATATGTATATATATATATACGAAACTGCTTAACACTTTTGCAGCATTCGTTTGTACGTGAATATAAATGGTTCATTTCATTTACTGTTGGCCTTATTTCACACAGAATGGGAAATTCTCAAAAAAAGATTTTTTTAAATTCTTAAATAAGTGTGAAAATTCGCTTGGCATGCTGAAAAACCAGGCGCATACTATATTCAGATGTTTGGCTATGGACGAATGGCATTAGCCTAATAATTCGGAAAGTGGGCTACAAGTGAGAAGAGGCAGAGAGAGAGAGAGAGAGAGAGAGAGAGAGAGAAAGAGAGAATGAATAAAGAATTCTAACACGTATATTAAACTAACTGCAGTCTAGAGCGCTACAGTGGGCTAATTATCTATTTTACGGCTTAAAATCGCATTACCCAAAAGCATTTTCCCGACTCTTACTCATTTCAAACTAAACATAAACAGATTTATGCCAAAATTTGACAGTTTGCAGCCCACAGTGCAGCGTCATAGCTGAAAGCAACGAGAAAAGGACAATCGAAAATGCATTGACATGCAAGCTTGCAGACAAAATTTATTGATTAAACAGGCCGTCCGAAGACGAGCCAAAGGCAATAAATAATAAATAAGTCAACAAACAGAAGGGCAATGAAAATTATTCAAAAATTTGTACCCAGATTTGTTAATGCGCCGCGTCAAGCGACATCACGTGCTGCGGCCAGGGAATCACAGCCGCCAAGAGTTGGCAGCTATAAAAATTTGTGTCGCTCATTTGCTCAATGAGTCAGCGACACGAAAAATATGTGAAAAACTTGATGAAAATTGTGCAAATTTAATGCGCAGTAGCTCTTCTTTTTTTTTTTAAATTTGCCATTTAAGGTGTGCATGCGGCTCAGGCAGAGGGGAGAGAGAGCGACTACAGTGGGGACAGAGAGGGAACGGCTCATCAAATTATCTACTATTTGTTGTTCAGCAAGTTATTTGCTGTTGTTGTTGCTGTTGTTGTTGTGGTTGCTATTGTTAAACAATCTCTGTGCATAAAATGCATTGATCAAGGCCAATAGGGCGCCCCAAATGGGGAGCGCTTGAAAGGTGACGTTGAAATGATTGAATGGCTGAGGCTAGAGATGAGCACGTGACACGTCTGTGAATTTAGCTAATGAATTATACTTTAGTTCAGCCATTGACAGGTAATACAAATACCAATATATATATCAGGGATTGTTCTCTATAATATATATCAGGGATTGTTCTCTATAATATTGATGGGATATTGTTTGCTAATAAATTATTTAAATCAAAAACTGTTTGAAAATTTCAATAATATTTAAAAAAAAAAAAATATATATTTTTTTTTTTATAGTGGGTTGAAAGTAATTTTTAATGTTTTTTTTTTTTTATTATTATAAGAAAATTTGCATTATTTATCTAAATTTTTATTAGTGGGTTTTTTATTTGTATTTTTATTATTACATTTTTTAATTTTTATTTATTTATTTTTTTATTTTTATTTTTTTTTTTTTTTTGTTACACAATTTATATTTATTTTATTTTTATTATGACATACAAAATTAAAATTATTTATAGCTATTAATTTTTTAGTTTCTTTTAATGCTTAAATTTTTTTATATGCATAATATTTTCTCTGATTTATTTAACTCACTATAAAAATTATTTTTATTATATTTATATTTATATCATTTAATTTAAATATATATATATATATTTTACTTTATTAAAATTTTTTTGAAAATCATTCATACATTTTTTATTAATTTTTTGAGACAAATTTATTTAAATTAATTGATAAGTTGCTTGTAAAATTTTTCTAATAGAAATGTCAAATTTTACCTCATATTTAGCTTCATCGTTTCTTCTGATTATTATTCATAAATTTAAAAAATATATAAAGCTCAATTCTATTTTTATGCTGAGCTCAAATCGATGTGAATGCCATAGACATGAGAAATCTTAAGTATGTCGATAATTAGCGTACTCGAAACACTCTGCATACTCTGTGAATGCCAAGAGACTGTAATAGACAACTCTATCTTGAGCATTTGAGTGCTTCAAGTACTCGAAATACTTTATAGAATACACAATGTGAATATCTGATGGACATGATAGATGCCTTTGACATCTTTGAAACCATTTGAATGCTTTGAGTATTTTGAATACAATGAGTACACACCATAGCTGTGGCTTGGGAAAATACTTGTAGAACCTTGAATGAATACGAATTACCCTTTTAGAGCTATCGATGACTGTGTCTAACTGATTACATGTTTGGTGATAATTGTTGGTATTTTCTTGTTATTCTTATTATTATTATTATTACTATTTCAATTGGACAATGGCTTGGGCAACAACAATAGCGACAACAATTCGCTTTTAAGTGCCCGCTCGACAGCTTGCCTTTCGCTTTTGCTCAATGAGGCGCAACAGCTGCCAATCGACGGCCGTTGGCGATGCTACACGCCCACATTGAGCGCCCACATGATTGTTAAACGTATATAGGCCATATATAGACAGATATACAATAACTATACACATGTGTGCATATATAGATAGATGTTTATGTATGTATGTATGTATATATATAGAACATACTGCCAGAGCGGAGATGTACAACGCTCTATCGATCGTTCAATTAGCGCGCTCAGCGCCTGACACTGAACCAAGCCAGCCCAACAACAATGCCAACAACAACAGCAACAGCAACAGCAACAGCAACAGCAACAACATTGACAAGCAGCACTGACATTGACATTTCAGCCAAAGCGATTGGGCTTTACACATACATACATAAATATATCTGTGTGTATATATAATGGGTTTTTTTTCCACATTTTTTCTATGTGTTTTGGATGCCTTTTTAATGCACATTACACGGAAGCAGCCAGCGGCTGCCCAATTAAGTGCACGCCCCTGTAAAAGGTGGGGCACTGCGCCCCCTTGCCGCCTGGCCAAAATCTTCATTCGCTTCGCTGGCCAACGAAACGCAAATTCTGATTTCCTCTGCTCCCGCGCACAATTTAATTAATTTTGCATTCGGCTGCCTCTTTTATTTTCAAGTTCAATAGCTGCGACTCCAAGTCGACGCCAAAACGTTTGATTCACGCTGTGTGAGTGCGTAAGAGACAGAGAAAGAGAGAGAGAGAGGGAGAGTGTGTTGGATTAGCCTTATTCGGCTGCCTTCTGGCTTCTCCTTTCCTCTCTGGTAATAGAAATTTTCTGCTTTTTTTACAGCAATTTTCGTTTGTAATTAAGTTAATTGGCCCACGCGACGTATGAGTAATCTGCTTAGGCTTAGCCCCAAAAGCCTATTACATATATCCGTTTCTCTTCTTTTTATTTACTTTATTTTTGGGTCAGCTCACAATAGCTGCAGTGGCTATAATGCAGCCAAGACCCAGGCCGTCCGTGGCAAGTGAGCTGTCAAAATTGGCAGGGTAATTGAATAACACATTGCCCCACATCCAGCTGCATGGAGTAGTTGAGATTGCTTTCAGGTAAACATTTTTGGCACGGCACAACATTTCGAACAGTTTCTATGCACAAAGATATATGAAGATATATGTACAAATTTATTCTAGCTCTTTATGAGTTGAGAAAAAAGAAAAGTAAATTAAAGAGAAAGACTAATAGACCAAGTGATGCCACGACTATGCTAGACTAGGGCAAGCCTTGCAGCCTGTGCTGCCTGGATAACTTATCTGATCTGTATTTCGCTTATGAAGCAGCCAATTTGAATTGACATTAGCCATAGCTCTTGGAAAGTGCGTAATATGTCCAAAAAGTCGAAGCTGCATATTGATTTTGAATCATTTTCGATTAAAATGGAAAAAAATGATCGATAATTTGAAATGAAATCGATCCATAGCTATGTACAGCATTTAGCGAGCTCTGCATATAAGATTTGCCAGTTTTTTATAGACTTTGCACTCCACTGTGTTTATATTCTATAAAGGAGAACGAAAGTCAGGTCAGACAGATCAGCGCACGAATAAGCAGAGAGATCTAAAATGGCTCAACTTTGAAGCATGATTTAAAATATAAGTATATATTTTACTTTAATCATCCATGTATCTATTAAATATCATATTCTAAAATGACACGATTATATTTTAAAATATATTACTAAGAATTTGTAAAAAAATAAATTTTATAATTTCTCTTAAAAACAAAGAATTTGAAATGATTAATTGAAATTACTAATATATGCAATTTAACTTGTTTTTATTATTGCTTTAAATAATCGTTTTGGATTAAATGTACTCAAACAAATTTTTTAAAACAATATTGTAAAGGAGTTAACGTTTTATTTAAATTATTATTTAATAACATTGCTTTACAAAATTTGCTTAGGCAAAATTAATCTGGGACAAATAAGTTGAAACAATATTATAAAGAAACTTTAGCAATTTATAATTAAAAATTCTGATACATATGTATCAGACATACATGGATATAGGAGATTAATCAAGTCTTCAAGGTTCTAAACGAAGGTCAAAATACCTTCTGAGAGCATTGCTGACAAACTCCTATTAAAATACTAAACAAATACTAAATGCGATAGATATAAATCGATTCTGAGGTTTGCTAAACTTGAGCTCTCAGCTTGATTTCTGATCAAAGTTTTAATTCTAAAGTAAGCTAATGAAACAGATTCAGTGGAATTATAGGTAACTAAAAAAATACTGTAAGCAAATACGCTAGCACAATAATTTGAGAAGGAAAAAAATGTAAATGAAAATTAAAATTAAAATGAAAATCTAATTTCAGACTTTTGGCAAGTTTCAAATGCAAGGGAAATGCTTGTATTAGCTGGAAATACTAACGACGTATATAAAAAAAAATATATGTGTATATACATAATGTATGCATGTGTGTGCGGGTGTGTGTGTGTGTGTGTGTGTGTCAAGCATTGTGGTAAAGGCACTTGAACTTTGCATTTGCATTTGAGAGGCCTTGCCTGACTGAGAGGGCTAAAGGGTTCTGCAGCACACGTTTGATGGCCTGGGTGTGTGCCAAGGCTCTGCATACAAGGTAATGGCTGCTGCCAGCTGGAAAATGGCACACACCAACAAACACAAACACACACACACATTTATGTATATATTTATGCAGTTTATATACAGGTGAAGTGGGCAACGGTTAGGTGGAAATGGCCTTTGCCTTTGCAACAACCAACAACAACAGCCTCCAAATTGGGTCAGCCACAATGAATGTGTGCGCTCAAGGTCATCCTGCAGCTGAGGCTGAGGACTCCTAATCATGGCCAGAGTTGTGCCTGGCAATTTTTTTTTAACTGTTTGCACTTGAATGTTTGAAATGTTTTGCTTTGAAATTTACTTACCGCATATCTCCATGACATCTTAGTAAATTACTCTGTTTGTTGTGTGTGTGTGTGTGTTTGGGAGTGTGTGAGTGTGCGTTGGCCTTCTTGTTAGCTGCCTCGTTGCCTACTCCTGCTGTTCCTGCTGCTCCTGCTGTTCCTGCTGTTGGTCCTGTTTCCTGGTCGGCGCGTCGTTCGTTGCTCCCGCTGCGCGTTGCTGTGGCTACCTTCCGCTGTTTGTTTGTGTTCAGGTGTTGAGTAAATATAAATAATAGATGATAATCGTTAACAGCAACAGCAACAGTCTGCACTCGCTTCGAATGACAACAAATCAATGCACACACTCGAAAAAAATGAATTCAATTATTGCAATGGACCAAAACGCACCTTAACGAAAACACACGTCTCAGACTCTTTTATATATATATATATAAAGATAAATTAATATATATATATATATTGCTATATATGTACTATATATGTTTGCGTGTGTTTGCCAAATTCGAATTGAACAACTCAATTAAATAGTGAATATATTATACTTTTAATTTCAATTTAATTTCTTATTTATATATATATATATGTATATATGTATATATCTATATTTTATATACATATATACATATATATATATATATATTTAGCGGTCTGTTTTTCTCTCGAATTCTTCTAGCAGCGTTCAGTTCTCGGTTTTATTTATTTTTTGCGTTCTGGCGACGGACTTTTTGCGACTGATTTGCAAAGCGGCTTTCGCTTTGGGGTTGGTTTTTGTAGGCGTCCAAAAGCTCCATTCGGGCCACCTCTGGCCCGAGCGTCGGTGACGTAGACGATGAGCTTTTTGCCGACGCGATTTGGCTTTGCTGGCTGCACGTGGTGACGCGGACGGACCCTACACAAACACATAGAGAGGGAGAGAGAGAGACCGAGAGAGAGAGAGAGAAGAACACTGATATAGAGAGAGGAAGGCAGGCACACCCACATGCAGATGAGAGAGCCGCCCACTTACGCATATGTAAATATTTTGAAGCGAGTATTCTAGTAATGTATTTGTTTTGCTCGCTAATGAGAGAGCAAATGTCTCTGAGTGAATGAGAGAGAGAGAGAGAGAGAGAGAGGTGGCCAGGCAGAGGGCAATGGTAAAGCTTTTAGCAAGCAGCAGTAACAAACTTGGTCAACCGTAGCGCTTAGATAGATGCATACGTACATACATACATATATGTATATATATACATATATAGATATTTATTTGTTTGTGTCAAAGTTCCGCAACGCAATTCAAGATCAACCCACAGACATGATTCACGGCATAGGAAATCTCAGGGCAGAGCTTTGCTGTGAATGTGAATGAATGCATGGCACTGAAAGCACTTATGGAAATTTCATTTATAAATATTCTATAGAATCTGCGTCGCGATTAACTGCTGCGAAAATAGATTCAGCAGAGCGCGAGAATAACTCAAGCCGCATTAGCTAATTGAGTCATTTCGTTTATGAATGGAAATATGAGCCAGATTAGATATCCTGGAATAAGAATATCTCAATCTACATCGGAGAGGGGTGTGGGGGCGGAGAGCGGAGAGCGGAGACGGAGAGCGAGAGCGAGAGCGGAGAGCGGAGACGGAGAGCGGAGAGCTGAGAGTCGGAGCGGAAGCGGAGAGGGAGAGCGGAGGAGCGGAGAGCGGAGAGAGCGGAGATAGCGGAGATCGAGAGAGATCGGAGAGCGGAGAGCGGAGCTTATAGCTTATAGCGGATAGCGGATATCTAGAGATATCGGAGATCTTAGATCGGATATCTTATATCTTATATCTTATATCTTATATCTTATATCTTATATCTTATATCTTATATCTTATATCTTATATCTTATATCTTATATCTTATATCTTATATCTTATATCTTATATCTTATATCTATGTAAATAGATCTTATATTTGATATTCGATATCTTATATTTGATAATTATTTATGTGAATATGAAAAACATATTGTTCCTAGGAGATATATAATTAAAATGCACAATTTTGGTATCTGTTTCTTCTAGCCCGACTCAGCCTCCATTTTTGGTTTTTCTTTCTTCTTCATGCCAACGAGCATCTGCTTCAATTGGACGATCGCCTTGGCTGGATTCAGGTTCTTGGGGCACGTGTTTGTGCAGTTGAGTATGGTGTGGCAGCGATACAGTTTATAAGGATCTGTGAGCATGCTCAAGCGCTTTTCGGTCTCCTCGTCCCGCGAATCGATGACCCAGCGAAAGACCTGCATCAGGATGGCAGGGCCCAAGTATTTATCACTGTTCCACCAGTAGGACGGACAGGAGGTCTGACAGCAGGCGCACAATATGCACTCGTAGAGCCCATCCAATAGCAAGCGATCCTCGACCGCTTGCAAGTACTGCACCTTTCCGATCTCCCTGTTCGCATTCTTGCGCTGCAGCCAGGGCTCAATGGAGCGATACTGCTCGTAGAAGCGCGACAGATCCGGCACCAGATCCCGCACCACATACAGATGCGGCAGCGGATAGATCTTGCACGGCCTGCCCAAATTCTTGTCGATCGGCTGGATGCAGGCCAGCGTATTGATGCCGTCGATATTCATGGCGCAGGAGCCGCAGATGCCCTCCCGGCACGAACGGCGAAACGTGAGCGTGCCGTCCATTTCATTCTTCACCTTGATTAGGGCATCCAGCACCATAGTGCCGCACTTGTTCAAATCGATCTGATACTTTTGGGTCTTGGGCTTGCCGCCGGGATGCCAGCGATATATTTCAAAGGTCTTGATGCGCGGTCCCTGTGGCTTCGCATCCTTGGGCGGTGGCGGCGGCGGTGGTGGCGGAGCTCCGGCCTTTGGTGGGTTATCTTTGCCTGGTGGCTTATCACCGCCTTCCTTTTTCATCTCGGGGGCCTTGCTCGGCTCGCTTGCCTTGGCCGGCTCAGCGGGCTTGCCCGGCTCGTTCTTCTTGTCGCTCGCATCTTTGCCGTAGACCACAGAGATGGGCAACACGGTCGGAACCACATATTTCATGATCAGCTGCTTGTTCAGCACGGACGCCTCCAAGAGGCGCAATCGTCGTTTAAGCCGAAGCATCATAATATGACACGGCTCAGTTGGTCCTCTGCGTGTTCACAACAAAAAAGTTTCAATATTTATTGGAAATTTTGACTCAACTTGTTTTTTGTGTATTTGTGTACTGAAGCTGTTTAACGTAAGACTGTGTAGTAACGAATAACTAGGGAAAATATAAGCGGGCCTTAAGTCCAATTTAAGAATAAGCCTAGGCAAACTATAGTGAAAATAATTGGAAATTGTGGAATATGAAATATGAAAAGGAAAGATGGAAAATGAATAGGAAATAAAATATGAAAGATGAATATGGAAATATGAAAGATGAAATAGGAAATAAGGAAATAGAAATAAGAAAGAGGAAATCTGAAATATGAAATAAAAAAGAAGAAAGATAGAAATAATAAATAGTAAAGAATAAATAAAAATAAGAAAGAAGAAAAGAAAAGAAAAAGAATAAAGAAGAAAAGAAAAGAAGAAAAGAAAGAATAAAAGAAAGAAGAAAGAAAAAAAAGAAATAAGAAAGAAGAAAGAAGAAAGAAGAAAGAAGAAAGAAGAAAAGAAGAAAGAAGAAAGAAGAAAGATAGAAAGAAGAAAGAAGAAAGAAGAAAGAAGAAATAAGAAAGAAGAAAGAAGAAAGAAGAAAGAAGAATAAGAAAGAAGAAAGAAGAAAAAGAAAGAAGAAAGAAGAAAGAAGAAAGAAGAAAGAATAAAGAAGAATAGAAGAAATAAGAAAGAAGAAAGAAGAAAGAAGAAATAAGAAATAATAAATAATAAATAATAAATAATAAATAATAAATAATAAATAATAAATAATAAATAATAAATAATAAATAATAAATAATAAATAATAAATAATAAATAAATAAATATTAAATAATAATACATCATTCAGCTGTGGAAGCTCCATTTATTTAACTTAAACATAAATTTATTCACAAAAAAAATAATAACATAATTTTTGTAAAGAAAAACAAAGTTGCGTTCATATTGATCTATAAACAACGAATTTTCCGTATTAATTGGATTCATAGAAATAAGTGAATAGAAGTCACGAAGGTTTTATTATAAGCAATTAAAAATTCAGGGTATACAAAATGAAAGCTAATTCCGTTTGCTATACAACATATATCAGGTTCGCCTCTTGGCATTACATTTGCAGCCAGCCTGATTTATATCTGAGGTTTGTAATCTCGAATGCTATTTACGTTTGACACAGCCGTGGTCGGCATTCTAAAATGTTTTCACTTGAACCGCTGAACTTAACAAATCAGCAAGACATCAATATGTGCAGACGAAGAGAGACAGATAGTTGAGAGAGAGAGGGGGAGAGAAGGAGAACTAGAGTGAGTGAGCACCAAATGTTTGTGATTTTCAAATTAAACGCAATTAAAGTAAAATATGTTGTACAAGTAGAGGCAACTATTCCGACTAACAGCGGGCACATTAAATGGAACAAACGAAGGGGCGTCGACACATGCAAAAGATCAGGGAGTCGCTGCCGCTGGACGTGAGCCGCAGGGCCATTGAATGAAGCCAACTGTGAAAACGGCCTCAGGGCCAGGTCTATAAATACAGAGCAACAACAACAGCGAATGCGTCGCAATTGTTGTGGAATGGTGGGCCCGTCCCTTAAAAATAAAACTCGACAACATGTCAGCAGGAGAAGCAGGAGAGGCAGCAGCAGCAACAGCCGTCGACGTCGCCGTCATCGTCGTCTTTGGGATCGGGATCTACGCGCGAAAAACAAAATATTTTCACTTGCTCGAGCGACACGCATAGGAACTCCCCCCAGCCCACGCGGTTGCCCCACTCTTAGCATAGCATGCACTACTTCTACTTCTTCCTATTCGAGTTTTATTTATTTTAATTTTTGTTTTCCTCTTCGTTTTTGGAAACGCTCGTGAAGTGTCGTGGAGCGTGCCTGCCTCGAGAAGAGATGCAATCGATGACAGTCGGTAGAAAAGCGCCCGCTAAGCCTGCCCAGATTAACTGCATCAACTTTTTATGCCACGGACTCTACTCGGCAGCAAACATCAAAGCAGCCAAAGACAATTAAAAGGCAATTCCAGCAATGCGCCTGTTTGCACCTGCCGTCTGCACATCACCGGCAACATTGTCAACGTTTGTTCACAACACTGTCCAACATGCGACGCATCTAGTGGACAAGGTACAAATGAAGTCATGCTGGAGACATTGTGAAAGGCAAGAATTTAAATGAATAAATCGATGAGAATCGCATAGTAAGGCGATCGACTGTAGAGTTACAATGTGAGGGGCAGTAATAGAAAGAAGAAGACGGGAAAGAATGAGAGAGAGGAAGAAAAAAAGGAGTAGGAAAAAGAGGAAGGCGAATAGAAAGAGAGAGAGGGAGAGAGAAAGGAGTAAGAAAGGAAGTAAGAAAGGGAAGTCGAATGAGTGAGGTGTGAGAGAGAAAGAGAGCAAAGGAGTTAATCTAAAATACATAAACAGATATGAAGAGAAAGGGTGAATAAAAAAGGTAATGAAATAAATAGATGAAGTCAAAGAATAATAATAATATTAATAAGAATAGAGAGAATAAAACACAATTGCCGAAAATGAGAATTACTTATTAGCGAGTGAGAGTGAGTGACCAAGAGGAAGTGAGAAAGAAACAATCTACAATTATTACCAAAATATACCCCAAGATCATACGCATATATATGTATATATGCCATATAGATATATATAGTATATATGCACAAAGCCAATTTATTTTCAATAATTTTGCTGCAGAGTGTTATTAAAAATAAATACAACATCACATACAAATACTTGAGGCAAATTATGTTGGGTTGAGTTGTTGTCGCTGCCAAGGTGTTGACGAGGCTGACAATCTGGAGCAGCAGCTACCTCCTGCTGCCTCTCCCACCCTCTCACACACACACACACACACTCACACTCTATCTCTGTGCACTGCCGGTTGAGTCATTTAAGCTGTTAAGCCGTCGCTGACGTCTGACAGGTGCCATGATAGAGGCATTTGCCGTGTACATTTCGTCATACATGCGAGAGTTGTTTGAGACGCGTGCTCGAATTAGTTGGCCATGCTGGCAGACGAGATGCCAACCACTTCCAATCTTCACACACACACACAGATAGAGAGCGGGAGAAGAAGAGAGGGAGAAGTTCCATTCATCCATTGCAATCCCAGATGAGCCGAACGATCAACGAACCGGACCGTCTCCTCTTCCTGTTTGATGAAGCTCTTCTGCTCCGTTAATTTGATTGCCACGCTAGTGCGATATAAAAACGCAAGATTTATGGCTTTTAAATTTTCATTCACACTCGTGTTGATTTGTATGTACTTAAATACAATTACATATATATATACACATGTATGTATGTAGTGTGCATATTTTGCAGATTTGCTCTACGGCAAGCGGATGCACAAATCAATTACAATTCTTGCGAATATGGGAAACGTTGGCATTGCTGGTGACCAAAGAAAATCCAATTACAAAAGGTGCCATAACTTTTATTTATTAAGTCTCTGCCAACTGACAGCATTTAATACCGTCACGACTTCAATTATTTATACATATATAAAAATAAAAATTTACAAATATATATATTATGTGTATGTAGATGTTCTTTCTTCTCTCTTCAACATTGATGCAAGCAGACTTTTGCTGTTGCTCTTACTACAAAGCAGAAATGATGTGGATTGTGTTCTAGTTCACATTTACAACTGTAAAGCTCATGGCAAAACCTTTTTTATTTTCAAAAGTAAAACTTTTTACGAATACACAATGAATAAATCGCTTTCAAATCATGCAAACTTTATATATATGTAAATACTTGATTTGATTGGACATTGCTATATTCAGATGCAAATATGCTGAAAGATTGCTATATAATTTGTATATAAAGATAACTATATAATATATAGTAAATAAGTTTTTTAAATTAAACGATATACTATATTGTTACCTAGACTAGACTATACAATATACATACTTTTTTATTTATTTATTTTTATTTTTATGTATATATATATTTATATATTTTATTTTATTTTTTTTTTTTTATATATATTATTTATTCATATATATTGTTACCTAGACTAAACTATATAATTTATATACTTTTTTATTTATCTATATATATTTATTTATTTTTATTTTTATTTATACATTTGAGAAAAATTCTATCCATTAATTCTTACATTTAATTCTGAAATTTTCTTCAATTTAATTTGAATCTCACAAAATACCGCCAAAAGTATCGATTGTTCATTGAATGAGTACTTTTTTGGCACAAAGTTTTCTAATGATTAATTTCAAATATCGATAGGTCGATAGTTAACTGTGTGTTATTTACATTTTGAGTCGAGTGGAGAACGAACACAAAATGCGACAAATTGCAATAAAATATGAATGAAAGCATGAATAAACTGAAGCGCTATGCACTGGCAATGGATTTTTAATCGAATTGTGCTTGGCTTGGCCTTTGTTTGTGTGCTGATTGCGATATATGCATATAGTCCTGCGGCAAGGAGCGGTGAGTGTTAAAAATATTGAATAAAATTTTATTAAAATAGTCAATGATTTGCATGGCAGGCAAACGTAATGCAGCGAGAACTCCACCAGACCCTGAGGAACGCCTGCCGGCCTCCAGTTCTCCGCTGCACCACTTCAAGCGGGCTGGCATAGCCACAGATAATGAAGCCTGCAGTCAGATGGCCAGGTACGGGGCCCTATAAGTTATATAATTTCCTATGTTCATGTATTTTTTTTTTGTAGAGATGCACTGCTGCTTGGAGGCACTGTGGTTGATGCTGCACTGGCTGCCTTGCTCTGCAACGGACTCATTGGTATGCAAAGCATGGGACTCGGCGGCGGCATGATTATGAATATTTATATGCACAGCGAGCGACGGGCGTATACGATCCTAAGTCGAGAGATGGCACCACGCTCTCTGCACGCGGACAACTTTACGGCTTTTGTGAGCGAACAGCAGTTAAAGCAGTCCGGCTGGTCGATTGCTGTGCCCACGGAACTGTTGGGCTACGCCTTGGCCCACGAGCGTTTTGGCAAGTTGTCCTGGTCGGAATTGGTTCGGCCAACGCTCTCTCTATGCCACAGCGGTTATTCGCTCTATAAACATCAGTACGATGCGCTCATATTGAATGCGGACATGATCAAGAGCGATGCATTGTTGCGTCAAATGTTTGTGGATCCGGTGACAAATCAGTTCTGGCCCATTGGCCATCACATCCAACCGCCCAAGCAGCTGTGCGATACGTATGCGCAATTATCTGTAGGAGGACCACGCAGCTTCTACAAAGGAACGTTGCTGACAAGGCTGCTCGCCGACTTACAGGACATTGGCAGCGCCATAACCAAGGAAGACTTGAGGCACGCCCAAGCTGAGCTCAGGGATTCGATAGTCATACCCTTGGATGAGTATGATCTGCACCTGACGCCACCACCAGGCAGCGGTCATATCCTTGGCCTCATCATGAACATTCTGCATGCCTATCGTGCAGACTTTGCAGCAGGAGACGATTTAGATGCCTTGGCAATTCATCGCATTGTGGAGGCTTTTAAATTTGGCTTTGTGCAGCGCTGGCAATTGGACGATAAAGCTGATGAAGAGGTGAGCAATATCTTACTGATTCACACGTAAGAGAGAGATAGATCTACTCTTTTCTCTCTGTCTTTCTTGTAAGATCAAGATAGTTATTTGCTATCTCTGTTTATGTTATGAGCAAGTACACTTTATACAAACTTTTACAAACAAGTAGCCGAGTCTTGAAGGATCATTATCATCCTCATTAAACATTTGCCTTCCAGCTGCTGGTCAAACTGACAAGCCCAGAGTTTGCCGCCCGCATTGCCAAGCTGATAGATCATGCTAGAACCTATAACAATTCGGAACATTACGGAGCATCTGGCGATATACAGTCGCGTGATGAGCATGGCACATCGCATATTTCGGTACTGCACAATAATGATGCTGTATCGGTTACCAGTTCCATTAACTTTTAGTGAGTGTAGAGATCTATATAAATTTGAAGACTTTCTCATATTCGTATCTCGTTTGCAGTTTCGGCAGCGGGCGCATGGGCAAGCGCACGGGCGTGCTGTTCAACAATGCCATGTCCGACTTCTCCATGAGGCAGCTAAAGAACTACTTTGATTTGCCGTATATCGATGGCACGAATATGATATCAGCCGCAGCCCGTCCCATGTCCTCAATGTGCCCGATCATTGTCACGGAGCGTTCGAGCGGACAAGTTCGTTTGGTTGTTGGCGCAGCTGGTGGCACAAAGATCATATCGGCTCTTGTGCCTCTGCTAGTTCGCATACTTTGGCAACGAGCGAGCATCAAGACGGCCATCGATGCCAGCCGATTCCATCATCAGATGCTGCCCAATGTGCTGCAGTATGAATACGGTATGCTGCAGGTCCATGTGCACAGCCTCGTGGCCAAAGGACATCAATGCGAGCGCTATCGCAATCGTGGCTCCGTCATTTGTGGCATTGCCCAGGATAACGAGAGCATTGCCATCAATTCGGACTATCGTAAAATTGGCGGTGTGGCTGGATTTTAGGCAAGACAGCAGATGCTAATAGATAATAAATATTCTTATATGAGAGCCTTATAAGATATCACATTGAAATGAACTAAAAATGTGTCGAATAGCTTTATAGCTCTGTAAGTAACTTGTTTGATATCTATGCAAATCTCTTCGTCAGCTTCAAACACTTTTGTTCTTATAAATTATAATAATATGAAATAAATAATTTTTAATTTTTTATCAAATATTTTTATTAAATTGTAATAATTGAAATTTGTTCAGCTAGGCCATTTCGTAACATGCAATTTAGATCTTGAGCTATGCATATATATAATATATATGTATATATAGATGTAGATGTAGATGTAGATGTACTTGTAGTTGTATATATGTATAAATTGCATATCATTTAAATGTAGGGATTATGTGTGTGCATGTGCTGTGCCTAATCGAATGCTATCAGTACATTTCATTTATATGTATTGCATATGTAATAATTCATTAGATTAGGATGTGGAGGCGTAGCTCTCTGTTCAATTAGCTGCTCATACTCTGCAGGAATTCATATTAAGCTCTATTTGTCTATGCGTTCATATATGTATGTATGTATGTATATAGTAGGAGTTTGTAGTTGTTGCCATGTATTAGTGTGTGCGTGTGTGCGTTGAGAGAAGGAACCGTTTTATAGTGTGAGTATTGTTCGATTTGTCTGTTGTATTGTTGCATTTAATTGAGCACTGACGTCACAGGATTACGTAACGTATCTTTCTCTTTGCATAGCTATGCAAACACTATATATGTATGTATATATAATTGGGTGTATATATCTTCAATGTATAAGAACAATGGTATGTATAAAAAAATGCAATCAACAATATCAGTCTGTTGCCAAATACCGCAGCAACAACATCTCTCTCCCTCTCTCTCTCTCTCTCTCTTTCTCTCTCTAGCCATATCTCCTTCTCTGTGTTTAGGGCCAGGCAAAGTTAATGCCAGTCAGTTGATAAAACTTATTATTGAACGGCCTATAAAACTCCCGTAGCCGTTCAATTGCATTGGCATCGATATGCGGATGATTCCTACCCTTGGTCTTGCCCAGGCAATGGGGCGTGGATCGTGCCTCCGATTTGAATAGACAGGGAAATCCTTTGGTGGCATTGAAATAGAAATGCTTCTCGGTCACCACACGCTTCAGACCCAAAAAGTCCTGAACACGTCCAATCTCATAGGCCGGATCCATGATCAATCGCTCGCCGCTAATGAAGAGCAGCTGCGACAGCGGAAAGTACAGCAGCCAGTGCTCCAAGTAGCGCGCATAGACGCCAATCTTGACCGGTCCCCAATTGGTGTCCACCACCGAGTAGCTGCCGTTAACAAAGGCCAGCTGCTCGAAGCGCTTCATGTCCGCCTTCTTGCTGGCCGCCTGCGTATAGTCCGAGATGGCGCGAGTCACCGGATCTCGCACCACAATTAAGAGTCTAGATGGAAAGGGAAGGCGGAGAAACACAGAGAGAGAGAAAAAATTTTTGGGTATAATTACATACGTATATAAAATTTAGTTACTATATTGTGCTAAGTGCTGCAAGAATTGAACAATTTTAGAGAGGATTTTTGGTGGTGATAGGAAGGATTTCTGATTCTGTGTACTTAACTATCATTTCAGAGACTTCATGAAACATGCTTTACCATATACTGATAGAATCTATGTATGTAGAATGACATTTCCACTCGCTTCGGCTATATTCATTTATTTTTTCTCTTGAGCTCTAGCGAGCGATACGACTGATTACTAAGTTCGTACTGAGTTCGAACTATGTATATAGTGCTTAGCGAACATAGCTCACGCATGCATACCAATGCATGCATACATATACAAAAGACTTTTTGATTCATTTAACTCTATAAAGTCGGGGAAAAGCCCACAGCGAAAAAAATTGCGAACGAAATCATTGAAAGCCCGAGTCAATCGGTTGCCAAATCTACTCAGTTTTTCTTAGAGTATCACCAAACAAATCATTTATAATTATATATCGAGCAACAGTTATTTACCATGCTTAAAGCACATCTATCAGCAAAAATACATACTCTTAGATATATTTGACCGATTTTGAATAGCTTAAACTCTATTCTAAGCCAAGTTTTAGATATTATAAAGCAAATGCTGGGAATCTCCATAAAAGACAAAAAATATTATTATATGGACATTCTCAATGGAAGAAATTGAAATTCCACTGGAAAAATCTTTAATTTGGTTGATAATCTATATCATATCATGGATCAATATAGATATGCGTTTACCTATTTAATATAGATAAAAGTCCCTTTTGGAAAGTATTGCTTAGTGCTTCGAAAACTATTGTCAGCATCATATTGGACCCACACTCTCCCAGTATATACTACATTTTCTATATATACCATAAACACTACATATATATAATTTTTTTCAGAGGAGACCTACAGTCTCAGCACTCACTTGGTGGCCGTGTTCATATGGTAAACGCGCTGCGGCACCTCCTTGGTGACAAAGTAGCTGGGCGTCTTCTCCATGGTGATTTGGCCCTCGATGGTGTAGGGCATGTGGTGGCGATACCAGCGCAGTCCGCGCTGGTAGTGCCTGTCGAAGAAGTGCACCTCGGAGCCGGCGGCGCGCACATCCGGATGCAGCCGTATGAACTCCAGCAAGGCCCTCGTGCCGCTCTTCTTCACGCCAATGATCAGCGTGTCGGGCAGATGGCGAGAGGGACGCAGGCCCTGCTGGCGCAGCATTTGATACTTGGGCGCGCCATCGACGCTGGCAATGCCATTGCTAACGGTGCTATTCAAGATAGCTGTCGTGCTGGAGCTGGAGCTGGAGCTGGAGTTGGAGCTGGGGCCAGCACTGGTGCTAGAGTTGGAGTTGCCATTGGAGCTTCTGCTGGCATTGCTGACTCTGTTGGCCTCCGCTTCGCTGCTAGCGTTGCGCTGCTGCAGCGTCAGCAAATTGCGTAGGTTGCTCTGCTAGAGATAAGGTGAGGAGATTTTCAGCTGAAGAGATTTACCAATCTTCAGGGCGACTCACCTGCTGCAGGGTGCGACTGATGCTGGCCAGGAGGCAGGCATTGAAGCTGTACGAGAAGTAGACGAGCGTCACGCAGACCACCAGGACAATGGCCAGGCTGCGGCTGCTTAGGTTCAAGCTGTGGCACCAGATGCTCACATACATTGCGCTGCACACACACACACACAGACACACACAATCACGGCCACTTACGCCTACGCACACACACACACAACCACACCGGTACTCAAATATACACAAACACTCACTCAGAGCCGTTGGCCAGTTTAGCCGCTTTGTAGATAGTTTGGTGCCATGTTTCGCGGATAAATCAGGATTGGCTACAGCCCAGCGGCAGCATTCAGGATCCTACAATGCGATAACCATCATTCAATAACCAACGAATTCACCTGCACCTTTAGCCACGGCACTCGTATGCAAAGTTTCTGTTCTTGTTGTTCGGCACAGCGAAATTCCGGAAGTGATAGCAGGCGGGCAAAGGAAACAAAGTCCTTGTTACTGGGTCGTCGGCTGGATTGACAAGCGCAAACGCAAGCTCTCACACGCCAGCTGTCTCTCTCTCACACTCTCTCACTCACTTCGTTTCTCTATATGACTTGTATGTCTTGTTGCACTCGGTCCTTTGGCTGCCCCAAAAGGTAGGCAACAGTTTTTTCTCGACTCTCGCATGACGTCACTGATTTGTGCTGGCTATTTATTTTTGTTCATATGGCTGCCAAGTATTTAATGATAATTTAATTTACGAAATATGATTATTAAATTTTCATTTAAAAATTAAAGCTTATCATTTGTTTTCCACTTATACGTTGATCAAATTTCAAGCAGCATTCTAATACTAGAAAGTTTTGTTAAGAAATCACAAAGAATATCAATCTTATCGCTAATTTATTTTTTCTTTCTTGTATTTGCTCTTATCTGTTCAATTGTTTTTACTCATTTGCTGCTCATGTTCTAGTTTCATCTTGGCTTCTTTTCTCTCATCTCTTGGCATATTTCATTCTCTTTGACATTATATTTTTATATTTTATTAAGTATATTAATATTATTTAGAACCGAATTTTATTTATATAATATTTCATAAAGTTATAGTACACACTTTCCATGATTTTTAGATAAAGAAGTATGGCATTAATTCCTAATAAATATTAAACATTTTTTCAATCAAATTTTTTTTTAAATATACCTTAAATAATTTTATTTTTATTATTATTATTATTATTATTTTTTATTTTATTTTTTAGTTTTATTGCAGCTTTTGTCCTAAGCTCTATAGCGCATTTATGAGGGTACCTTAACTATTGAAATTTTATTATTATCAGAGAGAGTTCGTAAAACTTGAGACAATCTTCATATTCTGTATACTTGCAATCTCTCTCTCTCTCTCTATCTCTCTCTCAGTGTGCCTCTCATGCACAACCCTTGAGCAGGCTTGTGCTCAAAAGTAAACAAACTGATAAAGCCCCCACAAACAAGTGCCCACCCACCCGTCGGGGCCCACGCAGATGGGAGCAGATGTTGATGGGTGAATGGGCGCTTAGGTGGGCTTTTGTGCCACTTAAGCAGCGCACACTTTACACGCTCTCGGGGGAGCTTTTAGCTGCCGGTGCTTACGGGCATTATCAGAGCTAGAGCCAAGGAAATAAAAGAGATTAAGCTAATTATCAGCTGCTTCGAAGCTTTTCACTTGTCTCCCTCTGTCTCTCTCTCTCTCTCTCACACGCTCTCTCGCTCTTTCTTGTGGGGCAACTGTTAATAAATTTGAATTGAAAAGCCGCTTAACTGTCCCGTTATCAGCGAACGTTGGCATCTGTTTATCCACGTCGGGGCCCCTATATCATTCTAGTTGAGATTAGTCATCATGCAGGTGCTGCCTCATTGTATGCCCTTATCTAATCAGAGGCATCAACGCCGACTGATTTGACACTTGACTAACTGGGCTCACTCGCGCTCCCATCGTCGACGCTGGCATTAGCTGGCCCACAGCGAAACTATAGCCAATAGAGAAACAATTAAATTAGTATATCGACTCAACAATTATGCATTAGACTGTCACGCATATCGAACAAATTTCGCACGAAAATGACGAATTTATGGAGCACCTGTGTGCACAAATTTTTCAAATACGCCCCCAGCTATGTGGGTGAGTGACAGCAGACAGCCGGAAGATTCATTATATAAAGCACGACTAATCTAATCCAATTCTTCTGCGCAGTTTGCCTCTGCTTCCTGCCCTGCGGTCTGATCTTTGGCTACACGCTCTGCTCCTTTGTGGCCGATCGGAATCTGAGCGTCGACCTCATTGACTATGGCCCCCTGATACTGGGCGCCTCTCTGGCTCTGCTCTGCGCCGCCGGCATCCTGGTCATCAAGTATATCAAGCACTGCATCGTCTACTGGCACCCCTTCATCCTCATGGTCGCAGGCGTCTTCCATCTAATCTCCAGCTGCTTTTACTTTGCTGATGGCCTTGGTGAGTTTTCATTCTAATTGCGGGGGGACATAATTGGGTATATAGAATATATACTTAATATATTGTATAGTTTTGGTTATTCATTAGAAAAATTAGAAGTTGGCTTACATTACTAAAATCTTTTCAATACAATTCTTAATTTAAAGAGAAAATATTTTTTTTAATTTATAGATCATTTAATTGAAATTAACTTCCAATATCTGGGCAATCTCGATCAATTTCAATGTTTTTAAAATATACATAAACAAAGTTTACTCAATTTTTACTGATAAACGTAATAGAGTCCTTAGGGAGGATCTATCCAAATATATAATTTCTTCAACATTGTTTTGCCAGAAAATTAATATCTTGGAAATGGTGAAGTCTTGTAATATACACAAATATTTACATTATACATTTCTATAAAACCATATCGTATTATAATAACCTAACGGTTATAAAAGCATAAATCCTCAGGAATAGTGCAGCTCTACAACTGAGGGCCATATAAGTTTCAAGATATTACAACTTAGTCTCCAATTCTGAAACAGCAAAATAATATTTTTTAAATATTTATTTAAAAAAAAAAAAATTTATTAACAACAATTTTTATGACAGTGAATATAAATGCTAGATAAAATCAAATATATTACAACTTATAAGAGTATTGCACCTAACTATATATATTTACATATATAAATCTTACCAAGAAGATTCACACAGTTTATAAAACATATATTTGGCTCCTATTTATTTAGTTAAAATTCATGTATAAAATCAACTAGAGAGAGGGGAAAAAATAATCAAGGCTTTTGCTAATACAAATAAAAGTTTTAGACATATGTATGTACATACATACATATATCAAAAGGCTTTAGCTTTAAATGCCATAATCAAATGCATAAATTGATTATTATAAGATTGTAAATAGATAGATTATAATGTCTTAGCATATAATTTCAATGTCTTATTATATACTCTAAATTCATCTACTTTGCTTATGCTAATTACCCATCTCCCTCTCTCTTTCTCTGTCTCTTTTCCTCTTTCTCTGTTTCACTCTCATGTGAATTGTGTTCGTCTCTTTGCTGCATCAACGGTCTGATCGAATGGAAATTGTTCTATCGCAGATCATGTGGGCGCCTATATGTCGTATGTGTCGCACAGTTTGACCTTTGTGGCCGGGTATGGATTTTTGCACACAATCAGCTCGAAGAACAGCCGCGCCTTGATGATATCTGGCTGCTGCAGCTGCTATCTGCTGGGCATTGCCTCGGCGGTGAGTTTGATTGGCGCCAAGTATGTGGAGAATCTGGAGCATTATAAGGGCCAAGCGGCGACCCCGGAGCAGCTAGCCGATGGCATCTATGTGAACTTTGCGGCCACCTATCTGTCCATATCGATTGTCATGCTGGCCATACTCATTGGGCTGAAGGTGCTGCACGTGCTGGGCACGGTGGACATGACCAACAGTCTGGACAACGATTTGCGAATCGCCAATGCGAATGGCAGCATCTTTGAGGCACGGTCGGATGTGATCAAGCGGCTGCAGTTCTTCTACGTGACCAAGAATCAGCAGTGGCACGTGACGCTGCTGCTGCTCTTTGTGGAGGCCATCCAGTATGCACTCTTCATATTTTTGGTCTTCTGGTTTGCCCTGAACGATGCGATGCGTCTGAATGATTTGGCCCACATCGATGCCATGTTCTGGGTCATCTTTGCTGGCAGCGTTTTGGCCATCATCTGTCTGTGCTTCTACTCCGCCAAGGTGCACTTTGTGACGACACAGCTGCTGCTGCTGGTGCTTACAATGCTGGCCATGATTATCTATGGGGCGACCGGCTCGAAGGTGACCTTCTGGCTACTCCTGGTGCTCTTTGGCCTGGGCTACTCGAGTCTCCAAATTGTGCTGCTGGAAGTGACGCACCTACGCTTCACCGAATGCATCATCTTTGCATCCTACACACTTAAGCTGGTCAGCACCAGCGTCGTCTACTACTATTTCGTGGCCAATGTGGAGAACTCCTATTTCTATACCAAGGACGAGAGCACCTTAATTGCTCAGGGCTTTGTCTTCATGATAATCACATCTCTGCTGGCGCTGGTCGTCGGCATGAAGGTGCCGCGCACCCATCGCTCCAAGCTGCTGGACATACAGCACGAGGTCTATGGCATTATCTTTATGAAGCATCAGATCGAGCAGCTCAATGTGCGCTGGCTAAACGATGGCACGATCCCAACCATCAGCCAATGATGCAGTTTCTTTCATTTCTATTCTTGTTGTTGTTGTTGTTTATGTTACTATTGTTTAATTACTAATTAGTTTAAACGCTTAATGCACACGATTTGTACGGCCGCTGTGGTATCCCGGCAAAAATGACTTTTGCAACACGAAACATTGGCACAGGGCGTTACCTGATATCCATGTTGCTCTGCAGGACAAATAATCAATATACAAAAAATAAAGCACTCATTGACTCATCAAATACTCACCCAGCTGCACCATAAAATTGTGCAGGGTATCCACATTGCGCACCGTGCTGGCCAATAGCGCTTCGCAGCGATTGCTGCGCATTTCGTAGACAAAGTCAAGGGCAGCAAGCAGCGAGGAGAACTGCGTGTCATCGTAGATGACATCGGCGGCTAGCAGGAGATCGGGTTCAGCGTATTGCGACCAGGGAAACTCTTTGACCTCATGCCAACGCAGCTGGGCACACTTTGGCGTTGCCTCGTCGCTGTCGTTCTCAAAGTTTAAGCAAATATTTTCTTGCATGAGCTTAACACAGGCGCTGCTGCCATCGGTGATGACCACCTGGCCCACGGGCAGCTTCAGTGCCTTGTGCTTGAGCAGAATGCCAAGCAGTCCAGTGCCTGCTCCCAGTTCTAGCACATTTTTGCCCTCCAGTTGACTGGGATGCTCGAGCAAATAGTCGGCCAGTGCCAAGGCCGCCTCCCACGTGCAGAGGCCAGTGGTGCCCTCGCAGACGAAGCTCGTGGACTCGCGCAGTGTGATGTGCTCCTCCGATTGCAGCATATAATGCTTATAGGCATAGATGGAAGGAGCTGGCGCTGCATCCAGTGAGGTTTTGGCCAGCTGGCCACATAGGCTGTTGTAGATGTCGTCGTGCAGCTCATCGTGATCCTTGAGCACATGCATCAGACGCTTCACAAATGCCTCCTGGTAGCTGCGGCGCACCGGAAACTGTTGATTAAGAGGATGTCCACAGGTGGCCGCAATCAGAGCACGTTGCTCATCCAGTTCCAGCGGCAGTTGCAACGTCTACACGAACATAAATCCAATACAATTGCCAATTGACAGGTGCTCGATATCCACTTACCGACCAGGCCATCTTATTGACGGGATAGCAACATAGAAATTGCTGCCGCAGTTTGGCGAACTTGTTGCTTTCCATATTTACGAGTGTGAAATATTCAATTTGCGCAAGTCAACGTGTGGAAACGATCTGGCAGCGCTGCCAATCATTGTGGCTAACTGGCAACTCAACAGCTGTTATTTCAATACACTTCTCCGGCTTAGCATCGATACTTTTTCACGTGCTTGGTAACAGTAGAAGATATTGTGTGTATGAACTATATATTTCAAATAGAATTTAAAAACTTTAATATTGATTTTATAATAAAAAACATATTTATTATATATAATGCACCACTAGATGTGTATTTTGGCAACTGTTTTATTAGATACTTACCATAGGTTAACATAAAATACTTTACTATAGAGCATTTGATTGTCGACTTGACTCATATCATTTGAATTAAGTGGTTTATAAATGTCACATTCAAATTATAAGAGTTTCTTATCTACATTATTTCAGTTGTGACTAATCCTATTTGTTTTAGGTTAGTTGAAATACAACTCATTTCTCTTTGCTCTTGTATTCATTTGAGATCACACAGAATTACATGTAAGGCTATATCAAGATACAAATATACATACATACATACATACATATACATATATGTACATGAAGTTGTGAATGTAACAGTATGACTATCAACAAAAATATACTATGTATTAGATTAGCTTTCAAGGTTAAATAGATATGCTATACTATAAGTCATCTGTGGTATAACTGGAAGCTTTTGTAAATTCTGCATAGAAACTGCATAGTTCGGCCATGTGAAAGTGACTAGAGTGCAACATCTGCGCCCCATAGATGGCGCCACCTGTTCTTTGATAACTGCAGTCAATCGCGCAGAGCTTTACAGGCACACAAACACACATGTATAGACACATTGATACAGTTGTTACGTCGCCAGTTAACGTTTTGTCGCAGCTGTACCGCAGACAAGAAAAACAAAAATTGTTTTTTTTTTTTTTTTTTGGCTTTTTCTCTAGAAAAAACCGTTTATTAAGTTTTTGTTTGGGGACTTTTTTTGTTTCTGTTTTTTTTGTTTACGATTTCTATTGTATGCTAAAAAACATTAAATTTTATATTGTATTGTATTTTTGTTTTTTGTATTTCAGTGTTGAATGCAACAAACTATGCAAATGTCTGTACGTTTAAGTGCATTATTGGAGGGGTTATTTGTCTGTTATATATTGTATGAATATCTTGTAAGTTCCATAAACATTTATGTAAAGTTAAGTGTATATATATATAGAATAGATCATATTTGTAATACATTTATATATATATATTTAGATTGTATACATTTTAAGAATGTATTTTATACTATTTTACGATGTTGTCATTTAGCATGGTTTGTTTTTTTTTTTATCATTCTGTGTTTTCTGTTTTATCGTATTTTTTGTTTTCTGTACTTTTTTGCCTAAACGTATAAAATGCATGTAATTCTAAAACTTATTTAATCAACTACCACGCCCAAATGGGCCTCTTTCCACATTTAAGTTGTTTCCTCAAAAAAATTATATTTATATATATATATGTGTGAAAAAAAATAAAGTATTATATAAAATAGATGCAGTATTATTTGTGTACTCATTTCTGATGTGTTCAAAGAAATGTTTGTTGGCCAATTTGCGATGTTGGTCAATTGGCCCGATCGCCCGCTGTCCACGTTGCGCCATGTGGCAGCCGCAACACAGTTGCAACGATCGCTGGCATCGCGCTCGCCACCTTGCCGCACATGCAACGCTTAAGCGCTGCCACAGGAAGCGTTGCTCTCACTCACCCGAGGATCTGATTTGGCGGCCGGAGAACGTACAGCAGCTTCTTTCGGTTCTGTCTGTTTGGTTGTTGTTATTGATGATGTTGGGGACTGCTGTACGCTGCCGTCTTAGAGTTCAACACTGCCTGTGGCAGCACGCTGCATGCGCTGTTGGAGTTAGGGGCGATGTTCGAGATGGCGGCCCGATGCCAGCGATCTGGCTGCAACGGCATCTACCGTAGGTTCGTGTTTTGATGGCGACTGCCGACGCAATGTGGTCAGCGGGCGATCTACAAACTTAAAAAACTAATATACAATTCTAATATAATCATAATAATAATAATAATAATAATAATAAGTATTACAGTTATTAATTATAATATTCATAGATTATGTTTTTATATGCGTGTGGTTATATAATAATGCTCTCTATATGTAGATAGTTTTTATATTTATGCTGTGTAAGATATTAAATGAAATCAAGCTCCAATTGACGAATTTTGTTAAACTATTAATCAAACTATGCACGTATATATAATATGAATGTGATTTGTTGTGTAATCTGTTGTTGTTTGTTATCATTATTTGCTTTCTTGCCGCTTAAGCACGCTCGCCACGGATGCGACGCGCCAACTGAATATCCTTGGGCATAATGGTGACACGCTTGGCGTGAATAGCGCACAAGTTGGTGTCCTCAAACAAGCCCACCAAATAGGCTTCAGAAGCTTCCTGCAATCGCGATAGACACTCATATTATTCATTTTCAATTTAATTAGCATTTGCCATTACTCACCTGCAAGGCACCAATAGCGGCCGACTGGAAACGCAAGTCGGTCTTGAAATCCTGTGCGATTTCACGCACCAAACGCTGGAAAGGCAACTTGCGGATGAGCAACTCGGTCGACTTCTGGTAGCGACGGATCTCACGCAGAGCCACTGTACCGGGACGATAACGATGGGGCTTCTTAACACCACCTGTGGACGGGGCCGATTTACGGGCTGCCTTAGTGGCCAGCTGCTTACGTGGAGCCTTGCCTCCAGTAGATTTACGGGCGGTCTGCTTGGTACGTGCCATAGTTAATTAGTTCTGCAAGATGGATAGGATTCGATTGATGGATTAACCACATATTGAATATGTCACTGTTAGAGCTCTGCGACGCTCAGCGCCGAAGCGCTGGCGCGCGACTGATACGAATGTGGCAAATGTCGCTGCAATGAAGGCCACAACCGCAACAGCAGCACCAGCAGCAGCAGAAGCTACAACATCTACATCAGCAGCGAGGGTTGAAATCGTCGTTAGCTTCTCAGCAGCTGCAGAAATTTTCTTTTTGTTCAGTTTCACGCTGTGCATTTTCCTTAGCCATTCGGCTTGGCTGCCTTCTGGGAACACTTCAAAACTTCCACTTCAATTGCGACGTCGTCGTCGTCGTCGCCATCGTCTGCTGATGCTGTTGCAGCCCACAGCTTTGAGTGCCCCCACTTGAGCCATTGTGTGAGTGCATACATTTTTTTTTTTTTTTTTTTTTTTTTTTTTTTTTTGTACCATGAATCGCTCTTTTTACACGGCCTCTGCATTTCTTTTTCTTTTGTGCTCTGCCACCACTCGAGCGTCGTGAATTTTGCGTTTTGCTTTTTATGCGCAGAATCAATCAAGTTGAAGTAATGAGTTGTAGTTTTTAGTTTTAGATCTACAAATCGTGCCACACGCATACAAACACAGCCGCACACATACACACACACACTCAGAGCAGTCGCGTGGAAAATATGCACACCAAAACTTTCTAGAGGGGCCACAACAAACGGTAAAAACGACACTCGAGTAAACATAAACAAAAAATAAAAAGCATCGATAGTTTTTTAGGTCGAAAGCTTGCACACAGATCTACCAGAATTTGAAAGTCTATTGATGTTTGCAAATACATACATAAATATATTGATCGATTTGCAACTTGTTCTATACAAAATTCTATCAAAAGTTTATATTTATTTAATATATTATGGAAGTACCCAACAAAATCTATTACTGAAACTAATCGCTTGGAGTATAATATTTCTAATGCTTAGCTCAGTCTAGAATTTTCTATTTATTGCCATATTACAGACTAAGGTTTGATATTTGTTTGTTCAACATTTGATGCGTGATTTTTCTTAGATTTATATAAAATATAATTTACATACATATGCAAAACTTTCAAATGCAATTGTCCCAATTTGCAAATGAATTCAGGTATCTATACCATAAAAATGCTTGATCAACTGCATACACTCACACACACATACACGCAATTGGATCACATACATACATACATACGTACATATGTATGCTGCAGGTGCTTCATTTTGTGCTATGCTTATTTCATAACAATCATAAGAGCAATGTGAACGAAAACAAAAACTTGGCGCACATTTGAATAGCAAACGTGCAAGCGGGCTGGCAATATTGCGCATTAAGCGCAAACAACGCGTTATTAGCAACAGCAATAGACAAAACATAAGAGTGAGCGAAAGGCAGAGCTGTAAACAGGGAGCGAAAGGTGCCCAAACGAAAATTGCGTCGTTCGCATTTAACGCGCGCAAAGCAACGTCATATATTTGTGCGTCTGTGTATGTGAAGCAGCTGCACATCTTAAGAGCAAATGCTTACACATGTATGCGTGTGTACAGACATCAAAATTTCAGTAATTGGCCCGCTATATGTTCACATATGCGAAACAAAACGAAACTTGAAGAAAAACAACTGGCACGCACACACACACACAAATATATATGTATTTAGACACGCACAAGCTCACGTTCAAGTGTTGATGCGCATGTGTCACGAACCGAGTGTTTGCATGTGTACGTGTGTCTGCCAGTATACACACATACAATTGAGTCAAATAAAAATAACAATAATCAAAATACTCGAAGTCAACTATAAAGTACTACAACAAAAATCAGACGAGCAAAACAAAAACATAAACATACACGCACACCCTTCCTCATTTGTACATTAGCAGCCCACGAATGTTCCCGAGTATTAAACAAATATTTCGCAATTATTATAAACTTTTTACTTCCAACTTGTCTGCAATAGCCGCCATTTTGAAAAAGGCAACAACGCAAGTACACCACACTAAGTGTGCCCATGCATTCGTCGTGCAAACGAAGTCACCATCGTTGTTGCGCGGTGTGTATCCACTAAAATAAAAAAGCTAAGCTAGCACGGAAAAGTGGTGCTCCGCCGGCCGTCTATAGGAGCACCCCACATGAAAAAAAAAAACCAAAACAATAGGCTATTGCACACACTAATTACGCCGCTGATAGCATTAAACTTGTCACATTCACCGTTTAGCACAACACAAATTCAGCTAACAAAACAAATTTAATAAAATAAAAGGCACACTCACCGTGACGAAAAGTAAAATTATATTTGTTTCTTTTTTTCTAAGAATTTTCACGGAGAACCCGATCTGCTTACTGCGGAGAACGATTTCACAATGATGCAGTATCGATTTTTGTAAAACAACTTGTATCGATTGTAGTTCGATTTCTAGTTCAGCAATATATCGGCATGAAAAATATCAGTATTAAAACAGACAACAATCGATAAGTGAGCAAATAAATTTAAATAATTATTCTTAAATAAAAGTATATCGATATTTTAGCTTTGGTAAACAATGTGTGGTCATACTGGAATTGGCGCCAAACTTTGAATATGCACTAGCACCTACTTTGTAATAATATACATACATATCTGAATACGTTTATTTACTGCGCAGTTTGCGACTTTTCGCTCAATTCAAACAAATATTTCATCAAAATTTATCGTAGCCCTTGACAACTTTGCCTCCAGCCGGCGCTATGGCCTGGTTTCGTAGGACAGAAGAGGCAAAACGTGAAAAGGGCCCGCAATCATCGGAAAGCCGAATCAGTGAGCCGCGACTGCCAGCGACTGCAGGTAATCTATGCCGAATCTTTCTTTTATATACATATTGTATGCAACAATTGAGAGCTTGCTGTAGAGCGGAAGGCTGAAAAAGAAGACGAAGTCGAGCAAGCAGAGAGCGAACTTACAACACCGACTTCACAGTCCAAGGAAACAGGGCTATTTAATTCAAGATTTCAGGGACTGTTAGCCCCGGTCTTTACTTGTTTCAAGGACGATGAGTGAGTCTATAAACCATCTGCCGACAATCATCTAGATACACGCACATGAATATATATATATATGTATGTGGGTGCAGTCGTAGATCTCTGGACGTGCGTCCCATCAATCGGTATGCGGAATGGCTACGCAGTCAAATGATTTCAGGAGTCCTAATCAATGGCGTCGTTGGCGAGGGTCCAATGATGCGTGTGCGCGAACGTAAGGCGAACTGCGAATATTGGCAGCGTGCCGCCGTCCGGCATAATCTGATGATAATGGTTCAGGTGGGTGGAGCGCCGCTGCCCGATGTCCTCTCGCTGGCCGCCCACGCCGAGCTGGTGCGCGTTAGTGGCGTTGTCACACTGCCTGAACTGTTCTATCGTCCGCACAACGTGGATCAATTGGTTCAATATTGCCTGAGTGTTTCAAGCCGTTGCCCGACAAGACCATTCTTCTACTATCACATGCCCTCGATGACGGGCGTGGAGCGTAAGTTGCAATAACTAATGCAAAAGCCAAAAGATCAGATTAATAACGCTTGCATCTGCCTTGCAGTAGACATGGTTGAGTTCTGCTCGAAGGCCGAAAAGTGTATACCGAATTTTATGGGTCTTTACTATGCCAGCGCCGATCTGGAGATGGGTCAGCGCTGTTTGCGCATTGGACGTGTCGTCATGCTGGCATCCACGGCATTGCTGGCCAGCGGCCTTATGTCCGGCTTCAATTGTAGCAGTCTGGTCGTTGTCAACATTCGCCCCGATCTGGTGCACAGGATTTGCGATGCCTTCGACGATAATGAGCTGCAGCTGGCCAGGGACGTTCAGAGGGAGCTAAATCAACTCATCGAGATACACACGCACGACAGCCAAATGGAGTACTGGGTGGTTTCCATGAAGAATTGGTTTAACAAAGAGTTTGGCTCACGGCAAGTTGGTAACTTTTGCGCTGGCCCAGCACGGATTATACGCTAGGCTCACTTTCACTTCAAGTGTTTAAATAATTCATATTGTGTATCACAACAGTCGCAGCAACCTTTATGAGGAGTAGACCGAACTGATTTGTGTTGATTACTCGCAGAAAGATAGCCAAGGTATAGCTGTAGTATATAGCTGTGTATACAGAGAGTGAAGGCTGAAGCTCATAGAAACTAACTTGAAATTTTGGTATTAAGGGTTTCCGTTATCCAGCTGGCAGATATTTTCCAATATAAAATACAAATAAGCTAATTGAAATCTAAATATTAAAAAAAAATTTAAAAATAATAAATAAAGTAAAATGTTAAATATAGTAATTTATGCCTGATTCAAAGATAGCCGGAATATATATGGGTTTCATCATATTTCTTTATAAAATAGTATAAAAATAATTTTGGGCTCTCTTTAGGCTCTCCATTTATAGTTCAGAATCGTCTTTTGGCTGTAACAAATAAATTGTTAAGGCAATAAATAATAATTGTTGTATGATAATCAAAGGCTGTTGAAATACCTGAAGTATAAGCTTATATATCAGATATGCCTGAATAAAGCTGTTTCCACAACTTTTTCTATAACTACCTATAAAATTATTCTATGTAGAGCGTTGAGCTCTTTACTTTTTTTTAGTTAACAGGAATGATGGATTCCAATTAATGTTAATTGAAGTTCGCTTTATTGCCAAGCAGCTCAGCTTCGCATCTTTGTGCATATATCAATGTGCTCGATGGATATAAAATATAAATAAAACATAGTTTTTGAAAAATTTCAATCAAATACATATACATATTTTTTGGAATGTGATTAATACACTAGCTCCGATCAAATTAATATCTATCCAGGTGCAGGCGCTCGTGCCGCAGCTGCGAGGCATGGGTTCCGAATCGTTTCTGGCAATGGCCGCATTGAAAGCGTCGCTGTCCCTCGTGGACGACACGCACATGCCTGCTGATGGCACTCTTGTGCCGGAAGAGCTGTGGACATTGCTTGCACTTGAACTTCTCCCAGTCTGGATTGTGAATGCGCAGATGCGTGAGCAGCTCGGTGCGTGTTACCTTGGCAGCACCGCAATGTTCGCATATGTGTGGCTTCTCCTTCGCATGCCGTTTCAGGTGTTCACCGAGAGCATTTTTGGTGCTATATCGGCGATTGCATTGCTCACAGATAAGCTCCAGCTCGTCGCTGGCTGCCTTTGTGGCAGCGGCCACAGCCGGATGAACGTTACGCACATGCGAACGCAGTTGTTCGTATCGTGTGAAAGCTTTGTCACAGTTGCGACAGAGGAATGGCTTCGGGTGACCCTCATGCACGCTGCGTATGTGCGCCTCCAGATAAGGCAGTTTGTACACCTGCTTGCCGCACTGCTCGCAGGCGAGCAGCTTCCGTTTGTTGGCAGCAGCAACTGCCGCCGCAGCTGCCGCCTCCTCCGCTTCTGCCTCTGCCTCTTCTGTTGCTGCACAGCTGCTCATAACGGTCTCATCATCATTTGTTGAAGCCTGGCTACGATTGGTCACATCGACGTCTGCATCAGCATCTGCATAAGCATCGGCATCAGCACCTAAGCCAGCATCAGCAGCGGCACATCTTTCGTGCTCGAAATCGTATTCTTGTTGATGTTCCGCCTCAGCTTCCATGGGCTCCGTTTTCACAAGCGGCAACTGCAAAAACGCTAGCTCAGCCCTAAAACTAGCTGACTCAACTGTAAAGATTTGTATATACAAACCGAGTGATCAGCATCAGCATCCGCAGCATTAGCATCAGCGTCCGTATCTGGGATCTGAACTTCTGGCTGCTCAATCAAGGTCAGCTCCAGGTGCCTTAGCATCTCGTTGCTCTGCTCGGCGACAGTGCATAGCTGCTGGAAGTATTCCATGGCATTGTAGCACAGCGCACATATTTGCTGCGGAAAGGTGTCCGGTTGCTGAAAAATGTCAATGGCAAAAAACTGATTCAACATTTCTGCCAAGTGTGGAAGAGCCTTCGAATTGTAGCTCGTTTTGTTCCTTTGTAGATAATGAGTATCTTTGGCTGGTGTTGCATTTGGTGACTGTTGTTGCTGCTGCTGGCGCAAATGTCGCAGACAAATACGACAAAGCTGCGAAAGATTTGCTAAGGCTAACATTTTAACACTAAAACCTCTTTAATCGCTTTGCGCACGAAACGCACAGTCGTTTGGAATTCAGAGTTTGCAGTGTTACCGTTTTTTTTTTACACTTACTTTTCCATCGTTCCATATGTGTACGTATGCAAATTATTAATGTGAATAATATAAAGCAAAATAAAACAAAATTGTTAGAAACAAACACAAAAATAGGTGCATATAAACTTAGCCAAACTGTTGCGAAGTACATTTTTTTTAACCTACAGACATTTAAGTTGCTTATCGATGTATTTATTTATAATCGAATAATCGAAACAATTGAATTATGTCAAAAGAAAATTAAATGCGAATATAGGTGGAGTTCGCTATTGGTCACACTTTCGCCGTGTCTCGCGTTTTCTGTGTCTTAGTATCATAAAGTCAACCAAAATAGCTGATTATCTGTATAGTTAGCATCAAATTATAGTCAAGACTTCCAATTATAATTAAATAAATAATTCATAAAAAATATGGCGCTAAATCCACAGTACGAAGATATTGGTAAAGGCTTCGTTCAGCAATATTATGCCATATTTGACGACCCGGCGAACCGCGCTAATGTGGTAAACTTTTACAGCGTAAGTGGCGTCCCGCATTGGGCTATGGAAACTCTTTGACTATTTAATTTCGATAGGGAACCTAAGCAGCATACACACTCCACATCATTGGTTGCCATATATGTACTATATGTGTAAACGAACAAGGGCAATATTATTGTTCCCAGTCGCAGAGGTGACGCGCATGGCGCCCTTGACAAAAATGCCTAGAGCATAATTCTTGCTCGCACCGATAAAAAAGAGCGCGCAAATGATTATTTCGTGATATTCGCCGCTCTAAAAATGCTGTTCAATAATTAAATTATTACCAGACATGTATATGTGTGCACAGGTTCGGGTATAATGTGGCTTTCTCGAAATTTCCCATATAAAAGTATGACACACACACGCATACATATACATAAACACAGACGTCTTCATATATGCTAAATTTGCACGAATATTCATGTTGTATATATAATTCGTATATGTGTGTGTATATACATATAAATATATATGTATACATTGCTGTATATGTATATGCAGAAACGCACTCATACACGCGCACACACACTCACAAACTAATCGAATTTTTGTAAATGTTTCTCATTTAATTTTGCACAGGCAACGGAGTCCTTTATGACTTTCGAAGGACACCAAATCCAAGGAGCTCCAAAAATACTTGAAAAAGTCCAGGTGAGTAGGGCTAAATTGAACTGCAAAGGCAATCGATGTATTATTATCTTCTGTTTTTTCTTTGGTAATATAGAGCCTCACTTTCCAAAAGATCACACGAGTAATTACAACGGTAGACTCGCAGCCCACATTTGATGGTGGCGTTTTGATAAATGTCCTAGGACGACTACAGGTGAGAATCATATGAGAGCTTTGAGCATTAAAACCATATATATATATATAAAGAAGGTTTGCATATATATATGTAACTATATGTATGTACATATATGACTATATTAATGCAGACCGATGAGGATCAGCCGCATGCGTATATTCAGACCTTTGTACTGAAACCTGTGGGCGTTAGCTTCTTTGTGCAGCACGACATCTTTAGGCTTGCGCTGCACAATGTGTAGCCAATCGCAATCAGCTCGACCGAATGCAACAGCTACGGCAAACAACAACAGCAACAACAACAATCAAAATCACACTCTGAGAGCGATCCTGGCCAGGCAAAGTAAACAGCATTCTGTTGCATCTAATCGTAACAAAAAGTTAATTGCCACATTGACCTACTAAATGAGTTAAATATTTTTGGTATAACTGTTCTATTGAAACATGCTAACAAACAACACACACTACTCGCATACAAAACAACAATTTATGTACATAAATACAAACATAAACATATATGCACTCATACATAGACAGACCTAACTATAGCTGTATCCATCCTGTCGCCGGATGCGTCAATAAGCGATCATCATGTTCTACTCTACAGGCAGATTATTTTCATTGATATTGCTGAAAGTATTATTAAGAAATGTTGGCATTGCATGGTTTTAACGGTACCTGCCACGCGGCGATGCTTCTTCAATGCACTTTTTGCCTCGGACCAGTTAATGTGGATGGAGTGCCCTTGCAGTCAAATTATCGAGTGCGTGGCTTCCGGATACAAATTGATGTGATTAATAGGATCGAAGCGGAAATTGATATGATCGATAGAATAGAAGCGGATCAATTTTCTGTATATATTTTACACTGTATTCTATATTGTTAAATAGAAGCTTCTATTTGTTGTATAAAAATGGCCGAACAATGTAAATAAATAGCAAGCAATATAAACATTGATATTAATATGTATATACCTAAATGTAGAATATAGAATCACAAGAATTTTATTGTATCAGCATATTTATGTAGTGAACTCAGTGAATAGTCAAATAACAATGTCTATTTAAGATCAATTTCTTGTTTATATATGAGTTATCAATATGCAAGTCCATAGTGTACGTGAGATACAGTTTATTTACCTGCAAGAGTATTTGAGCTTCGGTGCACCGAAGCTATCCATTCATTCATGCGGCGTATATTTGGTCTATTTAACTGTGCCCAACTTTGTTTTGCTCCTTCAAAACTCTTCTAATTTCTATTTCTAATTTCCTTGATTTCTAATTTGTTTAATCTTTGAGCACGTATTGATCCACACATGATACGCAAACTATTTAATATTGCTATTAAGTATTGCTGACATTTTATGTAATGTGAATGCGTTTTTAATCGAATTACAGTGCGACGACGATCCTCCACACGCTTTCTCTCAGGTGTTTGTGTTGAAAGCCAATGCCGGCACCTATTTCGTTGCTCATGACATTTTCCGCCTTAACATACACAATTCTGCCTAAGACAACGCAACACAGCATCAACATCAAAATCAACAACAACAACGCCAGAACAACTCACAGCAGCAACAACAACAGCAGCAGCAGCAGCAGCCGACATCAACAACAACAAGAACATCCAAAGATGCCCCAAGAAAATGATGATAATGACTTAAGACGACGTGCATATTTTTCTCACGTCAATGAATCATGGAAAACCAACAAAAACAAAAGCAAAGCAAACACAATAAAAATTTAAATCTAACTACTTTAACATTGTATAAACGCAACCAAGCTACTTTTCATGAATTTCCATGTCAGCAGCTAATTGATGTACCGCTACATGTGAGGGTGTGTCTCTCCCTCTCTCTCTCACTCACTCTCACTGAGTTTGTTTGTATGTGTATGTGTGTGTATGTGTGTGTGTGTGTGTCTGTGTGTATATGTGTATTGTGTATGTTTAGCCTAATTGTAATCACCTTTAATGCACAATGCGGGCTTATATATATTATACACATGTATATTTTTTTATTGACATGAATTTGCACTCAAAAATGTAAAAACTATTTAAAAGCAAAGTGAAAAGAATAAAAAACAAAGTATGTATTAGCAATAGAGCAATGTCCCTTTTCCTGTTTTTCGTTTTTGCCCTAATTTTACATTTGTCACACATTCTTTATGATTTGATAACTAGCATGTATGTATGTATGTATGTATGTATGTGTGTATGTATGCATGCATGCAGAAAGTATCTGTCTCTTAAGTATAATACGATTGTAAATGCAGCGTCAAGTGTGGGTGGATGGGCATCGATCCTGATATATTATTTATCCCGAAATGTAAAGATCGCATCGAAGCCAAACAGCACACCATTCACAATGGACAGTGATGCCTTGATCAGCGCCAGATCCCGGGTGCGTGTGCGGAACGAGAACTCCCAGGCCTCGATTATGAAGATCCCGCTGGCCACAAACAGGGCGCAGCCCAGAACGCTGAAGAAGATGTCGATGCGTTTGTGAATGGGTGCACGCATCAGAACGCCTGGACGACATAAAAGCATTGATAATGATTGCGAATAGAGACATGCGTGCATGCTAATTGAGTGTGGTTTACCTGCGAACACACCTATGACGACGATAATATAGCCAGTGAATGTGCCTGTCGCCATGAATGAGGTCATAATGTCGCGATCGTTAAAGCTATAGAAGTGCAGCACTAGGCAGGCAACGGAAAAGGCCTAAAAGAGAGGAACAAAAGTTGAAGCAAAGCGAAATGTTTAGTCCGGAACAGCCAATATATGTATGTATGTATATAAGATCAGTTGCGAGATCATTTAGAAATGTGAAAATCGTAAGCACCTAACTGTTTACTGAAATGTGAGTATATGTAATTTCATGCTTATATTTTGTATATATAACAGAAGGGTACGATACGCCTATGTAATATAAGTACAAGTATACACAAATAATAAAGCCAGTAGCATAGGCTGCATATGAAACTGTGCGATCAATTTCAAGATCAGCTAGAAATGAAATAGAAAACTCCCAATTGTTTACTGAAATCGAAGTACATATGTATATGTAATTGAAGTGAATTGTGTATAATTCGATTGTATAAGTGTGAGTATATTTAATATAGCATACGTACTTGTATGTACTATAAACATATCGCACAGTATTTGAAGAGCTTGCACAAGACAAATTGGGGAGTATTGAAAGGGGGAGCTTGAAAATATGAAATCAGAGCATATATAATATATATACTTGTGATATATGCATATACATATATACATATATACTTGTGAAGTATATTATAAGGAAACAGTGTTTCTGCTGACCCTGACAATCCATTGAAAGTGGATCTTGTTAATTATATATATGTAAATTTGAATCAGTAGCAGAGTTAATGTAGTACTACATATATAATATCTCTGACTGTTGAACAACTAACTAGAAAATTGGAATGTCATACATAAATACTCATTTAACAGATCGAGCAAGTCAAGTTTTTTCTACAATAGCAATAATACTGTTATCTATGTATGTAGTTGTATAAGCCTAAGTCGTACGGTTCTATTTACAAGAGCTTATATCTTAAAATCTTTGAGTTCTTTCGAAATTCCAATAATGTTTTGAGTAACTATTCGGCACAGCAGTTAGGGTATCTGCTAGTCAGGCACTCCTATGAAACCATTTATATTATAGTGAAATTTTAGTTTTCTTAGCTATTTAATTTGTATAGTTCGAGTGATCACTTGCACTTTAAACAGAATACAAATTTGCTTTACCAATTCTAAAAATTTAACCACATTCAGGCGACCTTTTCGTTCACCGTGAGACATTTTATGCACAACAAACACAAGAAAAAAAAATAATAATAAATAAAATAATTGAATTGTTCCTTTCTGATATCCTTTGAGCAGGGCCTGCGCCTAGGGCGTTCGGAATTCGAGTTGAATGCGACGCGCGTGCACGACCAATGTGGAACGATCACTGAGCTGCAATTGCAGCCCCATCCGTATGTTATGTAAATTCAGCACATTATGTTTTATGTTTAGCAGCAGCAAACAATGGGCGCATAGTTAAATGAGCGCGAAATTAATTAATTACACTCAAGAATCGCTGGAGGAAGAGGCAGTTCACTCTGAAGAGCGGCTCGCCTGCGGTTTTCTTTAGCAAAATGTTGACAGACCCACAACCGGGCCCCAGCCAGCCCAATGACGAAAAGCGGAGACGCTGCTGCTGACTCTGATGACGATGATGATGATGATGATGAGAGATTACAGCGCACTTTAGTTTAAGTAAGACAACAACAACAACAACAACAACTACTGGAAATATTTGAAGCAAACTTGCAGCTGATTGAGTTAAGCTGCAACTGAGCTTTGCGCACATAAGTTGGCATTTTTAATTTGTTCACAAAATTCTGATGAAGGTCTCTTGAATGAGAGCACCCTAGCCATGGACCAAGCCAGTCCTCTGGCTAGATCTTGGCTATGCTCTAGATTCGCTGGGATTGCAAATTTGAGATAATTTTGAACAGAGCTTGTCAGCTCCAATTCGAGTCTTCAATTTTTTTTTAAAATTATGCATTGAGCTTTGAACGAAATAAAACTAAAATGTTAACGAGCCACAGGTCATGTGCCATTAAAACTGGCTTATCTTCAGAGTATTTAAAAATCTTGAAGAGAAAACTCAAAGTAGAGACCCAATTGAAAGTCTTATACATATAGGCGTTTGCTTTAGAGTTACATTCGTATCATAAAAACATAAGGTAAGTAAAATAAGTAAAATCGTTCTCAAAGTCTAAAACAGTCTTATAAAATGAACTAATTGAATCTTATACTTATAAGAGTTAGCATAGGCGCGTTAGCTGTGCATGTAAGTGTCGTAACTTAAGAGATTAATTCCAAGAACTGACTGAATGTCTTATACTCATTATAAGAGTGTCCAAAAGAGTTAATAAGCTATGCAAAAGGTCTACAAGGAAATAATTTCAGCTGAAGAGTTGATTGATAGTCTTATAAGAAATAGAAGAGCTCGTATAATGATATATTAAAGAGAATACGAGTTTGTAAAAAAGTATTTATGAGCTAAGCTGAGTAGTGCCATAAAATATTTAAGTAAAAAACTCATCTATAGACCTGACTCACAGTCTTATACGCGTATGCCTATAAGCTGTATAAAATTACAATAAACCCTTTAAGGGTACAACGTCAATTGCAGGTCTTATATGCATTATAAGACTTTATCTGAGCGCGTCATGTCAGTGTCACGTAAAAGGAAACTAGACTTTTGCATTGCATAGCTTAATAATTTATTTATTTTGAAGTTAAATCAGCATCGAGTCTATTTGCAATTTTAAACGATCTCTCACGTAATGCCTTTCAACTAAATGTGCATGTAAGTAATTTTAGAGCTGTCAGTATTTCTGTACTAATACTAGGCCCCCCGCCAAATCGTCGCATCTGGGCTAATTTGAAAATTATTCGCTTTTTGTTTTCAATTCACGACAATTACAGTAATTTTTTTTATTTGAGCTTTTGTCAATTCATTTAATCGCTCTGATGTGCAGATGTGTGACGCCAGCAACATTAGAGGTACACTCTAAACTAGGGTTTACCTAACTTTTTTTTATGAAGAGTAATAATCCAGTTTGCGTTGATTTTGTTTTCATAACACTATAAACTTGATAATTGTTGCTGAAATTAATATTTATAGATTTTGAATTATGAAATCTAACAATCTTCTAGTTCGACAAGGGCTAAATGAAAAATAAAAAACATATATTACTGACTCTGTCACACATGATCTTTGGGGGGCATTAACAAGCTAGCTAAACCGGTTGAGTAAATATTTAGTTAAGATTACGTCGATATGCTGTCGGTAGAATCGAATTGACATCCCACGAGATATGTAAGTGCATAGTGCATCCATTCATACATACATATATAGCATATAGTTAGGGTTAGGCATTAGAGTGCGAGTCAATCGTCAAGTGAATGTCAAGCCGAAACAATGCTGCATTACGAGCTAATCTCACTGGAAAATGAGGTGTTCCGCTGCTATATCGGCTGGACGGCGTTGCTGGTGCTTAAAATGTTTGCGATGAGCCTATTGACCGGTCTTATGCGATTTATAACTTTGGTAAGTTTATGTACATGCATATGTGTATGTGTGTGTGTGTGCGCGCTCTTTTGTTTTGATAGTGTCAGTCTGACTCAGCGCTTTCTACATGAGCATACAAGTGATAGAGAGTGCGAGAGAGCACAAGCGAGAAGGATAGAGAGAGAGAGAGAGAGAGAGAGAGAGAGAGAGAGAGAAATGCGCGCAAGAGAGCGGAGCATACGCCGGTATATACATATGTACATACATACACACATGCATATAATAAGAATATAGACAGCGCTCACGCCAGTTGATAGTTTGCAACGTACGAAAGCGGTTCACTCACTGCTAGTTGACAAAACGTGTAAATAAATCGAATTAGAAAGATGAGTCTGGAACTGCTTACCCTAAACAACCCGGTGTTCAAGAGCTTCACGTTCTGGGCCGGTGTGTTGGTGGTCAAAATGTTGGCCATGTCTTTGCTTACGGCCATCCAACGTTTCAAGACCAAGGTGAGCTAGAGTGATGCCGTTGCTACTAGGTCAAAGTCCGGTCAGCAGGTGAAAGTGCATAGATTATGAGAGAATTTATCAATTTTTGTTGTTGCTATTTCGTTTGGCTCTTTAGACATTCGCGAATCCAGAGGATTTGATGTCACCGAAGTTGAAGGTTAAATTCGATGACCCCAATGTGGAGCGTGTGCGCCGTGCGCATCGCAACGATCTGGAGAACATTCTGCCCTTCTTCGCAATCGGCCTGCTCTACACACTAACGAATCCCAGCGCCTTTCTGGCCATCAATCTATTCCGCGCTGTTGGCATCTCACGCATTGTCCATACCCTGGTCTATGCCGTAGTCGTGGTGCCTCAGCCAGCACGTGCGCTTTCCTTCTTTGTGGCACTGATTTCTACCGCTTACATGGCCTTCCAAGTTATCGCGGCTGCTGCGTTTTAATTGTTGACAATAATTGTCGTCTTAGCTTAAACAGAGCCTTTTTATATATGAACGAAATAGCGCCAAGTGTAAATTGTTTATATTTAACGGCCAATATATTAAAATTTTATACACATTGTACAGTCTTCTTGTAGTTCATTGTAATTGCCTCTACAGCTTGTTGCATACAAAGCGGCTACTATTATTACAGAAATTAAAATTGAATGTCAATATTGGGAACGGAAAATATCGCACCATCATATCTTATCGATAAATCACAAGTACCTAATAAAAACCACTGTTTAAAAACTAGTTGGAAAGTGGGTCCAAAGGTTGAAAGACGGAGGATCTAAGCGACTTGTATTTTTAGCATCCCATGAAAGTTAAACGATATCATTATTGCATTTTTCATCAATAATAGTAATTAATATTCATTTAAAAAAAAAAAAAATTAAATATGCAAATTTATCGCTCTTATGGCTATTTTTCCACACATCGATATCTTATCGCAATAGCTTAACACCTATCGATACAAACTTTAATAATTATATATCGATGTATTCAACTGCACTATCTCGATAGTCGCCGCCAGTCAAATTAGAGGTATATCGCTATCGCTGTGGTTCTGACCACTTAATATATTTTTTTTTTGCGAGCATACAGATTAGTTTTAGTGATATTGTATTTAATATAATTAGATGTCGAACTGTCAGTTCTATATACACATATTGTTATAATCCAAATAAATTACGTGGGCATATGATACGCTATTAAAAGGTATGTATATGTATTTGTGTACCTGTACATATGTTTTTTCATAGTATGCCAGGCCCAACCAGTTTCGCCTTGAGGAAAATCAAAATAAACACATATGAAGCTCTAGCAAGTTATTAAAAGTTTTCACAGTTAAATCAAAAACACATGTTACGCGTTAAATGAGATTTCATGTGAGTGCCAAATATTGCAAAAACTATTTGTGTGGCAGTTTGACCAAAACAATCAAACAATAACAGTGTCGTAGAAAATACATGAATCTGCGCCTGTGTGTGGGTGTGTATTAATGTGTATGTGCGTGTTCTTTTTTTTTGCATATGTATTTGAATATGTGTGTGTGCCTGCTCATCTGATAGGGCATTGCTACATTCGTATGCACCATACATACTCGCACACACACACACATACAGACGTGCAACGCTTCGTGTATTTACCTATGGCAAATACACATGTAAAAAGTCACGTATGTACATATATTAGTACGTCAGATGCAAAGTACGCACATAGCTGCTGAAAGCTTGCCTGGCGGCTCTGCCTTGTATATTTACATATGTATATATGCATACGTACATATGTGCGTGCATACATATGTATGTTTGTTTTTGTTTGTACAATTTGAAAAGCATTAGAGAATAGCAGCAGAAACAGCAACAGTAGCAACAGCAGCACTGCCTAAGGTTCTATCAGGTACGCAGCTGTGATATCCGGATTCGATTGAAACTTCTAGTTCCCGGTGTAGTCGTTATCAGAGCATCACGTGATTCATCATAATCATGTTCATTATCTCTTCCTCGCTCTCTTCCTCTCCCTGTCTGTGTGATCTCGATCTAGCTCGTTTTAATAATCATAATATTAATTGTATGCAATCTTTGGACCCTTCGCTCTGTACTTTAGCATTTTTAGCGCGCACTTGAAAGTTCTCAGTGAAAGGCGAATTTTAATAACAATTTCGAATCAAAATATTGATATAAATCTAGGGTTAACTGCTAGTCATATCGAAATTAGTTTGTCAAATTGCAAAATATTAATAGTTTTACATGCGTTCGATACGTTTGCTTGTTGTGCAGTCAAATTGCACCTGTTTACTGTGACAGCACAGAGACAAATGCATCTGTGATGTACATAGGCACACCTATACTTGTTTACATCCATATATGTATGTATGTGTGTATGTATGTACACACATGTTTACATATGAATTAAACTTAAGTACCGCACAATTACCTTTGATTACGTTTGCTGCGATAAACATGCGTAGCGAATGACATGCGATATACAGTGCCGCTCAACTGAATAGGTCTCAAATATTTACCAAGTACCCTTGTAGCATATCTTTTCGCATAATTTCTGCTATTACAGAAAGATTTTATTACATTTTTATTGAGCCCAATCTTGTTAGATAGTGTTTTAGTTCAAATTCAATTAAACTATATTTTATTTAGGTATTTAAATCTCATTCAACGTATTTTGGGATCCACTTTGAAAAATAATAATTGCTTTAAATGTTACAATACAAATTGGCTCTTTACATCATCATACAAATTAAACTAAGATTTCTAAAACTTTCAGATAATCTAAATGAAAAATTAATAAAAAAATTAATATATATTCAGATAATTTAATTGAAAAATTAAAATAAATATAAATGATCATAAGTTATGCATTTTTTGATCATAGAAAATATATTTAATTGAAAATAGGAACCAATTTTCTTAAATTTGAAACCTATTCAGTTGAAGGGCATTGTACGTATGTGTGTGTATGTACATATGTATGCACATACATATGTGTTTTGTATGTCTGTGCTTAATCTAATGTTCAGTTAGCTATTGAAACTTGACCAGACAAATGTTTTGCAATCGGACTTCAAGCTAGCTAGCATATGTTTCTATTTAAGCCAGAGACCCTGGTAAACAGTGCTTAAGTTTAGGTCACTTTTCATTTGATATTACTTCATACATACGTATATACTTGAAAAATGTATAGAATCTAGGAATTTTAGTGAGCCGTGTCACATCTATAGTATCACATAAAAATTGAAGTTAAATTTTGGCATAAATTCTAAACAGTATTATTTTGAATTAATAGGAATTACGAGTAGAGCATCTGAACGGATTCCATTAAGCCTCTGGGCGACGCCGAGCATTTGGCGCTTATATTGAGGAACGTGCAGACTATTGATTGGGCAGTTGTGTGTATTTGTATGTTTTCAACTCGCACAGACATAAACACACACACACACGTATATGGCATTTCCAATTAGCTGCAGTTGCGGGTTCACACCAGGTTGACGATATCTATAATTGCTACGCTGTGTTCGGTTCTGTTCTGTTTTATTCCTGAAATGGCCTGCTTTTAAATGCATTTACTAAATTGTATTTTCTTGGTTTTTTGTTTTGTGTATTTATCTTTTATTTAGATCACACTTTCAAGGGACGTTTAAGCAAGTCATCAAGCAGTTACCTTGCGGTATATTGGTTAAGCAAATCTGAAATAATATGGAAGCGGCAACAGCCACTTTGGTTAGCGAGCCACAGTTGGCCACTGCCCCAGAATTGCCCAGCACATCATCAAATGCCGGCAGCAATGAGAATGGCAGCGACAACAATGCCATGGAGCGTGTGGACACTGACAACATTGGCTGGGCCAAGAGTCCCACTGAGTCCACATCGGAGCTGCGCCATAGGTCAACATCATATTCATTCACGGGCAGCGCCCTGGCCAGCGGCAATATTGCAGATCTGAATGGGACTGCTGCAAATGAGGTGAATCCGTCGTCATCGTCGTCATCATCAACAAAAACAACAGCAGGAGCATCTGCATCTGCATCTGCATCAGCAACAACAACGGGCAGCAACAGCAACGACAACGAGAAGGAACAAAGCGAGGAATCACTATACGAGTGCAATATTTGCTTGGACACGGCAAAGGATGCGGTGGTCAGCATGTGCGGCCATCTCTTCTGCTGGCCCTGCTTGCATCAATGGCTGCAAACACGCCCAAATCGCAAGCTCTGCCCCGTTTGCAAGGCAGCCGTTGATAAGGATAAAGTCATACCGCTTTATGGCCGCAACAGCACACGCCAAGAAGATCCACGGTAAGTGCAACGCAACGACTCACATTCGACAATCTTTGTAACATTGATTTAATTTATATTCTGCAGCAATAAGGTGCCGCCTCGTCCTGCCGGACAGCGCTCAGAGCCCGAGCCAGCACCTGGCTTTCCGGGGTTTGGTTTTGGTGATAGCTTCCATGTATCATTCGGTATTGGTGCTTTTCCATTTGGTTTCTTTACATCATCGCTTAACTTCGGCGAGCCGCGTCCAGCAGGTGAGTATTAATAGACATGGAAACTATATTGTCTTCAATAAATAATATTATTAACTGGCGCTCTTTTCGTTTTCAGCTGCTAATCGCGGTACCACACAGTACGACGATGAGCAAACGCTGTCCAGACTGTTTTTGTATCTCGCCTTTCTATGCATCGGCTGGCTTCTGTTTGCCTAGCAATCTCTGGGCCACAGAACTTTTCAATTAACAGAACAGGCTCCGCTACAGCAATAAGGAAATCACCAACTATAGCAAACAACATCAAGAACACTAAGATTTGCAAAAAAGAAAAAATAAAATAGCATAAACACAAACAAGAAAGAACAGAAAACGAAACAATGGCCCCGAACAGAGAAATCCTCGAAAATTCACTGTGCGAACAGTCTTCATGCGCTTGAATCTTGCAATTAGTGTCCTTGTAATTTCACGGCATACTGTCTTCAATTTTTATAACCAACTTTTAACCGTTTTCCGTTATTCAACACAGTTTCTTAATTGTTTTTCTCTTTTGATATTTTCAAATTGTACATTTTACAAGTTATAGTTAAAAAAAAAAAAAAAAAAACATCGTTGATAGGATTGCTAAAAACAATTCCAGTTCAACCGCAATGCATGGAAACAAATTCTTTAGTAATGAACTTTGGACACAAGCGATAAGGAAAATAACATATATATTTAACGAATATGAATTGTATAGATTAAAATTTCAATGTTTACAAAAGAAAACATATTTTGAAACAAACAATCCAAGCAGTAAACAAAAAACAAAAAAAAAAGACAAAATGACAAGACAATTTGATTTATATAAATTTTTTGTGTAATCGTGATGTCCAAGCGAATTATTTTTACGCAGTTTCTAGCTTTTGCGTTCAATATGTATGTGTATATTATATGTAACAATAAAAACTATAGTTAATGGCAATGCAATGTTTCAAGTTGTATGTGTTCATCATCATTGCTTGATGGGGGTCATTGGCGCTCGATGGGGTATCTTCAAATTCTAGATGTATAGCAGTTCAAAGAACTGCTGAATGTTGCAGACCCGATGTAACTCCCGAAATATGTGATAAGATTATGCTGACTATGCTATCTCACCTATTTGGTGATGATACAATATATGGAATATTCCAGGCGCATCCTGCTTATCATATTTGAGAAGCGATGCTAGCTAAATTGAAAATATATAATATAAAATAATGTAAGGGTTTGCAGAATATATCGCCTGTTTGCTGTTGATATATCTTCCAGGCGCATCTTGATATATTAAAAACCATCGAAATAAAAACGACTCGAAGTTTTTGAGATTTTTTAATATATTAAAATTTTTATTAATGCATTTCAGTGTAAAAATTAAAATGACACATTTTTTCCTTACGTAAATTTCACATGTTTCTTTACTCCCTTATTTTGCGCTCGTTCGATTCTAGTACTTTGTTTGAACGACAAATATAAAACAAAATACATGTACATATATATATATATATAGATCGATTTATACATACATACATACATATATATATATATATATATAGCTTAAATCGTGAATTGCAATTATTTATATAAATATAATTGCAATTTTATTGTTTTGCATATTCACTGTTCATCCTTGCTTTGTTATTGTTTTCAGTTATCTTCTGCTTTAGAACTATTTATAAATTTATTAATAATTGATTTAAGCACTATTATTTTTTGTTTTCGTTTTCCTCTTCTCTTTTAATATATATATATATATATACTTTTGTATATATTATGATGATGATGATGATGGTTTCTGATGATCTCATTCTTGCTTATTAAATTACAGTGTATTTTCACAAAAAAAAAAAAAAGAATTAAATAATCATAAACATAAAATAAACATAATTAAATTTTCTATCTGCGCAAAAAAAAAAAATAGAACCCAAACATAACTTAAACTGTAGCATGGAGCATGTTGAATCGAGGAAGTTACAGGGATTAGATTGCTGTATAGTCGGGACATTACACGTTTCCTGCGTTTGCACATAAGTGTATATACACATATATAAATATATATATTGAGTAATTTCTATATATATATATATAATCGCTTGCTTACAACAAATTGTTATTGCATATATGTATATTCAAGATAAACTTAAGCCGAAAATCAAAAGACAAAAAAAAAAACGTAGTAAACTTTTTGGACAAATCAAATGTGAATATGAAATCTAATTGGGTTTATTCTTGCACAAATCAGATTTATACAGAATATATGCCAAAAATCAGTTGAGAAATTTCAAAAGAGTGTAAATGGCTCGGCTTTAGCCAAAGGTTTGTTTCGCTTGGGACAGTCTAAAACTAAGTAGCTCTCCGATTGCTTTGGGTACAGAGGGGCAGGGGTTATTGAGTGGCGGAGCAGACGGGCAATATATATATAAAGATATATATATGTATATACATATATGTATATAGTAAACTAAGTTTTTAAGGTGGTTTCTAACTTGATACTGAACGGATTTTTGTTGTTGTTTGTTTTTGTGTTTTTCTACTTCAGATTCTTTGCAAGTGTTTTAAGTGAGATTGAACGCAAATATCGAGCTTTGTACAGAAAAAATCAAAAGTGTTACACACACACAGCTATACACATATATATATATGTATATAGCACTCTATATAACTGTATTCTCTAGTTTTTCTTAATGGGCAAGAAATTTGTGAAACAAGCTGTTTGGTTGTTAAAAACTCAAAATGAAAGAAATAATAATTAAATTACATTTTCGCTGCCTGGTTTAAATTTTAATACTTTGCTTCTGTGTTAGGCACTATTTTTTATTTCTTTTCATTTGTTTTTTTTTTTGTTTTTGTTTTTTTTACGTTTTTTCATGTTTCATGTGTGTCTCTGTTTGTTTTTTCCTTTCATTCTCTTTATATATAGTTTTTCTTTTCATATAAATTGGTTTTTGTAATTTATTGTAATTGTAACTGTTTCACGATTAAAAATTTTGTAAAATAGTTTTCGATTTGCATTAAATTTATTATTATTGTTGCTCTTTTGTTTACCCCTTTTCAAGTGTTTCTGTAAGTCTGTGTGTGTGTTTGTGTGTGTGTGCTTATTTATACTAAATTTACGTTTCTCTTTTCAGTTGTTTTTGTAATTTTAGCAAAAGTTCTTTAATATCTCTTACTATTGTATTTTTGATTTCATTATTGTTTATGCCATTGTTTGTCGTCAAATTTACAAATTTCTTTTATAGCTCTCTTTCTTTCACTTTCTCTTTCTCTTTCTATTTCTCTCTGTGCATTCGTGTTTGATTTGATGCATTGAGTTTTATTACTAACAAAAAAAAAAATGCGTATTTGTTTTAATCGTACAACAACGAAATACTTTACATTTATATATATATATTTAGATTTATATATATATGTATGTATTATACTTTCTATATCTTTATATAGAGTTAGAGTTTAGCCTTAGTCTAACTACATATACATATACGAAAACGATACTATTTTACATTTACAATACAATTTCTTTTAATTTAAATTAGTATTAGCATTCCTTTTTTTTTTTGTAATTTATTCCTTTTTTTTTTTTCATTTTACTTGTTTTGTTTCTCTTGTATTTCTTTGTAATTATCGGTGTCATTCACTCAATGCACACAGCAAGCGGCGATCCAGCCTCTATAGATTCGTGGCCTGGGCTTTATATATGGCATACATAGTTCTTCAATATTCCACTTGATCCAAACTTTTTCCAGCTGTGCGAATCGCCGCTTGCATCGAGTGCATTCCGAAGCCAAGTTTCTTGCTCACATTTAGATTTGTTCTTGTTTTTTTTTTTTTGTAAATTAATTTTTGTTTTCAAATAGATTTTTTTTTCAACTTATTTTTTTGTTTTGTTTTTTGCATATTTTTAAATCAATAGTTAATCATTTTAATAACGGTGGATCGTTCGATTCATGCTTAAATGAATTGTTTTACACACATATACATACATATATATATGCATATGTATGTATATATATATATACGTTTACACTATAGTTACATAAGTATATAGAGAAATAACATTGTGGCTTTTAAAACACACACACACAAAAGCAACAGTTGTTGTTGTTGTTGAAACAAAAAACGTATGTATTTTTTTTTTTATTTTAGTTTTTTTTTGTCGTTTTCAGTGTGTGTTTTTCTCTTACTGCTCGCTGCTTCTTAAAGGCAATGCGTCTTACCCACTCTGCACTCTCTCTCTTTCTCTCTCTCTATCGCCCTCTCGCTCTCGCTCTCAGCTCAGCTTATCTAATCCTAGCTGCAACTGCACATTCAAAGTTGATGCGATTTACATGTAATTAAAAATACCTAAATTTAGTTTACTATACATTATGCTCTCCATAACTCTAATAGCTATAAACACACACAAAAAAAAATGTATATATATGCATATATATATATATATATATATATAAATATTTTTACATACATATATATATATATATACATATATGTCTAAGTCTAGAGAATAAAATGTAGAATACATGATATACAAACATCTGCAACTGTCAAATGTTTGTGTTGTAATTTTCTTGTTGTTGTTTTACAAAATTTAAAAAAAAAATCTTTTCTTTTCATTTTGCTTTTTTTTTCTTTCTTTTTTTTTTTATAAATAAATCAGCGCACAACAACTGCTTCTATTAGCATTTTTTCATTTTCTTTGTTGAAAAAAAAAAAAAAAATTATAATTAAAAACAATAAAAAACAAAAAGTAAGAAGAAGATAAACATACAAATTACACACAAAAAATATGTTTTAAGTAACTTTGAGATCATTTAAATGTATTTCTTTTAATGTATGTAAAGATGTATATAAAAAAATTACTTCGCTGACAGCAGACAACAGACAGACAGACACAGACACACGCACACACAGACACACGCACACACAGACAGACAGACGCGGACAGGATTCTTCAATTGATTTGCTGCTGAGCTCGACAATGCATTGAAATACATACGAGTAAACTAATACAGTACGAGATTTCTGGTGTGTGTGTGTGTGTCAGTGTGTGTGTGTGTTGCGTGTGCATAATAAAACGCCATAACTGTATTTATCTATAGAGCTAAATAACTAACTGGCTAAACTAACAGCATGCCACGCCTACTAACTACTACTGCTCGCAATCGGCATCGGCAACATTGTCATTCGCATTGGCCACATTCACCTGACGCAGCAGGCGCAGCTCGTGCGACGCCTCAACCACATGCGGCTCATCCTCGCCAGCTTTGCTGACGCCTATGCTGCTCAGATTGAGCGCCGCACTCTCAGCAGCTGCATTCAGTTGGGTATACTCCTGAGCGGACAGTTTCAGGAACTGTTCGTATGTGGTTAGATGTTGCTGTTGTTGCTGTTGCTGCTGCTGTTGCTCCACATCAAACTGTTGCTGCTTGCTGCTGTTGTTGCTGGCGATGCAGGCATTGTAGGGCGGCGGCGGTGGACGGTCTTGGTAATTCGCAAGTTGCTGTTGTTGTTGTTGTTGTTGCTGTTGCTGTTGCGTTGTGTGCTGCTGCAGCAACATGTGCGTGTTTTGACGCAACTGCTGCTGCAATTGCTGATGTTGTTGCTGCTGTTGTTGCTGTTGCTGTTGCACCTGATAGCTATTCTCGGGCAGCACCTGCGCATAGAGCACCTCATCCACCTGCAGCGCTGCAATGCCACCCAGTTGCTGTTGTCGCTGCTGATGCTGCGGCGATGTTGGCGATTGCTTGATGACGGTTGAAATGGTTTCCTGTACGCCTTGCAGAGCTTCCTCTGTGCCGGTGGCAGCAATATTGCTGTTGCTGTTCGAGTTGTTGTTATTGTTGTTGTTGTTGTTATTATTTTTATTACTATTATTATTGCTGTTGTTATTGCTCTTGTTGGCATTATTATTATTGCTGTTGCTGCTGGTTGTGTTGCTATTGTTGCTGTTGCTGTTGCTGCTGTTGTTGTTGTTGTTGTTACTTGTGCTGTTGTGGTTTCTACTCGTATTATTGTTGTTGCTGTTGCTGTTGTTGTTGTTGCTGCTGTTGTTGCTGTTGCTGTATTCGCTGATTTGTGCATTGGTGGGTAACGCGGACAGATTGGGCGCTGCTTCATGCAGCTCATGCTATTCCTTTATAAGGCGATAGATGTGGTGCGTGGTGCCGCTATTCTGCGCCGCCACCTCAAACACATACGCTATGCATAGCAGTGTCTCTTTCGTTTCCTGCGCTCGCATCACCTAGAACAGACAGATTAAAAGTGTCAATAAAAGATGTGGGGTGAGGGAGACATCTCATCTCATCTCATCTCAACTCAACTCACCTGCAATATTGTGAAATTCTCGAGCACACTGTTCATCATGTAGCGTTCAGGTAGGTTCTTCAGCTTCTGGATGAAATTGATCATGTATTCGCACATCGGCGAGCGCTGAATCCGGTAAACGTAGCGATTGTGCTCCAGGCGCGAATACTCGTGCTCCACCTTCTCCACCACCTGTTTGCCGAACGAGCAGACGATTGTCGAGCAGACGAGCTCAATGTTCTCATTGCTTTCATATCTGTGTGGGGGTGAGCAATTCAATTAGATTTACTATCGAAGGGGAGAGGGGGTAGTAGTCAATAGTGGGTGGGTTTAACTTACTGGCTAGTTACGCCATAGAAATCACCCGTTTCGCTGCCCGTCGTAACGTCCGTGTTGAGATCCGCCCAACATTTAACCAGGTAGAACGCATTCTGTGGACCCTGCTCGTACAGCTCCTTGAGACCGCCGGATTTCTCCGGAAACTTGTCGAATATTTGCCGTATGTCAACAGTCTGTGATAAACATAAGATTAGATTAGAGATCTATATATATATATAGAGAGAGGGAGAGCGAGAGTGAGAGGGAGATGGGCAGTCGAGACTCACCTCAAGCAGCGGATCGGAGAAGGATGGCTTGCCGCCCAGTTGTACAAATAGATGTCGGTGATACTACGCAAGAGAAGAAGCGATATTTAGATATACATACACATGCATATACATATATTTGTAGAGGTTTCGATAGCACTTACGATCTCATCTCTTTGGATTTCCATGAAGGCCGTGAACTCGAGCAAGCGGAATTTCTGTGTGGCAATCGCGCGTCCCTCCCATGGCAATTGTGCGGGCGGAATACCAGCCTCGATTTCGCCGGACACCGCCGTCGATGGCTTGCCGGGCGTATAGGGCGGCTGGGCGAACGGCTTGATGCTGTAATCATAAAAACTATTGGTCAATGCAAATGCGTTATGTTTTTTCTTTTCGATTTGGGGCCAGCGATGCCAACTTACTCTTGCGATGTGCTCGGCTGCAGACCGGGTTGCCAAAATTGCTACAGAGATGCGTGAGAGGGAGAGAGAGAGAGAGAGAAATCACATAGTTAATATAAATGGAACGTTGTACAACACTAAAGCTAAGCACGATTTCATTAATATTGATTGATTTGGTTACATAGCCGATGATGACAGATGATTGAGCGATTGTTGATTGATTGATTAACTGATTGATCGATTGCCAATGATTATATACATATACAAATAGACCAGTACTGAGGTGTACTAAATTATTTGCACTATGAGAACACAACTAACGCAAACTATTTTGTTAAATATTAATATTTACATTTCTATATACATATACACACATATATACATATATATTTGGATATTTAGATAGATATATATATATATTGATGTCGATTAATAATTGTTGTTGTTGGCATGTAATAACAAAAGCAAGGAGTCGATTTCAATGAGCAAGCGAGCGTTGAGCAGGTGGATTCTCGAGCCTCAAGAAACACGAATAACGAGTAGCGAGTGGCGAGTGACGAGTGAGTGTGAGAGAGAGACAGAGAGAGAGAGAGAGAGAGTGACAAACTGGCGAATAACGAGTCGTAGTCAATCACAAAAAGGGGCGAGTAAACGTTTGGTGAGTAACTTACGTATGTGTGTGTGTGTGTGTGTAAGTGTGGTGAATAACGAGTAGACAACGTAATGATAATCGTATGCACGTTATGGACAACATAGAACGAGTTAAGCACAAGAGCATAAAGCAACACAGAGAGCAAACCAATGGAATGGCTGGAAAGGGAGAATGATGAGAGAGAGAGAGAGAGAGATAGTAGTGAAAAGTGAGATAGTATAAGATAGAGATTGAAAGAATCACAGAGAAAGAGAGAGAGAGAGAACGAAAGAGATGAAGTGAGAAAGCAAAATAATGAATTAGAGGCAGAGTGAGGGAGAGAGAGAGAGCGAACAAGAGAGAAAGAGGAAGTGAGAATGCAAGAAAACAATAAATGTACGTAGAGAGAAGATAGAGAACGAGAGAAATGAGAATGCGAATGAGATAGAGAGAGTAAAAGAGAGTGACAAATAGAGAGACAGACAGAAAGATGAAGAGAAAGAGAAAATATGAGCGAATATGAGAAATGAGAATGAGATAAAGAAGGTAAAAGAGAATGAAACAGAGAAGGAGAGTGAGAGAGAGAGAGAGAGTATAAGCGAAAGAAAGACAAAGAATGGAGATTGAGAAAAATGAGAACGAGAATGAGATAAAGAAGGCAAAAGAGTGAGATAGAGACGATGAGCGAGAGAAAAGCAAATGCAAATACAGAGACAAAGATCACAGATCGGGGATCAGAGATCAGAGATCAGCACGATTTAGAAGACGACAAGGAAACGAAATGACATGAGAAATAGAGGGCGAGACAGACACCAACAGATGAAGATGGAGAGAGAGAGAGCAGAAGCTAAGGCTAGAGCGAGGGAGAGAGAGAGACAGCATGAGTACACAAACATAAACGAGCGCAATACACAAATACACGAAACGCATGATCCGATGATCCGATGATGCGATGACCCGATGATCCAGCCAGCAAGCGCAATTAGAGCAGACCTGAAGTATAGCAGTTCGATCAGCTAATGAATTGTTGTTACAACTAATGAGTGTGAGTCGTGGCTGTGAGTGTGTGTGCATGTGTGCGTGTGGGTGGCCAATGGGGGGTTAACGATGTGAAGGCAATGTGACGGAAGGACGAGTCTAGGCGAGAGCCCTGAGAGCGAGCGAGAGAGACGGAGAGAGAGAGAGGTGTGCTGTTTCTGTTAGTTGTTGCTGATTGTTGTTTTTGTTTGTTTGTTGCTGTTGCTGTTGTTGTGGAAATTTGTACACCGATGTGAAGTGGCATATTGGCGGTTCTGAGTGGTTCGTATGCTTAGCATGGATAACTTGATTCTGATTGCTTACGCCCGGATACAACGGCGGGTGGTGCAACGGTGGCGGCGGCGGCGGCGGTGGCAGCGGTGGTTCGGCCACTGATGGTGACACTGCACCTGTTGTTCCACCACTTGACTGCTGCTGTTGTTGTTGTTGCTGCTGCTGCTGATGGTGCTGTTGCTGTTGTTGTTGCTGCTGCTGCTGTTGTTGTTGTTGTTGCTGCTGCTGTAGGTGGTAAACTGCTGCAACGGCCGCCGCATGTTGCTGATGATGTGGATGCATATGGCTATGCGTGTGGTGCGGCATAGTGTGATGGGAATGGTGGGCTGGTAGGTGGTGGTGGTGGTGGTGGTGGTGTTGGTGGTGTCGTGGCGACGGCGACGACGACGACGATGACGGCGGCAGTGCAACGCTGCTGGATGCAGTTGCACCGCCACCGCCACCGCCACCACCACCAGCAGTAGCAGCAGCAGCAGCCCCAACACCACTACCAGCACCACCCGCAGCTGCCGCCGCCGCCGCTGCCGCCGCAGCCGCCGGTGACTGTGCAACGGCAACCGCAGCCGCAGCGGCAGCAGCAGCGGCAGCAGCAGCAGCCGCCGCCACGCCCACCTGATGATGGTGGTGCGGATGATGGTGGTGGTGGTGCTGGTGCAGGTGCGCATGATGCGGATGCTGATGGTGGGCGGGCTGCGGCAAGTGCTTCGCGTGCTGGTGCACGCCCGCCGTGAGCGCCGAGGCGGCCAACGCTAGATTATTGGCCGCCTGGGCGGAGACAATCTGTGAGCTGGTCATTGAGCTCATGGCCTGCAGGGTCTGCTCTTTCTCATTGAGTAAATGCAAGGAGACACCATTTGGTTCCTGGAAAACAGATTGTCATATTGTTGGTTGGGTCTCGTGTGTGTGTGTGTGTGGGTGTCAGTGTGTGTGTGTCAGTGTGTAGATGGAGAGAGAGAGAGAGAGATGTGGCGACACACTCAAGCATTATCCAATTCTATCAGACGTCACTTGGCTAAGGGGGAAAACTCACATATGAAAGCCACAAGACTCCGCTTAGCACCAATACACGCAGCACACAAGCCAACTGTGTGTATGGGCGTGTGTGTGTGTGTGTGATAATGAACTGATGTGTACCATATAGATATATATATATGTATATATACACAGTTGACTGATCTATTGAACTGGGCTCCACTTGCAACTGAGAAACTCTTCCTTGCTTTTCATGCTCTTCGGCTAGATTTGCTTATCGACAAATTTTCCACATTAACAAAATACACAGAGCAGAGTTAAGCTCACACAGATAGAGAGAGAGAGAGAGGGAGTGTGTGTGTGTGTGTGTGAACGTGAGCTTAACTCTGCTTGGTTAAACAATTTATTGTAGTATATGTACTTAGGCAAAGCATGTGGACAATTAACGTATGGCAAATTGTTTGCTATATTCTGTTTGCTCTTCACATTTGGAATATATGCTATATGCTATATACTATATAGTTGTATATATGTAGATTTCTCTATATGTATGTATGTGGTATATATACAGATTTGGCACACTTACGACTTTGATTTTGGCTTGAATTTCACGGAGTTTCCGTCTGGCGAGCACTTGGATATGGGAGCTGACTTGTTTACGGGTTCTCGTCTTGCCCGTGCGCAGTTTGATGTAACGCGCGATTAGCTCGTTGCGCCCTATAAAAAAGCGAAACAGAAACAGAAGAAAAACCCCAATTAATATTAAGCAATATTATTATTATTATTAAATCAATAATACAATAGAAAATGCATTCAATTAAAGAAGAAACAATATAAAATGGATAAATATGCATATATCATATATGTACATATACATATATGTACATACATATAACTGCACATTTTTGGCGCCTAGTCAGGCATGAATCTAGACCAAGTTACGCTTCTCTGCAGACCATATTGAGCATAGTTATTAGCCAGACTTTTAACATATTGGGCACATTAAACAACTTAATAGATTTTCAAATATTTGTACAAATATTAAATATCAGATACATGTATATATATATATATGTGTGTGTATGCTTCAACTTGTAATATATTTGGCATATTAAAAATTTAATGGATTTTTCATATGAAATATCAGAGATTTATATATTTTTTTAAATAATTAATTCACTTAATTTTTCTAAACTTTTTACATATTATAATGATAAAAAAAATAGATATTCAAATTATACATATGTATGTATGTATACATATACATATGTATGTACAAATCTACATTCATTTTGTATATTTTCTTACATTTTAATCAAATTTTATTTGAATTCGTCGTGATAGACTTTTTACATATTTGGTAGATTTATTTATTTATTTATTTTATTTATTTTATTTATTTTGTTTATTTTATTTATTTTATTTATTTTTTTTATTTTATTTATTTTATTTATTTATTTATTTATTTATTTCTTTATTTTATTTATTCAATTTTTTTTTATTTTATTGTTTATTTTATTTATTAATGTATTTTTATTTAATTATTTATTTTATTTATTAATTAATTTTTTTTTTCACTGTTTATTTTATTTATTCAATTATTTTTTATTTCATTGTTTATTTTATTTATTTATTTATTTTATTTATTCATTTATTTTTTATTTAATTGTTTATTTTATTTATTTATTTATTTATTTATTTTATTTATTAATTTATTTTCATTTCACTGTTTATTTTATTTATTTATTTATTTTGTTTAATATTTATATTTTTTAATTTATTTTGTTTTATTTATATTTATTTTATATTTATTAATTATTTATTTTTGTATTTTTTATTTATTTATTCATTTTTTTCTTTTTTCTATATTATATAAGTGCATATGTTTATGTATTCATCTAACTTAAAAATTTTTTTTATATATATCCTATATACATATATATTCTATATTTATTTTTTTTTATACATATTTTACGTAACATTCTGCATATCAACAAATAAATATGTTACAAATTTCATAAACCTTTTATGCAGATTTTTGAGATTCCATCTCACGTTGTTTGTCCACGGATCAAACGAAACAAAAACAGCTAAAACAATGCGCCGGAGTCACAGTTAGAGTCGAAGTCGTAGTCGGAGTGGCATGATTAAAGCGTTTTAATGAGAATGGGGAATATTTTTAGAATCAACATCATCAGTAGCATCTGGGGATGCGCGAGAGGGCAACAAAAAAAATAAATAAAAATCCCTATGGGATGAATGAATCAAATGCTGCTTCAGTTGCGACGCCTGCCTCAGAAATTTCATTGAAAGCCCAACGACATTTTCACGTGCCGACAGAATGTGGCTCCGACTGACGTCAGTGTCGCCGTCGCCGTCGCCGTCGTCGTCGTCGTCGTCGTCGTCGTTGCCTTGCCATTGCCCCACTGCCGGCTGGCTGGCTGATGGAGCAGTGTGGGTGGGTCATCCTTTAGCTTGCGCTTTGGCAGCCCTAAGACACCATTCTGACGCCCGGGCCCAGACCCAGACCCGTCAGCGATCCAGCTTTTATTGTACACACGCTTATGCGTTCACTAATTACATTCTTGGCATAGTTTCAGTTCTAACCGAATAAAATTATTTTCAGCGACTCAAACCCCGTCACTGCACAGCACAGCCAAGCACACGCATATTGCCGGATCCGGCGCACAAAACTCCAGGCTGCTGGCGCTGCTGCTGCTGCTGCTGTTGGTGGTGAGGTTCGTTTGTTCGTTGGGTCGGTCGGTCGTTCGTTCGTTCGTTCATTGGCAGCGCTGTGGGTACGGTTAAGAATTACTAGCACAAGGAGCAGACACACACAGACACAGTCACTGACAGAGACAGAGACACAGCGACACACATACACGCAAAGACACACAGAGCCACCCAAGCAACCCACCACCTTTTGAATGCCAGTTGAACGTCAGCTAGGGAGCAAGTCAATGAAGCTGCACGAGACGGAACCAGTTTTATATATATATAGTATATATGGAACAAAGGCAACAAGAGCTATGGAACCAGGAAGTTCATATACATAAGCTCGTATATAGTATATATTGATATATATACAGCTATTGTAGTTAGTTTTGATGTTTTATATACAATATCAGAGTTCATATGACTGGTTCCTATCGACTGGTTCCAAAACTAGCATTCTGTTTGAAGCATATAATAGAGTAGAATACAGTTCTTATACATATGTAAACTTCTTGAGTGAACTAGTTGATAAATTTTATCAGACGTATTTCTTATATTTTCGTTCAAGTAGTTCATTTGACAAGTTCATATTGACAACTGCCAAATTTGGTATTCAGTTATAAGCCATCTATGCTTGAAAGATAAACAATACCGACGATGCATTTATATGTGAACTAGTCTAAGTGAACTAGTTCATATGAACATAAAGCTTTGCATATTTATATTTTTATGTTCGTATGTGTGTATGTCTATATTAGATTGTATCTTATGTTGTATGTGTTAAGGTAGACAGTTCCCACAGTGAACTAGTTCATATGACTAGTTCCAAATATTTGCATTTAATTGCAAACTTTTGCTTAAAGTTTAATAAGCATATAACATGTATGTTTTATATATCCATATGTGAACTAGTTCATTTAACAAGTTCCAAAATATTTTATGAATAATAGTTTAATCTCTTGCACGTTTACCTATCTGACTATTGCCTCTATGCACAGTTTATGCCATTCATGCAGCTCACATGACTGGTTCACATGACAAGTTCCAGCCATTGTTATGCAGCCCTATTCACAAATAGATGCCAAGTAACGTACCGAGTCCTCAACGGCTTTACCCTCACACAAGCTCACAACCTCACGCCCTCTCACACACACACACACAAGCGCGAACAATATGCATGCATATACTTAATATGAATAGGAAGAGCGAAGCATTTCAATTTCTTTACGCTTTAAATCTTTGCAAATCGATGGGCCATGGCCCAAAAAAAGGAAGAGGCAGAGCGGAATTCAAATGGAATTTATGGCAAAACTTTATGTGCGACACAAATATACAAAGTTGTGTGTCTCGCTCACGCTCGCTCTCTCTCTCTCTCTCTCTCTATCTCTCTTTCGCTTCCTCTCTCTTAGAGCATTACTTTAATTATAGAGCATTGTGAGGAGAGCATTGTGTTTAGCCTGCATGACTAATGGAAACGAATCACGTTAAGTGTTTCCTAATGACACGAACGTTTCCCTTTAAACTGAAATCGCTGGGAGTGCAAAGTTTTAAATTCATTAACATCATCGTATCTGTATCTGGGTTATCAGCAGTACGTTTTAAATCAATCAGAACGAAGACGACGACAGTCGAAATCATTGACATGTGTCAATTGAATTGTTGCTATCGAGTAACAAACGACAAAAGTTAATTCATGCTGACCCCACTCACTGGGCGCTTTATTGCAGCTCACAATTGTTTAATTGATAGCCATTGAGTTGACAGTGATGACAATGATGATGATGATGATGATGATGATGATGCTGATGCTGATGCTGTTGCTGACACAGGTGCTGCACTCACTTCGATAATTGCTCCGAGTGTAAACTCGAACTTTTCGAGCATTTGCTGCATTCAATTTATTAAATCAAATGCAAATTTTTCAATTATTCAATTTTGGATTTATTGGACAAATATTTGAGTACCGATTCAATGTGAGGTGACAAATTAGAAGCTAGAATAAGGCTTCAACCACCCGGGCTTAGCCCAATTGAAAGGGATAGCAATTGCGATAACTCTGCTTGATCAAATGCCTCGGTTATCGATAAGAGAGAGTTCGTGAAATATTCCATAAGATTTTTCATTTTTTAGGAATCTTATATATTGTTGTATATTCCTTTAATGTGTGAGCTTAGTGGAAATGTCTTTAGTTCTGTAAAAGTTCGTTTTTGTTCATATTAAATATTTTTAGTCGAGCTATCATGCTTCCTCCCATCCCCCAAATACTTGGGTATGCAAGTCACATATAGCAATGGCACACAAAATACACGCACACACATGTATACACATACTTACACACCTACATACATTAATTTAAAAAAAAAAACTGCGCTCATATTTAAATGTGACAAAGGTTAATCAGTCGATTGAAGTGGCGTTGCTTTTCATATTATTAGACAGATATATACATATGTATATATGTATATAAAGTACATAAAAACATAAGCATAGTATAGTCAGATTTATATAGATAAATATGAATAGTAAATGAATTTAACTGCACTAATAATTGAATACTAGAGTTGAGGCGCCAAAGAAAGTCTTGAAGACGGTGCTGATCATAGAAATGGATTTTTTGAAGCACGTACAAAATAAAGTCAATAATAATATTATAAAATATCTGAAGAAAATTATAGGTATATTTGTTTTTATTTTTATATAATACTTAATCAATTCAAAGCATATATTTTGTGAGCTTTACATAAAAACGATTTCGAATTAGCAGTCGAAAATGTTTTTAGGATTCAACACGAAAAAGAATCTATAGCAACAGATAAAAAATAAAATGAATATACTATATTTATTTATTTTAGTTTATTTATAGATATGCTATATTTATTTATTTTATTTTATATTTATTTCTATAGATTCTTTTTCGTATTGGATATATTTTGTTTTTTTTTTTTTTTAATACACAAAAATAATATTACTTCTAGTCATTTTTGGCAGATACATAATATTATAATTGAAATAAGTAATATTACATAATTTTGTACAAAAAAATATTTTTAAAATATTACAATATAATAATTTATGAGAAAAAATAAGAAAAAAGAAAGAAAAAATCCTCAATGTTTTCTTAATTTTAATAAATTATATATGTAGATGTTACTTATTTCTTGTTTTTTTTTTTTTATAGAATAGCCCCTAAATCTAAAAGGTTTCTTTTTCACAATTCGACTCGAAAATGCGCCCATAGAAAACTAGCTAAAATTTCAGATAATGCCCAAAATATAAAAAATAAAATTTATTATAAAATCAAAACTATATTTTTGTTCTCTTCATGCTCAGCATCACAATCCGTGCCGGTATTAGATAAGAGCGAGGGAGATAGTGCGATAGGTCTAGGCAGCGCCCGCCTCTGGTACGTTGTGCAACACTGAACTTTAAGGACTTTTATGTACATGCTTGATGCATGCATGTAGATAAAGGGTTCCAAGCGCAAAAAAAAAAAAAAAACAGAGTGGAAAGCGAAGAGCAATATGCAGATATGTATATGTATGTGTATATATGTGTGGGTATGTGTGTGTGTTGGTAAAATATTGAATGCTGTGCTGGCAATTTGACTGCCACTTAAAATCCGTGGCCAAAGCTAATCAAGAGGAGCTGTACACAGTGCGAAAATGCACACACACAGATACAGACATGCATGCACTGTGTGTGTGTGTGTGTGTGTGTGTGTGTGTGGTGTGTGTGTGTGATAAGCCGACTAAGTCGCCACTAGGCGATGGCGGCGCCGCCGCATATTTGTGGCAGCGACGAGCACAAAGTTTTAGGCCACAAATTTCACAGCAGACAGGCTGAAAGACAGACGGACAGCCAGGCAGTCAGGCAGTGCCTAGAACACGAAGCTTTGCCTGCCTGCCTGCTGCATGCAGCTGTCCATCCGATTGTCATGTGTCATAATCAGCCCAAAATGGGCGTGTATGGCTGCCTGGCTGTGTGTGTGTGTGTAGGTGGTTGGGTGGGTGGTTGTGCATGCTCAGTGACTATGTAAATATTTTGAAAATTAACAACCAAACAATGGTTATATTTTCACACATAACGTAACAGCGACAGCAACAGAGTCAAGCGAACGACGAACGTCAGTGGGCCCCCAAATAGCTCTGGCTAATCCGCTGCACCGCCAACACCGCCAACACCAGCAACAACAACAGCAACAACAACAACAGCAACACCAACACGCGCAAGCTTTGTTGTCTCGTGTTTAGCCTGCAGGCCAAAAACATTTTTCCAATTTCCCAACAACAACAACAACAACAATAACAACGCGTTTTTCCCGTTCATGCGCTTAGCCGGCCTTTGCATTGGCAGCATTTCGTGCAGCTGCTGTCGAGCATCAAGGAATTTGCAGAGTGCCTGCAAAAGCCACGTGTTGGCAATAAATAAAACTTTAGCCGCCTCTTGTCACAATGTTTTTCCGAATATTTAGCAATCTGGTTAACAGAGAGCGAGAGAGGGAGAGAGCGGGAGAGTGGGAGCGAGCGGGCGGACCCAAAACGAATCGATTGCCGCAATAGCCAGCTAATACGTACAAATAGCAGCTAATTGCCCAACTGGTTAACTGGCATTAAAAGCCACTAAAAGCTGATCTATATAAATGCACTAAAATGCGCACAAGATTTATAGATTGACAATGCACGTTCGGGAAATGCAGCAAACATAAATACATAAATATACATATACATGTAGACATACATATATCATGTTCAAATTGCTATAAAAGCTTGGCCTTTGTTGCCTTGCTGAGAATTGCGGAGAGAGGCGGTAGTTAAAGCAACGAGATGAAGTGGACTTAAGTTGATATTGATGATATTGATACATATATGTATGTATATACATATATACACATGTACACATACATACATACATGCAGCTGTGCTTATGACTACTCTCAGTCCATTAAATATTGGACAATTAAAATTTTATGATGCACACAATTTCTGAAAATAATTTTTAAGGAATATTAAGACTGACAAATATTTTTTCTAATTTTTTTTTATTTATTATTTATTTTATTTTGATTTTTTTTATTTATTATTTATTTTATTTTTATTTTTTTGCGCATTGCTTTATTTATAAACCTCATAAAATGTGCACTTCTGCGCCTAGGAATGAAAAATTAACTTAACAGAAAAATACTAGTAGTATTTTTTTTAACTATAGTCTTAAAACAAAAGTCTCGAGTCCCTAACTCTTAAAGGTCCTGAGATTGACGCGTATATATATTATAATTTTATCTTTATCATCTTTAATTTTATCTTTATTATCTTTATCAGTCCCTTACTCTTAAAGGTCCTGAGATTGACGCGAATATATATTATAATTTTATCTTTATCATCTTTAATTTTATCTTTATTATCTTTATCAAAAAGAAATTTAATAAATTATAAATTTCATTACATCTATTATACATATCATTTGATTTCAATAATAAATGCCAGCATTATGTCTGTTCTAGTTCTAGTATATATCAATATAATATCAGAAGCTTACGGAAGCCTAAATTATCCAGTATTGTGTAGCAGCTCTCAGTATATGTATGTGCCAAATATTATATATGCTACATTCTATTGATGAATATCCATGCCTTAGAATTCTATTTCTTTTTATAGTCAAGTAATGCCGTAAGTCTTGGGCAATCTATTGATTTTTCCCTAGTTCTATATATTAATGAAAATATTTGTTTAAAGTGAGTTTTGCCGAATCAACTAGAGAATATGCTCATTCATTTATATACATGTATATATATGTATATGTATGTGTGTATGTACATATATAGTATCTGCTATACATTGAATTGGTAGAGCAATGCTGAAACAGGTCAACAAATCACTTGGACTTGGAGCAAGGTAAATGTGGCATGGGGCTATCGCAGCACTGTTTCGGGGCTAAATACAGAGGCAAACGGTAGACGCTGTGGTGCTGTGCAATGAAGGTGTCAGCCGCTCAGCCCAGAGCCGAGGGCAAGGTAAGCCCGAGTGAAAAGTGAAAATTAATTACTTGGCTCAAATACAAAAACAATTCAGGCAATGGACATGGATACGGACATGGCAATGGCTTGAGCTCTAGCCGAAAAGCACACACACACACATACAGCATTTGTGTGTGTGTGTGTGTGTGTGTGTGTGTGTGCTTTCATGCAACAAGCATGCAGTCAAAGGACGAATGGGCGAGACCGAGCATAAAATGAAAACAATATCCACTGGGACATAAATTACAAAACTTGTTGTTTATGCTTGTAGACGTCTCAAATAAAACACACACACACACACACACACACGCACAGGATGCGACTAGCAGCAGCAACCAAACATTACCAGGCCGTGCCTATCTCTCTTTCGCTCTGTTTGAGAATCAAAGGGAAGAGCAGAGGAGAGGAGAGGAGAGGCGAGGAGAGGAGAGGAGAGGAGAGAAGAGGCGGCTGCAGTGAGACAAGGGCGCAGCATTCTCACAATTTGCTGTCGTAATTCCATTGAGCCGCCATTTGGGTGCGGCAGCAACAGACGAAGACAACACGCCGCAGGCATCGTATGTCCTTTTAGCTTTTATTGTAAATGCTGCTCACTCCACACCTGAACACACACACACACACACATGCACACACACACACACACAACAGTTCACGTTTACAATTTTAGTTGTCAGCACATTTAGCTCGACGGCAAAAGCGTTTTGCGGCACAGTGTCAAAGTTTGAACGCTGCTGCCATCGCCTGTTGCCATATCCGAACCCACAGTCAGCCATACAACCACCCAACCACCCAAACGCCCAACCACCCACAGCTCGCAACCTGGGCACAAAGCGCTTTGACACAACTTTCAGCTCAAGGTTCAAAGTACGGAATTTATGTTTTCTTTACACGGCCCGCCGCAAACATACGCAAAAAAAAACAACAAAAAACAAAACAAAAACAAAAACCAAAAACAAGTAAGAATGCGCTGGCTTTGTGAATGCATATGACTAGGGTATACCCTATAGAATATATACCTAGTTTGGCTAAAAGACTCATATTTATGTTATGGATGAGATGCATGCTAGACATTAAGAAAAATATCTTAACAGAATTGCGTGATTCCTGATTAAATGTTAAATCCTAATTCATTTATATAGTTATCCGTATTTATGTCTATTGGCTTAACGCTTCGCGAAACTATTTTTAGGCTACATTTTCCCACAAATTATAAATTGACTTGGCATTTTAATCAAAGCAAATATCTTTAAAAAAAAAAAAAATTTGAAACAAAAAAAATTCAATATATATATTTTTTATTCTGGTATTTTTATATCAAAAATTGTATTATTATTATTTTTATATATTTATTATTTATATTAAAAATTCAATATATATATTTTTTATTCTGGTATTTTTATATCAAAAATTGTATTATTATTATTTTTATATATTTATTATTTATATTATAATATTATATACATATATTCATATATTTCTGTTAAGGCCTTTTTGGTTTGTTGTTATATATTTTTGTAACCTATTTTGGACTAATTATTTTAATATATTTTTAATTTTATATATATTTATTTTTTAATTTTATTATTTTACATAATTATGCTATTTATTCTTATATTTTTTAAATATTTATTTTATTATTTTTTTTAAGTAAATTTCTCTAAATTGCGCCTTAATTTGTATAAATTCTTTATACAATTTATATTTTTTAAATATTTATTTTATTATTATTTTTAAAGTATATTTTTCTAAATTACTCTTTAATTAGTATAAATTCTTATTTAATTTATTATATATATATATTTTTATATGTTTATATATTTTATTATTATGCTTTTTGTTTATGTATATTCATATGTTTCTGTTATGGCTTCTTTGCTTTTATTTAAATTTGTTGTTTACATTTTTTATCATTTATTTTACATTATTTAAATAATATTTTTTATATTGTTTTTATACTATTTATATTGATTATTATTATATATTATTGATTTATTTTTATTGTATTTATTTATAATTTATTTTTATATTTTTTGAAGTATATTTCATGTTGTATTTTATGAATTACTCTTTAATGTGTACATTTATATATTTATATATTTTTATTTAATTTATAGCAAATACGTATGTATTGAATTTATATTTGATAGCTTTGAAGCTAACGAAATTAATGCTGTTATTGCTAGTTTTACAGGGTATTAGAACACAAACAATGGAAACAAGCTGCGGCAACCACAAAATTCCTGTTTGTTTTCTGTTTTTACCCACCCAACCGATGTGCACACACATAGAAACGCACAAAAGGCTACAAAGCCAAAGAGTGAGAGAGCGAGAGAGAGAGAGAGAGAGAGAGAGAGAGAGAGAGAGAGAGAGAGAGAGGGAGAGATAGGTATGTTCAAGTAGTAGAGTTAAACTTTGCAAGCAGTTTGTTATTAAATTCATAGTCAAGCAAAGCAAAGTGCTCAAGTCTCTGTCTGTCTCTTTCTCCCATTCAAGCTGCCTTTCACTATAATGGAAATTTCGTAAAGTGCATCACTTACCATACATTTTACCCTCATCGGATAATATAATCTTTCTGCGTCCACATGGTGGATATATTGACAGTGCCTCTTGAAAGCTTTGCTCAATGTCCGGACTCCAGACACCTTCGGCATCAGCGGATGATAAATCTTTTTCGTCCTGTAAGAATCACATGAAGAAGAACAAGAAGAAGAAGAAGAGGAATCAATCAAACAGCCATCAGTTGGTTTAGTTCTCACACAGCTATATCTATTTAATAGTATAACTATGTGACCAATAGCGCCTGGTACTTTCCTCTAATAATCAGGTCAATTTGATTAATTTCTTATGCTCATCGATTATTTATCGATTGGCAGGCGCAATTTGATCGCTTTGCGTCAACTGTCGCCAACTTCTGGTCTAAGAATAAATGCAATTTGGCCCATTATATTCCACCCAGTAACGGTAATTTCCCCTTTGAATTGACTTTGCTTAACAATTACACTGATGCATATTCCACTTACGATTCCAATTCAAAATGGGAAATTACTTTGAGGCATACTTAATTCCTATTCGAATTCAAATGGGAATCATTACAGAAAGCCAAGGAAAATTCTTGACCTATACAAAGTTTTCTCTGGACATATAGAAGATAATCTGATGTACTGAATCTATAATCTGATACTCTGAAATTATATTTGTATAATTCAATATAGATTTAGGGTTTTATAAACTGATATACTGAATGTATAATCTGATACTATGGGAATATATTTCTGTAGCTCAATATAAATCTATGGTTCTGGTTTCTGGATATTGAAAGGAGTTTTATATAGACCGTTATCAAAATAAGTATTCTATTCTAATGAAATCGAAGAAGTCTTCTTCTCTACATAGTAGCCTATATCTATCCATGGAAAAGCCAGTAAGCAAAACGAAAACTAAAAATCTAAATTTTTCGATTTTTTTTTTAAATATTATCAAAGTTTGACTATAATATTTATATAACCTATTCTCTATAAATTTAGTTAATATAACAAAGTTCAGATTGCCATGCATTTGCTCTACTTACATCGCTCATATCGCCAACATCCAAGTTTTTACTGTCCACCATGCTGCCATTTGTGTCTGCCGATCCCAGGGGACCAGGAGGACCGGCATTCACTGGTGGCCACGGAGATGGTATGGTGCCGGGTCCAACTGCAATCACAAAAAAAACAAACAAACAAACAGAAACAATTAATAAATGCGAATTTTCGTATGGATTTTGTGTGAGAATGAAGTGCGCGGGATCTGTGACAAGTCTTAAGCGCGCTCGCAGCTACATAAATCTGTGTCATACTCCACGAAATACGCAACCCCCTCCCATCTGTTGCCCCATCAGAGCAAAACCTGTGCAACAGCCATCCCCACTGGCCGGGGTGTTGATATGCATTATGAATTTGCGTGCTGTGTGTGCGAGATGAAAAGCGCTTCAGCACGCACTTAAGTACGTTTTTCATTTGATATATTTAACAATGGTGCCACATATGTGTGTGTGTGTGGGTGGGTGGGCGTGCCACTCGGCACATAGTCAAACCAACGAGACAATCAACGCGTCTACTCCAAATTGATAATAATCATTTACCATGGCTGAGCACAAGTGCATAATCATTTGGCTAAGCGAGTGCCAGACACGTACACATATACACACACACAAGTGGCATATTATGTGTGTGTGTGTGCGACTTGCAGCAGTTCAATAGCCAAGTTTAATGCCAGAGATCAGGCAGTGAATAGCCAAGCTATTAAACATACATTAGTCCGTCATAGGCGAGGCATACTGTACCCATACAGTATACTAGAAGTACATTAGAATACTACACATAACTATGCACATACATCTACATAGCATTTACATAAATGTATGTATGGGCTAGCAGGTAATGAAATGATTCAATATTTAGTTTCATTTAAAACCAATTTTATGAGATCTTCAGCTTCATCATGATGGGTTTATGTGCTAAAGTTTTCTCATTACTGACTATATATGGCACCAAATTTGAAAAACTTAAACTCCATATAAATCTTAAAAGCTGGCTAAAAGTAAAACTCAACGATTAGATAGCTGGACAAATGCAGTCTCAGGATCTAGTCCTTCGAAGATTGATATTATACACCCAGCAGTGTATGTTTATAGCATTGATATTACATGCAAGAAACTATAATCTGTAGTAGGCTGTAATTTATAGCAGTGATAGAGACGACTCGCTGGTAGTACTGGGAATTACTCTGTAGTAGTCAGAGAGACTATTTAGAGAGTCTTTAGTAGCTCCATAGTCGCAGTAGTCACTTCAGTGTAATCACTTCAGTGATATATATTTGTATGTATGAATTAAATCTGTCAAATAACGAAAATTGTTTCTCTAGTCTCTCTCTCTCTCTCTCTCTCTCTCTTCCTCTCGCAAATATTTTTTAATCGCCTCTACACGACTCTGGTAATATGAAATCGCCTTTAGTCAGCTCTAGTAGCCCTTAAGTCGTATCTTATAGTCTCTAGCAAGCTCTAAAGTCTCTCTCTCTCTCTCTCTCTCTCTCTCTCTCTCTATCTATCTCTCTCTCTCTATCTCTCTCTCTCTCTCTCTCTCTCTCTCTCTCTCTCTCTCTCTCTCTCTCTCTCTCTCTCTCTCTCTTCGTCAATAGGCATCTTGATATTCTCGCAAGTCTCTCTGCTAGTCTTTAGTCATCTAGAGTTGTCTTTGCTTGTTTCTCTTTGACTCTAGTTGTCTCTGCTCACCTATAATAATCACACGATTCTCTCTCTACTCGTTTCTAGCCATCTGTAGGGGCCTTTGGTAGTCTCTAGTCGCCTCTAATAGTCTCTAGTTGTATATTCTCGCCTATAATAATCTCTTGAGTTTCTCTCCTCTAATCTCCACTCATCTATGGTAGTCTTTAGTAGCCTCTCACAGTCTTAAATAGCCTCGATTAGTCACTAGTTGCCTTTAGTAATCCCTAATTCTCATAGTCTATAGTAGTCTATGTACAGTACAATCCGGTTATAGCGTTACCAGATAAACTGATATGAGCAAACTCAGAAGGTTTTAGCGTCTTTCCGGTATAACGATGGTTCCTATCTTTCCAATAAAATTTACTATCAATTTGTGGTTAAACCTTAGACCTAGACCTAGATTTTAGCTCAAATATTTTTAAAAATGTCTGTATTATATTTACCTCTCCTATATATGTATGTCTAGTGTATCCAAATCTATTCGTATATCGTACTATCCATCTAATAAGGATCTTAGCTATTCGCTCAATTCAAAACCAAATGTTTAGATAATATAAATGATATATAGATATAGGTTTATATATGTATATCTCATGTATTATGCCAACAGAAATTTCAGATAATTTTGCTAAAATATTTTACTGAACCACATACAAATATATATATACATACATATGTATATGTATATATGTATATGTATTATAGATAATATTAGCTAACTTGATCAAAAAAAAGAAAAAAAAACGAACAAACGAAAGATTATGAAGGCTTTGGTCGCGCTACCTGTGCGCCTATGCCGGCACTCAGGTAGGCCGGGCATTGCTAGGCTAGGCGTCCATAGCGTCCAAGGTGTCGCACTCACCGGACAGGGTCTTAAATTCCTCGAGGGAATCCAACTGCTTGGAGAACGGCGCCAATTTGGAGCCGTTATCAGAGTCGCTCTTCAGATAAATCTTGATACAAAATTAGCACAGAGCACAGTAAAAATAATAACAACAACAACAACAACAACAACAAAAAATCAAATTGAAACACAATTTTGGTTTGTTTTTCTTTGACTCTTGTTTTTCTTTGGTAAACAATTTCAATGTATTTCTTAGGCGAAATCGCACGAGACGAATATGTGTCGCATTGTCTGCGGAGCGGGCGAGAGGCGTGTTGAGGGGCGGGGCGCGTTGCAGCGTTTAAACAAAATTTTAACTGAGACGCGAGCAAATGTTGGTGGATCTAAGGAAACGCGTCTGTTTGATTGAAACGCGCTATGGAAACTGAAATGCCTTTTATTTTTCACAATTTTTTTTTTTTTTCTTCTGGTTTTTGGTTTTTGTTTTGTGCGCTCCTTTGGCCGCTGCCGCTGCTGCTGCTGCTGCTGCTGCTGCCATAGGGGATGGTTGGCAGCGCGACAGGATGCAGTCCCAGTTCAAGGCATAGCCAGTGCCGCACACACACACAATTAGGGGAAGGCAACCAAAAATGCCACAGCGACGTCGACGTCGGCAGCGACGCGTCGTGCGTCATGGTATATGAGAATCAGGGAAATTCCAAGAACCGCCAGCAAAGAAATTTCATTTCAAATCATGTTTTTTAGACTCTCTCTCTCTCCCCCTCTCTCTCTCTCTCTCTCTCTCTCTAACTCTATCTGCTTTCCTCGCTCACTCTTTCACTGCAAAGCTGGTCAAAGCTTCAAAGCAACTGTACACACACACGCACACACACACACACTCGCTCAAATTGCAACTAGATCGTGCATTTGTAGGGGTTAGAGGGTGCACAACAACAACAACAACAACGGCAACCCGATAAAAACGGCGCAACTATTTAATAATAATGCACGGCTGCATTGCCTCTGCCTCGGCCTCTGCCTCTGCCTCTGCCTCGGCATGGCCGGCTAATGGGGTTGCTTGATGTGTTTGTAGGCCTCACAGGGGTTGACTATGCCATTTTTCATAATCTCACACACACAGACAGAGAGAGAGAGAGAGAGAGCGCGAGAGAGTCCGTTTGTGAGAGTGAGAGTGAGAGAGCGAGCTATTTGTACATTTTATCATATTCAATTTTGGGCTACAAACATTTCCGGTTCATTGTAATTTCCAATTAGACAAGACTTAGGCCCGACTTACAGCTGCCATTGTTGAGGTTGTGCATTAATAAGGGAATGTGCGTACGTCTGTGTGTGTGTGTGTATGCCCTGTATCCTTGCCACCCTTGCTCTGGCAATTGGAATTTATGGTATTTATTATTTTTCGCTTGCATTTCTATATTTTCCTTCGCTTGTGACTAGGAACAGCTGTGCGAGACGCTTTGTTGGCGTTGCTCTTGCGTGGTGGTGGTGGTGGAGTTGTTGGTGGTGGTGCTGCTGCTGCCGGTGATGGTGGTGGTGGTGTTCCTGCTGCAGGATCAGTCACCCCACTTGAAGAATTCCAGCGTGAGCATGTGTGTATGCATGTGTGTGTGTGTGCGTGCGTGCTCATGATGCGTGAGCTGTAATGCTGCTCATTAATGGGGTGATCTCTATTCAAATCTCAACTGCAGTCACACAAATTATTTTCATTCGATTGGCTTATACCCTGTAGATAGCTTCATTCACTTTGCTGCTCTTGAAGTATATGTTAGCTATCAGTTTTGATCATTATCATTATCATTATCATTAGCATTAGCATTATCATTATCATTAGGGTTATCATTATCATTGGGGTTATCATTATCATTATCATTATTATTATTATTATCATTATGATTAGCATTAGCATTATAATTATCATTATCATTATCATTAGCATTATCAATATCATTATCATTATCATTAGCATTATCAATATCATTATCATTATCATTGTCATTATCAATATCATTATCATTATCATTATCATTATTATTATCACTATCATTATCATTAGCGTTATCGTTATTATTATTATTATTATTATTATTATTATTATTATTATTATTATTATTATTATTATTATTATTATTATTATTATTATTATTATTATTATTATCATTATCATTATCATTATCATTATCATTATCATTATCATTATCATTATCATTATCATTAGAATTAGCATTAGCATTAGCATTAGCATTATAATTATCATTATCATTGTCAGTATCATATGATACAAATCATATTTCTGCCTGATTTCTCATATCTTAGTAGAGTATTTCCCTTATCATGCCTATTTTTTAGCTAAAACTTGCCTAATATACCCTATAAAAACTAACATTACTTTCAATAAAACTGATCATAAGACTTTAAAAATGATCAATTAATCGATATATATCGCATAGGCTTTCAGTTTAGTGCCAATTTGGGTGCATTTCTTCACATTTCACATTTATAGGGTATATTCATATATAAACATATGCATGCATATACATATGTATGTATATGAAAAGGACACTAAAGTAACCCCTAACCTACACCACATAGCTGACGCACCACTGTACTGCCGCTGCACAGTGTGACACAATTGGCATTCCGTGCTCTTATCAAAAACTAAAACAAGAGACGCAAAAGGGAAAATACATATGTATCCCTGCATATTAGACAGGACAACAGACATATACATAGATATACACGCATATGTATACATATGTATTTTCGTGCTTATATCTGTTCTCTGTGCTTTTCACCCATCATCCCATCACAGTTAGCTAAATATCCGACGTTGCATTCAGAGCTCTGTGCGCTCTCGCAACCCCTGCACAGGACTTGCTTGTCCTTTGGCATATAGACGGGACGGTGGTGATAGTTTTTATCATCAATCAACTACTGTTCATCTGTGTCTGTCAGTATATATGCCCCCCACTCCCTCTATCTCTCTCGCTCTGGGCACTTGAAAAAAAATCCAATCATCTTATTTGCAAGCCTCGCTGCACAGACAAAAAAAAAAAAAAAAAAAAAAAACACACGCTATCCTCAACATGAAATGCTCTCAAGGCTTAACCCTTTGTGCTGACCCAAATGGGTCTGGCTTAGCGCAAATCTGCATACAGGTTGTTCAATTTAAGCTCCAGAGTTTTACGCTTTGGCTCCACAAAAACTGAAAGTTGATTTCTAATATTTTAGCTAATGGCAAAGCGAACCGTATTTAGCGAAACATTAACGGTTATTTGGGCGGATAGTTAAGGAGATATTAACTGTAAAGCTGAAGGAGCTTTTTACCAATTCCATCTGATTTGAAGAGCTTGCTTAAATTTAGAGACGATTTCCGAATTCTAACAAAAAAAATCCAAATTGTTCAAAATAAATAGGAAACTAAATGCTTTGAGCTTGAAGACTGTAGATTGAAAGATCTGAGAGTTTTGAAATCCGATAACACTTTCATAGAGTACATTGAATCGTGTAGAGTAATCGATTATGTAAAAAAAAACTTGATATGCGAAAAGAACGGAGAATCGGTAAATAAAGTGATTATTGAGTCTATGATCGAAACGAACGAGATCGAGAGAGAAAGAGAGATTAACAGAGAGATTATGAGAGAGGGAGAGAGAGAGAGAGAGAGAGAGAGAGGGTAAGAGGGAGTGAGGAGGGATTGAGAGAGGAAGAGGGTAAGAGAATGACAGAGAGAAAGAGCGAGAGAGAGAAAGTAAGAGGGAGTAAGGGAGGGAAAAAGGGTGTGAGAAAGAGAGAGAGAGAGAGAGAGAGAGAGAGAGAGAAGAAAATACTCTGTAACACTGCAATTTGAAATACCAATAGTTGGGTATATTATTTATATATGTGTAAATATGTACATATATAAAAATACATTCCTATATACGTATGCATAACTGTATTATTTAATATAAATTCTATACATTGAAATACTTCAACAACTACATTATGCAAAAAAAAAAAAGAAAGAAACAACATTATACCCTGTTTTCCCACTTTCAATGGATTCAGGGCTTAATAAAGGGTGTTTACAAAAATCGTAGTGCAGCACTACTGGAGGGGTTCACTCTAAAACAAGTCTATGACATTTGTGCTCATAAATATACCAGTGCAGCACTAAATATATTTAAATAAATGATTGCATATATGTTTATGTTTTTTTTTTATTTTTATTTATTTTTTATTTCATTTTATTTTATTTTATTTTATTTTTTCTTTAATCATTTCATTAATCGAATGCAGCTTTAACGCTTTCTGTCGTTATGAGCATCAACGCTGCTTGGTTGTTGGGCAACTAAAAATACTAATTATATATGTATATACACATACATACACAGTTACTTATATATGCATACATATACATACATACATACATATGTATGTATATCTTATATGCATTAGTCATAGATGCTCTGGGGTCTATTGTCGTTTGACATTTTGACTATGGCCGCTAAAGTTCGATCGATTAAACCGGAAAGAAAGCCGCGCTCACATATGTGTGCACATCTCTATCTGTGTGTGTGTTTGAGTGTGTGTGTGTGTGTGTGTGTGTGTGTGTGTGTGTGTGTGTGTGTGTGTGTGTGTGTGTGTGTTTGAGTGTGTGGCCAGTTGTTTTTTTGTCTTTTTCCCTCTGTCTTATTATTATTTTTATTGCAATTCGCTGTTGTTGTTGTTGTTGTTGTTGTTGTTGTTGTTGCTGTTGTTGTTGTTGCTGTTGTTGTTGTTGCTGCTCTTTTCTTTCAGTTTTGTGAAAGGATGTTTCTAGCAATTGTAGATTCTCGCCAATTGCTTTCCCTTTGGCCGCCGGCAGCGATCTCTGCTGAGTCCGTCCGGCTGTCGAGCGCGCTTAATTGGTTTTTGGTTAAGAGTCGCAACAACAACAACAACAACAGCAACAGCAGCAGCAACTCGTATCGCTTATGTATAACAGTTCTCAGCAGCAGCAAGAGTTTTTTTTTTTTTGTTTTTTATTATTATTTTTTTTAGTCTGTTTCTAAACCGGTTAACAGATTTTTAGTCGCTTGCTTGTGGCAGGGGGCCGGGGGGGCAGCACAGCTGGAACTGGTTTACGTTTAATGGGCAGCTGGTGATACATCAGCAACAGCAACAGCAACAGCAGCAACAGCAGCAGCAACAGCAGCAACAGTTGCTCGTTTGTTTGCCAACTTAATTTGATTTCATTTCAATTCAATTCATACGCTTTGATTTCTTGTCACACACACATACACACATACACACACACACACAGATAGACAGTTAGTATTCCATATCTGTATATTGCTGAGCTTTTAGCTTCTGCTTCTGCTTCTGCTTCTGTATCAGCCTCTGCTTCTGATCCTCTTTCAGCTTATGCTTGTTCAGCTTCTTGGCCATTGCATTCATGTGCACGCTGGTGCCGCTCACGGATGTGATCGAGCTGCCCGAGCTGAGGCCACTGTGCGACTCATCGACGGCCGACGAGAGGCGCAGCAGAGCGCTGCCCTCTCGCTTGCGCTCCCGTTCCCGCTCTCGCTTGTGCTCCCTCTTATGATCCCGGCGATGGTGGCGAAGCAGCGGCTGCTGCTGCTCCTGGGAGCTGGTCATCTTCTCCCTTTGGATCAAATACTGCTGCCGGGCCATCGACAGGTGCCCCAGCTCGGCGCGCATTAGCTGGCTGGACGGCGACACCGGAACGAAGGCCATCAGCTTGCCGAAGCAGAGCTCGCGCAGCAAGTGGAACTGACTGATGACCTCCTTCAGGTACATGTTTTGCAGGCCGTTATAGACTTGCGGCCAGGACGAGAGCGAGGCAACGCTCCACAGCAGATTCGAGTGCATGGCAAAGGTGCCCGGCTTGCTGCTGGCCAGGAAGGCCACACAGCCAACGATTAGGTACTCATTGCGCCACTCGCGTATCACTGCGCGATCGAACAGCTCCCTGGGGCTGAATGGCGGCTCGTAGCACAGCTGCGCCACGCCCCACATATAGGCGACAAACTGAAAGTCGTCCAGCGAGTAGGCGCCCTGATGGGACGACGGCTTCAGATCGAACAGGCTCTGCAGGCGCCGCACACACTTCAGATACCGACTGAAGAGCATCAGGGCGGCGGCCGGCTCGTCCTCGGCGATCAGTATGCCGGCCCGGAACAGGCTGCACAGGAAGAAGATGAAGCTCAGCTCGTTCCCAGTGCCGTAGTCGGCGCGCGTGAAATTGCCAAACGAGTTGCCCAAATATTGGCCCAGCTCGCCCACATGCTCGCACTTGTCGGCCGGCAGCGCCTTCTCCAGCATCTGGAAGACCTCGTGGAGCATCTGGTGTGACCAGATGCGATACGAGCTCATAGAATGCGCCCTGACCAACCGGAGCTGCCCGATCAGGCCATCGATCAGATTGCACAGCTTTCGCATTGTCAAGCTGACCGGATAGCCGTGCGGCTCCAGTTGTCGCACGCCCTGAATGGCCGTACTCGTTCGATTTATATAGGCGATCACATCGTGGTAGGCCGCCGAATTATACCACAGTGGCATGTCGCTCTCCTTGCGCACACGCATCACGGCCCCATGGCTGATTTTCTCAAAGTACCTGGACACATCCTCATCCATTTGGAAGATTACACTCTCTCTTTATTACCGCTATACAATGCGTGTTGGCCCACAACAATATTAAACTTAGCTGAATTTAATTTGTAAACTACGCAGAATTTTGTAAACAAGCTGCTTTCTTAAATTACACAAAATATTTAGATAAAGTCAAAATCCAAACGATATACGATATACAAATAAACAGATTTTCTATAGACTTGTAAAATGAATATATAAAACAGGGTATATAAATATACATTTGAATTAAAAAACATTGGTACAACATTGCGTATGATTCATATTTCTTCAATTTAAATTTCATTATTAGCTAAGATTATTATCAGCAGCTTCTTGACCCACATAAATACTTTCTATTAGCATTTCTTAAAATCCAAATTGAAATTCTATTTAAAAACATGGTCAAAATTTCATTAAATTTTGAAATCCATTGTTAGTAAGTATATTCGTTACAGTGCGCTGTAAGTAAATGAACGCGTTTAACAGCACATGTAAATGTTAGCATTAACAGCGTAAAGTACTAAATACAGAAATTGAGCAGCGCCTATGCAATTTACAGTGCAGCGTAACAGCATATTGCAATAACGCTTACACAAAAAGAATAATAAATAAGCAAATTTAACAGAGAAAGAGCGAACGTTTGCCTGCGCCTTTCTCTCGCTCTTCCTTTCCTTTTGACGTTGCCTTTCGCCCAGCAGCAGCAGCAGCACCAGCGGCAACAGCATTATCGGCACACTCTCTTGGGGTGTTGGGCTTTTTGTGTGCCGCGCGCACGCCGCCGCGTTCATTGACTAAGGTCTCGAAATAGTGTTTAAAATTAAATCGATGAGTCAGACAGGTGACCGCGTCCGCTCACCCGCTGTTTACCCGCTCGACCGATTGCTCGCCGACAGCCGACAGCCGACAGCCTCTTCGTTCGCCGCCTGACCTGACTAAGTACTTTCCGAGTGACTTTTCGTCGTCCCGTTTAGTTGGAACAGTTTGAGCAGTTGAGCAATTGAGCAATTGAGCAATTGAGCAGTTGAGTGCATATGGATGCGTCGATGTCTCACTGCTTTCGTTGGACCAACGCGGCGTGGCGACAACAGCCTCAAGCGGTAAATTGCCGACTCTCGCAGTCGCACTATTCGCTCACGCACACATGTCCATGTGTATCTATGTACATATGTGTATGTATGTCTGTTCACACACACAAAATGCTTAGTTATTATTTGTTTATTTTATTTGTCTGACGACACCAACAGAAGCGGCTGCAGCCGCTGCCGCTGCCGTCGTCGTCGTCGTCGCCGCACACTTTGAATAATTGGCAACATTTCTCTGGCCAACAAAACGATACAGGAAGTGCAAAGCAAGTCACGTACTTCAAAAACAGAACACAGCAGCAGCAGCGGCAGTGGCAGTGGCAGCAGCGGTAGCAGCAGCAGCTGCAGAAGCAGCGACAGCGGCAGCGGCAGCGGCAGCGGCAGAGGCTAAAGCTAAATGAGCGCAAGAGAGCGACAGCGTTGCCAATTTTGACATTTGTAAGTGATTGCAAAAAAATAAAATCAACAACATCCAAAAAGCAACGGGAATTTTGGCATGTGTGAAAAGATTTGCGACTTGAAAGAATAATTCCAAGCTAACCTTGAATAAATAAAGAGAAAAGAAAATAACCTGATGTGAACTTAATTAATTAGTTTATTTGCTTAACAGAACAGATGGCAGCACTGGCCGCAAGTGACAAAAGAAAGTCAAACTACATGCACACACACGCAAGCGCTCAACTGTGTGTATGTGTGTTTGTGTGAGCAGGAAGACTGCTTGCTCCCGTGGGTGTAAGCGAGTGTGTGTGTGTGTGTGTCTGTGTGCGTGCCTGTGCTCGCACATGATCTGCAAATGGCGCTTGAATCGCATGTTAATAGCACTCGTTGTCATCGGTCATTATCCAGCTGACAGGCGACACTACTTTCAAAAGCGATATGCAGTGTATGTTTGTATGGATATGTAACATTCATTTTTGTGCAAAGTTGTTGATATATGATATACACACACACACACATATTGTTCTCTTGAGGAAATTTACGTGAAATATTCGCCAATTGAAAGAAAAACATATAGATATACAAATATACATATATAAATATGTATAAACATATGTATGAAGGTACATACATGCAGCTTGTATAATTTTGTGAATGAGTCGAATGAGAGGGACCCGAAACGAGAGATGCCAGACAGCAGATTTACAAGGAAAATTGCCAGTGTAACGTATTACGTAGAAATTTGGGCTCTCAAG